>NC_059491.1:0-1423810 GCF_018139145.2 Gymnogyps californianus | reverse complement strand
AACGCCTCTCTAGGAGGGAACTCTTCACAGTCTAACCAGAGATCCCTCTCTACAGAGCCCTGTCTATTCTTAATCGTAGGCTTGGGACAGTGACATGGGATTGTGGCCAAACCATGCTTTCTAATGAAGAAAAGTTGAGGGTTGCGAGTAGAAACTCAGGAGCAGCAGCCAAAGCCAGGGTGCTTTCCAATAACAGGTAAACCAAGGCTGTGCCCCCCCCAACCCAGGAATTAGCTGGTTGAAATGTATGCATCTGGAGTCAGAAGCAGTCAGATCTACTGCTAACCCCAGGCAAGCTGGCAGCACGTTGAGGAGTAACGCGCCAGCCCCAGGTCCTGTCCTAAGATTCAGGCCCTGCCCGCACGACGTGGGGCAGCCCAGCTCAGAGGCTCACGGCGTACGTCGAGGCAGGACCATCCCAGAGGAATTCGGCAACAGTGGTGGTGCGGTGCTATATCCTCATCTGTCCTCCGTTCTGGTGATCCTAAGGTTTGCTGTCATCTGTGCACGGAGGCAGTGCGCGTTCTTTCAGCGTGCCAGTTAATGCGGTTGTCTAAAATCTCCAGAGATAAAAGCTTCAGCTTAATGTTTGACAACCCTTTGTGTATCCTGTTTGGGGCGGAACTTGGGCAGCCCCTTCTGTACAAAGAGGAGTTTTCACACAGATCTTCACTTGACTTTCAGGTCTGGAAAAAACATTCTTGGGTCAAACTGAAGTTTGAGGCTGCTGCAAAAATGTGTCCATGAATTTTGTGAATAAAAACTCCATCGGTCGTACACAGCTCTAGGAGGACTCAGCTCAGTGACCGAGTGAGATTTATGTTCTGCTAAGAGGTCTTGAGCTGAAATGGTTTGACTTTGTTTAACCAACGCAGACATTGTGGGGTAGATAATTTGGGAACCTCTTTAGCAATGGGACTGTGCATTCTACTTCTGCTGTTCATAATTAAAAAGTATGTGAGATAATGCTAAAGACTTTCAAAGACTGAATTTTAAAAACTTGACTGGGCTGATCCATTAGAAAAGGTGCAACAAGTTTTACAAATTTTTTGGCTTTAAAATAGAAGGGGTAGGTGGTAGAAAATAGCTTGCAATACAAATCTAGAAATTTGGTAAATTTGTGCATATCTGAATTTAAAAAATATCTATATAGTATTACGAGTGTTGAGGAAAATACGGTTGGCAGAGTACAGCATTACTGAGGATGGTAAAAATAGTATGAAGCAATTTTTCACTGTTTTTGCAGAGCTCTGCTGTTTATTATGCGATACAAAATTGGTGAGCTTCACTGGAATTTTTTTGGCCAGGGATGGAAAATCCAACTTATATTGTGGCATTAAAATGTGTGCCTCTGTGCCTCTGAAAATAGAGCTCTGCTTTTGACACCCACCTCACGGCTCAGTCCTCTGTCCTGCATTGATTCACTGATTCCCTTTTATTCTGTATAGTCTGTTGACACTGTCCCTTTCCTTGCTCTGCCCTCCCTCCTCTCCTCCATGCCTGGGGTATGTTTGTCTGGCTCACATTAGGAAATATAAATTGTTATCGATTAATATTAATATTTAGCATGTTTGTGAAAATGTCTTTTCCCACTGCTATTAATCTGCTATGTTAATAATGCCAGGACTCCTGTTCTGGACCCTGGGGAACCCACAGTGAGTTGAATGACAATGAGACGGTGACAACAGCCGAAAAGCTTTCACTTGGCAAAGATGTGAATTCCAGTTGCAAGGTCTCCTTTTGGAGACTTACAAATGCTTTATTCTTGTTCTATGGTTTGACATCCAGGACTGAGAGAAATATCCAGCATCGTTTGTTAGTTTTTGGAGAGCTAGTCTAACTGCATTTATTTATTTATTCTAAATAGGTAACATTTCTCTTAGTGGAGAATTTATCTTGCAGTCATTTTTAAACTTCCACTTTACTGCATTTCCAGCAAACAAATTTCTGTAGAATTGGACCATTTCTATGGCTTTATAGATTTTTAAAGGGGAGGTATTTTGTAGCAAAAATAAGCAAACCACTGAAAAGCAATTATGACTTTTCTTTACAAAGTGGAGCATTTTCTTTAGGCTTTCATCTCTTCCTTTCCAGATTTTCTTTCTGTTGTGTTATTTCTGTAGATTCTTCACAAATGTTTGTTACGACTGTATGTGTAATACACTGTACATTTCTTGTGACGCTTCATTGGAGCTATTATGTTGTAAATAGTTTAGAGACAGAAATCCCAAAGGCTAATATTTTTTCCAGTGGCTTTAATAATAAGATAGTAGAGCTTTTTTTTGCTTAAAAGGACCTACTTTATCTACTGTGTCCAAATATGCATTGAATTAATTTTTTAACATAGCACAATTTGTAGAAGCTTCAGCTTGAATTCAAATATAAAACAAAATACTGAACACAGAGAGATCAGATGGAGTGTAGTTATGGACAACAACATTCTCTTAAGAGTTTGATTCTAAAAGGATCTTATGTGGAAATATTTTTGATGCCTGGTTGAACTAGACTTTTACTGGAAATATAATACTGGCATTTAGTGGAGAGTAATTTGGACACTTTCCCTGCTGGTTTTACTAGAGGAAAATGCGTATTAAGGAACACATTGAAATACTGTTTCAAGCTTTATTCTTCATTTCTGCCAGCAGAAATCCCTTAATAAAAGAAAACACTTAATTTTTTACTTAAAACCAAAGGCACTTTAAATCCTTAATACCTGTTCTTCTTACAGCCAAGTTCTGAAGCAACTGTTTTTTTAGAATGTTTATCGAAAAATACATCCAATTAACTCTTCTGCTCTGTACTCGGTCATTATCTGTTCTTACAGCTCACTTCTGATGTAAGGTGTTTTCCGTTTCTTTTTAATAAAAGGACTTGAATCTGCTTGGAGAGGTGTAGTTACAATCAAGACAAAACAGACCATAAATGTGAAACTTGAAAAATGAATATACAAAGCGAACATGGAAAAGGTGTTACATTTGCAAATGTTTAGTTTTTGTCATAGTCCTTTTCATTCGTCCTGTCTCCTTCTCCTGCTTCATCCCTCACTGTCTCCATCTCTGAATAACTCTGCAGTTCTTAGTATTCTCCAGGACTAAATTGTTTTTTAATGTATTCTACAGCAGTTCTACATTAGACAGAGGTTCAGGGAAGTTTCATGTATTATGTCCTTAAACACCAATTGCAAAGACGGAGTAATTCGGATGACAGACTAGGACACTCAAATACAGCAGTAACTGTGAAAGTTTCCTGTTGTGAGAGAAGTGCACATAGCTTGCTCTTTTCTGAAATTTTACACAGGAGATGTGTTAAAACTTGTGTCTCCTTTGGACTTAATTTCAATGACACGTATAAATAAAAATTTCCATGAGTAGCCCTGCAAATGCGAGTGTTTTGGGATGGCATAATTTGCATGGGTTTGTCAGAACAGGTATTAACTGCCACAAAGTCATGTTCCTGAGTTACAGTGAGCTTGGCAATTGGATTTTTGAGCAGCTGGGTCTGTCGGGACTGTGTTACCTGACCACTCATTTCCAGGATCCTTTTTACAAAATCAGCATCTTCCTGCTTCTTGAGCATTCCTGAAATACTGTGCTTCGTAGTGTGTAAGTAAAATATACTTACAGTGTTTTTAGGAAAAATACAGACCAACATGCTAAGAGACCTGGAGTTTGGATGTCCGCTAGAGCTGGGTAAGAAGGGATTATTATTGTATTAGCTCAGATCTGACTGTGTATTCAAATGATTTGAGGTTAGCATTAATCTGAATGTGAAATTTATATGCACACCTATTCAGTGGAGTTTAGCTGGTTGGTTTGTCGGTTGGAATAAAGCCAGTAACTTGTGGCTTAGCCTATCGCGACTGTGCGACCGTTCCATCTTGAGCAGGGAATATGAAATACCAGATCTTCACCTAGAACCATTTTGATTGTCCCTACTTCTTTCTAATTGTAGCATTTTGGGTGCTTTCAGATAATGAAATCAGGGAGCCGGTGAAAACCTGTGCATATGTTCTAAAGAAGAAACAGGCTTACTTCACTGAGAAATAGATCTAGTGTGCTTTATGTATTAGTGTCATGTTATTCAAGGCCCAAGATTTTGGGGGTGGGGGGTGGGTGGGGAACGAAGGGAAGAAAAATATTGTTTTGAGCTGGATATTTCTAGATATGTTTAGCATCTATGGAGGAAAAACTAGGCAAAATCACAGCAAGTTATAGCAGAAGTGCCCATTGAACTAAAAAATTAAATAGAGGATTGTATTAGCAGTCTAATTTCTCAAAGGTCAAAACAGATCGTGTGGCACTCCTTTGGCACAGTGGCATGTTGGCAAAACCACTTCCCGTTTGTGACCACTTCCCTCCCTGTACATTTATTGCCCAAGTCTTTTTTCAACTGTAAAACTTGTGAAGATGAAGGGTTTTCATGAATGAATGAAAGAGAAAAAAGACAATTCTAAATGTTCATTTAAAGCAGAATTTACTTTTCCTCCTGCAGCAGTTAGAGTTGTATGGAAAACCTTTCAGAGCATCACTCTCTAGTCTGAGAACCGTGCAGAGCACTGGCCCCCACGAGCGTACAGGAGGTTGCTCTTCGGCAGTTTCTGGTTTGGTTGCTGAACGTGTTGCTTTCTGACCAGCAGCCACTAACAAATGCTGTAGGTGCTTACCAGTACAGCTTAGATGGAGGAGAAAGGTTCTTGCAGTGAATGGAAGGAAGAAATTGTGTGACAGGCTCAAGAATCTTAAGTGACTTACTCTTTATTGTCCTTTCTTTACAGCCATTACAATTAAATGAATATTGTCTGTGGATGGAGGAAAAGCCATTTTTGTATGGCCGTGAAGCATTTAATGCTTCAGTCCCATCCTTAATGAAAGAGGAATAATTCTTGTCACCACAGTTTTGGCACTAATTTGCATCCTTTCTGGCAGAAGGAAACCCAGATATTTTAGACTAGCTTCCAGAGGTGATCTTGCACTGAATTTTAGGTCTTTGGCTTACGTATGCAAACTCTTTGAAGTGTTACTAATACCAGCCATTCTTTTCTTTAGTCTGAAGATGCCCTGTGTGTTGAGGGAAATGTGCCTTTGTAGGTGAACTGTCTTGCCAACGGTTGGTTACCTTCACCAGTAGAGTGACTGGGAAACCATTCCTAGATGAACTGAATAATGGAGTCTTATTGAGGATTGTGTTGGACACCTTGACTTTTTTATTTTGATGCTGCCGTTGGCAAAGCATGCTGCAGAAGACCTGCATCCTAAAGAACGTGAGCCTGTGTGAGACGAGATGCCAGGTCCTGGTGCTGCAAAGTGCTTGAAATTTGTGGAAATCAGGCTTTGTAACTAAGGCCAGACAGATTCAGTCCAAGCAGGGACTAGGTTTCTGATTTTCTATTGTATTTCAGCTGTGGCCATCAGGTGGCAATCTGATCACTAAGATCATTCACTGTTCTGAAGTCACTGTTTGGGTGGGTGCTGTTTGGTGCTTTCGAGTGTCCTCCGTGATTTATAGACGTGTCTTCTAAGTTTTGGTCTGTGCCTGGCTGTCAGCTTTCCGCCCTGTTGAGGACAGAGTGAGAACGGGCAGCAAGGCTCATGCAGAATTCCGAATGGAGTAAGGCAGGGTATAGGATAGGTGCTTGTTATAATTTGCCTGAAGTAAATTATAGATGGGCAGCACAATATTCAGAGGTGATGAACCCTGTTGGTTGTTGGCAGTAGTTAAGCACATACTTGCTTAATGTAAGTATTTGCACTCTTGGCTGAATTAGGCTGTGATGTTGATGATTCGTTCCAGCTCTGCTGGTCTACAAATCGGTCATAAAAATGACTTTATTTTTGCTGATGAAACATACTGAGTGTACAGCAAGTAGAGACAGAATCCTGTCACCCCAGAGTTAAAAATGTAGGCGGTCTTGTTTTCTGGAGGTGTGAAATATTCCATGCCTTCTTTCTAACATAGCACTATATCTGCAATTTTTTTGTTTGATTTTTTTGTTTTCTTCCCTGGGGAACATTTCTAAAGGAAAAGCCATACAGTGCAGGGACCTTGGTGTATTCCGTGAGTTGTAAAGGTGGTGGCGACATCCCTCTTTGGCTTGGAAAAGATGTGTGAGGTCACCCACTGCTCTTCCTCTAGAGTCAGAAAAATGGAAATGAATCCCAGGGAAGTCCTGGCCTAGTGGGTATTTTTCTGGTGATACCTTTTCTGTTATAATAGCCCAATAACAAACAGGTCTAGACAACACTACGGTTTTAATACCTCTATGCGTTTCTAAACTTACAGCTAGGAATGAGTTGCAAAGTTTGAATAATTAAGTAAAAAAACCCTTTCCACAACCAATTAATCCCTAAGGAAAAAGGGTCTGTCAATCTGTCACTGTGTTGTTTCAGTCTTAGGTACGATTCGGCGTGGATATTTGTGTTTTCTACTCTTTTGCTCAAATTCTTTTCTTGGACCTGAGATTCCAGGTTAGCTTCTGAAGCAAAGTATGAGTTCAGTGGGTGCCTGTAATTCTTCTCCTTGTTGTTTAGAAAATAAAAATACCTGTTTTTTACACATAGGTTGTATTAATACAGACCAATTCGACAAGAGCATCCTCTGACCTGGCAGCATTGTGGACTTCAGCCTGTTGTTATTTTATGCACAAGTCAAAATATGAGGTGTTTTCTGTGAATATCCCGTTCTGGAGCTGTCTGCCAAATGTGAGCTTGGAAAGTCACCCTGTGTCAGCCAACAGCACAGTGCCGGGGAGTATGACAAAAGTGTTACGGGCTCAGTCCTCTGCTCTCTTTGCTCTTGATATTCCCGTTGCTCTCCATGGGAGTTCTGAGTACAGAAGGAATGCAGGATCGGGCCCGGTTTTATATTTATTTCAAGGTCGGTAAAATTCAAGGCAGATTGTGCTTACTGATCAGACGTTGGTTGCCCGATATTAATTCATTCTTGGTGTGTTCTCTAAGTGTCCTTAGCGAAGGAGTCGGAGGTGCTCTTTGCAATGTCTGTGAGTGTAGAAGATGCTTAGTCATTTCAGATAAGTAGATATTTCCTTAGCAGAATTTTATATAATAATAACAATAATAAACGTATTAAAAACCAAATACAAAACCTACAAAAACCCCACCCGAAATCTAATGCATTGTTTCTTCTACCACCATTTCCTTTAACATCAGACTTTCTTTTTCTTGCATTACAGCTGCTAAATAGATTATTCATGAGGTCTCTCACCAGTACTAAACCATCACTCTCATTGTTGCAAGAACCTCATTGGTGTCACACAGATTTTAAGCCTATGCCCATATCTGATTATCTGTGGAAACAACCTTTCAATGGGTCTTTTTATTGAGTAATTTTGCTAGTGAGCTTTGAAGGACTAATTTTAGTTTCATGACAATAACAATAAGGTCAAGTTGTATTTCTGTGCTGCTTTTCGCATAACCAGACATTCCAGAGCGTTGAAATACTTGCCATTGGAAGAGGGGCAGATGTAGGACAGCATGGTTGTCATCAGTGAATGGCCACATCCCACATACAGCTCTCAAATAGCTGCCAGCTGATTTGTGATGAAACTCAGTAGAACTGAAGATTGTTCCTAAACAACAAGATGTTCTCTGCTTTTTTTTTTTTAACCAGTTGTGTTACATCTAGAGTAATGCTGAGAGGAGCACTGAGGTTGATAAACGGTACAATATGCAGTGAGGGCAATCTAGAAGATTCTGCAGTGCAATGATTATAGGCCTATCAGCAATGCAATAACCAGAAATTATGGAGGCTTAATCAGTACTGAAGAAGCAGTGCGAGTAGATGGACTTGTCACAGATGCTGCAGCTGTAATCAAAACTAAACGCCAGCTGCTGAATTTGCCTAAAATCCCTGGAATAAATGTGACCTGTGGAGAGGATCTGCTAGCACATCTGTATGTCTTAGTGAAATCTACCTGGTGTCTCTGGAAGCTCTTCCACAGCAGGACTTACCACTTTAGAGCCAGACTCAGAAGGCATGCTGCCTGGAGTTTTGCCCGGGTGATGTTCGGGACGAGGCAGGTACAGCTGATAGGAAGGGCAGACATGGAGCTGTGCTCTGCAAACGCCCGCTGCCTCCTGCGGATCCTGGGCAGATGCAGGCCAGGTGCCCATTCTGTCCGAACGGCTCTGCTTGGCCGCGCACAGAGGGAGCGACAGGTACAGGAATGACCCTGATTTTCTCTGACAGCCCTGACTGTTAATAAATACTATGTAATACTATGAAAAAGCTATTGATCTAAATATTTGATTATGGTGACAAACCCAACGTGCATACGTATACCTGTTTGGTGATTCCGCTCACACAGATGCCACATGGTATCTCTTGTATCAGAACTATCGTGACCTGAAAACGTTCTGCTTCATTGTCATTTCATGCCTGTTGCCCGTCCCTGATAACTGATTTTAGCAACTGAAAAGGCAGAAGGAAAAGATTACCTGTGTTTCATGATTTCTCTTGAAATATGAGGTCAGTCGGATGTGGGTTCAACTTCAGAGTAAATTAAAATTTAATCAGAACTGGCCTGATTGTCCCATAGAAGAAATCAAATTAACAGTGTTCAGTAGCGAGGTGTCTTTGTACTTGTATCATTTGAAAATTTTCACAGGTTGTGCTCCAATAAACCTAGTTTTGCTTTTCAACTCAGTTGGAATTCCTGTTTCTTAAGTGCAGAAGAGGCTAATCATAGAGAAGAAAATAATTTGACTTGCTAATACTAGGAGAGAAAACATTTACAGCAACCACAAGTATTTTCAGGATTATGGAGTATATCATACTTATGAAAGCTTGTTTCTGGCGACATGTTTGAGTAAGGAGGGTTGCACTTTTTAGCAGAGGAAACATTTGTAAGCTGTAGCAGGCAGTTCTCTGTATTTCTCAAAAGCCGGAGCAAAAAAATGTTGGCAAAGGAATCAAAATCCTCTTCTTTACTAAAGTCTGCCACCAGGTTTCTTAGGCATGAACTCAGGAAAATCTTTATTAGGCATTAAAAAAAAAATAGAGGAGGAGATGTGTCTTTCACACAGAAGGTGTATTCTGAGGATATAGAAGAGATGTAGTATGTATACCTTAAGTCGAGCCTTGCTTTTTCAGCTATTCTTCCCTGATGGTTTCTATTTGGCAGCAAGAACTGTCTTCCATGCTGCAGTGAAAACTGTAATTTTTGTTGGGTGCTGTTCCCCCCCTGATTACATCAGAGGTCAGTCATTAATATGCACTGTGGGAGTCCCTCTCATTTCTGCATGGTCCACAATGAGGCGGTTGTTGGACTTGTTATCATAGTGGAAACTACTGTGCAATGAAAGCACAGTCATGCTGCCTCATGTTTAATTGAGAGATGGCAAATCTGTTCCCAAAATACTTCAACTACTTGTGTTGTATGACAAATGTGTTTTTCTTTTCCCCTTCATCTGTTTCCCTCCCCCCCTTTTTTCCTTTTTGGATGAAAAAAAGCTCCGTTTTCATTACATGTGAATGTTGTAGCTTAGCAATTGAGTCCTCTTGGAAAAATCCCCAAATGTTATTACCCTCTGAGTCTACCGTTTTCACTCTTAAGCTTCCTATCTCTTATGTATTTCAGGCTCCCTGGGACTTGTTGTTTTTTTTTTCCTTTTTTTTTTTTTTCCGTTAGCATGTTCAGAACTGGTTGTGTAACTTGCTTCTCAAGCTCATTTCATGTTCATACTGATGTTTGGCATCATCATAGGTGTGTTCTTGCCGGACCTGGTCAGCAGGGATGCCTTTACGCCTCTAGAGGGTGAGACAGGCCACATCCAGAGAACGGCCCTTGAATACTGTATATTTCTGTTAGTGTGGGAGAGTCAAAAGGCCTGGTTCTCGGCTTATTTACCCTGAATCTTTCTCTGCCTACCATAGCTCTGTTGACTCTTCATGGTAACAGTTGATGTTACGAAATGCTGGGGCCTACTGAAAGATGCTTCCAGGTTGTCACCACTGGTCTGATGGGAGTGCTTGAGAATTACTTTGGGTATTGCTCATTTTTTTGATCAGGAGCAGTTGTTCAGTCTATGTGTAATTTTCTGATTGGTGAAAATTATTTAACATTAAAATAATGAATTAGACCATCTCTATACCAGTTTTATTCCTATCAGGTAGGATTTCCAGAATCAGAACAGGAAAGCTCAGCTGATTTTTTGGCCAGTGCTGGTCACCTGCTCAAAGCTTGCCTTTTTCCAAGTCAGTTTATTCATCCATCTTGGTTGCTTGATACTTCTTTTGCACCGTTCCCTCTGTTAAATCTGATTCTGCATTTCAGTGCGCCTCTTTTAGAGGTTCTGCTCTGAGACTTCCCTGTTAGAATAATATTTTGGTGCATAAGTAAGCACTGTTTGCAATTCCTTGAGGTGCTTTCCCTTTCAACAGATAGGGTATCTTTTGTTTGGCGTTGAAAAAGTTGGGTGCTAACAAACATCCCTTTTTGCTCTGTGAACGACGGAATTGGAAGGAAATAATAATCCACGCTGAGTTTCAATTAATGGCTGAAAATGTATGCTACAAAGCTGTTGCACTAGCTGATGGGAATACTTGTATTTTTGTTAATTCAGGATTAATTTGTGATTAATAACTATGGATTTATTATGGTGTAGCTACAACTAACTTTAAATGTAATTTCATGCGAACCATTTTTGCTTTACACAACGAATCATAATTTTCTTACTGACTGGTATTTTGGAATATTACTTTAACATTTTACCCAGCTTTCTTGTTAAATCTACAGTTTTCTTGCCAGCTAACCCCCCTGTATTTGGAAGTAATATCAGTTCTGCTTCAGTTTGATTTGAGGCGTGTGAATATCAGTACATCACATTCAATTCAAATAGGGTATTCTAATATGCTAACAAGCACTCCAATTAATGTGGCAAAAACTTTGAAGATACATAGTAATTACTTTTTTGTTTCCTTGTAGCCTTCAGGGACGATGTCTGAAACTTACTGTCGTCTTTATCTCAAACCATTAGAGTGAAAAAGCTCTTTTTTAGTTGGAGGGAAATGTCATTAATGGTCTTTGTGCACTGGGAAGTTGGAACTAAATATATATGTGCATCATGTTTCAGATAAAGGAAATATAAGATATAAGAGCCCAATTCTGATAACTCTGTGTTTAAATGGTTTATGATGCCTGAATAACTGTTCACTCAAGTACAGCGTATGATGTTTAAGTATTATACTTTGTATAATAAAGATCGTAAAAATCTGTAAAAGGCCCTGTTTAGCGCTGACAATCTGAAGAGGTAAAGGCATCCCAAAGATTAAGTCTGTTGTCTTCAGTGGAGTTCCTTTGGAAAATTTCTCTCTGGGTTTAGCACTCACTTGGATGATCCTGGAATCCTCTAGCCAGTTCTAATATAGATAGTTCAAAAAAGTTGTTGAAAAACCACAGATGGTTCAGTCAGGAGTCTTTAAAGGGTTGAAAACACACATTTCAGTGAAAGATATTCTATCCTATGTAGCTCATTCAAGAGGTTAAGAGGTGACATCCTCAAAAATTGAAAAGGGAGAGATGTTGAATGCGGAAGGTAAAAAGGAGGCAGACCGCTTGCCAGGGAGAGAGGAGACAAAGGGGCTTATAATTCCCCCATTAGCACTTGCTGTCGACCGTGTGCTTTGTGTGCGTGTGGAGGGGGGTGCTGCACAAGCCCGTCTCCCTTAACAGTAATCACTACTGGCAAAAGTGTAGTGCAGTATCACAGCCGAGCAGTGTACCGAGGCTTGTTGGCCGTTGCTGGAAAATATTAAAGTAGGGTTTTTTTCGGCCTAAAAGATAAGCTGTGTACCACCTTTTGATCTTGAAGATGGAAATAATTCAGAGGCGTCCTGTGGTCTAAGTAGTGCAGGAGGTCGTATGGAATTAGCACAAATCCTCTTTTCTGTCCTTAAAATCGATCAGTGACGTATCTATTTGCAAATCTGTTGGTTTGTTTACGATACATCTCTGCATTGCTATGTAGGAGCTCTCTAGGGCAGCGGACCAGCTTGGCTCAGGAAATCACAGTCGTCAAGGTTTTATAGTCAGAATGCAGATGCTGCAGTGGATGAGAGAAGCTAGTGACGTGGGTTTGGGTTTTGCTTTTGTTTAAGACAGCAGCTTGCATGTTTTTTTCTGTTCAGCCCTGAATTGCTTCTTTTGGCTGCCCAAGGAATGTTTCAGAATGATCGGTGCAATTATAAACGTATAACATCAAACCTTAAAAAACCAAAGAATTTCAACATTTTGTAAATGGTAATAATGTACTATTGTGTAGCATATTTTTGGAGTCTTAAAAAGAACTCAAGTCCTCGACTTTCCAGCAGGCTAGGAGAGACTGATTGGAAACACTTCTGTTCTAACTGAAGCCTGGTTAGCAGTGACTGTTGGCCTGCGTTTGGATTGCAAACTATGGCAATGCTTCTACAAATTACCCTGCACTGGGTTTGTCCACTTACTGGGGAAAAAAGAAATCTCATCTGTTCATAGTTAATATAGGTGTTTGTGAGGTTAGCAGTTCTGGTGAAAGGTACTTCTTCAGGCAGGAACTGTAATGGCAGTCTTGCAGACTGAAGTCTCTTCCCTTTCTGTTCTACCTCTGGAGTGAGGAGGAGAATGCTTTCCTCATGAAGGTGATCGGCTAAGACCCGGCGTTCATTTCCCAGCTCTGTTAGCAACCTGTTTATTCTGTCTATGTGTCTCACCTGTAAGACTCTATAAACCATTACCTGTAAGACTCTATAAACCATTTCCTCTTCTATCCCTTTGTAAATTCTTCGAAGAAGGAGCTCTCTTCTAAGCAGGGCTGGTTAATCAGACTGAATAGGAGCTTTCAGCACTAGTATCACAATAATAACTGCATTTCGTAAGAGTAAGTGTATTCCAAACACAAGTACATCAGAATGTGGTTTGACTGAGGGAATTCTACTGTATACAAGTCCAAGGGAAAGTTGGTCAAAACCCAGAGTTTTCTGTCTTGGAGGAATTTTGTAAATAATAAATTAATATGATTTTTTAAAATTTATTATTATGATCATAAGACTTAAATTTCAAAATTTTGTATGGTCAGGAAAACAAATGAGGGAAGGGGACAGTTAATTTTGAAACAACTGGAGTGTTTCGTTCTGCAAATAGAAAAATGAAATGTATTCTTGGGTTCCGAGATCTGACATCCGCTCAGCTATGATCCCCCGCATTTACTGGCCCTGTGACAGAGAGGGAAGAGTCAAAGTGGAGCTCCAGCTGTGCTGTCCAGGCTCCTGATGTGGAAACGTGGCCGAGTCTCTGTTAGAACTACAGGTCCGGGGGACTTGCAGCATCCTGTCTGTACAGCAGGGAATAGCTGGAGGAAGTCCTAAGAGACCTTACGGCAAGGCTGCCTTGGAAGATTGGCCTCTTTGGTTGATCCATAAATGAATTTGGAGGAAATGTGGCAGTTTCTTAGCAGAACTGCACCCAGCAAGCAGAATTCTGCCGTGAAATCACTGAAATGCGTGTCTGAATGAAGCATTTTGGATTCAGCAGACTATCATTTTCCGGTTAAAAGTATTTTTCTGCAAACTTCTTAGTCAACTCCTGTGCTCACAGACTTTCTTCTTATTTAGTTTTCTTTCAGTGCATTCTGGTAAACATGTCTCAGATTATTTGTTTTTGGCAAGTGATGGAAGAGGAAGGGATGTTTGAAGAATATTTTTAGCTTGTACAAGCCAATATCAAACCAGAAAATGGATGCATGTTGTTACAGGTTTAATAATGGAATTGACTTGTAGTTCTCTGAAGTGTAATAATTTGCTGCTGGAAAACGAAGCTTAAAAATCCTTGCAGGATTAAGGGTATTTACTTTGGAGGGGGGGTGTGTGTTTGTTTTCCCCAAACACACGCACACGCACACACACTCCCTTCCTATCCTCTGGACTGATTTGATTCCCAGTCTTTTGTAGGCACTGAGCTGAACAGTGCTGTAATTATACCGAAGATCCTAAGCATGAAACGTTTGACATGGTATTTCTAACTGGATGCAGTTACCAATTCTGGCTAGTAATGTTAACTCCTCCTACTTAAAATTTTGCCTTTATTCTATATACGTCCCGTTCAAATCTTCTTATGTGTGTTTTGGGTTTTTTTTTCCTACTGCCTTATACAACTGAAGAAGCTGAGGCATAGGAAAAACAGCTGCAGTTCTGCTGATGCTTTTATGGAAAGACAGCACAAATCATTATTTTAAAAAAGGAAAAAAGAAATAGTGTCTCGCCTCCGAAGTTCTTACGTCCTGACTAGTATGAAATTAAATAAGTATTTTAGGCCCGTGTTTTTAAGTGCTTGGGTTTCTTTTTAAAGAATAATGTTATAATACTACTTGGGTTAATCTGTTTCTGTCTACTTTATGAGATGGTGCATGAAGTAGAAGAAAGTGTACAGCTTTTCACTAGCTTTCTCTCTGATCGTTGTAGCACTATTTCAAACCAGATCTCCGTCCTGTGGAGTTCAGTGAAACAATACCTGTACTGTGGTTGAGAGTGTAAAATGCTCACTGTTTAAGCATGTAGCACAGCATTAGTCGTAAAGTAGTATTACAAACTAGCGATGCTTTTGTTACACCTGAAAAGGTAGATTGCTGAGATGTAGCTGGAAGGTCACATCAGCCATGGCTTCTGTTGTGTGACGCATTGAACCCAAGAAACCCAAATACTAGGCAAACAGTTCTTGCCAAACTTAAGTCGGATTTTACCTTAATTTCTCTTTTATTTCCTCTACAAAGTATACTGAGCCAGTTAAAACAATAAATGGTTACAGGGAACCTCTAACACCTCCCCTGTGTTTTCTTCCCTCTTTCCATTATTGAAAGACAACCGCTACAGTAACCCTGATCCAGTATAACATGACGGGCCTGCAATTAGCTTCCATCTCATCCTTCAATAGCACTGAATATTGTGCAACCAGTATGAATATTCTTACCTCAGTTCTACCTGAGTTCTGTAGGTGAGGATGATCTTTTTTTCTGCCACTACTTCTATCCTTAAAGCATGCGAACTAGGCTTTATGAAACTTTGTCCCAAGAAGAGATTAACTAATGTTCACGTGAGTATTTCAGTGTGTTTTGTTCTGCTGTTTCCCCTTTTAGGTGACAGCGAGATTGTAAATAATATGTACGAGACCGACCCTGATCTCCTTGCTGGCGAAAGTGCAGAGGAGGAAACAGAGGACAGTATTATGTCCCCCATTCCTGTCGGACCTCCATCACCCTTTCCCACCAGTGAGGACTTCACTCCCAAGGAGGGCTCACCTTATGAAGCTCCCGTCTACATTCCTGATGACATTCCAATCCCACCAGATTTTGAACTCAGAGAATCTTCGATTCCAGGGGCAGGGCTAGGGATTTGGGCCAAAAAGAAGATTGAAGTTGGGGAAAGATTTGGACCCTATATGACAGTACAAAGGAGCACATTAAAGGAAACAAACTTTGGATGGGAGGTAAGCGTGTTGAATGTGATAATCACATTCATTTGTCTTCTGTGCAAACTGTTCATAAAGCTAGACTGAGCCCTGACTGGCCTGGGGACAGAAAGAGTGACTTTGCTAATGCCATATTTCCCTGCATTATTTTGCATCCCCGATTACAGGCAGTATTTTAAAAGCAGCAGAAGTCCTTTTTAAGATAGCTTCTTGGGCTGCAAATACTGCTCCAGCACCGTTTTAGAAGGTTGGTTTTAAATGATGTTGGGTCACTTCTTAAAGTGCTTGTCATTTTCAAATTGTGTTCAGAACTTGTCACAATGGAAGAAGTATGATTAGTCGCATCATGTTTTGTAGTTGGGTGTGTTACCTTTGACTTCCAGTCCATGTTAGCTGTGCAGGCGTTATTAACTGGTCATAGAAAAATAGCATGTACCCATTAACACCCTAGATGTTCTTGAGTTCTTGTTCTGCAGCAAAGATAGAGAAATGTGAAAGTCATTTTTCCCTAAGAGCTAAACAAAAAACAATCTTCCATAGGAAAAACAGCACTATCCCAGAACTCCTGTCTTTCTCCCTGCTTTTCTGGGATTGTCCCAGAAATCATCTTAGTCTCTTCTGCTCGCTCCTGTAGTCTTGATTTGAAAATATCTATACCCCTAAGAATTACCATAAATTATAGTAGATTCCGTGAACAGTGAAATGTAGCCTAGGATTTATGCTCTGTGTCCACAGTCCTATCCCAGTGCATCCAGTGGCCATTATATAATATATAATTGCTTCTCTATTGTAGACCTAATGTCCACCCCAACACTACAATACCCCTGCTGCGCGTCGAGTCTGCTGTCTTTTGTCTTGAGGAAGAGGCTGCATCTGGGGCAGCTGGTTCAGAGACGTTTGGCTGGCTAGGACTCCCATGCTGTTTGATAGGCGAGCCCTGTCCCTCAAAATGCGTGGAAGCTGAATTTTACCTCCCTTTTCCCCTGGGTGAAGCAGTAACTTGGCCTGTTTTCTCCATCGGGCACTAACTGCCGTGAAGCCGTGGTTTAAAAGCTATTGGAGTACAGGAGTGGGAAGCAACTAAGGGGTAAAACCGTAAGAGTTACCAAGTGGACAAGCCAACAGTGCAATCACAGAAGCCCTGTTTTCTTAGAAAACAAGGTCAAAAAGGCCAAATTTAAGTATTAACATTTTAAATTGTGTCTGATTACATTTACACTCTTGATTGTGAAGTGTGAAAAATCAGTGAACAGTTAGATGCTGTGAAGCCCAAAGAAGTGTGTCCAAATGTTTTTGTTTACTTTTTTAATGTGTCCGAAGTACAGGAAAAAGCAAAAACCACTTGCTGTATAAACAAAACTCAGCCACGTTTTGTCGTTCTGCAGTAGGAAATGTCTGAAAAGCTAAAATCAGAGTTTGGTTGAATGACTGAGTCAAGAGTTTCCTTTTCTCTCTCTCCCAATGCAGGGAAAGAAGGGAAATTCAGCTGAGAGGTTTGATTCCCTCTCCCCGCCAACGATGGCATTCCTCAGAAGTTCATCTTTGTGTTAGCTTCTTTTCTTGTGAATGTCATTACAGAATATTTGATTAGTATTATTGTATTAGCTTCAAAACATGTTTTTTTGGGGGAACAAAAAAAATCCCTGTTAATATACTGGAAATACTTGTCTCTTTCAGGGAGGCTATAGGTATGAGGCAGCTTGAGATTACCTAAAGTACTGATCACTTTAAGGTCTCTCTGAAACTAAGCACAATTTTCCTCTAGGAATACACAATATTGATTATTTGTAGGCTGCAATGTGGAAGTGGCTCCTACAGAAAGGTGAATTCTCTTTTTCTGAAACTAGTATTTATAGGTGGCATTTGTTGTTTCTGGGGTTTTTTAAAGACAGTGATTTTTTTGGAACAAACTGCTATCCTCCTTGACTGCTAGAAGTCAGATCAAATTTGAGTAATGCAAATCTTTTTTTCTGTGACCTTGGCAAAACTTCGTCCTTGTGTTTTATATTTCTGATAAAAGTTTGTATTTACATTCATGTTTCTAAGAAATGTTCCCTACATCCATTCTGCACCGAATGCCAGGCCTGATATAAGCCCTATCTATTAACTTCAGTCTACGTTGACTTTGCGATACTGTTTATTTTTGTAGCGTAATTGAACAAACTTTCTTTCTGCGTGGTACTTCTCACATTTTAGCGGCATTCTTTTGTTCTCTGATTTGGCAGGTACGTTCCATACCTGAAAGGAAGGACTATTTGTCCTCCATCAGATGTCCTCAAACACTGTCTTAGACCCACCCTGACACTATCTCTTTTGACTTTGCTTGTACTTGCAGATACCTCTTGAAGTTTTCCACTTCCCGGTGTGTTTAAAGGCAGTTCAGAAGCCCGTTTTTAGTAACTCAGTGCCTTCGTCATTTCACTTGGGAGCAACATACACGAATACCTTCATGTGCTAAACGGGAATTTGTGTAATAAGTACTATCTGCCTATGTGTTGGTTTCTGAGCCGTTTCCTTTGACTGTAAGGTGGGAAAAGCCTTAAAGAGGTGTTCTAGGCAGCTTTACATGATATCACTTGTGCTAGGAAATTGTAACTTGGGATATGTTTCCATCCTCTGTTGATAAAATTGAGTAGGCAGACAATTGGCAGCAAGAGAAGAAAAGAAAAGGGGAGGAGTTTTTTGTCACCCTTTAACTTGCTGACTAGACTTTTGCCTCTGTATGTTGTTTCTTACAATAGTGATGAATCTAACAAATCTAGTTTTTGTAGTGTGCCATGAGAAGTGTTCCTTATGCAGTTTGACATTATTTTTTGACAATACTTCTCTGTAACTTGTAGTTTGGACTTGCAGTGACTTGAAAGTTGAATGCTGTTGTAAGACTTCTTACACATAACTCCTCATTGCTGGCTAATTGAGATATTACTATTCTACTTGAATTGCCTATTCTATTAGTTATATTAGTATTTTTACTTCAGGAAAGATATCTGTTCTTCACACCCAACCTTCTTCTCTATTCATATTTCTCAGTTCATTTCCTATGGTTTATACTCTTGATAATGCCACTTCTGTGGGCACCCAACCCCACCCACCCAAATCCTGAAAACCTGGTCTTTCTTTTATGCTGTGCTATAGATAGCATAAAGGATGAAACAGTGCTGGAGGATGTTGAAGTAAACTCCTTATGTGTAGGTATGTAGGAAGGCATGTTTTTATTGCTGTTCTGTGGATTTTTTGAGTTAAAGCTTAAGCATGCTAATTTGGCATATTAAAATACAATCCAAATTTAAAAATGCTTCAGTTTGTACTTCACAATTAAGATCTGTTTCTTCTGATGTCTGTAATTAAAAAAATCCATGTTAGGAGAGTGGGTAAATACGCTGTTAAGGGCTTTGATTTGAAAATGGATCTCTCTCTTCTAGCCAAGACATTAACACTGCAGAAATAGCTTTCTCTTTTCAAACTTCAATAAGACCAGATTTGTGAAAATTAAAATGAGACAAACCAGTTAACTGTGTTTCTTCGAAGTCGTCAAGAAACATGGGCTCCTGTTTGGAGGTAGGGGCCAGCTCTTTTTTCATCTGAACTGTTTGATCCAGACCTGGCTCTGATGTAAAACATGTAGCTCCAGGAGGTAAAAGAAGAATGCTATTTGCTGAAACTTTCAGCTTTACTCATTATTTCCCCTAGTAGCCTAAAACATCATAGGGAATACAGAATGCCGTGTCTTACTTGCCGTATTTTGAAAAAAAGACGTGATTTTTTTTATAATAGATGTTTTCCTTTTAGCCAGACAGGAGGGACTGGGTTAAGACTGGGTGAATACATGTCCTACTTTTATCTGCAGCAAGTCTTTACTATCTTGTTTCTTTATATGTTTTTCCTCCACCATTTGCTTTGTGGAATATGTTTTTTAAAATATTCTTTAAATTAAACCACACCTATTATTCAAGGGCTTTTTTAACATGGGATGGCAGTGAGTGATTCATGCTCATTTCATAAAAATAAATGAGATATGTCGGTCTTCCGGCCCCCACCCCCTCACAGAGATGATTCAGTAAGTGCTTGTATAGGATGGTGTGCCGTGTTTTCCCTCTGTGCCTCATTCCCTGACACTACTGTGCTGATCATGTTTATCTACCTTTTTTTCCTTAAAAGACACCACCCAAACTAAAAGCCTTGTGATTATTTAGTGTGACGTGATTGCATTTCTGCTCTGCTCTCCTGATCCTATTACTTCCTTGCCTGCTGACACAGAACATACCATTCAGAGTACCCCAAATAAATCACAGTGTGCTTTCACTTTATTGCCTCTGGGACCTGAAAAAAAAAACCAAAACAAAAAACCGCGTAATGATTTTGATCACTTTGTTGAGTAAATAATGACATTTATCATAGCACTGTTTATTTTGCTAATTGAGAGAAGAATGGGAATCACGTCCTGCAGGGAAATTTAGCAACTGAATTCTAGGGAATTTGGAAGCAATCAGATGTGCTTTTAGCTCAGTTTGCTTCACGCAGTAAATACCGTTAATAAAATATAGTTATTAGTTCCTTCATTTTAATGTATATTTTAAGAGAGATTATTTGCTGAAACACAAGAGGCTTCTCTCACACTAAAGTGTAAGAGGCAGGCTGCTTCTTTACGTATGAAAAACAAGTGCTTTCATTTAATACTTCAGGATGAAGATAGAAGCTGTCCCATGAAAGACAAATAACTGTGGAAAAAATAAGAGCCGGCAGCTAAGGATGCAGCAGGCATTCTTGGCTTCACATCTGTGCCAGTGGAAAACTCTGCTGTTTTTTGAACATGGTTTATAGTGTCAGTGATTCATAGCAGTGCAACCTCCCTGTTCCCACAAAATAGAATATTTAAATTTTGTTGTGTGGGTCTTTTTTGTTTATTTTGTTTGTTTGGTTTTTAGAAATACTCGTAAGTGCCAAGGAAAATTTACTTCACATGTCTGGCCTTGATTGCTGAGAGGGGAATTATATTGTATTTCCTTGAGTCTTAAAAAAATTAAAATAGGAAGGAGACTCCAAGCATGCTTCCCTGTTAAAAGAACACACAGCCCAAATTCCCTCATTTCACTTTAAAAGCTGATGCAGTTTGTTAAAGAATCATGCTCTTGTCTGTCCTGTTTCTTAACAAAAGATTCTAAAGGAAGTATGAGTCCTTTAAATGAGCAAAGAAATCCCAAAACCTGTTTGCGCTCATCTCTTGCTAATGTTCTTTCGACTTTTAGACTGAAAGGATGTGATGACATTTCCTTGTAGTTTTTCTTCATGTGTCTTCTGATTCATTCATTTGCTCTGGCCTCTGCCTTTCCCTTTGGCTTGAGAATAATGTTACTATAACAGCTTCTATCGCTCAGGGAAAAAGAGCTTATGAATTGCTGTTTTCAAAACCACATCTAATGCCCTTGCAGGGAATGAGCAGTCCTGGAAATTGCTGAAGAATGGTGTGCATGGCCATTCCCTAGATGGAGCGTGTTACCTACGCAGAAAACATTTCCCACGCAAGGTTACTTCACAACTTCTCAAAGTTTTGTTTGGCTAGAATAATTCTGAAAAAGAATGAATCTACGGGTTCATAGGGTAAACAGAACGTAAGAGCACTCTGGGACTTCCCAGATGTGCCCTTAACCACTAGTAGTTGCTAACAGGCATCCGTAGTTAGAATGTATATATACATTCATTATAAAACTGCAGATAAACTTTTGCTTTAGGCTGAAACCTGGCACTTAAGTGAAAAAATTAATCTCAAGGAGGAAAAAGAACTTACTGAATGCTAAGTATTCTACATGCTGTGCGATTTTGGGCCAATAAAGTTGCTCAACTTTGTACGTGCTAGATACTGTCCCCTTTCTAGAGAACAACTGTGGTGAGAATATCAATGCTTTAATTTTCTCCACGGTGTATGGCCTTTGTTCTGGTGTTAGGAGACCATCATGAGGAAGGGGAAGAGTCAGCTTCCAGGTCCTGTCAATTGGTAGACTGTTTCCTATGCCTGGTATTAAAAACATGCCAGTAGGCACATGCTACTGGCTTTTGATTCAGAAACAGAAGCAACAAAGAAAAAGCGGGGAGGGGCGCGGGGGAGCTGCTTATTGTATCAAAGGCAAAATCCCATTCTCTACAACGAAATCTGTCGGGGGGGGTGATTTATTAATTTCAGCCCTGGATAAAAATGAAAAATGCACCTTATGACATCCAACTGAAATGACTGAAATTTGTACCATTTTTTGATGTTTCACCAAATGCTTCAATGTCAGGGTTAAAAGAGTAAGTCTTTTTTAGGCCCAAGAATGCCAAGATATCTTGCTCTATCTTAGGCACTTCTCTAAAACATGGGTATATAAGGAATTAAGGAAAAAAAGAAGAGACAGGGGAAGGGAATGACTAAGAATACCTCCTGATATTTCTCCTTTATTTCCATAAGGGGTAATAACTCATGAGCAATCCGGCAGAGGGCACTTTCTTTAAATAGAACATTCTGATTCACAAGCAGAAAAAGGAAATAAATATTTTCTTTTCGTCTTCGAGAGACATCCATGAATACCAGCTTCTGAAACAGTATTTTATCATCCACACTTAAAAAAAAAAAAAAAAAAAAGAAAAAAAGGAGGAAAAGAAAATCCCACGAAAAGCTCAGTGGTGACCACAGGGTTTGAAAAATAGCTCTTTTCGTTGTCAAAAGCCTTGCAGAATACAGGGCACTACTTCTTCCTCTGGAATGTTAACCTACGTAGAAATCCAGCCTTTATTTTGTCCGTTCCCAGAAAAGCCTGGCTGATGGAGCATTGGAACACAGTAGGCTTTTGTAAAGGAAATGATCAATAAGTTAAACTATAAATATACATGGGACTTTAAAGGAGGCATCACTCTGTGGTCTCTTTCAGTTGCAATTTCAGAAGGTGGAAGCAATGCAAAATAACTTGCTTTGCAGTTCTTAGGCTACTTCTACATGGTAATCAGGGATGTGTTTGCTGTTTGAGAAGACAGTCCTTGTGCTACTTACTAGTCTGAGCTGCTGCACCTTTCCTACTTACAGGTAGGCTACCCACACCTCACTTGTATTGTCCCTTGCTGTGTGAGGGACCTTGACTGGTTGAATGTTTTAGGTGTTCACCCAGTTATTTTCTGGGGTCCTTTTTCTGTGTAGCTTATCCCTAGCCCCTGAGTTCCAGTAACCTTGTGCTAAGACATTAGAGAAAGTCATTACTCAACTTTGAGTCAAGGCTTAAATACTTAGAGCTGTGTTTAGACTCCAAAGGTTTGGGACATTGGCAAACCTTTCAGTGAACCTCATTTGAGTTCCTGGTTAACCATGAAGTCTGAAGGTTTTAAATTAAATTTCTTTACCTCACTCTGTACTATGCAAGAAGTAACAACAGTGAATTTTCCAGAGTAAAATGTTATGTTAATTACTTCTAGAGAAAGGGGAAGTCACATTCTCTGCACAATTTGGCACCGTCCTCCTCTTCCCATAGCAAATATGGAGCAGCACCGCAGATTTGGAGAACTGCTAAATGTAGCTACTCTTACTTTGTGGGGTTTAGCACTTCACACTTCAATTGCTTCTTATTTGGCTCTGGAAATGCAAGGGAGATTTGTTGTATACAGAGGTGAAAATGAAAAGTTGGGTCTATCGCTCTTTCTGAAGTAGTGGGACATAGGTGGGTCTTTGTTCTTCGCTTGTTAACGTATCATTTAATTATTCATCCTTTCCTCTTTTTGTGTATTTCATCACAGCAAAGTAGTGGGACCTGTACAAAATGAGACTGTCCTTGTACTGAAAGTTTACAACTATGAAAAACATGGGCTGTTTATCCAAGGAAGGTGTGAAGCTAACTTTGAGTCACATTTAGGAACATTAGTGGAAGAAGCACATCTGCAGGAGGAGGTCTAGTGGTCAGACAAGGTGGTGAATTGGCCAGTTGGAGTGGAAGGAGCATTTCAGTGCACAGGGGCGTCTTTGGAAATTTTAATTACTAATCGTGTGCTTTGTTTCTCAAGTTGTGACTAAGGCCAGCTGCTTTGCGAAGTGTCCGTGTAAAATACCCACCTCGACTCATTTGTGCATCTCTCTTCATTTCCTGGTTCTCTCTGTCCTCTCTGAAAGCAAACGGATAACACGATCATCGGAGGCGCAGGCCTAAGTGGAAGCTGGTTAGCGTAATCGGGTTCCAGACTGCTAACAGTATGCCGTGACCATTTAATGTGTTTGCATTGATCAGAGACATGCACGTTCAAGTGGGATGTGTAAATAAAGGAGAGGCATCTCTCTCACAAGGAAGGTCAATCTGTGTGTGCACATCAGGAAGCACAGACTAGAGCGCGGTTCGTCAGAACTTGCCGTCACTTACTCTCTTTGCCCCAGAAATGCACAAAATGTGCTGAAAAAAATTAAAGAGCTTTTCACTGAAGAGTATTCTCACCCAGACGTCCTGCTCGTGTACGCCCTTTAGCGGGGCTTATTTAGGCTGCTCTTGGCAACATGTTGCTAGTGAAGTAAATCTCCAGTGTGTCCTGGAAGCAATGTAATGTATAGTAAGTGGTGCAGTAGTTCAGAAGCCCTGATCTTTAAGAATCGCCTTTGTGTTTAATGTATTTCATAACCTTTCTGGTATAGAAAGTGCAGCCTTCAGCCCACTCGTGCCTGCATTTGTACTGAGGCAGTTTGTTCAGCACACAGAAGTGGGTATTTTCTTCCTTTTGATCTGATTAGCGAGCAGTATGTTTCTTCACTTTCAGATAATGCCTGGGCAAGTCATTGCTTTAATTGTACATCTTATTGTGTCATCCCTGTTCAATCATGTTCGAAAATACCTACATTTCACCCTTGTCCCCCACCTCCCTTTTCCCATTTAGATCTCACTGAAGTCCATTCTACCTTATCAGCACAGTAATTTCATGAGCAGAGCTAGGATTTCTGCCGTTTAGGCCCCGGCCATTGTCTGTCGCAGCTGCAGTCAAGATAAACCCTCACCCAGAACAAAGTTGGAATGACCTTTTACAAGCAGAATCTGCCTTGTTTCCCTCCAGACTAATTTATCAGCCTTCATTTCAGCCTAGTCTCTCAGCAGAGGCCTGAAAGAACATTACAGAGAGCATGAATGAACAGGGGGATTAAGATGCTTGGCTAGTCCCTCTTTTTCATCAGACACCTTGTGGATTTACTGAGATGTAAGCTGTAAATGACCGTAAGTGGTGAACTGCCTTAAACTTGGAGTAAGGGAAAGGGAAGGGGCGGGGGGGAAATCACCACAGCCAAATGTTTGGAAAAGAAGAGTGATGTGGGGAACTGGATAAACCTCCTGTCTTGGAGTCAGAAAGTGGTAGGTCTGAGCAGTAACCGAGTTCCCCTGGCTCCGTGTTGGTAGGCCAGTCTGTCCCCCAGAGCTGCAGGGACGGGGTACAGGCTGTGCAGAAAACTGCCTCGCAGTGAGACGGGCTCCAGCTTTTTCAGAACTGTTAACGAGGGGTTCTTGCAGATATAAATCCAATTTATTGATTTAAAGCAAATTTTAAAAACTGGATTACATATGTATGTACTAAAAGTATTTTTGTGCAGCAGACCAGCAAAAATTTTATTGGGAGCATGATTTTAATGCTGCAAGAGCTGAATTTTTTTGAAGTGAACTTGACAAGCATCAAAGAGCCCGATATGAAATAAAAGATCCACTTTTAGCTGACGACAGCCATAGTCCAAAGGACTTGCTGTGAGGAGGGGAGTAAATATTTGTCTCTTGAAGGAGAGGAGAGTTGTCAGCTATAGTTTGGGTGAATATCCTGTCTGTACAACATAGGCAGCTGTTGTTAGCTTTAGTGGAATTGGATAATTCCACCCCTAATACTGTAAGACATCAGATATCCTTTTAGTGCTTATACCTTTTAGCTTTCTTCATCTTTTATGTAATGAAAGAAAGGGTTGTTTAACAACTTTGAAACATTACTGTTAAATCACGAGCTGCTCAGTTGAGGGGGGGGAGATCCTTGTCTGTAAAACTTGAATCATTGTGGTCGATTACTTTAATTGAGTTGACTTGAAAGCTTTTGCAAGGGAAGAATTAAATACAGCTCCAGTGTCTTAGCCTTTGATATTGGTAGTGGTGGTTATTACTAGTGCTGTATTATTGCATGTGTGTCTTCTGCCGTCAGTCGAGAAACGCAGCCGAAGCACAAAGGCAGGCTGGGAACCTGCCTGACGGCGCTTCCTTCTGACCTCGTCGTGCAGTAATGCTGATGTGCATGGGGAATCGGACTGCTGGGTCCAGCCAAGTAGCAGAAACGTCTACATATAAAAATTTAATGCAAGCAGATTTTGCACCTTCGGTAGATTATTTGAAGTTTTGGTATATTTGAACGTTTTGGAATATTGTCAACTTTTGGTGAAAAAGAAGGAAGAGGCAAAGGATGGAATCGCAGGTGTGGGGGGAGTGTGGAAGCAGTCAAGTGAGCAGCAGGGCAAAAACATATGGAGGCACCAGGTTGTGAAATTCATATTGCAGTGTCAAGCGATGGTGAACATCAGCCACAAGATGTTCAGAAACTGGATGCAGATAAAAGACCAATATTTTGAAATTATTTTAAGGTTATGAGGAGTTTAGCCTATTCACTCGACAAGCCTGGCGTTTTGGCTATGAGACTTTCATATCTTCCGGTGACCGTACATACCAATAAACCCTACTGCGATAATTGATATTTTCCTTTCTGAGCAATAAAAGCCCTTGAAATGCAGTAGCTTGTGTTTATAACAGAAACATCTAGACTTTTCTAAACCTTTGGAAGACTTCTGATTTAATTTAGATATTTGGGTCAAAGTTCAGGCTGTGATTTTGTTATTTCTTCTGTGCTGCTAACCCATATTTGTGCCTTTGCAGTCTTTTAGCTAGTAATACAGAAGGTGTAGGATTTTTGGAGTTGATGCAATCTTTTTTACTCTCAGCAGTGGTTGTGTTTAATCTCTTATTGAGAGCTGAATAATGCAGAAGTACTGCATTGTTACGAAGCTTGCACCTTGTTGTATATTTACTTGCATTCAAACAAAAGGTGTGTGCATCTCATCTCTTAAATACTAACTATTTATTGTTATACTAACTAACTAAGTATTGTTTTAAGTACTGATTTACAGACACTTCCACTCTCAGAAGTTAAGTATCTTTTGCTATTCATAAGTGCTTATATCATCTCCAAAATGAATTTCAGCAGTGTGGAAGGGAGATAAAAAGGCTGCCTTTCTGGAGAGTTGTTGAGGCAAAACGCAGATACTTACTTTAAACAGGACAGATTATTTTTGGCTCTTGTCCAGTTTCCTGGGAAATGGACAGAAAGAAGCTTAATTTCTTATAGTCCACTGCAGCTGTGCTTAGGTTTTAATAAGCATACAGGCTTGATTTAAAAAAAAAAAAAAAAAAAAAAAAAAAAAAAAAAAAGCCAGAAGTTCAGATTCTTGTGGAGTTGTCTATGTTCTTTGGAGCAGAAATTGGGTTTCACTGCTAAGTGGACTAGCAGTACTTTACAGACATAAGTTAAGCATCAAGGATGGTGCTGACCGAAATGTCAGTAAGTCTGCAAAACTTAGTGAAGGGGCAGGTTAACTTCCATTTAGATAAATGTGAGGTCACGTAATTCAGTGTATCCAGGGAAGAATAGTCTAAGCTGTGTCTGTGCAATGCTGAACTTCAAACTGGCAGACAGAATGCAGGGAAGAGAGCTTGCAGTCTCTGCTGACAGATCTCTGAAATCATTGGCTCGGTGTGCAGTGGCAGCCAAAAAAAAGTGAACAGTATACAGGGCTTACCAGGAAGGATGTTGAGAAGAAGACAGAGGACATGATCATGCTGCTGTATAGACCTTGGTGTGCCTCTGTCTTGCAGCTCTGGTGTGAGGAGAGGTAGAGCTGAGTTGGAGAAAGAATAAAGGAGGGCAACTGAAATTTCCAAGAGGATTGAGCCACTGTTCTAGGAGGAAGAACTAGAAAGTCTGGATTTGCTGAGTTTGGAGAGGAGGAGGTGTAGAGTAGAGTAGATACTGTTGAAGTTTACAAAATCCTCAAAGCAGTGGATAAAGGGAGTTTGGAATTGCTATCTAAGAAATAATGTAATACTTGTAGTAGGAGCATTTCATGAAACTAGTAGAAAAAGTGTTTAAATTAAATACAAGCAAGTACTACTTTATGTAGTGAAAAGTGAATTCCAGAACATGCTACCTGCAGAGACAGGTAGATCAGAAGGTTCAGAGAGGACTGGGATGGTGTGAATCCAGTCCATAAATGGATATATCAGCAGGAGTAGGCAGGGATATTCTCTCTAGTATCTCTTATACAATGGCTCTGGATACTGGAGGGCTACAAGGTGAATGCAGTGGAAATTGGCCAGGCTCAGATGTGCTCCGTAAATACTGTCTCCAGCTTTCACTGTCATCACTGATGTTGTCATAAGGTCAGGCAAAGACCAACCCTGAGAACGTCCTTGAAGCTGTCCTTTGGGAGAATGGAGCGTTAAGGGCAAAAAACCCCCTCAGGGAGACATGAAATGTCTCTGGGTGATCACAGATGACATAAAGGGAGGAGTTGTGGGGTGAAGGGACTAAAACGGGGAACACACCACATAGCGTCCCCAGATAAGAGGGGGACACGCAGCCCTGCTAAGGCTTCTGGGCTGGGCGACCATTGGTCTGCTCAGGGCATTTCTTACGACCTTACGAAGATGTAAGTCTTCCGTTCCGTTCCCTGCTCTCTGGCAGTTCTGTACTTGTGTTAGTGGTGCACCAGTATTTCTATTGCAAATCTCATTTTCAGCTCTTTATTATTTTTGTGGATTTTAGATCCAAGCCAGCATTCACAGTGTAAATTCTCATCTTGCCTGCAGTTGGTTACAAGATTTTGTAGTAATCTGCTGGAAATTTCAGATTTAGAAATTTGAGCCAAAGTGACTTCCTGTCTTTTCCTGTTTTTCAGAGTGGCTTCATTTTGTAAAGGGCTTGCGTGTGTGTGTGATACATATCAGTAAATGCATGTGTAAATTTGCTGCTTACTATAAACTGTAATTGGCAAGAGTAGGAATATAGCAAATTCAGAATGCGAATGATAAAATACTGATACTGTATCCTTTAATTTATTACCTGTATTATCCACACTCTACATTTTCCACTCTGTTCTCTCTCCTTCATGAGTTGTGTTTTCACTAGACTGGCATTTTCCTACTCTGATGAATTAACTGTCAATTGAAGTTAGTGAGATAAATCAAAACAAATGGACACGCTGCTCCATATTGACTTTCTCACTGCCTGATTCTGAAAACCACTTTCTGAGCACTGGGCTGCTATTACGCTCACTTGGTTCTAAGCAAATGTACAAGAAAGAAGGAATTGGGGGAGGTAGGTGTTTAATAGCCATCAATTACATTTTCACTATCTTTATTTTATCTAGGATCTTGTCAACAATGAGATCTGTGCCATTTACCTAGAAAGACACTGGGCATTGTGTCAGAAAATGAAATGTTAAATGGCTCTCAGGAAGCATACATTGAAGTTTAGGTCTTTTAAAATGTGGTCTTAATCTACACTAGAAAAGAGTTTTTGGAGTAACTGCAACAGTTTAAGTAAAAAGGAGGACACTTTTTTTATCAGCACGGGCTGCGTGCAGACACTCATCATAATAGAGGAGAGACAAGTCTCTAGTCTGAATCAAGTGAGGTTTATTAACATTTGCTGTGGGAATTTTCTGTATATAATTACATAGTCATTGGCTAGGGGAATTCAAGATGTTGAAGTCTTGGCTTTTATCCCAAGATAGCAGACCTGTTTCTAGCCTAGTTTATTCTATTTGTGCAAGTAGATGAGTGATGATCAGGCACCCAATAACTAGGATCATCTATGCCCCTGATTAGACAAAACGGTATACTAAAGTAATCGGTAAAATAGATCTGAGATACGGACGTGTTTAAGACTGTTACCTCTTGCAGACATGGTAAAACTTCCACAGTAAAGACCACGTGGTTGCACGGGTACAGGCATTCATTTTATTATCATGAAAGTTACGATTGTATGATAGAAAAGTGATTGATTGTTTTTAAATAATGAGAATAGAAAATCCATCTGCGTGTCTTAAGCAGTGCTACTGCAGGACTGTGTAGATCAAATACCAGCCATACCTCTGGCTGACCTTAGCTACTCTGCATGGTTTCATTAATAAGAACAAGCATATGCCTGTCATACAGCAAGTGTTGAAATTCTTTTGTTATTTGTTTACTTGTATCTTAAACATCTGCGCCTTAATGCTTGGCTTTGAAATGCATTCTAGATCAACCAGATTATTTTTTCATAGCTGTTGCCTGATTGTGTGTTATGTCTTCCTGTGTAACCAGCACCTCATTTAGCGAATAAATTTAACACCTTCTCACCTGGAAGAGATCTTATAAACTTTAATTCAAGAAGTAAGAGGTTAAAAAAATGTATGTGCAGAGGAATGGATGGTGGAAAGGGGTAAAGCCTCTCAGCAGTAGGTTAATTGGAGAGTGGAATACCAGTGTAGATGGGAGCACATAGTTTCCTTGGACAATGTGCTAAAGAACTGGGAGCTGGGAAGGACCAGCTGGGATTGTTAGTGAATTAGCTGAAGTCAGAAACTGCTGAATGGAGCAAAGAAGTAAAGGGGAAATGAAGGTTAGGGTATAATTCAGTCTAAATTAGGTGGGCCATTCACAATGCATAAAAGGGCTCTGAGCTTCCTTTCTTGGGGAAAATGGGTAGGAAAGCTCACTTTTATTTGGATGCGTGTTGAGTGGTTGATTTTAAGAATGTGCATACCTAGAGCCTACTTTTTGGAAGTGCATTATCCCACATGAGTTTGGAGGAAGCATTGAAAATGCCATGAGCCTGAAAGACAACAGATTTAGTAAGAAAGACTCACAACCGGTATGCTGCAAAAGCATGTAATTTTAATCTCTTATGAACTGGAACAGATTCTCTTCATTTATTCTGTCTTTGCTTGCTTGTTATCAAAGATGAAAACTCCGTATCTGATCACCTCGGAATCCTGGGTGCTTGAAATCCACTCTGGCTTAGGCCCATCTCTACTTGTTATTTTTGAAGAGATTTATTATCGCATTTGTGTACTTTTGTTAATTTCTAAGTTTTGTTTCTAAATGGTTGTACCATTGAAAGTGATGTGGCAGACAGCAAATGTTGTTGGAGACTGAATTTGTTCTACCTTAAATTATGAAACAATAGGGAAGCTCCTCTCTTGCATGAATTTAATATACTAATAGTTAATTTCAAATGGTACCTCAATGAAGCATGAGGCATTGAACGTGCAAGGGGAACTGTTAGGAGATTTGGTAAAGCTCTGTAAAAACTCGTGAACTTCAGCAAAATTTGGAGCAAAGGCAATAAACATTTATTTATTTGTTGTTAGGGAATGCCAAGTCTAAAAGCCTCCGTGATACTTATTGCTGTAAGTCCGTAGGGGTTAACTTGTGGCCTCACCACAACCAGAAAAGTCTGTGAGGAATGGGAGCAGCCAGACTCAAACAGTTGGCTGGCAGTGCACTTGCTACATTCACAGCCGTTCACGATCAATGTACCCATTTCGGCATCCATTTTCTTAACTGAAATCCTGAAGGAAGGAATGAATTTGCAGCATCCTTGGAGATCAGCAGATGTTGACTATTTCATACAAAGTGGATAAAAACATTTCAAAGCTGAGGGCTTCTCAGAGCAGCCTGCTAGAAGAACCACCTTCTCCTTGTCAGAGCTGACCCATGCCTCTGTGGACCAAAAGTGTATAATAATCACGTACACAATCACTTGAGTCACCTCTGATGCCTTCGGTTCATTCATCTATTGAACAGTATCTTTGGAGTAGGGGTAAACACAAACAATGTGCTAAAAAGTTTATGCAGGTGCACACTTAGTACAGGATCATAGAGGTAAACCCAAAGGAAGTTTGTGGTTACAGATGTTTTTTGTTTTTCATGTTAAAAAAGATATCTTACAATGATACTTGTCTGTGGTGCATTGCTTTCTAATTTGATGGGAGGAGTTTTGCTGCATCCCTTCTGGTGTTGTGGCATGAGGTTTCTATGTAGACCTTCAAACTCGTTTGCCCTCAATTTGCTTAGTATCTCCCAGAAGCACATCATCCATTTGATGACAAAAATTTACCATTTTTCAACTTTGCAGATATTTCAGAACTCCTTGGAGATCAGCGTTACTCTGATCTGTATGTCGTCTGTGAGCGCAAAGTGATTGTAACTTCTGTTTACGTAACGTGGTCTTTGTGGCTGCGCAGAGCATACCAAAGTTACGGACCCGTTAGCTCCACAGACAGATAATACTCAGTTTCTGTTTTAGAAACCTGGGTGATGCTAGACGCTCTGTGTATTATGAACCTACCTGCAGAGACGTTGTGCTGGATCATTAATAAGATAAAGCCTGTCTTGACTGTTGGTTTTCTGGTTTTATCAGATGTAAAATGCTTAATAAAAATATATATGACATGGCTGATTTTATCAGTGTGCAATTCCAGAAGTGCTGTGACTGGAGGTGGAACTTTTTTCCCCTCATGCCGTACCTGACACAGCCCGGACTCATTTCTGTGTTCACTCTAAAGGCTTATGTCAAGCCCAGTCAGTTTAAATGAGATTCAGAACTGGAACAGCAATAAGTGTTCAATCAAAGTATTTGATAAATCACTTAAACAATCTTGCAGATTGCAAATTCTGTAAATGCAAGTTCTGCACTTATTCAAAACTAGTGAATGTGACAAGACTAAGAGACAGCAAAGTCAAAACAGCAGGAAGAAAAACTCAGATTCTTTGATGAGATTAAAATACCAGCAATTTAAGTGGCAAGCAGGTAGGACTATGCTGCTCGTGTAGCTTTCTAACCAATACTCGAGCATTTACAAGGAGAATATACAGATGGGATAGAGAAGAGAAGGCTGATTTGATGATTGCAGCATAATTTTACCTTTACTTTGGGGTATGTGTGTTTTCCTTAATATCTTGAATGGCATAATTTAGATGGTCAGGAAAGTTTTCTCTCTTATTAAATGGAATGACAAGTGACTGTAAAAGTAGGAGAAGGGAAATCTCAACAAACCCCAGATTGCTTTGAATGCTAAACAATTTTTCTTTGGTTAGTCAGATCGTAGCATGAGCTTCCTCAGGGGGAATTTATTCTGATAAGTGTCTCCACATAAAAGGTGAAAATAAAGTGTTGAAGCAAACTCTTTGACTTGACTTTAAACTGGTTTGTTACCCACTGCAGCCACGAATATGTCCAACTATGTATTTAATGATTTTTTTTTTTGCTACAATTTCGATTATCTCAAAGAAATAAGGAAGAAATGAAAGCAAATTTTTTTTGAGTAGCTTCCAGAATGAAACCTTGCGTTTTCTCCTTTGACCTCTTTCCTTCTTATTAATGAAAGAAGTTTAGCAGATTATGATGGGAGGGGAATACGCTTATTGTCAGTACCAACACAAAGACAAGAAGCAAAATTTGAAATAACAGTTTTCATGGTTACCGGAAGGAAGATGACTACATCATTTTAGACTGTAGCTAGTGTTGATGTTCAGCATTTTAGTCTAAAAAAGAGTTGTTAGTTTTGCGTGTGACTAGTTCGATGTTCTCTTACCATCTTTGTCCTTATTTGTAATAGTAGGGGTGTTTTTATTAGGATCCTGGTGCCAAACTTTTGTTTACAGTGTATTTTCCTTGCTTCTACCATTAATGTATTTCTAATACTCAGAAATCAGGAGTTTGATCACTTTTTGTTAAGATTACAGTAGGAGCCAGTTGACCTGAAATTTGTGCTGGTCTCCTCCCAGGCATTTATTTCCAAGGACATTAGCAAGTGACTGATCTCTTTGTCTCCTTTTCCCCACCTGTTTTACCGCAGATGTGAAATGTCTTAATTGGTGCTTAAAACATGCATTTTGAAAATATATACATCTATTTTCAGACAGCATGATGCCTGATTCATGGAAGTTTTTAAGGACTTTGAGATTCTTGGATGAAAACTACTGTTCTAATCGCAATGCATTACAAATTACACGGGATAACATTTTGTCCAACTGTGAAGTTGGACAGATTTGCGTTATGCTGGACTTACATGCATATATACACATATACATGTATTTATATACATACACACATGCTTAAACCTCCCAAACAAAAAATGCTAAATGGTTCCCAGAGGTCTTTTGCATCACTTCTGCAATAGGCTTGGCGTGACCTCCTGGTCTCTGAGAATGTTTCAGGCAATTCGCTCTTAGTTAAGCTAGTTTTCCAAAAGCTACCCAAATACAAATGATTTTAATAAATTAGTAAAGATTTGCATTCTAGACCAGTAGCTACTGAAATGCCTTATTCTATTAAAAAAAAAAAAAAATTTTGAAACTATGCTAAAATGGACTTCACACATATGGATGTAACTGTTAAAAAAAATTTCCCCCCTAACTTGAAACCAATTTTTTGCTCTTAAAAAAAGAGGTAATTTTCAAGACTTGCTAGCAGTCATTGTTCTTTCTCCCATAAAATATGTATGTTTAGCACATTGAACACATATTAGTTAATGGAAATCAGCAGCTATAAGGATTCATATAAAACTATAGGGTATGTACAAGGTAGAATTATTTTAAAATCTTGATTTGCTTGCATGATGCCAGTGCCTTTATTTTCTGGTATGTCTATGGCTCTGTCTAGCAGATTTGGAGAGGTTAAGCTCTGTGTGTGCGTGCAAGCGTGTGTGTGCATGCGTCTGTTGTTTCTTTCTTCTTGAAATGCTTCACCACAGTAGGCAAAATGGATGAAACATAGAAAAAGAGAGACAATAAATAGTTTCCTAACCTGGCTTGGATAATAGAGAAAGTTCGTTAGATTTATTAATCCTCATTTTCCTTTGGACTGTCAGGCTTGGAGTGACAGTAAAAAAGCTTGTGACGACTTTGGCTAATTTGCACTCCATTCACTTTCTCATGAAAACCCATCAGGATGACTGAAGAACTGCTCTGCAATTGACCTTATTCAATGGCAGAGTGATATACTGGGAAACAGGCCAGTTTTTACAATGCCGAAAAGAGCAAATTGGACGGAATCTTTGTTCCTCTCTTTTTTTCTCTTTCCTTTTTATGCCAGTCTTGCTCTAGTTAAGCTCTCTCATTTGTTCCAGCAGTAGCTCTAGGGCTCAGGTCACCCTCTGTGGCTGCCATTGCAGGTGATCACTGGCCTGCTTGTCTTGGATGCAGAGAGGAGAGAGAGAAAGGGAAACGCTGGAAGACTCTGCCGCAGTGAAAAAGTCTTAAGACGTTGCGCTCAGCCAGATGTTCAGGGACAGGAGGCTGTTTTTGTCTTTGCACGCAGAAATCACTGGTGCTCGAACAGGTTGTGTGCATCTAACAGCCAGGAGGCAACGGATAGCCACGTGTAGTGTTTTCATGTTGCTGTTTGGGTGAGGCATTAAAGCGGGTGGCTGGCTGGTGGTGGTCATGGCAGACGAGAGACGGGGGGCAGATTCTGTACTCATCTGTGAAACTTCTGCGTTCCTTTCTTATACGCGCCAGCAAAACCAGGATCTTTCACTCTTCCCCCACGCGAAGGGAAAATGAGACACGCTTGGAGTGGCCGGCAGGCTGGTAGTGAGAGCTCTCGCATAGGGCGTAGGGACAACTGTCCCCTTAAATGAACATTTAATCTTTTATGCAAAAGAGAACAGCCATGAATGAGAGTCTGAGTCAGATTAGCACATGAACAGTCAGTAGTCTGGCAGATATCGAATTTATCTGGGGCGGTGGAGAAAGGCAAAACAATTTGAATTTGAGTCTGAGAACTGGGCTGTTGCTGTTTTGGAGTGTATTCTCTCTCTCTGACTGAAATTACTGAAACTGCAGTTTTGTTTCCAGGTTTCATCAAGAGTGGTTTCTAAAGATTACTGACTAGTAAGATATCGCTATTGATGTTTTTAATAGTAGTAATTCCAAGACGTACGGTAGGTCCGGTCTTTACTGCTGTACAAAATGTGCTGTATTTCACTCCTAAAGCAGCAGGTTTTCACTTGGTGGCTACCGTGTTCTTGATGCATCACCTTGTTTGATGAAGCCCTTTCGAGGAAGCTAGCTGAACATCACACGGATCAGTGTAAAGCTTTCAGATGGCTTCTGAGCACTTTGGTGACGGTTTCAGTTCTGTCTGAGCCAGCAGGCTTGATCTTTCTTTGCAGAGGGCAGGATCCAACAAGACAGGCGTAAGAGTTACTAGTTCAAATGAATGCTATTCATTTGTACCTTGAAACAGCAGAATAAGCAAACACTTCATCTATCTCCCACATGCTAGAAAGAGACGTGTGACCGCTGTCTGCTTATGTCTTACGCTGTGTTGATGCACTCATCTTGCTTATCCTCATCATCCAAAGTCTCACCACGTGCAGTTCCCAGATCAGTGGTGCACAGCTCAGCACGCTGGCAAACTGGGAGCAGGAAAGACCCGCAGCCAGTCCTGGAGCGGGGTGGGGAAGAGCCATGTCTGTCGACCCTTTGCCTCAGGCTCCTTGGCCAGCCTCTTTGGGGACAGTGATTCTGAGCAGCAGCAAGTTCTTGTGCAGAGAAATGACTGTGGGCCAACCGGAATGCCACCTCAGGGCTTAGGTGTCTTCACTGTCTATCGGTAACCCTAGGCCGGATGGCATGCCTGGCATTTATTCTGTGCCGCCTTATAATTTGTATCAGGTTATTTAACACTGTAAGGAATTCCTTGATTTTACTTAGGATATTATTTTCAATTCATCTACAATTGCAATTCCACAAAATGGAGACCCAGCCTGTTGCTCTAGGCAATACTATGCCTCGTGTGGGGAACCGCCCCCCCAGTCTGAAGTGCTAAATAGAGGTGTAAAATTTGTTCTCCAACTAGTACGCTCATTTGTCGCACCTAAGGAAAATAGTTATTTTGCATTCTTGTATTTTGAGACTAAATGAGAATGTTTCCACATGGTCAAACTGGTCTTTTCGTATCTCCCTCTTTCCAGAAATGTTACGCATAACTCACAGAACTATTAAATCTGATATATCTTAGACGTAAGATTTTTGTTACTTAGACTTAAGCTTTTTGTTAGTGGTGTAGAACATATATGATAAGAACAAGTATACTGGCACTTCAGTGGAAAAACAGATAAGAATGATGCTAAGTTTGAAGCAACAAATTTCAAATTCTGTTTAATCATATTTAAGTGCTGTTGTCTGGTACGTTATCAAAAGAAATCTGAAGATTTCTGTATGCAAAAAAAAATTTACAGGATCTTAAGGGATTGCAGTCATTTTTCATTGTTGTTCTTTTTGAATTTTTCTATTATACGCTTATTTTTTTCCAGTTTAATACAACTAAAGAAAAGCTGGTGCCTGTATGCTTCAGGCTTCATTAAACCTGAACCACCCAGCAAGACTCAAGAAACATGTTGTTCTTCTCCCACAACCTCACCAACTGATTAAGCACATTGTAGGCCTATACTTCTGAAGGGGGAAGGTGGGTTTCTTTAAAAAAAAAAAAAAAAAATTAAAAAAGCGCCACACCACATCCCCCAAACTTTCAGCTAGCCAAAAACATCTCTGGCTTTTCAGTGTATGAACGTTACTCTTTTCTGACCAGCGTCAGTACTTCTGATTTATTCGCATGAGAAAATAAAAGACATCCTACTGAAATAATAGGATTTGGAAAACTCTCTTCTCTCTCCAAAGTGGTACCAACCTAACCCTCCCCTAACATCCAGAAAGCCGTGATCTGAATGTTCTTTTTAAGCACAGTCGTACGTGTTTTAGACTCCTGCAGAAAAGGTTACAAACTGCAGTGTATTTAGGTTTTGAAAGGAAACCAACAGGGTGGAGACTGAGGTATGCGTGAAATAGAGGAAGCAACAAAATTTTTTTCTACCGATATTTTTGGGGGCAAACGTTCATACGAAGGAAAGGGTTATATTGACACAACGGGTCTCGACGTGCAGGATAAACCTAGAGAGAGGTGTGATGCTCTCTGAAATGCCCCACTGTCACTGTTAGGTCTTTCTCATGATCCAAGAAGTCTCTCCAGCTATTTCGGATCTTTCACGGTAGATGGCCCTGAGTGGCGTGACTTCCGCCGCTCGCCGCTTCCACATACTGCGTGGAGTCACTGGCATCGTTCTAGTCCTCTCTCTGTCATCTCCTTGCCCTCCTCCTTCTGGTGCCCTCAGGTCCTCCAATTTCCCCTTCTCTCTCTATCAAATTCTGCCCATGTCCGCACCCTCATTAATCAATGTCAAGTCACAGAGTGTACAACAAGGGCTGTATTCTTCAACTGCCCCCTCAGCCCTCATACATCCCATTGTTCCAAAAAACTGATTCAGATGGCAAGAAAACAGCCGATGCAGCACATAAAAGAGATGAGACAGAAATGAAAAGAATCAAGGAGGGGAAAAAAAGAGGAGGCATTTTTTTCCCCTGAAACACTCGAATAAATACTCGGCAATGATAATTTAAATTATTCATACATTTATGAAAACATCCATTGAAAAGTGAAGTGTATGATGCTCTTTGTCTACTTTACTTGTCTCTTGTTTGTGATTAACCTTTACTGTAACTTGGGCTGGCAGTGCCACGATCACAAAGACCAGACTTTTCCTTCCATGGGAAAAAATGTTTCATCGTATCCAAATGAAAAATTAAGTGGAGGTATTTAGTGCTGATGTGGCAATTTGTTGCAAAGCATTAAAGATGCAGTGTTATCCATGTCTGTAGTCCAAACACTGCCTACTAAAAAAAATAAAAAATAGACAAAGCCAGCTTTTAACAGAGCGTTCCCTTACAGCGTAGTTTGACATATATTCTACTTCCAGTACCATGACGTCCTTCAGGAGCCAGAGAGCTTGACACCACGCAGTGTACCGGATTTGCTGCACTCAAATAAGGAGAATCTGTATATATATGAACACATACAAACACAGTCTCAAAAAATGGAAATGAAAAAAGCAACTCCATTATTTTAATTACAGCTCCTAAACCGTGCAGACTATGTTAGACTTATTCATAGACTAGCATTAATAATTTCGTCAGAAAATGTGAGACATTTGAGACCTGACAGTCTGTGAAAGTCCAGATGACATTTCTTTTGCCTTTTAGATAGACTTTTTTGCTCAGATTTTGCGGTCACTGCCTTACTTTAGAAAACCTCAGTTTGCGGCAAGATGAGTAGTAGAATATTAAATGCCAATAGTGATAAACAATGTAATATCAGGAATAACAATAATAATTTGAGAGGTTTTGGAAGACTCAGATCTGCGGGGATTGTGTTCTTCTGGTGTATCTCTGCAATTCTTACTTTTTTGCAGAGACCAAGAGAAACAGTCAAAGCAAAGCTTCTCTTATAACATTTGTGTCTTGCTTGTAATTCATCAAATTTCTATCCAACTTCCAAACCAGAGAGGTCTGGATAATGTCATATAATTTATAGATAATCATCCAAACATTTTATTCTCAAGTGAACATATTTAGTCCTGCAAATATGCATTTATGCCTTTCCATAACTGGTTGATTACGTGGGAGGGGGAGCCATTGTCTAGCAGTCAAAGCCAAGGGATTTTAAGCAAAGATCTAGTTACTCTTCTGTTGACTCTGCAGTTGACTCTGTGTGTGACCTTGGACATGTCACTTATACTCTGAATGCTTCACTTCCTTCTGTAAATGCATATAACAGTTTTGAGTACATGCAGAAAAGTGTGTCTGGAACTTAGTAAAGCATTTTGAGATTTCTCTCGTAATAGCTGCTGTTGGGTCTTGGCAATTGAAACTAATAGCACTCTTCAGTAGCAGGTTTTTGTTAAGCATTATTATTGTGGCACTCGTCTCGGGAATTTTGTAGATTTTCTTTCATGCCTTTTTCAGTCACTTTTGCATTTTGTCTTCTAGTTTTTTAGTTTTTCTACCTACCAATTTCTGTACAAAATGACTCTACAGGTTTTCATTTGCATCTGTCTTGTCTAGGATTTACTGGTTTTGTATTTTAATACTGTCTCTGGATTTGTCTCTTGCTGAGGTGGAGCATGTGCCCTTGTTTCAACAGAAAACATTTTTAGTAAATCCACTAATGGATAAATCTACTAAAAGAGGCTGTCAGCCATAGGATACAGTATTTATATAGAAAGTGTGGTGGAAAACTGTATATTAAAAGAGGAAAGGAGCTGGAGCAAAAGTCCTAAATCAAACTCCTGGCAATATACTGTCTTGGTGTGTATTTCTTGCTAGGCTGTGATTCCTTTTTCTTGGAAATTATCCAGAACTTCCTGGCTCAGTGATCTGGGATACTTTTCAATATACTGGATATATGGAGCAGTGGGCAGACTTCAAACAGTCCTGAGATTTTTTGGGGTATGGAGAGACATCCAAAATACTGGTTCCTTTTCTCAGCTGATTTGCATAAATCCTCCTTCACTGCTTCCAAGCCTCCCATTCACACACCAAACCCGATTGTCTTTGGGATCGGTCAGCCAGATGCAGAGCCCACTCGTCCTACAGCAGAAAGCTTTGCGCCTCAGCTCTACTCACTCCTTCGTTAACGAACGGGCAACGATACGGCCACGCAGAAATAGCCTCGGTTATACTGGTTGGCAATAGGAGCTATGGGAAGGATAGTCTCCTGTGCATTCACACCCACAAAAATGGCCCCAAGCTTCTCGGTTTTAAGTTTGAATGAGGGTGGCTTAATTGGGTCTGGCTCTTCCAAGCACAAGGTCGTCCTATTATTTGATTGTCGGTGCCTGTAGTTTAAAGGTAACCATTGCACCTCTTTTCTGCTGGGCCTTCCTAGGCCGAGGAATTAAAAGTATTTTCTTCAATTCCTCGCATTAGCGTGGTTTAGAAATAATTACTGTATAAGCCGTTCCCTCCGTGGCTGTTCCAGGGCAAGACTCGGTCCCGCAAGTGCCGGTCTGTCCTGGCTCCTCTCGGCAGCGGCACTGGCAGTGGCTCCCCCCCCCCGGCAGCCCCCAGCACGCTTTGCCCATAGAAGGTATGGAGATGCCTTGTTGTGCGGCGCTCCCTCCTCCCACCCAGCCACCAACACTGGGGTCTGGGAAGGTAGCCAAATGCCACTGAGGACACTGGAGCAATAAATCATCCTCCTTCCAACATCTGCAGGCCCCAAAGGCTAGCCCCTTGCCGATGATGATCTCGCCTCCCACCCCCTGCTTTTTATCCTGTCCCTCTCTGACAAAACACCTATTGTCACAGCCTGAGTGAAGAAGAGTCCTTTTTCCTTTACAAAGGCCCTCTGAAGCCAAGTTGTGAGCTGCCAGAGAAGATGCCTATGTCTCGGCAGGGAGTCTATATCTCACTCTTTTTCTCTGTAGTTCATACTTTTTCTCTCTCACGGGGGTCACCCAAAGCCTTTCACTCTGGCTTCATATTCACATAAAGACATCAAGAAAAAGAAAAACCACACCAGAAAGAATTATTAGGCATGGCTGTCAAATGCTTTATGGAGGGGGGGGTTGTAGGGGGAAAGAACAGTAACTCTTTATGTGCTGGCATTGTTATAGGAGCTAATGTACTACTGCTTGAGTGCGGTCTGCAGGAAGACATTACATGCCTTAAGAATTACAGAGACATGTTAAACTAAAATATTGTATTTCAGCAAAAGGGCACTTTGTTTTCTAGTTTCTTAGCAGGTTTTTCTAGATTATAGGAGGCTCTTTCCTGATCCCACTTTCTTGAAGAACGTTTTTTATTTGAAGAAGTCTTTATTGACTGCCATTTGCATGGCATTTCTTAACTGCAGTGCTTTTTAGGATCAAATAGATCAAACTGTCCCCAGTCCACTTTTGCATGTGAAAGGAGGTTAAAAATCCAGACACCGTCACCACCAAACCCTGCCCAGAGTATTAATATTTCCTCATTGAATGGGCAAAGCTGTGTTCGTGCAAATGAGCTGAAAAAGTGGAAGAGAAGAGCCTCCTTGCCCCTCTTCCTTACCAGCAGGGAGACATGAGCCGGTTGTTACGCTTTGGGTTTGTTCGGAGTGCAAGTACTGCGCTAATAGGCGGATTCAGAATTATGAAATCGCCCATTTGTGGCAGGTTAACGCTGAAAAGCATTCCTGAATCTGCTACCCATCTCTCTCCACCATGCTCATAGGGAACTTTGGAGAGCTGTGAACTGAAGGCTTCGCAAACAAATCGCCTGCCCAAGGTTCATCCAGATGCCACGTAGCCATGTATGTTTTTAACCCTTTGAAGCTGTGTTCCTTTTCTTTGCTTACTGAGAAGTGGGCAAGCTGTGCTAGGCGCTACTTTAAGAAGACCCTGCTGCCTTGGAGAGGAAGATAAATTAAAAACTTCATTTAATCCGTTGGAAGGCTGAGACTGTAAAGTTAACAGTCGAGTAACCTATTAAAATTTACAGTGCAAGGCATCAAAACAGAAGAAAAGTGCACATGTATAAAGTTTAAAGCATCCTTATAAAAAGCCGGAAACCTAACACTGCATTCCTACAAATTATTCCCTTAGCAAACATTTTTATTTCCAATTAGTAAAAGAAAAATTGCTAATTTGCTGCAGTTGGACAGGCCTGACGTCTCAATCTGCAAAGTGTCAGTGCTGTGAAAGGAAATGTTTCACACTGTGCTGGAGAGAGAGAGCAGCTCTAAAGAGGGTCAGGGCATTGGGCCCAGAAACCAGATTGACTGGCCATAGTGCTAAATTACTCACACAAGACATACATTGTCTGCAGTGCCAGCTACAGAGTACTCACTTTCTCATTCTTTCCCTTTTTTAGTTGGTGCTTGTGGGGGAGGTGAGGGGATGGTAGGGTACAGCAGAAGGGGGGCACGGAAGAGAAAAGGGAGGAGGGCTGTGTTCAGCAGCAACAAAGTGTAAGGTCTCATCCTCTGCTGGTGTCTGAAGACAGAGACCCCAGATAGCTCTAGTGAGGTGAAATGCCGCTCTGATCCATCTATAACTGTTTTGGGAACCAATCGATAAAACCAGGCACCCTTTGTTACCGCACAGATAGTAGATGGGCTAGGGTTAATGTGGTGCTGGAGATAAAGGCTCAGGCTGTTGATGAAAAGCCCCTCCACATCCTTAACAAAACAAAGTGTCACCCAACAGCAGTAGCAGTTGTTTTTCAGTGACAGTGGTAGTATTCCTGTGTATTGCTTGTGTAAGAGGAACAGATTGGTATGATATGTCTTACCACGTGAAGAGCGTAATCCTTGAGAACTGCTGGAGGATGCCAATGACGTGACAAAGGGGCGAGAAACAGAAAGGAGTGGGGAGAGAACAGTGCAAGTCTGCAGGGATGTGGAAGGCAAATAAAAAAATCTGTCTGTGTTTTTCAGCACTGTTGTGGTTCTCTGTTTAAAATACCTGTGGTGTATTTATTTCATGGTCTCATCAAGAGCCCTCGAATCCAAACAGTATTTTGAGTGTATTGTAATACCTTAACCAGGATGTAAATCTGGATTTTATGAAACTCCGTAGTGATCTGAATCGTCCACACTGACTACAGAGTGATCACGGAATCTTTTCTGAGAGATTCAGAAGGCACCAGCTTTGATTTTTGTGGCTTCACTTTGATATTTTCCTGTTACGCAGCTGCATGGAGCAGAGCTGAGACTAACAGATTGACATGGCTCGTTTTTACGTTATACAGGCCGGTATTTGACTTTAAATAATTATTATAATTGTTTTATTAATCGTGTATTGAAAAGAGACAAGGATCAAGTTCACAAAGAATTACTGCTTTCTAAATGGCAATCTCATCTGCCTGTGAAAAAGTTTCTTAGACTTTTGGTTCCTCTCTCCCCCTTGCTGCTCACACCCCACCTTTTGCTCTAATTCGGTGTGTTGTGAGGACTAATTAGCTGAAGATCGAACAGTGATATTGAAGGTGTGAAGTGCTTGTAAGCTTTAGACATTTATTTGATTCATCATGATGGGCTGTGCGTTGCAGCACTCGGATGTATAACAGGGACGAACTTTGTACGCTTCTTAATAAGCTGCTTGAAAGTAACATTTTATTTCGCTAAGATACCGGTACCTCTTGTAGAGCAACTTCAGTGTGCTAGGCAGACATCGTAATTTCTCTTTCCTTTCTGCAAGGAATCAGCAGGAGGTAAGCACCGATTTATTTGTGCTAAAAATCTTACATGTGGATGGAGAATTCCAGTTAGTTTGGTGGAGGAGGCTAATTTACAGAAGTAGCTTTTAGTTTTGCCTGGAAGGAAGCTATTGCACCTTGACGTAACAATCTCCACAGCCCTTCTCCCAACTAGACAGGTTCTGGGTTTCTTTCTACTGATAATCCCATCAGGACCTTTGTTTTCTGATAAAACTAGATTCCGCTGGAGAAACCTAAACACATTAGAGGCTCCATTACATCCTCTGCATACTTCTTAAAACCTGCCCTGTGCTTCCTGTGCGTTAAACAGAGCAGATGCCTACTCAGTTCCTCTGTGGCATAGTCCAGTCCAGCCATCACGGTTATTACTGATAGCTGTGTACAGCTGCCATGATAAGATGGTAACATTTTCAATGTGTCCCTATTAAAAAAAAAAAAAAAAAAAAAAAAAGGACCTTGCCTTTAGTCAGATAACTCTGAAGTACAAATGTGATGGTTTCTTTTCGTCAAGAATGAAGATGCTATTCTTAAGAGTCACTTTACAGCTTCTTCATTCATGTGAATCTCAGCAGGCAGTTATCTACGATCTGATATGAAAACAGTACTACTTAGTTGATATGAAGAAAGGGAGAGAGAAAAAGCAGTTTATTTTGGGTTCCAGGTTTGGATGTTACAGAATGGAAGGCCAAATATGTGTTTCCTTTTTGAGACAGGCCTTTCACAACGCTTACTGCCAGAACAGGGAGCTCCAGCACTTTTTGCATGAAACCAAGCCCATCAGTGAATCCAAGAATTAGTTTCCTTTGAAGAGGCACATTCTAGCATCTAGTACAGGAAGGAAAGGAAAGGAGAGAGTGATTCAAACTTCTGGGAGGATTTAGGAAGTTTTTATTGGGGCTGGGTGGAAAGATCTGCGAGCTGTAAGTCTGTACTTGAATGAGTAACCGCAGTTGCCTCCATATCAGTTTTCATTTTCTTTGCCTTTTCTGGGGCAGAACTTTGCCCCATTCAATTTGAAAAGTAATTTTAAGAAGAAACTTGTATGGGAAGCAGCAATAAATGCTCAGAAGGTTCTTCCCTTTTCTTTTTTTTTTTTTTTTAATCGTTATCCTGCTATCCAAAGAATGCAGAGAGTGAATAGTGGTGGACTGAGTTCCTCTGGCTGCTCAGCTAGCTTGCCGCGACCTCCTGTGTGCATTGCTTCACTGAGGAAAGCATTTGTGGACAATCAGTGCTGAAGGGAGCGGTACTCATGGTTCAAAAATTTTTCAGGGTGAAGGAATTTGGTTATTTCTCAAGTCAAATGAAATAAAAAACACCAAGTCCCCTTGAGTCACTTGGTCATTTTTTGTTTCTTTGTGAGCCAGTGAAAAGAGAGTGCTCAAAGCACGAGCCAAGAGTGATACGGGGTGTGCTTTCTCACTGTGTGTGCAGACATGGACATACACCCCGTGCCAGAAGCCAGACACGGCGGCAGAATTAGCCTGAACACGATGTTCCTCCTGCGTCCTAGTGCACGCACTTTTTTCTCAGTTCTGTAGGACTGGAAGCAGTCCAGGCACTTTACATATGCAAACACCTTCACCTCGGAGCTGCTGCTCCCATCACAACGGGCGCATTCTGTCAATCAGTCCACGTACACGGAGCAACGCAGTAACCCTTACCACAGAGGGTTACTTTGAATTTGTTTCCATGCGCCTGGGAGCTTGTGATGTGTGCTAAGGAGGGAAGTTGGTGCCTTCCGTCATATGGGGTTTCTTGCTTTTATTTTTTGTTGTCTTTTTTTTTTTTCTTCCAGGCCTTTCGTGTCATCCTTCAAGCCAAAAAAATACATTCATGTTCTCTACAGATTGTTGCTAAAATTACAACTGTGCGTGGCCACACAGAGATCCTTTGGAAACCAGATGTCACATTTTCTAACCTCTGCTGCCCGGGTAGTGGCTGGCCACATAAACTTTACAGTATATATATTTATCTTTTTGTGGAAATAGCCTTGATGTTCAGAAACAGCTAAGCAAATTGGCCTTAATATGTAGTTTTAAAAAGAATTTGCCCTCATTCCCTGTTGCTTGTGGTCTTTCTCATACTCTTTTTTTTTTTTTTTTTCTCACCGAGCTTCACAGTTCAATAAACGAGCACTGGCTGCCCCTGATGTATGGCTGGTAGCTGTGGGGACCCACGCGTCCAGTGCTGGAAAACACGTTCCAGCAGCAGGAGTCTCCGAGCGGCTTTTCTGAAGCCTCATCTTTGGCAACCAGTGCAGGTGCTGCGGCCATACCAGTGTGGAGTCCTTTTCTTACCTGCTCTTACAGGTCAACCGGGGATGGGTCTAATACTCTGAGGGGGAACATTTAATAAAAGCCCAAGGGGTTGCAGGGATCGTGTCACTTGTTCTTTGAGTCGGTGCCCCAGAATGATGTTCTGATGAACCCGAGCTATTAGAGAGTTGACTTTTGAATTAGGGGCATGTCAGAAACTCGTAACTGGTATTCACCCTGGTTTGATGACCAGATTTAAGCCTGGATTAATACATTCTGCATTCTCAAGTGCAGCCAACACTATCAAACGAAAATGCTACTTTAATATTTGCCCTTACCTCTTCTGCAGGTTTGCTTTGGGTTGTTAGATACTTGCTGTGGTTCCTCTCTGAATTGGGTCACATTTCAGTTGGTGTTTAACAATTTCCTAATACATGCAGAAACTATAAAGCACTTTGGGCTTTGCCAGGATGGAGGGAGAACATAGCAAATGTAAAATAGTTAATTCTGACCTGAGCTGTAGGGATTTTGTTTTTCTTTTTTCTCCCTTGATTGATTGTTTTTTACTCAGATAGCTCTGTTAGTTATAGTGGAGGGGACAGTTACACTACTGAGAGATAAGCCAGGCTTCAAAGTCTGAATTGATGTGTGTATAATTCTGAGCTTACTGGGGCCAAAGGTGTTTGCCTCTGAGGAGGAATGACAGCCTTATTGTTAAGATTAGGTCTAAGGAGCTTGAAACTCAATTTCTAAATGCCAGAGACTGTGTGATTTGGGCACGTCACCTAATTTCTTGTCTCAGTTTTGTCTGTAAAATTGGAATAGTAATCCTCCTCTTTTTCTGTTCTCACTGTTTATCTGTTGCATTTACTTGTTTCACAAGGTCTTTAAGGCAGACTCATCTTCGTATTTTATGTATCAGCTAGCCCAGTTGGGCTTCAGTCTTTTGTCCTGGGTGCTCCTGATGATAATAAATGGTGGGAAACTTGGTCAGGCATAGTGTCACACCAGGAAGTTCAATCACAAGGTTATATGACGTGGAAATACCAGATATGGGGAATAATGGAGAAAAATTTGTCCCTGTCTCAAATTTAAAGTCAAGTCAATGGCTTATCAGCACTGAATTTTTTCCCCATGAAAATGGTGGGGTTTGTTACTGAGATTCGCCAAGTCTACCTGCTCGAAGATAAGGTTTACATATTTTTCTTCATAGCTAGCAAGAACAGCACATGAAGAGAATTACGATTTTCTCATGCTAATTTCCTGCACTTCACAAAACAGACATGGCTTGCTGAGACTATATGTGGTTTTGAGCCAGATTTGCTTTTTGAAACAGACTGAAACAAACCGTACTGTGCTTTGGAGAAACAGCAGCAGTGGAAGCTGGTACTAGGTTGTCCAGCCACATGAGGCATTTCTTCAAGTAAATTATCAGATAAAGGTCAACTTGTGTCACCTTAACCATGACGCAGCTAACAAAAGCGTTGTTTGTGAAGCAGCTGCTGATTATCATTGGTGAGCAAATGTCTTTGAATTTTATAGCTCCTGTTATCTGAAACTAATAAAAACACAATGCCAGTGACGAGTCGAAGGTCATCTCATCTCTCTGTTGAGGTGGGTAGTACTCAACAAAGCTCCAGATTGCACACACTTTTTCTCTAATACAGTCTGTAAATAAAAGTTTTTGAAGGAAGGATGTAAATCAAGAATGTATTGTCCTTCCATTAACACTTAAACAAAAGTTTTCCTTTTCTATTTTCACATATTGCTTCCTAACGTCCATGCTCCAGAAGATGACAGAAAACAGGTAGCGTATTTCAGACTCGATCAGGTGCCATTTCAGTTAACCAAGCAGTGGGATGGTTGTGAGCCGCTTTTGAAAAATCAGATGTAATAGAAAATCTATTGAAACAGTCAAAATGCTCACCTTTCAGGGAAGCCATTGTGCAAGTGCAACGTAAAGAGACAGCAATAAATCACCATGCTATGCACCTCAAATAGATAATCAATTTAATTGAAAGCATCAATAATCATAGTTTGACATTTATTACCCTGTGGATGTTTTATCTTTTAGGCTAGGGGACAGCGGGGCAATGATGAATACCAGTTCTGCCATGGAACACAATTATGTGGTGCAAGGAAAAGGATTTTATATTCTGCAAAAAAAGCAGTCAAATTCATAATTGAGCCAGATTGCACGAAATCTGTGAGAAATAAATGCATATAACTCAAATGCATATAACTTGAATTCTAGTGTTGTGGCTCATGAGATCATGTTGCAAATGCTGCTTTGTGTATTCTTTTTAAGTGGTTTAGGACAGCAATTCTACAGGGGCAAATCGCCCTCTGCAGAATATCATCTTTTTGCATACATGCACGAGAGAAAACCAAAAGTAAGGCTGGATTGTTCCTTCTTTGGCTGTATTTTGTTGTTTGTGCTCACCAGGTCATTTCATTGTGCATCCTCAAAGGCGAAAAATAGTATAAAAGTTACACTGGTTGTGTGGACAGAAGGCTCTGAGAGCAAAAGAGGGATGGAAATGTTCTCTCGTGCTTATTTTCCGATAAAGGAGGAATGCTCCTTTTCACCTGAAGAATTGTTTCCACGTAGAATGCCTGCAGAACACCATCCAAGGTACTGTCTGAATAAAAGAATGGAGTAGATATATCTGTTGAGCTTGTTGGGAAAGCCCCCCGGACTGCCAGGGTTGCGTTGCGTACAGCTGTTCCTGACATATCCTGGAAGGCTTTCAAGAATGTGAAAACCCCAAACTTTTAAAACTTAGAGTTGTGGAATACATTATTCCAAAAAACTAAATTGTCTGTATTAGTTTGAATCATGCGCTTATTATGCATCAGTTGAAGCAGATATTTTACTTTTTGTTTGTTTGTTTTTGAGGACTCTTGCTTAAATAGCTTTTACTTTCAGAAGAGTGAATTAAACTCTTAGTACTTTCACCAACTAGTACAGCCTGGGTACGTTACTGTAAAGTTCTCTTTTCATTTTTAATTATTTGAACCAAAACACAATTTAGAAACCGTATAGACTGGCAGGTAATGCCACCGTCATTACACTCCTGGCAAAAGTGAGAGCACAAAAGTAAGTCTTTCAAAGGTGAGGGATTAATCAAGTTGAGCTCCTGTCCCAGCTAAATGTCAGCCAGGTTATTGCTTTGGATATAATTTTAATGTTCTTCTAACCATAAGGCTAAATGCCTGAATTAGGGAAGGAGGATATACAATTGTGAATTATAAATTTACAGTCCAATTGACAGCCTTGGCTGTAGCAATATAGGTAATTGTGTAATATAGTATGTGTTTTCCTTGCTTCTCTGCTTTATTCCATTGCTTATCCTAATACCAGAAATCATTATTTTATTGTTTTCAACAAAAAAATTTAAATGCAAATTACTTCTGCATGATAAAAATGCACATCTTAAATACAGCGGTGATATGTAGGAAGCCTGGAATGGAAGGATGTGATGAGGAGGTGTCTCTTGAGAAACTGAAGACACCACAAACTCATCCCAAGCCTCACAGTCCCTTATGGAACTGCCTGAATGTTAGCACGATCTACGGTACCGTGCCAAATATTCAAAGCAGTAAAATAGCCTTCAACAAGAAATGTATGAACGTTCAATTGAGGATGATCCTGTTTTCCAGTGTAAAAGCCGCAATACTCGTTTTACAGCTGTTCATCTGTTTGTGCTGGGAGGAAGAGCAGCCGGGACCGTGCGACTTGCCAGGTTTTGGTCCGTTTCCAGCTTGGTCCGAACAGGTGCCGTGGGCAAATGGGGGGAAATCACGGCAGCTTTCGCTAATGAGTTCGTCCTTCCCTTCCTTAAGCCAAAACAGGACCAATTGACCCTGGTGACCCAGCAGTACAGACTGACAAGCACTAGGGAGTTTTGTTGCTTTTGCAGTGCTGGCTTTACACTTTCTCAGTCCCAAGAGGTTTAGGGTGTCGAGGAAGACAAGAGCCAAGTTTATGAGAATGTTAAACTGCTGTTATGTTATTCCCACAAAGCAACAGTTTCCTTGATGGCACATTCAGATTATTTGGTGAGTAAGATAGGATCTCGTAACTATACTCAAATCAGTGCTTATTTACTTTGGGCTGGCAGTTAAAAAAATGCTTTACTTCATTAAACCCTCTTCGATGGCTTAAATACATTTCGTTTCCAGCATCTGGATACATTATGGACATTTCTTTGTCTATGATCTATTGGTGGTAGTTTTTAAGACGTAAACAGAAATGCTATTTGGCAAGATCGTGTATGGAGCCATCTTTTAACCTCAATGTTCCTTTTGGCACAGGATTAAAAAAACTCCTTGTAATCAATACTCAGAGCTGGATATCCCAAGATTTTCTTCAGAACTTCACTTGGAGTGTTTAATAACAATAAGGGCTGTGTGTGCTTTTCAAAACTTTTAATGAAGAAAAGTCCTTTTTTTTTTTTCCTGGTACTGTTCTGAAAGAAGCTCCAAATGTAGAATCCGTTTTAATTCTGATAGCAAACAACTGGAGTTACTAAGCATAGCATACGGAATTTTGAAAAAATCTCCTAGCCATTTTGGCTTACTTCAGGAGAGTCTTCTGCAGAGATTTCAGAATTTTCTGAGCAAACACTCTGACAGCTAGGACCATTGCTTGAAGCTTGCGGTCAAAGTGGGGGGAAGCGTTTTGTCAGGTGCCTTTTTGAAGTGGCTGGCTGTGAGGTCTTTTTACCGAGAAGATGTCTAACTAAGAAAATGTGAGCAGACAGACAATGGTCAAGTTCTCCGACCTCAAGAAATGAAGTGCTCGCTGTATTTATAAGCTCATTTCTCTAGTTATTCGTTGGCTCTTTTAATCAATGTTCTGTCTAGATTAGGGCTTGCCTCTCTCTTGGGGAGTAAAAGCCCATTTCTGTCTTGGAGGCCAGAAGTGGTCCTGGTGGAGAGGGTAGGCGCTTCTGGCGTTCTTAAAGGATGAGCAGACCTCGTTTCCTCCAGTACCCGTACGCCTGCATCGGACAGATGGATCCCAGTTGTGTGCCCGGTGATCTGTATCCCTCTGTAGCAGTGCAGCAGGATCTCCTGGTATAGCTGCAGAGTCAGATTGTGACTTTCTGGATGTTATCTGTCTTACAATCGCTCCAAATCCAGAATTCAGGCAGGAAGTGATAGGAGGGTGCTTAAAGGAGAGGTCCCATTTTAAAACCCTGTACGTTTTCTGGAGGCTCAGTGTGTAGTAGGCTTTCTCTTGCAATGCAGCCCGTTGTCACTGGTGGTGTTATCAGTAATCGGTCATCACTCTTGATTCTCTGTCGCATTGGCACTGTGATCTTGCTGTTCAGGGTATGTTGCCCTCACACCTCCGGCAGCTCATCTGGAAAAGCTGGTAAAAAGAATGCAGCAAAGAAAATTAAAGAATTGTAGCCTCACGTTCAGAAGGAGCTTTTTGATAGTCGGAGGTGCATCAAAGCACTGCAGCAAACAGAAAGTACAGTGTTTTTTGTGGTTTGTGAGACTTTGAAGCTGTGTTGTGTTGTGTTACTGTCCACCTCAGTTTTCACATATCCTATCGCTTTATTATTGTATGTACTTTTAAAGCAAAACACCCCACCCCCCTCCCCGATGCCTGAAACTCTCTGCTGTGAGTTCAACAGCTGTCTGGAAAAGCAGATATAATGTGAGAATGTGTAAAGAACACATTCTTTCAAGTCACATTGAAAAAGAGAATTGTTATGTGAACAGACGAGAGGATGCCATTGCCCCGGAAAACCGTCTGAGTGGTGCCCCAAATTACACTTTGGCAGAAGGAGGTTCAAGGGCAGAGCAGAGCAGAGGAATGAGTTATGCTGTGGAAAGACCCTCTGGAAAAGACTAAGTGTGGAACTGTTCAGTTTGGAGAAAAGAAACATATATGTTGGGGAACACAGACAATAAAGATATCTGGTTGCCATTTACTGTGAGACTAGAGCACAAAGCATGAAGTGCAGTTTGGCGCTGGATCTCCTCTCACTCGCTGTGGCACTTGTGCCGACAGTCAGTTGCCGGTTCTAGTCTTCAGGCCTCCTTTCTTCACTTGGATTCACTGGAAAAGGCAAAGGTAGGTGCCAAGCTATACCTGGTACTGTATCTGAAACAAAGGGAAGGGAAAGAAAAACATCCTCGGTGCTTTTCCTATGGGATTCAGTGTGGGGACAGAAGCTTAATCCACATCTCAAGATGGCTTGTCCAGGGCCAGAATTTATCTCCAATACAGTGTGTGGTACAGAGGGGTATTGAGCTACATCTGGCAACAGTTGAGGGAGATTTTCAGCTGTGATTAGTCTTTCTCTGATGCTGTATTGGAAGAAGAAAGCAGCAGATTTGAGCTTCTGAGGTGGATGTCTCGCACCTTGTGTAGAGAGTGCCGAAGCTCATCTGGCCAGAATGCGCTGCCTGGAACTTGCTGGAAGAGGTGCTCGTGGCATCCGTAGTGTAAGGGATCATAATGAGCTAAAATCTTCACATTCCTTCATCTTTGAAGTTCTTGAGAGGCTCAGTGCATCCTTCCACTTCTAACCAGGAGGTTTTAGTCTTCTCTCCCAGGAATGACTTAAAAAGCCTTTGAGAGGCTTTTGAGGGATTTACTCTTAAGGTTCCATCCTTTCTGGAAGCTTACTTGGGACAAATGCCAAATATCTACATAGATAAAAGTTTTCTCTCTCACTCTTGAATTCTTTTTACTACCTTTGTTTTAGGAAGTTGTGGAAATGGGACCAAACCAACTAACAGTCTTGTAGCCATGAAGTATTATGTCTCAGTAACTGTTTTGTATACTTGAGAAAGTGAAAACTGCGTGCTTCCTTCTAAGCTCATGATACACAGCATAGCATATGATATGCTGTCATAGATTTATTTTGAGAAGTGATTCATATTTATTGTTTATACAGATGCTCTAAAGGTTAAGGATTACCTTAGGTTTAATTTTTTTTTAGCTTGCAGTAGTAATTCTCTGATTTGTCATTTCCTGAAACGTAGCTGGTTTACAAACCAGATGCAAAGTGAAGCTATAGACACTCAAGATGGCATTCCCTCCAAAGAAGCACTGGAGCTATACCCAGCCCTATTGCATCATGCCCTTGAACACTCTAAACACAAATTCCTACCTGTGGAAGACATCAGCAGCCCCAGAAAAAAACAGAAACTTATTTCTGTTTGGACTCCCTGAATTCCTGTCTCAAGAAAATGCATTGAAATTGCCACCCACTCTCTGTCTGGCTGATTAAATAAAATATTGACCTTTTCCAAACACAATATTATCATGCCAAGCATAATATTATCCAGTTCTGTCTGAGATTGTTTCTACAGCTCTTAAAAGGGAACTCACCTGGCACCCCCTATCAATTCAGATAAAACAACACTGTATGCTTTTTAAATAAGAAACTGATTGTGCCGATGTCTGAAGTTAGTCCACAGAATAATTCCATATTAACTTTTCTTTATAGAGAGTATCATTTGCTTAATAGTACTTCCGAATAAAGGAAGACAAAGTGCCCTTTTCTGTCCCTCTATTGTTCTCTTTTCTTGCGCAGAACATTACTACAGGGAATTCCTCTCCAAGTTAACTTACCAACTCAGAGTAAGTACTTATGCTGTATTTGAGCAGCAGTGCGTCTTGAGGCCGAGTGGCAAAAGAGTGGCATATACAATAGCAGAAACTGTTCCTTGTGGTTAACACAGATCATACCACAAAAGAAACACGCTAGTACAGAAAATTCCCCTCCTGTTTAGAGCCATGCAAGGCTCTTCATATCTTCAGTTTATCAAAGACTTATTTTGCTAAATTAAATGAGAGTTAAGTGATGTAAACTTCCTTCAAGCTCTCTGTGGCAGGCAGCCGTGGTGGCTACGCTAGTCACCATCTTCTCGTTTTTCTTTCGGAAAAGATCGTCCCTGCAAAGGAGCACTGAATATCTGCATCTTCCGCTAAAATAAACAGGACTCGAACATCTCGTAATCAGCCTTATGTTTCTCTTCCAGTTCTTCTCAGGCTTTAATGGGCCATTTTTCTTACTGCTTCACACTGACTGACTATGACCTTGTCATGTTAAAGTGACAGTTAGGTTATCCTGCTGATGGGTATCAAATTGACGTATCCCATCCTTTCTGTCTGAGTGCCAGGCAGGGATACATTCCCAGACAGCCTACACTCCCCCTGGACGGTACCAGCTATTAGGAAGGCTGCTGTTTTCATTCGTTCCTTTCACAGTGTGAGCAGCAAAACTAAGCTGCTAAATGAGACAGTGCATTTCCCACTTTAGACTTTTGAAATTGGTGGGAACGTTGCATATTGGCTTTATTTTCCTTCAAGTGTGATTAATGATCAAAAATCTACATGTCACAGCGTAGCTATTTAGCTTTGGTGCACTACTATGGTTACATTGAAGGCCATTATTTTGATGGAACTGAGGATAAGCTCTAGATATAGCTGCAGTTTATTGAGCTGGATTTTTGGCAAATTCTGTATGCAGTGAATTGCAAGTTGGCTTTTATGTTTGTGCTTGTGATTTGACATGCTTGCATGTGGAGAACTAGAACACTTTCAGTGAGCTCAGCAAAGTTGTGTGTCACTTGGGCAGAGAAAAGACTTGGCTTTTGAACCAAGACAGGCAAGCGTGCCTGTGAAAAAATTTATTTGTTATGTACTCTTTAAATGTGGAAAAACAATTCATAATTCTTATCGGTGTCTTTTTAGGCTGTGAGGAAGAGAATGAAATGAGGTCGTTTTTCTCTGTTCTTTCTCAAATACTTAAGTGTATAATTATTACATTTAAATAAGGGTGGAGGCTGTATTGTTCAGCATGGGTGATGGAGAAGCCAAAGCCAGCTGGCCCTGCTCTGTATCTTGAGACCTGAAGAAGAAAATCTTTTACCTTGGTACATCTAATCCTAGTCCTTCTCTTTGGCAACTGTACGCATGGAGAGATCGAGGTGCTGAGACTTTCCTGTTTCCTGCAGTATCGGTGCCAATCAGTTCCAGCCTCAATGGCAAGACTTTGTCTACGATGAAGGGGATTTTGTAAGAAAAAAGAAATAGCGTTGATGTTGCCGTACAGGTTTGACGGTACTTAACCTCTGCCACTGAAGGGAGAAGGGCAGGGAGTTTCTGAAAGTCTTGCCAAGGAAATTGGAAATGAATGCCACCCCAGTGACACCAAGAATGAGGCAAATCAGTCGATTAGCTGTGTATGAACCGCACCCAAAGGGAGGCAAAAATGACTGGTGTTCGAATAATGAATTATTCTGGGGACTAGATGGTGTATTTGCTGAATCCATTTCAATACACTTCTTCCCTTTGAGGGTATTTTCTAAGATATCCTAGTCATAACAGGTATGATTAGATACTGAGATTTGAGTGCATTGCCTTATATAGATTTGTGTGTCAATGTGTGTCCCGGATAGAAAGGCTGCAATTTATTATGAAGTATGAGCTCTTCAGCCGAAGCCCAGAGGTCCCCATATGTCAGATCAAGTGCATGTCAGCATTGCCATTACAAGAAGATGTATGGTCTCTCTTTATTTACTTATGATTATTACTGATCATCTTAACAAACAGGTTATCAATATATGAAGTACAGAGGAAGTTCATTTATATTATTCTGTCAATATCAAGGTCATTTTTATAACTAAAAAGGATCAAGAACAAAAGATAGATGGATCATATATGACTAAAGCTAACCGTCCAATCCATTTACATTGCTGCAAACAGCAGAGCTTTATCTGTTAACCAAAACATTACACTTCACTCTTCAAGATGATTTTTTGCTCAGATGATAAATAGCTCTAGATACATTAAGTGATTGTGTTATGTAGTTCTGTGGCAGATAGAATTTAGAGTTGATGACCCTGAGCTTCCATTCTACTACTGTTTTCTCTATGGTTAGAGTGAAGATGTAGCTGGTTTGCAGTTCAGAAGCACGTTGTGTCAGAGGATCTCATATTTTATTTAGCATAAAAGTCTGCTAGGCTTGTTCCCAGGTTTGAAGATGAACAAACTGAGTCAATACAGATACAATTCAATACTTACAACTTCTGTTTTAATCCTTAGACTGTACACACTTCTCAGCGGTAGACAGAGAGAGAATTGTCCCTTTCATCTTTTCAGAATTCAGTTTTATAATGGAATTTCCCTTCAGGAAAAAGGGAAGTCAAGAGATACTATTTGTATGGGTATTTTAAAAAGATAATCATAATTAATTTAAACTTTTTTTCCTCATGTGTACTGTTACATGTTTCTTTTCTGGGAGGTGTTTCAAGAAGTGAGCAAAATACTAGACAAAAGACTTACAGGCTTGCATTATTAATTGGGACTTACTCTTCTCTCAAGAATCACGGTATGTTGCGAAAGGGGGAGGCAATGGGTGTGCACTTACTCTGTAAATGTTCCGTCTCCACTCCAGGGTCCTTAAAGATCTCCTTCTCTGTAGTTGGTAAAGCCTATTTTCTTTGAATAGTGATAGTAAATAGATGGTTGCTAAAGGTGATGTTGGATTGCTGAAACGGAGAAAAAGAATAGAGAGAGGTTAGATGTGGCGCCATATGAAAGGGAAATGCATCTCTAACTTGGATCCAAGGAACACATGTAATGAATGAAATACGTTTTCTTTTAGCAAAACTGCCAAACTATCAAGTGCATTTCTCATGCTCATTAACACTGGACTTTAAGAACCCGATAAGAATGCAATATAAAATCAAAGAGCCCCTAAAGACTGTGAGATTATATTTAATACTCTCCTATCACCAGTCCCTGAGTGCTTGGCAAGAGAAACGGTGACATTTACTAATCAGTACCCTCTCTTATTTGTCTTGGCTGAAAGTCTCAAGTCCTCAGCTTATTGAAGTTATTACAAATGCTCTCCATTAGATTCTGTTTAACTTCCTGGTATTTGCAGTTGAACTTGATCACAATGTCATGGAGGAGTTATGTCTTTAAGAAGTGATACAGAAGTTGTGATACCATGTATGTAAGTTGCATGTTTATTTTCTTTCTTGCAGTCTTTGTTCTTAAACGTATTCTTAATGTTTGACATTCATTCTTCTTAACGTTAACTACCCCTGACATTTTCCTGCACTTTTCTGGATGCATAGAAGTTTGTTTTGTGTGATAAGAAGGTGCTATTTCTTACTAAAAGATGACTTAGGATGTTCCTTTCTTTTGAACACCCTTTGGAATAACCTGTAAGGATTCAACTCTGTAAACTGCATTTTGTTCTCCTGAAAGTTGGCAAACAGGAAAAATTCCTCTGTAAAGCCATACAGGACATAAGGCACGAGCAAGTGCAGAGGTGTTCCCTGCGGCAGATTACCAGAAATTTTGGGCCACGGATCCCTCCTAATTTTGAACATTTTTCATGCAGCGCTGTAGCGCCTTTTTGTTCAGACTTTCAAGTGAAAAATAAATGGTTATAAAATGGTCTGTGGAGTGCATACCACGGCTTTGCAGACTGTTACTGGTCCACAAACCACAGTTTGGCTGCTCTACAGTGTTCCCAATTGTGCTGGGGTTGCCCTTAGCAGTGAATGGTTGGTTTATTCTTTATGCTCTTTTCAGCCCTTGGCTTGTTTCTTGCCAGTCAGAGTGGTGCTGTTCATCCTCCTTCACTCACCAGCCAGGAAAGGAAATTCTTCCTCTCAGACAAGAGCTTTCCTCCCTTTCCTCTTAATTCCGGGCACATTCGTTTCAAATTCCCAAGGCAGGATATTGAAAATTTCCTCAAGTTAATAGGGCTTCACAAATTTACTTACTATAGAAAATGTAAAATTTTGGTAAATTGTTGGCCAGAAAGTGCTATAAAATCCCCGTATTTTAAAAATACGGCTAATAGAAAAAATTCTCAAGTGCTGAAATGGTTTTCTGCGGGTTCCTTCTCCCTCTGGCTTTACTATGAAAGAGCATCATCTCTGTGACTTAGCTATTGTCGGGTTGTTAGCTGATGTGTTTTAAAGGACAGTTCCAGCTCCTGAATGCAAACTTTAACAGCACGCTTACAGTCATCACCAGGGTGAGCCCATGCCATGCTGTTTGCAGTTTTCAGAAGCTTGTCTTGCTCATCCTCTTTGCTCCGAACTGCAAAGGAGGTTGAAGGGTTTGAATAGGCTTATTCTGTAGCAATTTGTGCAGTGATGGGACAGCTTCCCAGTGGCAAACCAAATGACAGTAAAGAAACACAATGTAAACCTGGCAATCCCAGATTAGGTTTATGTGTATTTTATATGTATTTTCTTTAATACCGTGCTCATATGGTTCTTCTGTCCTCATGAACCTACCTTCCTTCGAGGTCTGTTACCAACAGAGTTAATCTTGTATGCCCAAATAGCATTACAGTGCTTTTTAATCAACTCATTTGGCCTACGTCAGCATATATAATTTCTGACCTTTTCCATAGCTCCACCTTGGGGGGGTCTTGGGATGATTGTGTTTAAAAGGCATTCCTGGGCAAGGCTTTCCTAGCTGAGTGATGTTATATTTATAAAGACAAAAGCATCAAGTATCAAAAATGGGCATTAATCATGCCAGTGTTTAAGGAACTTCAGGAAGCTCAGAAGAGCGTCTCTTTGTGCTGGAAGGTAAAAACAGATATGCAAACTACAGGTGAAAATGTTTACAGAGAAAGCATCTGGGTTAAAATTAATATTAAGCCAGCTCATTCCCTGCCAATACTCAAACAACATCACGAACTGGATTAACACCCTTAATGCTTTTTGCACAAGCTGTTGTAGCTCATGAAGCACTGTTTGGCCATCCATATACCATTCATGCAGAGAAGAGAACTAATGGTTCCGTTTGTATTTCAAGACTTGATAGCTTTGGTGACAATAGATCAGATTATTAATTGTTCCAGTTTGTTCAGTTGGGAGGCTCCATAGTCTGTTAGCGAGGGCAAAAAAGGTTGATAATTTTGCCACTGATTTACCATATAACTTCAGGCAACTCAGTCTTTGGACCTCAATTTATAGGCTTTTCAAGTAGATATTTTTCTTCCACGGAGAGTTCAGAGCTTACAAAATTTACTGTTTAATTTTTTATATTTATGTAATGATCGTTTGCAAATTAGTTCAACAGATTTTGTATTGGTTGTATGTGCTGTTTTGAAGTTCTGTGGTATCCAGGATAATGTTCGTCTTTGGTTACTGATGTTATCTAGACCATGTGATAGGACGAGTTACTGCAAAGTAGCAGTGAGTTTTTGATAACCCGGCTGTGTGCTATAGAAGACCTTTACATATAATGCCAAACTTCATGGAAGAACTAGAAAAGCAACAGCTGTTGTCACAGTGTTACATTTTACACAAATCGGCTTTTTGGTTTCACTTCAAAATTGGCAAATTGTTAATAAACAAACAAACCCTTTCCTGCTTGCGCATTTGCTATTTGCAATCTACAGAGCTGTTAATGGCAGGGTTGATTAGCTCTTTACTGCTGCAGCAACAGCATTTGTCAATATAGTGAGTGATGGCTTTTCATGTCTCAGGCAAATAGTAACAATGAAAAATACTTCACGTGGTTTTTTGTTGTTGTTGTAAAATTGTCCGTGGGCACCGGGGAGTGAGAATGTTACTGTGATATTTGCTAAAGCCAGCTAGAGACAGGCGTAAAGTCGTAAAGAATCTCTGTACGTGTTAGAGCCAAGTGAGCCATCACGTACTAGCAGCCAGTTGAAAAGAAGATTCATTTTTTCATGCCAACCCCCCCATATCCCAGCTCTAACCTCTGCTGGAGCTGCTGCAAGGGGAGTGTCCTGAGCACTGTCACTTCTCCTGGGGAGACCGAGCTGCTGCAGCACAGTGCAAGGCATCTGGAGGCGGGAATGTCTGCCGAATACCTGAGAGGAGTTTTGATACTCTGTGCTGGAGGGCTGTGTCCCACAAGGTGCTTTGTGCTCCTGGCCTCCGTCCAGAAAGGCACTTACGTATGTGAACATTTCTGTTTCTATTAATTTCACTGATACTACTCGCTTAAATACCTGACTGGGTCAGGGCCAGCACTCTCAGGACTTTGCAGGATAAAACTTTTAAAGGAATAATTAGTGGAAATTATGAAGAACAAGATTTGTAGCTTAATAACAGTGTTCTCTTCGGAGCCAAATTGGAATAGAGGTGCAGAACGTAGATGAAGCATGTGAATACTCGAGCTGCTGTCTGTGTGTTGGGCAGGAGAGGTAGCTCCATGGAAATACGAAGTTGTGTTTTAACTGGCGTGTATCACAGCTGGTCAAACAGTTTTACCTAGAGACCATGTCCTGGAGGTGGCAGGTACCGATCAGGATTAGGATGCACAGTATCAGGTTGGTATGATGGCTGTGCTGGTATGAATGTTTCTCGGTAGCACCGCTGAGGCATGCTTTAAAGCCCATAATGAGCTGGCTGGAAGAAAGTGTTTGCTGTGTGTGTCATATTGTTCACGTGTGCACTGGGTGATCATGCAGACAGCGTGGTCATCGCATCTCAGTCAAGCAAGGTAACTTACCTGTTAACAACAGCAGATTAGGCACGGTAGGGACATAGCCTGGGATGTCAGCTGAAGTATTCACGTGAACTTGTGCGCAAATAGGAATCAGAGTCCCTCAGAAAATTTAAGGCAAAATAAGTGTTTTCAAGAGAGTTTGTTTTATGATGCGGCTGCATGGCGTTCCCTGAAGAAGAGGCAGGTTTAAGACAGTGCGGGTGGCACAACCTGGGTTCCAGAGTTGGAAGAGATGTCCCCGTGACGCTGACCTGGGCTGAGCAGGGGTGGGCGGCGCAAGGGGCTCTGCAGAGTGGGCACAGAGCAGGATAGCTTGGGAAGTGCAGGCTTCAAGAGCAGATACCTGGGCACTGATTTAAACATGGAAGTGCTTGCTTAGCTTTAAGCCTCACTGACTTCAATGGTGATGTATTGAGGTCTTACTAAAGAATCAGATGATAACGAAGAACAAGTTATTGAAAAAAGTGCTGTTATCTGCATACCGACTTCTGTGGAATTATTGGGCATTCTATTCTGTTTCCAACTTGGAGCAGACGTGGAAATACTTCTTAAAAATCAAGATTTACAGTGATACAGCAGGGGCAGGTTCTAGTCTGTCATTTTCTTTGCCGTTAGAATTTGCTGAATGCATCAAGCCATGCCTATTTAAATTTTGGTTTGGTGTTTTTTTTTTTTAAATGACAGTTTATCTGAGCTCACGGAATGAATGGATAACGTTACTATTTACATAAGCTCATTGTGATCTGTCTCGGTAATGTAATCAAATTAGGGTTAACTGCAGCTGGAGAATGCCAGCTTGTAAACTGTTTTTCAAAAAGAATCACATGGTGTTACTTGACATGTTTAGTATACATTCAGGAGGCTTTGCAAAAATTATAGCACATCCCTAACTAATGTAACTAAGTCAGGATTGTGTTGCCACCAGTTCGCTGAATCCAGGAAATGAAATGCAGTGAAATTCATCAACAGTCGGAGGGGATACACCTCCAAGCAGATTCCTAAAACGCAAGTTTTTCTGACGTGGCTGCTGCTGACATGTTGTCTTTCTTTTGGCTAAAATCAACATATCAGTTGATAGAAAAAGCATATGGTGTAAATTTTGAGTACATTTAAGAACATCTGTGTTAACTGCAAAAGCGCAGCCCACTGTACACGTCAAGCACTATATTTAGTCCTATGGCATTCGCATAAGATGAAGTCCAGCCTGAGCTAGAATTACCCAATGAGTAGATTTTCAAAGCATCTTTTGTTATTCTTATTAATAAACATCGCATCTGGTACTTTCCCTCTTTCTCCCTTTCTCATTTAATTAGAAGGTACTATTTACATCACAGTATTGCAGTCATCAAGTTCTCGCTGCAGAGAGCGATCTCACAGGACAGTCTTTGCCCCTCAGAGCTTACAGTATGCCGGCGGAGCTGATCTGACTGTTGAATTTCTACCTGTCTACAAAGGTGGTGTCAGACAGTTTTCATTCCAAACTGGGAGTGCAGAAGAAGAATTTCGAAATTTCCTCCGCAGCCCGGGAAGGTTTCTGAAGGCTCTGGCAGAGCCCTGGCAGAGGTTCGGCAGCAGGAGGTTTTGGGTTCTGTCCTCTGCCCCTGCATGCACACGATACACACCACACCCCGCCAAATACCAAAACTATTTCCACGTCAAACTGCCGGCCTGCTCTACTGACATGGGCAAATAGGAAATTTAGGCACATTCAGGTTGTGGGCCATGTCCAAGCTAATGCAGAAAGTCTGTGGCAGAACTTAGTCCCATACTGTTGCATTTTGGACATAATCCTCTCTCTTTTTTAAAGTCTGGTGTAAAGGAAGGGTGGAAAACATCATCTAAAAAGAGTTCCTGATCTCCCACTACTGCTAAAACACCTTTTCCCACACAAATATTCTGATAGTTTGAGTGTGGAGAGGGTTCCATTGAAACTAAAATTCTTCATGAAATCGGGGTTTGTTTCTCCAGAAGTTCTGTAATAGAAGGAAACTGAAAAAATATTTCACCTTGTCAAAAATCAGCCATTTTGAAATATTCTGAATGAACAGTAAGATAAACAGCCACTGATGCTTTTCTGTAGAAGTACCATTTTTGAAAATGTATGAAATACTTTTTACAGAAATTCTGTTCTCTAAGAATTTTGAAATTTGGGTTCTGCTATGACTTGCAGGGAAAAAAAAATAAATACAGTTTGAGAAACAGAACTTGCCCCTTGAGCGCAGATCTATCCAAACCAACAAAAGGAAGCTTGTGTTGGCATTTAGATTCAGACTCAGGAATTCCCGACTCTTAAGCCTGTTTATACAGGACTATACCACAGCCCAATTTGCACTTCATTTTAATTTTTTTCCCCCCTATGTTTATGGTCATGTTGAACGGGTGGATTATGCACTCTGAATGCACATACTTAACCAATTGTATGTAAAGATTTTTTGCATATAATAATTGTAGTTAAGTGTCTTCATTTGGAAGCAGCAGTGTTCCATGAAGGCTTTTAAGTCATTTAGCATAGGCATATTTATATTACAGCTCTGAAAGTTTCATGGCCTAATTCTCAAAAGGCTTTTGAGGGTCGCTAGTTCCCAATGAAAGTAACGGGAGCTGTGAGTGCTCTGCACTTGAGAACAGTCAGCAATTCCCCAGCAACTTGGTGACATGTGCTTCTAACTGTGCATGATAGATATTTCACTTTCAGTAATTCCGGGTGAGATTTCAGCATGTGTATGTGCGTGCACAAGTGCAGGAACACACAGATTTTTATTGCTCTGGTATTCACCTCTTGGTCCTATTTGCTTTCAGCTACTTTCTAAACCGCAATTTCAGTATCTATTAGAGCTGTTGTAAAATACAGAATGGTTTAGGGTTCTTACTATTTAAAACATGACACGTTGTTATTACAGCTGAGCTTGGAGATATTTGCCAACACTTTTGAAATTTGTAAATTGGTCCATCTCACCTGGGCATGGTCAAAGGGGTCCAAGAACTTTGTGCCAAATCCTCAGCTACTGGAACGCAACAGAGCCTCCTTGGCCCTCTCTCTCTCTTTCCCTCTCTCTTTCCCTCTCTCTTTCCCTCTCTCTTTCCCTCTCTCTTTCCCTCTCTCTTTCCCTCTCTCTTTCCCTCTCTCTTTCCCTCTCTCTTTCCCTCTCTCTTTCCCTCTCTCTTTCCCTCTCTCTTTCCCTCTCTCTTTCTCTCTTTCTTTCTCTTTTTCTTTCTCTCTTAGGTTCCTTTCCAATTCTCATTTTATCTTGGGTTTGCTTGCGTTTTGATCTCTGTTCCTTGGAGCTTTTTTCTGCTCTTCTTTGGTAGCCAAAATACATTGCCTGGGCCTGGAAGTCCTGAGTACCTTGACCCCACCTTAGCACTTGAGTATATGTTTAACCTTAGACATCTGAGGTCCTCACTGAGGTCAGTGAAGCTACTTAAATACTTGGAGTCTGGCTGCTCGATCAAGTCCTTGTAGAGTATGTTTATCCTGATGGGGCTATCCAGTGTGATATGAAGTTTGGGTACTTGACCCCCCTGAATGCCTGCTGACCTAGATCTAATCTGAGGTAGAACGCAGCAGCGTTTTAATGACTTGTATCACCACACCTCTGTTGGAGGAGGAATTAAGGAGCTGCCTGCGCAGCTGCTGAACGCACTGAGGTACCGAAGCACCCCACGCCCCCGACCCCGCCGTCAGTCCCTCCCGTTGGGATACAGCTACTGGTGTGCTGTGAAGTTCTCGGCTGAGCGCCTGGCTGCGGGAGGGGAGAGCATTCGTGTTTGTGAGGGGAAAGATGCGTCCAGCGTCGCACGGGGATGCTGGGAGGGCAGCTGCCATCAGGCCTGCCCCTGTCACCGTCCCTCCGACTTGGCCTGCCGGCAGGGCGAGCCGGGGCGCTGGCAGCTGGCTTTGGTCGCCCGCTCCGGAGGGACTCGCTTTTGGAGAGCCCACAGGTCTCCATCCTCTTAGTGCCCAGATTCTACATCACCTGCCGTTTGGGAAAGAAACACATCATCTCGTCAGCCAGATCTAAAGAAGTTATTTATAGAAGCTACAGAAAACCTTAAAATGTGTGGGAGAATATAATAATAGTTCTGGTATAAGCCTTCCATCTAACTTCCAAAACGTCTGTGTTGCTCTGTTGCAGTTAAGAGTTTTGGCATAATAATAATAGTAATAATAATAACAAGTCTTTATTATTTTATAACATTCTTAGTTGCAATTCAACTTAATTTTTTTTTCTATTTTGTCTTTTCTTAGCAAATACTGACTGATCCCGAGGTGACCTCCCAAGAGGGCAATATCAAAAAGGTAGGATGTGGATCAATCTTATGCAAGTTGTTTTACTGTCTGGCTTTGAAATACACCTAGACACTTTTTTCTCGTCTTACTTTTGAACAAAGGTGTGTATCGCAATAGCATCGTACAAGTTTTCCAATATTTGCTGTTGCTTTTTTGGATTAAGTATTGTGGTTCTATTGGCATATTTTTCTGTCTTTTTTTTGATTCCAGTATTTATGAAAAAGAAAATAATAGTTGGAAGTGTTCCTTGATTCAGCTACAATATAAACAGCTACCAGTCCAAATCGAAAAACCTCATTTACCTCTTTTCCAGTAAAAGAAAATGTTGGTCCTTTGTTAAAAGTGCTAAATTTTTAGAGGTCACTTCACCATGTAAATGTGGCTTATGTGAAGTCCAAGGGAAAAGGAATAGATATATGAAAGGATAAAATTTAACTCATACGATGTATTACCGGTGCTTTTCATCACATTGTGATGCTTAAACTGTAATACTGACCAGAGAAAAATGTGTTCCAAATACAGCCCAGCTGTATAAATTTCTTCATAGTAGCTGTGAGGCAGCCTCAACACTACATATTTCAGTAGCCAGTCTACTATTTTGGTTGGGGTTATTCTCAGTAACACTAAAATGACATTCTTTCCATGGCTATCTTTTGGTTAACGGCTTTACTAAAGTAAAGTGTTACAAGTCATATTTGATTATAGCCTCTCTAGATGTCTAGAGGTAGTGCCTCCTTGTTGAAATAATGAATAGCTGTAATTCCTTTCATACGCAATTGTCTTATAATGGGTATTCACAGTCCTATTCATAAAATCGGAGTTTTTGAAAGTGGAAAATATTATAAACTGGAATTTGCAACAACTGCCATTTTTATTCCTCCATTTAGGCGAGCTCTCTTACTGTTTCTTAACTCTGAAAGCTAAAAGGAAACACTTGTTTCACTCTGCCAAACAAAGTGAAATACAATACTTGTCAGGCTCCAAAGTTAGTTTGGGAAAAGATATTTAGACACATGTCCGGTATGGACCGTTCTAGTCTTACCGTGTTGAGAAAAATAAGCTTTTATTTTAGAAAGCTAGGCTACCAATATGAAACGTCCTTTGACCATCCAATGACCTTGCAAAGGACCTATCGCAATACCGCTGAACTTTTTACCTTGTTCGTCTCCATAACTCATTTGGTGTTTGTCTCTGCCTCTGTGGGATCCTTTTGTCTGAACAGACATGGTGACAAGGTGGCAGGTTCTTATTATCACCACGCACTTATCACAAGGCTGGGGTAAATTCTCCATGGCTGAGGACTGCTCAGCTATTTCTTTCTCAGTCTTTAATTACAATATCACAAATAAATTCTGCATCCCTACCTCGCAGAATCTACATTACCCTAAAGAGAGCAGGCTTTGTGTGAAACAAGGGTAGAAGGAAATGTTACACTGGCAGCTTTATGTGTTCAATACGTGGTTTTGTATTTAAACTTCATTACTTTTATTTCAAAGGAGAATGTTGCGAAAACTACAGGTCTTTGAAAAATACTGTGTCCTTAAATATTTTCCTGTACAGCAGGTATAAAACTGGACAATTATGATACTTGACAAGGGGGGAATGACTGGCCTTCCACTTCTGTCTTTTAAATGCATTGTAGAGAAGCACTAGTGGGAGTTTATGAGGTGATAAATTTATTGAAGGATGGGCAGTAGGGTTTTACAGCTAGGGTAAAAAAGGTCAAAGCAGTAAGGTAAAGAGTTCAAGTCTAAACTTTATGGCTTGTGAAAAGACTACTGCTAGACAGCTTTTCAGTCAGAAGAAAATAAAAAATAAAGAATGCAAACTCACTCTGTACAATTTTTGTAGTATCTTAAAATTGTTTGTAAGTACTGCTCTGGCATTTTGGTCCAGTGGTACAAAACCCTTTTGGGAGAAGATTTCCTTTTCCAACCTCTCTAAATCATTCAGTTGTCATATCCCTGAAGAGACGATAGTTGAGATTTGACTTCAATTTATTCCTATTCCTTCAGAGATAAGTTGGTGGTGAGAAGGTGACTGAAGACAAATGTAACTGTAGTAGGTGGGCTGATTTAAACTAGGAGACAAGGAAGTCAGAGCCAAACAGAGGGACCATAATTTTCGGTGGCTCATTTGACTGACTGCTGTTATCACAGGTTCAGAATTGGGTAGTAACAAGGGCTAGGAAGAGGAAAAAAATCTCTAGAAGGCAGGGAAAATCTGTAAAAACAGTAAAAAAATAGAGCTGGGAAGGGAAGCGTGATGGCAGGGAGAGGTATAGGAAGATGCACAGGAAGCAATCTCTGCTTAAAAATTGACCCCAGTATTATTTCTGCTGTTAAGCTGCCAGAAAAATAATGCTCTCTTACGTAACTTTTCATAAACTGAAAGGCAGTGAAAAGTCTGAAGATGTAGCATAGCAGACCCTGTTATGTTGTGTAATAAAGCAGGCCCTTTTTTGGCTTGGAGCAAAATAAGAAATACTTTCCCACTATGTCCAGTATTTTTCAGTTTGTATTACTGTTATTTCTGCTGGGACCACTAACACCAGAAAGCTGATTTGTCTGTTAGTAGTTGTCTGACAAGAATTAAGATTTCTAGCAATGTTATTAAAGGACCTGTATCCAGGATCATTTTTCCGTATCTGGAAATGTGCTGTGCCATAGACTAAAACGTGGTGTACTAACAAGTTTTCCTTTTATCTAGTTTGCTTGCTGATATTTAGTTTAACTTGCACAAATATACATCAGCTCCTCATCCTGTTTGTTTAATTTTAAATAATCGATTGTGAAAGTAACACTAAAATAGGCAATTCACTTTTTTAGTGAACTGAATGCATACATTCAGAGATGCACACAAGTATGTAAGTTATACCTGTGGGTATATTGTCCCATATTCCCAAACGTCTTTTTTTCTAAGCCATCTTCCTGCGGTCTGTTTATTTTGCTTAGAGAGCAGCTCACATGTTCTCTTGCTCTGAATTTTCTAAGCTTCTCCACTGCATTTAAGACATTGAAAAAAGGGCTTGTTGTCACTATCTTCATTGTCATTTTGATTTAACTTTGAGAGGGAGATGAAAGATTTAGACTTCCTCTGGCAGGAAACAAGGCCAGTGTCCATTACAAGACAGCTTTTTTTCCAAGGAGCAATGCTAGGGGTATTTATCTGTCCTCTAAAAGTGACTTTGGATGGCGGTTTGAGAATCATATTGAAGGAGGCTCTATGTATCGAGCTCCTAGCCAACCTCCTCTGGATGGGCTGTTTTTCTGACTGTGGTGACAAGAGACCTCAGGGACTTCTCTCTTCAGTAGACTCTCTATTTAGTTTCTGTTTACTTAGAGGGAATAGCCTGAGGGGCTACTGGAGAGAAAACATCTGTGGGAGATAATCTATAGAGTTATCTATCTATCACTCTTGTCGACCCTGTCTCCCTTGAGAGCAAGCTGAGAGACTTGTAATAAAAAGGCATCGCTGAAGAGGCTTTAGGGACAAATAAAGAGACATGTTAAGGGCCAGCTGAAAAAGGATAGAAGACATTATTAAAGCTCAATAGCTGTCTTATCAAAATCCAATAGGATAGGCATTTGGCAAAAGGCTTTAAATTTATTCTTTGACTTTCTCGAGAGCTTGAATTTATCCATTAACAAGAATGTACTACACAGGGAGCGGGAGATGCTATCAGCTTCAAAAGAGTTGGATTCAATCTGGTATTGTACGAAACACAACAACAAAAACTGCAGACAGAACCAATTTTTTCCCCTACTTTGGCTGACTTCTTACCTACATTGCAAAATACTAGAAGCTGGTAATATAATGCTGATGATGCTATAAACTGAAAGTAATTTATGCAGCACAGTAATTTATTCTCTACTCCCAAATCACATAGATTTTTGAAAAATAAAGTTACTGTTAGAAAACTGGGTGAGATTAGAAATCTTGACCTCTTAGAAAGCATCAAGTAGTAAACAAGAAACCTAGGTAGAGGGAAAGCTTTTATTCCTAAAACAAGTAAAAACTGACTAATGTTTTGTTACTGCAGATGCAAGGCGGGGTAGGGCCATAAATCTCTCTAGGTTTATTATTATATACAAAATGCTACAGGTCACAGGAACCATCTGATACTTCAGAAACACATTGTTCACACAAGATGATTGATTGATAATTATGATAATTTGCAAAATGATTATTTGGGTATTATAACCATAGTTTGTCCCACTGGATTGCTGTGAAGACATTTTCTATATCATGGGCCGTCAGAAATGGCCTCTGGCAACAAGGGATATGGAAAGGTCTGGTCGGTCTCTCCCGGTGGGATCTGTAGGACTGATGAATGATGACCCAGAGGAGTAAGAAATCAGACTTCAATAAGCAGTCAGGAAGGTAGTTAGAGAAGAGCAAGGGAACTGTTAACTGTCTTTTGTGGAGCAATTACTAGCTGGGCCATACACCCTCAGGCCTAAGCACCGTCTGTCATAATATTATACATGCAGAGAGAGATTGACTTAGAGATTTTAAGTTGAGCTGTTTAAAGTTCCTGGATTTGCAGCACTTCACACAAAATACATTTGCATTTCTGCATTTAATTTATGTTATGAATATATTTATTACCTACATCTAATAAAAGGTGTCCTAAAACTGTTAGTAAAGATTTTAAAAGTCCACATTTCAGTGATATTTCTTCATCTTTCAGTTCTGTATATTGAAGAATCAAACTCCCAGTTTTAGTGGTTTTAAAGCAGTCTTCATACTTACTGAGAATTTACACTATTAACCAGATGGAATTATTTTTAAAATATCACCTGCTTTTGTGTGCTTAAATTTAGCTTCAAAAAGGAGAGCATGGTCTTACAAAATGTACCGGACTATTGAGAGCTGGAAGACAGCGCTGCACAGTGACCAAAACTGGAGGTTAATGATGCTTCACAAAACCCTATGAGACGGTGTAACAATACCCAGTTATCATAGTTAAAGTCCAGTTTCAGCGTGATCACTGCCTTACAGTTACTATTTCAGAAAGAGCTTTAATTTGCTTGTTTTATAGGTTGTATCTTTATGAAATAAAGGTATGTTTAGCTGCCACAAACAGAGACAGCTTTGAGTTGATTTTTATAATCTTTTCTTGAATAGACTTGCGTCATTCCAATAAGCCCTGGACAAAAGAGTGGACAGTTGTCTGAGAGTCTTTTTTATAACATTTCTCTCTTTCCATTGTTAGAGAGCTGCTAATAAAAGAACCAGGAGTCCATTAATTCAGTGAATGAACATATAGTAAAGTCAGTTCCCTCTTGAGAACAATAATGTTGCGGTCAGCTTAGGTTTCCATGGAAACTAAGTACTTCTAAGAAGTTTGCATCCTTGATTTTGCTGAAATGAAGCATGTAAAGTAAAAAAAAGGTGTATGGCTGGCACAGAAAAGTCGGAGAAGAAAGTGATGGTTAAATTATTTTGCAGGAATAACATTGTACGTTTAATTTCTGTGATACAGATGTTTGGGCTTGGTTGTATTGTGTGTATGTGTGTGTATGACAAATGATTCCATAAAGAGGTCTCTAGGGGTTTTGAACCCATAAATCAGGCCAAGTTAAGAAGACTAACAGTGGTTAAGTTTGCTCTCTCCATATCTCCAGTACATTCGAGTCAACTGTAGCCACATGCATGACAACAAGATGTAAAGAGCGTGCCTCAGCGCAGGTCTCTATTTCCAGTAGTTTCAGCAGTACAGATGATTAGGGTGGTTAATGGCAATTTACCATGTTCTCTGTTGGCAAGTAAATGCAAAGTATGGATACGGTGTGAACGCCTCATACGATTTTAAATAAGACCTTTTTGTAAATTAAGTTGGTTCTTTTCCTTCCTTCCACTCTAGGCGAGTTCATACTTAAATCACTACAGCCACCAGTGTAAACCAAAGAGCAATGACGTTGGTTTGTTCTTTTAGCACTAATTTATGACCTGCTGCCTTATTTTCTTGAATAAGTCAATTGCTGTAGCTGAGAGGGAAGTGTCCAAAATGTATTGCTGAGCTATTTATACACATTGTTCCAAATGACATGCATCTCTGTTGAACAATATCTCTTAAGATAAAAGTGTCCGTTTAACTTCAGGCATAGACAGTTATGAGAGGTCACCTTGTCTTCGTTTAATGCATCTCACACATAAACACACAGACTTTAAGGTGGCCTCAAGTTATTAACAAAACCAGCTACACTTTTTTGGACGTGAGAAGGCAGGAGGCTGTTCCCTTGACAAAACCAACCAACCCACTCACATCGGTGTGAATCGGTGATCTGCTGTGTCTCTGAATGGGAAGTGCGAGTGGTAGAGTCAAGTCCAAATTGCTGTCTTGTTTAACCCCCGTGCCCGACTAGTGGTCTGCTTGAGGGGGGAAAAAGCCAAAACCACTCCACTAGTAATTTATAAGAAGTGTCAGAGTCATATTTCAGCATCAGTGCAACCTCATCGCATTAGGGCAGAAATGGTAATTCATTAGCTAGCTGGTCAAGTAATTCATTCTATTCCGTGTTTTGTAAGCAGTTGAAAATATCTTATGTTCTGTTGATGAGTATTCATAGAATAGCATGGTCAGCTCTCTTGCAGCCTCACGTTATTTACCTTTCTCGGTCGTGCTGTGCGGTTGGCTAACTCACCTGGAGAACTGCAGTTTCCGAAGCTGGCTGCTTGGCTGGCGAGGTCAGGCAGTTCCGCAGAACAATGCGAGTGAAGGAGACTTGTTCTCACTCTGGCTGAGTAATCGGTTATGCTGAAGATGTATGCAAATTTAAGATTTATAAACTTTTTTATACCTAAGAGCTTCCTGAATAGTGTGAAACCCACCTGTCCTAGTGAGCGAGCTCTCTTTACTTTGTGTTTGTGAAAACCATCACAAGCACACATTAACAGTTTTAACGCTTTTCTCACAGTCCTGCTTCTCTCTCAGTGTATATATAATTAATTTCAATGATTCCTTGTTGAAAAAACACACGTAACATCATATGTGAAATTAAAAATACTCTACAGACGTGTTTATTAATTTGAATCAAGATATGTTTTTAATTGTTTACATACCTTTGAGCACATACTCTTTTTTTTTCTGCTAACGAAATGAACTGCAAACTGAACGGCTGGCATTTACGTACCGGCTGTAAGACGATTACTAGTGAAATAATATTCTGGATGATTAGGAGGTATTACAGCCTCTACTCAGTTTAAAAATGCCAGAATGCCCCAGAGATCTCCATGAATCTGCTGCCAGCCGGCCCCTGTCAGAGCTGAAGGCAGCACTGTCTGGAGCCCAAAATCAACTTCAGGAAGGTCATGTGAAAGAAAATCCTCAGTCATCAGGAAGCCCTTGGCCTCGTGGCCTTTCTGACATTTTCTGACAAACCTTAAATCACCAGAGTAGACAAAACATCACAAATTTTGGAATGATGGCCTCTGGGATTTCAAAACTGTATGTTAACTTCGAAGGTAACCCCCACCTCGGTCCGCTCTGCAATTCCTCCTTGGATGCAGAGGGCGAGCGTACCAGGAGGTATTCCTGGAATTAGGTCTGGATTCAGAACCACACGTGGGATGGACTGGGAGCGCGAGAAGACTGTAACCGATACTGCAGCGGAGGAGGGAGCTGCAAGCACGCGTGCGTGTGTGTTGCCACCAGTTTATTTACACAGTACTGGGAATATACATCAGTGTTGTAAGAATAGATTGCACTGAGTAGGACAGGTTTCTGTTCCAGACTGAAATTTGGAATCAGGATTTATTGTATACATTACATACATTATAGAAGCCAGATGGTTCTATTAATATAATCTGTGATCTTGAGGTGTGTGCAGTATTCGGTTAATCTCATTGTGCAGCTATTAAAGAGAATATATATCAGGTAGGAGGCCTATTAGAGCTCGCTAGCTAAAAAGAAAAACCTGGACAGTAATTGGGGAGGAAAGAAAAGGGGGGGGGGGTGTGTGAATAGCAGGGAGAGTGACTTGAAGTTGGCTCCTAGCACCTATGGTGCTGCTTTAAAAAGGAAAAAAGAAAAGCCAAAAAGCAGGGAACTGGATGCCAGTGACCTATAATTAAATATATATATCATAGAAAAAACAAAAAATGCCTTTGTCCTCTCCCCCCCCCCCCCCCCCCCATTTTGCTCTAGAAATACATCAAGGGTTTACAAAGCAGTAAAGATATGACTGTTGTCCCACGCACGTTCCAGGAGCGCAGTATATTTTGATGATGCCAGTTAGATGGGGTTTTAGATTAGATGAGGTTTTTATGAGATTATAAAATATGTGTTCTGAAAAAAAGCCCAAATTTATTTTTCATAGGGCAGTTTTGGGAGAAAAATAATTGCTAGAAGTCAACTATTCAGTGATGTTCAGTAGTACCTTCTCTCTTTACCCATGGAAATTTCAGCATGCAGTAGCAGCACTTTGTAAGCAAATTAAGTTCATTCCCTTTGCTCTTTGTAGTAGATACAGTAGTTGCATGAGTGACTGCTGTATGCTAAAGCCTGCAATATAAAACCAGGCTTATTTGAGGGTAGTGAGAAAATTTTGGCTCCACGTCTTAATTGATTGTCCTCAAATTTTTTTTACTCAATATGGATGTTTCTTTTCACAACATCATGAGTTTTCAAAACTTTATTTCATTTTGACTTGGGCCAAAAATACTTCACTTAAACCTAATTGAGTTATACTTTCCGATTATTTCCTTTAACTTGTGATAAATTTTAATTTCTGTGAATACTCTGATTTAATCAAATTGTAACTTTTCAACAAAATAGTTTTGGGTTGGGAAATGTACAATCAGTTCTAGTCTTAGCTTTAATTTATATCTACAATAGCAGGGAGCATTTATGTGGTATTTAAACTGATGGGGACTTGCCAAGTTCAGAGTCCAAAATCCCCTGCATGCTAATTCAGAGACACAAGAGCTTGCAGGGCTGATTTTGTCCTTCCCAAGGAGGAGATAAAGCAGCAGTTGAGGAAATTGCAACATGTCCAAGATTCTACGCTGGCATCATTCATTTTCAGACCGACCAATTCAGTTGGTGTTAGTCCGTGCTTGCTGGGGTAGGAATCTGTTTTGCCTGGGCTGTGAGCTGCAGCTGACCACCTAGATTGCTTAGCATCCAGAAAAACAGGACGTAGCCTCTACTTGCACGGATTGACTTCTGATTTTATGTTCCGCAGGTTCAGTGTAAGGTTCAAGGGACCTACGGCGTTGGTCCTGCTCAAATGGGCAGATCTGAGTATTCTTTCATGTGCGTGGGTATTTCTCAGAGTAATAGTGAGAAGAAGTACAAAGTCTGAAAAAAAAAATAATGCTATTTATAATTACCTCAAAGTTGTTCAAGATGACCTATGAGTTGTTTATTTGACTGCAGCCTGGAAGTCAGAGATGTATTTTATCTTTCTTCTCCCCACCAGCTGATCAGCAGCTTCTAAATTTAGCAGCTCATTGCAGAATTTGTAACCAGTGAGAAAGGAGCGCGTCTGATGAGAGACCTGCGCAGAGGCTGAGCAGCTTGCAGCTGGTGGTGACCGCTCAGGTCCCCTGGAACCTCGCCGGGTCCCACGGGGCTTTGCTCGCACGCAGGCAAGGGGCGCGCCGTCGCGTGCAAAGCTTCGCAGCCCCGCGGACCGTCCTTTTGGCTATTAGCAATGCTCTGCAGCTCGTAATTCTCTATCTTGTTGTCTTTGCTTTTACCTTTATTGAACTGGCAGTAACTTCTTTCTGACAGACGCATGACCCTAAAGATAAAATAATGGAAAAAAACACGTGAAATGTGAACATTATCCTTCCATCTTCAGTTATGATTTGAGTCATTTGCACTGAATTTCCAGCTTTAGCTTGATGTTAAGTTTTGAAGATCCCCCGATTAAATTCCTGAGCCGAGAAGAATGAACATTATCTCTCTCTCTCAATGCTGCAGAAGGTTTTTTTGGGACAGTTTCTGTCCAGTTGGGCAGCTGTAGGGATTTGAAGTCTGGTTACTTTTCTTTGAAATTTACAGTTCTGCATATACTATTTGACCAGCTGTTAAGGCACACAGAAGGGTTGCATATTAGAAAAATAATAGTAATATAATAAAAATAACAACAGTAGTATTAGAAGTAGAGGAACCTAAACTAAGTGCTTAAATCCTTATTTGGCTACCCAAGTGATTGATTTTTTTTTTTTTCTTCCCCCCCCCATTTTAAGATACAATTCAGAGGTATAGCAAAGAAGTACAGAAAGCTGTGGAACAGATTATAAACTACTTTATAAACTTTAGACTAAATTTTCCTCATGCTTCTGTTTAGGCTTAATGTGTCCTATAAGCAACTGAAATTAAGAAATCTTCTGACATATTGAGGCATCCTATTTCCTAATCTTCATGAGTTAGCTGATTATTTTAGGGCGTTGTTGAAATGAATGCTGGCCTCAGAGAAGAGTGAGTTTAGCTTGCTACTGAGCATTTTTCCAGATCATTAATAATTACTGTAGAGGTAGTTATGCATATCTGCTGTCAGAACATTTTAGACCCTGGTTGGTGCAATAATTCCTTCTGTTCCAGAAGAATAAATTGCAAGTCCTAAAGGAATTGTTTCTCTTAATTTCCACTGGAATTTCAGTCTTAAGCTTCAGCTTGCGTCACCCAGAAGACAACTAGTTCTTCCTTATATGCAGTCTGGTGGAAACTCGGGAAGTTTACAGAAATGCTATTGCATCGAGGTAGTTTTTATGATAGTGCTACAGTGGTATAATTCTTCTTTCCTTAAGAATTAAATTTAAAAATTAAGAGGAATTTTTGTTTTTCATATTTCCCCCTGCAATTACATATATTTATATATAAACCCAGAAAAGTATTGACTTCCGTGGTTCATTCACCTCCCTTAATACCTGGTTAACTTTTTTTCTCGTTCTGTAGTTATGCCCAGAAATAGCTTGGGGCTACCTGCTGGGTTATATCGGCGAATTCAAGCAGTCTCTTACTCAGCTACTGCTGCCTTGCAATGGAGATTAATAATTTTCTTTGTCACGGGAATCTTAAAAAAGGTGAATCCTGAAAAACTTGCGGGAAGAGTTCAGATATGATGAGGCCCAGGTTGCCATGTAAATCTGTACACTAAGAAAAACACTGTCAATCTTCTGAGGCGCTCAGCTCTACTTCAGTCTGTCTCGAGTTATAATGGTCATTATTCTGACATAATTCCTTTTCTGTTAGCTCATATGCTTAATATGGGTGGTTGTTTCTTTTTCCCCTTAATTCCTGTTAGGAACAGAGGTCTGGAGCAATCCTGTTGGGTTATTTTGTCCAATTTCCTGCAGTCGCATGCAGTAAGGATGTACAATCTTTTGTAAGTAGACTGTGCCCCCCCTTAAGTAAGATAATTTCTTTCAGGCTTTTTGTCTTCTCATGACTCGAACGTGTCTTCTAAGTTCCAACATAAATTTATTCCTGGCCTTTTGTATTTGCTGGTCCTTTTGCCAATAAAAACTTCTAATTTGAATGGTATCCCATCTTCCATTCCAGTTCTGATGTTCACCATATGCTTATTTGTTCTCTGCTTTGATAGGCTTACTGCAGACAGCATCGTATCTCCTGCTAAGCAAATCTCAGTTTGTCTGTACTGCCCCTGGTAAAAGCTGGGCAACCCTGCTTTACGGAAATGTTAGGCTTTAAGATCATACTCATTTTTCTGAGGCATTGCTGTATTGGTAGACGTCTAATGTTTACCGTAGTGGCATCCAGCAAAAACCCATCCTCATCCTGAAGCTGGGATGACTTTAGGCAAAGCACTTCACTTCTTTGTGCCCAGATTGCTATTCACACAGCTGTATGATGAATTTTGCTTTTTAAAGTTATTTAAGTCCAAGAAAAGAAGTCATAATATTAAGAAGTAGACATTTTAATTATTATTATCCAGATAACAAGATTTTCTCAGAGTAATGAAGTCAGAAAAAGAAGGTTTATTATTTAATCCTGGTATATACCCGTGTTATTTCTGAACCTAGACCAAGGCTTTTTAGCCATTTGCTATATGAATGGTTGTGTTCTTGTGACTTAAAAGTGTTATGCAGATGGAGGCTAGTAAAATGACCGTGACCGTGAAAGCAGATTATTCTGAGATGATTTTAAATGGCCCTTTTTGCTGTGTGATAGGAAGGTTGGCAAACAAGTCGCTGATGAATATCAGAGTTTGCAGTCTTGTTTGGTTTGGAAACTTGCTCAGAAGTTTGGATGCATCTCTGAAATGCATCAGAACCCCTTTGGTCTGAAAAACACTGATGAAAACCTTGCGCATGACATTTTTTTAGCATTAATTTCTTCTAATTCCTCACACTAACTGGGCTGGAAATACTCAAGAAATAGGTTTCCTTGTTGTATTTTCTCTGTTCTGTTTGTAATGCCAGCCAAAGTCTTGAAGTGTTAGAAGCTTATGTACATAAATAATGAGAAAAGAAGCTAATGGATTTTTTCTTTTTCTCTGAAAGTTCAGAAACGCTTCAGAGCTGGACAAGGCTTTGAGTGTGTGTTTTCCTTCTTGCAGAGGTTTAGTAGCATTAAAGAGCGAGGACTTTTTCTTCTAGTATATCTAAAGGGATTGTTCCATAACAAAGCAGAACCACAAACGTAGATATGGTTGGCATAATGAGCAGATGTTATAAGAGGACTAGACAGTAAGTGAATGGTAAATATTATGAATAACAAACTCACGTGCCAGTGATTTATTACAAAAAGGGACGGATAACCAAAAAATGCCTGATTGCAACACTGGTAGATTTGCCGCCGCCTCAAATGGCTTCAGATGGATGCAGTCCTGCGCAGATCTGTTCAAATGAGTGGAAACGATTGCTTTTACTGTGATAATATTATGCCAGAGGAAAACCTTTCCCATTTGTAGGCTTTGAAGAGGGAGAATATATTTTTCAGATATGTGGTTAAATTAGTATTTAGTGTCAGTCAGAAAATGTGCTGGACTCTCTTTGGGTAGGAAAAAATTCTGTTGATCTCATTCACTGTATCATCCTGTATCTCTGCTTATTCTGTTAGACTTGTGCTTTTTGTACTCTTCTTCTATGATGTTTGAATATGTCAAACACTGAATTATAATAGCCATGTGTTTGGTAAATGTCTTTCCCATTTGTGAATAACCATACCTCTCTCTTTGTATTTACACAGCCATGATTTACCTTTGTTAGTAGCCCTTCTTCCCCCAGTTTGTTTTCACTCACATAAAACAGTTCACCTGCATTTACCGTGCTTACACAGTGCTCCCCCTTTTCATGCTAACACAGCACATCAAATATTTGTTTGATTTTTCTTGAACTATCTACCTAAATGAATAACCATTTCCTTTTTAAAAAAAGGAAAAAAAACTGCTGAGCATCTTAATCACAGGTCACAACTGCAAAGCCAGTATGGTGGCAGAGGGAAACCCTCTTTAAAAGAAACAGAAATAATTTAAATAAATAAATTCGGTCTGATCGTGCTTCTACTGGAAAATTTCTTTAAGATAAGCAGATGTCGTTGTGTAAAATGAACAGCAGAAGCTAAAATTCATATTCTGCATTAACCTAAAGGGCGATCATCTGTATCACACATCCATCAGAATAAGATGAGAAGAAGCCGGCCTTGTAGCAAGAAAGATTTGGGTTAGATGTTAAGAAAAATGAAATACTAGAATAGTTTAGTACCTGAGTAGACTCTCTAGGGAGGAGATAAAATATCTGCCACTGAAGGCTCTTAAGAGGTTTAGACAAATACCTGCCAGGCTGGACTAGATATACACAATCCTGCATTAGAATAAGGGATAGCCTAGATGACTTCCTCAGATCCTTTCTAGCCTTTACGGTTTTTTAGGGTGCTTATAAGTTTATCTGGTTAATCGGTGTGTAAGCAAGCCGTGGAGTGAACGAGGCAGGGAGACTGAACCTGTCCTTTCATCCTCTGGGTAGGCTGCACGTGCAGGCTGAAGCATACTGAAAAATGTGAGATGGGGGCAGTGAATGCTTTTCTTCTTATTTCAGACTTTTTTGTTTTCCTGTAATGGTGCCTGGTAAGTTTTGTGCTCTTTGTTTTCAGTATTCCTTATCAGCCAAACATTTTTCTCCATTTTCAAGTGGATTTGGTGCTCAGGAGAGCTGGCAGGTTAAGAGAAAGTTGATCTGAAGGGCTGGAAGTTACCTCCTAAACTCCTATGTAGTTGAGTTTCCTAGTATGGAAACTAGTTGATCCAGATTCTAAACCATGTATTTATACACACCTGAATAATAGAAAAACAGAGAAAAAGAAAAGACAGAAGAAGAAAAAGAAAAAGGAAAAGAAAAAAAAAAAAGCCCTAGTATTTGCAACTGTAAGCCAGAGTTCTGAATTAATATAATAAGGAAAAAGAAGGGTGATAGAATATGGGATAACAGATGCAATAAAGGATAGCAAATTAATGCTGAAATGCATTATGCTTTTATAAAGAAGATTTAAGGTGTCAAAATATTTTTCTGTTTCAACATGGAAGTTATTTGTCCTTGTGGCTGACATTGCTTAGTTTCTATGTATCGTTGCAATGGGTGGAAACATCCTTTAACTGCCAGACAGCACTTACCGATAAGCCAGCCAATTAATAATGTTGATTTGAAAAGCTCAAGAATAGGTGAGAAAGCAAAGTCCTTTGGTAAGTCATATTTGCACAGTATTAAGAGTCCCCTTTTACCTGATCTAGTAAACATGGTATTAGGAACTCTGTGCTATTGAAAAGTTGAGAGACTATAATGATATGTGTAACTGATAATTGCCACTCCTAACTATTCAGCACCCACTTATCATGCCTTTTGTACATACATACCTTTGAAATAGACAGCTTATGGCATATGTATTTCTCTTTCCTTAATACTGATGGGGTGATTTTTTTTCTGATACATTGACCTGTTTTATCAAAGAAGTAAATGCAGAAGAGGAATCAGCATTTCCTTCAAAGTTGGTGGCCCTCAAATTGTAGACTTTATGTTAGGTCTGGATATGCAAACAACCACCCTCTGTTTGCTCAGCTGATGCCATACTGCATTGTTGTATGCACTCAAAAGACAAGATGAATACAGTTTCTGATGAAGACAAAAAGTGATCTAAATCTATAAGCAAATGCAAAAGCAATTGACTGAGGTAATTGTAACTAATTCCACAGAGCCGCCGCTTGTTACTTTTGGTCTTTGGCATGAATCCGCTCCGTCTCAAGCAGCAGAAATACTAAAGATGTAAGATAGTGACACGCAGAGCTAGTCTTAATCGTGAGGGAGGCTTGAGCAGAGTGGAAGTTGTCAACCGGCAACAGAATGTGCTCTATCATCTGTATCTTTGTATGTTCCTGTGCTCTTAAAAAGGCATAGAAATGGAATTAATTAGAAGTAGATGAAGCTGTTTGATTAAAGGGCTTATTTGTTGCCTGGTCGTATGTATAGGTATAGACATGCAATTAGTTTGAGAGTGCCATTAGCAGTGTCAGAGACCAGAAGTAATAGAGCTTAACCCTCACAAGAGCTGCACTGTAAAGCTGTGTATAGTTTTGGTCCCTTAGTGCAGGACGTGCGTTGTACTAGAAGAGCCGTTTTTCCCTCTTAACTCTTTCTGTGGAGTAATTTCCACCAAGAGTCATCCTGTTCTGGGAAAGTACACACAGTGCCAGCTCTTTCCTTCCTGCAATAGTCAGGGTTGAAAACAAGAAGTACGTCAAAGGCTTTCTTTAAAATATGCAAAATACATAAATTCGTCAGCTTTCAAAAATCCCTTAGAAGTACGGCTTGTATTTTGTGTATATCCTTGTGTATCCTTGTGAGGATCACACAGGGAAAGGACCTACTTAAGTGCCTGTTCATGTATCATTGACCTGTAGTTATCTGGTGTGAGACAGTCTGATTATAATACATACAGGATTAAAAAGAAGTCTGTCAAAAGCGACGGTATTCGGGTGCTGTACAGTGCTGCTGCCTTCAGCAATTTAACTTTATCAGTTGCTGCCCAAGTTCACATAGACGGTATTAGAACTTATCTGCATTTCTGGTCAGAGGGTGGACTTTGAATGCTTCTGTGATCTGTTTTAATGAGCGTCGCGTAGTCTTTCTGCTATTACTCTGTTGTCTTCCTAGATCTGCAGAGTATGAAGAGGGGAACATTGCCTGAATGTAACCAGTGCCAATGTTTTACTTGTCCTGGTTGAGTGACTTTTGAGGTTCAGTATTTCTGCCCAGTACATCACGTGTTGCTACTCTTTAATGAAAACACTATTGACTTAAGTGCTGTAGTGTAAGTAGTCAACCACACGGTTCACCACTGCCAGCTTACTGATATGTTGTGACGGTCCACAGTCGTGAAATACTTGAATGCTTTCTGAGGGAGAACTATCAATGTATGTGGTACCCATCATGTGAGAAAATGTTCACCAACATCAGTCAAGGTTGGAACAAACCCACCCTTAATCGTCATAAATGTATATTATATATCTGTTCTTTCCCTTGAGAAAGTGCCTTACTTTAGATGAAAAGAAATGCACTTCATATTTCAGCTGATAATGAGAAGTTAATAAAATTGGGATTTTGTGCAATGCAGGACCTCTGACATCTTAATCTTTATTAAAGAGACTTAAACTACCAGGAACTGCTGGTGCTGACTGGCACAGCCAGACTCAAGAAACACCAGGAGAGACTGGTCAAATGAACTGTTAAACAACTCTTCCTAATCCATCAGGAAGAAACAATAAGTGCTGGAAACATCTATTTACCATGCATCAATCACGCTTACCTAAGCAATTTCTAAGTAATTATACTTCTGTTATATAGTTCCTGAGATGACTAGTCTGAATGAGACATTTGCTTTATTAAAACAAAAAAATTTACTTTAGTTGACATATCAAATGTTGTTTCACATTCTGACAAAGTAGTAATTTTTCTGGACATAACCTCTACTAATTGTTGTGTTAAAATCCTATCTGGAATTCAAATAGCTACTTTTCCCTTTTAAAAGCTTGACAAAAGGAGGGGTTTAAAATTTTTAAGTGGTAGAGATTTCGTCTGTTGAATTTTGCTAAGTCAGTAAAAAAAGTATTTGGACCAGCTTGCCAAGATGTGACCTATGGGAAGGCAATATTTTGGAGGTGGGGGAATAACAATTGATCTTTGCTGCAGTAAAAGCTTATTGCCTTTTCTTTCTTTCTTTCTTTCTTTCTTTCTTTTTTTCCCTGCTTGCTTTTATCCAAAGGCATCCATGTAGGTGCAGGGAGAGATGCCCTTCTGTAAGAGACTTTGATGGTCTCCAGAATAGAACAAGTCGTATACATCTAGCTGTTCTTGTTCCTAGTACTGAAGGTTTAAAAGTTTTCCTTGTATTTTTCCTAACCAATATAACGTTCTAGACTAATAGGTAAATTAATGAAGAGCAATTTGTGTCTTCATTTTATATAGCTATACAAATATAATATCTTGTGTCTTGTTGACCTTTGATGTTTGAACATTATGGAGTTATAAAAACATATATATATGTGTGTGCGTGTGTGTGTTTTACAAACCCATCATTGTGTGGGGCTTTGAAATGTCGTTTTCTAATCCACTCAGAGAAAGGGGAGGGATAGAGTCTTTGTCAGTATCCAAGCAATTAGGATAATTAAAAAAGAAAGCTTATTGGGTAAACATGCTCTTAGATTGTGACCTCTTAATTAATGGACTACAGGGAGAAATTACAGCAGTGGCAAGATAATTAACACATGCATTTAAAAAGAACTGTTAGACAAGGGTATTATAGGATAGTAAGACACAGATTTGAATCACCGAAGGACTATGGAGGTGAACAAACACAGTTGAACAAGACAAGATTTGCATGTATGAGTGCCCCAGCACACAAGAGGGAACAGATTAGATTAACTTTGTTATCACATGTAGGCGGCTCTTTTAGTGGTACATTCCCTTCAGTGAAGTATTTTAAAAATCCATGCTGATTTTTGTACAGTCTCCACGGAGAAGAATTCTGCCACAGAATGCGTTGCCATTTCTAATATTTCTGAATATTGCTAGTGGAGTGTTGGAAACCTCCTTACTCTCCTTGATCTGAATGTTGACAGCCACCCATCAGCATCAGGGATGCAGTACGTAACAGAATGATAAGGGCTGGGGGGGTGTCACAGTAAGTGCCCGAACAAGGCTGTTTTGTGGCTCCCTGGTTTTGTTACTCTTACTAATTCTAACAATTCCAGTAAATATTTTGGAAACTGTGTCAGTCATTAAAAAAAAAAAAAAGTTTAGGAACCAGATTGTTACGTTTGGAAGTGTTCTGTATTTGCAGGAGACAAGGAGGAAATCTTACGTCACCTCAAACTTTCTATGCTTTAAGAGATCAACTTTGTAACATCACAGACACATGTATATTTTTCTCTCCCTTCATCTCCATGCTGAGACATCTATTTAAATTGAAACTTCCAATAAATTTCTGAAGAAAATAGAGTAGACTTAAAAAAAACCCCTTCTGTGTTTTTTCACGTGCACCTGTGTAGGCGTGAACCATTTGTATACGGCCAGAGAAGGCTGCCCGCAGGAGCCAGGCTGCCGCAGAACGCCCCGATCCCCGTCCCTGGGGCACGGAGGAGGAGGGCCTCCGCTCCCAGCCTGAGTGTGGGAATTCCACAGGGTTTTGGTACACCCAAATATCCTATAGCCGGTCACTGAAGGGAAGCAGGTTATGATATTCTTGGCTGTAGTAAGCGCGTAGGAAAGCGTGGAAGATGGTGAGGATATAAGTTAGCGTATTGCTAATGAACCCGGTAAAAGAGTATTGTGAAGAAGCAGTCTGCTAGGAAAGGGATCTTGGGAGATCTTCCTTAAAATTATAGGCTTGTACTGAAGGGAAATTTGAGATCATTTCGCTGCCCTAGGTAAAAGTAGTCCATTACTGGGTTCTGCTAAATCATCACTGCTGAAAATAACGTGAAGCCGCCTTTTTCAAATGTCTCAAACTGGACATGGTCCCACTTTATCCGTACGGTTAGTGGATCTGATTGACCCTTGTCTCTGCCACAGTTGCCCACAGTCGGGCCCTCTGCGGTGGTCTGTCTGAGCCTAGTGGAGAGGGAATTTGGCTGTGCAAGATACCCGCTAATTTGCATCCCCCCAGAGAAGCCGCGAGTGTAATGAACAGAGCAGGAGCTGATCCATAGCTGTCATCCCGTGTGATTTCTGGGATACCTCAGTCATCGGCAGTTAAAGCTGACCCCTCGGAAAGCCAGATGAGCAATAAACAATCTCCTTTCCTTTTGCAGCTCCGGGTAGCTCGAGGAAAGCAGTGCAGTATTTGCCTGCCTGCACAGTGATTGCGACCAAAGCTCAGGGATTTGCACACTACTTGTGAAAAAGCAAAGTGTGATTTGTAGAGTTTGGGTCATGTGCGTGCTGTTGGGTCCCAGCAGCTGATTACAAAGTCAGTCATCACCCCCAGTGTGGAACTAGCGCAGCCCGAACAAGCTGAAATACCCAAACCAGACATTGTCGGATTGCTTTGCCACTTTCTGTCACTAAAACGGTCTCATTCTTCGCAATTACAAAGCGGGGCCGTGCAGGCTATCGAGTGGGATTTCTCAGGCCTCTGTCTTTATACATGAGCAAGTAACTTGCACCCAAAACAGTGGGAACAGCTTAGATATGTGATGGTTATCAGTAATGGTTATCAATAATTCAATAACTGTAGTTCTTAGGAAACACTTTATCACTGCACGTGCCTGGCAAGTGAGGAGCTGAGCACGAGGAGCATGCATCTTTCTCACCTGTGATTATTTTTTCCCCTCTTTGGACTTACATCTTTTTTTTAAAAAATAAGGGCACAATTACTTGTAAAGATCAAGCTGTCTGTGATCATCAGAACTACCTCTAGAGTATGCTTTTTTCTACCACAGAGGGAGTGTTTCTGGACCGGCTGTCAGGATGTTCGCGTCTAAACAGTACAGGGAAGAAAAGCTCACACCATCAGAGCTAAGGCCTCTCTGATGGAGCATCGTGTGTTTCACAGTGAGCAGTAGCCAGTGTCTTGGGAGGAGTACAAAAACGTAACAAATATGTGATGACAGCAGATAGAATTGTCCATGAATCAAGCTAAAGCGTGCCCAAACTGCAGCCAGCCTGCAAACAAGGTCTGCACTTTGGATGGGGTATGGAGGTGCTTTGTCTGTGTAGAATATCTCGTATACATGGTGTACATGACAACGCAGTTTTCTGTGCTCTCTGATCGTTAAATCTCCTAAACTCTAATTTAGAAAAAGAACAAACTGCAGAAAAGTCTAAATCTAAAATGATTTGTGTTAGGAGATGTTATAAACCTCATGTTACAAACGTATACACAAGCCAAAGCCGAATGATTATGTACAGTTTAAGAACATGTGATTTGCATAAGTCCCCACTCCTCACAGTATCATGGGGAACAAAGAGATGCTCTGCCAAGCCAACATTTCACATATCCAACCGTGCACTTATCCCAAATCCCACCCACTTCTTGGTAAGTCTTAGTATTGCTTCTTTTGTCTGTATACAAATGTCCCTGTTCAGTACAGTGTTCATCCTACCTGGAACATTAAAGATGCATGTAGACAAAAACATAAAAAAAAAAGCTTTATGAATGTTTGATTAGTGACTTGGGCCCCAAATTTTTAACTAATTGAGTACATTAAATAGTATGTCTCTGAAAGACTAATACGAGACACTTTTCAAAGCTTCTTTAATAAAAATTCTATTTGGGATTTGACCATAATGGCTATCCTTGCTTGCCAAAACATGACTTCTTAGCAGGTGACTTTCATCAAGTACATCTGAAATAGTACCTAAATGAATTAGCAATAAAATGGACTTAGGCCTAGCAGTAGGAGCCTCCATTAATCTTGGGTTAATCACTAAAGAGATGCCATTCACTTTTCTTAAGAAGTCACATTTTTCTCCCCTTGCTGGCGACCAGATTTCATAAAGTAACATATTTCTAATGAAAGGGCTCTGCTTGAATTAAAACCCTGAAGGTTTATGCAGATTTTAGTTTTGATTACTGCTGGCATGGGCTCTTAGCAGACTCCGGAAGGTAGGTCCGCAGTGAAAGAGTCCCAGCATGCAGTTCATAATATTCTTTGAAATAAAATAGTGCACTTGTACTTAGTGGCTTTAATCAGCTCTGACTTTTGATAGTCAAACAATAGCTAATTACAGTAACACCTGCCTTCTAAGTCATGTCATGTAGGTTATTGCCAACAAGAGACCTTGTATCTTAGCTGCATGATTATTATAGAGTCTAAAACCTATCTGTTAAAAAAAGAGGGGGGGAGAAGAACGGAGTTTGGTAGCCATTATACGTATTTTTATTGTCTGATGCATTTCTGGCTTTTCTGTTTGCAGTTTTCTGTGTTTGAAAGGCAAAGAGTTGGTGTTTATGGCCAGACTAGAGATCTGAGTTTCAAGGAAAAGGATACGCTTTTGCAGCTCTCCCTTTTCTGTGAAGTAACGATAGGTAATGCTGAATGTATACAGTTCTAAATGTATTTGAATGTCTCTCAATTGTCAGTGGTAACACAAAATTTAAAATATGTTGTGAGTTGTTTGTAGCATCTAATCTCTGGCGTGTAGCCACAGAGTAGAATTTTATTTCACCGTCATTAAATGCAGTGGTACGGTGGGGGGGACAGAGGCCCATTTATTTCAACCTTCATCAAATTTGGAAGGGTTTCATAAAATAAAATACCCAGCGAAGAACCTGATTTTGAACTAACAGACAGTGTTTCTGAAAATAAATCCACACCTTTTTTCCCTAATATTTGCCTTTACGGTGAAGAATACAGTCAGATGAATTTCACTGTGCATGCTAGCTGCTGCGGAAGCCATAAATTATTGTCTCTTTGAAGACTCTTTTCTCATTAATTTTGCTAGCAAATAAGGCTTCGTTTTCGCAAACTCAGTCAAGTGAATAATATCAGATGTTCGCCAGAGGCTCAACAGCCACTGTAACAACTCTCCAGGAGTCAGAACTACAGATATGTGTGCTGATATTGCGAGGGATGCTCCCTCTTCCAGACCCAAAAAGATAGCGGGTCAAATTCTACGCCCAGTTCTGCCAGACTTGATCTCAGAACTGTGTGACCAGTGAAGCTAAAAGGGCATTTACTAATCTGACCATTCAGAGAAAGCCTGCTAATGAAAAAGGGACAAAACCGAGCCATAGTTGGATCTTGTTTTACAAAGTATATTTCTATGTGCATGTTTTGGAAAAGCCATTGCATTACGGTTAGGTTATGCACGACGTAGAGAATTTCACCACTCTTTCTCCATGGTTTTGAAGGCAAATAGGTGAAGTTCTGGGAAGAGTATCATTCTCAGATAGCTCTGCTCCGAGTGACAATAGAATATCTCAAAATATTTTGGGATTTTGAAAAGATATGATGTATCTCTGCTCTAGGCTTTTCATCTGAAATCTTTTCATTGCTGGCAGCAGTGGCAGAGCAGCTAATTTAGATAAGCCACTTGCATATTGACCTTCATTATTTAAGCTGCAGTGAAATACTCACCCAGGATCAAGGCCTCATCGTGTTAGGCAGTCTATGTGTTCTTCATAAGTGACAGTCCAGACCTCTTGGAGTGTAAGTACCTGAGATAATTTGAGGGAGCTGCTCTGCCTAAGGGCACATAGAGGTTGCATCTGAGCTGTGGGCTAGGTGTACGCTGTAGCACGCCCCACAGTCCTGGTACCAGGTACAGTCAGTGGAAGGGACAGAATCCACTGTAAAAAATGAGGTCCTTCATCTCTGTTTGGCCAATGGAGAACCTGAAGTGCAAGGTGTGAAAAGACTGTTCGAGACTGAACCGATCAGGCAATGGCTGAGCGGGGAGTAAAACGTAGGGTTTCTTTTCCCGAGTTCCAATCCAATGCTCTGTCATGCTGCTTCCCCCCTGAAAATTTAAGAAAAGACAAATTTGAAGTTGTGTGTAGAGTGCTCTGCTGGCTATAAGCATGTTAAGACTCCAAACCTCAGTGCGTGATACAACGGAGTCCCCTAGGACAGAACAGTTTTCTGTCTTTCCTGGCACCTGAGCGCCTATCTTAATACAGATTTTGCCATTTTAGTTAATGGTTTATACAGACCTGTGATGTAAAGCTGTACGTTAGCCAATCTTCCCATTTTAGACAACTGAATCGCAGTTTCACCTGATACGCTGGCTGCCATATGCGACAGAAGATTACCTGCATTGTGAACCATCATATCTGAGTGCTGAAGATGTGCATAGGTGGTTTAAATTTCTCTTTACAATCAGACTGTATGTTTAAAAAACATTCCTTCTGGATTATACAAGGAGTTTGCAAGGGAATGCATTCAGGGTTACCTTAATGAACAGGGAATATGGGTGCATGTTAAAAGGAATTGTTGTTAACTCTGCTTCCCAAAGCTACTTTTAAGTTCAGCGTTTAATGGGCTATTTTTTTCCCTTGTAAGTTATTCTTTCTCACTCTATCATTTGTCATGTTAACCTCAAACTGTGTAGTAAGAAATCTTCTTTATATCAGTTACCATGTTTGCCATATCTGATCAGTTTGATTGATCATTGCCTCAGCCACAGGTTGGTAATAAGCTGTTTTGAGAGAGACACACATTTCCCATAGGACAAAATTGGCATGACAGCATTATAAACTGGCCATTTATCAACCTTCTCCCTGGTGGTCACTGTCTGAACACTGTTAGGCAGGCAGGCAAGCTAAACTTCTGCGGCACTATGGGGGGGATGGAATTGGAGCCAGTGGGCACTGCGGTGCAGCTAATACAGGAGACAGGAATAAATGACACTGTATTTGAATCAAAATTGTTAGTGCAAATGTCACGCTTAAAGTCTACCAACTTCCTTTTCTAAAAGCTGCTCCTTCAGATGCACGTCAGATTGTGCTGTTTCCTCAGCTGAATGGTCCTGCTCCAAATGGGAGCAGGTCAAAACTATCAGCACAAGGAAAGAACTGCTTCACAAGAAATGATGAGATGCCTTTCCTCTACCACAAGGTGATGGTACTCTCTGTGCTGTCCAGAATACTGACTCTAGCAAACTCATATTAGTTAAAGCTTTGCGTGCCTCAGGATTTTGTAGACTGTGCTCGTGTATGTATGTGTGTCTGTAGAAAAAGGGGAAAAAAAAAAAAGACACACCCCACCTTAAAACTGTTATGCAGATATTCTTCACCTACATTTTTATTTACTTAAAATCCAGGGACGGAATAAGGTGGTGCAGGGCCTCCAATGCACTGTAGTATGGTCACGTGTATCTTCCTTGCACGGTTGCTTAGAAAGCAGCAGCAGATCCCACCCTTGGGAAGAGCAGCAGGCCTCCTTTTCGTAGCTGGGCGTTGGGAGAGCTGGGATTTTTGCACTCGGATATCTTACACCTTTACACTTCTGCTGCGCTAGCTGTGGGTCCCAAGGATCTTGAGGGTTTTAATTACTCTTGGAACTGTTACTGCAGGTACTATGAAGATTCGGTAACCAGCCTTGCATTAACTTCAGGCAGTTGAAATGATGACTTTTTCCTTTCTTTTTGTAGTAAGTTTCAAAATATCTTTTTACCAATCCATGGTCTGGGCAGTTCTTTATAAATGAAGAATTATTAGGGAAATCACCCATCCTACTCTCAACAACAAGCTTAGAAGGGGAGTCGGAAAAAGAACAAGAATTCAGTTCCATGACTTCAAGACATGGGTCCTGAGCTGCGAGCCTGTATCCCCTGTATTTTAATTAGGCCTTGATTAAATTTGATGCAGGAGTTGAAGAATCCCTTTAGTTAGAACTTCAGAATGAAACATGACCGGAGAAACCCACAGTTCCCTTTAGTGGCTGCTCCTACATCTGTCCTGTTAAGTCTAAAAAAACTCATCCTGTTTCTCTGCTCCATCCCTTAGCTGAAGAGATTACGTTATGTATGTCCTACAGATGCCACGTTACCCAGATGAGCCATGGGACTACGACGTACTAGCGCATCCTGTATTTACTTTTGTGCACAAAGAAAGAAGGATGAGTAGAAGCTCTTTCCCTGTGGTGCAAGTGTAGAAGTTCAGTGGCTGGGCCCCACAAATCCTGCCCAGTTCTGGTTTGTTCCTTGTTAAATGGAAATAAAGCTAGAATAAGCTAGAAATAGAATATATCAAAGAAGCACCCTCAGTATAAACCTTTGGAAAAAAGTTTTTCTAGTATCTAGTCAGTACGGTCTGTTGAGCACGCTTGACTTAATCTCATTGCAGGAGGCCTTGCTGCAATCTTGAATAATACTTTTTGTATTGCAGAAAATTTAGATATATTAAAATATTGCAGATTCCTCATTTATTGCCTTACTCTGCAATACACAGACCAAATGATGTTCCTAATTAACTGGAAACTCTTGTATCTTGCAAGAGAATGTCTGCGTTGCAGGAATAAAAACAGTGGGAAGCTGGCTTTGCACTAAAATGCGTATTTTATAAGATCTTTCTTGATCTAGAAAGGTGTTTAATCACATGCTTAATTTGACTCCAGTGGAACTGCTGACATGCTTAGAGGTAACACATACTTAAGTCCTCTGCTGGTTCAGAACTTGAGTTTTTGTTGTGTTGTATGTCATGCTTGCTTTAGTGACGCTTGTTCCCCAGAACCCTCCGGTACGTGGGGTTTCCCAGTGCTTTAGGAAAATCTTTCCATGTGTCTTGCTTTTCTGAACATCTTTGGCTTGACAGTATGCGTGATGCACGTTAGAGGAAGAAATCCATCTTCTCAACAGAACCGAAGAAGGTGTTACAAAACTTTTCTTCTTTTAACCTGCTCTGTGTGTTGTGGTTTTTTCCCCCAGAATTTTGGTAAAGTGACTTTTATTTTACAGCTTGAGTGTGAAGTTATTCCCAGACTGCACAAACTGCAATTTTTAATCTTAACGATAGATTTAGTGACCACTGAAGTGTAAAATAAACTACTGTGGCCTAATCAATCAAATCTGCATAGTTCAGAGAAAGCACCTGTATGAGGCTTTTATATCAGAATGTCTGTAATGGTAATAGATGTTTATTAGCAACCATAAAGCTGTTTGAATTTAATATCTCTCTAAATAACACCAACAGCATTAAAACAAATCTCTAAAGCAAATGCAACTGCGCCATAAACAGCCCACAATGTAAGGTTTAAAAGCCATTACAAGAATCCTGTGAGATTCATGGTTTGTTCTGTGGCTTTGGACACTCAACTGTGAGTGAAAAAACCCTGCAGTTATTGTAAAGAGCCCCGAGAATAAAGCATTGCCCAGGCATTAATGAATTGATACATTTTGTATTTTAGCGCAAAATGCGCACAGCTGTCTTGTTAAATGGAACGGACAGCGGAGGCTTCCAACAAGGCAGTGATCACAATTCAGCTACATCTGAAATGTCTTCAAAAATCAGGTTGTAAATCGTCTGCCATCAGCTTTCAACCCAAGAACCTGCTCCCGTGAAGTGCTGAGGACTCTGAGGTTGTTTTGAAACACCAAAGAGGTTGCAAGCACTCCAAACTTGTTAGGTTACTAATCCTTTAGAAGTGAACAAGAAGTACCTCATGACCAGTTTTTTAGGTTTTCTTGGCACTTTTATATCTGTAGAAGATCTCTGTATGGCTATAAGAAAATAGCATAACAGCAAAACCGTCAATAAACCATTAGGCCCATGTTAATGCACTTCTGAGGATTTAAAAAATATTCAGGTTTTTGAGAATTAAAAAATAGGTCAGGTTTCCTTCTGTTGAATCAAGAGGAGTTCTTTGGTCGCTCTTTTTACTGGAATTTTTAAAACATCCTTGGAGATGGCTATAAGCTGGCAAATTCTCAGACAAGCTGCTTTTAAATCCTGGTCTGCTTGTGCTTGCTTTTCAGGTTTGGCCTCGTACAGCGAAATCTGCAGCAGGGTGCTAGATCTCTATTTCATTACCTTAGCTCCTGAGGCAGACGGTGATGGAGTATAAGTTCTTGTTTATGTCGGTACCTTCTCAGCAGATCAATATTCTAAATTTCGTCTGGGCCCATTTTTAAAAACTTACCAAAATGCAACTTTTTTTCCCCCGAAAATACAATTTTGACTGAGTGAGGCTACTTGTGGACTAGGCTCTGAAGTGTTCTAAAACCAAATAAGCCACCCTGGGAATTTTGCGCTTGGCTCCTTTATTAAAGGATCCAGGCTAACAGGGAAGCTTTCCGCAGAGATGCATGGGCAGTGGCTGGCTGAACCGGGTCGATGGTGATCTTACTTAGGTGCGTAAAGCTCTTCTCCTTGAACGGTGAAGACAGCTGCTGATCTCCCCTACGTTTATAGGATATGGAAGCGAATAAAACGTTGTTCTGTGATACTGACGCAGTCTGAGGTCGGGGCCCCCAAGAAGCAGTTGTTTTTTTGGGTAAATGTGGTCAGATCAAAGCGTTCGAAAAGAACAAGGCATTCAGATGACAGGAGGTCACGGACACGTTGGAGAATAAGGGGCGATAGTGTTCAGCCCACAGCTGTGGTTAGCTGCCGGCAGCTCTGAAGGTAGCTCTCACCGGCGGGTAATGAGCCCTGCCTGCGAGCGAGGGGAGCCGCGCCGGCCCTCACAGCGAGCGGGAAACATTGAGGCGCTCTGTGCTTTCAGCGCAGGCCGTACAGAGCCAGCACTCAGGCTGCCGAGCTCCATGCTCTTCTGGAGGATGCCTGCTCCGAGGATGGCGTTCGTGGCGGTGAATTGTCCAAAAGAAGTGAGGCCCAAATGGGGATTTTTCCCAGCACAGAGGAGGAGAAAAGAAAAAAAAAACCAACAAACCAGCAGCCTTTACTGGGAGCGAGCAGTGAGAGGGCACCTGATGCTTAAGGAGCGCGGCTGAAATCTCGTCTCTTCCTGGGAGGGACTGGAGTAGGAAAGAGACTCTTTTGCGAACAGGGAAATGAAATTTCAGGGCAAATCTTCTTGGTATTAAAAAACCAAGTCAGCCTCCGCAGTGCTTTCAGCTGGCGCATAGGATGCTCACAGCTGCCTGGTGGCCTGCCTGTCGTAGCTGTCGCTTCCAAACACCGAACCTGGTCCGTAAGGAGTCTGGCAGACAACTGTACGTAATACTCGATTGTGGTAACCGTTGTGGCGAGCGCTTGGAACACGCCGGCTTTACGTTTGTGCTCTACAGTGTGTAAAGGCACCGTCTGCACCGAACAGAAAAACGCCCTGGTCCCGTCCCAGGGATGGTACAGAGTAGCCGCAGACACTTTGGGGGAGGAGGTGAGAGACTGAGAGAGAAGCCTATCGCGTATGAACTCCCAAAACAACTGCGAATAATCAAAATGAGTGTCACTTATCATTTATAGGAAGTGAAGGACTGATATGTGGCGGATGGAAGGTGCTAAGAAAAAAAAGCTGTGTGGTTAGATCTGCTGTCCAAGCTGTGTGGTTAGATCTGCTGTCCCTCTCCTCCTGTATATGAGCAAGTGAGCAGCTTTTCCTCAGCTTTTTAAGCTAAATAAGAGAGAGCTAAATAAGGACTCTGTGTAATAACAGAATGGTTTCTGTTGTAAGAAATCATTCTTATTTCGCTATAAATTACAAAACAACACCACCACCCCCCAAAAGAAAAAAAAAGAATCTGACTTGAGCAAAAACAATTCCAGGAGACAGCTAACAGTGCTGCCTTAGTGTGATAACAAGCCATGATCTCAGCAAGGGAAGCTGAGGGGGAGACAGCCCACCAGTACCAGAGATTTTCTTTTCCGTCAGAGAGAGAAAAATTTAAACAGAAGGCAAAGGAGGATGAGATTGGATACTAGAAGCCGTAAACCAGAGAGAGCGCCAGTAATTGTTTCAGGGAATTAAAATAATGGAATTGGTACTGGGACGAATACATTCTGTGTTTTGTTGGCAAACCCACCAATAATAGGAGCAAGTATTTTGTGCATGTCTCACGTATCCATCTATCCAACTGTTCACTAGAGGCAGGTTTAAGTTTTGCCCATCGTTTCGAACTGCTGTTAGTTTTGTGCCGCATTCGTCCTTGCACCCATTGGCATTTTTTCTGATCAACTATTAAGTCTGTGAGTTTGCCTTGATCCCCAGGAATCTACCGAGTGAGATCGCCTGTCCTGAAACTGTACGTGATGGACTCAGGAGCGAAACAGCAAACCCACAATGCCCTGGAATGGCTGGTTCGTCTCTTCCCTCCTCGCTCTCTTCCCTGTTTCTTTGTTGCGTCTAACTTCTATGTCTTGCTTCGCTCTTGACTTACTAATTCCTTGAAATAGGACCTATTTTCTTTGTCACTTGACTACTTGGCATTTACTACAAGGTGCCACTCCTTGACTGAGTTTCCTAGGTGCTATGACAGTATACTGAGGAATGCTGAAGGAGCTTCTCGCTGGAAATACAGTTATTTTTTGTGAGGCAAGCGTGAAGTGCTGAAGACAGAAACAAGATGTTCTGGGTCTGTTAAGTGGTTACACTGCGTATTGTGTAAGCATTTACAGTTGTGTGACTAGCTGGGTGCAAAGCTGGCATTGTGTCTGCTAGTTTTCATACTCTCTGCAGGATGAATGAGTGAACTAAATGAGGGAACTGAGCTCAGCAGGTAGCAGACTTATCTTGCAGTGAGTGCATCAGGACGAGGGAAATGAAGTGAGGAAGAAACCGGAGAGACCAGTGTCCAGCCTTCCCTTAGGTGTAGAAAGATAATCCAGTCCTATTTCATTTACCCCTGCCTTCTGAACTCACCTTTTAAAACAATTTACTGTTTTGTACATCTTGTCCAGAAACATAATCCTTACTATATCAAAACGTGCACCATTTACAAAGTTCCGATATTAAATTACAGTGCAGACTAACAGTTAAGAACGCTAGCGTCCAATCTTAAGCAAGGTACCTTAGCGTGTTACTCGATGACAAGAATAATCATTTTACCTAATAAAAAAGTTATTACTGGTGCTTGAGAAAGGGGAGAGCTGCTTAAGTCTGGGTAGTTAGCACGTGAGAGAAAGGTAGCCTGTCGTCTGAGCCTGGGGCTTTGGGGCCATTCCTCACCCTAGGGCAGATTATCTCTGAGCGCTTGAGCAACTTGCTTCAGCATCTCAGTTCAGCAGTTCCCGTTCTCAGAACAGGGGAAAGCTAGACTTTGTCTTTAGGAGGTGGAGGACTGGAAGCTTCCTCAGCAACGTGGTGGTAGAGCACCTTGTATAAAGAGCCTTGCTCCGAGAGTTCTGTTGCAATACAAAAGTAATAATTATCCCCTGAAGCTCCTGAGTTACGCATTTGTGAACAAGGCTATGGTAAAGAAGTTCGAGTATGCCGCAGAATGCCTGCTTTAGTATAGAGACTACACGGCACGATGCGCCATGGATTCGCAATGACGTGGTAGTGTCCCTGCAACGCAACGCAGTTAAAGCTATATAACGGTAATCGAAAAGACTTTATATGAGTTTTGTGAAAAAATAAATGTACTGTCCAACCACAGCACTCATTTTTCCAAATGAAATAATTTGTCTTTAAAATGCATTTTTTTTTCTACTTATTCGAGTAGAGCCAAAGGCCTTAGTCTGCCTTCAGGATTAGCAGCCAGTACAATTTCAATTTATAAATGAAGCCCTTTTTGATTTGCAAATAAAAAGCATCTGAAACCACTAACCAACTTGGCTTTCATTTTTATGCCTATAAAAATGTCTGAACCATTTGTTTTTTAAATTTTCTAACCGTAAAATGTGCTCCTACGAGCAAATATGTCCAAGTTTCAATTGGAAGAGAACTCTCTTTTTTGATGAGAGGAGTTAAAAGCTCCTCACGTTTGCAAGGCAGCTCAGAGCAATTGGTCCACTAGAAGTAGGCTAACAAAGAATTTCATTTTAAAATAAGACCCTTACCCTGCTGCTGCACCTGCATTAGCGACGCGAAGGGCTAAGGGCTAGTTGTACTTGGGTCCAAAAATACAGGTGCAACATTGTGGCCCAAGCAATGCAAGGAGGAGTTTCACGTGGGTTTCAGTGGGATTGGGATTTCGGTACGGTTAGCTAATCCCACACGTCTGGAAGGCCTGTGCATCTGTCTCGAGAGGAAGCATTTTCACAAGAGCCATCATACCCGGTGTTACGCTGACAAAAACACCGCGGGACTGGGTTTTCTTACCACGTTTCTTTGGCTTTGCCTGTGGAGCCATTGAAAAACACTAGAAATACTAATGTACAGCAAAGCGATTGCAGTTTGGTTGCAACTTTATCAGCGAAGCATCGTACTAGTGTAAGAAAGCTGACCATCAGTAAGTCAAACACGCCACGCAGGTGAGCGCTCTTTGCTAGAAAGGCTGTGTCTACGTGAGGATTTTTGCTGGCACAGGTATGTCAGTCCTGCTTCATACCTCTTCTCTGCCCTGACCTACTCAGGTATTTTAGGAATATTTTTGTGGCCTTGGTTTCATATCAAACCGGGAAAATAAAAGGTGCAAAAATCAAATCAAACCACAAGACGGTAACTTCTTTTTAAATGTTAACAAGTTGATTTGGGCTAGGGCTGTGGTAGGAATTCAGGATGACTCCTTTTCTAGTTTCTGTTTTTCTTTGTTTGAGTCAGAAAGATTTAAGTAGTTACCCCTTTTCTCAGGTCCAATTTCACAATTTCTTAAACCCCAGTTTAAAAGTGGTTTCTGCTGACGAAGGATGAACGTTGCTGTGCCAGGCAAAACACTTCAAACAGTTGAAAACCATTCTCCGCTAGTACAGACCTGAGGCGGAAAAAAGGACAGGTTGCAAGGTGGTACGGTCTGCATTTGTTTTTACTTGTTACTTTACAAACAAATTTAAAAGGAAAAAAGATTTATAAACAAACAAAAAGTTTTTCCTTCCAGTTTGTTTGTATTTTTCCGGTTTCAGGCAGTTATTTTCACTCTTTCTGCAGCTGGTTCATCAGTTTGGCGTATTGTTTGTGTGCATCACGGGAAGTGTTATTGTAAACCCACAGTAAATTAGCTGGAGGACTCTGAAGTGCATATAATCCCTCCAGGCCATTTCACTTCATTTCTTCTTCTGAAACAGTTTAGATTTCATTGTCTCTTAACACTGTTTTAAAATGTTTTTGTTTGGTCTGCACTGCCCTTGTGAAGGTTTCCTCATAAAAGATGTATTTTTTTTAACCCCTGCTTAAAAACGGTTCTGGGAAATAAGGGGAAGGGCAGCGTGGATGAGTCCTGCGGGCGCGGGGCTGTTGGCTGTGACCCCGGGGCTGTTGGCTGTGACCCCGGGGCTGTTGGCTGTGACCCTGGGGCTGTTGGCTGTGACCCCGGGGCTGTCCTTTCCCACCGGTACGAGCTCCTCGGGAGGGAAAGCCATTCGGAAAACTTTCCTTCGCTAGGCCCTTCGCCCCGGCGGCGTGGATGCTGCTCCGGCTGATGGGGTGTGAACCAGTCTGGGCTTCGGCGTTCCTGGAGTAACGCGTCAAGATACAGTAGCTTCGGTCTAGGATTAAGCTAACCTGTTCTTAAAAGAAATCGATGCGAACCTCATTGAAGTGCTCTGCTGTTAAAATAGAAATGGAGTTTCAATGCGGTGCGTGGGATGGAGCATTTAAACAGAGGCGTGTGGCGTTTTTACAGCGTGCCGAGTTAGATCACCCTCTTCCGCGCGTGTACTCCTTTCTAGAAGCCAGAGGCGACGGCAGCGGGCGGCCGTGCCGGCAGCCGCTCCCCGTCTCCCAGTCTGTCCTTGCCGGGGGACGCCGCTGGGGCGCTGCGCCTTTGCTCACCGTCATTTCCCCCTTCCCTCTTTTTTCCCTTCGTTTGCAGCGCGGGGGACGAGGCAGCCCGCTCTCGCCCGGAGGAGAGGGCTGCGGCCGGGGAGAGCCCCCCGCCGCCGAGCCCCCCCCTCCCGCCGCCGGCCCCGGCGCGCCCCGGCCCCGGCGCACGGCCTGTGCGAGGGCGCCCCCTGTCGGCGGGAGGCGGCCGCTGCGGCGGCCAGGGCGAGCGGGGCTTTGGCTGCCGGCCGGGAGTTGCCTTAAAGCTGAAACAGAAAACCTCCTTTTCTTCCCCCTTCCGAACCGCCCGGCTCCAGCGCTGCCGGCGCTTCCTGGGCCTCACGGAGGGAGCCCAGCACTTGTGTTCTGGCCGGGCAGCGAACGCCAGCGCTGGTGAAGAAGGGCGTGCTTGTTCAGGTAGCGGGCCCGGGGCTGCCTTTTCCTTCACGTCGGGTCTCCTAATACACCGCTGACCTGGCGGAGGGGTGACTGGCACCGCACTGCCGTTCTAGGTGCTTCTGGAGCACAGCGTCACCCTCCCTTCGCGCTCCTGCCAAGCCAGGCCGGGCTGTCGGGCGGCTCGGAGTTTTGCTCCTTGTTAGAAATTTACCCTCCGGGTCTCGTTCCTGGCTCTGGCGAAGTCGGCACGGAGACACCCGCTGGCTTCAAAAGCCTTGGGACTTCTCCCAGGTTGTGTTTCGCTGTGGGTGCCGAGTCTTTCCTCTTCTCTGCGCCGGGTCCCAGGGAAACTGAGGCAGGTCCTCGGTGCTAGCTGAGGGCATGGGCCCTGCTGGGAGCAGCCCGAGGAGCGTTCTTCAAGGGGACACAGGGAGAGCGTAGAAGGGGACCGAGTCTCACTTAACTACTTCAAAGCCAGTCTCCTATCACGCAAAATACACTTTGTTCCAGATGTGAGCTTTGAGGTAACTGTTGTCTTTTTAACTACCAGCCTTTGGCTTTAAGCAAAACCCTAATGAAAGGTAGCCGGTGCCTCTTGACAGATGCGAATGTTAAAGTTCCCAACATTATGGTCAGTGTAACTTCATTTCAGAGTTCTCCTTTGGAAAAGGGCAAGGCCCATTTTTTTTACTTACTTTTGCAGGTCTGGTCAGAGATACCGCTATTAAAGGATGATGTGGCTAAATTCTGGTCTTGATTACGCAGATATTTCTTTTATTGGAAGAGTTGTTCCCTTTTACATTGGTCTAAGTGGGAGAAGAATTTGCTTCAACAAATAACGCTCTTTTGTTTCAAAGTGTCAACTTCTAGGAGAGTTTGGTTTCAAAGGCACCGTGTAGTAGTTTATGTCTCTATCAAGTCCTTAAGGATTGTGGTTCTGTTCCTAATATTGAATCTGTGAACGCTACATCAAAAATGACAGCACTTTTCTGGTTATTATTATTCCAATAAAATAAACTGTTCCTGGATACATGACTTCCAGGGCATTGAGAGTAGAGCTCTGTGGGAAGAGTTGTTAGAAATGAGATACAGCTTAGAAGTTCACTTATCCACGTTTAAACACAAACGCTAAAGCAAACATGCAAACAAAACCCAAAAAAGCCCTGTGATGCTTTTAGGACTAAAATACTTTAGTTTTGTGCCAGAATGGCGATTTTCAATTTTGCCAGAGCAGCAAAAGATTTAAGTAGAAGATTTCTCTGGAAGCAGCTAAATGTTGCCTTGTAAGTCAGTTTATTAAATTATTCCAAATGCTGTTGAAAAAATACCACTTTCTTCTTTTTTTTTTGGCAGCCTCACTAATGTGGAATTTTTTGCTTTGTTGTGCGATTATATATTCCTTATTGTATTTGGGAGTGTCTCCCAAGAGGAGAGGTGGTACCGTGATGTTAGTCTGCCCTGCTGTGGGAGCCAGGCCAGAGGATGCCAGCCCCCTGCTCCGTCTGCCCTGTGTGGAATGGGAGTGCGGAGGGAAAAGGCTGTAATACAGATATCAAGTGGCTTTGGTAGTAACAAAACTTCTCTGAAATTCTAGATTGATTTCTCGAGGTATTAGAGCCTGCAGTATTTTGGGAAAAGTTCCAGGTTTTGAGAATGTTGAAATGTTGTTAGACATGTTCTGAATTTGTGGTTAACTTGGAGCTGCCTGAACCTTGTTTTAATACTATGTGGATCCCTTTAACCCCTGAACCATAGCAGAATAAGGCCCTCAGCTAACAAAATAACTGTGAGTACCCTGTTCCAAATTGTTCAGATTTATAATGGCACTGGAAATATTTCTATGGCATGTGTGTGTGACATTTGCTAAAATTTTATTAGACCTACACTTGAAAATTAATTCACAGAGGGCAGAAGCAGGAAAATCTTGATGAGCCGTTAATCAGCCCCTTCTTAACAGCAGAACCAGCCACATGTTTATATAACAAGTTGAATGTATTCAGTGACAATTTTCTTTATCTGGAAGTACTCTTTCTGTTTCAGAGTAATGGTGAATGCAATTCACTTATTATTACTACTTACAAAAATAGGTTTGTTTAGTCTTTTTTTTTTATAGCTCTTACTGTCTGGAAATACTCAGGCAGCTTTATCTTCTGTCGTAAATGATAATACTTTTTTATACACGCGTGCACATGTGTAGGCAAACGCACAGGTATGTGTAGGTATTTATAATACTTCCAAGGCATCAGTCAGGGAGTTCAGCGTCTCTCCTAACGTTCATGATCTCCTGCTTTCATGAACCAAAATTGATCTTGTTTAACGTGAGGGACACTTCAGCTTTTACGAGTTTTGGGAGTTCTGCTCTGAAGTCTGAGCACCGTCCACCTTCTGCACTTCACTCTTCGGGCCCCGGTTCACCAAACTGGAAGAGTAATTGGTACATTTGCACAACCGGCTGGCTTAACAGGGCAGCGGCCACAGATGAATCAGGCCCCGTATTTCTGCTGAAGCAGAAGATGGCAGATCACAAAGTGGCAATCTGCTACTGTGGATTACTGTTAACCCTTTATTCTTCACGTTGATATGACTGATTTAAAAGTTACTAATGGCTAATGTATCTTACCAGTATGTATTCCTAAAACAGTGATTTGTGACTCGGTAACATCATAAACGCTGGGATAGTTCAACGGGGGGGGTGCGTGCATCATTACTGGTCACTTATGTGAGTGAAGGGATTCTGAGTGTGCCCAGGAAACCTTGGTTTTAAAACCCCTTAGTTACTGTACATTGTGTGCAAAAGAGCCACTTCTGTTTTAATCTAAGTAACTTGAATGATTCATTATGGGCCAACATGGACTGAGGAATTGCAAAATGTTGGGCTTTATCCAAGTTTGTTCCCAGCTAAAAGTCCCTCTTCAAATGTTATAGATATGTTTGTTCTGGTTTGGGTTTATTTGATTATTCTAAACACCATTTGTGTATACCATGCTTTACAGACAGTTGCAGATAACAGGCTCCCAGTGTGAGAGATTGCATGGAGTTCAATGCGAATACAATACAGTGTATTGCAATATAGCACAACACAAGGACTACGTTCTCATTTTCTTGCATTTTCAGCTTGCTTTCCATTAATTTGTGGGACATTCTTAGGCTATTTTTATTTTAACACACCTGTAACAGTTGGTTTGCAAGGTGACAAACCTCTAGTTGCAGATGCCTGATTTATCTGAGTGTATTCAGTTTAGAACTGCACCCAAAATCTGCTGAGTAGGGGCTGGCCCCTGGAGATTTCCGCTGCATCCGTTTCACCTGCACATGAAAAGCACAATCCGAACATCTCTTTTGCTGTGACTTTCCAGCTTCAGTTAGGCCTGAACAAAAGGTGCAGAAATTAATTTGAACCTGAGCACTGTTTATTTTCTGATCCTCTTATGTTTGGTCTGAACCAGCTTGAAAAAATGTTGAAAAAATCATGCTTTATGGAAGTGAATGTAGTTGGAAATAAGCAGGGAAAATGGGAGGTAAAGGATCTCAGTTGCCTCATGGCAGATTTCAAGCAGTTTTTCTCAGTGAAATTAGCAGAGTTGGTAAAGACAATGTCAGGTCACTTAATCATGAAAGGGTTAATTCCAATTTTGAACTTCCCAAATGTCAGTGCTCTTCTATCCAAAAATACAGCAACTGGCTTTATCAACATATGCTTTTCATTACCTACAAGACTTACAATATTTTTGGTGTCTGTATCAACTTGATTCAATTACTGGTACCACTGCGAGGGAACATTACCTCCAGGGAAAAGGGGGTGAATGCATCAGTGCCCATGGATACAGTGTACAGAGCAGATTAATATAACAGATTTACATCAAGACTGCTGACTCCATTACTTTAAAACTCCTGTAATTGACTTTTTTAAAAATGACATTAGCATTTAAATGGTACTATCGTTACAAGGGTGAAGGTTCAGCAGAATATGATCAATTTATTGAGCTCTTCAAATGTTCTTTTGATATTTATTTTTTGTTGTCATGCTGGAGGGTTTTTTTAGTGTTTTGTCAGACACAAGAAAAAGTCTATACCATTGAGATCTTGGTCTATGCAGCTACTGAGTAGAAATGCATGAAAAGCTCACCTAAACCAGTGTGTGACCTACTCAGAGTTACCTTTCTCACCTTCATCCCCCACACCCCGCAGCTTTTTCTGACATGTAAAATTCCAGTGTGACAGAAAGAAATAATTTACAGAAGCTGTCTTTGGTCTGTGAGAAGAGACTGGTGTTCGTGCTTCTTAGACAGAAAGCAGCCAGGGAGATTATCCACCATGAAGTCCCTTTTCAGCATTACACGTCAAAATTATTTCAGTTGCATTCAAAACACATACAGCTACCAGTTCAGCCAGTACAGCTGCCACGTCGAGGCCGTTTTGCCAGAAATTTCACATTGGCTTGGGAGAATGCACCGTATCCCATTGCCTTTTGGTAAGAGTTGGATGCCTAATGCACTGCGTACCTTTTCAAAATCTCAGCACAGTGCAGATTTCCTTCTGGGACATTCGTTCTGTAGAAGGTCCGTCACAATCTCGTCTGCAGGCTCTCAGGCTTGTGAAGTACCTTTCTGCAGGTGAGAAGCTCCGTGCTCCCTGAACAGACAAAACTCCGAGTTTTACTGCACTAACAGCAATTGGGAATAGTTTCGTTAAAGCAAATGACTTAAAAATGGTAGTAAATGCTCAAGAGGATAATCTTAACAACACCTACCACTTTGCGGTTATAACTCATTAAAGACTGAATTATTATAAAGAAATGTTGTTCAGGATGCCTAACAATTTGAGTGCATGGCTGCAAAATATGTTGTGAAGAATCCCTCTTATACAATCATAGCAGGACAGAGCCTGTTCTCGTAGGATTTCTAACCCAGAAGACTGGGATGGCCAACAACTGATACTTACCTGCAAGATTAATCCCCAGTAGTCAGCACTGATGTACATATCTGCCTGGAGATATATATACAGACACACACACACACACACACACATATATATATATATAGCACAAATACAGGCTGGGTGATGAGTGGATTGAGAGCAGCGCTGCAGAGAAGGACGTGGGGCTGTTAGTGGAGGAAAAACTGAATATGACCCGGCAATGTGCGCTCGCAGCCCAGAAAGCCAATCGCATCCTGGGCCGCATCAAAAGCAGCGTGGCCAGCAGGTCGAGGGAGGGGATTGTGCCCCTCTACTCCGCTCTCATGAGGCCCCACCTGCAGTACTGCATCCAGCTCTGGGGCCCCCAGCCTAAGAAAGACATGGACCTGCTCGAGTGGGTCCAGAGGACGGCCACGAAGATGATCAGGGGGCTGGAGCACCTCTCCTGTGAGGACAGGCTGAGCGAGTTGGGGTTGTTCAGCCTGGAGAAGAGGAGGCTCCGGGGAGACGTTATAGCGGCCTTCCAGTACTTAAAGGGGGCTTACAGAAAAGATGGGAAGGGACTCTTTATCAGGGAAGTGTGGCGATAGGATGAGGGGTAACGGTTTCAAACTGAAAAAGGGTAGATTTAGATTGGATATTAGAAAGAAATTCTTTACTGTGAGGGTGGTGAGGCACTGGCAGAGGTTGCCCAGAGAGGCTGTGGATGCCCCATCCCTGGCAGTGTTCAAGGCCAGGTTGGATGGGGCTTTGAGCAACCTGGTCCAGTGGAAGGTGTCCCTGCCCATGGCAGGGGGGTGGGAACGAGATGATCTTTAAGGTCCCTTCCAACCCAAAGCATTCTATGATTCTATATGTATCTATACCTGAGTGCAAGTGTGTATGCATATGCATATATATCTATAAAATCAGTTCATTTTAGTCTAATATTCTGATGTCATCTGTGAAGTAAAGTTTTGGAAATATTTGAAGACAGATCAAGGACTACCCACGAGACTGAAATGGCCTCAGAAGGGCATCTTTTTCAAGCCTGCAGACTAGGCAAACGGTGGACATTTAAGGGTATGTTTGTGGTACCTTACTTGAACATATCCATTTGTGGATAAATAGGCTTTAAGTCTTTTCCTCCCGAGCCATCTAATGCCACAAAACCAAGCACAAAAATGTAACAATCCGCGGGGCTTTGATGAGTCCACTTTGTTTTCTCCAATTTTAAAAAGCAAAATCTATAAGGAGAAGAAAAGAACAACTGCATTGATTTTTTGTAGTTTTAATCGGTGGCTCTTTGGCTGCTGCTGATACAATTGATGGATCCCAGTCCCAATCTGTGTCAAAAAGCAGAACTCTGGGATGCAGAGCAATAGGTAACTCGGTATCCCTCCTGCCTGCCTCCCTATAAAAATGCTTGGTAATGACCCAGTTCGACCCTGCCAGTTCTCTCTGACCTCGTCCTTTTCAGGATGCTGCTTAATTTGCACTAATTACATTCCATTCTGACAGGAACTTGGACATTGTCTCAAGCTTTCAGGTATTTTCACTGCCATATTCCAGTACAGAGTACTCTTGAGGCCGAGTACGAAAATGGCAATAAGTAATATATGAAAACACACTTTGTTTAATATAATACGTGAGTAGTTTGCATGGAGTGTAATCTATATGCATAAATACCTCTTCAAGTTTGACTTCGTGCTTTAATCTTGAATTCTTACTAGGATTCAGGAGGGGTTGGTTAAACCCAGCAGTAGTAGTTTTGAATAATTAATACATTCATGGACTTTGGGGTTTTTTTTGTTTTTTGGTTTGCCTCCAGAATTCCAGGTTAAATTCCTAATAATAATTCTGGGGTTGATGACTACTACAGAAAATTCTGCTTCAAAGAGGTCACTAGCATAGGAAAGACCTTCTGCAAAAAGGAAAACGTACAGGACAGGTTCAGCTTTGCTTCTTCTAAAATCAAAGTTGAGCGAGGGTGTCTGTTCCTACGTATATGAATAGATAGATGGAGAAAAATTCATTCAAATGTGGGTTGTTTTTGGTTTTTTTTAATAATAGAATGAATGAGAAACCTGTCTGACAAGATGTTCGCAGAATTGAATTGTGTCAAAATGTTTGCTTTGGCCTAAATGTAACCTTTTTACTGAGGAGGGATCGGGGGCCTGGCACGAGTATGTGTGTGAAAGAACATGGGACTTCTCTCTCTTGCTTTGCATTAACACAGAGTTTCTGTTCCCTGCTTTGCTGATTTGCGTGGAGTTTGTATCCCAGATCCCTCTGCATCGCAGAGAAAAATTTTGTTAACAAAAAGTTCCAGATGCTTTCCTCCTTGTTTGGGCATGTGCGTGATACTGAGGACAGCTCAAAACCCGTGTGTGCTCTTGTGTGCCCGTTTCAGAATCAACAGGCCACAATTTCCTTTTGCAAAGAGTGAGTGGAAACCGTTTGGCGTTTTTAGCAGCGTGACAACTGAACGCAACCCTGCCGTAACAGTGATGCAGCAACGACCGAGAAACCCGCTCTGGGGGCTGTGGGAGTGCGTGTTCGGAGCTGGGAGGAAGGGCCCGCTCTCCTTGAGGAAGCAGATCTCAACGTGAAGTCTCAAAGCGACGGATAAAAAAGTATCAAGCGCATGCCAAGGCTTTGTATGACTTTCAAAAGAATAAGATACGAGGCATTGTTGGAGCTGCACTAAGGCTTTTAGGCACTGACAGTATCAGTAAAGTAGTTGCATGTTTCAAAATATTGTATCATTTTAAAGTGCAGCGCACATTAGATCAGTGAAACGGGATACGCCAATTTGAACTGTGTCATATAATGCAGCTCTGTGTTTGGAGAGACAGAGGCACCCCGGACCCAAAATCCCTGGAGCTGTCTTTCAAAGGGTGATAGTTACGGAAATTAGCAGTGCAGAAATCCATACTAATCATTCATCGGGAGTCTTATTAACTGTCTTACCAGTGTTATTAGGAGAGGGCCCGGCCCCCGAGCGGGGCAGCGGGGCAGAAGGCCGCCTCTCCCGAACCGGCACCGCCGGCTTCCCTCCCGCATCTCGGCCACTTGCTCACAGTGGGAATTGTTTTGTAAATAACTGCGGCATGAGGGAAAAAATGATCTAATATTCACGTAAACTTAAGTGGCGCCTTGTTGTGCCGGAGACTCTGAGGCAGAGCGAAGGAGGTGAGACTTAATCCTGAGGACGAGCTCCTTCCGCTCCTCCGTGAGCAGCTCGGGGCCGCCTGCCCATCCTTCCGTCCAAACGGGGTTGGCACGGGACTAACTTAAAGGGTGAGACCTTTGAGAGGACTCTGGTTAATCGCGATGGCTGGCTGAAGCCGTTTTAGTGCCTGGTGCCTGTAGTTCTGCAAGGCTGGTGCTCGCTTTGAGTAGTCATGGCTGTAAATGGGCAAGTGCCCTGAACTCACAGGCCACGAGCTCCATAGGGAATTTTGCATTAAGTTTTGCCCTTAGTTTTATCAAACAATTTTTGGAGTATCAACTTGAGACCTATTTCTAAGGAAAAAGAATGCCTTAGTGTTTCAGAAGGGTGAGTTCCAAGTTTGACCCTTGGTATTCCCATCTGATGTTAGTTTCAAATGAAAGAAAATTAAATTACCCACTTGGGTTCAAGGATTTAAGTCCGTGAATCTTACTCTAGCTAGTATCTCCACCATAAGGGAAACAAAGAACATAGAGGAGATAAATAATACTTGAAAAAGACAGAATCTTTTTTGTCTGCTTCTTTATCTGTAGTTTGACTGTGTTCCTTAAGTGTTGAAAGGGGCACTTTCTTGGCAAGTATGACACAAATAACCTTCACCCTTGACTGCACTGTCTGAGGCAGTTATAAATTTGAGGATAAAGGACACGAACAAGAGTTACTTTATATGACATTTTCTCATGATAACAGGGGATGGAGAAATGAATGAGTATTCCTGTCGCACTTGTCCTGAGATTGTTTTGTCAAACAATCGGATTTATAGCCCGGCGCTTTTGCTGCGTCGTAGCGAGTTGCCTGTATCGGTTTTAGTTTCTGCGCTGCAGCATGGACCCTGTGCAAGCTGGGTGCCGGGTGGTCTCAGAAGGACAGCTTCTCCCTGAGTTTTGTCTCGTTACGTGCTTATGTACCCGTAGCTGATTTTCCTCCAAAGACGGCTGCGCTGTGGCGGTGGCCAGCCCCGGCCCTTCATGAAGCAGAAGTGAAGCATCTGAGGAAAGGAATTCGAGATCTGATGGCACGATGGTGTTGAGCAGTAAAAACTCCTAAGTGTTTGCATAACTGAAGTATTTCTGGGAATGAACGTGGGTTTCGTTACAGCAGTCCCACGAAGGTTTGTTTGTGCAGTCCTCTGCACGGAACTCAGGTGGAGCTCTCAAATTGCATATGAAGGAATTGTGTGCCCAGTCAAGGGGCGAGCCGGTGGGCAGCGCGTGCCTAATTCCTCTGGAGCCATGTGGAAATCTCAGCCTCAGTATTTAAATAATCTGATCTAGTAATCTCGTGCCCTGCGCTGGGGGCGGGGGGAGAGTTTTCTTGTCATGAGACAGCTTAAAAGAATCATTTTTTCAAAGAAAGTGTGCATAATTTTTAAAATTAAGCCTTTTCTGTTGAGGGGAAAAGTATAATCTAGAATTTCAGTGTCCCACTTAAGAAAGATACTACACACTAGTATATTGAAATAGTTTTAAATGAACACAAACGGTTGAAAGGTAGTAATTAAATCTATCAGTTATATATTCTTAGAAACAATTTTATAATCCTTTTAGATACATTCAAAAGCATTTCTCAAGATTTTTCACTGTTCTAAACATTTTTGTTTAAACTACAGCAATCCACAGCATATGGTTGTATTTATGCCATGAATAAGCTGAGGGTATTTTCTTCCTATGTATTCCTATTGCAGAGCTTTTGAGGGAAATTTTCAGACTTTTATAAATGCATTTTTAAGATTTTTAAAAATGTCTTTTTGAAGGATGATAGTTAGAGAATTGCAAAAATCTGCATAAAAAGCCCCACAAATAGCATCCCATGCTTGACAGAATCTTGAATGAAGAAGCACTGACGTGATCGGGGAGCTCCTGAGTGCAAGTTGTGGGTTTGTTTCTCCTTCTGCCTCAACACTGGAGTTCGTGCAGTGGGTGCCCACTGCCGGAGCTCAGCTGTGGGGTCAGTACAGCCCAGCACCTGGGTGGACCCCGAGATTCTCTGCAAATAATTTGCCATCCGTATTACAACAGTTACAGCTGAAAACATTCAGGGATCTTAGATAGGATAATCAGCATAAACATTTGCGTCTCAGCCCCACACCTACACATGGTATTATAATGAAACCTTCTAGACTCGCCATGGACAGTGGTTTTGATAATAGTATCTGGCTAAAACTGTATGGACATCTGTATAGTGATTCATCCATCTATGAACCAGGACAAGGCATTAATAAGAGGCGGTGTATTGCCAGGGGCAAAGTTAGAGTGCAAACTTATCAAAAGGCACTGAACTTTGATTCTGCGCTTTAAATATAATTCCATTATTACTTCATAAATAAAGAGATTAAGGTATGTAGGCCATGCGCTGGTGATTATATGGGAATGCAGTTTAGGTAAATTCATGAATAGTGTTTGGTTTGGGGACTGTCTCAAGTGGTGTTACGGGCTTGTTTTCAAAGAGTTTGTTGAATAGGTTTTTGAGCAATTCTGTGCGTATGGAGCTTGGCAACACAGAGTGCCAATTGCTTTAGATTCTCCATCCATCTTTCTCATCTATTTCCTTTCCTTTAAGAGTTGTGATTATTTCTCATGGGCCTTTTTTTCCAGTGAAATCTTAACTACTAACCCAAACTAAAACGCAGCCAAAGGCAATCCCATCTTCCGCTGTGCTTTCTAACTGGTGGTTACTGGAATAATAAAATCTATTCCCACAATGAAGAGAACTCCCCAGACATTTACTCCTTAGCTATTTGCTCTAGTCAGACGCGTATGTTGCTTATCCATAATATGCACGAGTACTTGTGAAAACATACACAGATATATTTTCTGTCAAGGTCGCTTCCTGGCTAGCCACTCAATCAGCAGAGAACTTTTCCAGATATGTAAACCTATCAGTGCGATACCAACTTTGCTCGGATATATTTTCTTTAAGGAATATTAGGTCAGTATCACGGCGCCGAGAGGTGGAAAGGAGTGCCTTGATCTCCTCTGCTCCACTTGTTATGTTCCTAGGTGATTGGTTTTTAGTGTTTTGTCCTCTCTAGTTTTATAAGACAAAAGATATGGTCCTTTTCCATTTCCATCAGGGGGTTCTATTGTCTGATAGTTTCACCTGACCGTAAATTTAGCTCCCCGCTTACTCTTAACACCTTTTGGGTATTTGTAAACTGACATTGCTGGACGTGCAAAGAAGTGCAAGAAAACAACAAGTGTGGCTGTGGAACTAGAAATTTTGCATCAAGAAAGGGGAGAGGGAGAAAATAAAATAAAAAGATACCAGGTATCTTTAAAGCAAAACTACTCATTTTGAAATGGGATCTTTCGTAATGGGAAAAAAATCGGAAAATAATTAAACCAACAGTGAAATAAATCATCCTGGTTTACACCATTTATATAGGGGCTGCTAGGTTGCCCAAAACCCCAGTGAGAGGAAGCGAGGCACTGGGTCTCCCAGGGCTGATGAGACAGAGTTACATGGGGATCTGGTTGTATACCCTTCACAGCCCCATCTCTCAGGGGAGCAACGGGACCCTTGGGATTCATTCCCATCTCTCATCTGGGAATGACTCCTGGAGTTGCCTTCCCATCAGCTGCCTGAAATGACGTCTTGTGGGTTCGGTACGTGGCTGTTCAGTAGTGCAGCTTACTGGCCAGGGAGCTTAGCCATCCTGTGCCTTTTTGCTTTATCAAAGTCCTGCTGCTCAGATCCAGGAGAGCCTTCCTCTGTACTGCTTTGTGATCAGGCATTCCCTGCAAGTACTCCCACCGCTAGAAGGGACAGGCAGTGAGCTCAGAGCTGCTGTTGAGCAGGTTTTCTATTTACCATATTCCTGTGGGATCCCAGTACAAGGTGTGCAGCTAAATAGATTCTTTAGTATTTCTGGAAAGTTTATATACATACATGCATTAGAGCAAAACACAACATATACTCCATACTTATTTTCTGGAGTGTTTGGATCTTTACTTTCACAGGGAAAAGATTTCCCTAAAATGGGAAGAACTGCGTAGCCTTTCCTTCCAGCAAATACGATTGTCCTGCTTCCTAGAGAAATGCACTAGGACCTTCCCCCCCTTCCTTTGGTTTAGTCTGGACTGTGTTTGGTTTTTAGGCTTTTTCCTCTGGAGCTCTGTAGGCAGAAGACAGTATGAGAGGAGCCAACAGTGACTCCGTAAATCCCTACGTGGCAAAGTTCCTGCTTCTCCTCGGGGCAGGTCGTCACTGACTGCACTGGGCAGCCTGCTGCGTCATCCAAAGGGCTTGTCCCATCTTTGAAGCACAACCTCTGTGTTCACTAAGAATCAACTTGCAAGCAGCTGTTAATATATCTCTTAAAGCATTTCACGTGCAATAATTTAACCTTAAACGCTCCCTACATGTTACATTTTTCAGATAGCCCTAAGAAATGTGGCTCTTTTCCCAAAATGTAGCAGGACAAAGTCTGGAAATCTCTCTGTCTGTTGCAAGGGCTGTGCAAAATAAGTCTATTTTGTGTATAGGCTTTTATATAAATATTTATTTAAAATATATATTCATTTTCATACCATAACACTTCAGTCTCAGTATTGCAAATGATAGCTTCATTTTAAGCATGTCTGTGTACATATGCCTTTGCAGAATGGAGGGCAACGTAGAACTCGGCTCCAAAGTACTCAGCAAGCTCTTTCCTAATTGTGCTTCGTAACTCTCCGTAGGAGGGTGTCTAGGATTGGAACCAGCCTAGGATGCTTAAACAACTTACGTTGTTTTGTTGGGAATTTGTTAAAATAAATTCCTGGGGGAGATGATACGAATGAATTTCTCACTTTACAAGTGTTTTTAAGGTTGTAGAATTGATGCATTTACATTTACCCTGTTCATAATGAAAAAATAAATTCTGCTTTAAAACGTACTTTGGTTCCAAAATGTAAGCCAACATTTTAATACAAAGATTAATCTTACTTTATATCATCTCCAGCTCAAGTCAGTGGAAATCTATAAAGCATGCTTCAGCTGTTCAATATAAGTAGGAATTTCTTACTGTGCATAACAGAGCTCTGTTTTCTAGGGCTTTGAGCCCTGTAACAAAATGAAGAAGGGAGGAAATATTAGAGGGCTTCATGGATCAAGCAGAGATGTTGTCCAAGTTTAGTTGTAACTTTGGGGTCTCTGAACAGCTGCTTGAATTTGACTGGCCACATTCAGGCCTTTTCCATTAGATTGCTTTCCTACTGTGGGATTATTTTAACAAATTGCCATTTTAATAATATTACAGCTGCTGCTTAAGTTTGATCTGTTGCTGGCAAAAATGTAGAAAACTTTAGAAATAACTGTCGTAATGTAAAGCTAGTAATGTATTAAAACATTGACTAGGAAAGGAATGCCTTATTATGTGGTCTTCTAATACATACTGCAGTCTGCTTAACCTTCCAAGCTGGGCGATGAAGGAGGTCCTCTGTTTGTTCCTGATGAACTTCATTTTTTGCAGGATTATCCATAATTAGTGAGGCCCAAAATTTCTGAAGACTCAAATTAGGCAGTTAGAGCAAAGTACTGTAGGTCAAGACTGTTCGGTTTCCTGACACTGATCGGCTGCGGTCCTTCTCTGCACCTCAGTTCACTATCTGCAAAATGGGTACGGTAGCTTCCCGTCTGTCTTTCAGCAACATAATTGTATTTAATGCGTACCTCTAAGCATTTGATTCCGTTTAAGCATCGAGCGTTCACATTTCTTTCCTAGGATTTCTTCTGCTCTTTATTAGCCGCTGTTCGGAAGCGTGACTTCCCGTTGGCAGGACAGCGTGGGCCAGAGCAACGTGATGTCCTCTCTGCGTAGGTGTCTCGGTGTCAGGGGAGCTCTGTCACAGGTCCCGTGTCCTTTTCTTTCCCGGGCAGAATCAGTCAGCTCTCGTTCCTCCTTTTCGACCAAAAAAGGTACTTTGCACGCCTACTTCAGGGAATCCGTGGCTTTAATATGCACGAGGATGTTTATCATCTTCCCTAAGTGCAAAAGAAAGAGCCCACTTCATCTTTGATGGATATAACCTTTTTTTTTTACTCCGTGCTTCCACACGCTTATAAGTTAGAGCAATATACCATTGTTTTGTTTTTTTAGGAAACCCCCCCTTTTTTTCCCTGCAATTAATTAAAGCTCTAGTTTGATCTGTGTATAGAATTGTATATATGGCTGTATATAGAACTGTACTTTGATATAAAATAGATACTGCAGTTGAAATTGCGATAAGAAAACAGAGAAACAACAGGCATTGCTGAGATTGTAGCGCTGATTAGGAGTGCAAATTAGATTTAGATTTCCTGAATATCTTAACAGCAGCTAAGCATTTTTTTGTCCTTTGTGTATGAACATTTCCATTAAAATTTACAAAGGGTTTGAACTGGATTAGACTCCCACAGTCACTTTGAAATAACAAAATACAACTTGGCTGACAGGGGCTGTTTAGAAACCTTTTGCAAAAATTATCTTCAGAAACGTTAGCACTTAGCAGTTACAAAACGTCTACTTTTGTCTTGCCCCCTCTGCCAAGTTCCCTTTTTGCCTTGCCACGAGGAGGATAAATTATCCGACTTGCAGAGATAAACCACAGAGAGGTGAGATTACTGAAGCTGAATACTAGAAACTCCCAGCGCTCTGTCCTCCTCTACAGTTTGAATTTAAAACCCTGTTTCTGGCTGTGTCAATCAGTCACTTAATGAATACATTACTAAACGTAGTTGTGTTTTTCCTTTCTAGAAGATGCAATTAATGTTTTGGCTTAAGACACCTAGTTTATAATAAATGTACGGAGTGCAGCAAAAGGTCTTTGAAGCAATTCAAGGAATTATCTGAACAGAAAAAAGACATACAATACTTTGCTTTGAAGAGTCTGAAATGTGTTGGCATAGGACAAAGAGGGGGAAATGCTACCTTATACGTGCTACCATAAATACTTTACGACCTGACATACTGTGGTTATGCTAAACGTTAGCCGGGGATTGGGCTAAGGGCAAGGACACAAATGAAAGCCTCTTTTGCTGTTACGGTCCGGGTGCTCTTTTGTGGCGCATGTCTACAAGAATGTGTTCAGTATAAAGGAGGGAGGGGGGGTGGCTAGGAGGTTTCCCTCCAATAAAAGGAAGAGCAGGATTTTCCTTCCAAGATAACTTCTTCCAAAGAACCAGTGAAATGCAGACTGGCTGAAACAGGAGTGTAGAAAGCAATTTTAGCAATAGGTGGTGACAGTTTCTTTTAATCTTCTTTCTGTCCTGCATGTATTAGTTTGGTGGCTGACTAACAGTATCTTTGGATTTAGCTCACTAAGAAGCCTTTTGACAGAGTAATTTTTTCCCCTTATTTATTTATTAAGATTTGTGCTCTGAGGATGTGACGGTGGTGACATTGGAGGGGTCAGAGGCTTGGAGGGGGGTTCCTCTGTTTTTCATGGCCAGGAGTAGAGCTAAGGGCAATGTAACAGGACAAATCTGTTCCGAGCAGGTTAAAGATTAGCGGAGGTGGCTGTTGAACTGGGTGAGATTGTCATTTTATATCTAAAATCTGGTCTGTGAGTAGTTTCATGAATGATGCCTTCCAGGTTCAGGATGTTGGGATCAGTGGGGGAGATGGCTTGTTGAGAAAAGAGGAGAGGTCAGAAAATCTCATTTCAAGCAAATGTTTTATCCTAGTGCATTCTGCTTAGCTTTTCCATCCCATGGAATCTGGAGGTGAATCAAACCTAATAAAGCAAGCTGGGACATTATGTACGTGTTGCGTCTAATTCTGATATTTAGGGCCAGACACTGACTGTAGTTTTCTTTTGGGTCTCTCATATTAGGTACGTGAAGTCTGCAGTATCGGATCAGTCTGCCATTGATAATCCTACCCTCTTTCCATATGTGCTCCATGTATCTCACCCACATTTTTTGTCATCTTGAAAATACTTCAGCGTTGCAGTGGGATGCTGTGTGGGTGTGCAATGAATTTACTGCAGAATAAGGGGCTTTGACTATAAATTCCTCTTGGCAGAGACTGTGCTTGTTTGCGTCTGTGAAGAGCACCCAGAACAATGGAACTCACTCTGGCTCAGAGCTTTCCAGGCACGGTGATGAGGCAGATGATAAGCCGTAAGAATTAACTCTGAGATCAACACGGCAGCTTTCGTTAGTGCCCTGCTGGAGCTTGCAAACTTTTCAGCCGATTTGCACTGGATTCAAGGTCTGTAAAGGAAATGAAACCATGAGTTTCATGTTTCAAAACACAAATTTTGCACTGGCCCGTTTGGGAGGGTATGGTGTGAACAGTGCTATATAAAGGTAGGATATGATTTGTAAAACTACCATGGGGAAAGTTTTAGGGCTTTGTAACCAGCTGCAGGTGATCTGATTTGCTTACATTACCCTGAAATCTGAAAAACATACGCAAACGTTGCCACGTATAACCGCATTCGTTTGGGCTGGTTACTGCAAAATGGATGCATTTTGAAAAATCCTTAGGTTAAAAGTGTGCTAGTACCCAATTACCATTTTTTAATGAGATTGCATACCTCCCTTCAGGGCCTGACGTGTACTACACCTCTTTGGCCTATTCAGTATGAATTTTGCAGGCCTTGCTGCGTGTGGTCATGGGGCTGACTTGCGTTAAAAACAGCAGCAGAATACTTAAGTCCCCGTCTTGCAAAGCGACCCTGAGCGCGCCTAAAAAAAATCCTTCTACCTTTGAAATCCAAGACCTTTGTGTGTTGTTTGGGCAGCGCTTGCTGCCGAGGGGGCGGATGAGCGCGGCCGGGCTGGGGAGCGCCGTTCCCGGCCGAGTCTGCTGGGCCTGAGCCGCAGGGCGCGAGGCAGCCGCTCGGGTGCAGCGGGACCCCTGAGCCCTTCCCTCGCAGAGGGCAGGCTGCCTCAGCAGCTCCTGCCGGTGCCACCGAGGCGATGCGACGTCTTCAGCCGTCGGGCTTGAATAGTGCCGACTCTCCCGTTTCCGACTGGAGGACAAACACGTGGAAATACAGTTTGGTAATGCGAAGGTTTGCAAACGTTGGGCCAAATTCTCTTCAGAGAGAGAGAGAGAGTAAATACCTTAAAAAATGGACTTATACTTTTAAACGTCTTTTGCTGACTGCGTTTATAGCCATTCATTTATCCCATTTTAATTAATAAATAATGTAAATGGTGGTATTGATATTGATAAATGAACTCACAGAGAAAATTTCAATGCTTGCATCGTTGTCTTGTGAAAATTTAATGGAGACACTCATTTTTAGCTAGTCAGATACGGAGTTTTTGTCAATGTAAGGAATAAGAACTAAATTCGAGATGAACCGCTTGCAAAGCATCTGTAAATCAAGAAGCATTCACAAACGTGCACAAAGCCAGTAACTCTGAGTAGTGAATACATTACAAAGTTTGACAGCTAATTCATAGAAACTTGTGAATAAAAAAAGAAGTGAAACTAATCCAGTAATTCATGACCATCGTGTAACTGTGGGATTTTATTATGTCTGGAGAATGTGAAACTTGGACTGAATACAGAATAACCGTTTACTGGTGAAATCAGTATATATTAATATGCTAGTATGAAATTAGTAAATATATCATTTCAATTAGTGTATTAAAATAGAAGTTAGCAATTCAGAAGTTTTCACTGCTGCCTTTGAGTTGGTATCTCCCTAATAATTAGTTCATTACTATGTAATGTTTCTTGGGATATGAAGGCAGCGCAGGGAAGGACATCCCTTCTATCCGCTCCTGGCAGGAGGTAGTAGACTGTGGAGGTTGTCTGTGGCTGTGATGGTTCTGAACCTGCTTGGTGAATCGCTTCATGGCAGCTCTCACAAGTGCCAGCCTCACCTGGAGGGCCACCTGGTCATGCGAAAGTCAACCTGGTCTTAATTTCTATGCATGCAACTTTAGCCAATTTATAGATGTGAGTGTATATATATGTTTAAGTATAGATTTTTTCCTTTCTTTTTGTGTGGAACAGTCTCTCCAGCCCATAATCAATTTCTAAATTCCTTCCAACTTGAGACCAAAGACAAAAGCTTCCCTATCCACTAAGCTTGGCTACAAACGTTACCTGGCGTAATTTTATACCGTTCTGCGTAGACTTTAGGGCCCGCAGTTAGCCCGTTATCCCTGTCTGCGCGGTGCAGGAGTGGGTGGGAGCTGGATGGCAGGCTCCGCTACTCATCAATTAAAGGGTTAACTGCCAACGCAGAACACAAACAAGAGATGCAAGCAAACAGTCCCGAGCAGAAATTGGACCCATCACTTCCCTCTAATGAAAACCAGATTCACTCCTACAACAATCAGTCCACTGTTCCTAGATACCGTTCCTGGCTTGAGAGAAGCATTATTGTTGTTTCTATTAAAAAAAAATCCTGAACCCTTACATTATATTTCTAGAGTTGATCTATTTTATCATCTGGTTTTCTTTCTGGAAAAGGAAGAAATAAAGTAAAAAGGTTTGCCAGGTCTGAGTGCTGAGACTCAAAGCAAAAGAAAAAGGGAGGGAGTTTGCAGTGCCGTTGGTCCAGATCCTAGTGTAAATTAGTTCAGACAAAATTCTGAAATTAAACCAGTTAGAGCCTTAAATATGTGTCTTGCAGCCTTTTTTTTTCTTTTGGGGGGGGGAACATGTATAAGGGCTATTTATAGAGGGAATGTATTTCACTTTGTTAAGCAAACATTTAAAGTATTCTCCTGCTATCTGCCCCATTGCTTCCTGCCTATGAGCTTCACTTACATACCAGACTACGCACCAAAAGGGAGACTTTACCTAAGAAATATATTCTTTATAGTGCACAGTTGGACTGTCAGATTTAGGATGAAAGATGAGAGTTTTTCTGGACTGGATCTCATTGGCCCTTGCAGGGACCAAGACACTTGTTTCTGCTCTCATTAGGCAGATGTAAAGTGACTACAACTGTGACAGAGATTTTTTTTTTTTTCCTTAGAAAAAACCCAAGTTTAAACCCGGTCTAGTTTTAGTGGAACCTTGAAGATACGGTTTTCTCACACACTTTTGCTTGAATTGCGAATATTTTTGCACATCCGTGTTGGGATCTCACGTCTCTTGTGCCTGTGTTTCTTGGATGACACGTGAAGGCTTTTGTGTGCTTTCAGCTAGCTGACCTTGTGAGCAACATAAACTTGGTCTTTAGCAACCTGATGAAAAAATATGCAGTGCTGAGGCTTTTTTTAGCTGTTGGTTTAGATTTCATGCTTTGTAACTGATTTGGTAGAGGATAGAATGGGATTCTGATTTGACTGCAAAAGGATCAGAATTCAGACTTTATCTTACTGAGCATTTCCTTTAAATAGACAAATCAACTATGAGGTCTTTATAAATTTATCCTGCTCCTTGATATCTCTCAACAGTCAAGCTGTTCTTCTGTGAAGGCTGGTATTTCAAACTTACACAAATATTCCAATGCTTTTTAAACATGTTCCAAATAGACATTTATTTTGGCTACAACAATATTTTCCTTTTATTGCTGTTATGAGATTCAACATTTCCAGAATTAACTTCTGAAAGGTGCTTGAGGGTCTTGGGTATAGGTGTTGTCAGATACAGTGGAGAAGTATTTTACAATGCACAATGTATACTAACATGTATTTTGAAAAGTAAGGAGCACATTTGGGAGACTGAAATAGTTTTTTCAAGAATTTTTTTGCGAGTCATTATGAAACAATATCCTTTCCCACACCCCACAGACCTGTTATTCCATAAATTCACTATGTTAGAGTTTACTTGGTACATCTGATGATCACTGACTGATGCTTAGAGTTTTGAGTTTCTTCTAAATATACTTGGTAGCGTGTATGCGGTGATTAGGATGCCGTCTCTGAAGCTTTCTTTTGGGCTTAGATTTAAGGTATTGTGTGATATTTAACTGACTAGCAAGATAGGAATCAACAAATTCTTTTCTGTCCTCAACCTACTGGCATATTTGTCTCTTTCCATTTTCAAGGGACTGTATAGATATCAGCTAATGCCCGTGTTACCCCTATCAAAACCCCAGGTATTAGCATTGCTTCCTACAGGTGGTACACTGAAACTCAGAGATTCAGTGGCTGGCTAAAGGCCACAGTGGGAAGTCAGTGGTAAAACCCCAAGTTGTGTCGTTCTGGGTGCTCCTGGGTCGCGGTCTCCTGTTCGGTCTGTTAGGCAGTCCTGCTTCTCCCATTTACTGAGTAATGCTCGTGTACAAAGGTTACTGAGGGATGAACTTCAACGGTTGCGTGTGAACACACAGCAAGCTGCTAAAGCATTCGGCCATTTCTTTATGGTACCTTGCATTCTCCTGGGTCCTTCTTGTGTGATCTGGGTTCTGTTAGAAGACAGTATAACTACCACTGACTTCACCCAATGCTGGACTCTAGCTCTGTTCTCTGAAAACAGAAGCTGTAGTTCTTATTTTGGTTTTGGTTCCTAAGGGATTCCTTTCCCCTTGCCTTCCTACCCAGTCACCCGGCGTTTGGGGGTTTCTCTAATGGGGCTTGCCTTGAACCAGGTAGTTTGGGCTCAGGCAAAATGAAATTCCAGTCTATGCCCATTTCCAATTCATACTTGTGTCTATTGCAGACATTTCTTGAATGCTATGCAGTTGTGATTTTTGTGAACGGCTTGGTTAGTTTTTACAGAAGCATATTATTTAGAGTCATATAGTGGTACTTCTGTAGCACTGAAAGAAAATTTGTAATGCTGCATTTCTGTACATTAATTTTAGGGTTTTTTTGCAGAGCATTACATAGGTGTGCAGATGTGTACACCTATATATCTGAGCGTATAACGTAACGAACATACATTTATGAAGAGCTCTCACTGTTAGAGCCTGATGTTTAAAGAGGACTGCATCACTTCCCATTCATTTCTGTAACACTCCGAAATCTGCTGACCCAAGCCAAAACCTCTCCACTCTCTTCTGCTCTCGGGGAGGAGTTAGGGATTTGTGAATGTGTGAAAGTATTAGCTGCCAGTTAAAACTGGAATCAAGCCTAGAGGAACCCAAATCCTTCAGCGGGAAAGTTTGTAATACATGATCTCTGGAATCGGCCCAGCTTTCAAAACCAGGAAGTATTAATAGGAATAAATGTGAGCACCATTAGCACTTCCAAAGGCGTGATTTATTATTCATTTTGGTTGCAAAATATTGTTTAGTTGCATAATCTTGCTCATTTAAATAGGAAATGTCATTAATGGATTAGTTTATTAAATACACAGACCTGAAAGCGAGGGAATTCCTTTTAACATATAGCCTGAGCGGGCAGGCACTTTGCACTGTCTCTGCAGTGTTGGCATTTAGAGCCATACTGTACCTGCTTTGCGAGAGAGAAAGCATTAATTTTTCTGCTTAGAAGAAATTTCTGAGCTTTTTAAAAGGAATGGAAGTAGAAGAGAGTTTGGACTGGAGGTGGTAGGTACAGAGTCCTCTGGCCCTGCCCCATGGGGATGCTGTACGTGGGCATCATCAGAGCGGCGTCGGAGGGTCCAGGCACCCCGGGAACTACGGGTCTGGATGGGAGGCAGGGCAGGACTGAAAGGAGTGTGCCACGTTTAGCGTGGTCTCTTCTGTTAAGTTCAAATTCTGGTTTATGCATCTGTGCACATTGTGGATGAAACTGGCTCTCTCATTCCTTCCCTGGCTCCAAGTAACACACGGCAGAGAACAAGACTGCTTGCGAGTAAGTAACTGGTAAGGCCGGCTTCGGACAGTGTTGTTTTAGGGTCGATGCTGCAACAGTTGCCTAGGGTGTCCTAGCAAATTGTTGGTGTCTCAAATCTGGTGTGCACTAAATACTCTGAGGATTGTGAAGATTCTGATCTTGCTGCAGTTTTGTTTTTTCCCAGTCAATGAAAAGCAAGTTTTCCAGCACTTGCACGTGACTGGCTATTACGACTTACAGAGAAAATTTACTTAAATAAAACGTCAACATGCTCTACTTTAATAGGAATCAACGGTTAGCCACTGATCATTATATTTAGTTATCTGCTAAGTTTTACTTGGTATCTGACTGATTCATGGAGGCAATGCTAATTACACTGGCTTTTTTCTATTACAAGCTATTTTTTTTCCCCTAATGTTTTGCCCCTGTAGTCAGTCTGTTCCCTGTAAAATCCTCTCCTTTCCTCTCCTCCTTTGATCTGCTGGTTAGGGTTCACCTCCTTCATTTTTTGCAATTACCAGTCTGGAGTGAGGATGCCCCTGACCTTTTACCAGCAGTCTGGCAGACACATGGGACAGGAAGCTTGGGTTTTATTTCAGCCTTTTCTACTATTCATCTTGGATGGATTACAACAGTAGCAGCTCCAACTGTCTTGGAGCCCTTTTTGTGATAAAGCAAAGGTAGCCTCACGGAGACAGAGAAATGTGCAGGCTAGTGCTATCTGATTTGGGATGGACTGAATGAGCACACATCTGCGGTGGGTAATCAGATGCAATAGCCCCTCGTGTTCTATATGTTGCTATACTGGGAAGAATTTCTTTCATGTCAAGTTCAGCAGCAGTTACCCTAGGGCGCAGTCTGTTCTGGAGAAGAATCTATGTGGATGTCAATACAGCAAATGAGTAATTTGCTCCAAAAAAAAGGACTTGCTTCTGTTCTGCTGCTGCTTTGCTGCATTCTTTTGCTTTCCAAGTTTTGAATCTACAGCAGCAGTGGAACAGGCAAAATAAATCAAACTGCCATAAATACTTTGCAAAAGATTAGGGTAGGGCTTGGGATTTAAGTTTGAATTTCAAGAAGATGGGCAAGTTTGTCATAAAGGAATGCTGTTTCTGCCAGTCTTAAGTATTGACTGAATTGTATTTTTCCCACCTTGCAGAAGTAATCGGGAAAGCTGACACTCTATAGCTCACATCAGTACAACTTCGCAATAAGAAGTGGCAGTAACTCTTACTTTACCTTCTTTGTTTATATAGCTTAAAAATAACAAAGAAATCAGTTTTTCATAGCTAGTTTTAGTAGACAGGCGATTAAGAAGCTCTGTGTGTGTGAGCTTGCTTTTCTGTTTTATCGTTTCACAGCAAAACATACAAAACCAGACAGACATCTCCAAAGAAAGAAAATGCGATAATTTCTTTAGAGGTGCTGTGATTTATAAGAACAAGAAAAAGTGAAGACAGGCTCATATGCGAGAGGAAGGGGGTGGGGAGCCGGAGAGATGAGCCTGTGGAATGACATTATAACTTTACCTGCTTGCTGAATGTATCTGTGGATTTAAATGACATCTCAGGGGACAGTATCAAACTTCTAAATTCCATTCATCCATCAGATGGGAGAACAAGACCTGGCTTTCAGTCGGGCAGGAGCTGGAGATTTCTCCTGGAGTAAATGAGCTCAGACCACACAGATAAAGAACGTCTTCTGTTCCGTTTTAAAACATTTCAGGGGAGAATCATCTGTCACTCGGCTCCGGGCTGGAGGCCTTTCAGCTCCAACTGAGGTGCAGAGTCCAGCGCAACAGTGATGCTTTTCAAGCTCTTTCCAGTCCTTCATTCCATTTTCACTTCCAGAATTTGCTTCACAGCTTCTCATAGTTTAAAACAAACTGCCCAGCATTCGAATACTGCAGGTAATTTCACTGCACGTAAGCATTCCCCTGGGAAAGGGTAGGCTGGGTCATGCCTAGCAGGCATTTGCTCCTGAGTGTCTTGCAGAACTGCTGTTTTATGAATTTTATGCCCGTTCACTTTTTTCCATCCAGCAAGTATCTTTCCATCCTAGCCAAAACCGAAAAGGAAATAAACCAAACAACAAATGAAGTAGATTTTGTATGGGGAGTTAGTTTTCCTGGGTGGATCCTCAACTCGTCTGTGTTGTCTCGAGTTTTATCTAGATTCAAATGTAATTCGTACTGTTAAAATAAATGTATTAGAGTAAATCTGCCAGTTAATACAAATCCAGTGTAGGTGGTGACCTGTACTCTTAATGTAGAATAGTGGCTAGGGAAGAGCTGAAGCTTCATATGTTAGCCTAACTAGGAGCGTCTGTGATATGTTTTTGGAAAGTTTTACGCATTTTATTATACCGCTTGTGCTCATCTAGTCCAGACAGACCTGCTGGTACTCCAGACTATGACAACTTTTTTTAATGTTAAAAACTGTTTATTCACCAGAAAGTTCTGTTTCAGGAGGCTGAAACTAATCACAGATTTGGTCAATTTTAATGGATATTTTTAACTGAAAGAAAGATGAATTTAAAAATGTCAGAACTCCACAGATGGTTTCAGAGAAGGGTCTTGAACATGATTCTCCCTGTGTACTTTTCCTTCCCAGTGGCTTTAAGACACTCCCACTTGGGGCTCTCTGAGTCCCGTGTTTCATATCTCAGTCTGTCTAAATAATGACATTTTTATTTGGCTGAAGGGAGGATAACAGCTTTTACATGGTAGAATGGAAATGCCTACCTATGTGTGGAGGAAAAGGGGATATAGGCGGCGTACATAGAAAGGAGGAGAAGCTAGTGTCCTTTTACCCCCCACACCTTATAACTTGCACCTTGAGGGGCAGGGATGGTGGAGACTGGCGTTCAGATCGCCCTTCTCCTCAAGAAAAATCCTTTGAGCCCGCACCCCAATCGGTGGCATATCTCACGATTAGGTTAGGTGGGCACCTCGGCTCCGTGGTCCTGCGGGGTGGGTGCTCCTGGTCAGCGGCTCATACAGCAAAGTGACCTGCTGCTGCATCTGCTGCGTGGGGTCACAGGCTGGGAAAGCCTGCCCTGCTGGTGCATGAAATGGGTGTTGCAGAAGGGCGCGAATGCACAAGGACTGGTGTGAGCTTTGTAGCTCATTTAATTGCCCTGACAAGAAAAGATGAGTATAGCGGTGGAAGAGAAGAAGTTCTTCCAAGACAAACAAAAGTACGTGAAGTTGATACCTGGTCTCTCTGGCTTCATCTTTAAGGAGAAGCAAAACCACCAAGGTGTATGAAATGCCCTCGTAGTCCCAACCTGTCAAAACCAAGAATCACTGGAAAACTCTGTGTCTGTTTTTTTGTTCAATATTTCATCTTGATTTCCAGAACGAATGAGTTCGGGTAAACTGGAGATGAGGATCTGAAATGTGAATCACTGGCCCATTTCATTGAAAGCTGCCATGGAAACATATCCCCAGTTAACTTTACTATCTACAAAGGCTCGATCAGTACATATGATCCTAATGATTTCCACCCAATTCACAGCTATCCGGGTCAGACACAATTTATGTAGTATCACAGAAGAATGTGTGCCTCATGTATTTATAGTATGTTTTTCCATGCAGAATGAGAAAAATACACTGCGGGGAAAGAAAGGGGGGACATATAAAGCAAAATTTCATTGTAATTAAAATAAAAAGCAACTTTTCAAATATGAAATGTCAGGCTGGTTAACCTTGCATCCTGAGTCTGGAAAGATACATTTTCATCTTTGCAATGCCTTAGTTAGTGGTTCCTGGCACATTACATTAACTAATTTGAGATCGAATTATCAAATTTGCTCATTGCTGCTAGCACTAATTTGAAACCTTACAATAAAGAACAGTTTGAGAGGCAGATGAAAGGTTGCCACCCACAGAGGCTCCAAGACCTGTCCCTGGTGTATCACAGCAAGGTTCGGAAAGATTTGGGGTAATTGCAGTCATGAGCTGGAGTTGATTGAAGAAAATTATACCCCAGTTTTTTAGTACAAGCTTTTTTTTTTCCCTTTTTCTTCCTTTTATTGTGTGTGTGGCTTTTCTTAAATTATGCTGTGAAATACTATTGCAAGGAAGACAAAGTATTAACATTTTTAATAACTTTATTAAAACTTCGCTTACAACTCTTTCAGCTCTAATACTGCTGAAGTTTCTGCAGAATTCTTTATATAAATGTTACCTGTATTTTCCAAGAGGTTTTAAATTGTATTGTATCTGAGTTTTTGTCTTTGCTAACCTTTTAAACTTTCAGGCAAAAATACGTGAATGGATTTCAGAATGATGCAAAATCTTTTACATTCTTACTAGCAAAGATCTGCTGGCCCTTCTGAGTCTTACAGTTTTATGAGAAAAGTTTCTCAATTGCTAGCTTTAAGAATGACAATTGTGAGCTGAAAGCAATTTTCTAAACATCAGCATTTCCTAATTGTTATATAAGGGATGCATCAGTTTCTTAGCCGGCTTGGTTGAATTACCATCCTCAAAGAACTTGCATTTTAACAAGTTATACAGGCTGAAGCAGTAGGGGTCCTGAGAGAGGCATTTTCTTTCTGACCTTCCTGAGATAAATAATTAAGATGGAGTCTAGATAAAGATCACTGTCAAAGGTGAGGGGTCAACCTGGCTAGCTGACCTAAGAGGTAAAATTGCCCTGCTTGCTGTAGCAGCAACTTGAAGGCAGCTGTGTGTCAGCAGGAAACAAAAGTTTTTTGCTCTGTTGAATAGGCAGAGCACTGCAAAAGAAGAGATGGGGGAGTAAAGGTCTGCTATTTACAGTGTGTATCCATCAAATGGTGTTTATAAAAAAAAATTTCCTTCTCTGGTCAAGGTTAAGGGAGCAGATTAGGGGATGGTAACAAGGCTTGAAATTTGAAGAGTGCAAAGGTTAAAATGTTCTTCTGATTTGGAGCCTGTAGGCATACCTGGTTTTAGAGCCGGCTTTTCAGCCGTTCAGATTTTGTTCTGTGAAATAAGTCATTATCAAACACATGCTTCTGTATTAAACCCTCCCCCAGGGTCTTTGTTGTAGGGAGCATGCTTAGACACCCCGTGCCTCCTAGGAACCGAGCTAAGCAAGCTTTAGCTCAGCAGTGGCTGACACTTGCTGTGGGAACTACGTGCGATGGGTACCTGCCTCATGCCCACGCTTCTCACTTTTCAAGACCCTTGAAGTCGCATTTTCATCTGAGAAGCGTCCTAAGGAAATCACAGCAGGCCCTTGGATGGGAGTCGCCTCTTTGAATTGCGCCATCGCTTCTTGGAAGGGAACGTGTCCTGGAAGGAGGGGTGCACATCTGCAGCCAGGTACAGGGGAGACACGCATCAGCTAACCACCGGAGAATAAACTGAACTGTCCCTCCCGCGCCCCTGCCGCCTTCTGACGAATGAGTGCGGTGGCACGTAGTGCCTGTGCTGAGCTGGTCCCTGCAGTTGAAGGTCATTCACTGACTCTCTAGACAAAAAGAAATTTTGTCCAAACTAAGGTGCCTTAGAAGGAAAATCATCCCTCTTTGCCCTGCTTCCAAAGCTGCGTTGCTGTTCAGTAGACATCACTTCATGAGCCGGTGGTCACTGAGCAGCAATTAAACTAAGCTGAAGGTTTAGGAGCAGTTTGGAAATTGTTTATAACGAACTAATCCGTTATCATTAGAGAAGCAGAATGTGAGAGGGAAAAACGGGGGGAAAAAGCCACCTCCCCTCTCCAGACCCCCCCCGCCCCTCTGTGCCTGAGCTCATTCCTCTTTGCAGCACTCTGCTTTGGGAAACGTTCTCATCAGACAACTCAAAATGGTGGGTTTTACCCCTCTAGTAGTTGCAAATGCGTGTGCCTTTGTCCCCGAGAGGCAGCAAGCCTGCACGTGCTACCTCTCCGCAGGCAGATGTCAAGCTGCAAGCGCAACAAGTGGCTGCAGTTTCCTGATTTCGGGGGGGAGCACAGCCTGCGTTGGGCTGCGCTCCCACAGTTGGGTGCCCGTGCGGAGCCGCAGGTCGAGGGCTGGCCCCCACGTTCAGCCCATGCAACAAAGGAAAAAGGAGCTGTGCCTTTAACTGTCCCTGCAAGATGTCTGCAGTCTGGGCTGCCTCTTGTTTTGAAGAGGGAGTGCTTGGGGGCTAGTTCCAGAGCTCAGTGACAGAGAGGAAACAGGGCCAGGAATAAATGGCCTGTTGATTTACTCAAGTTACATCATTTTCTTCCCCTCAAGAGCCTATAAATCTCACGCTCCTTGTAAAAACAGAATTTAAAAACAATTGAGAGCTTCTGAGACGACCCCATAGCTTCCAGCCGCTGTGGCCTCTGAATATAGAGCTGCCTTTCACAGGCTGGACCACTTGTTTCATATTAGATACTAGGGGAGCCCTGCTTCCAGCTAAGCAGCAGAAGCTGTTAAGATATTTTATAGTCATCCTAGTGGTTTAGATAACACTCTCCCCATACATATCACGGGGCTTTAGCTAAATAGCAGGCTTCCTGACTTGGCCATGAAGCTCAGAGAGTCATTAATTCACACGTTCAGGTTTCTCCTCTCTTCAATAATATTTCTGATCAAAGACGCCCAGGCTGGCAGAGGTGCCTCTCTTAAAAAGTGGATTCTTCTGATTATTGTACAATTTATGGCCTCTTTGCTCTAAGGGTTTGCATTTTAAGAAAAATGCTCAATTGTTGAGCTTGCTACAGTGCTCATTAGTTTTGCCTTCAGTCTCCCATCTGAAGAGATTTTTTAATTCAACAGGGATTTGTGTTTTATTATTTTTTCATTGCTAATGCGATACAGTGGGCTGCAGCTCTTTCCACAGCTGGGTTAATCTTTTGGATGGTTATCAGTGTTCTGGAGGGTGAAAAAGGGGCTTAAATGGAACAATGCGTTATTTTAACGTTGCGGTGCCCCAGATGAGTGGCAATTTGCCACTTCTCACCCATAAGCTAGATGCTAACCAAGAAGAGCTGGCATTTAATCTGTCTTGATGTTAGAAGCCAAGTCTCGATGATAAATTCTGTAATTGTTATATGGGGACGTGGAGTTTATGGAGAAAGGACTGGAGTTACTGAAGCTGAGCGGGTCCTCATTCCTTAATCCGGGGCAGTAGCAGCTCCAGTTCAGAAGTCTCTAGGAACCTTGAAGAAACATAAGGGGCTTTTCTCAGTCTATTTGCAGCCTTTTGCCACCCTGTGTAACAATGTGATATCTTATGTAATGATGTCAAAGAGGCATTTCTTAGCCTTTCTAATGGCTAACATCCAAGTTTTAACACCAAAGCCCTGAAGTTCTGCTCTCTTTATTGTAGCTGATAAGCTCTGAAGTGGCTTCTCTACTATTAGGTATGTAAACATATAAAAATCTGTAATTTCAAATACTTTCTTCGACATACGCTGTAAGCGAAGAGTGTTCTTTTCATTCAGTAAAGGGGAGAGCAGTGGTTACTACACTTGGCCGTGCTGTTACTGGCTAAACTTATAGATGGAAGAGTTTGTATTTTACTTACCAAGGGATGCTTTGATAATGATATTGTGGTTAAGTGCAGGAAAAGCAGACTGATTTTTTTTTTTTCCCCGAGAAAAGAAATAAACATACAAGTTGACATAATTCAAAAATGCTAGTATTTGCTCGTTTCTGGCTTGCTGCCATCCCAGAGTTAGCACAGGGGTGAGGAAGAAGGAATCCCTGCAGGCACAATTCATATAAACAAAGTGGATTTACTTATCATTTATGAAAACAAAAAGAAGGTATCTGAGTAATCACTTTGTGGATTGAGGTCTACATTGTGATGGTTTAAGCAAGAGTTTATCGTGTGCTGTGTCCCTACTACATTCTGATTTCAATTTGCACTTTCTTTTTAGAAGTTTCCAAATGACTCAGTGGCTGGATTAAAACATCTGGTGGGTGCTTTCCTCCCCACACCTTCTAGCCTGATGAAACTGTAAATGAAAAAGGATGCCTGTAGACATTAAGACATACATGCTTATATAGACATAAGTTTAAGGTAAAATTTATATATATACACACACACATACATACATATGTATATTTACAGGGATATATATGTATGGATTGTGGAAGTCACTGCCACTGGAGAACTCAGTACAGGGCCCCTAGTAATAGAAAATGTGTCAAACCAGGTGGAAAGTGTGAGGAGGAATACGAGCAAAGAAATGTGGCTTGGTAGACAAGCTCTGTGTAATTTCACTCTGGCCTCCATCAAGATTGTGTCATAGAGCTGGAACAATTATTAAGTATTTATGTGAAGGTATGTAGCACGCTTTATCTCAGAGTAAAAATCTCATTTGTATTCCTAAAAATATTATGGACATAATACTACCCAAAGATTCCTTAATCCTGGAAACCTAGTTGTTTCTCTAGGCAGAAGGTGGTGAGGCCATGGCTTATTGCTCCTCAGCAAGAATCTCAGCTTCCCTTCATTAGGGAGCCTAATTTCAGTGGCCTGAGAGGCTTCAGAGTTTTCAATTTATGTACTGTGCTGCCTCTACCTTGGAATGAAACAAAAAGGGGAAAAAACCTTCTCTTTTCATGTATTATCAAAAAATATGTATGTGGAAGACAAGTTACTTTGGGTACTTCAGGTGCGTAGCAAAGAGTAGGTGGAGGATGGAGCAGCCCCAGATGAAAGGTCAGTGTTTCTTACGCTCAGAGAAGATGATCATTACTGCGGGGCTCAGACTGACGGTGTTGTGTGAGGGTGTTGTTCTGGGTGCGGGTGTCAAATACCAGAGATCGCAAGACTTGATGTGGCTTGTTGGAGTGACAGGACTGTAGTCCACCGGCCTCGGAACAGATTTTCCTAGGTCATATATGCAGCTGAATTTGGAAGTCAAGCGTGTGCCGAAGGAGCGTGCGCACAGAGTGCCGTAGCCAAATGCCAGTCCTTATTCTGCCAGCGCTGCGCCGGCAGCCGTGCGTGTTGCCGCCTCCGGGAACACGGCGGCCGAGGAACACGCTGTGCCGCAGTCAGCCGGCGCGCCGCTGGAGCAGGGCCGGCCGCTGCCGCGACCAGCACTCTGCGGCTTCGCTCCAGCCTGGTGCTCGTCCATGAGGCTTGCAACCGGTCCGTTCAGGAGTTAGAAAATTGTCGGCCGTAATGCAATCGTAAGACTTCGTGTGGTGTTAATTGCTTCTCAAGTCCTCACTATATTTTAGTATAACGTCACAGAAATGTTTCATTTTGTATAGTGAAGACTGCATTGTGCTTATGACTGTAACAGCACTTGAAATGCCTGCCTGACACCTAAATATTTAACTAATGTTTGGTCAAAGCTCTCGCTCAGAAAATATCCACGAGGATGCGTTGGGCTGACGGTGAATAGCCAAGTCATTTTGTAAAACATGGAGTTCAGCCCTGAGAGGGTGGTAGGATTACTGCAGATACTACTCTTGATTTGTGTGCCTGTCTTCCATATTGTACCTGCACATCATCCATTTAAAATAAATTATAGTTTAATCAATTAATACTCTTTGATGTAATAGAGCCACAATTTACCCCAGAGAACTCAGAATATAAAACTGATTTTTCTGTAAACCTTTTTTAAGGAAATATTTGCCTGCTACAGTTTGGTGCTCTGGAATTTGGCGTAGACATACCTCTCTCATTTGTTCAGTGGTATGTTATCAACAAGAGGTAACATGAAAGGCAGTACCAGCCAAACTGGGGGACACTCTTGGACAGTGGCGATCACATAGTGAGATGCTTCATGAGCCTGTAGCGAGAGCTTCATGAGAAGCTGAGGGCAAGACATTCCCAGTGGAGAATAAAAAGTTACTGAGTAAACTTTCAAGGGTAATTTGAGAATCTGGAGTCTGTGCAAATCCCCCCATTCTGGAAAAAAGACTGTCTTTCCTAAGTAAGACAAGTACTCGTAACACTGGTGAGCTCCCTGTCATAAGCTGCATAAGAAAGCCTGCCGAAAGCTTTTGGGAGCAAAAGGGGCTTTGGGGAGCAAAAAAGGCTTTGGGGAGCAAAAACGCCCTGCCAACTAATAATTTTGAACTTGACTTTGCAATACCCTAATGGCATTGATTTTGCATAGAGATTTGTAGGAGGGTAACAAAATCAAATCTGGGCTAATCCACTTTACTCTTATATTCAGCAGTTTAAGGGACTGGACATTACAGTCCTTTTCTTACGTTGATGGAATTTGCTTTCACTTCATTCTCAACTAGTATGTAAAAATGAGGAGCATTCTCCATATATTTTATGTAACTTTATTAACTTCATACTTCCAGTGCTGTGAAAGGGAGTTTAACTTTGTTTTTGTTGGAATGGGCTTTTTCTTGCTTGTTTTCTATTGCCTGCCGTTCCTAACACGCTTGTTTGTGCAGCGTATTGTTTTATGTCTTCCAAAGTAATTGAAATTTGTAGGGTTTGTTAGATGTGGTACTGAATAAACACCTGGACTGACCAGCTGCAATCTCTGAACCAGAGAGATGTGGATCACATAAGATTGCTTAGCTCCTGACGGCAGTTGAAGATACTTTTGGAGCCCACCCTAATAAACCACTGCCCCAGAAGGTGCTAGTAGGTAGAATAACATGGGGATTGGTTCCTGACAGCTGTGGCTTTCAGATAATGCCGGGGAGGAAGACGTTAGTTTACCTATTTATAATTACAAATAGTAGTATACCATTTTCTTATGTTCATCCATACAGTATTTGATCTTTTTTAAAGTACTTCTATAATTTTTGTAACTGCTTCACTTACAGTTTCTATTCTGATGCCAGTGCAAACTGCTTGGCGTATGGTTTTGTGTGTACCTACAGTGGCAAAAGCCTTTGGTAACGAATGCAACTTCTCAGCACCGCAGAGTGTTTGATGCACATTTGTAGTTCTCTTTGGGTCTGTTTTTCTGTCCCGATGAGCCCAGCACTGTAAACCAGGTTGAAAATCTAGTTCACATTCACGCCATACGCTGCAGAATCTGCCTATTTTCCCTCCCCTTTCAAGAAGAACAATGCCTGTTTCCACATCTCCAGGAACCACCCGGTTGACCAGCTCCCGGAGCGTTTGGTGAGTAGAAGCAGGTTCTGAATCCCACTGGTGCATACAGTATTTTCTTTCACCAGGGTATTAAAAAGCAACTAAGAAGGAGACCTCACAGATGCCAAGAACTGTTGAGCATTGAGTTGTAGCCTCCATGGTGCTTCAGTTCCTCCGCTCGGTAGATAGGCAGCGTTTTTCATGCTGTTTGACAGTTATCTCCTCAGCAGCATTACTGGGCTTATACATCTCCTTTCAGCAGCTCCAGATAGAGCTGACAGCAGGGGGATTCTGTTTTGTCTCAGCGAAGAAAAAAAAAAAAAAGGTGGTCTTTTGGCAGTAGCCAAGGCCACACTCAAGCACCAAGGGGCACAATGTCTCCTCTGTCTCGGAGAGAAAATAGCTTCTGACAGGAATCAGCTTTCAGTCAACTGCCAGGCATCTCTCATTATGGGAGGCCCGACCTGCAGGCTGCTATGTAGATAACCTGTTATCGTAGAAGATTGAATGCGGAGTTAAATTGCCTCGCGCTGCTGTTTCTGCAGGTTCCGGGGAAAAAACGTAGAGTATTAGCCTTGGGAAAATTTGTCAAAGTTGAAAAAAAGGAAGCTGAAGGAAGGCAGTGCCCCTCAGTGGGTGTACAGACCGTCAGAGCCTGCCTGTGCCTCTACTTGTTTTAATATGCCATTCTGATGTGTTTAAGGCAGAAAAGCCGATCACGTACGTATTCAGTTTATTGTAACAGGCAGCGCTGCGTTGGAATGAGCTTGTATGGTGTATGAGGCCGATATTTGGACTTTGAAATTTTTCTGATTCTAACAGGAAGAGTCTCAGTGACTCGGTGTTCTCTAAAAATCAGTGAGCTAGCCCTTGCAACACCCTTCTGAAATGAGTATAGCTGCTTGCATAAGTGGAGATTGGGAGAAGGGAGGGACACCCTTTCAGACGTATCTTAATTCTGGTATGTTCCAGTTGCCTCACTGTGCACTGAAGTTCTGTGTTCCTGAGGCGTTGCATGGGGGCATCTCCTCCACGTTTCTTAGATGTGGGGCACGCCGCCCCACTGATAACCACAGCCTTTCATGTTTCATCTCAGGCATCCAAAATATCCAGGCACTCTGAAAAAAACCAAACCAAAACACAGACGGCAAAACTTATTGTGGCTTCTGCAAGATCAATGGCGAACGCAGCAATACCTTATGATTGATAGCTTTAGGCCAGCTTTTTGTAAATTTGCACTAGTCTCAATCCACGCATTTTCTTTAATCCATGTGTGTCTGCATCTGGTATGAAAGGAATCAGCTGCTGCACCCATTTCATTGAGCCCTTACCCACACACCCTTTTATGGACTGGGAATCATTTTTCATTGAGGCCATATACAATTAGGGCCAACAAAGTTAGATGGGCCTATTACAGTAGTTCTGTTTATGCTGACAATAAGTTATTTGACCTTCAGGCTGATTGTGTTTCTGATACGGAATATATCAGCTCACTGACTTACCTGCTGATAGTGTGAAATCCGTTGCGTCGACATCTGGGATGCTGCAGTTGGACTGTGTTTAGAGGCAGAGAAGGAGCATCAAGGAAGAATATCTCACCTTAAAAAAAGCTTTTACATCCTCTAGTAAAAATATCTTGAATTTAGGACATTTTTCTTTGTCCTGGCTGGGGAGAAAGGTCTTCTGAATAATTCATTCCAGATTAACCATAGTAGCTGTTTGTTCAGGCTGCCTGGGAAGGTGATAAACCAATTAAGAGGGGATGAAAGTGAAGCTGAAGGCTTCTGCTAATCACCTGTAGACGCAGTTGAACATTCATAAGTCAAACTGGGATGCTTTAATTACAGCAACATTTTGAAAAATGTGTGCCGTATTAATCTCACCGGAAACATCCTTCCAAACTCTTCCTTCAAAGGCTCTGATTCTTCCCAAATGCTTAATGTAAAAGGGATGTCCACTCACAACTCATGTACATGTACTTCAGTGAGCCTTTGAAAGGAGGAGTCTGGTTTTTGCAGGGAGTGCAAGAGGGTTTTGTCAGTATAACGAGTGATGCTTCATGAGTGGAAACTCAATTTCCTGCTGAAGAGATGGCCTCTAGCTGGCAGTCAGGACTTCAGTGTTACTTTCCTCGCTCTCTCTTTTGTTCTGTGATTTTAAGCGAGTCACTTCTCTTTTCTCTGTTCTCCGTTGATGTGTTCAAATTGCCACAGGATTCTCAGGGAAGGGGGATATTTTTGAGGTAGCATTTATGTTTTTCTGTCTTCATATCGAAGTAAAGGAAATAGCTGTGCAGGCAAAGAAGTTCCTTTCTTCTACCGTGCATCCAAAAGGACCTGTCTGAAATCCTTGTGTCATGGGATCATACTGGTATCAGTTGCAGTAGCAAATGTCTGTTCATCTCTCTTGCCCCTCAGACCGAGCATCTGTTGCTCCTTGCAGCCCTGTCTTGATCTTTTTGCACCACCTGCCTTGGGGTCTGGAGCAGTTACAAAAATAAAGAGGAGAAAACACACAAAGCTCATCACGAGTTCAAAGGACCACAAACACTTTGTTAAATGCAGGCTCTTTGTGCTATCTTGTACATGACATAGTTTGCTGAACAATTTGGTGACTACTGTACACTGTCAGCTATCACTGTCCCGCCATGGGACACGAGGGAGCTCTGAATGCAGTAAAGAGAAATGCTTTCATGTCACTTTTATCTGACACTGGACGCCTGAGACAAGTTTACAGAGGTAGCACTGAATTCTTTTTAGTAAATAGTTGTGGGATCCTGCACAGCTTTCCTCGGGTGCATATGTACTGTCCTGTTTCACCGGGTCACTCATCCGAGCAAGGACCACGCCATCCTGTAAGATCATCCAGCCTGCGGGATGATTCCCTTGAGGAACTGTTTCCTCCCGTTATCCAGGTGGCTCTGGGTAAAACAGGAGGGGAACTTGCTGTACTGCCCTTAGTCACTGGCTGCAGCAGAAGCGCTCTGCTTTTCTGTGGCAGCACAGGTATCAGGGGTCGGCTTTTCACTCCTGGACTTGCCGGAGGAATGGTTATCTCACCAAGGCGTTCCTTCTGCTAGGGATCTAAGCTGCGTGTGCCAGCTGCAAAATGAAAGATAGCTACAGCCGTCACAAAAGCAAAAGAACGATGGTAGGCGGTAGCACCGCTCCGCTGCTGCCTGCCTTCCCAGGCAGCCGGGCCGTACCTTTGTGCCCTCCTGTGGGCCATTCCCACTCGCTCTCTCAGCGCTGCTCTTGGAAGGTGCTGTGGCTGCTGCCTGCTGCAGAGCGGGAGCGTCGGCAGCCACGGGCAGGGCAGCGGAGGTGCAGAGCCAGGGACTGAAGGCTGGCACGGGGAGGTCTGTCCCAGTAGCTCCCAGGGACTCTTCATTGCCAGGCTGGCTACCTGCCTGTGGCCCAGGCGGCCTCTCTTCACCCGCGGGAAGTACTCAGTTCTGCTGAACGGTCGGGTGTCTCCTGCGTGACCTCTCTCTCCTGCGCTGCGTTTGCCGCTTGCCGTTGGCAGGCTCCCTCTTACCTGGCCTCTTCCACCAGCACCGACTTACGTCAGTGTTTCACTTTAACAGTAAGATGTATTTGAGAAGAAATTGTAACAAAAGTTTTAGTAGCCACAAATATGAAAAGCAATTTTACTATTAGGTTTGGAGTGTCTGTATGGTTTTCATTTGCAAAACATTAAGTAGAGCTGCAGGCTGAATTATGAAAGTCCGCTCACGCGTAAGGTCAGTGCACTGCCACTAAGCAGGGTTCGAGGGCAGAGCATAAGCCCATAGGGGTAACGCGTTCTTTAAATTCAGATTTGTAAAAAAAAACCAAACCAAAAATCCATAGGCTTCTGAAGGCTAATAGTTAATTTTGAAGGGTAGAAGTTTAAATGTTGTCTCACAAGTAAATGGTTTTTCTCCCAAATCATTAACATAACACATCTATTTCTGCCACTTTAAATTTTCATGGGCACTCACGTTGTAGTTACCTTAATTGTCTCATGTCCTTTCCCCACCGAAGCTTCTCAGCTCAAGTGGCATGGCTGTGAGACTTGATAAACCTCTTTCAAAGCCAGGCGAAGTATGAAAGTAAGTTATGATAAGGGCAGTTATGTAGCGCGTCTTCAGTGAAGAAGCTAGTTGTCTGACAGTCACTTTGAATTTTGGGCTTCAGCGAAAGAAAATTCACTGAAACCAAGCATTTCTATTGCTGAAAATTCTCATAATTCGAGGTGATTTGGATTTTAATGCAAATGTCCTCCTAATTTCTAAGATCTGTTTATAAAGGGTAGATTGTTTTAAGGGGGTTTGCAGATCGAGATTTACTGTATTCAACACAACGAAAATATATCGGAAGATGGCGTTTCTTTTATTCTTTAAAGACACGGAGCCAAAGGACTTTGTCACCTGTTAGCTGCCCGGCAGAAATAAAATCCTGTATTTGCAGCCATGATTCAGGGTCAAGAGGTAAGGAGATAAGGCCCGTCTTTTGTGAATGGGAGCTTGACTTTCAGAGAGCAGGAAGTGGGAATGAATGCGGGGAGAATGGCAGGAGTCAGGATGGTGAAACTCCAGCCTGCTCTCATCTGATAAGAAAGAGACACTAAACTTAACACTGACAGGGCGACTCGACTCGGAGGCGAAGGAGAAAGGCAGCCACTGGCCTGCCGGAGTTTGTTTTGTGTATTTACAATCAAAGCAATAATATCATTTAGCGTTCGTCAACAGGAATAATGCTGACCCCTGCTCCTCTCGCCCCCGCGCCTCCGGCTCTCCCTTTCTCTTGACCCCTTGCCTTGCCGCAGAAGGCTCGCGTGGTGCTCTGGGAGGAGTCCTCCCCAGCGCCTGCGGGCAGCCCCTGCCAGCACGCCGGCGTCCCTGGCTCCGTAACAGCCAAGCGCCATCACAGGCCACTGGCTGGGTGGGATAGCACTGTGAACTCCTGAGTCTCCCTCTCTCCACCTTACACCTTTTTTCCCTTTCCAGTAACATTTTGAGTCTGAAGGAAGACAAAACTTCTGGTACTCTAGGCAGAATTTTGAGAGGGAGGTTTCGGAAATCAGTCTATAAGTTATCCCTGCGGAATAACAAGCTGTGAATGTCAGCGTGCCTCAGGAAGAGCCGTACATATTGCTCTAAGTATCAAAACAATCCTGCCTTGGGGAAGGCAGTAATGGGCCAAGCAGAAGCTCCAGGCCCTCGAGGACTGCAGGGTAGCAGAGGGCGCAGCGCTGGGCGGGTGTCCCGGAGCCACCCGCGCGTCCAAACTCACGCTGCCGATGCCTGCCACGCTGGGATGAGTTCCCGGGGAGAGCCCACCGGGGAGGGGTTTGGTCCGCTCCTCACTGCTTGGTGGGTGAGGAGAAACGGTGCCGGGGCAGCTTTCCTTCCCCTCCTCTGCTTCCAAACTTGCGCTTAAACAGAAACCGGTCTAATGAAAATAACACAATGTTACTTCAAAATCTATAATGTGATTTCAGTTTTTTCCTAGACTGTGTAAATGTAATTAGAATTTGCCTGCATCAAGCAGCAGTTCCCCAGAAAATCATCAATTAATTGATTCCAATTACTCGTAATTGTTTCTCATACATTTCAATTAGTCTGCTGTGTTGTTACCGGCAGTACTAGTCAATTATACAAGTAATCAACACGTGTTTAATAACTGTCACGAAAAGAAGTTGTGAAAAAGAGTTTAGGGAGGAAGGACAACATTCTGGATGTCAAAAAGTGCCTATTACACTGATTTATCATTCAGCTGCGGTGATTTCTAGAGACAGAGAAAATAACCAAACTGTACAAGTCAGATGTTATTAGTAGGCAAAGGACTCAGAACCTGAGCTAAGGGAAGGCACCACCACATCCCTGTTATTCCACAAATAATGGAAGTGGTTAAGGCTGAAAAACAAACCGGCATAGTAGTAATTAACATGAAATACGTTATCTCATCATCCGTGAAGGGCGATTATATTTATTTTATAAAGAAGGAACTCAAGTTTGCAAGAGGAGTGTAGGGGCCAGAGTTTCGACCGTGTCTGAAAGTGTTGTGTTTCCCCCTGTACTGTGGCTGATCATACAAGTCACAGTGATCTATCGGAGATGTACAAATAAGCGAATGCCAGGTTCGCAGACCTCCCAGTAAGTTTAAAAGTTAAAACACAAACCTATTTGAATGGAAAACATTTCTAAAAACATTTTTATCCAACAGCTTTTAGCATGGTCTGTCCCTTCCAGTTTTCTGTTGTAAACGGCTTCATTGCATTCACACAGAAATTCATCTACTCACTGCAAACCAGTTCATTTCGTACGTGTTTCACATAAAGTATCACCGCAGCCTGTGAACAAACCAACCGCCACTGTATACAGTTGGACAACAGTTTTAATATTTTGTGCAGCCGTCCCAGGCTCCGTGTCTCTGAAGGATGCTGCTGCCTGATGTGTATGGGAGACTCCATAAGCTGCAAGATTTCGCTTTACAGGCATTTTAATGCTAGCCTGCCTAGTGATGCTGGCAATGAGCAGAACGGGATTTATTGTGTAGCTTCTCTCACGGAACGGCCAGCGGCCACCGCAGGACTGGCGGCGGGAGGACGCGTTCCCTGCTGCTGAGCACACCGAGTCCGAGTGCTCACGTCGCCCGTTGGTGTAACCGGAGAGGGCAGGCAATACTTTTGCTAAACTCTCCTAAGGACAAGGCAGTAACACTTGCTACCAGTACTTTTTCCACCTGTGGGACCCTTTGGAAATAGGGAAGACACTTCTCGAAATAGTGTTGTGCCATTCTAAAATGGGTTTCTCCTTCGAGTGGCATCAGCTTACCATAAAATTCTGTAATCTTTTTGTTGCAAATCTGTTTGCCTCAGTGGCATTATGGGCATGGCAGCCCACAGACTGTGACTTTGGAGACGTGGTCTTGAATACAGCATCCCCTTGTGCACCAGAGGCCTTTGCCTGCACTGCCACGGGGCACCAGCCCCCGGGACGCCTGGCTGAGCAGCAGCAGGCTGGAGCTCGAAAGGCTCAGTGTCCTCTCAGGGCCGGCTTTGGCCCTGCCTGGTCCCCTCAGCGGTGGAGAACATGTCTAGAGATTGTATTAACTTTCTTACCTTAAATTATTCTTAGGTTTTTGCCAAGTCCTTTGAATATGTAAAATGATCCTTTAGACTTGGTGAGAACTGGTCTGACAGAAAGGTGGTTTCTCAGTCACACCACCATTCATGAGCAAATTACTTAAAAATTATTCTACAACAAAACCAAATAAATAGTGTTTCACAGGAGCCAAGCAGCTCTGCAGACCTGTGGCATTTAACCTTTAAGTTTTGACTTTAAGAATCTGTGGACACATTAATCTAAAAGGAAATTCCAGTGGAAAACCGTGCACATTGCTGACCGTGTCGTGTTCGGTTATTTCACTGCTTGTTTACAGTAGGTGCTTCTTAGAGAAGGAAAATGCAGGTCACTTTTAAAGATTTAAAGAAATGTTAATATTCTTAAACATCTGCCTGAGCAACCTTCAAAATTAGACTCTAATCTCTCTCCACATCTTTTGTAATATAACTCAATTTATTGGACTCCAGTTCTTCTAGATTGTACCTAAGCACAATAAGGCATCCTGCCCAGACAGTTCCTTGCCCCCAGATGGCAAACATCTCAGCTTTTCCCCTCCCTCTGATCCATACGGAAATCCGAAGGACTGAAAAAGCAGAGATTTATCAAACCAATAAAGCTAATGAAATAATTAACAGGAGAAGTATTGAAATGATTATAGTAGATATTTTCATATTGATTAGAGATGTGATTGTATTATGAATATTTAAAAATCGACTCTCAACTACAGTAGCAGCTTCTACTTTCAAACGTTCTTAGAGAGCTCTTAGAGGGTAGGTCTCTGCGCAGAGCATTCGTTTTTATGTGCATTGCTGCCTTGGAAGAAAATAGTGGGCTTGCATGTGTGAGTAGCTGTTGCTGGGGGGGGGGTGTCATGGCTTATACAGCTAGCAGTGTGCTAATGACTGCAGAGGGGAAATGTGTTAAGTTTCTTCAAAGTCAGGTGTTTTCCGTCTTTGGGATATGTTCAAGAAATGACAAACTGAGACTGGATTCACTCACAAGTTGGTTAGCCCTTAGAAATTCTGCAGTATTGAAAAATTTTTTTTCACTGTTTTTGCTTTTAGAGTTGAGGTAGGAAAGGAAGCTACATTTCTTTATTATTGTTGTTGTTGTTGTTATTTACCCATTTGCAGTTGTTTTCTGTCTCCAAGTCTCTGTCATTGTCTGAAAGAAGTAGATGGAGTTGGCTGGCATTGGCCAACCCTCTTAGGCATAATTACATAATTTCCCATTGCAGTCATCAGCAGAAAAGAAAGCCAGATTGCTCTCACTGTTGTGACAGCTAGACTTGGCTGTGAAGTTTTAGAAGAAAATGTCTACATTCTGAATATACTCCCTAGATTTGGACAGCACTGAAAATAAAAAAAGGTATTCATACATTATGCTTTAAAAAATTCCCTTTGTAGAGGTATTCTCCCTTGGCTATAGTAGCTTACGTGTGCCACAAATGGCTCTTGCAGGTGCCCGTCTAATTCTGATACAATGCTTAAAAAAGTCACTCAGGAATAAAACAGAATTCCCAGATTCTATTCTGGATTCTGTTCTGCCTTGCAGAGCCCGTATGAGTCGCTTACCTCGATGGATACCCTGTTTTGTCATCTGTAACAGAGTTTTAGTAAATGTCAGGATTGAATGTTTGTGGTATGCTGAGGTATCCCTAAAAAACAAGGTGACACTGATCCCAGGTGATACTGTTATTCCCACTTATAAACCCCAAATTCTGTTACTTTGAGCCTGTTGTGCCAGACATCGCCAGAATATCCATGTTGCCAGAATATGTCACATGCCACATCCATTTTGCAGGCAGACTGCTGATATTTACGTACCTAATAATTAACTATTTTTTCCATTAGAAAAAAGAATCATGTAGGATCTAAATATATGTCTGTAGAGTATTGTGCTGTGCATAGATAGATTTTTAACAGGTTTCTGCCTGTCGTAATGTAATAACCACTAATTCAAATAGGTTGTGGGTACGATGAAAGAAAGTATAATATTTTGAATGTTGTCAGTAGAAGAGCATTGCTGAGGCTACTCAGTGTGGCTTGAAAAAGCCCATTATTCAGTAAAGTGATAACAGTATCTGTGATTTAATTAATATTGGTGATTTTTTGATGTGTATGGACTCCATTCTCAACAGAGTAAAGATGTAGCACTAAACAAAGCCTGGGGTCCTTAGGTCAGGGACTGTCACTATGGAGCTGATATCAGTTACCGAACAGACAGGAACAGATTTCGTTTATCTGACACTGAGCATTGTGTTGGAAAAGTTGGCAGTGCTAATAATTAGAGATGTGAGCGCTCGCTAAAGAAACCCTGCTTAGCATGTAATCAATCTTTACGAAAAAAAGAAAAAGAGAAAAAATGAATCAACGCACACCTGCAAGGTTACGGGGAACTTAAAAGGGATGGAGAAAGTAAGATCCCATCTTATGCAAACACTAGATGCTTTCTGAACGTTCAGACAGCAGCTCTGAATATGTGAGAGAAAACAATCCAATTCACGTTTTTGGATCAATTCCCTGCACTGCTTTTTGTTGTCATTACTGGAGAGCGCTTTTTGGTGATTCTTACTCACTTAAATAACACTGTACGGCAAGGTTGTTCAGTTCAGCGTTAAGGCAATTACAGGATTCAGAAACAACATCACGGTGAGATCTAAATTTGGTCATGTTTTAGTCCTTGGGAAAGTAAGGGGGAAAGGTGTCTGATCTTCAGGTGAGGTGTTTGTGTTGCTGGAATTCATGATCATCTCTTTGTGAGGTAGATCAGCAATACACCGCTGTGCTTTCCAGTCGAGTTGCTGCAGCGCTGAACTCGCCTGTGTGCTGAAGACTCATTTTCACCTTTGTTTTTGTCGGACCACCTTCTCCTGCTTTGGACTGCTGACTAAATCTGCGTTCCTTGCTTGGAATGGAAAGATACTCGGTGCAAAGGGGGCATCTTCTTGTCGCAAAGTTTAGTGCTTGCAAGCAGGTATAACAGACAGAGTAAGTACTTTGAATTTATTTGAAGGAGAGGAGGAGAGGTTCTGGAGCTGTCTGCCTCCACCAGCAGTATGTTTGCTAACTGATTTTTTTCATATTCCACCTTGCAGCCACATCCTTTTCATACAGATAATATAAAAATCAAAAGTAGGCTGCTGAAGCATAGATACTTATTTGCAAAATCTCTTACGTTGCTGAGAAAACACCAATACTTTGAACTTCCCAAGCTTCAGCTTTAAGAGGCTGGTGTATCAGAGAGTGTCTTGAACATTCCCTGAGAGAATAATTATTTTTGGCAAACTTGCATCGATCCAATCTAACTTTTCAGCAGTGTGCTCTGCACAGCAGGTATCCTTTGCACTCTCTTCCCTGTCTTCAGGAAATAAAACTGACAGCAAACTCAATAAACCAACTGTTTTCCCATTGATCATATTTTGATTCAGAGAATTCAGCAGGCAGCGTGGTGCTAAATTATTAACTAAACGTCATCAGTCACAGGGGACGTGTTCTTTTGGATGGTCTTTAGAAAAACAAAATGATCCTTTACATTTAATAGACAAAGGAGTATCATCAGCTAATGAAAAGAACTCCTACCATGAAAACAAATCGGAATGCGTATTTGAATTCAAGATAATTGTACGGAAAAGGAAGAGACTGTATGGACAAAACCATATACAGCCTGTGAGTGCTTATTGCACTGTCTCTGTCTGCAGGCTGCGCAGGGGAGTTCAGCAGGCCTCCTCCTTGTGACACTGCCCTTCCCTCGTTGAAACGTTTCCGTGCTCACGGTTGATGTCAGATGATGTATGTTCGCATACGCACGTGCACACACGCACATGGGTTGAAGGGGCAGGGGTACACGCAGGCAGACTTGTTCGTGTGGGCCTAGAGCAAGAGTGGCTAGCATCTCTGCGTATTAAATTCTGGATGAGGGCAAAGCCTCGTGGTACAACCAGTTAAGAAACTGCTGAGCTGTCCTGTTGCTCTGACTCATAACGCTGTGCTTGGCTATCAGGTAATTATATATGTATTTTGACTTCTAATAAAGGCTATATTAGGCCCTGGAGACATTTGACATCATTTGAAAAATATGACATAAAAAAATTCCCCAACTGTTCTAATGCCAGAAAGCCCACGTACCTTCAGTAGTAATGTAGGTGACAAGAAAAAGAAAAAATGCTTCCATGTTGAGGTAATACTTCCATAATACTTTACATTCTGTGGCCATACAAAAATAACGATCAGATATTATTTTTTGGTCTTTTTGTTTTTCTTTCTGGGAAGAAAAGAAAAGCTTAAAGAAGAAGGAATTGGAACAAAAATCTGTATTTGTTACGAAGTGAAATGTCATTTGGGGATCGGGTTTTCACAGTGGAGACGAGGCCAAACAAGAGGGTTGCATTCCATACTGATTTCTCCTTGGAAGAGTCACTGTCAAAGGTGGGCCAGGTCTGGTGTGACTTGGTCTGACAACAGATAAATTCACAAAGCTGTTGTGGCTCAGCGTGACAAATGTGTAACCTCGAAGTATCCCGGAGCGTGTCACGTCAGGGGCCCGTTGGAGAGCTCTCCGAGACCTTCACGTGCGTCGGTATCATCACTTCAGGGTTCCACAGGACTTCCAGAATATGAGCCATTAACGATGCCACCGTCCGAAGGAGATGGACGATGATTAGCGGCCGCTTTCGAAAACCCCAAGAAGCTGAAATGCGGACGGGCTGCGTGAACTGCCCGGAGATGCTGGGGAAGCCGGGTCAGTAGTCCTCGTCGCTGTGTTCGATCCATTAGACAATGCTGCCTCTAGAGTACACAGAGGTGCATTGACTGCGTGCAGATTTTAAACAATATGGGCTTTGTGATACACTTCGCTGTTTCTGCTGAAGTGGAACCTTCTCAGGGCACCGTGATTTTATTTCATTTTTCAAAAATGACTTTTCCTGGCACGTTGGGTATGGAAAATGTTTATCAGGTTTTGCTTTTCTTTCTATCATTTGAGAAAAGTCGTTATGATGTTCCTGGTCAGTTTAATCCGTGCAAAATATGTCAGCCCGATGTGTTTATGTTTTCTGTTCTGTGCATTTAGTCAGCCTCTTTTACAGCTTTCAGCAGGACACTGAGTTTTTCTGGCAGCTCATGTTCTGACATGGTGTTACCCAGCAGGGGAGAAATAAAGGGAGGATGTTTAGGTTAATGTGGTTTAATAAAAGATCTGGTTTTAAGTCTGGAAAAGGCATAGAGAAGAGTCTTTATCCCAGTGTTGATTGTAAGGGATCTTTTAGTCTCCAGACTCAATAACAGTTTTTGGATACAAGAAAATAATGTGGAAGATCTAGTGATTTTTCAGAGTTTAGCTGTTGGGAACCAAATTGTCAGACTTGTGAATTTTCCAGCCATTAGGTCCCACAAGTTGATCTTTCCTAGTTATGCCGTTAGATGATTTACAAAAGAAAAAATGTAACTGAGAACAAGATGCTCTTTTAAAAAGCAGAGAATAAAAGACAATTAGAAAAAAGAGAACATTCGAGTCAGTATGCAAACTACATTTTAATACTCCGCAGATCTTAAAGTGGTAAGAAAAGCACCCCTAATCATCGAAGATAAATTGTGTTTTACCAGGAGAGCCACAGACAGAAATGCTCCCTAGGTGGATTTCAGCTGCCCAATCCAGCGACCAGTTTTGATAAACTTACCTTTAGCTCACCTCCAGTGCTGGACAGAAAACAGGCAACATCAGATGGACATTTTGCAATACGAAGCCAGATCTCAGGGGGGCGGTTTTGCTTGTTTGTTTGTTTTTAATTCTAAGCGGTAAATTCATTTAGGAAAATTTGGCATTTGTCTGGTGCAAAGTGATTGTGTGGTTCAGGGCTTGCATTGACTGTAGTTGTCCTGGGTGTATGATGAGAGCTCATGCAATTGTTACGCCCTGTAACTGTATTTTCAGATTTCAGTCTGTGGGATGGGAATTTCAGGTTTTACCCACCTCCTGTAATGATTCCAGAACGACTGCTTCTAACGGCTAGAGGTCTAAATCAAATCAGAGAAAAGATTATTAACGCAATTTTATAGATGAGGCATTAAGGAAAAAGTCACAGAACTTTCTTGAAGTTGCACAGGGTGTCAGTGACACATCAGGGCACGTGCCCGAGCTTTTTGTCATCCCAGTCCGATGCCTTGAGCAGCAGATCATCTTTCCTATTCATTGCTCTAAATAGAGTGGGCTTGCCAGCTGCAAGCCCAGATAGCGAAGAACGCAGGGTATTGTTCCTGTCTAGGTTTGACAAGGATGCGCCATCATTTCTGTGGCCGTTGCCTGTTTTGGTCTGCTAAGCCCTCTTGATTTAGTCAGTAGTGACCAACATGCTCACGGTGTGTATTATGTTATGTTTACTTCGATTTATGTCTGAGGAATTTTTCCATGCCGTCTGGGTTTGTTGGTTTTTTATTTGAAATACCATTTAACAGGCCCGTTGGAGTTACTTTAAAATATGCATGCCCACTGTATTTTGTTTTAACAACAGCAGCAAAGTGTGTAGAGGGTTCCCTGTGACTCTCTGAAACTATGTATGCTGGTGACTTGAAACAAACCCGTCCCTGCGCTTCGCTCCCTGCCGTGCTGAGTACTCCTTGTACGTCAAGAGGAATACGCAGCTTCTGCCACATAAATGTGCCACTTTCCTAGCAAAATACACCTTTTAGAAACCATCTTTAGAAGAGTAATACTAGGTAAAACAAGGTAAGACATTCTGGCATCATTTTAATCTCCACTCCAGCTGGTTGGGAGCTGCTGTATTTTGGGTGTGCTGCTTTTTCTCCCAGTATCCAATTTGTGAGATGCAAAAGAAGGATTTTTATGTGAAGAAATTAGGAGAAAACACTGTTGTGATTTTCAGATGTGGGAAGAGAATTCCACTGTCCAGCCACTAGGAATAAGTCTGTATTTTTGTAAATGAAAGATACTGGACCTTGCTCATGTAGTGGTGATGATAGGAGAGTAAAGCAGCTATATTCTGGATGCAGAGTGATGGAAGTGTCCCAGTAGCTTTGGTCTGAAATTACAGTAATAATTCTTAAATTATAGCAGCCAGAAGTTAATGTATTTCTGCTCAGTAGTGTCAGTGGCAAACCAAAGCCCATTAATTTCCCACTCAGTGTTTGTTTGAGAAATCATCCCCTGTCAGCTGCTGCTGGTGAACTTGTCTCCTAGCTGCATTCCTAGACATGCTCTCTGTCTCCCAGCGAGGGTCCTATCCCTGCAGGAGATAAGATACAACCGGTATTCACTATGAGGTGTCAACGGGCTGCTTTATGACACATGATGAGTGATAAAGGCTGTGGAGAGGTGCTGATGTGGCCACATTAGTTAATGAGGTCATAGCCGAAGTTGCTGCCCCACTGATAACCTGCAAATCCAAATAATGTGAAGATATCAGTAGGGTGTTTAAAAGTCCTGTCCCCATATTCTCTTGCTGTCCATCACATTCAAGCACCCAATCAAAAAAAAAAATGACGATGCTTCCAAAAGGGTAACGCTCATTCTTTTTGCAGCTCCCGGAGCTGGTCCAAGCTATGGGAAAGCAGTGGGATACAAGAAATTTCTGCACAGGCTTGGTAGAGCGCTGTCGTAGAGAGCCCTGCATTCTTTTCGCGTCTAAGAAGGGAATTGTTGTATTGGATTAATAGTTCCGAATATGGCTGAAAAAGTGGAGCTTCAGTTAGCTTTGTGTGAAGGTTGTGGAGGGTGGTAAGTTCGGTTTAAATGTACTAAGGCTTAGTGAAATCCTTTTCGCCACTAAATGCGTATCAAAAGAGTTACTATCCTGAGACAATGATCTTTTTCATTGATGATTCTAAATATGTGAAGGGAACATTCCTCGTGTCTCACAAAAAAGCGCTGGATTTCAATAACAATATTTTTAGGAAGGAGCCGACGGAGTCTCCCTGCCGTTCCCCGTGGAGGCTGGGCAGGGCTGGGCACGGGGGTCGCGTTGCAGCGCGCAGGCAGCACGCTCCTGGGCCAGGAGCGATGGTGTGGGAGCATCAGCCTCCGAGGTGCACCGAGAGCGTCACGGTCAGCAGGAGAGCCTTCGGCGAACTTGGGCGATGCCCCAGAGCGCTGAAGGAGGGAGGGAGGAAAGCGGCTCTTTAGGACACACCGAAATGAGAGCTCCATCGTGGTTTTAGTCGTCTGTCTCTCCTCCGCACGGAGGATACTTGGCTGGTCCCTTTTCCCTCTGCGGTAACGGTTGTTGCTTGGCAGCTGTCAGAGCCGTGTAAGAGGGCATTGTATTTGCTTTATTCAGAAATCACGTGTGATCTCATAGATTTGAAAATCATGTTGTCACTTAATAATAAAAAATGCCTGGAATTTGGAAATGTGTTAAAATGTGCTGGTTTTCCCCCTTTTTCTCTCCGTAAACAAGTCAAGACCTGGCAACGTCTTGTCGTGCTGGTAGTGAACTTTCTGTCCTTCCCTTCTTAGCAGCTCAGGTCTAATTTATTTAATCATTGGAGCAAACTTTCAAAGTGCTCCATGCCTCCTCTTTTGTTTCTAAGGTTCAGATGTATTTTTAGCGCTTGTTACTGAACTGGGTCTGTGCATTGGAGAAGAATTAATTATTGTTTTGGGTTTGTTGTTATTCAGACGTTCAAAAAAAGGGGATTTGCAGACTTTGAACACCTCAGGGGCTTTGTTACATGCCGTTTGTGTGTTGTTGGGGTTTTAATGATGATTTGGTTTTTAATATAAGTTCAGCACTGTTGAAAGGTGACAGCCCTACTAAATAAAGTCCTCGGTTACCCACATAACAATTTTAACCTCAGCAGCAGTGCAGTCTTCCCCAGCAGGCCCCAGCAGTCTGCCTGAGGGCTGGTGTGTGAAGACCAGCTCAGAACCTGGGAGGAGGACGCCCTCTCCATTAGGAGGAAAGAAGCTCGGTTTAAGAGCTAAACTTTCACCAGACACTATAAAAGTAGCTGAAGTTCCCCCCTTTTTTTAATAAACAAAAGTTAGTGATTCCATCAAGCTGTTCTTACATGTTGGTAGCCTCCAGCGTTCCTAAATAGACTATTTACCAGTTGATCAACATGCTATTGATTTCTTTTATCAAATCTTCTGATCATACTTTTGGTGGATGTTCTAAACCATACGGATTCATGAAGGCAATTGCTAAGACCTATGTGTGCTCTCAGCCGTGTTCCTTTGATAACAAATTGAATTTTTTTGTTGCACAATGAGGTGATTGTAGAAAAAATGCTCCGGTTGGCCATCACACATGTGAATGCAGCATGCTTTTTCCAGCAGTTGCACGCAGCTTTGTACAAAGTTCTTGCAAACAAATATTGACTTTGTAAAGATTTGTGGAAATTAGAGACTGATGGGGTACAAATACGCCTTGGGAGTATTCATTAAAAATGACTGAAAATTCAAAGAAAAAACATCTACAGTATTCAGCAAGTTGTGATTTTTGTTTTGTTTCATTCGTGTACCTGAACACTGAATACTGAGTGCATCTTTATACACTTTCAAATACAGAAGGAAGAATCCAGATGTTAGGTAAGTCTGGAGGGGTTTCAGGAAAATAGTTGAACTTTTGGATGCGTATTCTTAGCCAGGCTCTGGAAGTTCACAAGAAGTTCACAAGAATCTGTGCAGTGCTTGGCCTCTTTGCTCAGTGTGCCGTGGAAGGTGCCAGTCTAGTAGTTGCAGTTTATTGCTTTTCAGTGGAAGAGGTGATGGTTACCTTTGAGGTCAACACAGAACCTGTAAAAGTAATAATAAAGTCCTAAGTCCATGCTCACCTTCATCAATGTACTGTTTATTCCGGAAAGTACAGAACTTCTCTCCTTGTTCCAGTTCTTTCTTTTAAATTCTTTCAAAGATCAGTTCTGTAGCGAGCATGTTGTTAAGCCTTTTGGTTTTTTATTGGTCACTTTCTTGCAATCTGTGGCTCCTGTTAGTGGCAGGAATACTTAGAAAGGATGAAGTCTTGATCTTGTTTATTACTTTTATTTAAATTTTGTACGTGTGGAAGAAAATAAATAGGCGTAATTTGAAACTTCTCTGCCAAAATTATAAAATGGGAGATATAAAAGCAGTCATAGTATCTTGCTGGTACTTCGTTTCAAAGTAGAGGAAATGGGCTGGAGCGCGGAGGGGCAGAGGATGCTCCTCTGGCTGTTTGTGCCTGGTGCTCCTGTCCGCGGGGCAGCTCGTTGCGGGCTGCTGCAGCTGCTGCTGCTCCCAATAGGGATATTTCGGCTCTGCAGACTTAGGAGAGCATAAAGCTTTCCTGCCTGTAAGAGCGGCTCAAAAACTAACATCCTGGACGTTTACCGTGTCGCCCTGAGTCTACGCAACCTGTGAAAAGCCATGTTTTTAAAAGGCTTCATTTTCGAAAGTGCTAAGTACAGAGCATTTGCCTTCGGTGGGAGCTGCTAAGTGCTCACCGCTGCTGAAAACAAGCCAATTTATTGCGGAGTCTTAATAGTTTTAGGACCAGAACTTCACCTGCCCATGTTTGCGGATTTTAGCCATTTTCTTCAGAGGAGGAGGATCCCTACTCCGTTTGGTGTCGAGCAGCTCTTTGCTGGCATTGCATCCATCTTGCTAGCATACTTTGCACTTTATAGCAGACCAGGTGAGTAACGTGTAACATTTTAATGGCCCAACTGGTCCCATAAAAGGTGTCACAATCCATTAATCTATTTCCCTTGTATAGTTGGTCTCAGGGAGTGACAGCATCAAACCTTTATGTTTAGCATGTAGATATTTTACAGCTTTTCTTCACAGTACACAAGCTACGTTTCCCACAGCACTCTTGTGATTGTGAAGCCAGGCCTGAAACGTGAGTCCGGGCTCGGAGCTGCCTCCTGCTGCTCCTCCAGCTACTGCCCCTCTCCTCCGTCTGCCTTGTCTTCATCGGGAGGGCACGGAACCGCTGCAGTGAGAGGCGAGGTGCTCCTCAACAGCTGGGCAGATGCCAGGGTCTGAAATGCCGTGTCCGCCCTGCACGGGCACCTTTTGCTGCGGTGCTTCTCTCGGTTCTGAGAGGTGGGGAGTGAGTGCTGGGGTTGCTGTCGGGATTAGGCTGTATGGAATGTCCTGGGATTTTAATTGGTGCTCATGGCTTTATTTTGTCAGAAACATGATGTTTCTCCTGAGACAGGCATGTAATCTGCTACTTAATGCTCCATAAGACTATTTTCTGGATAATGGAATAAATACCCAGCCCTCACTGAAGTTCCAGACTCTTCAGTAAGATGAACTTACATCTCCATGTAGTTGGTTTGCTTTTTCTCCTGTGGTGGAGAGTAAGTTCTTCTGTAGTCCCCAGCCCTGCACAGAATGATAGGGAGAACTGGGAAAATGGTGGCTAGGGTAATGTTTCAAGGATCGTTAATATTTGAAACCTCTGAACACCGGAGAAAGGGCTGAGAGGAAAACAATTAGCGGGTGGAACACCAGGAGCCCCGTGTGAAATGTTATGGACCAGCCTTCAGTGCTTCCTCACCTTCTGGAGAACGCCGTTTGAACAAAACTAGGTCTTAGCTCTGCTCCCTTGAGTTAAGCTAGCAGCTGCTGCGGCAGTTTCTCCTTCTCCTTGCCCGCTGCATGGAGCACGTACCTTCCTACAGGTGAGCTGCTGTGCTCACCTCGGTGTCTCTGTGGTTTCCTCTGTGCTCTTACTCTAAGGGGTAAATGGCAAAAAATCCCCGCTCTTTTTGCTAAGCACATTGTCCTGAGTTCTTCAGCCACAAACGTGTCCCTGCACTAGGGACTTCCAAGCTCAACATCCTTTTGTACCTCCCCCCAGATTAGTTCAAATGGAGGATGCTCAGTATTTAATTATGCAGATTACGATACAAGCCTGGCCTGGGAGATCATCTGCAGTTCTTTACCGTGAGTCATTGACTGTACATATAAGAAAGATGCTGTCCTGCTGTGCCAAGGGTCAGGAGGCTGCATGGGATTCAGCCTTGCTGCGCTTAAAGCTCTCAACGTTCCTGCTGAGTTGCTGGGGACCTCAGTTGGGCCTGTGTTTTGTAATGAGGTTTCCAGCCATCCAGAGAGGACTCTGACTCTATGAACTAATAGCAAGGCACCAAACAACAGTAATGACTTACGATGCCTTTCTCTGGGTGGCTTCTTTTCTCTGATTTCTCTCCTAAAACTGGTTTGACGCATTTTTCCAGGGCCTACTGCCATATCGAGCGTTAGCGTTACCTGTTCTGCTTTTGGTCTTATTTTGTCTTTCTAAAATTTTTGCTATTAGACCGTCAGTAATTCTCACCTTCAGCTCTCTGTTACTGTCTCGTACAGTCTTCTAACCTTACCTGCTTTGACTTTGACAAGAGATTTTACGTTTGAATCGTTTCTGGATGCCGATTTTACAAAAGAAAACCTCACCTGGTTTCCTCGCTGGTTTGAGCGTGAGTTAAACTGTGCTCTCGTGTACCTCTGGTCTGTCATTCTATTCATTCTCTCCTTTTTTTGTATCTCGCTCTTCCTCCCGCCATGGGCCCAGCCTCTGTGATTAAGTCTGCAGCTCTCCTGCTGTTTTTAATAGGCCTGTAGACCTGACCATCTGATGAGAACCAAACTGCACAGCGTGCTCCTGAATACTTTCACTGGAATCTCCTAATGCAGGGTATTAATCATTACTGTCAAACCATTCAGGCCCTAAATGTGTCCACCCAGTATAAAATTATACTAAACAGGAGGGGAAAAAGGACTTGGCCCATATTAAAAACAGACATTAGACAGTCCCCTGACTTCTCAGGCATGATGGCCGAGGGCACTGTCCAGTTTAACAAACAATAGCTTATTCAGCATGGGCTGTTCGTGATTGACGTTCATAAAAGTTTCAGAAAATAAGCATAATGAGTTAAAGGAAATATAGAAAGGCGTGGCTTCCTCTTGCATTTACTAACACAAATTCCTGGGAAATAGTTTGCTTGTGTATGTAGTTCAGATGCATCTACCTTGGTGATCTTAATAACTACTTTGTGCAGTTGGGTCTTCTTTTGCTGCAATTAGAAAACAATAATTGCTGAATCAGTTGCTGTCATACTGAGTTATTGTATATACAGAGCTCGGGGATTTCTTGCTTCAGTATATCACTTGAATTTGATCCTGGGAAGTGCAGAGCACAGCGTGTTAGTAAAGCATGGGGTTACTTGACAAGTCTCAAGAAAGGTAAGGCTGTTTCTCTGTTAGCTGTGAATTAGACATGTATGTTTTAAACTGTATTTGTTCTTGCTATTCCTGAGCTGCCAGGGAATGCAGCCCCTAATATTAGAATGCGTCTTTTTCCTTTTTTTTTCCAAAAGGCTGTTTCTAATTCTCTGCGGTAAGAATGCCTTTATTCTTTGGAGTTGGTCATAAAAGTTAATCGAGTGTAAAATAAAAGTTACATAAGGTGAGTGGTAAAACTTTATTATTACTGATGTTGGATTTATTGATGACTCCATTCGGTGTTATGAGCTATGGCATACCACCAACCCCAATGTACTTTCCTGCCAGTCCGTTAAAAAGGTTGCACTCGGCAGACGCCCTTCAGCGGTGCTCCGCGTGGAGGATGGGTTCGTTATCCCACGCTGAAACTCTCCGATGTGCCTGGCACGGCCGTAGGAATTTCTAGGGAAAGCTCTCCAACTAGCAATTACAATATTCTTAGGTAAATGCAGGGAATTTTACTGGCGGTTGAGAGGAACTGCCCTTTATTCCAGTAAGGCTGCTGCTCGATGTGTGTTTTGACTGACGGCATTAGTGAGAGAAGACTGCTGCTGATGAGCCTGCCAGCTATTAGCCGTACAGGCTAGCGTGAGTAGACAGCCACCATTGTCAGTAGTTTCTCTCCCCTCCACACAGGCTTTTTCCAAGCCAACCTACGTAAATAACTAGCCCGTAGCGTACTGATCAAGAATCCTTTTGCACAAGCTAAGAGGGAAGGATAAGGTGGTAAGAGTACCCAGTCCTGCTCCAGCACTTTGGCAACAGGCAAAAGGTTCCCACTTCCCAGTACAGTTTTTTTACTTGCTTTTCACACAGTATGTTTAGGTGGTCTTCACTAATCTTTCCCTTGTTTTACTCTGTGGCTATCAGAAGAATGTATAAACCCAGTAAAAATAAAATAAAACATCTGTATATATTGCTGTGTACAAACTGAGAAAGTTAGCTTCCTTTTCTGTCTGTCATTAGCTGTATTAGTTGGTTTAAGTGGCTAATATGGTAATGTGATGGTCAGTGGTTTATACATTTAGTTCAGTGTACTACCGATTTAACGTCCTTTTTCTCCATTCGGTTGTGTCTTTGATAAATATGGCTTAAAATGTCAGGGTATTTGGCACTTCTGAAAATCTCGCGAAGTTTTTCTTTCTTTAATAGCTTTTGCATTTGTACCTCTAAAAGCCGATTGAAGCAACAATGACAAATGAATAAGCCAGCTGATACTGGAAAGAACAGTAACAATGCAGCGTTTCCTACCCTGACTTGCATTTCATATTTACCATGCTGTGAAAAAAACCCCAAGTCCTCCTAGAATTGTGGTGCAGTAGGTTAGTTGTCATTGATCTCGGCAAGAATGCTTAAACCTGCCAACTGTGTTATATGCTTGAAGTCTAGACAAAGATGTGGCAACCAAGCATGTTTCAGCTGGATTTTGCTTTTGAAATTAAGTAGAGATTCCAGAAATTGGGGTGGAGGTCAGTGCTCAGAAACAAGAACTTCACAACTCTCCCTAAGAAGATCCGGTTTGTTTACTTATCTGAGAGGGTCCAGCTGCCAAAATAGTGACTTTATGGTGGAAATAAGAGGAGAGTCTTCTTTCCCTTCCTCCGAGTGATACCACTGAGCGCTGGAGGAAGGAAGGAGCTATTTATACTGTCACAGCGACATCAGTCGAGATCTCGGGGCTCAGGAGGTGCTCGGGCAGGTTGACCAGTCCCTGCTCGCTGATGACAAGATCTTTGGAGAGGTGCGGTTTCCAGAGAAGTTGCTCCAGGTTTCAGCTCTGTTAGAGCAGCATAGGACTGTGGGATTTAAGTGACCGTTGATACAATTCACATGTAACTACTGGTAATGCCAGTCATCTTTCAGTTCCCCATGCTTGGGTGCTTGAATACAAGAGGACACAACCAAGTAGGAACTCAAGTAAACTCAGCAGCGCGCAGCTAGCTTTCTGTGTGGGACCGTGCTTGGCCAGCACCTGAAGTGTAGGTAGATGTAGGAATGCACACAGAAATTTTGGAGCAGGGCAGGAAAGATTACATGCCCAAGTTCCCTGGCTCTGAAGCATTGGGAGCCAGAAATGTTGAACGTCAGCATATCAGCGTATTCTTCCCTGGCTTGTTCTTGGATGCTTTTTTGCTAAAATTTGCCAGAGAAAAAACGGCATGAAGAAGGGACCAGTGTTGTCAAATAGGTTCCAGTGGCTGCAGTTCGATTAAGTGAGGAGCAATTAAAAATTCGTGTAGGAAGAAGATTGCCAGGGTAAAGCCCTTCCACCCCACACTTGCGGTCAGTGAGTGTGTTTTACTGATCCCAGCATCACAGTTTTTTATAGACGGTACTCTCCGCCGCGCGCGCGCGCGCGCACTACCACCACGGCCGCTGTCTCTCAGGCTCCTCTCCCCGTTACCTTTTTCCGATCCCTATGTTGTTTTCACCCATCAGTGCTGGGTCTCGTTAGTTTGCTGGTGGTGCTCTCCCCTCTCCAGCGTCCTCGGGTGCTGGCGTGCTGCCACGCGGGCCCGCCTGCTCTGGAGGCGTCTGGGCTGCGAGTCTGAGCCACCCGAGTGGAGCCTTTCTGCTAACCCAGCTGCGTCGCAGTAAACGCGCGCTTACTGTGCCACGCATCTCGCTGACTCTCGGAATACATTTCTGCCCTCCAACGCAACATCTGTGCTTTGCTTTTATCCCCTTCCAAACCTTTCTGAAGGTTTGTGTTGCTCCCCAGCGGAAGCACGGTCGCATTCTGTTGGGCTGCTCTCCAGAGCGCTTGGCAAAGGCTTCGCACGTGTCCAGGCTCCAGCAGAGACGGGCCTGGCCCGCTTGCTCTCCTTCAGTGGAGCTGTGCTGCAGAAGGTAAGGAAGGGAAAGGTTTGGTTGCGATCAGGACCGTCCTTTCCCCCTCCGTGGTTCAGATTCGCCCTTATCCGTTAAGGACGGGCTGTTTCTGCCCCGTCTCTCATAGCAGCTCGCCGTCGCCGCCCGGCACGCCGCCGAGCCGGGGCAGGAAGGCATCTCGCCCCCGATGAGCAGGCTGCCGGGGCAGGGAGGCAGCTCCCCGATGTCCCCAGCCCTCTGAACCGGGCGGCAGGCCGGCGGCCGCTCCGTCCCTTCTCTCCAGCCCTTCTCAACTACCATCCCAAACGATCTCCAGCATTTTAAGAAGAGCAAACAATGCTCTTAAGGAAGGGAACCAGGCTGGGTTCATGTGAAACAAACCTTGCTGTACTTAATTGCACGAGTGGTTACTGGAGATAATTTGACCTTACAAAAGGGAATTATATATGATTTTTATCTTATTTCTTTCCTCTACAAACGCTCCACAGCGTGCGCGATGATTCATACCAAGAGAGCGGCGAGGATATCGCGCAACTCAAACCATTTTGAAGGAAATGGACCCTCAGTGCCCTGAATAAAATAGAAAATTGTTAATAGCTGAAAAATGGCAAAATGTTCTCTCCTGAAAAGTCATTGTGAAACAATTATAACCACTAGTGCTAATACTGTCAGCTTATGCTTTCTTTTAGCAAAGGTGAAGGGGGGGAAAAAAACCCCATTTGCCAAACGCAGTCTTTAGAAAATAGAGAATTATTATTCTCCAAGATCAAAAGATCAGTGGCTCAAATTAAACGCATGCCAAGACTGAACATTTCCATCACGCACACACCCACGTGCACACACATGTACATGCGCGTATGTGAAGCGAGATACATTTGTAACTGTGCCTGTATACGAAGGACTTACTTGATTTTACCTATTTAAAATACGTGTTGTTGCTGGTTCCAGCTATGTGTCTCTTTATCAACATTTTATTGATCCTTTCTTGCTCTCTTAAGAGGATAACTTAGATGTATTAAAGGCTGTTTATTCCTTAGGTGTCTGTACTAGTGTAGCATATTTCCATAACTGTATTATTAGTTTTGTCCAGCCTACAGGAAAAAGTGATACTGTAGCTGGCATCCCAGTGTTAGGTCATATTAAAACCATCTGTAACAAATCTTTATTTGCAGTTACTTTGGAGTTCAAATTTCAGCTTCTACTCCACCTGTCATCAGTGTTTATCCTCATAAACTTTCACAGCTTCTTTTATTCTCTTTCTTTTTTTTTTCTTCTTAGAGACCTTTTCAGGATTTTTGGCAATCTTGCGCTTACTTTGCCTAGCAAAATTTCACTCTCCTTGATTTAGAAGAGACGCAGGTTTAATGCATCTACAGTATCTTTAGGAGAACAGAATATTTTTTAATGTGATTTCCAAGAAAAAGTAGCACTGTTGCTAGTTACAATTTCTGTGGCATAGGAAAATAAAATCTTCAGGGGAGTTGTCTGCAAACTGTTACGGCAGAAGCTTGCTTTTGCTTTGATGGGGGTAAATAATTCCGCTCACACTCTGAATAGCTGTCTAAAGAGGATTCTAACAAATTTTAGAGGTGGGTTCATTCAGATCTATTTGGTTTGCTGATTAAGATTATAGCCAGTTGTTTTTAATGTTGTCTAACAACAGGTAATGGCAAACCTAATTAAAAGCATTATCAATTAAGCATGCAGCGTATATTTCAGATTTACTTGGCGTCATCTAGGATACGTTGTTATAGGAATAGCCTTACTAAAATGCTGTTTGCAGTTTGAACCTCCTAGAAAGGAGTTTGATTTAGCAAACTTTGATTAGCAAACTTTGTTTGCTAAGACCACTTTGGTTTGTATCTTACATAAGGGCAGACGACATATATACCGCTGTTGCTGTCGGCGATCATCAAGTATATATAGTTGTAGATGCCTAACTTTGTTCATCCTAAAAGACTCATATTCTTAAAAAAAAGTCCTTAGTCTTCCATATCATTTGACTTTGAAAACTAAAAAATTCTCATGTATTTCCTTAAAACAGCTATTATCATCTCTCATTGCTTCTTGTATCGAGTAAGTTAGCAGTCTCAGGTCCCATTGCAATTAGAAGAGGACTGAGCTTGAAACCCCAGTTCAGAGCAAACATGAATTTGAGGAAAATTTTGTTCACGTGATTATGCTGTGATGGCTGTCTCCTCACAATCTGGATTAGAAACTTGGATTTCAAATTCATCTTTGACCTCTGTAGTGGATACTGACCGGTGTCCCGGGAGGACCCAGCCACTTGGAACTGGCAGGGATGCGTGCCTGTCGCAGGAACCGCGTCTGTCTCCCCAGGCCACCCGTCCCTGCCTGTGTCCTGGTGGGCAGGTGACGCTTGCCAGTCGCCCGCTCGGGGAGGCTGCGCGGGAAGCAGCCGGTCGCAGAGGAGAGGTGCGAAGGCGCCTTGGGCTCGGGGTGCTGCTGGGGGGCAGAGGCGGCTCGGCAGTGCCCTTCAGTACGCACGAAGCAGGCGTGCTGCTGTGCTGAACGGGAAGGTGATAAAGCACCAGCAAGGATGTGAATGGGAGGTGGCTGCTCTAGCATGGTTGCATGGCTGTCTGAAATTCCATTAAGCTTTCATTTTTTCCAGCAAAACCATTTATGTTTGATTTAGTAAAGACGCTTATTTGACAATCAGTGTAGTGTCTGCTAGACAGCACTCCACCGAGAAGCACCAGCAGCCTCTCTGCAGTGAGATGTGGCTGCGAGCGCGATGTTACACAGTCATGCTCTGCAGTGAATGGCAGGCACCACAAACCTACCATTTGTGTGCCCTCCTTTGAAACGTGGGCTGTTTTTAACTTCTGTTTATTACTGTGTCAGTATCCGTATTGATTCGGAAGTCCTGCCTTGTTATTGATGCTCTTGGCTGAGTTTGAGTTTGGGTTAATTTGCAATAAGATCATCTTACAGAAGGTTGTATCTAGCTGTGTTTCCTATAAGGCATAGTAGTCTCGGAGGTGTTGGCTTCCTGGAAAATATTGAAGACGCGTTGTTTGCAAGTAAGCAGTGGCTCTGGTGCTTTGATTTTAGTGTCTTGCTTGAGAAAAGGGAGGCTGCTCATCGCTTCCTTTGATAGGTCCCCTGTATGGCTATATGCTCTGCCTGCACCTTGCAGGCTAACGTGTGCGTTGTCAGGTATGCCACATCAAACAGGTCAGAGCACTGAAATAGCAAACGTATAAACTGACTGGCATTAGCAGCTTTAAAATTTTGTAAATTAGGAGGTCTGTTTTGTAACTGCTTGGCGCATATAAACTTTTGTGGATTGGGCTCATACACTGTGAGAGAAAGGTTTTAAAACCTTTTTTTCGCAATTTATGGTTTTTAATCAACCTCCTTGGTCTTCCAGGCAGAACCATTTTTAAATGTTGATCATTTCTGACTGTAGTTTATGCTGTCAGATTGTTGTGGTGAGCAAAGATGGGCATGCCAAAGAAAACAGACATTCTACTGTATTGGAAGAGTTGCGGTTTCAATAATTCTCTATAAAGCGTGCTTTCCACTGTGATATCTGCTGCTGTTGTTTCAAGTGGGGTCTGGGGAACAGTTAATATGCAGATGTTTTCCCTCAGAGTTTCCAGAGCTGCCCAGTGAAGTGAAGCCAGTAACTAACATTCCTGTATCAAAGTGTGGTACAATCTTGAAGGAAATAGGACACTCTTACAACTGTGGGGGTTTTTAGCGTGTTCTCAATAGTATTGTAAACTCGCTGTGAGTCAAGTGATTGATTTGAGGATCATATAAGATCGTATTAAATGAATGAACCCTTGGAAAGAAAGCAAAACAAAAGTCACTTATTCTAGAGAAAATTGCTCTTGAAATAGCTGATGACCACAGTCATTGAGATTATTATGATACACGCTTGTGTAAATAATTTGTCATGTTGACAAGTTGCAGCCAAAGGAAGGGGACCACGCTCTGGCTCCTCATAAATTGGGCCTGCCTGGTATCTGGAGCTTGTGTCCTCTTTCTGGTCTTTTCCTCCTTCATCTCTTACTCTACTGCAATGCAAAGAACATGTGAATCTCGAGGTGATATGCAAGTGTTTCAGGATTTCATCCAACCTGTCACAGGAGCAGTGTGTTTTCCACCTTGAGACATATTTTATTTTCTCATGCATTGCTGCGTTTGATCTTTTCATTATTTTTTGTGATGCTTTCTGCCTCTTACCCCACAAATCAAGTTTCTAAGCACTCAGAATGTCCGAATTCAGCCGATCCTGAATCTCCTCATCTTTTTAAAGGATTGGCATAGCAGTACCTCATCCTCAGGCCAAATAGAAACATGTTTTTGTTGGACTTGCTATTTAATACAAGCAGAATGAAGCAGAAGACCACGTTGTTAAAGAAGTCATTGGGTAAATAGCACATAGCTGAGCTGAACAGTGTGTGCAGAGCTATTTGTAGAGATAAGAGCTTTCCAAAAATTTGACATGAGAGCAGCGGAGTTCAAAACACAGAGCAGACAGGTTGCTCACACGATGTTCGGTGCACTGTGGTTTGATAACAGAAATACCATCTGCATCATTAGAAATACTGTACAGGTATCCTTCGTCTCAAACTGCTACTACGTACTGGGTGCAAATAGAAGACTAAACACTGGATGGAAAGTGAGACTAGTTAATGCCTGCGTACGTATTTAAAAAAATAGGAACACGTGAGCAATTCTGGATGACGGTTAACGTGCCTACCTTTGGCGATGCAGATTTTGATCACTTCATTAGCTTCAGCCCCATAATGCCCAATAGGTTTTTTTGTCTCCCGTGGGAGACATACGCATCCAACTGACAAGACAAAGAAATTCCACAAAATGCTGTTTAAAATGTAAATGAAACAATCTGTATTTAAGTGGACTTCTGTGAAGTATTTTAGAGTCTATCAAGTTTCTAAGTAGTTTTGTTCATCTCTGCCTTTCCTGATACCAACCAGAAGGGAAGGGGAAAGCAGGGTGTAGGTCTCTAAAAGACGACAGAATCGTGCAGCTGGCCAGCAAAGGTGTCAGCTCGCAAGCCTGAATTTCCAGCTTGGTTTTTAGTCAAGCAAAGTATGAACAGCCGTGTTTTGGATATTTAAGCAGAGCTCTAGAGCTTCTTCTGTCACCACTCCATCTGTGTTGGCTTTCTTTTGATATATAAGTAAATACATACACACACATATATATATAAAAAAAATGGCTGTTGTCTGTCTTTTGCGATTTGTTTTTTAATGATTCTGTTTGGGGTGAGAGTAGAGAGGCGGGGGAGCTGGCTGCAGCCATAAAGTGGACAGAAAACAAGCTTCATCTTTGTAACTCAGAAGAGTGCATTATGGATGTTTTTAATCTCTTTGACCTTGTGGCAGAGAAGGAGGGAAGTGAAGAAATTGTGACAAACACCAGCTCTTTAATGCCAGGTTTGTTACTGCTCGGAGTGCCCTAAGGGTTAATGTAACAGTTCTAAGTCCTTCAATCACACCCACCCCCAACTACAGAACACTTCCAAATAATCCCTTTATAATAGACCCTTTTCCACAGATTGTATCTAACCCATGCATTAATGGGGCCCATTGGTGTCAAGCATTTCAACAAATATGGGCCAGCCGACTGCTCTGGGAGCCCCTCTTTCTAGCTACAGACGTTAATGATCTTTTGCCCCTCTGACTTAGCTCCCCTGCTGCAGGGACAAAATTAAACTACTGCGGATGGCAAAATAGTTATTTGCTGCCCAGGCAATTACATACTTCCAAAACTCTCCATCGCGGAAGGCCAGATGGACTTTATAGAAACCAGACCCAGGCCACAGTTTTAATTATCATAGTCCTGTCAGAAATGAGTGAAATTCTGAATGACCGCATGAAACGAACCAAAAGCCTTACACATGGATTTTTTCCTCAATAAAATTTTATGGCTTCTTAAAGAAACAGCATTCATATATTTTACGAGGCCTAATCATTCACTAATGCCTATATTAGTGCACCTGTGGCACTCGGCCCCATGGAAATTACAGCACTGGTCTCAGCTACGTTCTTGTGCGTGTTATTACAAACCCCTTGTCAAAAATGCAGCACATGTTCCAGGGATAAGCTGGGTTCATTTTCGTTAGCTAGCAGTCATTGTAATAAGGGAAAGCGATTTATGGACCTTTATCTGCCGAAACTTTCGTTTCATTGTGTGGCTAAGACTTGTATAAATAAAATGACCCTTCATAGTACAAGCATTTGTAACATTTATCACAGGGCAGTATACTTATTTGAAGAGGCTCGATGTGTTGTGTTCCTGTGCTAATTCAATGAGAGAAAGAATTTCCATTGAATGCTTTCCCCCTCACATAGTAGCACTTGCTGAATAAGTGCTTGGGAGTAGTTTACAGCTATTTCCAGAGGCGACCAGGTAACAACTTTGTATTATTCATCTGCTCAGCTGACCACAAAACCTCGGTTTCCAGTTCAAGTCATTCTGATGGGCAGTACTGCACTTTTTGGCGAGCTTCTCTGCAAACTTACCTTTGCCACTGGGATGGCCCTGGGGTGCAGAGGGGTGCTGGGTTCGGCAGCTGGGGTGCAGACAGGGTGCTGGATTCGGCAGCTGGGTGGCCCTGGGGTGCAGAGGGGTGCTGGGTTTGGCAGCTGGGGTGGCCCTGGGGTGCAGAGGGGTGCTGGGTTCGGCAGCTGGGGTGCAGACAGGGTGCTGGATTCGGCAGCTGGGTGGCCCTGGGGTGCAGAGGGGTGCTGGGTTCGGCAGCCAAGCCTCAGGAGCGGAGATTCAGTGTGGGGGAGGCAGGCTCACACCTTCTCTCTCCTTTCTGGCTCTGGGCTGTAGGTCCAGGCTGACACCTCTCTCCTGGTGTCCTGTACTGTTCAGCTCTGGTCCCAAAAGGACCAATAGATGTGCAACAAATTTAATTGCTTAAGATTTTCCGCCATGGATAATGATTCTAGTTTCTGTGAAAGCCCTGGTTTAATCAGTTTGTGTTTATTCAAAGCAGGCGGTCCAATCGTTTTATTTTAATGCAACATGTTTAATCATACAGAGGCTGCAGAAGCCACCTCGTCCCGCTCCCTGACCAACACAGGATCTCCGGGGCATTTGGGGCAGATATTGGTCTAACCTGCTCTTTACAGACAGAGGCTTCACAATCTCTTTAGGCGATTGTCCTTTTGTGCATTGCTGTCTTGACTGTTAGACAGCGTCCTAATGTCTGAACTGAAGGTTGTCATTACATCCCATCAGTCAGTCTTCTCAGGGCTGAACAACTCCAGTTCTTCCCAGCTTGCCTCACAGTGGTGTTTCTAGACCTCAGCTCATTCCCCTGCTCTGCCCTGGACTGTCTCCAGTTGCTCTGCCTCTTTCTTGGAGAGTGCTGCCCCGTCGGCGGCTGTACCGGCGCTGCGTAGGATGAAAGTCTGCTTCGTCTCTCCTGAGGGCTATGGTCCCTTTGTATACCCCAATATGTTGTTACTCCACAGAGAGAGAAAGCGTTTTATGTTAGGGAGGCTGGGTTGTGACAGACCTACCCAGGCGCAGCATTTTGTGCACCAGGCCGCCGGTGTCCAGAGCCGCGTCCCCCAGCTGCCGAGCAGAGCTGACACACTTCAGGCGAGCAGTTTGTGTCCTGCCTTGTGCCTCTTCTTTCGCATCCCTGGCAGCCTCTGGGGCTGACGTGATCAGCATCACCAGCCGCAGGTCACGTCTGGGGGCAGCCCGGGGAACGGCGCTTGGATACGAACTTTACAGCTGCTTTCTAGCTGTATACGCCAAGCGAAGGATGAGCAGGTCAGACCTAGCTCGCAGCAGAAGGAAGGTGGCACCAAGGAATGCATCTCCTCTGGTTGTTAAAGTCAAATTCGCTAATGAGGTCCACTTCAGCGACGTGCTGACAGCCACAGAACATACTGGGTGTGTTAGCTCCAGCGCTGCTGGAATGAAGTCAGCTTTCTCTCCCTATGCTTTCTCATTACTTCATGCATTTGGCAGCTGCTAACAGACTGGACAAGCTTAGCCAAAATAAGAACTGATGTAGAAACATGGAAAAGACTATTTAGCATTTCCAAACATTCTTCCTGGGGAGATGGCAGGAGGGGGAGGAGGAACTGCTCTATGGATGTATTTTCTTTCTGCGGTGCTATCAGATGTGAGCAGCTCTTTGTCCGGGAGGAGGACGGGGAGGGCAGGCGTCTCCGCCGGGCACGTGCTCGGTTCCTCCCAGCCAGGCGGCTTCGTCCCCAGCGCCGGCCTGAGCCCCGGCCCCAGCGAGCTGCCCTGCGCTGCTCTGCGGCGTGGTGCTGGAGATACAAAGTGCGCTTGTATTGAACGTATCAGTTCCAAAAGGGGCTAGTAGTAAACTGAGAATATTTGGATAAACTTGCCAGCCCTCAGGACTAGAAAAGGACTTTTGTTCATGTAAAGAAAAAGACTGTTACATTACCATAGGATGACTGGATCCAGTCCAGTAAAAACTGAACTTGAAGTATAAAAAATGATTAGGAGTGTCAAACGAAGGATCTTTTACTTGAGGTCAGATATTTATTTTTATTTATCAGAATGTGAGATCTACATCTATGGCCTAGCTTTGGTCTGAAGCAACGTCTCTCTCAGGAATATTGCCCGTCAACAAAGAGAGCGTTGTGCCAAGGGCGGGGGCTGCAGGTCGGGGCTGCTCTGCGGTGCCATCCTCTGCACCGGTCCCTCGATGCGCCTGGGGTTTCCCCAGCTTGTTTATTTTCTGGCTGCCTGATTTCAAGTGACAGGGACAGTGCCCCAGAGTGAAATGCTTCAGTTTAGTACAATTTACTGTATCCGCTGTCGAACCTTAGAGCAAGGCCCGGGGTAGCGCGTGCCAGCCTCGGATGTATAGCGCAGGTATATAATATTTTGTACACTCCTGAGTGTCGGTGTAGCTTTGTTTTCCAAACATTCATTCCATCCCCAAAGCGGTTTACAAACATCTATATGATTATTTACAGACAGACTCTTCCTTTTTGCTCTTGGAAACAGACAGGAAAACAGAGCTGGCAGAGGCCCTGCTGCCGGTTAACTCTTTCCCCAGTCCACCAGTAACTGCGTACTGGTGCACGCTGGCCGTCACGAGGCAGAGCGGGACAGGGTGTAGCTTTGTCCTCTCTTGGCTTATTTTCTGAAGTTCACGATGACACAACAGAGAACGGGATGCAGGGAGGTAGCAGTTTGGGACAGAGGAGGTCGATTTGGTAATCAAAGCAGAGAAAAAGAGAGAGGGAGATAGCTGGAGCCGTATGAAATCACCCGCAGAGGTGCAGCCAACAGATTATTGAGTCCATGCGCCTGCTTAGGTCTTTTCTTTATGATACGCTTCAGTGTAAAGCGTAAAAGACATATTTGGTGCAAATGTTTTCCTAAGATTTATTTTTATCTAATCGCTTATGAAAGTTTTACTGACTTTAAAGAACAGATTTGCTAACCACCCATAAACCACGTTTTTCTGCTTTAATTAAACCATTTTTGTCCATGAGGTTTTGTTCACACACTGACAACATCAATATAAATATATCTCTGCCAGAGTAATTAATAAAAGCAGGCAGCTCAAGGGAGAAAGCATGTGTGTCGTATCATCTTTGTAGACTCTACTATTGTATAGTTCTTCCAAAAAAAGTTAAGAATTGCCCCAATTAAAATGTTATGTGGCTTATGTATGTTCAGATTTAATTTGGTATAACTGAATTTATGTTCATCCTTAGAGAACTCATGGGACTGCCAGATTCGGACAGGAATCATTTATACCATGGAAATACTATGCTATTAGATTTTTTTTAAAGGCTGTAGGATTAGGTCTCAATAAACTGTTTCAACAGCATTTCAAGGCTTGTACAGTTGCTTCAATTTACTGTGTGGGTATTTGCAAAGGGAATGCAGACAATATTGTTGTTTTCACCGTGTGTTTTACTTACTTTGCATGCTAAAGCGCGGCTAAAAATGTGATACGCTGCTTCCTACTTAGCATTAAATTAATACTTTTTATTGTGGTCAAAAGGAGTTTGTGAAGTCCTGTGTTCTATAATCTATGATTTTTAACTTCAAAATGAGTTAAGAAGAAAGCTGTCGCAAGAAAAGTGTCTCCATCTGTTAAGGAAGGAGACTTTCAGGTTATTATCAGGTGGACCTTCTAAATACCTGAAGTCTTTGAGTTTTTTTCCAAGAGCATTTCAGTGGTGGAAAAGCGTTCAGTTTGAAGAGACACAACCGTCCTCACATTTAGTGTGACTGAGAGCTGACCTGAGAAAATAATACCGTTTTCTGCGCTGCTCATACATTAAAAAAATCCTCCAGCCCCTTTTTCCGGGCATTTGGCTTTGTGTCCTGTCTTGTGTTTGACTGACGCAAGTGGGCTTTCTTTGCAGTTGTCTTGGGGGAAGGTGTGCATGTTACAGTAGATGCTCACTTGCTGCAATAATAGTTGTGATACTGAAATCCCAATAACAAGCCAAGTCTGTACCAGGAGCAAACGTCTTCCCTGTTTATCACGCAGGAAAAGAGCGGCCCAGATAGGAGGTAAGTTCCCTTTTCCCAACCTGAGAATCCTGATGTACTGTCTTTATTTTAACGGCTGAGGCATGTTCCCAATACTGTAGCAGGGCAATTTTGGAAAGCAGGTATTTGTCGTCCTCAGCTCCGTCTTCTGGATCGAAGTCTGGCTTTCTGATAGTTGAGAAAATTGCTATAAAAGGCAGATGCTATTCTTTTTTTTTCCCTTCCGTTTGGCTTCAAAACAGCTCGTCTTAAAAAGAGCAGAAGTCTTCTCCTGTTGGATTAGAAGGTGGATCAAAAGGCAAAATGTTGGCTTTGGTTGTTGGACGGTGTCTCTAAGGCTTGAGACGGGTGTCCACAGAAGATAAGAAATTCTGCGTGGAGGTTATCAGAATCTCCTTAACTCAAACCTGACTTGCTCAGGCATTGCAAGATATATGGTATGTCAGATTATGTATTGTTTTGAGGCCCGCTGTCAGAGAACCAGATGTGTTGGAATTGCCTAAGTAAAATAACCTGAGCAGAGGCATCTGCGTACCTTTCATTTGACACTGTGCTGTGGCGTTCCATCGGAGCAGTTACCTTAACAACATCATTCTGCTGAACTGTCTTTTGACCCAGAGATGGTATAAGATCTGAGTTAGAGGTTTTGAAATGTTGTTTCTCAGCGTATTCAAAGGGCAGATTTATCATTAGAATCAACTCCCTGGAATATATCATTTCATAAGTCGGTGAATTGGCTTGGGGTAAAGTTCATCCAGGCGGCACTTGGGACTATGCAATTTACCCTTGTACTTCCTTATAACTAAGATTTCAGTTTGTGATGTCAGACAAGATACTTGTTTAGTTTCAGCTGCAGAGAGGTCAAATTGCCAAGCCTTAGAAGGAAATAATTGAATCAGTCCTTCGCTGGTCATAATTTTGAAAAGAGGAACAAGTTTTGGCTTGACGAATTCTAGAGCTTGCTTTTAAAAAAAAGAGATTTCCACATATTTGAGTGAGAAAGGGTAACAGTCACATTTCTTTGGAGGATGCAAATACCAGAAAAGGAAGGTAATTGTTCTAGGATGGTGTATGGAAGTAAAAGGTGTGTAGATAAGGGGCTCCCTGAGCCAAGAACCGTGCACGACACTTCTCCTTCTAGCAAACAGCGTAACAAACCATTGTCTTGTACCAGGGCTCCCTGGGACCGGTAGAAGAAGTAACAAGCAGTAGTAATGAGATAAAACTGGGCAGTGGAACTGGGCTGTGGTTCCTTTGCCTCCCCCTGGAGCGGTGGAGCCTCCCGGGCTGGAGCCATTGAAAAGGCTATTGGAAAAAGGGCTGGCAAATGCGTTGCAGAGAATAAGCCTCCTCTGGCAGGGGGACGGACCAGCTGATCCAGCATATCTCAGTATTACGGTTCTATAGCAACACTCAGAGCACTTCAGAAGTAGAAACACGATCAGCTCAGGGCTGTCACGGTGTCTCAAACATATTAGAGATGCCAGAGTGTGTGGATAGCGCTAGCCCAGCCTCCCGGCTTGCACACCTTCGTTATTAGGGCACTCTTCCTTCAGGACGTGTCGTAGACAGTGTGCCGCTGCCACTGGCCTGGCAGGTAGTTTGTGAGTCGCCTGGTGTTGACCCCGACACCTTTCACCTTCAGAGGTAATGTTCTTGAAGTATATCTGAACAGGTTTATGGACCTCTTCTGGATGTCAGGTTGTTCAACTAGCAGGAATGTTACTGGTTCTGAGATTTTGGTGAAAAATGAGCACCCCAGAATTCCTTTACAGTTTGAGTAATTGTGTTAGAGGGCAAAATTACTATATTCACTGAGTACCTTTGAAGGAAAATGACTTTGCTCATTTTGTTCATGTGTATCCGTTCAGTGAGAATGATGCTAACTTGCGGGTAGCTGTCAGGGGGTGGCTCCCCTTCTGTAAAAACACTTTTATATCTTAAGATAAGAATCGACCTCAAAAACTTTGTTTCTGGTGCAGAAACAAACCACTTGAGGCAAAGATGTCCACCCTGGTGTCCCCAGTTCTCATTTGAGTGATGCTTGGATTGAAGACGAACCGTGCGTAAGAATTACAAATTGAAGAAGTTCTCCTTCAAGATGTAGAGCATATGAACAATCTTCACCTCCCTCGGGAGGCAAACTAGCCCAGGAGCAGAATCTCTAGAAGCTGGAAGCGCTCTGAGGATCTGCTTTCTTTACCTTGCTCTCATTATTCAGCAAATATCCCTGTGCTGCAAGGCAAAGGGACGGAATGAGCCTGGATGCTTCCCTGCTCGCTTCTCTAAGCCCGAAGCAGAGAGGAGGCTTTAACTGAGCAACTGCCTCCCTAACCCCCGGTCTCCCAAACCGGATAGCTGTCCTCCTCGTCCCTCTAGCAGCCTAAGGCAAGGTAAGCAACTGATCAGTGATTCTCCTTCCCAGCCCGTCTCAGCCCCCGCAGGTTTGTGCCGATGGGCAGTATGTCATGCTGTGGCCGGTGGGCTCTACCGGCACTGCCCCTGGGACCTGCCTCTTCTGTCCTGCCCGCGCTACCTGAGCGTCCCCGAGGGAGCAAGTCAAGTACCGGACCTCACAGAAAGAATCGGTTCTGCCTTTGTGCTCAGAACGTCTCTCGCGATCTTGTTTGTATATATTTTTAAAATGAATCAATAGTCAGCTTTTATGCAGGATGTAGCTCAGCAGTGTGGGAGCCTCCGGTGCTGCTGTGGAACGGGTGCACAGGCTTCATCGCCTCATTTTTGCACCTTCTTTTGGTAGTGTTTTCGGTAAGTATCGACTCTAAAGAAATCACACATTTCGGCTTTATGAGAGGTGAGCAGTACATTGTTACTACATCAAGAGAAAATTTCTCTTTGGCTTGGTGTGAGATGGCTGCTTTGTTTTCAAAGCTCTTTAAACACGGGTCTGCTGTTCCTGTTTTTGATCAGCTGCGTTGTTCAGGAGGGAAACCTACAATATCCTTTCATTCTTTTTCTCAGTGCCAACCCAGTTCACAAACTCATCTATTTCACACCTTCTAAAGAGCACGAGAATAGGCTGCAAAGCAGCTGCCTTACTCATTTCTGATAAGAAAGGTTACAAGGACTGTGCTTCCTCGTGCGATTGTGGCACCTTGGGGGGGGTTTCCTGTGTCAATGAAACCGTGGTGCAGCTGTGCTCCCAGCGGCGTCAGCTCGGGGGGAGGGTAGTGCCTTGCTTTGCTTTAGGGTTTCTTTTTTTTTGGTGGTTTGGTTTTTCTTCTTTTCCTTTTTTAAATCTCTGTTCTGAAAGTGTAAGGTCGTGGCTAAAGCTACGGTAAGATGCGCCCTTTGGGCCTGTAAATTCAAGGCATTTAAAGCTAGTATGTGGAAAAGTATACACTTCCAGATGAATATTCCTAGACTGCTTGATTGCCGTTATATATGCTGACATGAAAAGTAAGGAGGGATAACGATCCTCTGTATTAGGCTTATCGTTGCTGGTAAATTTTGTGCTAGAAGAGTGCGATACCTGTCTTACGTAGGGCTTGCCTTCTCTCGCTTGCTTTGCTACTCTGAACCGCACCTTTGGCAGCCTTTTTGACAGTGGTGCCCTTCTTGCCACAGTCGTGTCTAGCTATCATGTGGTAGTACGTGTCAGTCGTGACCTACCTGAGCCTCCTTTAAGTGGTACCTAAGGCAGGGTGCTCGTGCACAGATGCTTCTGCACGTGAGACGGAAGCTATGGGTGAAGACAGAAGTGAGACCAACACGGTGTTTGTCGTTGCATGGATGTAACTGGCACCGGTCACGCACAGAATAAAACCTCATGTCCTTTCGTACTCTCGAGACTTTTAACAGCTCGGTCTTGTTGCATTGCTTATAGCCTGCCCTGCCAGTAATTTTGATTCCCTCTACTTTTGATTCCCAGTAGTTTTAGTGCCCTGACAGAAAGTTTGATTTGTGGTATGCTGAGGTGTTCAAAACATGGCCCAACCACCAAAACCAGGTGGCAGGATAACTCCAGATACTGAGCTTTAAGAATAGTTGTCTTCTCAGTTCTAGGGAGTGAGACACAGAAGTTGTATCCATCAACTGTACCACAGGACATGGGCTTAATTATCTGGACATCAGTTACCTGCATCTTCCTGGTACTTGAACTTGGGCCATATATCCCCAAATCTATTAATTAAATGGAAAATACATGCGATTTCAAGAACCTCAGCTCTCTGAATTCACTCACCTTTCCCTGAGGTACCTGGATAATTGATGTTATAATTTGTTTCATATATTATTAATGATCAAGTATAATCTGAGAGCAAGGGGTTTGCAGGGGAAGGGAGTGGAGCTGCCAGGACTGTCAGGTGACAGTCCGAATTCTTCCCGAGGAGGAGGCTCGTAAGAGGCCACGAGACAGTGTTATTTCATGTGGGTCTTCTCGTGCTAGATCCTTCAGTGGACTTGCTAACGCTGTAAAAAGGCTGGTATTTTGTAATTGATATTAGCGGTATGAATGGGCATTTGAAGTCTCTGCTACTTTTTTGGCCAGAGTGTAAAATGCGGCAAATGGTTTTGGCACTCAGTGCTTTCAATAAATCACTCTGAAGAGGTCTACATGTTAGTGGTGTTCCACAACGCCATTCCCAAAACGTTATTAAAATAAAGTTGTAGTAATAAGAAATGATTTAAAACAAGCAGCAGTAAGCTCCATACATACTGATCTAGCTAAACGCCCAAAACACACCTAAAGAAGCTGATCAGAATTTATTTTTAAGGTTGGCTGTGTTTTTGTTACAGCAGTAGCACCTTTTGAGTATGAGTAAGGGGAAGGAGCCAATTTCTTTGGTTTCATCATAACAGATGGTGCATGTCTTGCCACTGTTAATTTTCAGTGTAAAGCCCCAGTTCCTGGAAACCAGCGATTAGTATAGGACCTCAGGTTTCTTAATTGCTGGGCACAGGGGAACCCCAAGGTCAATCAATTACAGACAAGAGACTCAGAAACCGAAAAGAAAGCAGAAAGAATCCATCAGCATTTTTTGTCATCTCATGAATTTTAAGACAACCATGTGATTTTGGACCCTAATTTGCAGAATTTGTAAAAAGTAACTGTTTTGTACTGCGTAGCTTGCCCTGTACCTGAGGATGTTGTAATGCTCGCTTTAGCTTAGTCAAAAATGGCTCATCGTAACTTCTGCAGAGAATCGTTCATTTTCGGTCCTCAGCAGCACGTAGGAGAATATTTCTAGCAAAAAGGCGTGTGTGGAACCGGCATCTCCACCGTGCCGCACGGCTCGGCCTGCCGAGGGACCACCAATACTGGGCAGGCAATAAGGAGACGTGATCAGAAAGAGAGCGGTCGGACTTCCTGGGGCACCTTCCTAGTTCTTTGGCACTTTTGCACCGGGAATCAGCTGTTTGTAGGACAACATCTACCATTTCCAAAAGGCACGCGTGGCTGCTGAAAGTGGCAGAATTCCCCAAGGCTGAGCATCATCGAGATGCATGTAGCAAGCTTGTAGAGCGATGAGGCTAAGACTTGAAGTCTTACAAATCTGTTCAAAGTAATGGCGAGACGGATGTTTTGCTTAGTGAGCACTCTGGGGTCGTAAACCTCCGCGCTGCACCAGGGGTGGGGGCTGCTGGGGTTTTTGTCCTGTACGACAGACCGGTGTACTGTTTAGGGAAATTTAGGAAGAAGCCTTAGGTGTCCGGCTTTGCAGGGCCTTCAGCTGGATTATGGGAATTGTTCGCTTTTGAAAAACAGCAAAGCTCATTTAGCTGGAGTGCTGGGGAAAAAAGGCTGAGGAGAGCTGTTTGGGGAGCTGTGTCTCAAGTGGTAAGAGGAGTCGCGGAGAAATTACCATCAGAACATGTTCCCGTCTTAGTACAATAAGGTTCTGTTCGGCTTCTGTGCCTGCCTTTGCTCCCTTTTGCCAGGAGTGCTGCCCTGGTCTTCCTTCCCCTTGGCTAATTGGCACTCTTTCATTAGAGAGCACCATTTTGGCACCACATCTTCCTTTTGAAATAGTACCGGGCTAATCAGACCCTAAAGCATTTTGTATCTCCACAGAAGCTGTAAGACGCTAGCGAATCGTGTCTGTTGTAATCCCTTGGAACAGCACTGGAATTCAGCACTGCCGTACTTCTTGCTTCTGCTCCCTCTTCCTAGTTAAGTGAAATGAAATGTCCTGAAACTCTAAATCCTCATCTGCCTGCAAGTAGTCTCTATCTTTTGTTTATCAGATGAAGACTTCTCTCAAGTTCCCATTTATTTTTCATCTATTAAGCTTTTAGAACTTTACTATTTTTTCAAATGAGGCAAAATGAAGTAGACTACAAAAGTCTGATGTCTTGAACTCTTTCGGGGGGAGGAAAACTTGAAAGTTTTTGTGTGTGTATATTACAAAGAACTGGAAATCCCTTTCTTGACTTGTGTGTACAATATCTGAGGCAACCCTGTGATTTGATTCAAGCGTAATTTTTTACGGTTTACTGTTTAATTTAAATCAGTGTGGTATGAATTACGTTACTGGTGAAAAATGAGCTTTTGTTGAGATAAATGCCTGCCATCATCTTGAAAGTCGTCTTCTGTTTTGACATTTTTACTTTAAGTTTTTCTGCGTGGCGATTAGACGTTGCTGTGCAAGCTTAGCTGATTGCCCTCAAAGAGAATGAGGGCGGGAGAGGAATACAAGGGGGTGGAATTGGTTTCATGCATTGACAGGAGCTGGCGTTGGTAGCACCTTCTTTGACATCCTGTGTTACTCGGGGTTGTCTTCTGGGTAGCAAAACTACACCTCCAAAGCAAGAATATAAGGAGTGCTGTGTACAGGAGAGGGAAAGCAGAGCTGGTGTTGATTTTTCTCAGGAGTTCTTGGTGCTTCTCCTCTTTACCCCTTTGCACAGAACTTGCTCTGCCGTGTAATCAATACGGCGTCTGAAACACCGTGGTGCCTGTTGCATCAAGCTGCTTTGTAGAGCAGGAGATGCTTTCACGGAGATCATATTTAACGAGCTCTGTAAATGGTGTGCTATATCATTATTGCTGCTGTTGGTTTCTCCTGCGAGGCTTTGTATTTACGGTCAGGTCTGATGTACGTTCAGCTGGAATGAATCTGCTGTGCTTGAAAGACACATCGATGACACTGCAATTCTGCAGACTTTTTATCCTCATGCAAAGCTAACTGACACACAGGAAATACTTGCTGGCTGTTTTGTGCTGGTACATAAGAGAATAGCAGTTAATAATGGGCAGACCTTCAAAAGGCTCAGTTGGATTCAAATACGCTCAAGAAATTCAGCCTCGCTTACAAAGCTTGTGTGAGCTGTCCAGACTCCTCTGCTTTGGAAATTGAACAGGGCGTTTTGGTAGAAAACAGCTTTGTTTCATGTGATTTCTCGTGTTCTTTAGATGTGGTGGAAAAAAGAATGAGAAGGTTATTTTTCCGTGACAAAAGTATGTCTCAGGAACAGCCTTCCCTACAGCTTGCTGGTATTTTTCCTTCAGATCCTTCATGAAACCAGATAATATGGTAGCACAACAGCAGACTCAGAAACGCATGCACCAGTGGAAAATTTCCACTCCAGACGTGTGGCTTGAGTGGGAGTGAAAGTTCAAAAACATTCGCTCTTTTAAAAGCCTGAATCGGTCTCTCTCCCGTCGGCTGCAGCGGCACGCTGTCTCCCATGAGCCGGCAGCGGCACCGGGCTCGGCAGCGGCACCGGGCTTGGCAGCGGTCGCTCCTGCCTCTGCCCGGCATCGCAGATCCCGCCGGCCCCAGTGCAATCCAGCTGGGCTGCCTCACGCCCATGGTTCTCCTGGCTCTCTCTCAGTACTGGCGAGACAGCAACATGCTTGTTTGACAGGAGGAGATGCGTAAAGATTTCTTTTCCTCTCCTCCGAGCTTTCCCAATGTTTGGATATGCTGGGCTTTTGTCGCGGAGCCCATGGTTTCTGCGCACCCGGCCGTTCTGCTGAAAATCTGAAAGTCTGCTTGCCAACAGGGGCGAACGGGGATGCTGGGGACGCTCCTGAGGATGGCCAGGCAGCCAGCTCACGGAGCCGGGCAGGCAGTCGCAGATGGACTAAGCTCTCTGATCCTGCAGTCATTTCATAGCACTTAGAACTTGACCCTGGAGTCCCCTGGACCACATGCGTCCAGGCGTCCCGTGGGCGTGCACGAGTGTTTTGAAGACGAGGGCCCGAGTAGCTCGCTCGGGGTGATGGCGAGAGGTCTGCTGCACGGGCGTAAGTTAAAGCGCAGGTAGAGGCTTTCAGGGAATAGCGTTTTCTCTCCTTATCATCTGGCATTTCTGGGGATGGGGAGCTGGCTCCAGGCTGTGCTGGAGGACCTTACGTTTCGACAAGAAATTTGCACAAAGAGAAGTAGTTCTCGCTGAATATACTTAGAGCTTTTCCTGTGGCCCAGAGCTTGGGGCAGCAAACAAGTTGGGTTTGGCTCGGCTGCTCTTCCCATCGGTTTTCAGTGCTCTGACCTGTTTTTGTCTGACACGTTTCTCATTAACTCTTTGTCAAATCACCAGGAAGCCTGCTTAATTGCAGGCAGAGTGCTGAATTTATGAGTTCATCTAGGCTTCATGTCTACACATTGACAGAGGTGTTTCGCTGGATGAAGTCTTTTTCTCTTCATTTTGTGGCAAGAATGGACTTTCTGTTTCAGTTACTTCTGAAAGTCATAAATTGTAGCAGTCCCTCCCTCCCCTTTATTTAAAAGAAACACAACAAAACTTCATGGCAACAGTTTATTGCTCTAAATCAGCTTGTGGGTCATTAAAGCAAAAAGGAAAAAAAAAAGGAAAAAATCTCCCTCTAACTCCTGCCAAATAAAATGCGTACATCAGCCAAACTGTCAAAGGCAGATCCTGCAACTATGGGATGAGAAGGTTTATTACACTTTGGGCTTCTGGGGAGGGATGTTATAGCAACAGGACGCTGGGTCACTGATGGCAAACTCATGGTTGCTTCGTTTCTTCATGCACACTAGGAATCCATTAAGCTAACTGACGACAGATCCCTAGGCATTCCAGTCCTACAGCACACCTCTGCGGAGGCCAAATGTTGGACGCTGCCCATTAAAACGTGAAAGAAACAACCCAACAGAGAGCCCACAAATTAGAGAAGCAGGAAACCTCAAATGATGTGCAAAAAAAATTGTAAACGTTCAAGAGAATTTTTCCATAACTTTTGCTTCATAACTCAGCATTTCTGATGTTAATAAATTATGAAACGGAGCCTTTGCAAGATCAATGAGCCTTTTGGATTCAAATCCTGAATGCTGTTCAGCAGACAGCAGATGAAGCTGCAAAATGAGTCCTGGAACATGACAGCGATTTCCTTTTGGCTGGATAGAGATGAGTCTGAACCACAACCACAGCCAGCATTCTGGGTCTGGATCCAAAATTCGTGTCTCTGCGATGGGCCAGTTTAAAGCCCCGTAATCCAAATGAACGTGAAGGTGTGTTTGTTTTACCCAGATAGACTGAGGAGGAGAAGGATGGATGGGGACTTCAGAGTGGGGAAGAGATAGCGTTCTGGGAAAAGATAGCAAATGGCTCAGCAAGACAAAATCGTGGCACTGTTACCGGCAAGGAAGGGGAGTGGAGTTGAGAATACTTGGACGAACTGTTGGATTTGAAGACAAAAGTGAGGGGAGGCGCCTTGGGTTAATAAATAAAAGTATATACTGAACTCACCATCTGCAGCAGAGGGAGAAAAGATGAACTTCGTTTTTGGCAGGTTCAGTGAAAAAAAAGCAATGAGAACTCCATGATGGGGTGGGTGGGATAAAATGGAAGACTGATCAGAGGGAGATGAGGCAAAGGAAGTGCTCCCACAATAATTAACTTTATGAGAATGCCCACAGGCTGCAGTCCAGATGAAAGCTTACTTTTCCAACAGATCTACAAGTGCGCATGTCTGTCCCAGACCGCCTGTAGTTTAACTTGGGGAAAAGGTAAGACAGACAAAAAGTGTTCTCGCGCTGGACACAGCTTTGTGGTGCGGTGATGCTGTAGTTCAGATCTTAGATAAGCAAGAAGGTAAAGTGCATTGCCCTGAAACTGGTGGGAATATCAGCACGTGATGGTTTTAGACTTGCAAAAATGTTACCAATTACCAATTATAAATTTCTTTTCTCTTTTCCTCCCCTCCCTTATCTTTCCCCTCTCCTTTTCCTCTGATAACTTCTTTTAATGTCTAAGCCAAATTATCCATCAGAGAGACCTCTCTACTACCTCACTGATTTCAGAGCTAGCCTGAGCGTGAGGAGCGAGCAGAAGTACAACTATTAAATTTCAACTCCACCAAGTCAGATTCCTGCAAATTACACGTGATTTTCTGTTGGGTTTTTCTTCCTGCGGCATCTGTCTTTTTGCTGTTGGTGCTACGTATCTGATGTCAGCCTTCACCTGCCCAGGAAAATAGGGCTATCTATGGATGAATGGTCTTATGATTAAAGTTACTCATTAGTCCTTGATAGAGATGAACTTAGTTCTGGTCTTAACTGCGAATAACCAGTTGCTTTCATAGAGCTAGATACGACTATTTGAATGAGTACATCCCAAATCAGGTGGCTGTGGTGAATTGAGCCTTCCAGCAGTCTGCTGCAGGATGAATTGCTCCGTGCTTCCATTTGCTATCTTTAATTTACCCACAGATAATACTATTTGCCTCCCTTTTCTTTGTCCAGTTGGTCTTCTTCAGAGCATCAGTTGTCTCTTAGTGCTGGTCATGCTTCTTCTAAAAAATATATAAAAAGGAATGATTTCTGTGCATTCCAAAAGCAAGCCTTCAAACAGAAAATCTTTTTTGTTACTGACAATGACTTGTAAACAGTTGGTTTGAAGAATTTCGGCAGAGGAAATTTCTGATTTCCTTCTGGTCTAAACTGGAAGAAGATGTGGTAAAAGGTTTCAGTTTGTTTTTCCGGAGTTTTTTAAGGTGGGAGGAAGAGGGACTTAGGATATTATTCTGTGTGTGCACGTTTGGCAGAGGAAAAAATATGTCCTGGAGATAGTAATTTGTGATTACTATTGGATTTCTCAGTATTTTTAAAATTGTGATGTAACTTTCATATAGAACATCAGAAAAGAGCGTGAGTGTGTGAATTTGATCTTTAATTAGAGGTGTCAACCACAAGGAGCTGGACTCACTCAAGAATGCCTCCGCTCTCTAACTGGTCCTGCAGCAGCACTTTGTATGATCGGTTGATTACACATCCTGTATCTCGCCGAGTCTGAGAAAAATTGTCCTTTCCAGACAGTTTGACACTTTGTTAGACAAATATTGAAGCATCCTAGTAAATTAACATTTAAGGTATGTGCCAACCTTGGAGATACCACCTGTATTTCCTTCTTCAGCTGTAGGGGAAAGGCATATACTATGTGTCTGCAAATACTGATATTTTTATGGAACAATTGTCATTTAAAGGCAGGATTTATAAGACTAGCCTGTGTTCTTGTAGATAGTATCTTGCTTTTATTTTTATACCTGCCATAAATTGCAAGTATCTAATGAATACCTAAGTGCCAGGGACTAAATAACTGGTAGTTTAACCTATACTTACCTTCGTTTGCTCCTGGATCGTGGGCACGCAGAAAAAAATGCTGTTATTAATCAGGCAGATAATGTTCCTTGAAAATTAGAAAGCTTGATAAATCTAGACTTACAAGGGTTTACACCAAGTAAAACTGTAGACCAGCCATTCTAAACAGCTTTGCTAATAATCTGTTCCACATCATTACATCCTATTGTGATTGATTTTTACTCATGCCTGATGAATGTTTCTTCCTCAGAATTAGTGAGCGAGTGAAACTGCAGCACCTGGAAGAAGTGACAGTCAGAGTCAGGTCTCTCTGGTGTGCATAAAAGGTAGCACACCTAAAATGTACAGTTTTGAACGAGTTTCTGCTTCTGTATCTACGCTACGGGTGGCAGTGGAAGCCCAGCTCTCTGCCCCTCGGTGCCAGGTGCAGTCGGAATGCAAAGGAAGGGACGTCATTCCAGGAGGGCACTTGCAGAGGTTGGGAACTTGATCCCGCGTGTCTTGACTCCCTCTTCAGTGGCTTAATTACGGGCTCAGTATTTCCTGCCTTTATGTGCTGCTGGATAGCGATGCTTCCGTGGTTCAGGGGCATGACGACTAAGTGGTGGTACGCCTTTTCAGGTGTGTTTCAGTTGCCCGTACGTTTTGCAGTTCTTCCCAGAGTTGGCCAGCTCCACGTGCAGATATTCCACTGCACACCGCGCTGCCACGATTGCCCTTAGGGGTCTGCCCATCTGCTCAAATGCAATTGTATTGTTTCAGCTTGAACTGTAGCCTCTCCTCACTGGACTGCCCGCGTGCTTCCAGCCCATTGCAATTGCAAAGGAAAAATGGGTTAGCAAAAGTCCTAGGAAACTCCCTAGTTAAAAATAATGCCTTTTACTAATATATCTAATGGGATAGGAGAACTCGCATAATTACTTCACTGTGGTTCAGCTGGCAAGCGATAACTTATTGCCATTTAACAACGGTGTTGCTGGTAATACTCTGTCCACTCTCTTCTGTCTCCGTAACATTTATTTTGTTTTCCAGCTGTTCCAATTTCAAAGGTTCCTTACGGATAACAACAGAAGCGAACCATTCTGTAAGGGACAGTAATATGCAAAACACCGTTCAGTGACGCTGCTGGACCTTAGTTTGTGATACCTTCTTCTATTTGTGGAGTAGAGTGAGTGTGTGTGAAAAACAGGGGCTTAAGTTCTCAGGGTTTCACACAACCTCTTTTTTTCTCATTTTGATCTGTGAGATTTCACGCCCCCTCTTTGGGTTTTAAAGCTCCACTCAGATAAAACCACAGAGTTTCAGGTGATTTCTAGCTAAGACAGGACCTCATTCTGAAGCAGAGCTGTCGAGCCTTGTGCAGGGGCCCTGCAAAACAGTTGGTGAATCTGAGCTGAATTCTGGGTTTTCCCAGAGCTATCTGAGTGTCTTCAACCAAACAATTCTAGAATATGAAAAAGAGTATCTGTAAAGATACAGCTATGAAATAAAATAGGCTATTTGTGTAATCCTGGAGTTTGCCATATTGTATTCCCAGGGTGACTTAATTTCACTGATTGCTGCTGTATAAATCAACGGTACTGGGAGGTTAGTGGGCTGCTGCTTATTCAAACCATTAAAAACTGTCTGCTGTATGACCAAAGTGTTCAGTGGCTTCAAATCAACAGCTGAACATTGACGATTCATCTCGGTTTTGTTTTCCAAACGATTTCCGTGGGAGCTGTTATCACTTTCTGTCTAGGTGTGTCCCCCCTCCTGCCCTTCAAGGTGCTGGCTTGGCTGTTCAACTTCGTTAGCTAATTTGGGGTCAGTAAGGCCAAGACAAGTACTTTAATCTCAACAACAGTCAAAAGCTTTAGTCAGCCTCCATGTTCCTAGAGGTTCCCTGAGATAAAACAGAAGTTATTGTTATTTTAGCTTGAGTAAACTCAGTAGAGATTTCCAACCCACATTAAGAACACTTTTTTTGTTGTTTTTTCTTGCAAAGTCCAAACTACCTTAAATTCGCTTCCTGTGGCATTACTGCCATATATCAGGCCTTTGCTAGTACGAGTAGAGCTCAAGGGGAGGTGAACAAGGGCATCTAGAAAGTACCAGTTACTGAGAAAGAGTCTGGTTAGGGAAGAGCAGGGGCTTTGGTGGGGTCTCACTTCCCCTGCCGATCACTGAAGAGTAAATTCAGCACCTCCGGGTGGTTCTTTTAAAAACTTCAGCTCCCTGAATAAAAGCAACCAATCTTGAGGGGGATATCTACAGTAAAAAAAAAGCAATCAAACACACTCCCAAAATCCCTTTGCATGTGATATGTCTTCGATTTGATTCGTGTGTATTTAACTTTTGACATAAATTGGTGGTTCCTGACTGGGTTTTCACATCGTCCTTTACTTTGGCATGAGACCTAACCTTGACGGTCCTTGTGCATTCTGGCAGATGGAGGGTTAATTGCAAGGTCCTTAGGGCAGCGAGCAGGGCGCACAGCAAGCTCGCTACCCTGGACTTCAGCGGAGCAGACTTTGGCCTCTTCAGGGATCTGCTTGGTAGAGTACCATGGGACAAAGCCCTGGCGGGAAGAGGGGCCCCAGAAAGCTGGTTAATACTCGGGGATCACCTCCTCCAAGCTTGGGAGCGATGCATCCCAGCAAAGAGGAAGTCAGGCAAAAAGGCCAGGAGGGCTGCGTGGATGAACAAGGAGCTCCTGGACAAACTCAGACACAAAATGGAAGCCTGCAGAGGGTGGAAGCAAGGACAGGTAGCCTGGGAGGAGTACAGAGAAATTGTCCAAGCAGCCAGGGATCAGGTTAGGAAAGCCAAAGCCCTGACAGAATTAAATCTGGCCAGGGACGTCAAGGGCAACAAGAAAAGCTTCTACAGGTACGTCAGTGATAAAAGGAGGACTAGGGAAAATGTGGGCCCTCTCCGGAAGGAAACGGGAGAGGATACGGAGAAGGCTGAGGTACTCAACAATTTTTTTGCCTCAGTCTTCACCGGCAACTGCTCCAGCCACACCGCCCAAGTCGCAGAAGGCAAAGGCAGGGACTGGGAGAATGAAGAACCGCCCGCTGTAGGAGAAGATCAGGTTCGAGACCATCTAAGGAACCTGAAGGTGCACGAGTCCATGGGACCTGATGAGATGCATTTGCAGGTCCTGAGGGAACTGGCAGATGAAGTGGCTAAGCCACTATCCATCATATTTGAGAAGTCGTGGCAGTCCAGGGAAGTTCCCACTGACTGGAAAAGGGGAACTGTAACCCCCATTTTTAAAAAGGGAAAAAAGGAAGACCCGGGGAACTACACGCCAGTCAGTCTCACCTTTGTGCCCGACAAGATCATGGAGCGGATCCTCCTGGAAACTATGCTAGGGCACATGGAAAATAAGGAGGTGATTGGTGACAGCCAACATGGCTTCACTAAGGGCAAATCGTGCCTGACAAATTTGGTGGCCTTCTACAACGGGGTTACAGCGTTGGTGGATAAGGGAAGAGCAACGGACGTCATCTACCTGGACTTGTGCAAAGCATTTGACGCTGTCCCGCACGACATCCTTGTCTCTAAATTGGAGAGACATGGATTTGACGGATGGACCATTCGGTGGATAAGGAATTGCCTGGATGATCGCACTCAAAGAGTTGCGGTCAACGGCTCGATGTCCAAGTGGAGACCAGTGACAAGTGGCTTTCCTCAGGAGTTGGTATTGGGACAGGCACTGTTTAACATCTTTGTCGGCGACATGGACAGTGGGATTGAGTGCACCCTCTGCAAGTTTGCTGATGACACCAAGTGGTGTGGTGTGGTGTGGTGTGGTGTGGTGTGGTGTGGTGTGGTGTGGTCAACACGCTGGAGGGAAGCGATGCCATCCAGAGGGACCTTTACAGGCTTGAAAGGTGGGCCTGTGCAAACCTCATGAAGTTCAACAAGGCCAAGTGCAAGGTCCTGCACATGGGTCAGGGCAATCCCAAGCACAAATACAGGCTGGGCGATGAGTGGATTGAGAGCAGCCCTGTGGAGAAGGACTCGGGGGTGTTGGTCGACAAGAAGCTCAACATGACCCGGCAATGTGTGTTTGCAGCCCAGAAAGCCAATCGCATCCTGGGCCGCATCAAAAGCAGCGTGGCCAGCAGGTCGAGGGAGGGCATTCTGCCCCTCTACTCCGCTCTCATGAGGCCCCACCTGCAGTACTGTGTCCGGCTCTGGGGCCCCCAGCCTAAGAAGGACATGGACCTGCTCAAGCGGGTCCAGAGGACGGCCACGAAGATGATCAGGGGGCTGGAGCACCTCTCCTGTGAGGACAGGCTGAGCGAGTTGGGGTTGTTCAGCCTGGAGAAGAGAAGGCTCCGGGGAGATGTTATAGCGGCCTTCCAGTACTTAAAGGGGGCTTACAGAAAAGATGGGGAGGGGCTCTATCAGGGAAGTGTGGCGATAGGACGAGGGGTAACAGTTTCAAACTGAAAGAAGGTAGATTTAGATTGGATATTAGAAAGAAATTCTTTACTGTGAGGGTGGCGAGGCACTGGCAGAGGTTGCCCAGAGAGGCTGTGGATGCCCCATCCCTGGCAGTGTTCAAGGCCAGGTTGGATGGGGCTTTGAGCAACCTGGTCCAGTGGAAGGTGTCCCTGCCCGTGGCAGGGGGGCTGGAACGAGATGATCTTTAAGGTCCCTTCCAGCCCAAACCATTCTATGATTCTAAGTGTACAGTTTTACATGTTCACTGTGGAAACAGTGCTTATGGTTGGACCCAGATCTGTAGCTGTTCCTCCCTGCTGTAGCCCTCACCACAGGAGTTCACACCTTCGCAGCCTCAGGGCCAGTGTGGGTCAGGGCAGGGGAAGAGCTCCAATGCTCGAAGGCCACTGAGAACCTGTAGCCAGTGCAAAGCGCAGCAGCTCGTCTTTTAAATGTGGGGAGCTGGAAACCCCAGTGCTCCTTGCTGTGAAATAGCTAGCTCATGCTGTTGGGTTCAGCTCTTGGCTACGTTCAGTAACACGTTTTAATGATCTGAGACTCATTTGCCTAAGGAAATTCCTCTATTCCCTTTCTTTTTCCCCGTAGAAAAGGGAACTGTGTTTATTGTGGGAGAAGAAATCAGGAGAGGCCCTGATTATGGTAGAGACGGCAACTGGGAGATGAAGAGAAAAGCCGGGGGAGGGCTGGGGTGGAGTTGTTTAACCGGTGAGTGATGAGAAGTGATGGGATTGAGTGCGACTGACTCGGCGGGACTGTGGGGACCGAAGAGTGAGTGGGGAGCGAGCCAGGGCTTTGCAAGTGAGGAGGCCCGGTGCCAGGTACAGTGGAGGTGGAAGGAAGGAGGAGGGAGACTGCACACAAGGAGCGGGGACCGAGGCTTATCCTGGCAAGGGGACAGGCATTGAGGATATAAGAGGAGAGGTTTGCAAGCTGGGTAATACGTATCGGGGCAAGACGGGGGAAAGATGCTAGGGTTGATGGGCAAGGAACCTGGGATTTGGAGAAAAAAATCTGAGTCCTGAAAGTTAGGGCTGCTTGGCAAAATGCTTTGGGACTGGGGTTCAGAGGCAGGGCTGGATAACTTGGGATTGACTGGGTGGCATGGGGTAGAATTCGTGGAAATGGGCAAAAGGTTTGTGTTTACTGCCCTGCAGTCCTCTTGAGTGCCTGACTGTATGTCGTTTACCCTCTCCTCTACCACAAAGTCTCTGAGATTCGGGGCAGAGAGCCTGAGAGCTGCTGAGGGGATGGGGACTTGCTGCTGCCGTTGCGGTTGCACGGCTGCCGGGTTTGCTGTGGTGCATGGTGAAACCTCCTGCAGCGGTGAGCCATGTGCACAACATGTAAAAACACAAGGAGCAATTGCTACTGTTAGAGTTCGCTTTAAAAACAAAACGAGTAAGACAAAAATGAAACAAATGACTGAGAATTAGCTCACGTAAACCAGAATTTGCCACTATAATTTTAACAAGATCACCAGCAGAAAAAGTCTTGCAATGCAGTTTTTGACTTGTGAATTGCATGTTGGTTTGGACAGGGGAGCTCTCTTCCATTTACCGAACTGGAGTAGAGAGATCTGCTCTGGAAATTAACTGGGGCAGTGTGGCAAAGGCCGTTGCCTGTGCAACTCCTGTTTTATTTACTCTGGAAGCTGGAATGCGAGGCATGAACAAGGCAGGGTTTTTCTCCAAGAGGAAGGATGATGTTTCGTGGCCAAGACAGTGGAATTGAAAACTAAACTCCATCACTGCTCCTGCTGCTGTGTTCTGAGGAAGTCATTGAAGCCAAACTTGCCTGAAGTAGCCACTAATTGCATGTTCGTCATTATCGTTGTCTGAATGCCCGACTTGAGACCCGGGAGTCTAATCCACAGAGCTGCCACCAGCGTCAGGTGGGGCTCTGCTCCCGGCACTGGACGTGAGCGGTAACCTGAAAACACAGGAACGTGCAAGAATGCTCCAGGTGTTCAGTGTCCACCTCTTTGTCTTATTTCTTGAGCTATAAAGTGAGTTGATTAGGAATCCCTCACAAGTGTGTTATAAAACCAAAGGACCATTTGGGTGCACGGTGTTGCCGCACATAGTATTTGTTTAAAATACTTTTATGCGTTATTCCAACGCAGCTCTTTGACCTTCTGCGCTTTACTGTTATTAGAGACAGAGCCTATCCATTTAGCTAAATCTACTGAAGTCTAATTGGTAAGCAACTGCTAGAGTGTTCCCAAGCAGGAGATTAATGAAACTGAACACAGGGAGGGTTGTATCTCTCACCAGTTCTGTCCCAAACAAACACGTGTTCTGGGAGAAAATGCAGTATTTCAGTGAAGCTTCAGTGTCATATTTTGATTAGGAAGGAAGAAGCCAAATACTAATGGCATGATTTTCCCTTTGTCCATTTTAATAGACGTAGCTTGACAAAAAAGGGTTAGTGCTGGAGGTGAGAGGCCAGGGCATGTCTGCTGGGACCGATGCAGAGAGGTGGGTGCTTTCTTGGCGATGCGGCGGGCTGCCGGGCTGGGCGGCCAGCCTGGGCTGGTGCTGGAGGGTCGCAGAGCCGATGCTGGCGTGGTCCTGATGCTCCGTGGGTGTTTGGAGCTGGGGAGCGAGAGTCTCGGCTGACAACGTCGCTCCAAGATTTCTCAGCCTGACCTTATACTTGATCTGTTGCTGTCATCGCCGTGTTTTAATTTTTCCTTTCCTTTGTTCCTACCTTTTCTTTTTTCCCTGTCTTGAAATAGATGGGAAAGTATTATCGTATCCCTTGAGATTTTGAGAGAATTAATTGCTAGTAAAAGCATGTTAAGAGCTTTTGATGACTGAAGTAATTTGCAATGACACAGGGTCTGGTAGGGGTAGAGGGAAATCTAAGTCTAGGGGAAAAAGATTTTCTGTGATAAGGAGGCCCACTTGTGAGCAGAATACAGTCTTGCCATACTGAGGACTCAAAGGGCTTTTCCTCATGTTAGTGGTGTCCTGTGTAATTTTTAAAATGTGCTTTTCTGGGTGAGTTGCAAAATGGATCATCACAAGCGTTGGTATGGAATGCTGAGCATCTTTTCTCTTTCTGTGTCATCGAACTTACTTTACTGTCTTAAGAAAGAAAAAGTGCTAAGTCTCTTCCTGGTAAAACAGCGGTTTCCTTTAGACCACAACCCTTTAATTAACCCTTTTTTCCCACACCTGGACTTTTAAGTATTTGAGGGGTTTTATTTGGAAGGTTTCCTCTTCTGCACACTAGCCAAATTTTATCTCACCTTCAACCAAACAGATCCTCTAGTGTCAGTGAATTTCTAGTGTTATATAAATGAAAGCATTGTTTGTTACAGCATTTTTTAAAATATAATGTCACAGCACTGTGGAAAGTGACCTGTTTTGAAAGTTTACTAAAAAAGGAATGTAATTTTTTATTTATAATAAAAGATGATCCTGCATGAAAGGATCAAATAGATAATGCAGAGATGGAGCGGTTTAAGGGCCTTGTCATTAAAAGCAATACAGTTTGGAGAAGTTATTTGCTTTGATTACGTAAGCTGGTGTGGATACTAGAACTGTGTGTTTGTCTCCATAACAATTGTAATCCTGAGCCTGTTACTCCTGGACAGCTCTGATGTATGTCCTTGGAGGTTCTGCTAACCAGGAACTTCAGATTATGACTAAGAGCTGATTGTAGTCTTGTCATATGTCTCTCTAATTAATTATATATACCATCCAGCTTTCTCCTTTCTATTTCTTGTTTGGAATCCTGCATTGCAAATAATCTTCCTTTCTTACTTCTTTCTGTAGCTGTCATTTGATATCAGATGACCCACGTATTTCTTCTTCTCCTGTTCTTCTACAGATTGCCGATGACCTGGGAAATGAGAAATTCTGTATTGATGCTAGCCAGAGTGGAGCTGGGAACTGGCTGAAGTACATCCGCGTGGCCTGTTCCTGTGATGAACAGAATCTAGCCGTGTGTCACGTTAACGACCAGGTAATGACTTTGGCAATTACTAGGTTGCTGTGCTCACCTCACCGCTTCAACAGATGTCGGGGTGGGTTGGCCAGAGGATGGTGTATAGTGGCAGCACGGCATGGAAGCGACTGAGGGGCTTCATCTGTTCAGCAGCTCTGCTGCGGCGTCCCTGAAATGATCTAAAACCCCCGGACTCGTGTGCTCTTCCAGTCCCTGACTCCTTTTGCGGTGGGGAAGATCGTGTGAAACGTTAACACTTGGTGTGAAACATAGGTTACGTGAACAAAACACAAGGAGACAAACGGAAACCAGTGGTGGGTATTGCGTTGCCATCAAAACTGTAGAAAGTTTCTGGTAGCAGTTGACGGCGGTGGGTAGGGAGAGCGATTCCAAGCTGTAAACTCAGTTGTTGTCTGTATTTAAGAGGGGAGTGAGAGCGGGAGATGGTTTGGGAGTCTGCTGAGGAGGAAGAAAAGTAAAAACCCAGTAGGCGTATTACAGAAATGCTGGTAGAGCAGTCTCTGGGCGGGGGTGGGGGTGAGGGATATTACATGGAATTAGTAGGATTTTGATAACGTTAGCTAATGTTTGTAAAGTTCTTTGAAGCTTAAACCCAAGAATGGAGTCAAGATGAGCAATCCAAGTTGGGAGTTTCACAAACCTCAAATTGAGTGCAATTCAAATCTAAGTTACTATTTCAGACCTAACTTAAATGAGAAATGCAGTCTTAATGTTATTACCAGTTAGCAAACAGGAGGCATATTTGGATGCACACAAAAAATGAGCTGAGGATTGAAAAATACACTTCTAACAAAAACATTTAAAAATCTGTAGCTGACAGGGAAGCTAGAGTGAATCTGAAGTAAGCCAGCTCATGTAAAATGAGAATAGCTCAGGGTGCGCCAAAACGTCAGCCCACTTTGTGAACTTCGTTCCTGTTGTAAAATGCTTTTAAATAACTTAACTTTGGATGCAGGAAAAAAAAATACAAAAATATCACAAATGTTCGTGATTTAAGCAATCTAGAAGAGATTGAGGCACAAAGCTCTAAATTTCAGCCTGCTTAGTTAAAATGAGCTGCTGATTGCTTCAGTGCCCACTCACCCCTACTCACAAGTGCTCTTACAACAAGGAGCCTTCTAACCAAGAGCCAACATTTATCATCAACTCCTTGTCTTACACCGTGAGCTGCTCGGTGCTTTCTGTGACACACACAGGGCTGCTCCTGTGTCTCAGTTGCACAGAATGACAGGATAAGTATCTTCGGGGCCATTACGTTTTCCCTCACCTGTTACTTAGATCTTTCACCGTCCTTCATTCTGCGCAGAAAATACCGGTTTGCAGGAATCTGCGACCGACCCGGCTTCCCTTCTGCGCATCCTACAGCTTCTCTGAGCGCAAGCTGTTAGACTGAGGGATGCCTTTTGGGACTCCCAGAAGATTCGACAGGGCCAATGCAACCGCACACGCTATCTAATACTTTCCAGCACTTTGCGTGTAACTATAGCTTTAGCCAGCTAGATATGTTCACCTCTTAACGGTACAGTTTTGCTCAGTGATCTATGCAGATGACTTTTTCCTCGCATTCATCCTTGCAAAAGGGTGGTGAAGCTCTTACTGAGAATTTTTATCAGCAGCAGTAGAAAAGCACAAATATTAAAGGAAGACAAAACCCAAATATTTTGTATTTGGGTTTCTTAAAAAAAGTCTTAGGCTGGGGAAAGAAACTGAGTTCTCACAGGTTTTTTTACATGAATACACATTTCTTCTTTTTAAAATGTTAACTTGTACACGGCTGGCTTTTCCCAGGTTCTTATAAATGCTTAAATTAAGGACTACATGTATATAAAAAATTTGCCAGAAACCTGAAGGCTGTATCACGTTTTATTCTAAGCCCAGTCCACTGCATGTCCTTCTGTCCTTGTCCCTCCTCTGGAGATTTTTGGTTGTGCATATTTTTAGTGCATGCAGCAATCTGATTGGAAAGAACAGCTGTTTATCATACACATACATCTCTTCTGTATTTTTTCTCTGTAATGACCACTCTTTTACAACTTCTTAATAAATAAATTTACTACAAGTCACATAAAAGGGGGTGGGTAGCAAGCAAATGCTTCTTCAGGAGGAAGAAAATAAAAAGGTGCAGAATATAATGAAACAGTAGCAAAGCAAAATGTTTTCCCCCCCTCAGCCGCCTTTCCTGAAAGATTGAAGAGTCTTAGGTCAGGCCAGCTGGTGGGAATGAAAAAATCCAGTGTAAAAAGCAGCAGATGATGGTGATTGATAACTAGAGGCACTGGATGCTTTGGGGGGGAGGAGTAAAGTCAGAGTAAGGATATACTATTTCCTAGGCTATTGATTGTGACAGCCTATGGACTCATTTGAATGGCGGCAGTATTCAGAGCGATCAGCAGCACATGAAAATCTTTGTGGATTTTTGTGTTATTGTTTATAAAGGAGACAATTTAACCATCTTTGTTCCGGAATTTCCTATTCATTCCAAGTTTTCTCTCACACCACTGCTACACAAAACCAAGTCTCACTGCTTTCTCTCCTGGAAAGATTCTGGTGTTAGTTGGTGGTTACTTCTTTTATTGAAACTGATAATAATTCTTCTGGATTGTGAAGTTTCAAAGGATAAAGATGGCTGTGAGTGTATTTGGTTGTCAGGAAAACTAAGGGAGTAAGATGCAAATATAAATAGAAAAGAAAAATGTCAAACAGTCCATAAGCACGTATGTCTGCGAGCTGATGTGTGGTTTCATCAAACTCGGTGAATTCATAATTCACAAGTAGCCAAGGTGCCTTTGGATCCAAACCCCCTGTATTTGAACTCTTAGGCACTCAGAATAAAATTACTAGATTGCAAAATCAAGTTCTTCATCCTGGTCCTAAGAAACGCTGGACTACTACATACCAATGCAAAAGCGGCATACATTTTCAAAGATCCTGTAGTTAGACCTAGTTGGAGGGTACAAAATGTTTTTACACTCCATGACTTTTTATTTAGCTGATGTCAACGTGAGTTCCATACTCATAGAAAGGGGGGGGATGTTAGAGATCGTCTTCCTGCAGATGCCTCTGAGCACGAGCGATTTTGCTCATGTGATTGCTTCAGTGAAGTCAAGGGCATCGAGCTGGATTCCTCACAGAAGTGTGTGTTTCTGGCCAGCGCCGTTGTATGCTTTAGAAATGAATCCCCTCATTTTCCCTGTGGGATGTATTTAGCAAACTAAATTCGCGTCGACTTCAAACTTTCTGCCTTGTGCACAAAACCCCAGGCGCAGTTCGTTCAAGGGGAGATTCCGCTGGGTGCTGGTGCTCTGAGCATCCTGCGCGTGAGAAGGGAGAGCGCAGAAAGTAGCGGGCGAGCCCAGGCCCTGACGAGAGTGACTCCTAAAGCCGGAAACATGTTATAAATTTTCAGAGTGACTAAGCATTGCTGATTTCTACCTAGTGCTATATCCTAACGCTGCTGGTTTTAACTTTATTTAATTTCACCTTGCTAGCAGGGTGCATTTCTTTCCATAACCGGGACTCAAAAAGCGGGAGAAAGGCTTTGTCATTCCTGCTCAGTAGGCATGCAAAGATTTGGGTTTTGTTTGTAAGTACATAAAGAAAAGAAAAGCTTTTGCAATAAAAGTTTACCCACAAAATAACTAAGCAGCATTGTGATGATAAGAGCCAGGACAGGCTTTTAATCAAAATCATTTGCTTTTCAGGAAAAAAATAAACATGTTTACACGGGGAGACGGTTCTCTGCGCCCCCCCCGACCACACTCTGTTCTTCTTTACACTCCTGTAACTTGGGAACATTCCCAGGAACGTACAGAGAATTTTCCCGGATTTTTAGTGAAGTAATTGACAGCAGAATCTGGACCTCTGAATGTTTGTTTGGTTTTTTTTCAATTTACAGATTAAAGTGCTGCTATTTAGAAAGAGATTAGTTGAGACATTTCATTAACTGTTTTTCAATTGTGAAACCAATTTTCAAATGTAAAACAATGTTAGCCAGTTTTCTTTATATTTATTCTTACTTGACAGGTATTTGAAGAGAATAGAAGATCCTTGATTGACTGAGATAATTCTGTTCCTAAAGGAGGTCTGGAAAAGAATGGTAGAAAAATGATATGGTTTGCTAAATGCGTCTGGAAAATGATACATGACTTCTGTTTGATTTTTTCATGTTGCTACTGCTGCCTTCGTGGGGCAAATACTTGAGCAGTTTAGCTGTTCTTATTCAGGAGACTGTAATATTAAACGGAGTATATGTAATAAATACAATAGCCATGAGCTTGCTTTCAGGATGATAGCTGCCGCTTTTGTTTGTGTCACATCTGTTGGAAAAAAGGAGGACTAACAGGAGCTACAGTGATGGAAAAAATCAGGCCTCTGTTGAATAAGCCTATCTTATATGTGTGTGTATAACAGAGATATTTTATATGTATTTTACGTACATATTTGGTGAGTCTGTTCAGGATTCCTAGGTATGTAATGCAGTGCCTTAAAAAGAGGAAATAAAAAGCAATGTGACTTAGTTGAAACAAAGGGAAGGCGATTCCAAAGGAGGAAAACATCTGAACAAAAGCAAAATGTGCAGCCCCGTTCTGGCCAGAAATACACGAGGCCAAACTTTTACGTGTTCACTCCTCCGTGAGCCAGCCAGACACATATATGTCTTAGACAAACAGTAGGTAGAAATATTTGCCTTGTTATTTCATTGGATTGCTAGGATAGTTAACTATTTGCAAGACAAGAACGTAAAGCAACCGCTTTTTAGCTCATTTTGAATTGTCTTTGTCCATCACTCCTGCTGCACGCTGATGCAATTAGCGGGTGTGTTTTTTGATCTTTAGGTAAACACCGCAGCTGTTTTCTCGGTTCTCTAACGCTCTTTTTTCCCTAAAGTACAAACGTGTTGCCGCAATGAAGCGAGGAGAAATAGTAGACATAACTCATACAGCAGGTAAACAGTGCTGTTTCTTCAAATAATGAGGTAATACTGGGACGTACTTTTCTCACTTGACGTGTTTCATCTCCACCTATCGCCTTGATATTGGAAACAGTTAAACAGTTACCGCATTGTTTCTGAGCTGTGTCTGTCTCAAGAACACTTCTTCTCGGAGGAAAGATGTGCAGCTTTGATTGCTTCGTGCTCCGCTCTGAGTGAGATCAGCCTCAGAATGCGATTGTGTCTTGCGGTTCTGCATTATCGATACTTTCAGTAATTGTACCAAATTGCTTGGTTACATGCTGCAAAATGTTATAGCCAGAGCCAGCCTTGTATTGCGCCGAGTTTACATCCACAGAAGCAGTTACAGAGCAGATCTGTGTATCAAGCCCAGGCTGGAAAAGGATTCCTCTGGGTTTTTTTTACTTTCCTTCTTTAGTTCTTTCTGTAGTGCCCCATGCCTAGAATAATTTTGATAAAAATCAAGAAAGGTAGTATTTTCAGTCGTCTGTGAGAGCACTACCCAAACCCTAGTTATATTCTTAACTATTTTGTGTTAAATACAACTGGCTGGTAATTAGGAGAGGTGCCCCTTTTGTTGTGAGAAATAAGAAATGATAAGGTGTGGAATTTTTGTATAAACGATGAACATAAATGATTTATGAATGTAAATGTTCTGATGGATTAGTAAATCTGATCTTTTTCAGTGCACAACAGATAAAAAAAGAAAGGAAATACAGCAGTAGTTTTAATTAATTCAGACCGTCAGGAGCATGATTGCAAGATGAAGTTAATTATTATAATGAAATGTTTGATGAAATTAATGTGACTCCAGCAGAATCCAGCTTTTCCCTAATCATTAAGGAAGCTTGTCCTGTATTTCTTGAAAGACTGTAAGAGACGTGTTTTCATATACAAGAAGCTACTTTGTTCCGAGAACAAACAGGAGAGGTAAAGGAGTTAAAGATGATGATGCAGTGGCAATGTTAGCCAATTAGCATTATAATTCTGAAGGATTTTTCCAGTGTGAAATCTGTGGATGTATCTATGAACTAGGCTGTGCCTTTTGGATTGCGGTTTGTATTTTAGTGCTCGTTTGGGTTTGGGTTACTAGCTGCAAGAGCGGTGTCCGTTAAGAGCTATTTTGAGTTCTTTTCTTTTTTCTCTTAGCTAGCTGCAGGTGATGGCATATTATGAGTTCTGTTTTTCCGAGTCAAGCCCTAAGCTCTGTGCTTATTCCTGGTCTTTCTTTTGTTTTTCAGGCAGGTTTGCCATTAAACTCAGTGTGGTTTGGTCCTGGGAAAAGCTTTTCTTGTTGAACAAGCAGGCAGGAAAGAGAGTTGAAGTGCAAATGAAAAAAATAATGAGAAAAAGGGGAATTTTGTACCACTTGTAGTTTGCAGTGGAATCCGTAGACATTAACTGTCCGATCCCTGTGAAACAGTTAAGTGCAATCTCTCAGAAATATGTTCGCCTCCTTACATCTGTACATAAGCATGTATCTTGCTGTTCGTTGCGCACCGCTCAGGATTTTTCAGCTGAGGATCTCAAAGCACTGCACGGCGAGATACTGGGATCCTTCCAGCTGCGCAAGTTCACTTTTTGTGATCGTGTGTCGGCTAGATGACGTGCGGGATGAGGATGGATGTGTCTTCAGTGGAAGAACTGGTTACAGACCAGTGGAAAGTGGTGATGAAAATTACGTAAGGGTTCTGGCAAGTGCAGGGATGGGTTTCTGTGCAGTTTGGGACATCCTGTAAATCACAAGTGGTTAGATTTCATTTCTCTTCTTAAACGTTTGGTTTTGTGACCATGTCACTGCTGCCGCTTTGAAACTCTCAGAGAGGGATTTCACGGCCTTTTCTGTAGGGCAGTATTAGTCTGTTTGCACACAAGATGCGAATGTCTTTCAGTGAGTTTGCAGATGAAATTGCGGGGAGGTTTAGAGCACGCTTAGGGGAGGATAAACGGAGGCAACCGGGGAAATCAGACGCATGGTGCTGAGCCGATTTTACCAAACGGATTTTCTGAAGGCCGCCCTGCGCTAAGCAGGGGCCGTGTCCCCGGGCTTTCGCGACGGCGATTGCCGCTCTCTCGGGCCCTCTCCCCGCTGGCCCCGGGCACTGCCGCCGGGCTGCTGCAGCAACACCCCCAGCCCGGGCGGGCGCGGGCCGCCGGCGTCGCGGCCCGAACTTCCCTTTCCTTTGATCAGCGCGGCGGCCTCCCGGCCCCGCGCCCTGCGAGGGAGGCTCCGCGCCGCCGGGCCGGCAGGACGCGGCGGCGGAGCCGGGCGGCCCGCGGGGGATGGCTGCTGCCGCTGGCCCCTCCGGAGCGGCCCGGGGGACGGCGCTGCCCGCGCCCCGCGCCCCGGAGGTGCTGCGCCTCGCTCGGAGCGAACAGGTCAGGCGTCCCCCGTCCTTCCCCGGGCCGCTCCCGCCGGGCCGGCCCGCGTCCCTGGCTGGCCCGCTCCGCTCCGCAGCGGCCGGTGCCGGGGGGGGGGGCGGCCCCGCGGCCGTCAGGCTGCCGCGGCCGGGCCGGGCCGGGCCGGCGGGGACCCCGCGGGCGGCGGCGGGAGCGGGGCCGTCGGCGGGCGGAGCCTGCCCCCTGCTGGGGCGGGCGGGGGCCGCGCTCCCGGGGCCGGCCCGGGCTCCCGCCGCCGCCGCGGCCCGCTCCCGGCCCCGCTCCCGCCGCGGGCAGCGGGAGCCCCGCCGCCTTCCGCGCGGCTGCCCGGGCCGCCTGCAAGTGGCGTCGAGCCGGCAGCTGCGGGAGTGCGCGCCGCGGGCGAGTTCTGCTCGGTCCGTGCCGGGGAAAGGTGGGAGCCCCGGTGCGTGCGGCGGGCGCTGCCGGGGCCGTCCGCCTGCGGAAAAAGCCCTCGCCCTTCCCCGCCGGAGCGGGGGGCACCGGGCAGCGCTCGGCTCGGGGCGCGCAGCGCAGCGCCTGCCCGCGCCCGGGGAGAGGCGTCGGGAGCTCGTTTTCCCGGAGCGGTACCCTCTGCGGGCACTCCGGGATCGATAACGCCGCTACGTATAGACGTAGGGGTGCGTATACCGAAGTAGTAGAGTATCTGGGACAGATGACCGGCTGTTTTTACGTTTGGTGGGGACGCGGACTGTTAATCTGTTGGGAGGTTCCTGCACTCCACCTGGAGGGAAAGTTCTGAGCGGTAACCGGATTCTTCTGTACCCGCCGAACCGAGCGAGGCTTCTCCGTGCAAACTTGGGCAGCATCGGCTCTTGGGACGGAGCGGGCAAGTCAGGGAGGAGCCCGGGCACCTGCTGCTCCCGCCGGCGCTCGGAGGCACACATCTGCCAAGGCCACGCGCTTCCCTGCGAAGGAAGGAAGGAAGGAAGGAGGCTCTGGGAAGAAAAACCCATCGTAGTGACACTATCAACCTAGCCCGTGCAGGCATTTAAGAGTTTTGTGTCTTTGTTGCCTGTAAACGGCAGATTGACAGAGACGGAGTGGCAGCTAGTTTAGGGAATCGTTCTGGGTAAATCGTAGTTGATATCCTGAAGAAGAATTTCATGCGTTGCTATTAAAGGCAGTGCTAATAAAACTTTGCAGTTAATAACTATTATCTGTTGAATTCTCATGGTATTGTTGTTAGAAGAGGACGGGGTCCAGCATACTCTAAAAGTTTGGAAGACATACGGAAGACACTGAGTCTCCTGGATTTCATGTAGTTCTGATCCTCTTTGTCGGTCACGCAAACTCCCATCCTGCTGTTGATCTCCTGCTGCTGCTGTTTGTCGCGGTTTTCCTTGCGGAGGTCTTCATGAAATGCCCTCCCAGTTGAAGTACCTGAGCGCACTCTGCACGCCCGGAACTGCCCCAGCCACCGTGTTGCGTGGTACCCACGAGCGGCATGCGACTGTGAATACGATTTAGTTATCAGCCGTTACAGGGAACCAGCAAGCTCTCTGCCTGCTCGTACGAATAAGCCCCTGTCAGCACACTCTTCCTCCCCACGAACTCTGCCATTTTGTCAGAAGGAATGAGGCCATTGCGGTCCGCTCGCATGTAACCCACTTGTCACTGGACGTAGTGCCATGGTTTCTGTTTGGTTTGGGGTTAGAACAGTAAAGATGAGTGTGTGGTATGTATGAAAACATACGCTAATATGTCGATGCCTTGCAGCGTTACCCTTCCTTGCACCTTGGATAAAGGGGATTTCTTTCTCATTGTAATATTTTCTAAGAAATGCATCCTTGGAGTGCGAGAATTCATTTTGGTTCAGGAAACCTGTGTTAGGCCTTGGGTATCCTTTAAACCATGTTCTACACAATTTAAGTGGCAGTGTGAATGGGGCACACGGCTGGTATGTGGTCTCCGCCCTTGTCCAAAGCCTGTTTCTATTTCAGGGTCTGCCCTCGGTGTAATGACGAAGGTACGGTGGGTGAACGGTACTGTACGCAGTACATTTCAGAAGGTCCAGGCTCTGTGGTTAGACAGGAACTCTGAACGGGGATGAACTGCTCACCTGGCGTGGTTCAGATCTTGTCTTTAGGGGTCAGGTCCTCAGGCTCTAGGAGAGAGTAATCTACAAAATAATTCCGCGAAGGTATGCTAATGCAGCTCTCTAATCATCAGGCCGGTTTCAGCTTAGAGAAGCAGAGACTTAAACGCGTCAATTCCGTCACTTTAATCTTCCCTTCGCTCTAACAAATGCACGAAGCTTACAGGAGGTAGGGAAAACAATGGGAAGATTTTGTGTCATTTGAGCGAGAGAGGCTGCTACCATAAATACTACTTTATTGTCCGAGCCGCGTGAAACGCTGACACACAGAGTAAAATAAAGGCAGGAAAAAAGAGCTCTCAGTAGCTATTATCGCACAAATCAAGTGACAGCCTCCCCTGTTAGCTGCAATAATTTGAGTTATTGGTTAAAATGTAAAATGCAAGTCTTTGCATATTTAACATGTCTCTCAATTTTTGTTTCTGATTCCCAGATCTATTATAAAGTTATTAAAGAAATTGAGCCAGGAGAAGAGCTCTTGGTGTATTTGAAGGAAGGTGGTTATTCACTTGGGAACATGGCGCCCAGCATGGAAGGTAAGGCCTCGTTTTGCTAGACAGGACCTTTTTGCACCTCTCACCAGCAAACCTAGGAATGCTGAGAACCTCAGTTAGTGCTGAACTGGGACAGAAACCTGAGCCGGTACCTGCCCCTTCTCTACCTGTTCATATTTTATGCTTATATTCACTCTTTCTCTGGTGAGAGTAGCTGTCTTAGTCAATAAAAGCAAGCAAGTTTTATTAACCTCAAGGCATGCAACAGATTAATTTGCTTCCTCCCTTTGAGGAACACTGTGGTTTTGAATATGATTGGAGGTGCCTTTTTAATCCCCAGGGTCACCGTGTTTCTTCGGGTGTAATAAAAATGGGCCAAACCATTCCAAGGCTTGCAAAACACTGGTCTTGAGAGCTTTAGATTACGTGGAAAAGGGGGATCCAGGCAGAGGATGGAAGAGTCATCACCAGAATTATTATTGCTAGAATATAGACACCTCTGAAACCCTGAAATGATGCAGTGAAGGCCAAAAGAATTATTATTTTTAAACGAAAGGTCACATTTTTATTACTGCAATGTCTCTCCTGCCTTGCAGTGAGTTGGTATTGCCAGACAAGGTGCACAGCTCAAATAGGCTCGCAGAGGGAGAAGTGTCCTTAGCTGCGTATTGCGTATGGAGCAGCCGGAAAGACTAAGCCTTACTCACTTCTTCGTATATTAGCATAACCATTTTCCTCTAAATATCCTGCAGTTAATTACTGAAGTTCAGTCACCACACAGACTATCTAAAAGACCGTGATGCTTTCCAGGTTAAGTGAGCGTTTTCTAGTAAGCTAGAGCAAGGAGCAAAGCGCTAAGATTTTTGGATTCTCCTCCTACACCAGAACGGTGCTATGTGAAATTCAAGAGGACGTGGAGAGAGGGATGGGGAAAGAGAAAGAAAAGAGAAGACTTTGAGTCCTCCTTCCTTTTTCATGGTGCACAAAGATGGCTATAAAGTACTTGCCTTTTTAGTAAGAAGCAGCGTGGAGCTTTCTGCTTGTCATTCTGTGAGACTGTTGAAAGCTTTGGGTTCAATTTTAGTTTCAGAAAGAACAGAAACATTTGGTACTACAGAGCAAGAATAGCCCGAATTCCTACAGTAAGGTTACAGATCTACCTCGGGGGGTTGGGAGGGAAGCGCAGACTGAGCTGGTTCACGGGGGAGGCTGCTGCGAGGCAGTTAGGAGGTGTCATTCCCTGGGGCCAGGTTGCTGCTCACCTGCTCTGTGCAGGGTCCCTGCGTGCTTCTCTGTAGTAGCTGTTGCTGGCTCTTGTCAGCGACAGGAGAGCAGGTTAGCGGGACACATGGCCTGAAATATTCCGGCAATCTGAGAGTGTCGCCAGGAATTTTTTGTCCTTTGCTAGAGTGCTTTTCTCAACGTTCATCTGAGACTTGGACTAATGTTTGGTATCCCACCTCTTTCACTGCTGGTGGCAGAGCCTGTCAATACAAACACTCTGTGCAGTGGAAGTGATTTCTTAGGAAAACGAGGAAAGATGTGCTACGCCATTCCCAAAAATACTCTAAAAACAAGGCAACAGCACAGACATATCTAGAGTAATCAAAAATTGTACAGATTCTTATTTTAAAATGGTTGTTTGCAAGTCCTGAGATGAGTACAAAACCCTATCGTAACAGAGCATTGCAGAAACCTAACCTCATGTGAAGCGCATTGGGATCCTGAAATGAAAAGAAGATCAGTCTGGACTTGCAAAGTTCTGCTCTGTTTTCTAGGGCTCTTAGGTTCCTCGACATTTGGTGACAGTGAAAGGTAGAGAACAACGTAAAAGGTACATGAGTTTTCTCAAGTGAGGAGATTTATTAGGGCATATTGCTTACGTCTTTTTCTGTTCATTTGTTGAATGTGGAGCCTGTTGCAGGTTTCGCGTTAGTATTTGATGACTAATTTCTATAAATATATTCTCATCTACCAGTCGTTTTTAAACTATTGGCTGGAAATACTGTTCTACATAATTAATCGCTGAAATTTGAGTTGTCTCACCTGGACATCCTACAATACATTTGTTTTCTTTTACCTGTATATGAGTATAATTTTCAGATTCAGATTTGCAGTGAAACTCGTGTACATACGATATGCACAATTAGTTTGAAATATTTCTGAAAAGGTGGATAGTTTGAGCGTTAGTGCTGCTGAAAGCTCTTTTGCTGAAGGTCCGTGGGTGAAGTGAATGAACAGGCAGTGCGGTAGCTGCCGTCTCACTGAGATGTCAGGTTTGGGATTATTTTTTCAGTGTTCTCCCCCCAAAAGTTAATATTTTTCTTGAGCCCAACACACAGAGGCGAGTAATTTCTGTATTCACAATGATGGAGTAACACATACCTTTTGTTTGATGTCGGGGAGAAATCAGAAAGAAAACTCACCGCTGCTTTGCGTTTCTGTTTCTAATAGGCTTTTATTTGAACAAGCAAAAAGCGCTCCTTGTTTTCCATCTTTGTCATTATGTAACATTTGTCTGTGTCTTCCTGGTAGCGTCTAGTGCTTTTGCCACATAATTGCTTTCAAATTGTAATAGGCCAACATTAAATATTTGACTTCTTAATACTTTTTAGTTTCAGTAATGCTATCTTCCTGCTGCCTCGCACCCCCATTTCGATTCTGAATTAACAAGAAAGAAAATGCAAAATCGTTCCACACAAAGATAATTATCATAAAAATCTTTTATCCGAACCCCAGCCAAACACAGCAGACCCCTTATCACTGCAGGAATTTTGAGTAGGGCACTTGAACTCCTTTGAGATTCAAGTCTGGTAGATTAGCATGTAGATGCCACATAATTGTGTTCCCCTTGGTTTCTCTGAAAGCTATTAGGCACTGATTTATTTTTCTGTTACATTCCTGCTTTGTCCTGAGTGTTACTGATGGAACTTAAGATAGACACATATAACCATAGATTTGACAAACAAGACACAGAGAACAGGCAGCAATTTTTTTGTAACTGGATTTTTCTTTTCTTTTTATCCCCTGCTCCCTGTAAGATACTGAAGTAGTAACCTTTTTTGAAGGGCAGTATTTTCATTTGTGGTGCTTAAAGAAAGAAGAAAACTTTAATGAGAACTTGTTTTGAAGGGCAGTGTTTTTATTTTTGGTGCTTAAAGATGGGGGGAAAAAAAAAAACCTTCAGTGACCCTGAAGTCTACCAACTGGCTGTCTGATGTAAAGACACGAAATAGATACCAGGTCTTCTTAGTTCAGTCCTGAGCCTCCTTTGTTACTTAGGCTTCGTTTTTGCAGGGTGGCCGTCTGGCCCTTCGTCTACAGATCAGTTCCTTTCCCTGCAGCGGTATTTATTGAGAAGGCTGATCTCTAATCTTCTGAAGTTCAGAAACGGGAATGCGGGAGGAATGGGTACTGGGTATTGATATGATATAATCAGTACTCTGCCAGCCAGCCAGTTCTTCCTCTGTTTAACCTCTCTGAGCGTCAAAATAGCGTTTGCAACCGGTGGCAACATGTATAACATGTGACGGCAAGGCTTTTAATCGTATTTTGGTCAGTCCTCTAATTCTTCTTTTCAATAAAAATTTCTTTTTCCAAACCCAAATATTCTGAAGCACATGCATTTCTTTTCTTATCATCCCTCTTTTCTACCTGTGGAACAGCTGCTGCGTGTGATGATGGAAGAGGAATGTTGTTGCTACTGAAGCATGAGCCTGGACAAAATAGACAGGGTTTTTTTCAGTTTGGTGACGTGCAAGGGCTAGAGCTGTATAATCTGTGTAGCTCTGACAGCGTGCAAATGCAAAAGCAAAAAATGCACATGCCTCAGCTGAGCTGTCTTGTTTCTTACCTTTCTTAATAAAAGTCTGATAGGGGCAGCTCCTCAGCTTGTGTAAACCTAGCTACGCCAGCTTCTGCCGGCTGAGGGTCACGTTCTATTGTGTGTAAATTGTGTGAGATCTGTAATTCTGCTGAGAAAGGACAAGGAGAATTAGAAGCAAAATCTCTTCTCTAACAGTTATTACTGAGGCTATTATTACTGAGGCTATTAATGTATTTTGTCTGTCTGTCTACTCTGTAATCCCACAGAAAGGACAAAAATGTGTTATTCTCGTTGATAACAACAGGTAGTGCTCTACCGGGTTGTATACTGTGGGAGGGGGTGCTTGCGAGTTGTCCATCTTTAGCCAGGTATGTAGTAAATTGTTCTCCATGGCTAGTTTTCCGAACTCCAAGTGGATTTCTGGTTCCTAGGGGATAGTTCGGGTGAAATAAGACAGAATTAATCAAGTAAATCTCAAACTGGAGTAGGAAAAATTTAGTATGGATTTGCAGAAGGTATTTTGATGCATTTTCTCTGAAGTCCAAAAAAGAGAAAAAAAACAAACCCTGTTTCCTCCATTCCAAGTTTTCAGGTCCGAGGAATTGCCAGTTTGAGCTTGAGAGGTGCTGGGAGTTTCGTAGGAGCTTCTTAAGAGGTGAAGGTACCTGGGAGTTCCCAGTCCGGAGGGTTTTCAGTCGCTTCTACAAGAAGGCCGCCTGGCGTTGAGCCATCACTGTATTTACAAAAGAGCGAAGAGGGGAAACGTTTGATTTGCAGAGTGAATTCTGAGGTAGACGAACACCTTGCCAGAGCAGTTCCACGTTATCTGGAGTTAGTGAGGGATTTATCCTGTTACTCCACAGTTCAGTGGGCTGCGTGAGTCAGATGAACTTCTATCCTACGTACGTCTCTAGGAGTCGAAAACAGAACAAAAGTAAGGTCATGTTTAGTAGTGCCGGTGACACTTTTGAGTACAGCTTGACGTCTGAGACTATGAAAACTGAACGTTGTAGCAGATAAACACTTGTTTCAGAGCTAACGTGAATTCGTTAATAATGAGGAGAGATGACATGATGAGATTATTGCCTCAGCCCATGCAGTGCCTGCGTTCGGGACACTTGATGCTGTCAGGCTTGTCTCTTCTCACCCGAGTTATGGATGTGTGGAGAGTGAAAGGTCCCTGAGCACACCTAATCACAGCCCTTGCGCCCCCTCGCTTGCTGCTTTCACGCTAAGAATGTTTTCAGTCCATAAACATGTGCAGATGCAATATTAAATTTTGCTGGGTGACATTATTTGCTTCATGCCGTTGTTACAAGTAAAATGCAATAACAAGACATACCATGATACTATAATTCTCCCTCCCGCCCCCCCCCCCGGTAGTTTGGATTATTTTAATGGTAGGTTATACACAGTCTCTCGGTACTGCTAGGTAGTTTTTTTATATCCTGATTTCCAGGTTTCCCTCCCCAGGGACATAAAACACATGAGGTACATATTGGTACTGTTCTACAAAATGCTAGTCAACAGATTTTCTCCGAGGAGTAGAGCAGGGCCTGATCCGCTTCACTGTGAGGCTGCTGATAGCAATTTCAGAGTATGCAATCTGTCAGAACTAGTTGAAATGGGAAAGATATGGTTATTTTCTTCCCTTCGGTCTCCTTTTTTAGTCAAAATCCTTTTTCCCCCCAAAGGAAAATGGTGACCCGCTGAGCTTTCTTTCTTTTTACATCCCTCTCTTCTGCAGTTCAGGAAATCCTTTAGCATCTCTGTATTTTATTCGTTCCTTGTGTAAACGGGGTATAGTACCACTAGACATGCTGCTTGGGTAAAGAGCAAGGCTTCACTGATTGTGTCTTATTTTCTTTTTTAGCTGTGTTTGACTATTTCCAGTTTGTGGGCATGTCGATACTTTCCGTGTAGGTGTGGACCACTTTGGGTTTCATCTGCCTACATAGCTTGCTGTAGCAGCTTATGGGATCTTGTCTTTCTTAGTCACCGCAGAAGCAAGTCGCAGACTCCCAGGCGTGCAGGGGCACGGGTCGAAAACCACAGCCTGAGTTTAAATAGGCTGTATTGAGAGAAACGGAGAAAGGAGATTATTGCCCGAGTGCAGGCAGGGAAGCGGTGGTCGCTGGGTGTGACACTGCCTGTGCTTGTGCTTGTACTCCTGTCACAGTTTGTACAAAATTAACCCTGATTTATATAAAACACAGTTTCAGGCCTTAAAGCACAGCCTAAGTGGTTGTAGTTGTGCAAAACTTTGGGCAAACAAGTGCATGGGGTACTTTAAAGCCAGGGTTTGCTGAGAGGTTGCAGATCTTGAAAACGGCTCCAGGCAGAGAAGCAGCCACGAAGACGCGAGTGCCGCCCACATCTTACCCCGTCGTCCCCTTTCCCACAGAGCAGCGGCGCTCGGGGATGGATCAGCTCCACCACAACATCGGCTTTTGGCTGCATCTCTTAGGCTATTTCCACTCTTCCCTCTGAGCTACTGCATTTTACCACAAGCTTTCCTTTTGAAAGTAAAGTTATCAGAAAAAGAGAATAAAGCTTAATACGAAACAGAGCCCCAGCGTCCAGAGGAAGAGGGTAGAGGAGCACGGGGAAATGCGGCACCGGTGACTAAGTGGTGGCTGGAAAGCTGCTGTTTCGAGCTGGCTGCTGGGTGGAGAAACCCGGAGCTATCCCGACTCCCTCGCAGAGGTTGTTCTCCTGGAAAATTTACAGCTCTGAGCTGATTGTTTGGCTTGGCACTATGGTCAGGATGCTGCCTTGTAAACTTAATAATAGCTGCCCTCTTTTTAATTTGTTTGACCTTGACTACAATAATTTATGTGCATTAGATCTCTTTTTTTTTAAAAAAAAACAAAACCAACACAAAACAGCACAACAACAAAGAATTTGGCTCCCTTTTCTTTCTTCCATGGTACTCCGGTTTTGAACTCCTTGGGTTTGATGGCGCACTGTGCTTCTGCAGTTGTGCGGGACGAGATAAGAGGATAACGTTAGAAAGACGTTTTCTTAGAAAGGAGCTTCTCCAGGTTTGTGCTGTGGCGATTTGCTTTTCCCAGTATCTGTCCTTCTATGAGTGTGGGTTGTTCCTTTTTTCCCTGGCAGCCCCTTTGGAGGAAAAGCTCATTGTATTTTCAAAAAACCTCATTGCAAACAGATGCAATACTCCAGAATAGCCCCAGTATTTTGTGTATCTACTAATTCTTGTAGGTCTCTACATCTCGGGAGAGGCCAGGACACAAAGAAAACAAGATCTGTCCTGGTTGTGTGGGGTTTTTTTTTTTTTTTTTTTCCTCTTAATGCTTAAAGTGAAAGCAATCTGCCAGCACAGCCTACCTTGGTTTCTCTCTCCTGTCACTTGCAAATTTCCTCTTTGTTCGTTCGTTCGTTTGATAGATCCTCACAGAATATTACGTTTTCTTTACGGGCCCGGTGTGGGGTAAAATAATCAGACTTGCTTAAACTTTCTGATCCACAAGTCAAAATCATCTTCTCTGTCTGTTGTAGAAGAGCACACGTTTCGCTGCGAGGACTGTGATGAACTTTTTCAGTCAAAGCTCGACCTGCGGCGACACAAGAAGTACGCCTGCAACGCTGTCAGCTCCCTGTACGAGACCCTGAATGACGAGATCAAGCAAGAAGGTCTTGGAGATGGACAGGTCTATGAGTGCAAAGACTGTGAGAGGATGTTCCCCAATAAATACAGGTACCGGAAAATTGCCAGACCCTCCTCTGGCCTGCCCCTCTCCGTTAGTCCTGCTCAGTCCTAGCCGACGATGGGCAGTGTGGGACCAAGGTGGGAGCTGGGCGGCTCAGGACGGCTGCGGGGATATACCTTCCCTTTCTCCACAGGGTTAAGGAATGGCGTTTTTAGGATCCTTCAATGTCATTAGCTATTGGACAGCATTTTGTTTCACCCTGATTTCATAGACTGCGATGCTCTTCATTACTCGTTGGTAGAAGCATCCGCAGATTATTGGCAATATAAAGTTTAAATGGTTGGTTTCTGAATTCCCTGTGACTTTTTCAGGGCTGTGACAGACAGGTTGATAGACCTGGTTCGTATCTTTGCAGCAACTGCTCCCATCTCATCTGGTTCTGAGGGAAAACAGTGGTATTACGTTCTGCCAATACTTGCATGACGACTTTTTTTATATGTAATTTTTGGTCATTTGAGATCAGTGGGTATAAAGAGGCGCTGTTACACTAAGAACTCTTAACAGGGTCACGAGCTCCTCTTTGATCTTGCAGAAGCGATTAAAAAAATTCTATTCCAATCAAATTTTTGGTTTTAATTTTTTTTAAAAATAAAATGTTCATGAACAAATTTTGTGTTCACCAAGCATTTTTGTTGTAGAAATGTGAAAAGGAAAAAAAGAAGATAGGATATTCTCCAGCTCATATTTGTATTTGCAATAATTATTCTATTATTATTATAAGGCAACTCTAAACAAGAATTAAACCTTTTTTTTTAAAGGAAAAATTCTTTGGCCCAATAAGTTTTAACTGAAAATTTGCATCTTTCAAGCGTAATGTGATAGTAAGCAAATGCAGCTCTAAAGCAGAGATCTTTGAGATTTCTGGTTCATTTGCAAGGTGAGACTCAAATGGTTAAATATTAGGAGCCAGTTTTAAAAAGCTGAGGGATTTTTTTAATCATTTTAGGATTGTGTTTAGTTGCATCCTAAGCCTTTAACTCCTGGGCTGTATTTTCAAGGTTTTCTCTATGGCGTAAGGACTGGAGTGTTATCTGTTTACCGGAGGCTGAAGTTCTCTCATACTCAGTTGACTTCGTAGATGAACAAACACCACGCACAGCAGGATTTGTTATAAAGTTGTGAGAACTGGCAGTTCTCTGTCATGTACTATATAAGTAGAGCAAAAACATTGAGCTTAAAGCCGGTATAAGACCTGTTTCATGTCAGTTAAAAATTTAAAAAGATGATGTTCACCAGCATTAGTCATTTTGAACTTAATTGTGTTGTTACTTTCAGATCTTTTATCTAGGTAAGTGAAGAAAAAAATCTGTTTTAAAGAATGTAGAGAAAGGTGAAACGTAAAGAGCATTGCACTAGTTTATCTGTATTAAAAAGAGCTTGGCTCTTGGCTGTGTTGTGGGCGTTGTAAAAGTTGGTAATAGATACTGTCTGCAGTGATATCTGTGTAGTGGTTCTGTTAGCACAGTTTGATGTCTTTATTCCTCACCTTGTGCTTCTGCGTTGTCTACTTTTGATTAGATACTAGGAGGCTGCAATTCTCTTGATTTTTTTACCTGACAAGAAAAGGAGAACTTCCTTTAAATGTTTTAAATATTTATGATTTTAGTAGAAATTCCAATTCTTTTATCTCTCTAGCTGTGTTAGAAACTTTCTCCTCTTTAGCTTCCAGCACTCCGTAGTTTTTGTGTTTATCTAGGAAATACCCTTTTGAAATGTCTATGTCGTCTCCTCTTTGTAACATCTGTGTATTTCCCGGCTCCCCTTGGGGGCCTGGAGCGGCACTGTGTCCATTTTGCAGGAGTTAAGAGAAGCAGAAAAATTTTAAGTCCCTTTTTCCCTTTAGTGATTAGTTATCCCTGTGAGTCAGATGTTCCGAGTCGCCTGGTGAAGCTAATTCTAGGTATTCAGATGATGTGGCTGAGTCAAGGTCCCAGTTTCCCTTGATTTCTTGGGAGAAGTGGGTAAGACGGGCCTTGGCTGCGTCTGAGACTTGACTCGCCTTGGGGCACATCCCCATCGCCAGCCTTGCTGGCAGCGGAGCAGAGGGCTCCTGGAGCAAGCGCTGCTTTTAAGTGTCGGTAGGTAAAAGGGACGAACAGATGACTTGTTCAAAGTCAGAGCGAAAAGCTTTGGAAGGGCCGAGGACAGAACACCAATTTTACAAGCCCTGTCCTGATTTATTTTCAGGACTGTTTCCCATGTTGATTCTTCAAAATCAGCACTGCTAACCGTTACTTTACAGACCTTGTAATTAAGAAGGAAACGTGGCAGAACGTTACCAGTCATCAGTGTGCTCAACACAAACATCTCGAGCTTGAGGCAAAAGACCATGTGAGTGCTAGCATGGATTTCCAATTTTGGAGCAACCCTAGGTGACGGAGAGGCCTTTTCAAGGTATTTCCAACTGGAAGCAGATGGAGATACTCCAAGTTACTAGCCACAGACCTATACAGTTGGAAAATGTGTGGAGTCCTGATAGGGGCTCCTGGGCTCGTTGGGTACATTGCCTTTTAGACCATTGGTTCCGAATGTTTGGGTTGGGGTTTTCTTAAGCAAGTAATAGAAAGTTCATTTTTTTGACAGAGGAAAGATAGAGTCAGCAACATCACCTTTCAGTGTGCTACACGCTGATGGATTTACTGGAGCTGGGAGAGAATGTCCACATCTATTCCCCCCCCCCCCCCATCAATCTGCTGCATTTTATGTACTGGGAAAGCCACTAAAACACAGAATATATCCAGGCAGCGTACCTAGATGGTCTTATAATTTTTCAGAAGTTAATACAGATCAAATCAAGAGTGCCACTGGGGAACTGAAATTGAGCATTTAGCAGCTGACTAAATAAATAAATGTTTTGCTAATCCCAGTAGGTACTTGCCTCTAAACAGCATATTAGTTTGTCCATATTTGCTCTAAATAAACTCATAAATCACAGTTAACAGGAACATATTTTTGTGTATGTATATGAAAGGTATGTATTTCTTTGTATGTGTAAAAAATTTTGTAGTGTTAAGAACACCATTTCTTTAGCAAAATGAATATTGCTTCTTCAAAATTAGTGGATTGGCAGTTTATAAGGGGCACGTTCATGAATATTAACTATCTGACTTGAAGGAAGAGGAGGTTCTTCAAGGGAGTAGCAGGCTGGTGGCTCCTTAGATTCGTACGTAGGGTTGCCGGGCAGGTTGCAGTCCCACCAAGCCCACTTGTGATGAAGCCACCTTCTACACAGTTGCCCTTGTTCATGTGCCAGCAAACGCCCTCGGGGCACAAAGATTTCAGTGCAGGTCAATTGTCAGTGCAATTAGCCTTTACACGGGCATTTCGAAGGACCCCAGCGGCAGGTCCATCCTGCTCCGCCTCGGTGCGGGCAGGTGCCTGCCGGTGCCAGGGTGCCTGTTGGCATACAGTCCCGCTGGGGATCTGGGTCCCCGTAGGCGTCTGACGATAGCGAGAGCAGTATAGTCCTGAGGACATGTCAAGGCTGAGCCAATTCCTAGGTTTCTGAATCCCTCAGGCTCTGTGGCAATGCCCAGGGGTTATCTGCTGTGAAGTCGTCTTGTAGCATTTAATGAAGACTGGCAGGATTTTCCAGTAGTGTTTAGTTTTCATGTTCCTATAAAAAATATAGCCATGCTTTAAAGTTCCATAGGAATGGTTTAATACCGATCTGTAGGGGATTTCAGGCAGTAGGAGGTTTCACATAAGTTTGTCCTTCGTCAGAACTCACAGTAAGCAGGAGTATTGGTAACTCCCATTAAACTACACTGAAGGCAGCAAGGGATGCAAATTTTCTTCCTTTGTTTCTGCGGGCTGGCCCGCGAGGTGCGGGGTTGCCAGCCTGCTTAGTACGGTTTACAGCCCTCGGGCTTCAAGAGAACGGTTTCCCAGGCTCCCTCCTGCCCCGCTGCCATCGCCAGTGCCTTCCCTTGACGCGTGCCACCCGGTTCGGTGGCCCAGCGGAGCGCTGCGTGCTGACGCGCGGGGACAGTACTTCGGCGTGGGGGAAACAGAGCACCCTGTGCGTTTCCCTGAAAAGCCGTCCCTGCCGTGGCCCTGTTCCAGCAGCCGCTTTGGTTTGCCATCATCCTCCTGGTTTGGGAGAGGCTGCCAGTTGGCAGAAGGTGAAATTGCCGAGTTAAGTAATAAAAGATGCCTGACATTTAGAAGTGAAACGTGTTTGCACCTTATCGTGTTTCTTTCCAATGTTAAGTTGCTGTGTTCTGGGAAGCTGTGGGCTTTGTGCCCATGAAAACGGCAACGTGATAGTCTCAGCAGCAACAGCTAATATCTTGTCTTTCCCTGTGGGGATGCCGTAGAAGACTTGGTCACAAAGTGCTCATTTTTCCCTTCAGGAACCTGCAGGGTCAGGTCTGGTTTTACCTTCCCTTTCCCCCTTGTAACTGGACTCGGGTATTTAATAAGAAATACCATAAAACGCAGCGACATTTTGAGGCAGAATAGGGCCGCTTCCATCTGTGAAATAAATGCCAAAAAACAAATGGTATTTGCGTGTCACTGCACCTCCCGTGGTCGATGTGCTGCTCACCTCCTTTTCACAGAGGCTTTTGCAGTCGCGCTCTGCGGCAGCATGTAGTTCTGGAAACCCCCCAGACCCCACGGGCTCGCAGCCTGTTTCTCTGTCGCCGTCTCTAATCACCTCTCTCGGTTTCAGACCTCCCCGATACGGGGCAGGAGTTCTGTGACGGTATGTGCCTCGGCTGTAAGTGCCCGGTTCAGGTGGGCGCTCGGAGTTGGGCTCCGTTCGCCGCCGCCGGCCACGCGAGGTCAGCCTGTCTCTCTTTCCCAGCCTGGAGCAGCACATGGTAATCCACACCGAGGAGAGGGAGTACAAGTGCGACCAGTGTCCCAAGGCTTTCAACTGGAAATCCAACCTGATTCGTCACCAAATGTCTCACGACAGTGGGAAACGGTTTGAATGTGAAAACTGTGTTAAGGTACGGTGCAGGACGTGGTAACCGTGGGTGGCTTTGCCTGGGAGAGGGCACTGGGACCTGGGGGAAGGGGTCCAGAGGACGGATGACCCATGCTGGCACGGTTCGGTGGCCCGGCCGTGACGTGGAGCGTGGTAACACAGGGAGAGAGGAGCGCTCAGCTGGCCCCGGCATCTCCGTTCGGATGTGGAGCTGAGCCTTGCCCCGCGCAGCTCGCCTTTGGCCTTCTCCCGGGTACGGGAGGGTCTGCCGGGGTGTTAGGTGAGCGCTGTGCAGGGCAGGCGTGGGCGAGCAAAGAGCTGTTAAACCGCGAGCACCGCGCGCTTCGGGGAGCGTGCCGGCAGCCTGGCAGGAGGCGGCTCAGCCCTGCCCGGCTCGTGATCCGTTTGCTGCGGGAGGTGAATGTCCTGCACCCCTAATGCCGGGAGCGGCGGTGACAAAAAACGGAAAAAATAGCCAAGCTTTTCACGTGTACGCTCTTCTCCCTACTGCTTTGTTTCCCCTCCCTCAAGGCGTTTTCTCTTTCAGGTGTTTACCGACCCCAGCAACCTCCAGCGGCACATCCGTTCCCAGCACGTTGGCGCGCGGGCCCATGCCTGCCCGGACTGCGGCAAAACCTTTGCCACCTCGTCTGGCCTCAAACAACACAAGCACATTCACAGTACTGTCAAACCTTTCATATGTAAGTTGTCACGGCCATCACAGAGCTCTGGCTTTTGCTGTAATTGCACGTATCCTGCGGGGCCCCCCAGTACTAGCTGTCCCTCTGTGAGCAGCCGCTGTAATTTTATAGGTCAGAGCACAAGATGAAATTCCGCAGCGATTTTTTTTTTTTTTTTTTTTTTTTTTTGCATGCTCCCTGTTTTTTCAGTAAACATTCATGGCAGTTTTTGACTTTCTTGACAAGTTAAAAGCTGAGTCTCTCAGCAGTCCTAGCGATGCCATTTTCTCATATCTTTTCTTTCTCTCGTCTTTTTCCCCTTAATAATTTTTGAATGTTCATGTTGGTGACATAAATAAATACCTGACACAGCCTGATCGAAATGTTTTTTCAAGGGTGCCTCAAATCCCGTAGCTGTTGTAAAGAATTTGGAATAGTCCCAGAGATGAGAAGAAGGTGTTTTTTAAAAAGAGTTTTTTCCTTCTTTATTTACTGCACGTTTCATCTAGATAATGCTTGGAAGCCAAACAAATAGCAGGTTAACGGTGTCCTTAGTGCTCTCTTTAGGGGAGTATTTCTAAAAGGGCGTTTTCCCTTGAGAGCCGTTCATCTCGTTGCTTGTCATTCTCAGGGTTGTATATTTTTTTAATTGACACAGCACCTATTGGATTTTGATAACTGTGCAGAAAAGCGGATTGTGTCACAACAAAGCTATAGAAACTTTAGGGACTACTTCCTGACACTCTTCAGAAAGCGTAGTTCAAGCACAGAACGGGATCTGTGTTTGATTCCAGGCTTTGATGTTACGGTAGGGAAGCCACTGAACCCACTCCTGCCTTTTTTTCCCGATTGGTATAATGGGAACAGTATGCAAGAGTATCCTGGGAGACTCGTTTCATTAATGTGTTCTGAGATAATCAGATGGGTGTCAGTGGAGGAAGAAAAAATACTCTTATTGCTCATTTTGATGCAATTTTTCATTTGATGACGGGCACATGAAAGAGATAATTTGAAGCTCATAGTATTGCTGCAGTGAGATGAATGATTTCTTCTCATAATCTCCTCACTCTCACCTCATAAGAATTAGGGAGTTGTCAGTCTAAATCAGCGTGTAGAACAACTTGAGACTGATTCTGCCTCGTTCAGATGTGCCAGGTGGAGTCGCATGCATGAATATGGAATCCATTAGCAGCTTTAGGGGAGCCGTGAGGCAGGATTCGCTGGGAAGTTTTTCTTTCCCGTTCAGTGGAAGAAAAGGGGTTGAGGCGGGGGGGGGTGTGTGTGTTTGTTTTTTACAATATTATACTTGGCTTTAAAAAAACCCCAAACTGTAACTTTCTAACTGCAGAACACGGAACAGCAAGAGAGGACGTAGGTATGTGAGCTCTCGTACCTATAGCGCTTTTCTTTAGGGAATTTTGTGTGGTATCATATGTATCTAGCAACTCTCCCTGGGGTGGCAAATGGAAAAAAGGAACCCGATTCCCTTGGAAGACTTTGCTTTTGTTATCCTTAGTCTTCTCATAAAGTTTTGCCACATGGGAACAGTATAACTTCTTTGTTGTAATATTGCGAACACATACAATAAAAATAACGCAAACACCACAAACGCGGTGTTGAGCCAGTGAAAACTGAGCGAAAGTGCACTCAGTTGTGATACAATCTGCTTCAGCAGATTAGCCATTTATTATAAACTCGTGTGTATCTTCTAAACCACAACACAGCATCCCTTGGCACGTGGCAAGAGAGAGGGTTAAAATTAGAAAGGGGTAATTTTGTTCTGGAAAGAAAAGTATATGACCATCTTTTAAAGAAATCCACCCAAACATGACATTTCTTCAGATATTATTAGTAATTTGAGAGGGAGCTTGCTCATGGTATCCTTACACGTGGAAGTATTTGCACCTGCCTGTCGATTTGGGCACACGCAGTCACTCCCGCAACCCTAAAGGTGCTGGCTTTGCGTAGACAAGCAGCCAAGAAAAATACTCGCCCATTCTAGAACCAAGGGTCGAGCAGTTGAAGTAGCACCAGGACGGAGGCAGGCAGGAGTGACCTGGCTGTCCTGGCTTCAGCTTGCCAGCGCTCGCGGGGGCACGGCGCGGCGCGGCCCTCCGAGGCTGTCGTTGGCAAGCGCATCTCTTGCAACAGCAAAGCACGGGAACAGCCCGGAGAGACAGAACCCGTTCGTGGGACTGCGAGTTGTGCGGATGCTGACATACCCTGCTGCTTAAATGTCTGCAGACACGGGGATTGTTGCTGTTAGATAGTCTATCTACTAGACCGTTAGCTTTATGGAAAATAAATTGAGTAGTGTTCCCTTTAAGAACTCTGTTTAGATATTTTTTAAGAAAGCATTTTGAAATGAAGTAAAAAACCTAAATAAACCCTTTCTTTGAAAGTCTAAGGTAGCTAAAATAATACACGCAACAGCCATAAAACTATATGTATACAATAATAGCAGTTCAGAAGAACTGACACAAGTTTTTAAGGTGCGATTGCCAAAAACTAGGGATGGCTTTAGCATACGCGTTTGAAAAAGCTGTTACTCAAACGCTGAAACTCTTCTGATGACTCTCTGGTTCTCCTTCTGTTTGTGCTTCCTTTGCAGCCTCTTGCTGTGTCTGGGCCCAAAGCAGAAAGGCTGAAATACTCTGAGGAAAGACGGTTCATATTAAATTTCTAATGCAGTCAGAAACCAGACACGGCAGACCCTTCAGTGGCAATCCACTGAATTTTGGGATGCTCGTTTGAACTGGAATGTCAAATCTGTTAAATTTTAATAATCTTTGCTTTGATTTTCAGTAGAAAGGGCTTCCCCGTGTATTTTCAGAGCTGCCGGTGAAATATTCTCCTGACAGTCGTTTGATATTCAAGCACTGATGTAAACCCTCAAGATTTAGAAAAAAATACAGGGAAAGTCACGCTTGCATGTACCTATCAGTAGAAGCTGGGAGGGAGGAAGGAAGGACCACTTCGTCCCTGAGTTGGAGGGCTGGGTGTCAGGAGGATTTGGATTCGCGTCCTTGCCTGCCCAGCTCCGAACAATATACTTTCCCTCGCTTTGTCTCAGTTTCCATGTTTACAGAATGGTGAGAACAGCAGTTCTCCGGTGAAAGAAGCGTGTTAATTCACTAAGAAGTAGAATTTCTTCCTATGTTGAAAGAGGCACCAGATAATAAAAAGTTACAGTGTTTTGATACATAGGAAAGTTTGGGTGGCATTTTTGTCTGTCTTTGCCCTGCTCCTTCCACACCAGCAAAGTCTGTAGGTGAAAGAGGTCATAAAAATTCACATTTTGAAAGCTTGGTATTTACAGGTCGTTAAAGAAAACACTGATGTAGCATTAACTTAGCATTGCTAGGGTGTCTTACTAATTTAACGAATGCAAGATCTCACCTCACTTCTAGCCGAAGTGAGGCCTGGCTGGCAAAGTATTTATAGAACATCCCTATGGAGTGGTTACTTACTATTAATGGCATTAAAGAAAGGGTAGGTTTGATTAAGTGAGGCAAAGTTCTTCTCCCTTCAGCCTTCAGTGCTTCCTGCCATGCCAGGACTACAGGGAAGGCAGACTAGCTAATACGAATGGATGCTATCATTAAAAAGCATGATTAACTTTATTGAAAATTCCCAAAAAAGTTTGAGCAGGAGTAGCACATCCCCTCCGATTTCTGCAGAGCGTCGCTTGTGGAGCGATTCTCTGGGAAGGAGGTTTATCGAAAGGGAAAGGTGGTGGTGTTTCTGGGACGGTAGCCTCCGAGAGCCTGGCCCCGCCAGCTGGGCCACGGCTGGGATTCGGACGAAGCATTGCTTTCTGTCAGCTGCTCCTGGGGGCCTTCCAGCCCGCTCCCCTCGCGGCTCTTCCAGCGTCCTCGGCCGGGATTCCCAGGGCTGCCTCTTCCTTTTCTAAACGTAGCCAAGATCACCGCCCGGTGCGGCCGAGTCCTGTACAAACATTTAAAGAGGGCGATAGCTCTTCCCACATTCTTGCAAACTGAAGAGACCAGATGGACTCATTAGCCTGATTTTATACGGGGAGAGCCGAAGCACAAAGAAACTAGACGGTGTGCCGAAAGTTACGGAGGGAAGCCTTAGCAGGGGAAACGTGGAGGCGGGTTGCTAGAGATCCAGCCCCGCGCGTAGCTGTAGCCTGCTTTTTGCCTCTTCTGCCTGTGGGGAAGCGAGGTTTTCGGGGCAGGGGGAAGGGGTGGGGGACGCCGACGAAGCTCCGCAGGGATTCCCTGCCATTTCCTGTTAATTTCATATTGCTTTTGTTGTTGGTTTCTGTTGATGCTTTAGGTGAGGTCTGTCACAAATCCTACACGCAGTTCTCCAACCTCTGCCGTCACAAGCGGATGCACGCGGACTGTCGCACCCAGATCAAATGCAAGGACTGCGGCCAGATGTTCAGCACTACCTCCTCCCTCAACAAACACCGGCGCTTCTGCGAGGGCAAGAACCATTACAACCCAGGGGGGATTTTTGCCCCTGGCCTACCCCTAACGCCCACTTCCATGATGGACAAATCCAAGCCCTCTCCCAACCTCAACCATGCCAGCCTGGGATTCAATGATTATTTTCCATCCCGCCCGCACCCGGGGGGTCTTCCGTTCTCGCCTGCCCCCCCAGCCTTTCCTGCCCTCACTCCGGGATTCCCAGGGATTTTCCCACCGTCTCTATACCCCAGACCCCCCTTGTTACCACCCACCCAACTGCTCAAAAGTCCCCTCAACCACACTCAAGACGCAAAGCTTCCAAGCCCCCTTGGGAACCCAGCGCTTCCTCTGATCTCTGCAGTGAGCAACAGCAACCAGGCCGCTTCAGGAGAGGAGAAATGCGAAAGCAGCCTGGAGAGCTCCTACCTGGAGAAGCTAAAAGCCAGGAACAGTGACATGTCCGATGGCAGTGACTTTGAGGATGTCAATACAACCACAGGCACAGATCTGGACACCACTACTGGCACCGGTTCCGACCTGGACAGTGATGCGGAGAGTGACAGGGACAAAACAAAAGATAAGAGCAAGCAAATTGAGAGCAAGCCAGATTTTGTCGGCAGCTCTGTGTCTGCAAGTTCCACCAACAACACGAGTGAGATCCCTCTCTTCTATTCTCAGCATTCCTTCTTTCCTCCCCCCGAAGAGCACCTGCTGCCCGCCGCGGGAGCAGCTAATGACTCTATTAAAGCCATCGCCTCCATCGCAGAGAAATATTTTGGGCCTGGCTTTATGGGGATGCAGGAGAAAAAGATGGGTTCGCTCCCGTATCATTCCATGTTCCCTTTTCAGTTCCTCCCCAATTTCCCCCATTCACTCTACCCTTTTACGGAGCGGACCCTCAATCACAACTTGCTGGTCAAGGCAGAACCAAAGTCACCCAGGGACCTCCACAAAGTAGGCAGCACCAGCTCAGAGTCACCCTTCGATCTCACCACAAAGCCAAAAGAGATTAAGCCAATCTTGCCGCCACCTAAGGTCCTGCCAGCCCCATCCTCAGGGGAAGAACAGCCACTGGATCTGAGCATTGGCAACCGCATCCGAGCCAGTCAGAACGGCGGAAGAGAGCCACGGAAAAACCACATTTATGGGGAAAGGAAGCTAATGGCAAGTGAAGTCTTACCCAAGATTTCCCAGTCTCAACTGCCTCAGCAGCCATCCCTGCATTACGCTAAGCCATCACCCTTTTTCATGGACCCCATATACAGGTATTAACATACCCTGCCTTAAGCCTTTCCTCTAACGAGCTCGTTTTCTAGCTGACATCGCAACTTGAGGCAGATCGGGGTGTAGGTGGTTTAGAAAGAGCAGTGCAAGTCTGCTGCGGTTGATGGTGCTTCTCTCTCCTTTGTCCCAGCACGGTGAATTTTCTGAATCGAAAGGGCTGAATAATGGAAAGGAGTGCTCGTAATCAATATGTATAAGGAACGCATCCTTATTTTGATAAAGAAGAAACTTGACCTATTTAAGGACTCTCCCACGAGCCAACGCTAAGATGGCACTTCTGCTGGGGAAATTCCAGAGGTTTGATTCGATAAGAATGCAGAGTTCAGATGCCGCAGAGCTCGGGCTCTCATGGCTTGGGAATGAGTCAGGAGCCCTGGGAGCCTGGAAATGCAGCTCTCCCACTGACTTACTTGATGGCCTTTTGTGAGCCGCTTCACCTTTCTTCCTCCCCACCCCCCTTTTCCTTTCTAATTCCTTTTCATAGAGTGTTTCGGTTCATAGGAACTGCTGTTGTGGACCCAGCCTTTTGAAACGTTTTTAAGTCTGGAGTAACAAGTACTGTGTAAATACACGGTAGCGTGTTATTATCCGGCTCTCTCCCGGGTAACGTCTCTTGCAGACTTACCTTTCTTAGAAGATAACAAGGGTTTTCTAGTTTTTCAGTTGAAACGGCTGGTTTTTGAGGAAGGCCCGATTCGTTACGTCATGCCTAGAGTAAGCTGAACACGGAAGGCATGTGTAAAGCAGACTGACTGAAGTTATCCAAATGCCAGTTAAACTTCCAGAAGGAATGAATTCAGAAGAAGATGTAAGGGGAAGACTTGAGTCTGTTGTTGTTTTAGAGCTTTTTATAAAACCTCTTTCTAAAGGAAAACTATTTTAAGCTTTACGGTGAGGGTCCCAGTAAGTTTGCGTATCACCCATCCGGGCACCGGCACTACCTTTGTTATCTTCCTGCTACGGATGAGAGGTATTTGTCACGTAGGAAATACCGTTTGCTTGGTTTTGGCAAAGTCCGGTGAAAAGAGGTATCCCGAACTAGTTTGATTTAGACGTTAACACGGCAGTTAGTTCTCCCTTAGGCTAGGGTGCTTGCTAACATCCATTTCGGTACGCGGGTTTGGGCCGGAGGGCTCCTGGATTCAGTGTCTAATTGCACAGCCGGTTCCTGGAAGTGAACGGTTTGTTCTTGCGTGACTTGAGCTGCATGTGAATAGCGTGCCGCAGGCTTGCATGGTGAGCCTCGCTGTAATCCGGCCTGCTGGAAGGTTAACGGCTGTGCTGCAGAAGCTGGTGTTTTCTTAGCGCTGGGAAGACTCACAGTCACCGCAGAGCGGTTATGTCAGCACTGGGATGGTTCGCTTGAGTGTTCGAAGGACCGCGAACAGCAAGGAGCGGCGTGGCCTTCACTGCCGGCTGGAAAAGCAGGCCGGGAGAACAGCACCTATGTCACTGCCTTGCTGCTATTGTGCGGTTGATAACTGTGGGAAAAAATGATGTCAATGTCTAGCCAGGCCAAAGACCTGTCAGCTGAGATGAGGATTAGCGAGCCCTCGTTGCTTGCTGTTAAGAAAGCGTCTCTCGCTTTGCCAGCACTCTCGGGGTTGATGCTGTGTTGCTTGCTTACATGCTTACCATCTGTGATGGCAACGGCCACATCGCAACCGGGGACGTGGCGTATTCTGTCTGGGACCCACCGTGGTCATCTCCTCCTGGAAAACTAAGTAATGATGTAAATAGTCCGGCATTTATTTTTGTAAAAAGTACTTCTGGAAAAAAAATAAATAAATGGGATAGAAAGGCAAAAGCTTCGAGTTAGCTTAGGATCCTGCCACCTCTGGGCATTCTCAGTAGGAATGTTAAAATAACACGGGTTGAAAAAGCCGTTGCCAATTAAAATAGCGGCCTCGGGAAAACCGTAAAGGTCCAGAAGACAGATGGAAGTGAAGGATGGGGGCATCGTTTGTTGCATTCCATGGGATGCATGCAGTTTTAGTAATACATTAAAATAGAAAGTCGGTGGTGGAGTTGCTTGCGAATCAGACTTCTGACGTAATGAGCTAAACAGCAGAGCTTCCACGTCCCAGCTTAAAAAACATGGAAATATTTTGTTTCTAAGCTTCTCTTTATCAGACTCTCTCACATCATTTGGCTCCTTCATTTTTCTCCCAAAGGCCACTTAAATCCTTGACATTTTCTCCTGGTGATATAATTTAATGCAGCCAGACAGCCTGAAATCAGTGCAGTTTTTAGCTCAGCCTTGTTAAGGTAACGTTCTCAGGCACTGGGCTGAAAAGATCAGCTTAATCCCCTGGTCACTGCGGAATTCAGCTCTGACGAGGAAGTTTGTACGTTTGTCGTGTTCCCATTACCCGACACCGGGAGATGGTAAAGCTGCGTGAAACGCTGTCGCTTCACTGAGGTTTTACGTGGGGCTCTCTCTCGAGACGCCTGCTGCCAGGGTCCAGAGGGCATTCCCCTGGGCATCGTAGCTGATTTCGGCGCGTCACGGAGAGTAAAGCTTCGGTGGTCGGGGCGTTGCTCGCCGCGGTTTACTGTTTTACCTAGTGTCAGGGAGAAACTTTTTGGGTATTGTTTTACAGACGGTTGTTTTTCTGAAAACTCGTGCCCGTAAAAACACGTACCTCCCAAAGCACAGTAATTCTGCCTGCATTTCAAATCCAGCTCTTCTCTTTTCTTCTACCCAAGAAAAATGAAATGCAGATTAAATACAGTTCGCTAACTAGCACTCTGCATGACTCTTCTTTTAAACTCTTTGGTAATTTGATCCACGCACCAATCAGCTGAAATGCAGCAAAATAATTTGCTCTCATTTATGCTGGACTAATGTAGTTAAAATGACTCTTACTATTGGATTTCTGCTGGTTTAGCTGAGATGGACTCTATTCCAGTAATTTAAAGATGCAGCTGCGTTTATTGGAGTGACTTTCGTAACACTTGTTTCCCATAGAGGACATTTCGGTTTCTCTTTTTGGTGATTCCACGCCACGGTTTCCCTGCAAGTGGAGTATTTTGTGAAAGCAAAGCGAATCTTTTCAAAAATAGGAGCCTGCCTTTAGAATCGTTTCTGCATAGTAAGGTGCTTAGGCGTGGAATATTTGAGTGGACTGAAGTGACATCAGAAGAACTCGGGTTCCTAAGTCACTTCAGAAACCTCCCACCGGCTCCTAAGTTTTAAAATTGTTGTCCACCTATCCTTGCCAAAGAAACGCAATGCAAATTATATCTCAGCTGCAAGGGAGGAAATAAATATGAAACACCTAATGATTTCAGCACACTTGGGGCTGCAAAGTCTGGCCCGGTGTTAACTCTTAAGATAAAGACAAACTCTCAAAGAGAAATTTTTTCGATGCAGTGGCTGCCTGCTGTGGACTCTAGAGCTCCTCTCACTTAAACATTGCTTTTGCTGTAAATGTAGTTTTTTTCATGACATTTCACAACAGCAGAGGCCTATAAACCGCTGTAGCAGAGGCATCGGTTCTCACATAGAAAGATGAAAATGTTTTCTTAGTCGTCAGTCTGATGGCTAAAAAAATATTGCCCCAAGGAGGGGATCCATTTTCATATCGTTTCCAGTGCCTTTTGCAGGGTAACTTGTGGGTCATAATTTGTAGTGTCCGGTAGAAGGGGAAGAAAGACATTTGTGTCAATAGGAGAATAGCCTCAGATACGTAATTTAAACGCCGCTGCAAATGGTTTGGCTATGTCTTTGCTGCCTGTAGCCCTGTAAGGTATGTAACCCTCTGTGTTGTTGTCCAGCAGGGTGGAGAAGCGGAAGGTGACAGACCCTGTGGGTGCCCTAAAGGAGAAGTACCTGCGACCCTCCCCGCTGCTTTTTCACCCCCAGGTAAAAGCAGTGACGTTGCAATGCGGTGTTGACTGAATGCCAAGAACTTTGAGATGGAGCTGGTACAAACAGGTCACTCGGCTCAGACTCCTTCTCGTCCAAGGGCCCGACTGGAAACTCCACTGTTTTCCGCCAGTTGCTTTCAGATACTTCTGATTTCATACCTGGTTTGAGGATGGTGGTAGTTACGCCTTGCTGTTTCTTTTGCATTAACAGAAGAACAGGGGTGAGGTCTGGACAACTCATACGGTCTGCCAAACTCCCCTTTGGCGTGCCAGGATGCCTACGTAATGTTTCCAGTGGGAACTCCTGGTGCAGTCATTTGCAGTGGTGCAAAGTGGAGAAGGACTGTCCAGCATCCAAGCAGTAGCGTTTTCTACCTGCCTGACGTTCCCTTACGTCATCTAGAAAGCGTGAAAGTGCAGGGCAGTGGGGAGTCAGGGTTCAGTTCTGCCTGCTCCAAAAGGTGATGGCTCACTTGACGGAGAACTGGTGTTCTCTCCTTCCTGCACAGCTGCTCTAGCCTCTGCTCTTCTGACAACTCGCGGATATTTGCTCCCTCTGCGTCTCCTTCAGGCCTGACTCACTGCAGAGCAATGGGAAACGCTGCTGGACAGCTTTCCCACTTGACAGTGGAGCGGGAATGCCAGCCCGTCAGCCCGCAGCGCAGCCGGCCCAGGCCTTTACCCCAGAGTATTCGAAAGGCACAGCTAAGTCCGGTGCAGCCAAGACTATTCACGAGACTCAACCCCAGTTTACAAAACCCCTTCTCTTATGAGCGATAGCTAAACTCTCCAAGAAGCGATGTTACTCTTTGCCCTTAGGATTCCTTGCTCCGTAACGATAATGCAGCGGGTTCTGCCACACGCTGCCCGACATCCTCTCGTGTGTGAGGCTCGCCAGCTATCCTCCGTCTCTCCTGCCGAGAACGCATGCTGGGAGCTGAGCTCTGTGGTCATTCTTGCACTCTCCTTTATACTCGCATGCATTGTTCTCCTCTGATAATGTTTCCCACCTTAGATAAATAACTTGCAGGTTTGTGAAAGCTGGATCCTGGTTGCTTTCACAGCTAAACTTAGTTCCCTCATTGTTTCGCATCAGCCTCAGAGTTTGGTTAATAACTTCCCCCGATTTTTCCTTCATCCAGGCTGGATAATGGTGACAGGCTGGCCAGGAACATCCTGTGTTTGTGTGAGTTAGAATAGTGGGGATATCTGCCTGTAAAGAATCTGATAGCAGGGAGGAGCTAGTGTGGCAAAGCAACCCAACAAGACGATGAGAAACGTACAGGCCCTGAGTAGGAGCAAGCATTGGGTGGAAGGTTATTAACATTGTTCCTGAACTCCTGACCACGTCCTCTTCCCATGGCAATGAAAAGATGTGGAAGGTCTGGTTATCTCTAATAGCTTCTCACACAGAATAGCCTAAAATTTACAATCACTCGAGCCCGAAACTTCCTGATAACTGGTTTTTAGTAAAGCGGGTTGCTGCGTAAAGATCACTTGATCTGGAGAGCTGCTGTTCCCATGCTATGTCATCCATCAGGTATTTCAAATACGGTGAACGAAGACGGGTCGTTTGTTCAAGAATATGTGAGATTTTTACTGCCAGATCCCCATCCGATATTCTCCTGGATCTTTTCCTAAGAAATCGTATTTTCAGGGGCTCCTGCTTCTGTCTTCTTCATTAGGAGCAGCGTTCATATAGCGGGTCACTTAGAGGCACGCTCTACGCGTGTTTCTCTCGCTCTAAACACGAGTCCGGCCTCAGCCTTTTCTTCTGTGAATAATTCCCCAGCTCTCATGGAGGGCCCTGGGTGGGATGTGATTAAGCCAAAAGGTGTGATAAAGACTGAGCATTCAGAAGATGCTTTCTCTCTCAAAATGAATTTCAGGCAACTTTTATCGCCTAGGCAGTCGTTGACAGGAGTTTCTCTGCTCCGATGGGAGTTATTCTTACATTGTCTCTTTTAAATGAAACTCTGGACAACATAAATAAATGGTGTAACTTTTTGATAACTTAATGGAAAACCTTTTCTCACCTGTTAAGTTCCTTTTCTTCTCCCCTTCTTTTTTATTATAACCAGGCAGTTGTTCCCTAAATAGCAAGTGCCTTTACCACTGGAGAGGCTATGGCCGGTGTTTAGAATTTTAAAATAAGCCTACGGCTATCAAGCCAGCAAACATCTCTGACTAAGTGCCTAAAGAACAGGGCACAACAAAAGATATCTCCAGGTACTCCAGCAAAGGGCTGAGTGGCATAGCTCTGAAAGATCCGGATAGCATTTTAACGTGATGGTTTTGTTACATGACTGGCAGCTGGGGCAGAGCTTTTGCTGTAAATGATCAAGTAACCTTTTCAAGTGGCTGGCGCTAAGTATTACTTACTATTTATCATGGGCTGGGAGCCTCCAACTAAGGGGCCGTGGATCTATTATCGGGAAATGGGTTTTACTACTCCTCTTTTTTACAGCTTATGAATGGTTGTCAGCCTTCCACAATGTATTCTTTGGTGATTAAGACAACTTTTTTTATTAGTCGTACATTTTAAACAATATCTTGGCTCTCTTCTCCCCCCCCCCCCCCCCCCCCCGAGCCCAGTTTAATAAAGTGTAAACGTGCAAAAGGTCAGCCCTTCCTGTACAATAGAGCATCTAGTTTTGATATATGGCTTCCTACTGCCTTCCGCTCGCTCGCTGTCCCCCCAGCTCTCGGGCTGACTCTCCGGTCAGGCTCCCACTCCCCCCAGCGCTCCCTTCTTTCCCGCTGATGTCATCGGCAGTGAGGAGGCAGCTTTATTGCTGCCTTGTTTGTTTTATCCGTGTTTTCTGCTCGGTATCTCGAAAGTGCTCTCAGGAGTGCATGAAATTGAACGTCGGAGATGTCGGCGTGGTCCTCCGAGTTGCATTTCTCTCTTGGATTTGGATTTCCTGTTTTGCGCTAATGAAAGTAAAAGTGGTTTTCTTTCGGTAGGATTTTTATGCGTATCCTTTTTTTGTGCGCACAGGCCGACTTTTTTCTTCCCTTTTTTGCTTTCCCCTTCCGTATCTCCGGGTTTTTCCCTTTCTCCCTCTTTCTGGTGCGGTATTTAATCCAGTGTTTGTGTGAGGACACGGCCGTTGCCGAGTCATACAAACTGAAGCTGGTACGGGCACCCAGAAGCGTTTTATTCGACGTTACATCTCGAGGCCTGGCTGCCTGCCGCTCCCATCCGAACAGGCTTTCAGTGTGTAGGTCGTGGTCCTCCGAACCATAACTCATCCAGCCACGGCTCACATAGAGTATTTTGGCTGGAATTCCCTTTCACTCCAGGAAGCTCAGCCACCTCCCACCCATCCTTCCATCACCTTTACTGGCTTCTGCACCTTTCTTACATATAATTACAGTGTTGGCCTCTTCGCTAGGCAAACTCTCTGTGGACCCCCTCCATCCTGAGTCAGATCTTAACTCCTCCTCTTCCCCGGCTGCTCCCTCTTCACCCCTCCAGCCTCAGCCTCTCCTCTGTCTCAGCTCCCCGATCAGCGGTCACGCGTTCCCCCGTGCTCCCTCCCACGCCATTTTGGCCGGGATTCTTCTGCCTCCTGCCCAAAACTTCTCAGTCCTCTCTAACCTGCGGTCGTCTGCCTGCCTGCCTGCCTGCCTGCCAGCCCGCGGCTTGCCACTGCTGTCCCTCTGAGCCCGTGCGAGGGTGATGGATGCTGCATGAGAAATCAAACCTCCTTGCTTTCCGAGACTTTGTTTTGGGCTTGAGAGGAGGGTTTGGGCGGTGAGTTCTACATCCAGCAGTTGACCCCGGTGTCTAATTTCGGTGTCATCCCTGGAAAAAGGGAAGCCAAGCGTGTTCTGAGATAATCTGAAATGCTGAAAGTAAGCACATGCACATTGCAGACGGTAAACAAGTGCCGAATTTCTGAGATCGAACGCTTACTGCATGGCGTTGCCAGTTGTATCTTTTCTGATTTCTCTGAGCCCGATAACGCTGTTTCTCTCTCTCCTGGCTGGATTCGGTGGCTCCATTTCACGCTGCGCAGCGAGCTTCTGAGGCTAAGAGCAAACATCAGCAACAGGCTTTGACCAACATACTAGTGCTAAAAGACATGTTTTATGCATCAGACATTGTTCTTCCTGTGGATTTTTATGACATGAGGTCTTTTCTTGTACTTGTAGATGTCAGCCATAGAAACGATGACAGAGAAACTGGAGAGTTTTGCAGCCATGAAGGCAGACACTGGCACTTCCCTGCAGCCCCTTCCCCATCACCCGTTCAACTTCCGATCTCCACCACCCACGCTATCCGATCCCATCCTGCGCAAGGGCAAGGAGCGTTACACCTGCAGGTAAGGGCCTGGGCACCCCGCAGAAGCGAGACCGTACCCCCGGCTTGTCCAGGCAGCCCTGGGAGAATGCCACCCGGCTGGGAAGCTTCACCAGACCCCAGCATGCAAGAGAGCAGCTTCACGTGGACATCTTTACTGTCTTGGCAGGGGTGGGAGGAAAAACAAGAAGCAGCAGAATTAGAACACAGCATTCTGATGACTAATTCACTCTGAAATAGCTTGTTTTGTCTGGTAGAAAGTCAGCATCTTCTATTTTCTTTGTAATTTTTAATAACCTTGAGAGCAGATCTGGAGATTCTCAAGCAAACGGAATTCTCCAAGCCAAGTCTCTTGCGTGCGGTAGCAAATGCCACAGTTTCCAATGCGAGTGCAATCTCAGCTATGCAAAATAACGGAATTTAAAATGGCTTACAGCAAACAACTCCTTCAAACACAATTGTATCCACAGAAATACTTACGTGTCCGTTGCAGCTCTCAAAGCTCGTGTCGGAGCAGATCACTGGGGAATAAAAACCTCTATCTGCTTACGCAGTTTTACCTGCAACTACTAGAGGTTCTTGTGGTGGCTCCCACCGCATTTTTTGTGGGTGCAGTAAGTGCGTACGTGTTTTGTTTGATGTATCTCTTATGTTAAACTTTGCCACAAAAGCTATGGGCTCAAATTTCAGTTGAGTGTTTAGAAATTTGAGTTTTCTACCTATAACAGGGACTAAACTTATATTTAGATATACACTCACAAGTTTACATTGGGATTTTCATTGTTGAGGAACACTCACATTAACCATCTTCCGGACATCTGAAGGTGCTGACTGTCTCTGAAATTAAGAAAGTCTACTCATATGTTCCTTCTACAACAATAAGCATCAGGTTTCATAGTCACAGAATGTAACCCTTCATCCTTAATATTTTATTTCCCAATTAATATTTTTATTTATACCTCCCTTCCCTTTGAGTTTACTGTGAATCAGATTTATTGTGGAACACAGTTCCTTCTCTTATTTCATTTCCTATTGCTGCATTTCCTTATTCTAAGCAGACCGTCAGACTCACAGCAGTGCATCCTGATAACAGTAACGCAATGCTGCAGCATTTATCCAGAAGAAAATTCTGTGAATTCCGAGAAGGGTGATCAGGTAGATTCTGTATGATAAGTAACTAAACAGAACTATAAAGGAGATCTATAAAAATCTCAAGCGACGGACAATATGAATAGGCAGTGATTAAACACTCTTTATCCTAATGCAGGAGCGAGGTAGTATTGAATGCGGTTACTGAGCGACAGGTTCAAACAAGCAGGAGGTTCTTTTGCAGAACACACAGTTCAGCAGAGGAACTCGTTGCCGTTGGAGGCTGAGGGTGTCCAAAGCTTACGTGCATTCAGAAAGATTTTAGAAAAATGGAAGAAACTCAGCCAAAAGGGTAGCGAACACAACTGTTCAGCCTTAGGCTCGGGAGGGTCTTCAACTTCAGATGGAACCTGGGAGAATATAGTGGGGATGGGTCTCACTACGTCCTTATTGTGTTCCTATATACTTGCCCAGGCCTCCGAGATAAGCTACTGAGTCAGCCAGCGTTTGGGTCTGAACTGAGTGTTCTGGTAGGGTTCGTTCTTTTTCCTGCCCTTCCCAGCGATGCAGCGTCATCGACTGTGGTTCTGTGTCTCTGGCGGAAATGGGTTACACCGGTATCTTGGCACTGTGAATCCTGTTACTCTGGGGCGGGTCTCGCGCGGTTGGTTTTTCCTCCACGTCTTCCTCCCTCAGTGCAGAGGTGCCTGGAGTTACTGGTCCATACAGGGCTTTCCCGATTTGGGGAGCGGTATCGAAATGAGCGAGGTCGATGGCAGCCGGTGATACGGCGTTTGTCAACGATCTGGTGCGGCGGGACGTTCGTGCGCTGATGCTTACTTTGGCTTTCGCTCTCCAGGTACTGTGGCAAGATCTTCCCACGCTCAGCAAATCTGACAAGGCACCTGCGGACACACACTGGAGAGCAGCCCTACAGGTGAGGCTCCCCCCGGATAAAGCCCCTCTCCCGCGCACTCCTCAGGCGCCGCCACGGGTTTTTTTCTCCTCTCTATAAAGCTGTGCCAACATCATACCGCAGGCCTGTAGCGTTACATATAATGATTCATAGGATTGTATATTATGTGTACCAGCCAAAAATAATCAGGCTTGGCAGCTTGAAGATAGACACTTAGCCTATATTTAGATGTATGCTGGCAAATGAGTGGTCTGATTTGCAGTGTTGTTTAACACTCACATTAACCATTCATCTCAAGGACAGCTGAAGGTGCTGAATGTCTCTGAAAATCGGGCTGTTTTGAAGGGCTTGCCAGCAAGTTAACTGCTGGGTCTAGCTAGATTTTTTTTTCTCTTTTCCTAATGCATATCTGAGGTGCCTGAAGTAGCGGATCAAAAACCAAAAGAAAGAAAAGCTCTGTAGTATATCTGCTTCAAAATCTAAGTCAGGGAGTGTCCTACCTTAAATCGCAAAGTTTAAAAAGAGCGATCAGAGGGGGGAATTCACACGACTGAATTTCACGTGTTCAGTTGGGTGTTTGAGGTAGAAGGCTGAACTACTGTTTTCTGCTAGCTGTGGACAAGGTGATCTGATTTTTAGACTTGGGTTTGCGTTGTGTCTATGCGAAAGGGCACGTTGCAGAACTGCCCATCTCTTCCCCCGGACAACACCCTGCGTGCAGGCACGGCCTTCCAGCCCGGGCACGCGCAGGGGCTGGTTCTCCTAAAGGGACTCCTGCTGCAGAAGGGGTTTTAAATTCGAATAAAACTCACAAGAAAATATACGTAAGTATGTGTGTGTGTGTATATAGGTATATGAAGGAGTATTTCCCATGGAAGACCAAGTGGGAATTTTTTCCCCCAGTATTTTCTCCTAGTGTTTTGCGGTCGGTTTCAAAAAAACTCTGGCAAAAAATATGCTTTGGTTGATTTCTTGTTAGAATAGGTACATACATGAGCAAAACGGAATGAATGATGACTTGAGAGCTCACTGAAAATCAAGCGTTGTGTTTTCCATGATGTGAGTAAGTGTTTTGCGCGTTGACAAACAGTAGTAGCAATTCAAACAGTTGCATTTTTGGTAGCTAATATTACGGTGTTTCCATACACAGTCATAAGTTCACAACAAAGCTAATGTAGTAGTTACTATATGAAGAGAAACACAAACAAATTTATGAGCAGCAAAAGGCCATGTGGTCAAATATACATCAAATCTTTATGCTTAGTTTAACTTAAGAAGCTACTCTCTCCCGCATTGTAATCTCTGCTACATACGGAGTAAAATTTTTTTTCCATACAGAGTCATACAGAGTTTTGAGTGTAGACATTAGGTAAATCAAAAATTAAAAAAACCCCTCTCCAAAGCAGACATATATTTTGGAACCGTTCCCCGTGCTGATTTTTTCAGTTGCGTTATTTGATAGGCCTTGAATGAATACTGTGTATTCACTATACACACACCCCTGTCTGACTGAAACGCTTGCTCCCGATTATTCAGAGATTGTGAGTTCAGTTTTCTTCCAAAAAAGGAGACTTGCAACTTAACAAAGGTTAGGAAAATAAAGATTTATTTGATCTGGTCTTCTCCCAGAAAATGGCCTGTGTGTTTTTTTTGTAATAGAGGTTTGACTTCTGGACAATGTTGCATTATAATAGCACTCCTGAGAGTTAGTGCTACATTTACAGAAGAGCTTAATTATCATTGATTTTCTTTTGCTCTCAGAGAACCGAGATTCCCAACTTTTGCAGCAATAATTGTTTTGAAAGCTTGCTTTTTAAGTGCCAACTTTATACCGGTAAAAGGAGGTTGCTGAGTTTTCAGTGGTTTACTGATGTCTGTCTTATAATTTTTCTTTTGATTGTTTAAATGTTTTTTCTTTTCACTCTGTCAGTGTTATATATTCATCCAAATGTGAATTAGAATGTTCTTAAAGCTAACATAAACTGACCGAATGTCCAAGCGTAGATCAAGAAACAGGCAGGCCAGAAAATAAGGTGCTTTGGGTTTGATTCCTGATTGTCATTGATAAGTGGTGTGGTTTTTGCCAAGTCACTTAAACTTCCTAGGTGTCTATTTAATTACGTATAAAGTAGGAATTAATAGCACGTGAGCAATAAAGGAGGCAAAGTAATTCTTTTTGTAAAGGGAAAGTGCCACGTGTTTTTTTAAGAGTAAGAAAAACCTGGTAATGCACTTTACTTCCTAAAAATCAACTGATTTGAAAAGACTCGAAGACAATATGCTGTCCAGTGAAATTCACGTTCTTTTCACTCTTCTTTTCTGCACCAAATCTAAAATTCAGTAGTATGCATTTCAAAACCCAGTGGTAAAAAGGACTATCAAACTTCACTGTTTCTTTCAGAGAAATGCTAAAGAAGTTGGGCTTGTAAAATCACGTCAGACTTACCTGGAACCTCGGGTCATAAAAAATAGGACTTTCTGAGCTTACCAAGCGAAGTCCGGAAGAGGCAAGCTTTTAAGTGAAGCTCCGTACGCTTGGAGCACATGAACATAAGGGCGTATTGTAGTTGGGGCTTGCCTCTTAGTTTTGTTTTCATTCTCTGGAATCGGACAATCACATAAACTGCATAAAACCTGGACTGGGAACAACTAAAAGCGATGTGATTCAGCAAGACTTTATTTTCTTCTTTCAAACGTCCATTCCCTCCAGGATGCCATCTAATTGATTCTTGAATTACACCCAATCCTGAAGCATTGCCTGTGAGGCTGCGATTCCTCCTAGAAAGATGTGCTTCCTGACGTCTGTTTTGAATTTGTTTTTCTTTAATTTCCTTTTAGGCCCCCGTGCCCTGTTATCTACATTAAGCTGAAACTAACAACTAAAGCTGACGTTTACCGTGTCATTTAAGATTGCACATAGTTAGTAAAAGTCTCTTCTTTTTCATTTTCTTTTTTGAAAATGTAGCCTAAATTCGTCCCTGGTGTAAATGGACTTGAGATTAAGGAGTTACTCAGAGGAATAGTGGCTGTCCGTGTGTTTTATGCTTTGTTACTGCAACTCTGTCTTTACAGCTCGCATGGATCATCAAAAAAAGTGTAAAATTTTGCGAGTGCTGTCATGCTGTCGAAACTTTACAAAGCATGTTATCGAATGCCTTACTGTCACATTTGAAGTGTTACCAAACTGTTGTAGTCGTACAGCGATTAGCTCAGTTACTCCTTCTTACGTTGCTGGGGTTTGCCGTCTGTTTTTCCCCTTCCAGTTGTATTGTGCCAGGTATCTGAGTTCCCTCAAGCTCTGCGGATTGCCTGCCGTTCCTCAGAGCTCCCGAGTTCCAGCTCCGGCTCCTTCTTAGCGATCATTCACTCCCACTTTATATTTTTTTAGCCCATTGGTGTGTTACTTTAAACTGATAAGGAAGAAACTTTACTAGCATTTTGCCAGTGTGTTTACAAAGCAAATACCGCTTCTTTTGAGTTTCATTCTTCTTCTGCCTCTGTGTTCACCTCTTCCCTGAATTTAAGCTGGTTCCTCTGTCTGGGTCATTTATTTAGATTAAAACCAGGAGAGATCCAAGTACCGACCCCTGTGGGACCACAAATAATACAGTACGTCTCCCTCGTCCCTTTGCTTTCAGACGTTAGCTATTGCTCCTTTCGAATGCCCCTCTGTTTTCTATTTTTTTAACAAGCTCTTTATCCTTTCTCCGTACCCTAACCTGGATCCACATAGCTCATAGTTAGAGCAAGGACCTGTCAAAGGAAACTTTTCAAAGACTTCCTGAACATCTAAATAAATTGACATACGGGAGGCCAGATCGTTCTTGCCTTACGCACGCAGGCGCTGCCTTTGAAGTGGCTGGAAGTGCTCGCGTGAGTAATGTGGGCGAGCCCCGGCCCGGGCACCCGGGGCGGCTGGCGGCACGGCGGCGCTCAGGATGCCCCTCTTGTGCCCCGCGCCAGGCAAAGCCAGGCGAAGGAGGGCTTGAGCGTGGCTTAGAAGGGCACGGAGCTGCGGGGACAGGCAGGGAGTGACAGCCTTGGGCGCCAGCAGAGACGAGGAGGGGGCCGCTGGTCCGATACCAGTAGAGCTCGGCTGGGCAAAACGGCTTAAGAAAGTCCGGTGGAATAACAGGGATATTGGGGTATTGGCTATCTTGGGCATTTCGGTTTTCTGAAGCGGTGAACGGCAGAAGCTGACGAAGCCTGGCAGCTCCTGAAAGCAGATGCGTTGGTTGCTAGCAGATAGGAGGAGAACAAGAGGTGGAAACCTGTGCGTGTTTAACTCTCCGTATATAAACTGTGCTTGTTCTTGCTGCTGTTCAAATAACTGCTTGTTTTCTTTAGTTTTTCAGTTCGTGTTTTTTTGAAAAATGAAAAACTTTTGAAGTCTGAGGAAACTGTGGTTTAAAAAGAGATTTTGCTTTCTTGCTAGGTTAATCGCAATAAAGGTTCATTATTTGAAATATCTTTATTCCTTTTGGTGGTTTAACAGTAGGAAATTTGGAGGTGGACATGGAATCCATAAACATTCAGCGAGAGAGAGTGTTTCATAAATGTATCTCTGCTATTTCCAAAAATAATACCAATTTATTTTTAGAGACCAAATAAAAATCACAGCTGTAGCACATCTGGAAATGGGGTGTGTGTTTCACAGCATAGCTTTTTTACACTCGCACCTCCTTCCCGCATTTGAACCTGTTGTGTTTGTGGGAAACAGTGCTATGTCCTTGGCGTCAAGGCAAAGCCAGTGTCATACTTGAATGACACAGGCACAAGGTAAGGTCTGCGTGCCCTCTTCGCGTAAGGAACTGATGGCATTCCTGAAACGCGCACAAATGCACCACCATCTTCATGCCTTGTCAAACAGTGGCTCGGCTCAGCGGGACGAAATTTGCTCTCAGTTAGAGGAGCACGGAGCAGTTCTGCTGAAGCAGGAGGGTTCGTTCTGGAATTACGAGGGCTTAAGAACAGTTTTTATTTTGTCCCGTGAGCGTCCAGGATTTGCAGAGGTCTGTAGTGGAGAAAGGATTCTACTTCTCGTGGGTTTTGGAGGTAGAGCCGTGAGGAAAGCAGCTTTGTTGAGGTACAAATGACGTCTTTAAAGGGAGATCTAATGAGGGATTCAGGCAGATTCAAAGAGGAATGAGATTTTCTATAGCTTTAGTACCGAAACTCTGCATTGTGGCTCAAAGCTGCCCTCTTCAGTACATGGGCTGCCTTCTTGCTCTGCGCTGGAAGAGAAGTAGCGGGCTGAGTTCACAAAGCACCACGGTTTAGCAAAGCCTTGTTTTTATTTGGAGGGAGTCTGAATCCAGAGAGGGGGGTGGCAACTTTGAACAAGCTTCCAACACATCTACCGTGGGTCCTGCAGAGGTTTCTTTCAAAGAGGGAACATTTCTTCACTCAGCAGTTTCCCTAAACATTCTGGCTTGGCTCCTTACATTCCACATTTTTTCTCCATAAACCAGATATTCACTACATAGGAGTAAATCTTACCCTGTTTGGAAACTACGGTGTATTTCTTGGGAGCTATTGTACTATAATAATAACCATAATTACCTTTAAAGGCATGCTGTACTGCCTACATCTTGAGTACCGCAAGGAATTTCACAAATAAATCTGGAGTTTTCTGTATGTCCAGATAACTGTGTCATGTAGGGATATGCTAGCCAATAACTATTGTATACATTTAACCTCCCTTCTTTCTTCTCCTTCTGTCTTCTTTTTCCTCCCTCCACAGCCATATTTCACCTACTTCCCCTACAACATGAGAAGGGTGGAAGAAATAAATTCACCTTTCTTATTTCTACATTCATGTGTGGAAAAGTCATTATTTTGTTTAAAATTCTTATTTGTTTGGACGACTCACTTCTTAATTAATCCTAATCCTTTCTTTGTGTTCCTTGAGTAACAATAATATCAGATTTGTCTGGAATGATTAATGCCTTGTGCTTCCCAGGTCCTCAGCTGAGTAAAGATTTATAGACCAACATTTTCAGGTTTTCTGATAGTCAGATTTTTCTTTTCCTTTTTTTTTCCCTCACGTTGCACTCTTTGGCGTTTGCTTCTATTTTTCAGGTGTAAATACTGTGACAGGTCATTCAGCATTTCCTCCAACCTCCAGCGGCACGTTCGAAACATCCATAACAAGGAGAAGCCATTCAAATGTCACCTGTGTAACCGATGCTTTGGGCAGCAGACCAACTTGGACCGACATCTTAAGAAACATGAACACGAGAATGTGCCAGGTAGGAAAGGGCATGGCTGTGCGGTTCTGCTGGGGCACCGGAGAGAGAAGACACCGTGGTCTGGTCTCTCCGGTCGCCTTGGGAAGCCTTGCTGGAAAGCGCTGTTTCTTAAGGCTGGATATCATCAGGTGGCAAAAAACCAACGCCAGCTCCTCATGCAGCCAAAGACGCATTTATCCACAGTGCATGATTGCAAGACACGCGCACTCACGCGCAGGGCTCAGCTCTGCCGAGCTCTTGTCAGGTATTACTCATACGTGCCCTTTTCCAGTCCGTAAAATAGCGACTGTGATACTAACTTCCCGGGGACTCTGTCCAGGGAGCAGAACCTCACATGGTGAGATCTCCTGCTACAGTGCTGATGTGGACATGTCAAGCTCTACCAAGGCTTTTCAGCCTGAAATGCATCTGTAGGTATGTGTGAAGTTCAAGAAGACAAATCGACTTTGCCTTCAGATAAAAGCTGAAGGAAGAAATTCCTGTGCTGAAGCCAACTAAGTGATTTCCCAGCCTAGGAAAAAAAAAATTATGGAAAAGTTCTAAGGAAACAGCTACGCAACGGATAGTGGTTCTTAAATTGTATATACCATCCGTAAATGCTGAATATCACCTATATTTCTCTCTGTAGTTCAAGTCTGGGAAACATGAGCTGCCTTCGGCAGCTTTGGTCCATGAGATTTCCCTTAAATGTTAAATCATTAATATATAGTGAGAGGATTGTTGCCTAACGTCGCTCCTTTATTTTTCCTCCTAATAATAGCTTCGACAACATCTGATTGTTTCTCCTGTTCTCTTTCCTTGTTTCTCTCGCTCAGTGAGCCAGCACTCCGGAGTCATTACAAACCACCTTGGGACCAGTGCCTCTTCCCCAAACTCGGAATCAGACAACCATGCACTTTTAGATGAAAAAGAGGATTCGTATTTCTCTGAAATCAGAAATTTTATTGCAAATAGCGAGATGAATCAAGCATCGACTTTAGCAGATAAAAGGTAGACAAGCAAGTAACGGTATCTGGTGACATGTATTGTTAACATGGTTGAAAGAGCAGTCAGCCTCTGAATCTGCAGTACTTGGTTTAAAACGCTCAAAAGAGAGCAGTGTAACAGTTCGGAAGGAAAATGCATTCAACTTCAAGCCCCAAGCCCGGTGTTAAGTCTTTTCAGAAAGCGGCTTGAGTTAGGAGGGCTGACACCAGAGAGCCACTGACGTTGGAGACGTGGCTGCAACCGGTGGGAGCAGGCCGTGGAGCAAATTGCAAGAGAAGTTGCGCTAAGAGAAGGCAGGCAGGCTGACTGCGGCCGTCGGCTCCAGCGCGGTAGTCGTGAGAAAACAGTTTCTTCTCTAGATAAAAATGTGGTTGTTGAACCCTTACCTTCTGCCGTGAAACCACGCGGCCTGTTCCATCACCAGTCAGAGAGTACTGGTGAAGGAAACCGGGGGCACCTGCTTTTCTAGTCTATCAGTTTGTTTCAAATTTATCCATATCACAAGCCGCCTTTTGACTGCGTGATATATCACCTGCTGCTGTCCTGTTTTCACAAATAGCTGTTTCATGCCAATACTAAGGTTTAAGTCCAAAATGTAAGTATGAGAAATCCCCATGATGATGCGAGCCACGTAAAGAACCATAGGAAGTGTGGAACATGCCGACGTAAAATTTCTGGTGAAGATGTTAATCTTATTTTGTGTCACTTGGTGGCATCCTGTTGGGTGCCAAGTCTATAGCACTGGCGATCCCACTCTCATTCTCTTAATGTAATGTAAAGCTGTTAGTTTTGTGGAGCCTGCTAGGTCCATACGGGCATGAATAGCAAAAGTAATACGAGAGAGAATTTAGGCTGGCTGTTAGATTACACCGTGAGGAGGCTTCCTCCTTGCGGTCGCTCGAAGGGAGATTGTTAGAATACAGTAGCACAGAGAAGGAGGAAAGCTGCTTGTCCCACAGATGTTATGTTTTAAGAAATGGAAAACCATCATTTAAATCCCGACTAGACAAAATTCTAGTTTGAAAAGCATTGGGGTCGGTATATACTTGACATGCTTATTAGCCCTTGAGACACTGTGAAGGCTGATTTTTAAATGCCTGAAACTTGTCGGTTTTCCTTTTCCTTGCAGTTTAAATAATATGTATATGTACAAAAACACATCTCCATATTCGTACACATGTATAAAATTATCAGAGTCTTGCATTACGGTGAAAATGCATGACTTACGCATTTGGCGTCTTTTCTTTTTTTCTTTTCTTTCTTCTTCCCTGCCTCGACCAAATATTTCAGGCCAGAAATCCAGGATATTGATGGCAATTCCCAGTGTCATGGATTAGCAAATGAGAAAACAGATGTGGATGACGAAGACGAAGAACTGGAAGAGGAAGATGACGACAGCCTGACAGGGAAGTCACAGGATGAAACGGTATCGCCCACCGCAGAGCCCCGAGGAGCCTTTGAGGATGAAGAAGACGAAGAGCCCGCATCTCTCACCATGAGCTTTGACCACACCCGAAGGTGAGGCGGGCCGTTCCCTTTGGGAAGTCACATGGGGCTCACACTTCTGACCCTGTGGCAGTGGTAGATTGTGAGTGCTATCGTTTTATTTTTCAAGCCATGTATCATACCTCCAGTTTGATTTAAGCATTCACTTGAGAGATTCCATTTTCACCATGGTGGGGGACACGAAACAAGTGGACTGCAAGAGAATCTGTGATAAGGTGTATATCCAAGCCTTGAGAAGTTCGTGTCAGGAGAACAGTTAGTCGAGCACAGAAAACAGCATTTTCAGGGCACCGCAGTTCAGCGGATAACGTCTTTCTCTCCAAAACACTGGTCAGGGCAGAGGAAGAGGCATAGGCACGCAATCCGTTTTGTGCCGCTCTCCCCCTTTTAGTTGTAGCAAAATGTTGTTGACTTCAGGTGGAGTTCTCAGAGCTCTGGGAGAAAGTGAAGCTTTTTTCCCCAAGGTCAAGCCATGTCTCGACACCTTTAAAATTAAAGTTTGTTGCACACGGTGTAGGCTTAGCTTTCTTTTTGCCTCAGTTTCCCAACTGGTAGTCGTAACAAATGTCCCATGATGCAAAGTAGTATCTTACTTGATTTCCGTGCATCACTATTTTCATTGCAACTCAAAGAAAATGCGGCCGTGTTCTTCAGACATTGATCCAGTGTCAGACGTTTCAAGGAGTGGACAGCAATTGGACATCTCCACACAGAAGACCAAAGTGCATTGTAGCCACGCTGACTCATAAATATCTAGAGCACTGACGCTGGTTTGTGCATAGTCCTGCTCTCCACTTTTTCTTCGCTCCTTGCATTTTGTGTCGTTTTCGTGTTTGTCTGTCTGTCAGTTCACGCATGTGGCTTGTGAGACCCCCGTGGTATGTGCATGCAGGCACTGGGCTAGCAGCGCTCGCATTGGCTAGCTGTGAACGGTGAGACGAGCTAACAACAGGTCAACCCCTTCCCCTGGTCATTGGTACAGGTGTATTGAGGAGGACGAAGCCGGCTTGTTAGATTTGGAGCAGATGCCGAATTTTGGGAAGGGGCTGGATCTTCGCAAAGCAGCCGAGGAAGCATTTGAAGTTAAAGATGTGTTTAATTCCACCTTAGACTCTGAGACAATAAAACAGACTCTGTACAGGCAGGCTAAAAACCAGGTAGGTATATGACAGAACGTTTTATCTAGCTTGCCGCCAGCACGTACGGTAGGATTAGCGAGCAGCTGGCCTCCTTTAGCTAAGGTTTATTTTCCCCTTCCAGTGAGCAGGAATTCGAACTGTAATGTGTGAATCATATGTGAACCGTGTCTTGTTGCAACTATACTGAAATAGGGGAGGAACGGAGCGGGCATCAGTTCTGGGTCACCAGATCAATTTATCATTTAGCCTGTGCTGTGAGAACATGCTTATATAGAAAGGTAGCGGCATCTGTCTGTTTTTATCTGTCTGTATAAATGTTTTTATAACTATTATTTATTTATACTTTGGGATGGGTCTTCAGTTGGTATGTACGAAGAAACTCGAGGTTTGGTCTGCAGAAACAGTAATAAAGTATCCTTGGGTTTGATTATAAAAGGTGTAATAGACAACAGTGTTTCCAGGACTTGCAGTCCAGCAAGTTTAGAGGACTTCCTCGTTTGTCTCCCTGATTTCTAAAAGCAAACCATAAAATGGAAACCTGCCCTCTGAGCTAGACCAGTTCAGAGCCACCACGAAACCTCGACATGACATCTCAGCACCTATCGGAGTTCTGAGAAAAATCTGGAGGTACGGGGCAGATCCATTTGTGCTTTCTGCTTTTTCATTAAGCCAGGATACTCAGTCTAGTTTTATGAAGTTCCTATCTTGATCCCTACAAAAGGATTCTCACAAAAGAACTCTTCGATGACGTTACATCACCAGACTGGACTGGAGAGAGCATACTCAGCCCTTCATGGGGGATGAGTACAGCTCTTGCCTTGGAGTCCCTTTCTAACCTTCAAGCAACAGAATTTGTCAGGAAACCGATTTTAAATGTCCAGCAAAGCAGTAGCGTAATGCAGTTGCCAAGCAGAACATGATTTTTGATTTAGCATCACCCAAAACCTGTGAAATTCTTGTCTTCCTTCATAGTAGGTGCTAGTACTGAAGCTGGGGAAGGTCTCCTTGAAGATAGCAGACAGCTTTTTTCCGAGTGAAACTAATTTATACACAAGCCACTTGCCTGACCCTTACGTCTGTCCTGTTACTAATATGCCAAATGTACTAACTATTTAGGAACAGCTTGCTCTTCTAAAATTTGTGCTACGTTGTTAGGTCGAGCCTATGCTTGGATGGGGGAGGGCGTTTATTTTTGCTTTTTGAACCAGTTTTATAGCGTATGAGATGCAGGACTGGTTACACCTAAATCACAATAAGTAACTTAAATAATTTGAACCATCTCTTGTGCAGGAAATGTAATAGTAAAACAACATTTGTGCGAGCAGCACAGCACTCCTTTGTGGCTGTCTTTCTTTTAAGCAATTCTAGAAGCGTGCATGTCCATAGCACTACAAAGCTGTACCTCTTCCGGCACACACCTACAATACACGGATGTGTTGACTGGACGAGTAGATCTGACTCTCAGCTTTTTAGAGGAGAGGCTAAAGTTGGATAACTGGTTTGTATTGTCACCCTTACAGTTGCATTACTAAGGGTCCTACCGTACTGAGCGTTGTACTGATGTCCCAGATAACGCGTGGTCTTTGTCTGTTGCCTTGCAAAGGATTGTGTGTGTGTGGGTACAACCTCAGCGTGAAGGAGAGGGCTACACGGCCACAATTTCATTGCAAAGTAGGAGCATGCATTACACCAGCTCATGTGGAGCGGGGAGGGTGGGGACCGTGTCCCCCTCCGTTTCAGATCACGGGTGGCAATTGCATTGGCTTTCACCTCCAGTGTGCGAGGTGACCTTCTACCTAAGTCTTCACATCACTTGTGTGGGCTGTGAAAGGACGCAAAGGTGTATGAGACGAGTAGTCTTGAAGGGGGAGAGCATCTAGGTTACAAAGAAGCAAGCAGATTGTTAAGAGAAAACAGAAGTCTCAATGCATTTTGCTCAGCAGACGCTTTTAACCGTTTCACTGCAGCAATAAATCTACCCCGACAAGAACATACGAACACACCGGTAATGCCAATGAGCATTCCACGCCTATATTCCTAAATACCGACGCGCAGGTTTCTGCAGGCGCCGGTGGGCTCATGCCAAGCAGTGAGTCCAGATGAGTAGCCTGCTGCCCGCAGCTGCCCGTTGGGTTACAGCTAGCGTGGATATTGCTACGCCGTTTCTGGGGCGTGTGACCGGGCCCTGGCCCCATTTACCCACTTGCTTGTCTGTAGGTGTACTTTTTTAAAGAGTAAAACAAAGTAATTGGCGTTTTGCACGTGGCTGCTTTCCCCTGAGAGCAGAGCCTAGAATCAAGTGTGTGGGTCTGTGACCGAGTGCAGAGCCGGCACGGAATGGCTTTGGTCCTATAAAAGCCAATGGGAACGGTGGCCTCTCCTGACTAACCCTACAACTGCCTGTAAACTCTGTGGCAAATTTGAGTAGTCGGAGTGACGGGTGTCATCCTAGCGTGTGGATGTAAATCTAGACATGCTGGCCAGGTTCGTAGCCCAGGCCAAGGGCTGCTGGCTGGCCTCCGTTTCCTGCGCGGTTAGATGGTGCTGCGCTTCTCACGGTTTGTTCTAGCCTGCCCTGCGCGTGTATTCACCCGTGTCCTCTGCGTTCCTCTTTCCCTCTCCAGGCTTATGCAATGATGCTGTCCCTGTCTGAGAACGCTCCCCTCCACACGTCCTCCCAGAACTCTCTGGGTGCTTGGTTGGACATGGCAGGAGCAGCTTCAGAGTCGGGGGCCTTTAACCCCATCAACCACCTCTGAGAGGTCCACAAGGCACTGGCCAGAGTCCCAGCGAGGAGGCGGTGGTGCCGCAATTATCCTAGCAAAAATCCTAGCAAGCAGAAGATGGATGAGAGGGCCTCAGGGAGTCGTCTGGACTTTCGGCTGAGAAGGAAACCTGTCGCATCCGACCTACAAGTCCTGCGTTTTTATCTATCCGGAGTTTTCATTTCTAACTTATCAGAGTGAACCTCTCCAAAACTGGATAACCCTGATGCAGCCCTAGGATTTCACAGTCTATAGGAATAGCATGAGCAAGACACGAATTGCAACGGTGCAATCAAATATTGGCCCCTCTAATGTTACAAAACAGTATCACTGAGCCAGTAAAGCCGGCGTGTAAATGAAAGCTTGAAACCATTCGGTAGCATTTCCTTTCGGTTCAGCTGAATAGTGAAGTAATAAGGAAAGAGAGCCAGACGTGACCTATCCCTGGTGCAATTCTGACCTAGTCACTGGAGTTATACCAGGGAAGGGTAAATTCAAGCCATTTAATTGACCCCCAAAAGAATTTGAAATTCTCTGCTCCCACAGCAATACCGTCCTATCCTTTGTTCCCAACAAAACGTATTGGCACAGTGCAAAGCCGCTCGAATGCGAGGCCACATTGCCTGCGGTCATGATACACCATATGCAGCGTCCCGGTTGAGAAATCTCCGGCCTGGAGCATTGCTGAGGTTGGGGTTATCGACGTATCGTGCAAATCCGTGCGTCACGCTCATCGGCTGCGCCCTGAATGCCCTTCTGTCTGTGCCGACGCTGCGAGGTTAAGAGCGCTTTCCATCTCTGCTAGTGCCCGGGAGCCCAGGCTGCTGCTTGGGCTTGAAGCATCCGCAGCGGTTCAGAAAAAGCCGTGCTCGGCAAGCGTGCCGGTGAGGGGGGCGGCGGCACTCTGCCCTGCGCCGGCCTCGGCGCCCCGCGCCCGCGCTGCTGAGAAGGCTTGGCCTTTCCCAGGCGGAGAGGTCCCGGGGTAAACCCTTGCCTGGAGAGGTGTAGCTGCGTGCGAGAAAGCGCGTGTGGTGGGCGAGTCTCGCCTTAAGAAGGGCAATTCAGACACGTCTTCTAATCTGTCTCCCAGGGGTTTTTTTTGGAGTGACATCCTTTCAGTGTTGATAGTATGCGGGAATTGTGGCAGAAATTTCTGACTCGTGCAGTTGTTTTGGTATGCTGGATGGTTGCTTTTGCATCGCACACTGCTATTTGGCCTATAATTTAAGTAGAAAGATTAAAATTCCCTTGCTTCGGCAGCCTCAGGGGTACGGCCCTCTATTCAAGCACGTAGCTAGGAATCGAATTGTCTCTCTGACTCTAAAATTGCTCGCAGATATTTTATGAGTGATTTTAAATCGCTTCAGTCTCATCTTCTTTACTGATACAAAGCAGCCTCCAGCAGCGCCAGCCTTCAGTCTCATCTCCTTCACTGATACAAAGCGAAGGATAACATTGGCTACACAGATAAAGTTCAGAATGTGTGTCCTGGGACTTTTCGAATTGCAGCATCTAAAAATTAGAACTGCCGAGGACTGGACTACTGCTGCCGCTGAGCGAAAACGCGTGCCTCTGCATCTCGCCCATTGCAGTTCTGCATCAGCAACCTGCTGGGAGTCTGGGGGTGCTCAGGCAGGCTGGCTCTCTAAAGATTGCATCCAAAGCCAGTGAAGCCGAGAGGAACTTTTCCCATTAATTTCAGCATATTTTAGTGCTGGGTGCGCTTCTAGTAAGTCTTGTATCGGGTCGTAACTGCTTGCAGAACTGGGTTAATGGCCGATTTCAGAGAAACAGCACGCAGTCGTCAGTATATCTGCCTGTAAATACTTGACAGGCGTAGCCTCTCTGCCTGCTTGGCATGGAAAAGAACAGACGGAGGCATCTGTGCCAGTCCAGTGTGGAGAAGCACAACGGCGAAGCCTCATTCCAGCATGCTAAAACAAAGGAAACAGCTACTCAAATAAAGCGGAGGTTGTGTTAGGAACGATACCTTTGCAATTCGCTCTTTGCACCCAAGAGCACACCTGAGGCTGTTTTTCCATAGCCGCGAGCCTCAGACTGTCCAAGGAGGAAAGCATCTAGGGGAGCTTTGGTACAGAAGGAACAAAAGGTAAATTAGCAGCATCAGCGTATCTCCCAGGAAAATTCACCCTTCCTTTTTGGTTTGCCACATCACCCTGTGAAAGTGCCCAAGGCTCTGAGCCCCACAGTCAGTGTAACCCGAACTGCTTCATGTATTTGCACAAAGCTCTTGGGGAAGTAGAGCCCGAGAGCTGACGATGTCAAAAGCAAGCAGGCTCTGCGAAGGAGCTGGGACGTTCCCGTCCCGGCACATCTGCCTCTGCTGCTGCTGCAGTACAGCCCTGCCCAGGCGCTTGGCCTTTAAATTATTCCCAGGGGGGCCAACTGAAAATAATAAAAGAGTTGTTTCTTTTCCTGATGGAATTTATTTTAATCTGTATATAACTTGTAATTTTTTGCTAATTCTTTTCTTATTTTATTTCTTCCTTAACAGTATTTTTTGCATTAGATATCATTATTGTGAAGAAATAATGTTAATATAAGTATGTAGTGAAGGACCAAAATGGTGTAATTAAGGTTGTATGTCGTATGCTTGATAACCAGGGAGTAGGAAGATTTTGTCCGTGTGCCAAACGACCCTGATCAATCCCGCTAGTCGTGCTGCCGGCTCTCCAGACAATCATCCGGTTTGGTCCCTTTGCCTCGAAGCGACCGTTGCGTGAGCCGAAGGTTTCTCTTTACTTCCTTGGCCGCTGGGAAAGCCAGCGCAGCCGCCACCAGAAAGCGAGCGGCCCCTTCCCGGGGCCCTTCCGCGAGCGCGGCGAGCCGGGCTCCGCAGGGCGAGCCGGGCGCCGGCCAAAGGCCTGGGAGCCGTCGGGCGCAGCCGGGCGCAGCCGGGGGGCTGGCGAGCCGTGCCACCGTGCTAACCGTGCCGCATGTCCCGCTGGCAGCCCCTGCCACCCGCCGGCACCGGGGTGCAGAGAAGTGCTCTGCCTCGATGGCCCTGCTCGAGGAGAGGACGGAAACGCAGCATGGGGATAGATGGGTCTGGTCCCGTTAGAGCGTGAAAGCCTGAGCTGCAGCTCCGTGGCTCCTGGCAGCTGCTTGGAGTAAACCGTACGTCTGAGCATCTTTCTGGTAGGGACCGCAGCACTGTCTGCCTTGTTGGAACAAGATCTGTGGGTAATAGGAAGTGTTTGCGTGCTCTGACCCGAAGTTTTGTTCGTCGTCGAAGCAATCTTTGAAGGGGTCGGCATCACGCTCCTCAGCATGAGGAGGTAACGGAGCAGCCGAAGGAGCAGCAGTGAGCTGGTCTCCAAAACGTGGGCCAAGTACTGCGAAACGCGAATGTTACCGTGGGGATTTCTTTGGGGTGTATATGGTCTTCCCTTCAGTATCTCAGCCCTCCTGTCCGTTGCGGTGTTTCTTCAGAAGCACAGTTTGTCAGGAGCTCCTTGCTCGGCCTGAGCTCGCGCAGCCGCCGTCTCCCTCGCAGGGCTGTTCCCTGCTCCCCGTGGCTCTCCAGGAGCGCGGGCTCCTCCTGCGGCGTGGTGCTGCCCAGGGGCGGGGAGGTACGATCCAGCCGGGGATTAAGGACGTTAAAAATACAGTTTTTAAAATCACGAAATGATTTTTTTCTTTTCCTGTTTCCTAATTCAGTTTTCTTCCCGTTTTCTCTAGCCGGTGTCTCTGTTGTAGATCTCCCGAGTCCTCTAATTTAGCACTGATTACAAGTTTTCATTTTTCCACAGTTCAGATAAATAAACAGAAAGCCTCACTGAATCTCTATTTATCTTGCAGCTTTCATTCAATTGCACTTGAAACGTGTTGCAACTCATAGCAGATGTTTAGTTTTTGATTTGCTGTTGCAGACAAAAGCAGTCCCTTATTTTGAAGGACGTTTCCCGAGAGGTGCGTGTGTCGAGGAGGGTTCTGCCGTCCGAGCGCAGCTTGCTTCCCGGCGTGGGCGGCGGGAAAGGTCTGGGTCCCTTGGCTTCGATGAGACCTGGAGCTGTAGTGCTCCGGGCCATCGGACGCCGCTAACACGTTGTGCTCAGGAACCACGATACCGGTGCGACACGGCGAGGTGTGGCTTGCAGTGATTGGAATATGGCCTGCGGTTCGTTTGAAAGCCAGGGCACCCCTCGAGGTGTGATTTAAACCAAGAATGTTTGCGTAGGATCTATTTATTGAAAGTATTTTCGCATCTCGTAGCCGTATTGCCACAACAGCGCGGAGGAGAGAGCGGGAGAAGCCCTGTGAATTTTTTGTATGAGCAGATGAGGTTGACAGCCGCCGGCTGTTCAGCGCTGCTGACCTGAAGGTACTCCGCGAAGGGTCCCTGCTGCTCCTGAGCGTGACTTCGACCGCAGATAGATCTTTCTGCCTGAGCTAGTTCGGGAGGAGAAGATAGGCCTGGTGTACGTGCTTTCCCTTTCTCTTGCCGGCTCGGGCACTGGCAGTCGGTACTGGCGGGAATCGCCGTGGCTGACGCGGGAAGCTGACGGTGCAGCGCGACTGCCGTGGTGCTGAGCGTGCGGGCGCGCCGTGTTCTCCGGCGGGACGTGGCGAGCACGCGCGGGTCGGAAGCGCCTGCTTTGCTCTTTGACGCCCACGGGTGTTCCTGCTGGGCAGCTGGCTGCGCCGGGCGCGGGCCTTCCGAACGCATCCCGTGCCGGCCGGGCCCCGCGCTTCGCAGCTCGCGGCAGGAGCCCGCAGCTGCGCAGGGCTCCGCAGGAGCAGCCGAGCGCCAACAGCAAAGCCAAAGCAAACGGGGTGAAACGGCAAAACGCGAGCCGAGTTTGCTGCGCTGCGTTCCAGGCCGAAACGCAGAGCTCGGGTTCTGTCTTGCTTGAAACAGACTGGTGGAAGCTTTCCATTTCTCCCTAACCAGCACTTAGACTTTCCCTAGGCGTTCTTGAAAACGGCTTCTTTTCACTTCATGCAAAGCGTTTCGAAAAGCACTTGCACAATGACATGAACGTGTTTGACTCTAAGCATCAAAGCACTGGATTGTGAGCCCCCCTCCCCTCAGCCGACTTCAATCTACTGACTTACATTCGATTTTTACGTGCTGTATTTTGTGTGTGTGTGTGTGGCGGGGGAAGGGGGAGAGCATCACGGTGTAGGAACCTGCCCGTTTCTGCCCGTCGGAAAACGGGCAGGGAGCGATGCAGGCCGCTCGGGTCAGTGCTGGTAACATAAGGGCAAAACCCTCTGCTCCTAGACGATGGTCAGTAGTGTTTTCCCAAAGCCATGAAACTTTTTCTCTGTAGTGTTGAGTGATACTGTGATTAAAATGTTATTGAATGATTCCAAGGTTATTTTTCTCTTTCTTCTGTCATTAAATCTTATTACCACTTTGGAAAAAGAATGAAAAAGAAAAAAAAGGCAGCTTTGATTTCCAAATGTGCAATTCACATGTGAACAAAGTAATTCTGAAAGTAACTCTCAATGTATTTTACGTTCTCGTCGCTCTCTTCAAAGCAAGAGATGTTTTGCCCTGATGTCATTTCCAGCCTGCAGAAGATGTAATTTAAAACATATATATATTGTGCTTGCAAGAATCATAAATCTGTGCATCCTATGTCATTCCTTTTCCCATTGTTACAATACAGATATGATTTAGGGGTTTTTTTTTTCTTTAGAACTGTATAGTGTTTTTTTAAATCAATTGTAAATGTCTGGTTTTCATATAATGTTTAAAAAACATTGAGAAAGAGGATGGTGCTTGTTCCATATCATTCTTGATTGTATATTGCTTCTGTTATGTTTATAAGTAAACTGTGCATGACTTGTGTTTAGCAGTCATTATTGTGTCTGTTTGTGAAATTTTTATTAAAAAGAAAAAAATTCCGTAGATGCACTTATTGTATATGTGATTAGATTTTGCGTCCGAGGCTAGAAGCCTTGAACTGCCAAGGAAGAAGAAAAAAGTGTTGGCAGTTATTAATTAATATGAAATCGCTTTGTTGGGAGCATAATGAAATAAAAGATATGAAGTGTAGAAAATAATTAAAAAAGCGATTTTACAAATTTCATTTTGATGCTTGTGATAAAAGACAAATGTACTTGTGTAGAGAAATTCCTTTAAAATAATGAATAGAAAAAGCTGATTTTGAGGTTAATGCTGTAGAATAGGAATGTATACCAAATGTAATCTTTCCAATGCTACAATGAATTTATACATGAGATTGATATGCAATAAACCTGTGTGCTTTTATAAGCAAGGGTCCCGTGAGCTTTTTTTCTTGGAGGAAGGGCAGAGACGCAACGTCGTGCACCGCAGTGGGGTGTCCGGAGGGGTGGGTTGCTTGCTTTGCCAGAAGGGAGGTTGTAAAGGCGCCCCAGGGACGAGCAAGCCCAGGAACGGAGGGGGAATGTGCGAGAAATAGGAACTCGCACAGGAGCGGTGCGAGGGCGTGCGACAGCGAGAAGCGGTCTGAAGCAGCGGCGCGGTTCGGCATTGTTCCAGTCTGCAAAAATAACAACTTGTATTCCTCCTCTTCGCTCAGGTGCAGAAGGAAGCCGGTCCTCCTCCGTCTCCGCTGCTTGCGACGCAGCCCACCCTCCCGGAGAACCAGGAGGGGCTCTGCCGCCCTTCCCACCCGCTCTGATGCCCAGCGCCGCCTTGGATTTTCCCTGGCGAGGGGCTGGTTTCCCGGGAGGCTGCGGGGGTGAGCAGGCAGCCCTGGGAGGTGTGCCAGCGCGTTCACCTTCTCAGCGGCGGGCTCCGTGGGATGACCGCCTGCGGGGTAGGGTACCCAGAGCTGGCGGAACATCTCCTTGCTGGGTAACGTGGCAGAACGCTCGCCAGCCCTCGCCGCCTCGGCGGTAACTTTGGTGTCTGATATTTTGCGTGCTGGGTTTGTAATGCTTCGAAAGAGCTTCAAAAAATTCAACGGTGGACACCCCTCCTCGGTGCCGAGGTCCGGAAGGACCAGGTAGTGCTACTGAGCCGTGCCTCGTCCCGCCGAAGGGACGCGTCGTTCTCGCTGGGAAGCTTGCACGGGGAAGAGCGAGAACGTTCTGGGGTGGGGGAAAGGGGTAGGACAAGGCATTAGCGAGCTATCTAAAAATGTCACGAATATTTCCTTTCACAACTACGAGCCGAGAGTTAGCGAACTATCTAGTGATAGCGGTCAGATGTTTCAGCGGGGGCCCTGGGAGCAAAAATGACTTGAAAGCAGGGTCTTTGAACTAACAACACGCATTACAAAACTGATGAATGGTCTCCGCTTCAAAAAGTCATTCATCGTGATCAAATGATGGTATCCTACGTACAGCATAATAGCCCTTCCCTGGAGTTTGCCATGTAAGGGTTTCAGTCTTAGCTGAACTCTTGAGTAGAAGCCCTCTGCCTCTCTGTGACGGCTGGCAACCTTTCTCCTTATTAGCCCCGGAGGGAAAGGAAAAAAATCTATCGGATAAGAAAGCTCTGATAATAGAGCGATTGTCAGGCAGGCCTTAGAGAGAAGAGAACAGAGTCTTTTAAAAGAATATTGCTGACAAGTGGACTTTGTCATCCAGAAAGCACTTGAGATTCACCATAAACCAGCGAGAAAAAGGCTCCATTTTGAGGGGGGTGAAAAACATCAGAGCAGGGGCAAAAGAGAAGGTCAAGGAAAAGTCTGTTCCCAGTAAATACACAGAGCACTGTTGAGCCTGGCCTTACTGGGCAGCTGAGTTACTGGGCGGCTGTCAACAGCCTGACCCTTAGATCCTCTTTACCCCGGTAGCTGCATCTCCAAACGGAGAGCGTGTGGCACCGAAACATCCAAACCTGATGTTTTACGCACCTAGAGGGACAGCCTGGGGTTTCGTTTAACCGCCGAAGCCTTAAGCTGCTAAAGCAAGCCTTATACGTGCCTTTAGTAAGAAACGGTCCCTGGCCTGCTTGAAATAACCGCGTGTCTGCCGCTGGTCAGCCCCCGAGCGTGGTCGGAGGCGCGGTAGTTTGTCACTCGTTACCGTGACGGGAGAACGACGCCAAAGGATCCTGTAACCTTCAGTGACCTTGGTGAGGAGGCTTTTTGGGAATGGGCGATCCCGAGGGAGTCCGGGGGCTAGGAGAGAAGTACGGTGCAAACGCCTCCTTGTAGAAATGTCAAGAAGCCGCGCAAACCAAGTTTTAGTTCAGTTTAGTTAGTTCTTCATTCCCGTTAAGCAGGGACGGACCCCGGGACGGCGCGCAGAAGGTGAGCAGAGCTCTCCCCGACGCCGAGATGTCCCGGGTACCGGCTGCCGGCACCCGGGCCCGGCCTCAGCGGGCCCTGCTCGGGGCAGCGTCAGGGAGCCGCAGCACCCCGGGACCCCCGCCCCGGCCCGCCACTGAGCCTACACCCCGCCGCCTCCGGCCTCCACCGGCGCCCGGGCCAGGGGGCCGGCCCGGCCCGGTCCCTCCCCGGGGCGGCCCCGCGCCCGCCCCCGCCGCGGCCCGGCCCGCCGCCGCCGCCGCCGCCGCCGCCGCGCTGGGCTCCGAGGGGCGCGGGTAGGTGCCGGGCCGGGGCGCTGCGGCGGGAGCGGCCGCCTCCGGGACGGGGGTCCCCGGGGAGGGAGCGGGAGCGGGGCGGGCGGCGGCGCCGGGCGGGCGCGGGGCTGCGGGCGCCGGGGCTCCGAGCAGCGCTGCCCTCCCCGGCTGCCCCGGGCCGGGCCCCGGGAGGAGGCGGATCCCGGCGCTGCGCTCTTCCGCGGAGGGGGAGCGGGCAGCGCCGGTGAGCAGCCGGCGGCTCTGTCCTCTCGCTGTCCCGGCTGCAGTGGCGTTCCCGGGGGGGCTTCGTGCAGGTACCGGGCGTGCTCTGGGCAGGGGCAGCGGTGCCGGTGGCAGGAGCCGTGCGCGGGTCCCGAGGGCTGTGTCCCGGCGGCGCTGGCCCTGCAGAGCGCTCCCTCCCCGCACACGGGCTCTCGGGACGCAGGGCTGGAAGCACTCGAGTTGCTGTGCTGATGGGAGTCTCAGCATGGCGTGCCCCTGTGCGTCCGGCAGTGCGGAGCACCCGAGACGTGGGTTCAAGGTCCTGTGTAGCAGGTCCAGCCCTCCTTCGGGGGCACCGGAGACCTGGAGGGTGTTGTAGCACCCAGCGCCTCTGAAATCGGGCCTGCCCGTTTCTTGTTATTAGGGCTGGTGCTTAGGGTAGGCTTCATCCTCAGCCAAGATGAGGTTAAGAGTAGAATGTGGTGCTTTCCTCGTCCGCAGAACATTTGGCAGACCTCTGGCCAAGAAGCAAGTGTCCCTCATCCAAGGACAGGAAAATAAGGAGCGTCTTGATCAAATGAGCTTTTGTTGATGGGTCTCGTTTGTCTTTCTGCCAGTCGTTGATGCAGGGAAATACGTTCAGGTCTTGATTTCTGTTTCCTGGTCTGCGGCCTCCGCAAAGGAGCAGCCCGGAGATGGCGATGGCATACGACGAGATCTCAGTTGAGAGGAATGAAACCATAGTTTTTCCTTCTCAAATTATGTAATGGGGTAGGCAGTGGGTGTAAAATGCTCTGTCGGATGTTTGTTCTGTAGGTGCACAGTACGTGGTGTGGCACAGAAAGGAGATGAGTAAGCTTAAGCCCGGACGAGGAGCTTTAGGGACTCGGGCGGGTGTTTTTGCACGCCGGGTAGAGCCGCTCCTCGGGGCGGTTTGGGACAGGTACAAGCTTTGAGGAGCACGGGGCTCGTGGTAAGGCGCCCGCTGGGGTTTTCACAGCACGTCAGCCTGGGGGAGGTGGAAGTCAGGAAGGCAGAGCCTGGCCCTGGTGACTCAGGCTGGTGGCACCCCTACTCCCCGAAGGGCATTAAGAGGGGACGCGGAGGTGCGGCAGCGGCAGAGGAGAAGCGGGGCTCGGCGGTGCTCCAGGCCTGCCCTGGCTGCTCGCTCAGGTGTGAGCCTGCCTGGTGCCTGCCGCGTGGCCTGGCCGCTCCCCGGCGCCTGGCCGCGTCCTGCACCGCTCTGCCTGAAGCTGGACAGGAGCCGCCAGCCCGGCCCCGGCACACCGGGCGGCCCCGAGAGAGGTGCGCGGGCGGTGAGAGCATCACGGGTGTCTGCATGGGCTCTGCCTGCGTGCAGCACCCTGGGAAAGCGGAGGCTGGGTCCTGCGCTCTCCCGAGGTTCCCCGGGCAAAACGGTACGCTGGCCGTGGCTAAGTGTAAATGCCCTCCGCCTTACTGGGAGATGGTGTTCAGCCGTCTGTCTGTCTGTCTGTCTGTCTTATGCAGCTTTCTGGTTCCCCGTGCCGCCATCATGTCTCGGAGCCCCCCTGACAGCTCTGTGGATGACGAGATCTTTCTCCTGGAGTACCGATGCCACCCGGCGCGGCCGGAGCCCCCCAGCCCCACCTCCCCCCCCGGGAAGAGCAGCTCCGCCGCGGCGCCCGATGCCGCCTCGCTCTCGGCAGTGGGCTCTCCCACCTCGGCTGAGCCCCGCCGCATCATCCTCAGCACGGACAGCCCGGCCGCGCTGAAGGTGGGAACCCAGCAGCTGATCCCCAAAAGCTTGGCTGTCTCCACCAAGACCAAGAACAACCCCTCCCGGCACCAGAGCTTCGGGGCGGCCGGGTCGAGCCGGGAGCCCCGGGGCCCCGACCCAAAGCGGGCGTCCGTCCCCAGCCTCTCCCTGGAGGTGGAGGTGGAGGATGACGGTGGAGGGGCCCTCAAGCGCAACCTGAGGAACATGTCCTACCGCGCGGCCATGAAGGGCCTGGGCGCGGAGCCGGAGCCGGCGAACGCCGTCCCCTCGCTGAAACCTGTGGCGGAGGAGGGCAGCGCCCTGCCTGCCCACAGCCCCAGCAGGAACAAGGTGGGTTTTGCACCCGCTGTCACCCAGATTGCTCTCGGGCAGGGATCGAGCCCCCGCTTTCCCTGGTGACGAGCTGCTGCCAGGGGATCGGCAGAGCCTTTTTGCTGAAACTCCTGTCGCTTACAGAGCTGCGTGAGCCCGGCGTGGAGCTGGCGGGGCTTGCTGAGCCTGGTGACGTGACTTGGGCCTTGGGAAGCCTGCATGTCACCAGCAGATGCTGTAGGTCCCCGGAGAGCCCGGAAATAGCTGACATGGCTTCCGTGGGGAGTGTAACTGGCTACTCCAGGGCTCCCGCTTGTCGGCAGGCGGCTGCGGGCATGTTTGCAGGGTGGGGTTGGCCGGGTGTGTGGCTCCGAGGCGGCGGTCGGTTGGACACAAACAGGGGTAGAGCAGGTCTGGGGAAAAGGAGACTCCAGCGCAGGCAAAGTCCAGGTGTGAGACAGAGAGATGTGAAAGGCAGCGGCGTTAACTACAAAATGGTTTAGATCGTGACCCCGATAACGCAAGGTGAAAGCTGAGTCACTTCGGCAAGGCAAACAAAAGCTCCGACGAAAGTCAGGCTGAAAGAACAGGGTGGTATTTGCTGACTGGCTGCACAGGTGACTGCTCCCCTTTCCTGAAGGAGCCAAATGCTTCCCAGGGCCACAGAAATACAGTAACTGCAGCGTGTTCTCCTCTTCTTCCTCTTGCAGAGAACCTTTGGGCGGAGGCGGGTGCAGAAGCGTGGCGGCTCATTCAAGGACCGTGAGTGCTGCCTCATGTCTTCCCGACAGCGCCGGCTCCGCATCCCCTCGGCCTTGCAGGGCACCGGGGCGCTTCCCAGCAAAGCGAATCCCCGGAAGTCCCTTTGCCATGCATGCTGCTGCTTGTCCCTGGCCTGGGGCAGTCGCTTTTTCCTCCGTTTCCCCACCTGCGAGAGGAGCCTTGCAGCCCTGCTTTCCCACTCACCGGGGCGTGATGACGCTCAGGTTGCTGCCGTGCTCGCAGCTGGAGCGCTCCCAGCTTGGCTTGCTCCGGGCAAACACGGGAGAGCTGCACGCGGAAGCTGTCGGGAGCGGGAGCTGCCGGTTAACTGGTGCTGTGCAAAGACCGACCGCGGCGGGGGGGTGCTGGCCCTGGCTCGCCGGCACTCGTGGCAGGGCTCTTGGCCGACGGGGCGAGGCGGTGGCGGGAAGGGAAGGCATGGGCCGCAGCTGGGAGAGGCTTCGCTGACCTCTCGCCCTGTCCTCTGCAGAGCCCCGGCTGTATCAGGAAATCCGTGAGAGAGGTCTGAACTCCGTCAGCCACGAGTCAGATGAGGATTTGCGGGAGGAATCCAGCCCAGAAGAGCCGTCCCTTCCGGGCGCGCTATCGTGGTGCAGAGCTATCGCCCGGCGCAGGTGACCTGGAGCCAGCTCCCGGAGGTGAGGGCACCAGCCCAGCCGAGCTGCTGCCCTGGGGCGGCTGGCGGGTGTGCGGGGCTGGGCACGGCCCCAGGCCGCACTAGAGGGCGTGCAAGGACCGGCGGCGAAGGCGCCTGCTCACCCCGGCCTCTCGCCCGCAGGTGCTGGAAGCGGGCATCCTGGAAAAGATAGCCCCCGAAGAGCGCAAGCGGCAGGAGGTGAGAGGAGCCTTGGACGCGCCCGGGAGCGCAGCGTAAACGCCGAAGGCAGCGGGGCCACGCGTGGCTGCGTGCGAGGCCTCTCGCGCAGGGCTCGGCTCGGAGCAGGGCTGGGCTCAGCTCCTGCGTGCGTGCGGACGGGGTTGATGGTGGTGCTGCTGCTGCTTCCAGCAGCTCTGGGGCTGGGCAGCGCTGGGAGGGCTCACCCGCCCGTCTTGGCGGGGAAGCAGGCAGCTCCTTCGGACGCTGATGGGAAAGAGCCGCTGGAAGGGAAAACATCTTCGTGCTGTGGCTTACGAAGGACTGAGTGTCCTAAAACACGCTGAAGTTATTGGTGTAGGCCAGGCAGTGCAGGAGGTAATACAGGGAATGCCGTGCTGTTGGAGCAAAGTCATTTCCAGTGGCTTCGTGCCAACCACACGTGAATAAGATATAGCAAGTTTTAATGCACTGCCTTGTGTAGTCAGCTTGTGCTGTGGCATCTTCACCGCCCTGCTTTTTTCAGGCCATGTTCGAGATCATCACTTCTGAGTACTCCTACATGCACAGCCTGAGTGTCCTGGTGTGCCACTTCATGCGGTCGGAGGAGCTGAAGGAGACCATGACTCAGACGGAGCACCACCACCTCTTCTCCAACATCAGCGACATCCTGACGGTCAGCACCAGGCAAGTGGGGGCCATCGGCATGGGGCTGGGACCAGGCAGGCCGGGGGCTGGGCTCTGGAGCGCCGTTCCTTTGCCATGTAAAAACAACCGTCCCTTGGGTTGTTGAAGGTACCGAGACATCCCACCTATTGCCCTTCTTCCTAGTGCCTTGTGTGGCGGCACGCTCCCCCGCAGTGGCTTTCTGCTGTTACACGCTCGGGACCTGAATGTCTCCCTGAAGGGTCTGTTGCCCTGACACCCAGTTTTTTTAATGGGTTGTAATGGTGCCGCTCAGTCGTGTGGCTCAATCGGGCACCAAAAACCAGCTGAGCCCCCCCCGTCCCCACGCCTGGGACACTCCTGTTTGCCTGGAAATTCCTCCTCGGGTCTCCGGCGCTGCCGCAAAGGTGGTGCCTCCCTTTGCCTCTGGGCTGGTGAGAGGGGCAGGTGGAGCCGGTAGCGCTGCGGCTCAGCCGCCCGGCTCCAGCCTGGCTGCGGCGTGGCCGAAAGCCGGGCACGGGGCGGCCGAGCCACCGCAGCGGGCAGCCGCTTGTTCTGAAGCACAGGCGGGAGATCGCTTGGGTGCCAAAACTGAAACCGCGCCTGCAAAGAGCCAGCGTAAGCGTGGCCTTTGCTCCTTGGGAGGTGGAGAGCAAACGCCTTGGGAGCGAGTGCTCGGGGCGGCCGGCGAGCCGTGTCCGTGTGGGAAAGCAGCTGGAGGAGAGCGCAGGCGGGGCTGGGAACTGCTGCGGGGGCGTTGAGGGCTTGCGGCTTCCCGCAGCTGGGCAGAAGCGGCCCCGATGGGGCAGAAACGAATCTTCCTGGAGAGCTAAAGCGGAGGAGGGATCTCGTGTGGGAATGGAGGAAGCGTATGCGTCTTGGGGCCGGGGAAGCTCGAGAGCTGCCTTCCCCGTCTCTGCAGCAGAGCTGCTGGGAGCCGTGCTGGAGACGCGGGTGTCCCGGCTGCGTGGAGCTGACCTGTGCAGAAGGGATCCAGGGCCTCGTCTCCTCTGGGAAAACTGGGGAAAAGTTGCAGTGGGAATGTTGTTCAACATACATCTGTTCGGTTTGTCCGGCCCTAACGAGTCATGTAGTGAAGTTATTTGAAATTCTCTCCTTAGCTTCTTTGAAGACTTAGAGAAGCGACACCAGGAAAACCTCCTAATTCCTGACATCAGTGACATAGTGGAAGAATACGCCCTGAACCGCTTCAATCCTTACGTCAGCTACTGCTCCAATGAAGTCTACCAGCAGAGGACACTTCAGAAGCTGCTGTGAGTAGTCCTGCTGGGCGCTCGGGCCTTGGGCTTGCAAAGGAGTTGCCTGCAAGGGGTCTCTGGGCTACAGGGATGCTAGCTGGCTGCAGACAGGGCAGACGGGACCGGGACCTGCACGTGGCTCGCTCAGCCTGTGGTTGTTTCCTTTTCCCTAAGGAAGGCTGTCTCCTTTCTGAGCAGAGTTCAGCTTCCAGACCTCGGTGTGTCTGTGTCGGGTGGTTAGGACGTGATTTGTGTTGTGCTGTAAGAAGGGTGAAGGACGGGGATGAGGGGGGGTAACGCTGCCACGTACGGAAGTCAGATGGGTCTTGCCGAGGTCAATGACACGTATGTGGTGTGTTAGGGACACGTACGGAGGCTGTTCATCTCCAGATCGTACTGGTGGTACAGGTCAAGTTTGTGTCTGCTGTTGGTACGTCTACGGCTTTACCCGCCTTTTGGACTCAACATCTCTAGGTGCTTTTCCAGCTCCTGCTAAGGGATCAGTCCCTTTTCCGCCCCAGCGGTGCCCTCTGAGCTCAGCAGGCTGCTGCTGAGCACCGGCGGCCGTGCCGTCCCCGCACGGCACTCCATGTGCGTGGAAAGCTGCTGGAAAATCTTGTTAACCGAAGAACAGAGTTAATGGAGCTTTCTTGTCCTGTTCCAGAACCACAAACCCCTTATTTAAAGAGACCTTGAAACAAATTGAAAGGAAACCAGAATGTGGAGGCCTGCCAATGATATCATTTCTCATTCTCCCTATGCAGAGGGTAACACGGCTTCCTCTGCTCTTAGATGTAAGTAAGTCACACGGTGGCATTGCTTGGCGCCTCTGAAGAGGTGACTGTGTCGTACCCTTCTTCGGTTTGCTGAGCCCGGGACAGCCTTCTGCTTGGACTTCGTCCCTCTGGGAGCTGAGGCTGGGATGCCCCAGCCTGTATTCAGGATTTAGGTCCAGAGCGATCTGCTGCTCGCGGGTGTCAGATGTGCAGCTTAAAGCACTGTGAATAACGCTTCACGTCTCAGCGCCGCGCACCTGAGTGACATGAGGTTCTTCTGTGCCCCGTGCTGCGCCCGGATACCCAGGGTGGGGTGGCACGAGCGTCCTGTGTGGTTAACGGTCAGGTGGCCCAGGAGGGGACAGCGGGTCCTGCACGAGCTCCGCTGAAATCCGGGACTTCTGGACCCAGCTGCTCTAAACAGCAAAGCTGCTGGACGTGGGGGTTCTAGTAACTGCTCCCAGTCTGTACTGGGCTGCAGGGGTGAGGGGCAGGGGGCTGCCCGGCGCACGGGGTGGCAGTGATGGTCAGGCACGTATCTGATGTGAAAGCCCCAGCAGAAACCAGATTCACAGCTACCAGCACTGTTAAACCTTGCTTTGACCGCCTGCCTGTCCCGCTGCCAGGCTGACCGTTGGGAACGGCTCGAGCACGCGCCGCATCCTGAAATCCCAGGGAAGCGGTTGATGCGCAGTTCTCTGTCTTGCAATATCACTAAAGCGTCTTGTCTTGAAATTCTAGACTGTCTGTCAAAAAACAAAAGCATGCACTGCAGCGTACGGAGCTGCCACCAGAGCTCTGAAAGCCATCAGCAAGGTGAGGCCCGGCTGCCAGCTCTCCACCTTTCCTCCTTCCGGCGCGCCGTTCCGTCACCCGGGCCCCGAGCCTGCCATTCTGGCCTCTCATTTTTCCTCCCTACATCGGTTCACTTGAGATTTCTCTGCTCCAAATAGCTGCTGGATGTACACGTCTTCTCCCTTGCTCACCTTTTTCACCTGATCTTGTTTCTTCCTTTTTCTTGTCATCCCGTCTTTCCTCTTTGGCCCATCTTTTGTCTTTCCCTTCAGTGTCGTCTTCTCCATTAGTGCTCTCCCTTCTCAGAACCTCCCTGGAGGTGACAGCGAGCCGCGACGCTTACTTGCCGTGGGTTTTGGAGATTTAGGCGAAGAGCAGTAGACAAAGCAAAGAGCAAAGTGTAGAGGAGCGAAGGAGCAGCGGAAGCAGCGGCGCTCGTGAGCCGTGCGCTGTTCGCGCTCCCGTGTCTCATCTCCGTCTGCTTTCCCATCCGGTGGTCATTCGCACAAGGCGGTGTGCCACAGAGGTTACGGCCACTGAAGCGGCGGTGGCGGCTCTTCCTTTTGTCCCCGGAAAGACCGGCTCTTGGCAACGCGCTCCTGCCGCTCGTGGTCTGTCCCGCTCGCTCATCCGGCGGGGGAACAAAATGCACGCCCCCCCGGCCGAGCCACGCTGGACCGCCCTTCCGCGGGCTGGAGGGGCGGCTGGCAGAGGTGGGTCCCCTCGGGAGGGAGGACGCAAGGGGCCGGGGTGCCACGCGGCCGCCCTCTCGGCAGTGCAAAAGGTGGCGTTGCTTCACCTGCCTGTGCAAGGCTTCTGTCCTCCCCTCCGTCTGCCTGACTGTTATCTTCCTGTCTTAACCTCCTCTCTCCGGATGATTAATTCTTCCTCTTCGTATTGCTCCTCGGTGAAGCTCGGTTTCGGTGCGGTTTCACTTCGATGCTTCTCCAGGCAGAGCAAACGTGCCGTCTCTCTCCTGGAGATCTCTCGTGGCAGGAGAACCTCCAGCTGCCTTTCCCCAAACCTGGCTTGAAACCGGTGTCGGGACTCGGCTGTTTCTCCTCTTCGGGGAAGCAGGACAGCCGCCTGACCCTTCGCCGGCAGTACCGGTGCTGGGGCGGAGGACGGCTGGGCTCAGCGTCCTGCCATCCTCCGCTTCCCTTCTGGTGTTTTTCTTTTTCTAGCTGGTTAAGAACTGCAATGAGGGAGCTCGTGCTATGGAGAGGACAGAGCAGATGTACACCCTGCAGAAACAGCTGGAATTTGGAAAGAAGAAGGTGAGGTCTTGTGGAAGTGGCGGGGGAGATGTCCTGGGGTATGCTATAGAGGGGCCCATCCCAGGCGTGTCAGACCTGTCCTGGGAATCCTTCCAGGAAGCCTTGACCAGCTGGAGCATCGCTGCTGCCAGGAGCAGGATCCCCGCTCCGAGCCCGGGGTGACCACCTTTACCTGGGTGGATCTGCCCTTGCTGTTTTGTTCCAGACAGACGCGGGGCTTCATCTGTCCGTCCGGACAGTCAGATGTGGGCAGCTTTCTGAAGGGCTGTAGGAAAGCCTTGACATTGTGCCCCACTGCTGCGGTTCGGGGGGCTGCATCTCCGGGCTGGAGCGGAGTGCGCGGCTGCTCCCCTTCCCTGCCTCCCTCCTGGAAAGTCTCCTGGAAAAGATGTTTAAAAGCGTGTGACGTGTCCGTCCCAGCTGACCCCAGGGTCCGCTGCGAGTTCAAATAGAGCTTCTTGACTTGATTTTGCCTGCCGCTTGTGAGAGAGGTGGTAAGTCAGACTTTCCCCGGGTCCTTTTCAGCCTTTCCCGCTGATTTCTGCTTCCCGCTGGCTGCTGAAGAGGGGGGAGCTGTACCTGCTGCTGTCGGAAGAGGCGGGCATCTTCCGCCGAGGCGCCGGCAGGCTCTGCTACCTCTTCTTGTTCAACGACGTCCTGATCATAACCAAGAAGAAGAGGTAAGGCTCGGGGAGGGCAGGGCTCCCTTTCCCTGGAAAACAACTAGGGGGATTAAAATCTCAATTTCCCAAGCAGCACGTAGCCTAAGAAATTCTCGAGATTTCCCTGGTTTGACCTTTATTGAAGTGTCCCTTGTTAGCCAGAAGGGAAGCACCCAGCTCCACAGCCCTTGGCCTGGCTTCTGTTTGTGGGTGGCCGGCAAGGCTGCAGAGCCGTGTCCCACCCCTGGGCATCAGCTCATGTCCTCGCCGTGACGGTCGCCTCGGCGATGCCGGCTGAATTTCACCCGCCGGGGCTCCGAGCCGGTGCTGGGAGGCAGCTCGGTCCCCGCCAGCAGCGTCCGCTCTGCGGCTGCGCGCGGCCGAGGTGCCGATCCCGTCTTTGCCGCAGCGAGGAGAGCTACACCGTCATGAACTACGCCACGCTGGACCAGATCACGGTGGAGAAGATCGAGAACGCGGACCCACCTTCCCCTCCTCCCAGCAAGAGCGGGAGCGGTGGCACGGCCCGCGGCGCAGCCGGCGGGCACCTGCTCCGGGTGGTGATGGAGAAGGACAGCGAGGGCAGGCGGGAGGAGATCGTGCTGTCGGCAGACACGCTGTGAGTGGCCCGGTGGGATTTCACAGGGTGCACCTTCTTGCTTGTGGGGTAAACTGGTGCCCTGGAAATCCCCCTCAGGCTTCTGCAAAGCACCCTTTCCCTCCCCGCTCCTCCTCCCAGAAAGAGGGACCTGCACGGGCTTCTCCCCTTGCTCTGTTTCTTTATCTCTCTCAAGATTTTCCTTGTAATTCCCATATAATGCTTCCCCTGTCCAAATCAAGCAAAGCGGCTGGGTGGTGCGTACCGCTTGTGAAGTATCTTTACGTTGGGCGCTCTAATCAAATGCTTGTCCAGTCTGACTTCCCTTGAAAGCCTTCCTCCTGCTGGGAATTTCCCAGCTACTGCCAGCAACACGGATGCTGTCTCTAAGGCTTTCTTTGTAATACGGGCTTTCCCTCTGCCAGGAGCGACCGGGCCCGGTGGATTGCTGCGCTGATGCACAGAGAAAAGGAAAAGCCCGACACCACTCCTAAAGGAGGTACCGGCATGCTGGAGGTCAGGCCTGGCTGTGCGGGGATTAGCGGTTGCGCTGGAGCCTGCGCGTTTGCAGGCACAGGTTTCTACCCTGTTCTTACCTGCTCCTGCTGGAGAAGGAGCTGAGGACGTGTGTCGATGGAGAGGAGAACTCAGGGTACCGTGCCTTGCTCGTTAGGAGTTGCCTCCCCTTAAGTTATCAGTCACAATAAACCTGAAATGCATTTCCTAGGAGGCACAATGAAATTCCAGGAATGCCCCAGGCTGTCGGTGAGAAGAGATCTGGCTTCCCCTCCCCATGTGCGTGGAGGGGGCAGCAGGAGAGATGAGGGGCAGGGGCAGGAGGGGAATGGAGCACGTCTTGCTGCGGAGCCCCGGCGGGGCAGGGGCTTGCCCAGCCCCGGGGCAGCACCGGGGGGGGCACTGCTGAGCAGGGGTGCCGGCCACGCGTGCCGGGCTGTGGCTCCCGGCTGCGCCTTCTCACTGGGTCCCTGCTGTCCGCTGTTCTCTGCAGATCTGAGCCAGGTGGAGATAACCCACGCCTACCTGGCTAAACAGGCGGATGAGATTTCCCTGCAGCAGGCTGATGTTGTCCTGGTGTTGGGCGGAGAGGACGGTAAGTGTCAGCGAGTGCGGAGCTGCGGCCGGGGAAGGCTTAGCTTAGGCGGAGCTATGGTGGGGGGAAAAGCTTCAGCGATCCCAGTGAACTGGGATTTTAGCACTTTTCAGCAGCTTCCCGGAAGCCCTGGGCGCTGGTGGGGTCCGCCTCGCTGGCTGGTGCTGTGTCCCAGCAGATGCCAGCGGGTCCCCGGAGGCTGATGGAGGTGGCACTGCCACAGGCGGCTGCTGCGTTAGTCACCAGTGGCTCCCGTGCGCAGGCTGTGGCTGGCAGCCAGCAGCAGAGACCTCAGAAGTGAGAGAAATAAGCCCCAGAACAGGCAGTAAATCAGAAACCTCCTCCCCTGCAAAGCTCTCCCTGGACGCCTCTGGCTGGCACCCCGGTGGGAAGGGGAGCGGTGCAGCCCTCTCCTTCCACGCGCGTCCCCAGGAGCCGTGGCCCTTCCTCGTCGCGTGACCGGCTCTGTTCTTCTCCTAGGCTGGTGCTGGGGTGAGAGGCTCAGGGACGGTGAAAGGGGCTGGTTTCCCCAGTCCTGCGCTCGGCAGATCACCAGCCGCACAGCGGTGGAGTGCAACGTCCGCCGGATGGAGCGGCTGCGGATAGAGACCAACGTGTAGGCTCACGGCCAAGGGAAGATGCCTCTGTCGTGACTCATTTCAGGGGTCTTCAAACCCCTGCGGACTGAGCCCGTGGCGAGAAGGGAGCGGGAGAGCCTTTCTTCTTGAATTTCGTTTGTCTCGAGCAGTCACAGGCGGCAGATCTTATCGTTCAGGACTGGTCTTTGTAGCGGCCGTGGCAGCAGCTAATTAACGTGAGACCTGGCATCCGAGCGCTCCTGGCCAACGCTAATATTAATGAGCCGGCACAGGCTTCAGGAGGCAGCCAAGGTGTGGGCTCCAGCTGAAAAGGCTGCGGCTGTGTTCTGGGCGCTGCGAAGAGGCTGGTGCTGCCGTCTCTTTCCCTGCTGGCGTCTGGGCCGGTGCCTGCTGGCACCGGCTGTACATCGTGCGTGGGAAGCCCCGGGGCATGGGGAGAGCATACCTGAATCAAGAATTTTTAGGAACTGAAATCTATGTGCTAGGCTTATTCCTTGACCCAATTTTCCCCTCCTGTTTCTTTTTTCTTTTTCCTTTTTTTTTGTTCCCCTTTCTTTTTTTCCCCCCCAATTATTCTTGGTTCTTTTGAGCACAGCTGTGACCTCCGCAGAGCGAGGTGATGCCCACCACCTTCCAGGCACTCGCTAAACTAGCAGGCGCCGGAGGCCGGTGCAGTTGGAGTTGTTCTCACGGAGTCAGCTCTGGGGCCAGAAACGGGGTGCTCCAGCCAGAGGGAAGCGATTTGCAAGTCCCGCTGGCCGAGCAAGCCAGGAGCCTGAAGCGAAGCAACGCGGCAGCTCCCGGCTGCCTTTCCCGGCTCCCGAGGTGGGCAGGTGGATGTGCCCAGGCAGAAGGCGGGGGGTTCAGTCCCCCCGGAGAGGGACGTAGTCACGGAGGGTCGAACCTCAGCCTTCCCGGGGCAGAGCGGTCCCCTCTCCTCCCCTTCTCCCCCAGAATTAGCACCGACAAGTGATCAACGAAGCGGGCTGAGGCTGGGTAGTTCTTTTGTCATAGCTGAGCAGTTTGCATCTGGGGTTTTGATGAGTCAAATGTTTAATGCCGTAGGGCCGACGGGGCCGGGCGGCTCTGCCGGCGGGTCTGCGATGCTCGGCCGGTCCCACCTCGTGGAGGGGAAACGGCAGCTATGATTTCGGGGTGAGGCGGCTCCGCGCGCTGCCTGGCTTTGGATTCACGGGCACCATTGTTGTAACGTGTCTGTCGTGATTAAACTGTTAAAGGATTAATTGGATTAACAATAAATTCTTGGATCCCAACGAAACGCGTGTTCTTGCCCAAAAGGGAACTGTGCGCAAGGTCAGCGGCACCGGTGGGTCCCCGTGTTTAACCTGTTAGTGGTGACGGGTGTGCCCGAGCACGACAGCTCCGTGTCGGCTCGACGCCAAGGAGCCAGCTTTCCCCACCCCGAGCTCTAAAAAGAAAGCTTCCTTCTGCTGGCAGCATCGTTCTGGCCTCTGCATCTCGGGAAACATCCTTCAGAATAGCTGGCTAAAAACCTGCTGTCAGTTGCAGCACATTTCAAGTGTAATTGACTGAGAGAGACAAGATAAGGAGAAATTCAGTGCGGCTTTCAGTTTATTTCTCTTAACTGTGGAAGAATCAGAATTTTTCATCAGTGCTAAATTAGAGGAGGTGGGATCCAAAAAGAGAGACACTAGCTACATGAAAAGAGGAAGCAAACAAACTGTATTAAGAAATATGAACAGGAAAAAAACCCGTGATATAAAAAATATAGGTACAGAGTTGCTGCGGTCCGTACGGTTTACTCCAAGCAGCTGCCAGGAGCCACAGAGCTGCAGCTCAGGCTTTCGTGCTCTAACGGGACCGGACCCATCTATCCCCATGCTGCGTTTCCGTCCTCTCCTCGAGCAGGGCCATCGAGGCAGAGCACTTCTCTGCACCCCGGTGCCGGCGGGCAGCAGGGGCTGCCAGCGGGACATGCGGCACGTAGCACGGTGGCACGGTGGCACGGCTCGCCAGCCCCCCGGCTGCACCCGACGGCTCCCAGGCCTTTGGCCGGCGCTCGGCTCGCCCTGCGGAGCTGGCTCGCCCTGTGGAGCCGGCTCGCCGTGCTCGGCAGAAGGGCCCCGGGAAGGGGCCGCTCGCTTTCTGGTGGCGGCTGCGCTGGCTTTCCCAGCGGCCAAGGAAGTAAAGAGAAACCTTCGGCTCACGCAACGGTCGCTTCGAGGCAAAGGGACCAAACCGGATGATTGTCTGGAGAGCCGGCAGCACGACTAGCGGGATTGATCAGGGTCGTTTGGCACACGGACAAAATCTTCCTACTCCCTGGTTATCAAGCATACGACATACAACCTTAATTACACCATTTTGGTCCTTCACTACATACTTATATTAACATTATTTCTTCACAATAATGATATCTAATGCAAAAAATACTGTTAAGGAAGAAATAAAATAAGAAAAGAATTAGCAAAAAATTACAAGTTATATACAGATTAAAATAAATTCCATCAGGAAAAGAAACAACTCTTTTATTATTTTCAGTTGGCCCCCCTGGGAATAATTTAAAGGCCAAGCGCCTGGGCAGGGCTGTACTGCAGCAGCAGCAGAGGCAGATGTGCCGGGACGGGAACGTCCCAGCTCCTTCGCAGAGCCTGCTTGCTTTTGACATCGTCAGCTCTCGGGCTCTATTTCCCCAAGAGCTTTGTGCAAACAGATGACGGGGCCTGGCTGGGGCTGGCTGTTGGCCCGGGAGCCCTGGGCCCTCGCTGGGGCGACGGCGTTCCCCGCCGCTGCAGGTGGCAGCCGAGGCTTTGCCGTCACTCCGCACGCGCTGCCGAGCCAGGAGCCGGCTGCAGCTGTGCAGCCTCCTGGCCGTTCCTCCTGCCTCCATCCCCTTCCCAGCTCCTGGGTTCAACTGCAACGGAAAAACAACGCAGGGTCCAGGGTCGGGGCAAGAACACTTAAATAGGGATTTGCATTTACCGGACCACGCAAGAGCTTCGTGTCTCTTCATGCAGTGTCTTTGATTATTACACTGAATTTAGGCTTACTTTTCGGTGGAGCAAACGACATGGGCAGCTCAAGCGGGCTGACATACTCCTGGTATGAAAACCAGGCTCCCGACCCCCTGCAAAGCTTGGCAAGAGCAGACTGCGCTGTCAGCGAGGAAAGCATCGCCTGTCGCTGGGAATGCAAACCGGGGCACTTGGCTCGTGCTGACAGAGAGGCTCGGGCTGTAGGCACCGGCTCTGCAGAGGCGGTGTGGTCAGCGCTAGAGCCCAGCGCCTTGCCCCCAGGCCAAATGATAATTTACAGTACAAGACCATTGCAAATTCAAATTAAAAAAAAAAAAACCTCAAGTGAGGTGGTGCTTCTACAGGAGGCATGATCTCGGGAGAGCCGGGCACGTTCAGCCGTCAGTTCTGACAACACTGTTGTACAGCTTCCCATAAATATTGTTGCATAAATACCTATTTTGGAGCATAATTTCAGCCCCCTCCCCAAGCCCAGCACCCAAAAGATGAAGGCCAGCAATTTGCCACGAGCTATCAAAGTCCGCTGACCAGAAGCGATCGCTTCTGAACTGTTCCTTCTGGTGTCTGGCCGAGGGTGTGCGCCGGCGTCGGCGTGCTTGCCCTCGTGGCGTGCCTGGAGGGCAGCCCGCGCCGTCGTGGTGACCTGGTTGCAGTCGGCGCTTCAGCCTCGCTCAGACAACTCCAAAAGCAGCAGCTGAGGCTGTCAGGAAATGGTAACCGCTCGTGTGGCTTGTAAACAAGGTCGATAAAGAGGTCGTTGGCTTCTTCAGGTGGCTGCTTGGTCACACCGAGGGAGCGCTCCCGGCAGCTGCAGGACCTAGTGCTCGACCGGCCGGGCCCCCCCCTGGGGCGGAGGTGACCCGGTGGGCGCCGGGGGCTGCGCTGCTGGAAGGGAAGCCGGGACAGGTCAGTCCTCGCGGCGTGCGCCGCGTCGCCTGCGGCTCTGGAGGGGAGACGCCACAGGGCCGACCCTCCAGCGCCGCTGCTCTGCCTGGGGGGCAGCAGCCTCTGCCCTGCTCCCCTCCCCGCCGGCGCAAGGCACGAGCTGGGAGCGCTGGCCCCGCTCTGCGCCCGCAGCCGGGCTCTGGTGCTTCACGTTGGAGCCGCGTTTTTAGGTCGCTGCCTGCAGCCGGTGTGTGCAACAGGCCACGTGTCGGGGGTCTGCTACTGACCTGGGACCAAGGAGGGGTGCTCGGCCGACGGCAGACGAGGCGCGCCACCTGCAAAGCGAGTCAGACCGTCCTGCCACCCATCCCCGCAGCAACGCTGCGCAGCACCCACGGGGGAGTCGCTCTGAGCCAGCAGGTTCAGTCGTGGCTCGGGCAGAAATAAGGGGTGTGCTTTTTCCACCGTGGTCGGTGCACGGCATCGTTTTGCTCCGGTGTGCCCAGAAAAGAGTGGGCTTTGTGACCTGGCTTTATCACTGGCACATTTGGGGTTAGGCTACTAGACAGCTTTATTTTCACAGCACTGTTAGCATGGAGCCTGCGTTTTCATAAAACCTCCCTCGTGGCTGGGGTGACGGTGAACAAATCATACCATGCCTCGGGAAGAGGCAGGTGCTACACTGCGTAACTGGTTTGAGTTGATAGTACCGCTACCAAAACCAACCGACCAGGGCAGGAGCCACAGCCCGAGCATGGGTACCGCAGCATCCCTCCGCGGCAGTTGCTTTTGCCTTAGGGTCCCCCCACCGTGCGCATCCAGTGGTACTCACTGTGGCACCGCGCCTATACGTTACCTTCCCGACACGTCGGTCCCATGTACCCGTTCAGACAGAGGCACTGGCCGTTCTGAGCGTTACAGTAGGAGCTGCTGGGCGCACACTGGCAGGCCAGGCTGCAGTCCGGGCCGTACTCGGTCGGCCGGCAGTCTGGTGAGGGGGCAGAGAGGCGCTTAGGCTGCTGCAGGCTCGGCCTGCTTCTGAGTTACTTCTCTAACTCTTTGAGGGGACACACACAAAAAAGAAAGCCCCCTTCCGTGAGAATTCAGCTCCAACAAGAGGGGATTTGCATCCATTTTAGGACTGGGCTTCTAGCCTGCTGTCAACGCCCCTCTTGCACGGTCCCCTTTCTGACCTTCCCACGCTGTGGCTCAACTCACCTGAACCGCACTTGGGGCCAGTTTTCCCCGGGGGACACAGGCAGCGCCCCGTGGCTGGGTCGCAGGGCGCGTCGCCGACGCAGTCGCAGAGCTGCTGGCATCCCTCGCCGTACGTTCCTTCCTTGCAGCCTGTTTTGAGAGGGGAGATACGGCACACGCGCTACGAGACCGCACCTCGGGATGCCGCCTGTTTCTAGGGGAGCCGGAGGAGGACGGGGTACCTGTCTGACAGCGCTCGCCGCGGAGCCCAGCGGGACACTGACAGCGACCGGTGGCTGGGTCACAGCCCGCTCCGTGCTCGCAGTCGCAGCGCTCCCGGCAGCCAGCTCCATGGAAACCCGGGGGACAACCTGGGATGGAGCCGGGCGGAGAGCTCATTAAAGCACGGGTGGGTTGAAGTCGGGCTCAGCTGTAGATGGCCTCTGCAGCAAAGCCTCCGTCAGCCCAGCAGAGAGAAGCAGCGAGCCTTTCTCTCTGAGAAGGGCCCAAATGCATGCGGTTGTTCTCAGTGGCCCCGGGGCAGGGCTACCAGCTTCCTGCAGCGAGTCTGGGTTGCAGAGCACAGCGTTTCAGCTCCGAAGCGTTTGCTCGGCTACCCGACGCTGAGCTGCGCACCTCGGTATCCACTGGGCTCGCGCAGAGAATAGAAATTACCTTCTCTGCGACTACTTCTGCTACCTGGGAAGGGTTCGCTGTGACCACCAGAAAGAAAGAAGAGCCCATCGGTGCACACCGCCACGTGTGCGACTGCAGCGGGTCGCACCTTTGTCCTGTGCTCCTGCTCTCTGGATGAGCTTTAGAAACCCCCCCCCCCTTGCAAAGCCGAAGGTTTTTCCGCTGCCACAACTCACTGTGTTCGCACAGGGGCCCGTAGCGGCCCGCGGAGCAGCGGCAGGCTCCCGTCCCCGGGTCGCAGGTGGCGTTGTGCAGGCAGGCACAGCGGAGCTGGCAGTCGGCACCGTACCTTCCCGGCGGGCATTCTGCAGGGAAGACGTGGCGGCAGAGCGGCTCAGCGGCAGGAAGCCGGCCCCGGCCCCGCTCCCGCACTCTTAGAGGGCCGTGACGTGGTAAGGCAGAACAGGCACAGGTGGGGTAACAGAAACTGGAGCCAGTATGAAACAGCACTGAGCGAGCTCCACGGTTACTGGGCCAGCGCGGGGCAATGCATCCAAGTCAGGTTTACCTAATTCGCAGGATTTCCCCGTCCACCCGAGCGCACACAAACAGGAGCCGTCAGCTGCGTCACACAGCCCCCCATTGCGGCAGGAGCAGGTCTGCTGGCAGCCCACCCCGTACCGGTGCTTCTCACAGCCTGCGGGACAAGAGGAGGCGGCAGTGGGCACGCGGACCGCGGCACGATTCGGGCAGGAGCACCCGAGCACGGGCAGAGGACTCGGGGCACGGGAATCGGTTCCCGCTCAGGACCTTTTCCAGCCCGCTGCCTGAAATGCCTGCTTGTGACTGATGCATGACCCCGCAGCTAATATTTACCTTGCTCGCAGGCGGGACCAGCTCTTCCTGGCGGGCAAACACAGTCTCCGGTGACGGGGTGACAGGTAGCGCCTTCCCCGCAGGAGCACACCCGTGCACAGTCCTTGCCGTAGCGACCAGCAGGACACCCTGGCGGGAGGAAAACCTTGAGCCGCCTTGGTCACGCCAAAGCACAGCTGGCTACGTTTGAAGGCTGGAGAGGAAAGTCTGCGCGATGGCACGTGAACAAAGCGACGGGGAGGCCGGAGGAGCCTGCAGCCCTGTCGCTAGTGCGCAGGGTGGCTGGCGACCAGGAGAAGAGCTCTTAGCTTTCCTTCTGCTGGAGGAGCGAGGCATTTTTAGCAGAGAGACAGCAATACAGCGATGGCATGATGCAAAGGCTGGTGTGTCAGGCCTTTCATAGCGGAGAAATCATTTTGGCGTAAAACAAACGGAGCAAGCAAATGTTTCCGTGGTTCAGACAGACAGCAAACGAGATCAGCTGCAGCTGCATTCCCACAGTACGGCTGCCACTACGTCCGCCAGCCTCCGTACTGAAGCGGGGAGGGCACTGCTGACAGCGCAGGCTATAAAGTGGGGCAAGGAGCTCTTTTTCTGCTGATGGGCCAATGCAGGAGTCAGTCGCTGGAACGCTCCTCGTCTCCCGCAGGGTCAGCAAGCCGGCTGCGTGCAGGATTTGCCCCCACCACCATTCACCTCCTGCTGAGGAAACTCCTGCGAGCTCACCACCTCCCCTCCGGCCGACCCGGGCACTCACCGATGCTGCAGTCAGCGCCGATGTAGCCAGCCGGGCAGTGGCACATCCCTGTGGTAATGTCACACAGGCCCCCGTTCTTGCACTTGCATGGCCTTTCGCAGTTCTGGCCGTACCACCCAGGGGAGCACTCTGCGGAAAAAAAAAGAAACAATGGCCTCGGTGCCTAAAAAGACGAGAACGAGGTCCGAACAGCCTGGAAAAATGCACCACGTGGGTTCATGCAGCCATTTCGTCAGAGAGGAAGCCGACAGCTCTGCTGGAAGCGGGTTTGTGCCAGGCTGGCGCAGGCGATGGGCTTCTGATCCGCTTTGTGGCACAGGGCTGCTCCACGGCACTTAGGAGTCAACCAGCTACAGTAACGTGCCAAGGGCGTGCAGCTCACCCACGGCCATCCCTTCCATGAGCCGATCGTGTCAGAAGTGACCCATACGTCACAGGCAACCCCAGCTCCTGCAAGCCCGGCTCAGGTGCCTCTGCCCCCCCGGCAGTGCACGCTGAAGCGCAGGACCACGAGAGCTGCTCCGAGGCGCCGGCTGTTCTGCAGGAGCCAAAGAAAATCCCAGAAAGCGCTTTTAAGTAATCTCACGGCAAACAAGCAACAATGCCAAGGAGCTTCGGACTGTTCAGAACCTCTCTGCTGATGATATCGCTAGTAAATATCCCACAATTCAAAAGGAAAATGGCAAAAACCCCAGCCTGAGCGCAGATGAGAACGATGTTTTGTTTACATGAACTCCAACTTGCAAATTAGTCACTGAGAGACACCGCAGAGGTCAGAGCCTCTCTGTGTACCGGCCAGGCTTGGACAAGGCAGCAAGAAAACACTTGCCTGGGCAGACTCAGCTCCCAAGCTGCAAGAGCTGGGCCACGGTTAAGAACGGAACAAAACAGAGCTCAGCCACACCGATGAGGAGAAAGGCCACCATGGCAAGAAACCAGGAAAGACGACCCATGAGAACCTGCGCTTTGAAGCCACTCCAGCGAGCTGGCTGCTCCCCGAGCTGAGGCTTCTCCGGCGGTCAGCCCAGCGCCGTCCCCCGCGCCGGGGGCGACGGCTCTGCACCGGCACCGCCGGCGCTCCCGGCACCGGCACCGTGCTTTCATGGCAGCCTTGGGCAGCGACCTGCAAAGGTCCGCGAAGGAGAAGGGGAACGGAGCGCAGACTCACCCAGCTGGCAGGTGGGACCGTGGAAGCCGGGGGCACAGACGCACGCCCCGGTGACCGGGTGGCACTCCTGGGTGGCTCCGGCACACTGGCAGATCTGAGCGCAGCCCTCACCGAAGGTCCCTGGCAGGCAGGCTGTCAGGAGAGAGGGCACCAAGGCGACTCAGATTCACTTAGCGGGAGCTATCCCACCTCTCTGCGCAAGACTTTTTTTCCCTTTTTATTTGAAGCCAGGATTTAGGAAGCCTTTTACGACAGTGAAAGTTCTCTGCCACCCAAAAAGCAAAGGGAGCCGCACGCAAATGGTTCGTTGACTCCAGGAAAGACTTGGATTGAAAAGAAAACTGAGTACTTAAAGGCATTAGACGCCTTTTGCAATGCTAGCCCTACCTACCCTCATATTCCCGCAAGCTTCCATCGCCACACACACAGACATTGCAAATACACCCCTGTCCTCTGGGTAAGGAATGTGCTCACATGCCTCTGTCTCTTCCAGACTTGCTCATACCCACAGGAGCTCATTTTAATACTGATTTATTGCTAATCCTCTGGATAAATACACAGCTCTGATTTCCCACTTGGCTCCCTGTGCTTTGCTAGCATTCTGCGGGCATGCACCCAGCTGCCAAAATGTGAGTCGCTCCTTGGCACAGCTGGCTGTTGGGTTTTTTTTTTCCTTGTTTTTCTTTTTTTTCCCCTCTATTTTATGTAGCAGTTGCTTGACCCGTCACGCTCCCAGAGCCTGTCAGCAGAACTGTACGAGGATCGTTCCCTTCTTCGTACATTTTTCACATCCAGAGCCGGTAAAGCCCGGCGGGCAGCCGCACTGGCCGGTGATGTGATCGCACGGCACTCCCAGGGGACAGGCGCAGCGGCCGGCACAGTTCTTCCCGAACGAACCCGGCAGGCAGGCTGTGGGAAAACAAGCAAGGAGATGTAAGTCTCCTGACTGGCCCGCAAGTTATTGTTAATGCCTGAAAGGCATTAGAGCCCAAGGGCCAGCTCCTGCCCTCAGCGCCCGGCTCCCACCTGCGGCGCTGAGCCAGGCCCCTGCTGTACCAGCCTGTTTTGCAGCAAAACCTCTTTCAGGGCAGGCTGTCAGCTCCTCAAAACGTTTTGCCACAACTCGTAACTCTCATTAAAAACGCAGTTTCTCTCCTTGCCAGGCTTTGGAAGGAGCCTCGGTTTCCCCCGAGCCAGGGACGTGCCCAGCGGCCTCTGGACGCCGTGCTGCCGGAGGGACGCTCTCTCACCTTTCTCACAGCGCCGGCCCCTCCAGCCACGGGGGCAATTGCAAGCGCCAGTAACGTGATGGCACGACACGTTGTCCCCACAGTCGCAGCGCTCTTCGCAGCGTGCCCCGAACAGCCCCTCTGGACAAGCTTCAGAGATGCAAACAGGGGAGAGACGACAAGTTACGCAAAAAAGGTGACGCGGGTCTTTTTTCACTGCCGTTTCTGTAGGCACACGCTTCACTTTGTTTCTGTCCCTTTCATTCCTGCCACGCCAGAGCGGTGCTGTGACAGGACCGGTGGCCTCTGCCAGCCCGTGAAGGTATTATCACCCCGGCAAGCGGTGTGGCCGGCGGTAATGGCCCCTCTTGCCTTTGGCTCGGTGGTGATGGGCAGCACCAGCCTGCCAGCGCGGGGACTGCAGTCCCTCTCATGGCACGTACGGCGTGGGAAATGGCTGCACGGCCCAGGCCTGAACGCATGCCCACTGCTCCCTGCGCGCGGGAGCACGAGCGTCTCAGCAGCATCACCGGTCAAATCTGCTCAGGGTACACGAGCGTGAAGTGCATCGCTGGCGGTCGCCTAATGTAGTGTGAAACTTTAACTGTGCCACAGGTTTTTGGAAGTGTTATTCCTGGCACTGTTTACTGAGCGTTGGGTGCCAGCACGGTATATTTTAATCACGGCAGCAATCGTTTAGTTTTGCTGCTTCTTCTCTTGTCACAGAAGCACCTGGTTTCTAAAGCAGCTGCCAAACAAAATGCGTGCAGTACCAGAATTATGCAGAAGTTAGCACTGCAGGCGCAAAATCTCTGAACCTAATTTCCACTTCTGCCTCATGAATGAATGCAAAAAAATCAGTGAGTCCCTGTACAACTGTCCAAACAGGTTGCTCGTCCCCGCAAGGGCCAAGTTTGTACATGCAGCTGTGGTGAGAGTGTGGCCGCGCTGTGCACAGCTGGGCAGATACTTGCACACACACGCAGCTGGAAATACAGCTCTGTGGGAAGCCGAGGAGAGGACTCTAGCCTATTTTTTTAAAAATCATATAATTTCTGCATTTGCGGGTGGGGTTTTTCATTAATTTGTATTGAAAGAAACTACAAAAGCGAACCTGCGGGTGAGCTCAGTGCAAGCAACTGCGGGCAGGGTGAGGCAGGCAAAGCCCCCGGGGCTCAATGGCCAGAACCACAGGGGCACCGGGAAGCCAAAACCTCCCAACACCCGTCCTTCGTAATCTCCACGCCGGCAGCTTAACGCTGCCTCGTGACGGGGGACCTTGCTGCCGGGGGGCTCTAGGTGTGGGGTTTTGGCAGCACATGACGCAACGCTGGGAGGGGACGGCGTGCCTGAGGATGTGTCAGAATCCGGCTGCTCGCCCTCGGCCGGCGAGGTGAGCTGCAGGTTCAACTCTGTGGCCGAGTCTCGGCTGCCGGCCGAACTGTTTACAGCCTCTGTAAACGCAAACGTTCCCAAGCAGGAAAGCTGAGAGCACTTTGATGTGGCCGATGGCAAACGTAGCTGCAGTGGGCAGCTCCCTTATGCCAGACTTCCGCTGACAAGTAACAGCGTTGGACTAAGACATGCCTTTTACACTGTAATATGAGGCATATGCCAGGCTGAGGTGTCATGACCCCCGCAAGGGAAGAAGCTTGTGGATCTCTTCTTGGTGTGCTGCTACTCGATGAAGTCCCTGCTGCTGCTCTTAGTAAGGCCAATAGCCTTTTCAACACTTCCTCATAGTAAAGGGATTGCTGGGGTATCTGTTACATTTAAAGATAAGGTGAACACAGGAGCCTGCCGAATGATGGATGTAATTATTTGCCGGGGCTTAGGACTGAAGCCAGGCATTTAGGGCCAGTATAATACGGGGAAGCGTAGATGAAAGAATGGAAAGGAGCTGATCTTTTGTTGCTCTTAAAAGAAACGGGACAGAGGAAGATCTTCACTTGGCATTTTGGTTTCACCGTGCAGGTACTGGGGCGGGGGGGGATTGCAGCCCTGCGTTGCATCCCTGCTTGGAGCCTGCGGCTTTGCACTGATGCCTGCGGGCCTGTGCCTTCGGGGACCCCAGCCCTCTCCCACTGGCACCGTCGCAGGCTGCCGCGGCCCCTGTGTACACCATCGCCGTAGGGAAAGCAGAAAGCACAGCGGCAGGCAAAACCAGGGCCCACAGCCAGAATCACGGTACCCACGGTTAGGACCCCCGCGCCCCACTTACGGCTCTCGCACTTCTCGCCCGTCCACCCAGGCTGGCAGACGCAGTGGCCCTTCTGGCGGTGGCAGAGCCCCCCGTGACGGCACTCGCAGCGCTGCCGGCAGTCTGCCCCGTGCTGTCCCTGCGCGCACTCTGTGGGGAGGCACAGGGTGAAACACCGCCCTGACACCCCCCGTCCCCGAACGCGCGCGGGGAAGGACCGTGAACGCGCGCCACCCGCGCCGTGCACACCGCCCCCAGCCTTCAGAGCAAAACGAGTCCGAAACGGGACAAGTTTGGGCCAGAGCCCGTTTCTCAGCGCTGCCGACGCACCGTTACTCACCCAGCTCACAGGCCAGCCCCGTCCAGCCCTCGGGGCAAGCACAGAGCCCTGTGGCGGGGTCACACGTGCCACCGTTTTGGCAGAGGCAGCGCTGGCGGCAGCTCCTCCCGTAGAAACCCACCGGGCACGCTGTGGAAAAACCAGGGCAAACATCCCAGTCAGAAAACAGCTCCGAAGGCAAACACCACGCCTCTGGTAGCCTGCAAGAGCGATAGGTGGACGGCCCGATATAAAACAAAGCCATTATTGCTTGCAATGAGAGGCAGGGAGAGGAGCCGACGCCGCCCTGAGGCTGCTTAGCTGCCCGCGTGAAGACATCTGGTATTTTAACCTGCTCAGGTAAGAGGCAGTGATGACACACGGGACCTGGTGCCTGATCTCTTCAGAGCTTTCTTAGCTTTGGTGGCGGCAAAGACACAAAAGAAAAAGGGTTGGGTGAGTTCAGCAGCCAGGAGAGACGCTCAGTTGGTAGCCAACGTCTTCGGTCCTGAGCTGCAGAACATCCTCCTCTCCTAGACCCAGATAGCGCCAGTGCTCGGCAGAGAAAAAACGCCATTTAGGCACAGGAATAATTCTTCTCGTGCGCACTGTTTCACTGAGCTGTGCCTAAGGGCATCGCTGACTTGGTGTCTGAATGCTCGGTGCGGTGGGCGGTCAAGCCGTTACTCTATGTGCTGCTACGAAACTGCAAGCCAGCGCAATTCCTGGTGCTCTTGGAGAAGGCAACCTCTTGGCTTCTCTCTTTGTGAATGAATCAGGAAGCGCTGCCCAGCTAATTACGATCTTAGTTGCAATCTGGCCTTGCTGTCGTACTGCCTCACCTTTTTGTAGTTGCTACTCCACTGAAAACTCCGACCCACCCTGAGAAACGGCATTTTGAATGCACGCTGGCAGAGGAAGCAGACAGTCTGGGTTAGGAAGCAACCGTAAGGTGTGTTGTTACCTTGCTGGCACGTGGGTCCCGTCCACCCGGCTGCACAGAGACATCGGCCGCTGACGTGGTTGCAGGTAGCGTTATTGAAACAGTTGCATGTCTGGCTGCAGTTCTCACCGTACCTGTTCTCCTGGCACGCTTCGTGGGAGCAGAAGCAGGCATAACTGTTAGGCAGCAGGTATGAACCACATCAGGCAGACTCCTACTAACCATCCCGAATGCACTTGTCTGGGAGAGGAACCAACGCTGGTGCGCGGCTGCTTTGGACAGCTGTGTAAGTTGGGTTTGATGGCGCTATGGGGAACTAACAGCTGTGTTCTCCGGGTGGCTGACATCCAAACACGGACAGTGTTGTTCTCTTCAACACCATTTTACCTATTAGGGAACTGTTTTGCCAGACGCCCAAGCCCTCGCTGCATTCAACAACGACGTGCTCAGCCAGGGCCCCCCAGACCCCTCCGAAACCAAATACTTCTCTCCCACACGGAGTTAACTCCCACGCAGAGAAAAATCACACGTGGGGAACAGACACCTAAACCTCCGGGCTCTACACCCTAGCAGCGCCAGAGACGGCGAGGGCTCCGGCGTGCCTCGCCGAGGGCTGCTCCTGCCTCGCTCCATCCCACCCCCGGCTGCAGAGGGTGGGTGCCAGGCTGCAGCGACACCTACGCTGGCCGCAGCGGGGGCCGTCCCAGCCGGGGCCGCAGCGGCACTCGCCCGTTGCATGGTCACAGCGGGCGCCGTTCAGGCAGTCGCAGGCTTGCTGGCACTCCAGTCCGTAAAATCCATCAGGACAGGCTGCGGAAAACAAACGAGAAATCCCCACAAAATGCCTATACAGAGAGCTGGAAGTCTCCCAGCAGAGAAGAGATGCCTCTTGGCGGCCTTTTTGGCCGATATAATGCTGCACCAGTGTGACAGCCACCTGTAAATGGCTCTCCCCCTGGCAGAGCAGCAGAATATTGGATGCCTGTCCATTATGGATGTTCAAGGTACAGGACAAAGCTGTGGTGGATCAGAAGAGCAATGGCATTAGGCTTCTGACCACCAAGAGACCGAGCAGGGTGGCAGGGCAGCCAGACCCCTGCACCCTGGGACCCCTTGGAGAGGCTGCTCCAAGACCCTGCGTGCAACGCGTGTACACACACGGGCGACCGAGTGCATTTACTCCTTGTTTACATTTTGTTAGCCTTTTTTTTTTGCCCTAGACCTTTTCCCTTCAGAATTAAAACCAGAGACTTAGCAGCTCGTGGACATGTGGTTTTCCCCATCACCATCCCGAGGGACTCTCTTTGCCGTAACAGAATAGCAAAAAGTCAGTCGAGGAGTGCCGACCCCGCTGGCAAGGAGACCGTGGTCCGGGGGAGCCGCTGACAGCGCTGGGCCCCCCGGCGAAGGAACTTACCGTGCTCACAGAAGGTTCCTCGCCAGCCCGGGCTGCAAGTACAGGCCCCGCTGACGTGGTCACAGGCAGCCCCGTTGTCACACTGACACCGGTGCCGACAGCTCAGCCCAAACCATCCTTCCGGGCACTCTAGCAAGCACAAGCAAACGCGACTGAGGAGCCTGTCCTTTCCTGGTGTCCCCGGGAAGCTACGCTAAGGTGGGAGCTCAGGCTCTGAATGGAAATAACGGTATCTGGCAGCTGCTTTTTTGTAACGACCAGTGGGCTCTACCCTACCCCTTGGAGATGTGTACCCATGTCACCCAACCACCCTCAGGACAGGACAGGACCGGCAACATCACAGACAGGGCACGGGGACTGAATTCCTGTGACTGAACCAAGAAGCACGGCCAGAGAAATCTGCACCGCGGCTTCCCCCGCTCCCTTTACAGGGAGAAGGCAGAAGCCTCCTGGCCCGCCTGTCCGATGCCTTTCCCCTGGAAAACGCATCTGTATCGTTCGGCTCGGCCTGAAGGCGAGCAGGGCAGCTCGCTGGCAGCACTCACTCTTTTCGCAGCGGCCGCCCACGTAGCCAGCGTCGCAGATGCACTGCCCCGTCTCCGCGCTGCAGCTCCCGTCGCTGTTGCTGCAGTTGCAGGTGTGAGCACAGTCGGGGCCCCAGCGACCTGCATCGCAGGCTGCAACACAGGAGGGAACGGACCCTTAATGGCCTGGGCTCCACTTGCTCAGCTTCTCCGGTGAGCAAAGGTGTGGGCACAGCGCTGCCTTCTCCTCGGGGTGTTATTACAACTGCTGGCTCGGGCAGAAGGACAAACACGGCCGTAGGTCCTCAGAGAGCCCAGTGGGACCGTGAGAGTGCGTGCTACATTAGCACCTATTTGACGTGAATGCATTCTGAAATTCATTCAAGAGCAAATTTGAAATGAATTCATTCAAGCCCGCTACGGAAAGGCAAGCGGCACCTGGCGGCACTGGCAGGACAGAGCGGAGAAACCTAAAGGATTTCAGAGAGAGATTTTTCCGGCAGAGACGAAGCTGACAATGAAGCAAATCACAGAGCAGCTTTGCACAGGTCAGTGCCTTCTAGGCGTGATGGCTAATAAGCAGCGGGTACAATACCTCTCTGACAGTTGTCCCCGTCCAGCCAGGTGCGCAGCTGCACGTCCCCGTCCCAGGGTGGCAGTGTCCGTCGTTCCCGCAGCTGCAGCTCAGCTGGCAGTCCGGGCCAAACCAGCCAGGCGGACACACTGCCAATGCAGAGACGTGCTAACTGCAAACGGCTGCTGTAAGCCCGCAGCAAGGGCTTCCCTCCTGACAGACCCGGCGGGCACCGCAGCGGGCTTCTGCAGAACTGCCACGAGCACTGGCAGTCCTCAGCCGAGCGTGGGTGCTCAGCTCTGGGCTGAACGGGACGAGGGGCTTAGGGTTTTACCTCCCTTCCTGCTGATGCACAAGTTACCGCTGCGAAGATAGGACTAGAGGGACTTCAAGGGAAGAACCCAGCCCGTGCCCCAAAGTGTGAGGCAGCGGAGGCGTGCGCGGTGCTAAGCCCGCTCTGATGAGTGCGGCGGTGCCCGGTCGATAGCTGGATGCTCCGCTCGCGAGAGCAGGCACTCCACGTCAGCCTAAAGTACCCTCATTCCAGCTGGAGAGAGCCATTCAGGCGTGAGGGACCCAACGGCAGGCAGCACTCACCGTCCTGGCAGCGGTGGCCGGTATAGCCGGGCGGACACAGGCAGGCTCCGGTGGCGGGATCGCAGCTGGCGTTGTTCGCACACTCAGGACATATCTCCTGGCAGCCCTGACCCCAGCGACCGTCAGGGCAAGCTGGAGCGCGGGCAGAGAGAGAGGACACACAAGCATCGGGATCACAGCCGAGGCGTAAGAGGGCAACGTCTATTTTCTGGTGCACGGCAATGGGTCCCCTTTCTCGCTCATGTTCGTGCTTCGTGCAAAACACGGACTTTTGTTTGGCAATATGTGGCCACGAGCAAGGACAACATTGCTTGCTTTGTTTTATAAACAGCGTGTGAGCCCTTCTAAGTGCTATTCTGATCTCACTCCAGTACTTTCATGTCAATTTTGGATTCGCATCTACTTGTGGGGAGCTACAAGGGCTCCTTGCTAGGAAATGGTGTTGCTGGCAAAGGGTCTTTGCAGCTGCCGTCACACTACTAGGCAGCACGTTAGTCAGCATTCCCAGATCTGCTTTTAGTTGCAAAGGAGAAGCAAAAGGCTAAGGACTGATAAAACTGGGCAAGAATCCTTGTTTAACTGCTCCTAAGCTGCTCCAGGGCCTGGAAAAAAGTCAGTTCAAAATGTATGGTAAGCACTGTGCATGTGTGGTTTTATTGCTCAGTCAAACTATTAGGAGCAGGACATCTATATACGACTAATATCTTCCAGCTGCTGTAATACTGTATAATCGTGTAAAAGTTTTTAATTTAGGATTCTCTAGTTTTCCAGCACTTAAAAAGTAACGTGGTGAAGGCAATTAAAAATACACATCAGTAAAGAAAGGCTCCTTTCCTACATTCCTATGGTAAGGACCGCAACAACTGAAAATATCTTCATCTTTTTTATGGCGTATGTTTACTTGTACTTCACTCAGCTTCAAGAACCGAGCGGAGCTAGCTGAGGCTATTGGTTAAGACTTACCATCAAAAGCCGCGTTTTTTCTAATTTTCCATGCAGATGATTCTAATTGCACTAGATGTTTTTAAAACTAAATTTTAGCAAAAGAAAAGTCACAGCTATACGCCTACCTCGGCGCATTTGCTGCTGTTGCCTCCTCACCTTGGCCGCAGTCGTGTCCCGTCCAGCCTGGCAGGCAGAGGCACTGCCCCGTGGTCCGGTCGCAGGGCGCTCCCCGGCAGGAGCAGGACTGCGGCAGCCCGCCCCGAACTTCCCCTCCGGACACTCTGCGTCGAAAAGAGCAGTGTGAAACCTGCCCCCTCCTGAGGTGCCTTTCCCCAGAGCATATTACCGATCAGACCCCGCACACCAAAGGAGCCTCCGGCTCGGTGAGGAAAAGCCCAGCTGCGAACGGTGCCCGTGCTGCAAAGGCCGCGCTCCCGGGCCCGGAGGTGACCGCTCTGTTATCCACACCGGCCACCTGCAGCCTCCAGCATTTCACACCACTGCCTTGATTTGTCTGCTTGAGTATCGCTTCTCTGTTGTTGCTTGTCCCTTCAACAAGTATTTCTTCACACAAGAGCGACCGATCACACGCCCAACAGCTGAGGCCAAACTGGTCTCCAATCTGGGAACACCGTTCTGCAAAATAACCCGCTCCCTCGCCGCGGCATCCCCGCCGGGCTGCGCCCCGGGCAGCCGCCGGCGCCGGCCGTACCGCGGCACCGCTGCAGGCGCCGACGGCGAGGCAAACGGGTGAGGGAAGATGCGCTTTCGCTCTGCCTCCGAGACCCACGTGCTCATCCCATGGGCAGCGACCCGAGCCACCCTGCTCTCTCCGTGCTGGGGTGCAGAACACCGGGTTCACAGCCCCCAAACCCGTACCATCCCTGGACTTTTATAAGATGCTGTGAGGGCTTCTTACTGCCCTGGCTGAACGCCTCCAGGATCTGGAAGGCAGGCTTTTAGGCAGCAGCAGCAAGGTTTGCAGCAGGTACCTTGATGTAAAGCAATAAAGAAGGAGCATCCCCATCCGCAGGAGGAGTAAGCGCTTTTCCTTCCCTCCGCTCGGAATGCCAGGGCGGTACTGCTGATACCAGAAAGCCCGGTTTGCCCTTTGCACCCTGTGACACAACTTAGCAGCCAGCTAATTACGTGCAGACTGAGGGCCTCAGACCCAAAGATCCTTAAATCCTATCTGAGTCTCCCAGAAGAGCTCCATGCTCGCAGTCCTTTTTGCTCACCGAAGCCAAGGTTTCGTAAGGCTTCGGCAGATGCAAACACACCAGCGTTCACAAATGACAGAGGCAAAGCGCACCAGCGCGTAGATTTCAAGCGACACAGTGGAGTTTTTGTTGTTCCTCCTCTTTGCTAATTGATGGCAGATGTTTGTCTTCACCCTTTAATAATTTCCAGATCCCAACGACAGCCAAGAGCCTACTATTTCTATACAAATATTTGTGTTATTTCCTGTGACTCCCCCCCCCCAGGCTTAAGCTCCTTTCTCATTCTTCTTAAAAACATCCCGACCGAAAGCGCCCAGCCCGCCGAGGCGCCGGGCGGCTCCGGAGGCAGCAGTGTCCCGCCGTGGCGGGGGGGCTGCGGGGCTGCCGGGACCCCTGCGAGGGGGCACAAGCCCTGCAGAAGCCGCTCGCATCGCTCCTCCTGACGCTCTTTTGCTCTGTTAGCACTTGCTTGCATTGAAACTTTTCGTGACCGTCTGCAGCTTTTGTTCTGACCAACAGTGGTCCATCAGTCGTGGTGTTATGCAAGATATAATCATGCGCTAGCGGCTTAATTAGGTTAATAGCTATAACTTCTGGGCTGGGTGTGGATGGAATGCTTGGTTATACATCAGTTAGTGCAGAAAGTCCCAGGATGCTTGAATTAAAATTCAGATGCTGAACACCGCAAGCCTCTGAATGCAGCGTGTCTTCTCTGAATGCAGCGTGTCTTCTCTTAATGCAGCGTGTCTTCAGGTGTGGACTTCCAGAGTCCAACTTTCTGCATTTTCTGTTGGATCCAACCGGTTGAAGCGTGATTCAGAAGGAGACAACCTCACAAGAGGGGGAGGTTGGCTTTTCAGTTCGTTGATCAGCTCAGAGGCTGGCACAAGTTATTATTTTCCCAGAACCGTGTTCACGTTTTGTAATCACCACCTTGTGCCAATGACTCACTGCCTTTAGGTTCACTCAAAACACCTTTGTTGGAAGAGAGTCAAGCTCCCTGAAACCCCGACTGTCTCCCAGGATCTTGAAAAGCTGCGCCCTCAGAGCTCGAGTGTGACACTGCACACACAGAGCTGCGCAGTTTAGTTACCATACTGTCAACTGGCCCCTTATGTGAAGAGCAGAAAACTGCTCTAGGAGGTTCATACAGAGGCAGAAGTTTAAATCCTAATGCAAATGAAATATAAAATTTTCTTTTCCGCTTGCAGATCAAATAGAGTTTCAATATGGAATAGAGAATGGAGCGGAAAATATGATACCGTTCTGCTGGGCGCTGATTGCCTGGAAAAAGACATCAAAGGCCGGGAGAAGATCACTAGGTATCTATCACCTTCATCTACAGAAGCAGAGATGCCCAAGAGGCAGGATAAAGTGAGACCTTGTTCTCCTTTTCTGAATAAGGCTCATTATGCCTGAGAAATCCTGCTTCCCCGCTTTAAAGGGATCGCAGTGTTTCACAAAGACCTGCAAATGGCAGCTCCTGTGTCCTCGAAAGCCATTTCAACTTTTCACTCATTAGATCAACTGCAGCGGGCTAGGGGGTCTGAGAGAGCACAGGAGGAATTCCCGAAGTCCTTTCATGTTGTTTTGTGAAGAAAAAGCTGGGATGCGTGAGGAATGGTGAACAGCACACCTGGAGTTGCCTTGCAGGGCCCCTGCCTTACCTTGGTCGCAGTTCTGCCCACGGTAGCCTCCGGGACACTCTTTCCAGCACTCTCCGGTGACGTGGTCACAAGACACTTCTGGAGGGCAGCTACATTTCGTCTTGCAGCCATCCCCGTAATAGCCAGGGTCACAGTCTGTTAACCATCAGAATGAAAAAGAAAGAAGATCTGGCGTTACTCGATTGACCCTGGAAGAGCGGGCAGCCCCAGCTCGCAGCGATGGGCACTGACCAGCACCCTCCCGAGCCGATAGCTGGGCACAGCAGGCTGGATGAGGTCCGCCGCCCACATCTGCAGGCACTCCCACCCGGCTGTGCGCATCCTGCGCGCTAACTTAACGTGACGGAGTCTGACGATAGCAAGTTTTGTTCCTAATCTAAACAGCAAGAGGCGAGGCAGTCTTAGGAGGGTGGAAAGTGAGCCGAGCTTCTCCCCCCAGAAAATCAGCTAGGGGAAGAGAGGCTGCGGGAGGAGAAAGGGGGATGCTCCCTGGCTACTCCTTGGCGACTCACTCGTCTCGCAGCGCTTGCCGCGGTAGCCGGGTTTGCATCGGCAGGAGCCGTCCCTCTTGTCGCAGTCCTGCGTGTTCTGCTGCACGCAGCGGCACTCTTCGGAGCACCCGGGGCCAAACGCCCACTTTGGGCAAACTGGAGGCAGAGGGAAAGAGCTGGTCAGTGACCCGCGAGGCCAAACGACACAGGGCAAGGGACAGCAACTCTGCCACCCAGTGCTGGCCCTTCCCAGGGATGGTATCTGGAAAGGCTGTAATCCGAGAACAATACGTATCTGGGAAAAAAGGTGAGGACAAGCATACCTAAATGGCAGTACCGTCCGTATAAGCCAGGATCGCACAGGCAGGCTCCGTAAATCCGATGGCAACGACCCCGGTTGGCACAGTTGCACTTTTTCCTGCATTGTTTCCCAAAAAATCCTTTAGGGCACCCTAGTTAAGAGAGAGAGATTTTCTGGGAAGATGAGCCGATTTCAGCCTGTCATTTTATTTCCCCGCAGACCACAGGAAAAACGTACCAAAATCGAAGCTGTATCGCATCAGAAATGAACCTAGGCAAAGGATGCAGCGAGTGTGGAAAAAAAGGCTGGCTTGTTTTCTGACTGGGAACGCGCTTGTGTCTCTACGCAATCAGGTAATGATAAGAGCGAGCAGATTCCCGCATCAGCTCAGAATCAGATTGCTTCAGCCGTCGGCACTCCTGTCCTTGCACAGAGTGTCACGGTGCGTTTCACTTGCTGCCACTCTCCAGCCCTACGAGATGCCCCGAGGGCGCCCAGCAGCTCGGCACCCTGCTTGAAATGGTAACACTGGTTGTGCTAGAACTCTACCCTGCAGGGCTCTGAGAAGTCAAGTTTTTCATACGTGAGAAAGTAATCCATGAGGCCGTTCCGATTGGTAAATAGCAGCGATATTTGCACTATTAAGGGAATAAAATTATCGTTCTTTCTCTGTTATGCTAAAGATCTTAATATTAGAAGCACATGGCAGACAGATTGTGTCAGTAGAAAGCTCCGGCCAGCATCTGTCCAGGCAGCACGTGCCTTCTCCCGTATGATAAGAATAGCAGACAGTTTAAGCAGAGGAAATGCCACCCTCGGACAACAGATCAGTTCTTCATTGTTTGTTTTAATCCTACCTTCCTGTTTTTTCTCTGTACCCCTCAATCACCTCCTTCCTGCAGAAAGAAAAGGTCGGGGTATCTCTTGCATTCATTTACATTCTGCTTCGGTCTCGTCCTTCAGTAATACTTCCCATATGCTCCTAACCATTTCTCTGAAGTCATTTTGTCTGAATCTCTTATTGTCTCACTCTTTCTGTGGTTTTAGATTATGTCCCCCAGATTTTAACTCTCTGGGAGCGAGCAACAAATACCAACAGCACCTGACACCTCCTTTGGGTACTTTGAGTAACTGCCGTTCTCACAACTTTTCAATGCTTTGGTTTTTCTTCAGCGGAAAATACCTCCACGGTTCCGTAAATTTACCATTGAACATCCTTTTCTGTGTCCGCCACTGAATATCCAGTGAAATATAGAAGGCTGCCCACGGTCATTGCTGAGTAGTGAACAGGGACTGCGAAGGTCTTCCAGTGCAAAGACAAGGCATACTACCTGGAGCACTGTTTTGCGGGGGAAGAATCCCCTTTACCATCTTTTCCTTATTAAAACGACATTTTTCGATGCAAGACTAGGCGACCCACCGCGTCAGACGGCGCAGGGATGTGTTAGAGCCACGCACACCGGGATGGGTCAACAAAAGAGTTGAAAGGTGCTTTCAGTGAACAGCTACAAAGGGATCAGTGTAAGGCATTCTGTGGAAAACGTTTCAAGGCTTCAGAGGAGCACAACTGGGACATCAAAGAGTGGCATCAGAGGTGGCTGTAACAGCCAGTTAGCAAATTACGGCAAATGCTCTACTAATACGTTGAGAGCAACAGAAATGAGCTACCTCCGCAGGCTGGGGAACATCACTCGCAACTCGCGATTGCTGTTTCCTTGCAGGAAAACGTTTCAGGGAGAAAAGAAAACTGCAAGAGAGGCCCCACTGTTTTGTGCTTGATTTCAGGGCCCCGCAGAGCTGCCGCCCCTCCTTTTCGCAGCGAGGCGAGCCCTCCCGCACCCCGCCGGGTCCCCGCGCCTTGCCGAGGGCCGCGGCGAGAAGGAAGGGGATCGCCCTCACCGCCGCGCGAAGCCGGCGAGGGGGAGCCGCGGGCTTACCGTCTTGGCAGAGCTCGCCGGCCACCCCGGGCGGGCAGCGGCAGGCGCCCGTGGCGGGCTCGCAGGTGCCGCCGTTCTGGCAGCGGCAGGCCAGGCTGCAGTTCCTCCCGAAGGTGCCAGCCGGGCAGGCTGGGGCAAGAGAGAGAGAGGCGAGGCTCAGGCGGCTGCCGCAGCCCCGCGCATAGCCGCTGCCTCCGTGCATCCCGGAGCAGGGAGGAGAAGAGCTTTCTCGCCCGCTGCCCTCCGGCATCACTCACTCTGGTTACAGAGGACGCCGGTCCAGCCAGCCGGACAGTCGCAGCCGGTCTCCTCCGCGTTGCACGTGGCTCCGTTTTGGCAGTCCTCACAGGTCAGGCTGCAGTCGGGGCCGAAGGTGCGCTCCAGGCAGACTGCAACGAGAGGCGCCGCGGGTGAAAAGCCTTCCCCGAGGCTGCCGCAGCATCGCGGAGAGTTTGGGCAGAGAAACCCCCCCGTGTGCGGGCTGCGGCAAAGCTAAATGCCTCTGTGTTGTAACACAGGTTCGGCGTACGTAGAAAAGGTACTCGACAAGTCTTGTGGGTACGCTCACCAACCACAAATAAACCCAGCACGCGTGATTAATTCTGAAGACTTCCAAGCAAAGTATGCCATTTACCAGTGCTGCAAAATGCCCACCAAATTTTTCCGAAAGTGTGTGCTCTCCTCTTGCTTCCATCTCTTCCTCCTCTTCTTCATAGTCGTCATTAAAGAGCTGGGTAAATTCATCTCGCAGGATTGCAACGTGAGGGATTGGGCGGATAACGGGGCGCCGACCATCCAGAGCTTCCACGGGTTCCTCTATAGCTAGGGAAGCAGTCACAGAGATGGCAATGTCAAAGTGGGAAACGAGGCAAGACCTCTAAGAGGTGACGAGGAGGACAGAACCTCTGTAATAAGAAAAGGAAACCAGAAATACCTGTACAGGGTTGGTGCATCTGGTTTGGCACGGTTTGCACCACTGATCTCTATATCGACACCTCTAACATTTTTGCAACTTGTTTGCTTGTTTGTTTTGGCTAGAATGGGCACAGACCAGCTAAGTGACTTCAAAATCAATGGGAGAAGCTTTGATCTTAACCTTGACACACGGCTCTGGCTTCTCAGGTAACTGAGCTCGCGCTCACCCCATCGCCTTTGCCCTGCTGTTTGTCTGACCAGAGCCACTCAGCTTCTTTGAGTTTTCGGGTATGTTACTTAATTCTTTTCTGGAAAACTAAACAAGACTGCCCCTCTAACAAACTTAAGCAATGCATTTCGGCTTGGTTCTCCTTTTGGGAAGAGTACAGCTACAGGTTTCCTTCCCTTGCAGGGTAGGCAAGGGTTAAGAGCCAGGCAATCAAGCCAAGCACAGGCACACTTGGGAGCCCGGGCAGGGGCTGCAGAGCCTATAAAAGCCACGGCCGCGGAGGCTCAGGCATTTTGCCAGAGTGGGGAGGCCCCAGGTGCTGCTCTTCTGGGTCCAGACCTCAGAAAGCCTTTCCAGGAGCCTGGGCGATGCTGCTGGGGGTCGTTAGAGGAAGCGAGTGGGGTGTTGGCTGCCCTACTAAGCGAGTAAGTTGGCTAATAGTGTGTTTGGGGGTGGGATAAAGACACTACTGCTTAAAAAAGACAAATCCATTATTTCTTGTAAGGGAAAACTGTAGAGGCTGGTGACTGTGGAAAGGGTTCTGGTTCTCCGGTTGATGCGGAGTCGTCACTGCAGACTATATCGTAAGCGTGGCTGTGCCAAAATCCCCTACGCTTCTTTGGGAAGTGCTGTGTGACATGGCTGAAATAGGACTGGTCCTGTCAGGGGAAAGCTTTCCGCTGGTGGTGGTGCGAGTCGTTTCCCCTGCTAATGGTAACCAGTGCTGTGAAAAAGCTGGAGAAGGTGGCGTGCAGGGCTAAGGAGCTCCAGCCCACGCTGGTCCCGGCTCGGCCGGGGTCTGTGCGGGGGAGGCTCTGCCAGGGGAGAGCAGGGCAGAGAGGCGGGCAGCCCGCCGCCCACCCCGGCAGTGCACGGGCGTTGCACTTACAGATGCAGCTCCTGCGGTCGTCATCCAGTTTGTATCCAGTCTCGCAGCCACACTGGAAAGACCCTAGCTGGTTCTGGCATGCGTGTTCACATCCACCGTTATTTGAGGAGCACTCATCCACATCTAAAAAACATGGGATACCCCAGTGTAATGGGAGCACGCCCTCTGCACAGGCCAGGGGCCCAGATATATTTCTGTCCGCGGATCGGCAAGCAGGCTGATGGCACCCTCTCTGCTAGTTATGTGAAGCCATCCGACTCTCAAAATCGAGTGAGACCACCCAAGTGATTCAGGGAGCCCTGGCTTTCAGAACACCGTGTGCGGGGGTTCAGTTCGCATCCGTCACTACTTGTGTGGAAGCGGGTGGGTCAGCTTGGCGTTCCCCCCGTGAAATGCGGCTGGAGAGCTTTGGCCGCTGAACAACTCACCAGGAGGAAAAAAGCTCCACGTTCTTTACGCTAAGGCGGCGATGCGTCAGCGAGCTGACGGGAAAAGGGGTACGAGCTGGGACAAACTGGAAGAGATGCTTGGCTGTTCGCAACCAGCTAGCACAATTTCTTGTTCTCTTTATTACAAGCTTGCGTTAGTCACTGCCTTAGCTGTATTTTATACAGACACTTTCATTCGCCTGTATCTCTTGGGTGACAATGATGGGCAATGTTGGCCTCTGGGGTTGAACACAAAATGATTTCTGTGAATTAACGGAGTCAGACCTGGACCAACTCGCTTTGAGTTATCCTGATTTGAATTCAGTGTGTTCAAAAGCCCCATTGCTACTCTTCAGTTGTGCTGGCCTAGTGTATGGATTAGCATAGCTGAGTCGCCTTAACACTAAGCAAACCGAGGAGGCTGACAAAATACAGAAAAGCAGGATTAGAGGCACCCGTTCCGTGTGCATCTCTTGCCGTGCTGCAAGGCTGCGGGCTGCGGCGTTGCCGGTTTACTTGCAGGAGCCCAGCTAGATGTTTCTGCTTACCGTCACACCCACAGCCATCTGTGCTGAGCCTGTATCCAGCATAGCAGGCACACTCGTAGCCTCCAGGATAATTGTAACAGTCTTGCTGACAACAGTGAGAACCGTTGTCGCATTCATCGACATCTAAATAAAAAACAAAGGGCACTGGATGTTAATACACAGCTAGCTTTGCCGTGGTGACAGTACTTGTTAAAATTGCTCCGTGACCGGTTCTGGTAAGCTTTTACTGATCTGACTGCCAAATGCTGAGCTAGTATTCTTGTTCTCCTCTTGAAATGAGTGAGCTTTATGTTAACAGATCATCCTCTGCAATGTGCTCCCCAGCCAAGGGAGGAATCCTGGATCCTAGAGGCCTGTGGGAAGCTAACCGTGATTTTCAGTTCGAGATTGTTCTTCAAGGTTTTGTGTGCTTACAAATAGGGGGTGATTCCAGCTGTAGTACTGACTCTTGCTTTCTGATTTACCCTGTTACAAATACTGATGTCGAGTTTAGGGATGGCTGAGAACTGCATGGTTCTTTCAGACTGCCTCAGAGTGAAGTCTCTGATGGACAGATCTAGATAACCCAGAGAAAGCAGAGCTCCCGCAGCTTTACATTTCAGGCCCCTTGTATTTATGGGACTCCATTTGTCCGCTATGAAGCGGAATTACCGCAGTGCTCACGTAGTAGAGGGGTTTGTGAAGCATCCCCCTACCACCAGAGGAGGCTGGACCAAGGAGGTGTCTGGTAGGAAACCAAACAGCCCTGCTGGGCTACAGAAAGCGTACTGGGCTTTGCAGCGTGCAAAGGAATGATGTTCTTTCAGGGTAGAATTCAGTTCAGGTCCTGGCTTTTTTGCTCCCGTGTTGCGGTGTTGTATGGAGACAGTTCCTACTGCTTCCTCAGCCACGGAGGAAAGCAAACGTCCTGGGGATTTTGGGTTCCTCGCCTCTGGCAGAGGAATTGCCCCCCCTCTGCCCGAGCAACTGTGGGTGCCCGTGGCAGCCTGCTAAGGAGTGTATCTGTTCCTAACAGATGTCCTGGACAGACATGCTCCTTGAAGACTGCAGGAAGAAGGTGGTACTGAACAAAGAAGAAACAAATTCGAGAATTATTTCCTGAGTAATGTGAACTGCAACTCTACGCTGCACGGCAATAATGTAAGTACTGTTTTGCATCACTAAACGCTGTTACTCTTTGCTAGCAACCTCCTATTTGCTGGTTTTATAGAAAGCGAAGTCTTCAGGTGTAAGTGCCTCAATGCACTGCCTGAGGCACAGACCCTCCAGCTAACCTGCAGGAAGGGCGCCAGGATTTCTTACAGCTTTGGACTGCCTGAAGGATGGAAACACCCCCCCAGCCTTGCTGCACCAGTCTGAGCCACAGCCCTGTCGTGAGCACGGGAGTAAACCGCAGCCCGACACACTGGTGCAGTAAATGTCTGGCTAGCGAGCGCTACAGTGGGTTTCCGACTAGGTTATTTGCAAGGGGCGCGGAGTAATGCAATATAAAGTGCATGCCTCAGCTTTATAGCATTTACAGAGCTCGAGGTGCATTTCACCCCTGCCTCTCCATTAACACATACTTTATAGAACCGGATGGGGCTGAACTACACTTGGCTTGCAGCTAGTGACTCCTCCACATCACTCATTTATTCAAATTACACTGCTGCTTCCTTTGAGATAACAGGCAAGACGGTACGTTGCGAGCATCGTCCCTTCTAGACGTAGGCTTATAGGTATCTGAGGTGCGAGTCTGTATCTGCCAATGCCTCCTTAGATCTGTTTCAGCAGGGAAAAACTAACTAGTTCTGAAGTCAACATTTGCTGTCCAAGTAGGTCTTGAGTGGAGGTTTGAGGAGGTCTTCGAGTAGAGCAATATCTCACTCCTTTTACTTTGCATCTGCTTCTAGCCTCGTTAACCTGTTTGTAGTGCATACAGACATAGCAGCTAACATACGGAGATCCTCATCACTACTTGAGATGTGCTTGTAAAAACAAGATATGTAGCTTTTCCCTCGCCTTACCAGTGCACGTCTTCTGGTCCTCTTCAAGCCGATAGCCGAAGTTACAGGTACAGACTGGGCCAGAGCTGGTGTGGTGGCATGAATGGGAACAGCCACCGTTGTCGGCTTCGCAGCTGTTCACTATCTCCATTTCTATCCCTGGAAAAGGCACACGGGTTAGGATCCTGCTGCGCGGCTCTACGTACTGGCCGGCCCGCGCCTTCCCTCGGTGCTGCGCTCGGGTGGGCACCCACACAGCAGCTCCCAGCCGAACTCCTTGCACGTGCCTTTTTGTGTGCACAGCCCTGCTGAGGAGAAGAGTGATCTGCGGTGGGGAAAGGATGAAAATCGTTTTGCACAGAGGCTGCTGCTGGGCTGGGAAGTGATGTATAAAAAGAAACCGATGGATCCCAGGCAATGCCCTACGTAGCCTCTTAGGAACAGAGTTGTGGAGCGGGCTCTGGACAATCCCTGAGATGAACCAGACTGTGGGCAAAACTGCTCCCATGCCTGACAAGCCGCAGTGTGTGCTGCCAGCCAAAAGTTGGCTCAGTCTTCCTAAGTACAGAGCTGTTCTGATGCCAGCTAGAAATGGGAGCAGCAGAATACAGCTAACTACAGAAACATCCAGATGCCTACGGCTAGAAACGTTAGTTACTGACATGTCAAAAATGGTAGGCACAAACATCTACAGCAGTCATTTATCTTCTTAGCTTGGCAAAGTTCATGTAAACTTGTCTAGTTAATTAAGCTTTCTTAAACTAAAAGGGACTTGTACCATGGAGCTTTGACTCAGTCCTGAACCGCAGGAAAACAATTTCTGCCTTCAAGAACATGTTTGACTTTTTAGTGTGTTCAGACCGAAGGAGGATGAAAGAAGGGGAGAAACACTTCTCGTACAAGAAGGCTACTTAATTCTATAGTTGGCACCAAAGTAGAGGTATTGTCAATGGCTGTGGCAAGGAGTCACAACAACTGGAGGAGCTGTGTCAGAACACGAGTGGGGCTTGTGCTTCCACTGTCCCTGCTGTCAAAAGTGACCCTCCAGGGCTGGCATCTCTTACCAGGGGCTTACCTGGAAAACCAAGACTTGAGCGGCAGTAAAACTAAGCTTTTTGTCACCTGTGGGCCCGTTAGCTGAAGCCACAAAGGGGAATCTTCCCTGCTGCGTAGTCACAGTGCCAGGTGAGGAGGTAGCTAAGATTTATTAGGCATAGACCTGGCTTCCTAATCCAGTCCTCTGTAAGCCTTGCTGGCTATCATGCAGCTTCACCCCAACAGCTGAAGGTAAATGTGCAGTTGCATGTGAAACCGAGCTATGGGATATTTTTTTACAGAATATGCAGTGTGAGAGAAACCGTGGTCCTAGGAAGAAAGGTGTGTACGTGCCTAGGCTCTTAAACAGCACGTCATCAGTCTAGTTCCTCGCATCGCTCGCAGATTGATGCCTTTCAAGACCCGTTGATGGTCTGCAAAGCCTTACCCTCATACCCTTGGGAGGCTCCCAGCGAGAGCTGCAGCAGCTGCGCGGGTGGAGCAGCACGGGGACTGCCACAGCGCCTTTCATCTGTACGGCGGCTGCTAGTGCTGTACGCTGACAGCTCCACTTTGGACTGTCCCTGCTGATGTGTATTAGCTGAACAAAGTCGTACAGACAATCTGGCTCATTCTTGCATGATAGTGTTTATTTCTCCTCTTGATGGGAGCAGACGTGATCACTTCACTAGCTCAATTCCTTCTTCAGTTACACATCTGCAGCTGACTGAACGCATCCAGCAAGTCCCCAAGAGCAGAACTTGGCCTATTTGGAGCCAAATGGCTCCAAACAAATTGCCTAAACCAGCAAAAGTAGCTTCACGGTAACTTTAAAGATCAGACAAGGTTTTTTAACCTTGGTTTGGCAGCCCCAAACCTGCTCGTGAAATTCTTCAAAAAAGATTGCTATAACTTGGCCCCACCAATTCACAGAGGGTAGCGCACGAACCCTTGCCTGCAGAAGCAAACCCGCCTCCCGTCCCCGCCTGCGACGGAGCTCTGCATGCAGTACTCACGATAGCATTGCTTGCCGTCTGCCCCCAGCTCATAGCCCGGGTTACAGGTACACTTAAAGGAGCCGCGAGTGTTGAGACACTGGTGTGCACACATGGCTAGGCCACTCAGACATTCATTCACGTCTGCAAGAGATGAGCAATCAATCAGCAAAGCAGGTTGAGCCGTCAACGTTCTGTCAAAGGGACAATTGTTACTGTCCTCAAGTTTTCCACCCGTTTCTTGCACCCTGAATGCTTCACTGGGGTCCAGACCAACAAGGAAACAGAGTTAAGAGCTCAGCATTACTGTAAAGCTTCCTAGGAAATTGGATCACGTGAAACTCGACTGTTGTCCCAGACAACTCGAGCAGGGCTCTTGGACAGATGTCAACTGAGCGCTTTCATGCCACCCCTCTGGAAGGCTTGCGCATCGCTCCCTTAAATTCACAAACGCCGATAGTTACTACGATTGAGCGCTACTTTGCCCCATGAGAGACAGTGGTTTTCCTCCGTGAAAGCTTTGTTGTAGGCAGCTTACCTTCACAGGCCTTGTTGTCAGGCGCCAGCCGGTAGCCGGGGTGGCACTCGCAGCGGGCTGTTCCACGGTGGTTGTGGCACCGGTGCATGCAGCCCCCGTTCCTGTCGGTGCAGGGGTTCCTCACTGCAGGTCAAAGCAGGAGAGGCAGGCTTATTTCACACTAATCCTAGCTCTTATTGGCATTATGCTTACGGGAGAACGGAGCATCAAGCAGTTATGCCTAGCAAAAAGGACTGCAATCTGTGAAAGACCGTTCTCCACCAGACAGAAAATCTCTGCTACTGCTCCGCATTTACTGCTCCATCCAGGCAGGAGGATTTACACGGTGCAAGATCCCGCAAAAGGCAGGCACTAATCTGAGTAAAACCTTTGCAGGAGAAGCTTGGCATGGGCACGTCCCTCTACAGAGATGCCAGAGCAAGTGCTAGGCAAATTTGCTTCAAGTGCTCCTATCGAGAGGTTTGCCAGTCTCTGACCTGCTCCAGGACCTGGACAGATGCTACAAACCCCTACCGACTGCTGCATTTTTAATATCCCAGTTGTTCCTTTTCCCTTAGCAACTTCACAGCTAAAGACTTCCCTCCTCCTACTTCTTGAATGCCAGCTGCTATGAATGAGAAGATTCAACTTCTGCGCTACATCCCCTTCAGCTTCTCTCCCTCCTGCAGCCGGGAGCAGGTCAGCCAGAAAGCTGTCTGCAAGCAGAGGGAGACGATCCCGTCCCGCTGCGACACACTGCTGTTCCTTCGCTTTCTCAGAAGTGCGTGCCTTCATACCATTTCATTTTTGTTGGCTACGCTCCTTCAGCTCTTCCTAGCCTTTCAGAACAAGCTGCGGAGTATGTCCATGGCAACATAACATGCGGAGTTTTTACTGGCGAGAAACGCCCCAGTCTGATCTATTTGACATCTGAGCGTGCAAGTGCATGCTCCCTATTCCCCCCAACTCTCAGCCACCCCTGAAAAAAAGGCCGAAGCGAAGCTCTGCCTCCCCAGCTTCCCGTACACGCTCAAGGGGACTCACAGACGCAGCGTTTGCCGTCTTCCCGCAGCTGGTAATTGTGCCGGCACTGGCACCGGTGCTGCGCCGGCGTCACCTGCACGCAGTCGTGTTCACAGCCGCCGTTGTTGAGGGCACACGTGTTCACAGCTACGAGGCAAAGGGACAGAACAGCCATCACAAAAATAACGGCACCTGGACGAGTCTCTTGCGCAGGGCCAGGGCAAATGGCACGCACTTACACAGGGCGCTGCTAATGAGAGCTGAAAACTGGGGCATATTCAACCTGCGCCACAGCGAGACGTTAAAATCGCGCTTTTTTTATGACAAGAGTTCCCAGCAGCTCTCCTGGGAGGTGAGACCAGGGCGTGGGGGTCTGGGCTAGGTGCTCTGCAGTATTACACGGGAGGGAAGCTGACAGCCAGCACGCTGCCTAACAAGGATCAGCCCTCTCCGAAGGGTGCCCGTGCCAGCGAGCAGGCTTCTCGCCCTGCGTCGCTGCTGAAATTCTCGTCATTTTGTTCAAAGACGGTCACTGCCGGTGCAATGCCGCAGCTAGTTCAGCTGAGTTACTGCTCAGAGAGAGTTGCGCTCGGGCTTATTCAGGTTTTCCTGTAACAAAGTGATACGGAAAAGTAAGTTTCTGGCTCCACGCCGTGCAAAAGACACCGATTACACAGGGCAAGGCCCAGCAGGTAGCATCAGTTCTTCTGGGAACATTGAAGGAAAAACGTTTTAAGATGCATCCCGCACATCCGTACTTCGATCGGGTGTAACAACCTGCAGCTCAGTGCTTTGACTAGGAGATTTCTACGTGAAAGTTAGGACCGTGTGCTCGTCCACACTGCGAGTAACTGATGCTGTAACCGGCGCACGGAGATACGCTGGCGGGAACTGTGATTTCATCCTAAGTGCAGGCGGGACTGGGAATTGGGATTCCTGACTGGTGTTCCTGGCCGTGCCACAGCGTTTCTGTGTGGCCTTGCGCAAGGCGCCTTCCTGCCCAAAGGATTCCAAACAGTCAGAAAACAGAAGGTTTTGCCTAGGCTACGGCAGAAAACAGATCTTATGATGGAACATGTGGACTATCTTCTCTTTGCAAGCTTGCTATCATTAATCAGCCTTAAAATAGCCTTCTCCTCCCCCCTCGCTGTTCTTATAATCTGGGACTTCTCTGCAGGATAAGCAACAAAAGCGTGAAGTTTAACTGGAGATGTGTGCACCTTGCAACCAGCAAGCGGGCAGAGCTTGCCTGCTTATTTTTACTAGGCTGCAGCTATCTGGGACCACCGACCTTGTTGCATCTGGGAGGAATTTGGGCTAGAAAACAAAGCAGGGAAGGGCTTTCTGGAGCGGGATTCACAGACTCTGGTAGATAAGCCATCTTCGGGTAACTACACGCCTCCAAAGTGATGAAAGTCTCCCTTTAGACCAGTGCATGTCTCCTGAGGTAGCCTACCTACTCCTTAATCGGTGAGCATCTCAAAGAGACTGCTCCAAACAGAGGCGTCCCTTACGGGAATTGGGAAATCGGCCCTTAAAGTCTGTTCTTCCTCTTAGGAGACACGCGTGCCCGTGAAAGGCACAACACGCTGCACATCAAAGCTGGGCGGGTGCGACACGGCTAAAACCCGGCCACGCTCTGGGATGGAAACCCAGACCTGGTTTCCATAAGTGGAGTACTATGATGAGTTGTGGTCTCGCATGTTTCTGACCTATTTTTCAAACTCCAGAATAAACTAATGTGCTGACTCTGAGGAATCTTACAAGAAAGCTAAAAATATCTCTAATGAAAAACATCTCTCCACAAGCTAACACTTCAGGTAATCACAGTGCCCTCGACAACCTCGAGAGCTTCGCTAAGCAGGCGAGCCTGGAAAGCATAGCCTAGGAAAAGTCTCCGCTTTTAACGAGGTCTCTGGATCCCGAGGGAGCTGGATCTGTCAAACACCCGTGCCCGGGGTGCAGACGAGCGGGCGGGCTGCAGGCAGCTTGCCTGCGCTGCCTGGCCTCGGGTACCGACGCGTTGCAATAGGTGGGCGTGCAGCACCGCTCCGCCAGCGCCTCGTCCGAGTACTCGGAAGAGTATTTTCTATGGACAAAGCACTGAAAGTAATTTGATTAAGCCTCTTTTGTACATGGGTGAAAAACAAATATTTGGCATAGGAGGCAAAGAAAAGGCAAACCCGTATATTCTTTTTTTTTTCTTTTCCTGCACGCTGTTCCCCTGCAAAAAATATGCCTTGACTTAGAGCTGAGGAGCTCTCTCATTTCAAACTTTTAAAAACTAACTTCCCCTTGTATGCCTCTAATTAACTAAACAACATTTTGGGGGAATAAAAGTGGCTTAATGGGGACAAAGTATTGCCATACACAGCAGACGGCTGGGGCAAGAACTATCAGTTTATGTTAGTTGTGCTGACATTGTTTCCTTTAATCCGTTTGGAAGGAAAGAACAGAAATACTTGACGTTCCTGCGAAGTTATGGGTCAGAGTTACAGTCCTCAAGCTTTAGCAGAGATGGGTGGTCATTTTAAAATATTCTGGTGTATTAAAGCGCTTAATAACACTTATTCACAAATACCCATAAATAATGTGCTTGTTGGAGGGCTTTTTTTTATAAAAGAAGTAAAACAGTGCTAATGCCTGCCAAAACATTCCTTCATACGGGAAAAGTACTGGGCCAATGTGTAACAAGCCAACGCATGTTACGTCTAAAATAACCTCCCAGTATGCAGTTATTCCTATGAATTTGCAGTCTAAATAACCGCCCTCCTTGCATACCTCTAAAAGACCACTTTTCAGAGTGGAAAAAACTAAAGTCCAGGTTCTTCTTTATCACACAAAATTTAACCAGACAGAAATCCTGTCAGGCTGGACACAGCAGACTTTCCAAAAGCATTACTTCTACACACAAGAAGATCAGCGTGTCTCTCTGGGTTGCGCTGAGGCACGGTACCCAGCCCGCACCCCGCGGTAGCCATGTAGCGATGGAGCTTTGCAACGGCAAAACCCGCTCCTCAGCGGCGGAGGAAACTTCAGGCGCGCGACACACGGGACGCGGCGACGCTTGGCCACCGCGAGCGCCTTGAGTAGGGTACGGACACCAACTGAGAGGCCACGCGTGCCCGTTCCAGCGACTCCTCCTCGGCCGAGGTGTTTAAGCGCAAGCGAGTGCCGGAACCGCTTCTGCAGATCTTAACCGATGCTGTTTGCGGACCGCTAAGAGAATGTAAAAGGTAAAGCAGCGAGAGCGCAGGGGTCTTGCAGAGCATTTTCTTTCCTCTTGTGTTTCTTTTAGTACAGCTTATGTGCTAGCAAATGTACTCTTCAAGACTCGTAACCCCATCCGAGCCTCCCCATTCTGCGATTGCACACGATGACGAAGGGGCCGGCGCACGCTGTTGTCTCAGCCATCGCGGGTACGTTCCAGACCACTACGGGTAATGGGAACCAGAAGTCCTTCTCTGCCAAGAGACTTACGCACGGGGAAGAAGTGGCTGGCATCACTGGCTATACGGTGCTCGTAAGCTATACGGCACTGGTGGCACACGCACGATGTAGCGAGCAAAGCAATTGCGTCCCGCGGCAGAGCCAGCCACGGGGTGCCGACTGGCAGGGGTGCTCGTGCAGCCCCGCGGTTTTGCTAAGATACGAACTCGCTCAGTTTAAGAATCAGGAATAATAAGGCGAAACAAATGAAACGCGTTAAGATTGTTTTGGGTGTCTTTCCATCCAAGCAAGGGCCTTCTAATTCTGGGTCTCCTTAGCTGGCTTCTCGCAGAGTAACAGCCAGTAGACCTCACTGCTGGCCTTGTTTTAATTACTGCTCTTTTTTTTTTTTTTGCTGTTTACAGAACCACTCTAAAAATACTTCCATTCCCAGATGCTTTTCCTAGCTTAACATTTCTGTGACAACGTTGCCAAATCCAGTGTCATCTTGTACATCACACAGATTTTTGTAATTAAAGCTCAGACAGATTTTCCACAGATGATATTTCATCGTCTGCAAGAGGGACGTTCCTTCCATCCCCTCTGTCTGAAGGGAGTGCAGTGCTGCTGAAAGACGCTAGCCCCTAGCTTCTGACCCTCTCGGGCCCAGGAAACGGATAAAAAGGGATGAAAAGGACATTGGTACTACCGGTCGCACGCGGGAAGCGGGTCTGCGAAGTAGCAGCCTAACAACACAGGAGTCGATGTGATAGCTGAGCTACCCGAGCTCTGCACCCTCCAGCTGACCCTCACGAACCGGGCAGAGCTGCACCCAGCCCCTGCGGAGGCTGAGCTGCAGCCTCCCGGGAGCCGAGCCGTGCCCCTCGCTCAGCCCGGGGGCCGTTAGCAGCAACTCCTCCGCGTCCCTCCCCGGTCGCCCCCGAAGCTCCGCGGCGGAGGCTGGCTCGGCAGCGCTGGAGGCGTGCGTGTGCGGAGCTGCCTTGCGAACCTGGCGCGTGACCCTCGCACCGCAGCGAGGTGGTGATGACGCTTCACTTGCTTCGACGCGGGCGCCTCCACTCTGGCTTCTCCTCTCTCCCATCCGTATCACCTTTCCTTCAGATCCAAGTAATTTGCCATCAGAAGCAGCGAGCTAATGCTTTAAAGGTAACCGTAAGCAGCTGTAACTGGAATTGAGCGTGACGTTCCCTTTTGCAGCGTCACACAAACCCAGCGATTCTGAGAAACGGCTGAGAAACGTGCCACCAGACAAAGAAAAGGTCAAACTTGCTAAAACGTGCAGGTTGTCTGTACGACGCACGCACACTGAAAACCTCTACGCAGTACGCACGGACGATTACCCTCCGTGCACATAGCTCAAGCCCACACAAACCTTCACAGCATAGTCCTTCTGTTCCCTATATATAAATCGCCGCTGTATTTGAGATTTCTTCATTTGAAGTACTCTTAATATAAATAGGGATACATCATGTAATCCCGAACTGATTTATTCTAACCTCAGACAATTTCCAGAAACATGTTGTGTGTTAATACAGACCATCGCTCTGCTCTGCAGGCCAACAAAAGCAATTGGCTCAGATTAAATTCTTTGCCTTGGACTGGATTTCATCCCTCTGCTGCAACAGTGGAGAAGGACCTGAAGATGTCAGCTTCCTGCCTCCTGCCCATGTGGTTCTGATAAAGAAAGAGGTAATTTCAGGACGTCCAATGACTCTTTTTGTTCTGTTTCACTTTCAACAGAAACGTCTGCCCTTTTTCTCCCTCCCTTCCGTACGAAAATCATCAGCGACTTGCTATATTTGACCGACAAAGACGCAATAAAAGCATCTTGCACAACTGAGCTGCAGATTACCCAAAGCATCAACAAGGGTTGAGAGTCGCTGCGAGAGACAGAGCAGGACACAGGAAGGTGGCTTTAAGCCATTCTTTGGGCTCTCCTGAGCCACGGCCGCCGGAGCGGCTCCAGGGGCAAGTCAACCCCGGAGAGCTGCCTCGGCCTCTTCGGTCGCGTAGGCGCATCTCCAGGATGCAGCCCACGGCAGGCTCCTGACACCCCGGCTTTCTCACATCACAGCCTCAAGCTGAAAGCCTGGCCTTGGCCGCGAGCTTTTGTTCCAGTCCTGCTGCGCAGGAATCACCGCGAGGCTCGTGGAGCCCCTCGCTCCCGTGACGGCTGATAGGGGCAGACGTAGCGCTCGCGAAGGAAGGGAGCCCGAGGCGTGAGCCAGGAGTCTGCTGTCGGCGACGGCCCTTGATTCTCCGGGCAACGCCAAAGGTGAGATTTAAGAAGCCCCTGTTGGAGTGTGCACAGAGCCAAGCTCTGCTTGCGCTGTAAAAGGTACCACCACCCTGGAAGAAAAATGCTTTTAAAGGCAAAACGTTTCTTCCAATCCTACAAAACAAACAAAGTGCTAATCTAAACAGCTATTTACACGGAACTGCAATACACTTCATAGGAAATTGCTCTTAAAGGTGCCTAAGGAAGCTCTGAAAACTTTTGCTGATTTTTCCCTGCGCTGTGCCTTGCTTTATCATCTGCAATACTAAGCACAAAGGCGCGAACAACTACCAAGGGTGCAAAGCCGTCAAAAGAAAGTAGCGGAAGATTTTATCTGTTTTCCAATTCTTTGACGTCTTCAGGAGTAGAACAGGCTTTGACTTTCCATCGCAAGCCTGGAATAATAGTTCAGCCAGAGGGTGGAAAAGGAGCGATGGCCCTGAGTCCAGCCCCCAAGAGCCGAGCTCCTCGCCCAGTCCTGCACGCCCGGGGTTAACAGCCACCAGCCTCCGCAGGGGAATTCTGGAGCGCCCCGCTTCAGGCAGTGCTGCCGATTAACTGAAGCCTTTGCGGCTTTTGTGGGGATCGGAAAACATTTAAAGAATTAGATCTGTGGTTTTACAGACCTTAACAAGAAACTTCACGGCAACGGTCTTTTTTCTGTCTCCAGAATGCTTTCTGGCCTGCACCGCTGCTCGCTGGGGCTGCCAGCAGCTTCCTAAAGCCCATCTCCGTGCTTGACCCAGCTCGAAGCTGCAAGCCTCCTCGCAGCCCTGGCTCAGATCACCGGCAGCGACTTCCCCTGCCTCTAAGGGCAGAGCAGTCGGGAGCCGAGGGGAATGGACGGGAGACTCTCGCTGTCTCCAGTTCCCGTTATTCCTAGCCTGTTCCTTTTATTCAGTGGCAATTTTTTTCTGTTTTAGCAGCACTGAATCTTACCTGTCCAGCAAAATTAGAGGATATCCCAACTTGAAGGGAAACATAGCTTTTATCAGTTAACCTAATCCCTCAGAACCACGCAGGGAAAAAAATTCTCGGTCGAAGGCAAGTCAGTGCCTGAAACTTCACAGGAGCGAAGAAACGTGGCTCCGGTCCTCCTGAGGAAAACCCACCACGGCTCGCTACCTTCAGCCCGAGACAGCAGCTGCCAGGCACTGCAACGTCTCCGCTCCGTTCCTTGCAACGGAGGTTACTTGCCCAGACGAACACACCTACTCCGACCCGCGCAGCATCGTGCTACAGCTCTAGCTTTGCCGTACACCGCAACCGAGCTCTTCGTAGGTACCAAGCGACGCAACAACTCTAAAGCAGTTCGTTACCGGGTAGAAGCTCAACCATCTAATTTCCCCCCCAAAGGGAGGCTATCGTGCCTCCTTTCTGCGCCGCCCTCGCTCAGCCTCCAAGGCACCGAAGAGCTCCTCCGCTCCGGGGGACACCCTGTTACGGGTCCCCAACACACCCAAGGCTTTGGCGGGTGCTCTTGCCGCTTTCCACCGCTCAATCGCATTGCTCTACCTTCCCATTAGAGCTGGCCTTAAGCTCGGCGACAGATAATAATAGCAACAGAAAACGCTGTCCTCCTCCCCAACGGTGCTGGGAAAGGACTCCCGAAACACAAAAAATGAAGTGTGAAGGGAAGACGTGTTGAGTGAGGCCTCCTGCCTTTGCTGCTGCTGCCTGCACGCTGCCCGCGCCCCGCGATCGCTGCCTGGTAACTCTTGTCAAGAATGCTGGCTTAATAAAAACCGTGTGATTTCCAAGATCAAGTCGGAGCAAAGCCTCTGACTTCGCAGTGTAAATATTTATGCAGACAGAGCACTAAAGGAAAGAACCACTTGCAAGTACTTGTGAAAAACGCTACAGAAAGCGAGCGCACGCTCAAGGGCCCGGGATCACGACGAAGTGACCCTCGGAAAGCCGCCCGGCCGGATCGCAGGCTCGTGGGCTCGCCGTCCGAGCGTCGGCGGAGGCAACGAACGGGAGAGCGCATCCCGCTGCAACGCCCAAAACCCGGGGCGAGAGCACCGCCTCGGTGGCCTCCCCGTTGTCGCCAGCCGAGGTGCTTCCCTTGCCCGGGCTCTGTCGTGGCGTGGGCTTGTTCCAAGGGCGCAAATAGCCTGTATTTACAGGAGGCGGAGTTGCGGAAACTCCAACCCCCTCACGCTGGGCTGCTGTGCGTGACCGCTGCCGTGCAGGCGGCGGACGCAGGGAGGAGAGCTGCTGGGCTCCGGCACCAGGAACCGCACGCAGAATCCACAGGGGCAGGCGGCTCTGCACCAGGGAACGAGCATCAGCCGGGGCAGTCGCAGCACACGGGCGCCCGGGGCACGAGGCAACCGTACGCCTGTGGGTACACGGAGGGCAGCCATAAACACCGGCAGAGGAGTAACTTCTAAGTCTGTGCCCTGTCCCGAGCTTTTACAAGAGAAATATGCTTACTTTCACCCCTCCGCACGCCTGGCTTAGTAGGTTAGTAGAGAGCTATTACAAAGGCGTGATATATATACACATATATGCACATTTCTGTCACAAAAGTGTAAAGAACAAAAGCCACCGGTCCTGAAGCGAGAAAGCCAGATTTCTAGGTCTGCTCTGTTGTTACTTTAGAAACAGTATTGGACAATTACGTAGCGAGATTTTTTACTCGCCCTGCCTGGTCTGCATCTACTTTCCCGTGTACTTTGTGGATCACAGGGGTACAGGCACCGCCGAACTAACAGCAGATCCTGCCAGCTCCACTCCCCAGGGCTTCCAGAAACTGCCCGAGTTACTCCCGTAGTAGATCAGGTTTCATGAATAGAGACCCCTTAATTTTGGCAGATGGATTCCAACACTGTGCGCATTATGGCAAATCCTTGCTCAGCAGTTTAATGCAAAGCAGGTTTGCGGCGCTCAGCGCAAGCGGCACGGAGCAGGGAAGCCCTGCCTGCCCGGATCCCGGCAGAAATGCGCCGCACGTCGCAGCCACACCAGCAGGTAAGCCTGAAGAACAAAAGCAAAGGATGGAAATCGTTTTTAAACAAGAGATTCCTCCCTATAGTCATCCCTTCTATACTCTCTCTGGAAATTGTTTCACCTTCTGGGGCTGACCCTGCTGAGAACACTCCTCATTTCAGTTTTTTCTCATGTTTTATTCTCCAAGGCAGAGGCGGCGGAATCACTGTATACCACAAAAAAAGAGACCTACGCATTGCGAAGACAATTATTAGATGACAGACCACGTAGACACTTAGATGCGAACGGTAGCAATGCATAGCCATGAACACAAGTTTACGTGTTCGGCGCTAGAGCAGCGGGCTGGGAACGACTGGCTTTCTCCTCTGTTTGCGACCCTTTTCCTTCTGGATTTTTCCAGTGGAACACAGGGCACTGGGTGAACTTGCACCTTAGGCGTACGTCTCGCTGCGCTTGTTAGAGTATCGTCACATAGTGGGGGCAGTTGTGGAAAGACGTGCAGTTTGTGCTGCTCTGGGCACGGTGGGTACCACTTCCTTAGATGGCTTTTTTTCTGCTCACATCGCCGTTCCCAACTGGAACTGGAACACGCAGGCTCACGCAGCCGTTTTTAGCAAACTTTGGAACGTGACTGTGTTCTGAAAAAGCCCAGCAAATGGCTATTGTAATACCATTGCCCAGGAATTCTTTCCACTTGTATGAAAATATCCCTCAAAAAAGGGAAAAAAGTGTCAAAGAAAGCTGTGAGGGAGAAGCGGTCTAATAAAAACAACAGCAGCAGCAGATGCTGGAAGGCAGACTCCAAGCTCCACCCCGGTGTCTCTGAGCCTCTAGTTTGGGGCAGGCAAACAACAATATTTCAAGAAATTGGCCCAGAAATCAACTGCAAGCCAGACCTGGCATCTGAATTGTAATGTCTGGACGCGCACCGTCCAAGCGGACGCATGACCAGCATCCCAGGGAAGAGGGTTTCGAGATTATTATGGCCACAGTTCCACACAGAGCCATGCTTCTTTTCACTTGTCTGTCACACCTAGTGCCTACCGTGCGGACTAGGGAAATAGTGGAGGTAAAAATGAAGACTGACTCGAACCTTTTCATAATCTAGTTGATGTATTAGTTCTGAAAATGCCACATCTGATACGCCCCGTATCAAAAGCAGAAGCACCCAAAGCCCTGGGAGTTACTTCTCCCGAACCAGAATAAACTAAGGAACTGCAAAGAAGTCAAAATTGTACGTGTCCGCGCTGCAGAACAGCAAACGTTACGAACCCAGTAACAGAAACGTGTTAGGGAAGACTACCGGCATCCTGAGAAAGAGAGGAACGTGCAAGCCATCACCGTCATCTCCAATTCCCTGCCCAGAGGACGGATGCGAGCGGGTAAGCCGATGCAAGCATTTTTCGTACGATGCCACACGTTTACAGGTAGGAAAAGGGCTGTGAAGAATTAAGAGATTCTCAAGAAATTTAAAACGGTGACTTACCAATGCAGGTCCTGCCATCTGTGTGCAGGCGAAAGCCTGGCTTGCATTCACAATAATAAGATCCAAGGGTGTTGACACATCTGTGCTGGCAGCCCCCATTGTGGACCTGGCACTCATCAACATCTGCAACAGAAAAGGGAAGGGGGGGAAATTCAGAGGAGCGGGCATGACGGTATCCGAAGTCAGGATTATTTATCCTCTGTTGACTGACTCCAGATTTGAGGAACGAATGCAGAGGGAACAAAATTGCCATTTCATTATGTTTAATCAGCCAAGCTATTTAGGAAATTTCAAGGACAAGCATGCAATCAGCGGGGGGGGGGGAGAAAAAAAAGCATCTTATTTGTCAATCGGCATAAATCATCCTTCGTCTTGTTCACCTCGCAATGGTCACTTTTCCCATTCGCTCTAACATTACGGATTAATTAATATTTTACACTTCCTTGCTCCTTCTGTGTTGGAAACAGGCTGGGCTAGTCCATTTGTCACTGACGGGAATGGTGGGAGCAAACAGCTAACGTTACAGAGCGAAGTGAGGGGGAACGACAGGAGGCAGCAAGGTTCAGCGCCTCGGTGCCGCAGCAGCCCATGCTCTCATCCTGCTGAGCCAGCCTCGTCCTCTTGTGGCGCAGAAGCTGGCTTCCACCTGCCGAAGGTGAGAGGTTTTACTGTCACGCTTCTCACCTCGGTACTTCGCAAAGCATTTAACGCATTTCACCCCATTTATGCCTGGAACTCACTTGACCTGCTGCTGAAATGCAGCAAAATCTGGGGTATCTATCTATCGGGTGACAAGCTATGCTCAGAATTGCTATGCGTCACTGGAGACAAGAAAGAAAACACGTTAATACCTGGAGAAAGTTATTACAATGGATTTGTTCATAATTATCCGATACTTAAGAACATGATGAAGTCCAGCTGGAGCCCCAAATACAGCGGGCAGAATACAGACGGTGAGACGCTGGCCGCAGCTCCCCAGCCCTCTCCTCCCGGCTCCACGACCAGAGCAAGCCCAGGAGAAGTGAGGCAGCCATTCCTGCAAGGAGGAATCAAGCCACTTGGCCGGTAAAACCAGGCATGGCCATTTCGATGGGTAGAAGTACGGGCCCTCGAACAAAAGGCATTCTCTGAGCCAGAAGAACCTTCTGCCAAGTGCTGAGCAATCTTTCAAGAGCTGAAACGGGAACTAGCCCGTGAGTCCTCGGTAAAAAATCCTGTTACGTTGTGTTATCAAAGCTTCAAAACCGGGGAGGTAGACGGCAGTGTGTTACAGAAAGGGAGATTCATTCCTGTTTCACAGACCTTAAATTGCCTTTAAGCGCCGGGAATAATAACTTCCAGAACGGAGAAGAAACGTAAAAATGTTTGGAGCGCCCAGTTACGTGGTGCTAACTAAGATGCATATCAGAAGCTTGTCAAAGGCAATTTCAAGCTTCTGAGACGTAAGACTCCTTCATACGGCTATAAATAGAAATAATAGAGGTGTTTGTGGATACAGCTGCACAGTTCCTGAATTCCTGCCATCTGTGTGTGTGTGTACACGTATACATAGACACTACCTTTCAGACCGGAAAGCATCAAGGATCTCTAGTCCGATGGGGGAACCAGATCCCGTTCACGCTAACAGCAAAGAAGCCAACCAGCAAGTCCTTTTTCCGTGGAGAGAAGACTTCAGTAGCTTTGGGTCTGTTAGCGTTTCTATGCACTTCCCGCATTTTGTGAGAGACGTCTTCGGCACGCACAACTATTTCCCGCTGGCACAGCGAAGCGGGTCGCGCAAGCAGCGGGACGGTACAGAGCCAAGCTGAGCAACGAACCAGCACCGTCTCATCAATGACTGTTAGGAACGAGATAAAGAAACGCTTCCTCAATGAATCACGGCAGGGCGTTGCCCCGACTCTGTCTTTGCAAGCCAGCGCTGCAAAAACCTGCTCGAGCCTCACCCCGGCCCAGCGCCTGCAATCCGCTCCCCTGCCCCAAGCGTCGCCCAGCTCCCCGTTCGCTCTGCTAGCTTGCTCTTACCTGGCTGCGGCTACAGCTCTCACGGGGGAGGCAAAGCGCATCGAAAACCCCAGGAAAAGGAGAAATGCAACCTTGACTGAGGCCAGCGCTCAAATTTTACGTCAATCAGATTAATTGTACATCAATCAGATTAATTGCTGACAAAATCAGCTAGCAGCAAGCAAATGGGCTGGGTCAGGGGAGAAACGGGAAGCAAAGTGGGAAAGGTGATGCTTGTTTGACTCAGTGTTTCTGAGCTACACAGTCATAATGAAAAAGGATTGTTTTCTCAGAACGCTTTTCATTAGAGGCCTTCTCACTGCTTCAAAAGCTAAAACCGAAGGATCAGAGCACATGAAAATGGCCCTCTGCCCTTTCTGTCCTGGCGATGTCCAGTGAACCCAGCATCGTGACTTCTGACGTCCTGCTGCAGTGGCCGTACAAGGCTCCTTCTTCAGAGCTCCCCGTCGTAGCCGTAGTCTTCATTAACCCGGCAGAAAATGATAATTGCTGTAATGCCAGGCCTTTGCTCGTTCAGCGGGCTGTCGAGTCCTCCTCTGGGCATTTTAGAAGGTTTTGGTATTTTCTTCCTGTTTTTTCCAAGACACTTCATTCTTACAGAAAGGAAAATGAAGAGATTTTTGAGGTGAAACATAAGCTTTAAGTGATGCTCTCCAAAGAGTAACCCAAATCCAAACCAGCTTTTCAGGGGGGAGAAAATGCTGCGGCACGAACGCGAGATGCCTGGCAAAGCAACCCAGCTCTAACGAAATCATTTTCCTCTGCGAAGGCTCTACACCGTTTGGGTGCTACAGTGCCCTAGAGCCCCTGATGCGCTCCCTACTCACGCTGCCAGGGCAGCAAGCTCGTCGGGAGCAACACCGGAGCGTGCGTCCTCCCGAGCCCTTCCCCTTACAGCTGCCGGCAGCCTCCGAACCTGCAGCTCCCCAGTGTCCCCGCCAAGCTTGAACGTGGGTGTTCAGGTCTGACGCTTCCGAGAGGAGATTGCCCAAGGCCCGTCGCTCACGGGAAGGGAGGATGGCGCTCCTGCCCTCGGCACGGCGGCACGAGGGAAAGACGCCGGTCTTCCCGCAGCTTGCCCAGGGCCAGAAGCAAGGCGACGTCCCTGACCTGCGCGGTGGAAGCGCGGCCAGCCCGGCGCCCGGCCAGCCAGCGCGGTGAACAACGGACGCCGTGTCTCCGAAAGAGCTCGCGGGAGCCTGGGCACAGCTCCCCAGCAGGGCAGAGCCGGGCCACGTCTCATACTGTGCGCTTCTGCTACTTCTCCCTTTTTGATTTTAACATCTCTATGGGCAGAACTAGCTATCCATACACAGAATTGGCTCTGTTCAGCTCAAGAACAGGAAAACCGGGGTTTGGGGAGATTTTGTAGAGAGTAATCGAGTTTTTTGGTCTGAATTTAAAGGGCTATTCCACTGCTTCCCTTCAACTCTAATCTGAAACCATAGAGAATTTACCATCCAAAAAAGTTAGCGATGTGTTGAATAAACTTCTTACTTTCACCCCATTACTCATACTCGGTAATCACACACCTCCTCTCTAAACGTCTCTTCTTCCCCCTTTGTATTTTTCACCCTCTAAATCTCTGTAATTACAGAGGGCTGCCCCCACCCCAAAGCCCCCCCGCCCCGTCCCACCTCGGCCTGGGAAAGCGGCCAGTCCTTCCTCGCGCCCCGGCCGCAGAAACGCCCGTCACCTTCACCGCCGCACGCTCCCCCCGTCACCCGCCGTGTCCCGTTTTCCCTTCTGGAGCCTCGCTTACCTCCTCCCGCGGTAACAGAGAGATTTTTGGACATACGCTACACGACGGCGTGACCAAAATGAAACCTCCCATCCTTCGCACCCCTGACGGGTGTCATCCCCCAGGAAGCCTTAGCTTTGTGTCTTCGGAAAGAAGGCAACTGGGCAATTTGCCCGAACAAATTCAGACTCTGAGCGCACAGAGAGAGGAGGCACCTCCCGGGAGGATGCTCGACGGAGAGCTGGCATTTTCTGGTGGGGACCAGTCGCTTTCGGCCCTCAGACTGCGGAGCCGCGGGCTGCGACTGCTGCGGCAGCTACGTGAACGCTCGCAGAGGGGGAGAGGGGGCGAGCTTGCTCACAGCTCTGTGAAGTAGCAGGGCTTTTTCTGGTTTGACCTGAAACGCGTTGCTAGAAAGAAGGAACTGCAACGATGGTGTGTCGGGGCTCGCTCTGCATCCAAGAGGATCGCTCTGCCTTGCCTGAGCGACAGCAGCGGCTCGTGCTGGGGAGCGGGAATTGTTCCCGCTCCGCCGGACACCCCGGGCGGCCCTTGCCCGGCCATGCCCAAGCACCGGGGTCCGTCCTGCAGCCCAGGACTGCTCTCCCACACCCTGCAACAGCCAACGGAGTACGGAGAGAGGAAAGAGGCAAGAGCTGCGTTTCCCAGCGGGACCTGTGATGGCCAACGGAGTACGGAGAGAGGAAAGAGGCAAGAGCTGCGTTTCCCAGCGGGACCTGTGATGGCCGACGCATTGGCCCCGGGGACGGGGAGGGGGCAGGTCCACTGGCCACCCCCAGCAGCGGCGGCAGCATCTCCAACCTGCCCAGGCATGCGCAAGGCTCACCAGCGAGTGATTCACCCCGGAATATAAACTGGGAAGCAGCAGGAGCCGCCTCCCGGGGCCAGGAGCGAGCATCGCTGCGAAGGGTGACGTTGCCCTCGGTGCACGTCTTGGCAGTACAAAGACCCGAAAATCTACGTGACGCTTTGCGAGATGCGGTTTGTGGCACGGCGAGGTTATTTTCCTATTGGAGAGCTGACAAAATCTGGTTGAAATTAATATACCAAAGAAGGAAAATTGGAAGCATGCAGGCTTCTCTTCCAAGAAGGGCAGCTGACACTGAGCAACCCAGAGCCACGCCAGGATGGAGCGTGCCAAGCCCACGTGCCTGCGTGCTCCGCTGTGCCGGCACGGATAGGGCAGCGGATACCGGCCCAAGCCCACCGAGGCAGACACGAAAACCAAACGCAGCAGCAAGAGCCTGGGAGTGGGACTTGGCTTATTGGGAAGGGAAACTTCCCTGCTGCGTAAGGAAACCGGAGTTCGTGTCCTCATCCGCAAGGACACGGGGCTCACCCGAGAAACAGCCGATGCTCTCGTCAGCCTCGTCCCTGAACAGAAACAATCCATCGGACCTCAGATACCGGCTACGTGGACCAACAGGGGTAATGCTGTAATCAAACGTAGGGAAGGCGAACACGAGACCAAAAGAAAGAGGAGGGTGCGAGGAGATGACTTTGGTTTAGTAAGTGCTCTCCCTGACCACGCACAGGTCCTTCGAGAAGAAATGCTATGATTTCTCATCCCCAACAAGAGCTCCGTGTCAGAGGAAAGACAGTGGCAACAGCAGCTCTGCAAATTACTAAATATTTCGTACAGAGGCAGTTTATCTCCTCTGAAAGGCTGAGGAGGAGGAGATGGATCCCAGCTGGAAGCACAGGCAGTAGATACGCTGCTAAGGTTCGCTCTATCTGGCCAAACAGCAGTGCCAGGCTTTAATCCCTGCGGCAATTAGCCTGGATTACAGAGCAGGGCCGCAGGGAAAAGGTTAATTAAAATCCATCAAGATGAGCATGTGTGGGATTTAGCGACTTTATCTTTCCGGTACCAGTTTGTTGAAGCTAATTCAGCAATTTTAAGAAGTAAAGAGACTGGAAGGAGATGAACTGACAGAGCGGCACGCTGGGCGGCCGAAGCCGACTGCTCCCGGGCAGAGCAGCGCAGCATGACCACTGCTACAGACACGGATTAGAACCTCAGGGCACAGAACGGTGCCGGGACGTGTTAGAAGGAAAAACCCCCACGCATTACTTCATCCCTCGCACGCACTGCGCAGCCCCTAGCGCGAATAACCTGGAGACATCGGAGGCCCTGATACTCCACACTCCGCTTGCAGACCGTGCAGGCAGGACTGAGCCACGGCAAGGTCCAACAGTGCAAGGAAGCCGTGGGAGAGGACAATGCCTTATCCCCCCTCTGCTAGCCTGGAAGCCTTTCCCTCCTCCCGGACGAGGAAGAACGGCACCTACCTCAGGTGTGTCTCGGCTTGGAATCCGAGTGACTCACGTGAGGGAAGAAGAAACGTCATTTGGGGCGGTCAAAACGCCTCTACGTCCTCAGTTTTCATCTTGTTGTAAAACAGGCACCGGGGAAAGCCTTGAAGGCTCTTAAGGAGCTCCACAGAGTTATTCGGGCTGGCATTCCTTCCGCTGCAGCCTCTCCTAGACAGACGGGAGATGCCCGTAGCTTTCCCACGCTACCTGTGCCGTCCTCAACAGCAGCAGTTTCCAAAGGCACTTCAGGAACAGATGCCTCGGTTTTACAACGACGGAGGTGAAAATGTGTCAGGGAGCTGGTTCGCCTCAGTCACTCGCTTTGTCCTCAGCTCACCTTTTTTTGCCTTCAAGCGCAGCAGCTGGGAGGGTCGCCCAGCTCTCATTTGTGCTCACGTTTCTGTCTCTGGATGGTGCGGATAATTAGGTGTTACTCAGAGCGGAGCAGAGGTGCACGTAACAACAAGCAGGCAGCCTGCTCTTGACTTGCTGCTACGCTCACCCACTCAAACCTGCTTGCGTAGCTTTGTTTTACCCCGCTTCTCTGTGCGGGGTGTCATTTTGACTGGAAGACGTACCTGTGCAGAGGCAGGTCAGCTTGGTCCCGCGCCGTGCCGCAGAAGCTAACCGCACAGAGGTAAACACTGACAGGTACCTGGCAACGGTACCGAGTGATGGAAATGCAGGTCGCTGTTGAAGGAGCTAATGGAAACCGTATCATCAAACAAAAGCGACCAGCTATGCTCTATGCTGTTTTCTGACATACTTTAGAGAATCATAGAGAGAATATCAAGGTAGCAGGTCTACTTCACCGGGACGATTTAATGCAAGTCCCCAGCAGAGCACAATGATCTCTCCTGTAAAGGTTAGCTGTATAAGGACGTAACGCATAGCATTGCAATTAGCCACTCTGCACTAACACAAGGACCCAACCGAGCACTGTTTGTACACAGAAGGCATTTTAAGGCACTCAAGACCTCAAGGAAGCGTACACCGCTATTGCGCAAAACACCTCCTCCTTCTCCATTCATACAATAGAACTGCGGGTGAAAGGCGTACGCAGCAGCTCGTTGCGCTCGCTTTGCTTTTGCAGCTGGCTGACGGAAGAAACACGTCTGCGCAGGAGCGTGCGCTGCCTGGACTGGCAAATGGGAATGCGCTTCAGGAAAACCAGCGCCCGGTACCGTAAGAATCACACGATCAAGAGAACGTCTGCTACTACCCGTTGAAGAGAAGCTCAAGCAGCGACGGAAAAATCATCGACCAACACCACAGTAGTATCAAGTTTAGGATGAGCAACGCGCCTGCGATTATCTCCTCTGCCTTACCATCCGCAGGCGTGCCGCCAGCTTCCTACCATCCGGCTCCTGCCGTCCGACCGCTCCCGCCTACCTTGGGGTGTCTACCTGCTCGCTGGTGGGCGAGGGGCTGCAGACCAGGGGGGCATCTCTTCAGGGAACTTCCCCCCAGCACCTCGTCTCGGGTCACGTCTCCTGAGGACCTACTTGCGTTCAAAGCCAAAAACTAAGTTCCCCGAAACATTTTCTCGTTTCTTGTATCGACACCCGCAGAGCAAGGTCCAGACGGCACCTGTGGCAGCGCAGGGAAAAGACAGCAGCTCCGAGCGCTCCTGGAAGATCCGAGGCCCAAAGCCCAGCGCTCTGCGAGGTGCACGTCAGCGCCACGCGCAGCAAAGGCTCGTCCTGCCGCAGGAGAGAGCCAAGGTGTCGACCCGAGTCAGCCTTCACCCCGCCGTCTGCTTGCTCCTGTCAAAGGTACCGTTCAGAGGAAAGGTGTTTCATGCTGCAACGTGACAAAAATTCACTTGTTTTCAGAGATGGCCAGCGAGAAGAACAGGTTTTTTTCTTGTCTTTTCTCTGGTGTTCTCAGTTGGGTGGGCCTGAAGGCTGCGGTGGGTTGGATTGGGTTTGTTTCATTTTGTAATCTGCACCTACTTCTTTGTAAACCATGTAAGACTATTAGACATAACTTCTTGGAGGAAAGACATATTTAGCTTATCTGCCAGATTTTGGCTTGCAAATGTCTGGATAGTCACCCCTTCTCTGAAGATGAAAGAAACCAGGCTCCTGGAAAAAGAGCCTTAGAGATCACACACGTTTTAGCAGATAATTTTTTTCCCCCGGTTCAGAGCGCTTGCGAGACTGGCCGGAAGGCCTGAGTGAAGGCGCTCGGCTTTTCTGCTTGAAGCTTTAAATGACATTCTTCCTGAACGCGAGAGAAACACCTCAGCCTTGCAGACTGCAAGATAACCTCACACGAAAGTCAGGATAAAGCCGGCAGCGTGCACGGAGCTGCCTATCTGCAGAGCCGAGATAAGCAGAATCCGGATCAGGTGCATTACGTGGTAGGGAAGGGAAGGCTGGAGGTTGGTATTCCAGACACAAAGCTGGATCGCAGGAGCTTGCCTTGGAGAAGTCGTGTGAGCTAACGTCGTTGGATGGAGACAGCAAATGCGATCTGAGTTTGAGACAAGCGTCTGATCTATAAATAACAAAACAGCGACTCACCCCATCTCCAAAGGTCTGGCACATTTCACAAATATACTGATATCACTTTTATAACCGGCTGCTCAGGGCATTTATTTATTAGGATTATCGCATGATGAGATAATGCATTCCTTGATGTCTACATTACTCACAAGCATCCAAAGTCTTTAGCGAACTTCACACATTCTCCATGATTTCCTCAATCTTCAGGCAACCGCAAACTTTATCGGCCGCTAAGTCAGCTGAACACACACAGAGGAAGAAAGGGGGGGGGGGTGCGTGCGCTCGCAGAACTGACACCTCGCTCCGCGTCCCCATCTACCATCACACAGAAGCCAGTGCACAGAAACGTTCAACAAAAGACATTGGAAAGCGGCAAGGAAGTGTTTATTGCCTCCTGGCAGCGCCTGACACGGTGCAGCAGAAAGTGCAAGTCTCATCACACAAACAAACAAGCAAAACAAACAAAGAGGAAACCTATGATGACAGGGAAGAACTGCGTATTTTGCTCCTTACTGATCGGGAAACGGAACCACAGAAGTTGATCGTTCACCTTCTGGAACGCTGGAATCTCCGTCTACTATTAGCAGACACAGGCTGTTAACACTTCCGACTTGCCGAAGGGGTGACAAAACGCTGGGGCACCATCGAGAGAAGGTGCAGCACGCGTGCAACGGGAGACCGGAGCGACTCCGTCCCCTCCACCTGCTCGATGGGAAACTCAGGCTGGCCAAGCACCATCCGCACAGCGACAGCCTTGGGACGCCTCTGCTGGGAATTTGCTCCTAGCAGGGACTGGCGAGTCCGAACGGTTCCGTGCAGAGAAGCGATCGGTGAGGCGTGGCTCCTCTGACTGCAGCTACCAGCTACAGCCCATACGCTCCCCAGCTCCCCGCGGATTTATGCCCCTTACGCAGAAAATGACACGGAGTAATACCGAGCTCTATCCTTTGCAAGGCTCCGCTGTGCAATACTCAGACAAACTCAGATAGTCTCGCAGAGAGAAAGGCAGATTTTTTTCACCATAAAACAGTATCATATTTCATTGACTGCCCTGGACCGGGGTGAGATCTTTTGGAACTGAGGACGAAACTACTCAACATACATACCCTAGCAAAACGCATACGCTTGTGTTTTAAAGGAAGATTGCACAGTAGCGATCTTCAACCAAGCCGCGCAGCTGCACAGCAACCGATGGGAAGACAGGCTTGTTTCTTTCCCCCTCTGCCAGCAGTGACTTTTCAGAATAACAAATCTGCCAACGGCAGACCGTGCCTGTAATAATGCGAAGCGACGGTACAAACGCAGGCAGATGCGCAGGCAGGTCACCAGTTTGTGCCTGCGGTCGCCGCCAGCCTGGGACTCCCACCCGGCAGCCCAGTCATCTGCCTCCACGGCAGCAGCCAAACCGCTCGGGCTCGCCGTGCAGGCGGCAGCGGAGGAAGGGAGCCCCTGCAAAGCCACCCAGCCCGGCTACGTACCCGGCCGCAGCTCGGCGTGGCCAACTCCGTATCCCGCACGCCCCAAGTAACAGGGGTAGCAGTTTCTCCAGAGGTAGTGGTAGTGATTGCCAGCGGTACCCGGGATGCCACCCAACAAGCCGAAGCACCACAGCAGCATCCAGAACTGCCTCTGCTCCCGTCCCATGACGGGAGGCTGACAGGCATTCAGGCGGGAGGCAAACAAAAAACCCGCAGCCCCGCACAACGCCGAGTCCCGCAGCACGCCGGAGACGAAACGGCGCCGAGGTGCAGGAGCCGGGGGGGGAGGAAAAAAAAACCCAAACCCACGCAAACAAGCCCGAAAGCGACGGGAAGCGCGGCGAGCGCGGCGGTGATGCGCGGAGCTGCGCGGGGCGGCGCGGAGGAGCGGCTCAGCCTGCGGGCGGGCCCGCTCCGCGCCGCCCCCGCCCCCGCAGGTAAAGCCAAGCCCGGGAGCGCCCCTGCCTGCCTGCCTGCCTGCCTGCTGCCTGCCTGCCTGCCGCCCTCCCCGGCCGCCCGACACGGCGCATCCCTCGGGAGGAGCCCCGCAGACGGAGCGAGGCCGGGGGGGCTGCGGGCGGGCAGCGCCGCGGGGCCGGGGCTCGGCTTCGGCGACCGCCGCCCCCGGGGAGGGGAGGGAGCGCGGGGTGGGCTTTCCCCATCCATCCATCCATCCATCCATCCATCCCGGGCTCGGGAGGCGGCTTGGACACTGCCGGGCAGCAAAATGCCCGGGATGCTGTCTGGGGGACGGACGGACGGACAGACAGAGCAGCAGAGCAGCGGGAGCCCGGTGCTGTCCCCGCGGCACACGCGTGGAACGACGTGACCCGCCAGAGGTGAAGGACCTGCTGCGCCATCTGCCTCCACAGCCCCTGGGGACGCAGCCGAAACGCCAGCAGAACCTTCACCGTAAAATAAAGCGGCGTATTCGCCCAAAATACATCTGCTGGGTGATCAGAAGCGGCCATCGGTGGCTGGGCTCTCCCACGGGAGCCCATCCATAATAAGCTGCCTTTTCCCTGGAGTGGTGTGCGGGGGGCTTGCGGCTGACAGCAACTCGGTAGTTTTCCCCCCCCAGGTGCCTGATGCTAGGCAAGTGCCCCGTTATCATCACACCTCCCTGCACCGACCCACAACTGATGAAACCGCAACAAACAGAAAACCTTCACCGGGCTTTTCTGAAAACGGTGAAAAAAAAGAAGTCTTCATCAACAAATTTAAGCTGAAATGAGGAACAGCCACTGTGACTACTCAAAGAAATCCGTAATGTTACTGTTTCCTGTAAGACGGAGCCTAGAACTTTATTTTACCTTTTTCATTAAACAAGAAGTACGAATAGCTTATTGGATTTTCCAGAGGCAAGCTCAAAAGCCTCATTTAACTTTCTGGAATGTTTTGAAACAATGTGCTTGCAGGGTTAAGCCGGGGGAGAGCAGGGCCTGCTACTTTGAGCCGTTTTAGCAGTATTATTTGGCTGTAGTAAAATTCCAAATTAAAACTTGTGGTTTAGACTGCAATGAATAGCATTCAATGAAAAATTTTGAAACACAGAGGAAAGCTGAATAGGAAGAAAATAACAATTTAAGGCTATTGCTGCAGCGGTTTCCAAAGGCAGGCGGACTCCAGTCACGAGTCCCCTTTGCAGATCTTTCCAAGCAAGAGCAGCTTCCTAACATTTCAGGGACCGCTTCAGCTCATCTTAATATTCACCCGTTGCAACAGTCCACATGCTTCTCATTAAGATTTTGAGTTCACCAAAAATACCCGACCCAAAAGTTTGTCGGTTACTTTGTGGAAAAAAAGGTAACCTTTCTGAAAGATGCCGCAAACGTTTAGGAACGGTCTGCAGAAGTAAAATCAGCGCGAACTGCTGGCGTGGCCGGCAGGTCTGTCAGAGTCCCCCGAGACGACGCTCCGCGCTGGGGGAGCGAGGACACGGGGCGGGAGGGGAGGGGAAACGCCGGAGGGGTGTTACCGAGAGGCACCAGAAGTTCCGCCCGCGCTCCCCAAGTCCCGTGGTGCACCGACTGCCCCGTTGCAGGGCTTTGCAACGCACCTCTGTGCGTGCAGTCGTACGCTGCCAGCCTGCTAGAAGCCACTTTTAGATCTACCAAATACTTGGCCCGTTCAAAAATAAGGCGTTGCCAGACGTTATGAATTTTCATTGCTGGCCGGGATCCGTTCCTTGGGAGCGCTCCCTCTGAGCGGCGACACTGAAGCCATTACAATGGCTAGCGTTGACACTTTTCCTGTAAACGTTTCCAGTAGTGTTGGCAGGCCAGAATGAATGTTGCCACAGGGCTATGAAAAATGGTTGAGACCGACTTCCTCGGTTCAGTAACGTTATGAAGACATTGTCTATATTAAATTATCCCTGCCTGGAATGCAGATGAATCACAGCGAGCGCAGCTCTCCAAGTGACTCCCTGACTCCACAAGCACCGACCAAAGGGACCTTTCCACTGGCTCCGCAACCTGGAAATTCCTCCTACCCGGGCATACGCAGCCCCCGACAAAGAGCGCTCGCTCCTTGCCCTGCGGAAACGAATGCTAGCGCAGCCGCTGACGCTCAACAAATTATGTGACAGGCTTGTTCAATCTCATGTGTTCTTAGACTGCTAAAAAAAAAAAAATAATGATGAGAGGCTCAGACTTTTCCAGACGGCTCTGTGGTATAACACATGTATCAAAAGTACATCAGGCTTGAACATAAACTGAATCCTGCTTATGTAATAAGTTATGCTTGGCCAGGTTTGAGCCAGCTCGAGCTTCCTTGTCACCTAATTTACTTCAGCTGATTAAGTACTAAGAGTTGGTTTGAGTACGGTAACACGTTACAATCGGCAGCAAATTGTTACTGCTTCCCGTGGAATTAGCTAGGAGAGCATTAACATCCAGAGGGGTTCTTGAAACAGGGACCCAGCTGGACCGAACCCGTAACTCTCACGGAATTTCATTCAGATTCAGTCTTAGCATTACTAAACTCTCCTAAGAACCCACACAAATTATAGCTGATGATGTGGTACTTTGCAGTTCAATGGCGCGTTAAGTCCAGGAGTTAATTCATCCCTTCACAGAGCAGGTCAACCAGCTTCGGTAAATACGAGTGCTTGAATCTTCATCCAAAAATGACCCAAACCCTGAACTAAGTTTCTTCTGACATTTTAGACAGGATTCTGCAGTTAAAAGGAAACAGCCAGACGGAGAATATGAAAGCAGTCCAGAAAAATGCAAGAGGTGGAACGCGGGAGGGGAGCCGAGAGGCACAGGCCGAGGCACAGGGTTGGTGATCCTGGGGGTCAGCGTGGCAGGAGCCGTCACCGCGTGCGGCATCGAAAAAGCACGGGGCGCACGGCTGCCTGGGAACACGGGCAGCGCGAGAAGATTTACTGCTGCTAGCTCGCGTGCTTCTGCACAGCGAGCAGCGGATGTGCGCTCCCCGACTCCTGCTGTGGCATCTTTGACCTGCTTTGCCCTTCCATGGGGGACATTTTCCCTGTTTAGGGTTAGCTTTCCACCCTCAGCTACCTGGGGCTACCGTGGGCAAGGTTTTCATCTTAGTCGTCAATTTTAACCGAAGAAGATACCACAGGAATAGCTCAGAGGAAGAAACGGGAATGAGTACAAACCGGAAAAGCTAAGAGCTTTTAGTTTTTGCAGCTGCAGAGTTTGAACTCCCTCTTCCAGTCGGGAGTTGGCTTCTTTCAAACGAGCCATCAAGCCCTCCTTGATCCACATCAAAGGGAATTTAAAGAGGGGAAAATTCCCCTAGTATGGTGTTCTGTAATGGCACCCGGGTCAATTGGCCCGTGGCACTGGTACATACCGGTTCCCCAAACTCCTCACCAAGCTAAGGCTTGTCTGGCACGACTTCCAAGGTAATCTACTCGAACGGTTTCGGAAGCTGACAGAGGAAGGCTCAGCACCCACAGTTAAAGGCTAGCCCAAAGCAAAGGCCACCCCTCTAACAGACGATTATGGTTTAGGGAGTTTGCTCCCCACTGTCGTCTCCCCATAGTCTTTCAGCTGAGGTCAGAGAGAAGTTTGGCACTACCCGGATCTACGTCTACACTGAGAGGAACTCCAAAATCCAGTCCGTTCAGCCATGACAGCTCGACCCCGTGGATTAGCAGCTTGGGTGCTCCGTCGTCGTGCCGTGCTGCAGCGTCGCCTGGTGAAGAGTCAGATCAACAAACAGCGCAGGAAATTTGACACACAGCAGTCACGGGCTGCATGCTGAAACGTATTGCAGGCAGATTTTTGAACCCCTCTACGTGCGCGTAAGGAAAATGTTAGCTGGTAATTAAATGAACGGGGACCCGCGTGTGCTGAATTAGGCTTATTACACACAATCCAGCTAAAATGTGAATTTTCGTTCAGTTTTGGAGCTAATGCCCTTGTCCTAAGAAGGCGATGAACAGTTCAGATATGCTTCTCTATGTGAAGTGGCGCTTAGCGGATAAAATAAACAAGTTTGTGAGAATCATATTTTAGAGGTTTGGTTTATGATGTTTTCTAAGAGCTCTATCCACTGCATACTTGGCCGAGCTCTCTCCATCACGCTTATCGCTAGTGCGGAGCCCAGTGCATGCCGACGCTTCCAAAAGCATGTGCAAGGGTCCTGGTTTTCCGCAAAACCTCCTACAGCAAAACAAGAAAGTTGAAGGTGAAGGATGACTTGGTACCACCGCGAAAATGAGCTCCCTTCCTGGGACGTAACTTAAACCTGAGTTGATGGTGGCCAACGGATCTAGAAAAGGGGCTTCCCCATCTTTCAAGTCCCTAACGTTATCACGTAACATTGCGTAGCGGAACCTCAAGAAGGTGTTGTTCGAACAGAACTTGAGCTCCCCTAGAATTTGCCATACCTTGAAAATTGTCGTAAAAAAGAAAACCTGTTTGTTTCCTGTAAAAAACCCCAGCACATAATGTCCCCAAAGCATTCTGCAGACAGCCCTTCCACTATAGATGAACTTCGAAATACAGAAATACTGGAGAGGCTCACGGTTACAACTATAACCATCCTGTATTCAACAAAGCAGAAACACTCTACAAGCCCCTAAGTCGGCTGTATATTACTGCTACTGGTAAATCACCTGAGAATTGGTAGCGTATAAAATACATTGCCTTGCAACTCTGGATGACTAGCGCAAGTTCAAACCACGGAAACAAAGAGGAGAGCTGGTACCATGCAGGGACTGGGTGCCAGTATGGAGCGAGCTGCTCAGGCAGATCCCGGATGGGTACGAGAGCTAATCGGCTCCTCTCCTGGTAGCATTAGCAAACCAGCCCAGGACCGAATGCATCCAAGGGAGGATTTTCTTTCTAACTATAATCCCTTTAGCTCAGCAGTGAAAACAGACTGGAGAGCGCCAAACGCCGCTGCTGCTACTGCCCGTCTGCCTCTTTCACGGGCAAGACCAAGCCAGGAGTCATTCTGTAAGGTACCAGGCTAGGTCTGACCCAGCAGCGTGCACGCACACGCATGCAGACACGCAGGCACACGCACGCAGACACGCACCCCAAGCCCGTCCTGTGGGGGATGTTGCTGGCAGCGGGAAACGGCAGACAGCGGGAAGGAACTGGAGGGTCCCGTAAGCTCCGAAGATGTCGCGTGTGACCATCTCGCTTGTCATTGTGCCCAACAAGCGTGCCAAGCTCTGGACAGCCAAACATGTCAAGAATGTCTTGTATTTCTTTGCAGCGTTGCGGGAGAACGTTTACACTCGTTTTAAGATCCCAGTCGTCAGCCAACACCCTGGCATGAAAGAAATTCCTTCTTTTGCCCCTCGCTCCCGCAGTGGTATCCCCCACCTCCCATCTTTCTCCTGAGAGTGAATCAACGGAACCGGAACCAATTCCGGGCAGGAAAAGCGGCAAGCTCTCCCTGAGCTCTAACATCGCTCTGTTTCTGAACAGAGGTTAGGCTAGGAAGTCCTCACGTAGCCAAGATATTAAATTTTTTTTCTTCCAAAAATTTCCTACCTCAGAAGCAAACACTGGGCCCTGGTAGTGTTCTGCCTCCCCACACAAAGCATCCTGCTGATGTTATTGCGTAGCTATTTGTTTAGCAGATACTTCAAAGAGGAGGACTCCGAAGAGGCCAGCTTGACATCGCTCCGAGCCAGGCAACAGCCAGGAATCAATTCACAAGGGTGAAGCAAGTAAACTGCCGGCCTCTGAACCCGCGACTCGTCTTCTCGGGCCACCCTCAGGAAAGATGCAAGGTCCAAACCCTCCTGTCCAACGCGGAGCCAACAAAGGGCTCCAACTATCTAAGCTCACGTCTCAGAGCCCAGGCAGCTTTATTCAGGCCCCATCAGGACTTTGATCAAGAAAAGCTGAATATTTCGCAAACTGTAAACATTAATCAGTGCCTTTTGTCCCTGCTAAACTCCCCCGTCTGTACAAACACGGAACTAATCCCGTCCACCCTTCTTCATACGTGCATTAGCACTCAGGGCATTTGGAAAGAGTTTCTTCTCTGATGTAAAAACAAAGATTAATGTAAGAAGTGATGAGTACAGCAGGGTCCACCCGCTATCACAGTAGTAAGGCTGATGGAGAAGTGCAAACCACAGAGAGGATAACTAATACCCGCTTTGCCGGTGCGTAGAGGTTTACACTTGGGCAAAACGGGAGTATATGAGTGATGTGGCCCAAAGCAAATTCTAGTCTCAGTTAATTTAGAGCTCAATCTTTCCCGTGCTCTTTTTTTTGCGTGATGAAACCCGCAGGCAGCACAAATGCACGCAGAACGAAGGAGGAGCTCCAGGAGGACGATGGCACTTACTGCACCCCGAGGTGGCTTGCCAGCTCCATTGCGACCAGGGGGAGAGAGGGGGCACGTGGGGGCTCTGTGGGCACGACTAATTACAAATAATTCCAAGAATATATGCAAAGGGGTTCACATCATTGTCTCCCCTGGAAAAAAAGAAAAGGGGAGAAAAAAAAAAAAGGGTGGATTGTTTCCACCAAAATCCTGAACCTCTTAATCATTTGAGAAGCTAATCCTCATCAGGGGAATTCTGGGGAAACTGAAAATATTTTAGCTTGGCTAAGATAAGGGCAGAGCTGTTTATTTCACACATCTCTACAGTGGTAGAGAGCCAGGAAATACTTTTCAGTTATTTTCAACAAAACAAGACAAATGTACCAAATTGGCAAGAAAGTGACATTTTTCTGCAGAATTCTTTAACGTCCAAACCGATATCCACAGAAATGACTCTCTCCCAGTTTGTCAGCAATCTTTGTTAATTATTTTGAATACTTCTGGACTTCTGCTAGAAGCAAACCAGTGCCGAAAACATGCGAGAACTCCACCACGAAAACATGACCGTCCTAAGCAATCAATAGAGTACCCTGCAGCGGGCGTTTTAATGTTGCACTAGAGAATACGCGAGCTTCAGATTTCGGCTCTGCAGGAGCCCGGCGAAGGTGGCTTTCTCTGATACTGTCAGTGAATCCCGGAACCGCAATATCCTCCAAAAAAACGTGTCTTGTTCTTGGCTCTGATAAGCAAATAGCTTTTTGCATTTTCCTGACTCTCAGCTCCAGCCGACTCGAACCCGCAGCGCTTGCACAGATGATAACGCCCAGGGAGAAAGGGATGGGGAGTCTGCTCAGGGCACGACAGTACAGATTCGAGCTGTAGGACCCGAAACGGCCGTACAATGCGAGGCTTGCTCTGGGTGCTATGCTAATACAAATCCCATCTAGTATTTTCTTTTTACAAACACAAAACTGTGTCTTCTCTTCCACTTCGGCTTGAAAGCAGGAGATTTAAAGTGGAAGACAGGGAACAATGTGATGATACAGACTCCGAAGGAGAAATCTCCTCTCTTTTGAAGCAATAAAATACGCGCCATCGACTTCAACAGGGCCAAGGTCTCACCCTGAAAACTCTGCTTCTATCCAGGTCAGGCGTTACGGCCATCGTTTGTACCTCTAAGCGCGCAGCAGAGAGCGAGCCCTTTCCTCGGATGGTTAAACAACACCAGAAGCGCGCACGATAAGCGAGAGGACAGGGAAAACCCGAAAGCCTCGCCTTCGGCAACGCGGTCACGACCAGCCCGCAGTTCCCACACAGATGGCCCGCGCGGCCCCTCGCTGCCGGGGCTCGGCTGTGCCAGGCGGCTGCGGCCCCCCGGCCCTACCTGCGCACGCCTTCCCGTCCCGCTCCAGCCTCAGCCCCGCCGCGCACTTGCAGTAGAAGCTCCCGATGGTGTTGCAGCACTGGGACTCGCAACCGCCGTTCCCCGCCTCGCACTCGTTCACGTCTGGAAGAGAGGAGAAGGGGAGCACGGGTGAGGAGCTGCTGCTGCTGCTGCCGCCACACCGAGCTGGGTACCGCGTGAGAGCAAAACCAACTGCTTTTATGAGAGCTTGTTTTCCTACTATTAACTTTCCAGTGCCAGTAAGAAGACCGAACGTTAACCAGCGCAAAATGATCCCCCTCGTTACGTGCTCAAACGCCTAAGATGTCACTACCCAAAAGATTCCTATCCCGGATGAACACTGGCACTCGCATGGATAAGAATATAGTAATTATCACAACACAATGCCTCACTCTGTAATGGCCATCTTGCTCATGAAAATGAGAAGACAAAGGTTTTTTACATCAAAAATCTGTTGGCTTAGAAGTTTCACTTTCTTGTCTTAAATCAGAGTGGTAGAGCTATTATACCTTTCCTCTAAAATTCCTTCACATAAACTCACACAACTTACCTGAATAACAGTATTAACCCAGAGAAGACTAAACAAAAAGGCTGAAAAAAATTGAAATATCCACATAGTACACAATTTCTACTAGCTTTTGTAACTACTCAAGTCCTGAATAAGTCATGTTACCCTACCAAAACCAGAGACTTCTCTTCCCCTCAGCAGGGCATGAGCCAGACCCTTAAGGAACACAGAGCACCTTTCCCAAATTACCTTTTAAATAGAGTGAATGAGTAATCACCAGGTGAAACGGAGGAGCCACCACCCGCCTTGTTTTCCTTGTTACCGAAACACAGGCTCCCTTCGCTCCTCGGTTCAGCTCCGAGGGATTTAACGACCGGGGACCCAAACGAGCCGCAACCTGTACTTCCCCTCTAACTCTGCAGCATCCTCCTCCCACAAGCCCATCTGGAAGCTAGTAGTGAGCACTGGCGATGCTTTCCATCCAAGCACTTTCACACCTCACCAAAATGCAGGACAGCTACTTTAATTAGTCGAACACACACCCCCCCGACTGCGCAAGTTGCCACGGCTCCCAACGTACAACCTGACCCAGGCTCACAGACTGAGATCTCCAAAACCTGCAGGCAGGAGCCCGCAGGCAGCAGCTGCCCAGGCTTTTCGGGCAAGTGTGGGCAGCGGGACTGGCCAGGCAGACGGGGAGCCTCTCCCACGGCCGGGCTGCAAACCCCCGCTCCCGCACAGACCGTGCATCCCCAGTCCCTGGGAGAAATACCGAGCGCTCAGCTAGGAACGTCGGTCCCTGCCACAGCCTCTGAAACATCTTCTGCCTACAAAATGGCAGAGGGAACAGAGACGGTAAGGAGGAAACCTTGCGCCGCATCAGCGTTAGGCCGTTTTATTCTTTTCAGTTAAGGATCAAAATCAGCCCCAGATTAGGAAGCGCCAAGTTTCAGTTAGACATGTGAAATATATGGGGAGGTTTCAAAAAGATTTATCAGTTGTTGGCAAATTCTTGACATTTGGCACTAAGCAAGGCACTCTAAAAATGTACTTGTGCTTAAGGAGCTACTTTTTTTGCTCTGTAAAGAAGCATTTCCTTTTTAAAAGAAAGTAGAAAAATGGAGACAAATACTGTTTTAAGGCATTTGGTCTGGGTGGAAGAATAACGAGCTGTAGCTTTGCCAAAAACGCGTGCTTCAGCCATACTGTACTCTGTACATTTCCTTCTGCTACTGCAGATAAATCTTGGTTTTCTTTTGCTCACCCGGAGCCGACAGAGCTCGCTGTCTGTCGGGAGCCAGCCCCATCTCCATCTGCTCTTAGCTCCGAGCCCACCTCGAGCTCTGCTCCCTCCGTGGCCAGAGGCAGACGGAATCCTCTGACAAGCCGTGGGGAGCGAGGCTAGGTCAGGCACACACGAGAGAGAGCACGCACAGCCCCCCGAAAGGCAGCCAGTCGGGGTTTCCTTCAGGATGCTACAGAGAGGCAGCTGGACAGCCACGGACCTTTGCCCGCGTTATTAGCACGTCCCACTGAAAGAAAAAAAATAACTGGTATCGAGACGAGCTGTGGCATTACGTCTTGCATTAGTGGTTGCCAAACCGGGGACCGCCTGGGTACCGTCCGCGCAGCCACGTGAAAACGGTGCTGCTCGGGCCGCTCTCGCCCGCCGGGCGAGGGGTCTGCCGGGCGGCGAGCAGCTCCATCCCGCTCCCCACGGCTGGGGAGCTGCTGTGTGCGGTCCCCGCTGCCTCAGGCAACGCGTGCCCGCCTTCTCGCCCTGGGTAAGGAGCGTACGGGGAGCAAGTCGCTCCCGCGAGCGCCACGTGCAATTTCACTCTAGACGCAAAGAAAGGTGGACATTGATTTGGGGGGGGGCGGCACGGCGGAGGACAGCAGCGCTCGCACGCGCAGCGCTCGCACACGCAATGCTTGCACACGCAGCGCTGGCCGCTGGTGTGACTGCAGCAGCCAGCGGGGATGGGGACGGGGACAGGGACGGGGACGGGGACAGGGAAGGGGACGGGGACAGGGAAGGGGACAGGCAGAGCAGCCGCCGCGCCCCGGGCATCCACCGCCCGCTTCCCCCGCCCGTGGAAAAGCTCCTTGCAGAGGCATCCGTGCAGCGATGCTCTTTATTCAGTGTAAAACAGGCCCTAGATCACTCCTGCGATAACAATAATAAAAGGTGTCTGCGGGTAGCCCACCAACCTGTCAAGTCATAAAGAATTAAATGTATTACCAGCCAAGAACAGAGTTAGAGGAGGACGGTGATCAAAACAAGGCTGATGTGATCAAAGAGACCCACCGTTTAATTCCCTCAGCCTCTTCTAATCCAGTCCTGTCTGGGCTCAGAGTTCCCTAACTACTTCTGAAACACCAGACCGTGCAAGTTTTGTTTTACTTTTCAGAAATCCTAAGACCTGCTAGAGCTTAACGAAATCCCCAAGGGTTTATATTTGCTTAATCCTCTCATGGCAGCAGCGTGCCAGCGTTAGGAGACCCACAGTTCGTTCCAAACAACGCTTTGTGTAAGCCAGGTGACCGGGTGGTTAGCAGGAGGGCTGCCCAGCGGTTCCCTCACCTTCTCTCTGACGATGGATTTTCACACTGCAGGTGTTAAAAGTATGAATTCCGTAACTCCATAAATTTTATTTGGATTTTCATGCACTGTATCTGCCTAAATGCAGTGTCGGTTTGAAGAAAGGTGTGTTCCTGTCACAACCGTAAGAGGAAGACTTTTTTAAACCAGTTCTGGAAAGTAACTGCTCATCAGTTAAAGGCCTTCCTATTTTCACCAAAGATCTGGCAAGACTGATGCGTACTGTCCTCTGGTGAACTGCTTTCGAGACAGATGCCAGCTCTGGCAGCTACACTCACGGGTCACACGACGGACCCTGTTTTACATGTCATAAGAAAAGCGATCCTAAGTGCTGCGAGCGACACTCACAAATAGAGAAAATCCTTGTTCCTGCTCTGTCCGTGTTCCTATAACCATTACCACACAGATTTTCTTTCCACAAACAGTATCGGCGGTTAGACACATTGATTGGGCAATGCGGTACTTCAAAGAAATACTTACTGACTCGTTGTGGAGAGCAGAGGGGGAATTTGGAAATGCGACCCTGTGGGATTTTGTAAAACTTAGAGAAGGCTTAAGAATTTGAAAACCTGAGGTTTTAGAAGTCCAAAGGGCAGCTGGAGGCAATGAAACATCTGTCGTGCTGAGCCAGGCAAGGAAAGAGGAGTAAGACAGGCTTATGGGTTTGAAGGTCCTTCCACGACGCAAGTAGCCTGCTGGGAGCGTTCAGGGAGAAGTTCACGATCCACAATTTGTCTGTCTCAGTCCTGCTCGTCCTCATAATGTTTCATGGTTTAATAAGCCTCTTGCTCAGCTTCTCACGCAGCAACACCTTAAAGCTACGCCTGTGACATCAATCTGTCGTTGTGGAGGAGACCTTTCGGAGGCCATAAATCCAGATTATGGCCTTATGAAGGATCAGACAGAAACCATAAGGGCAGAGGGAAAGACATCTGAAACACCACGGAACAAAGCCAATTTGGGCAACGTGAAGTACGTTCACCTTGAACGAATGTCTGCAGAGCAGAGGAGCTGCGTTTTGAGCAGATTCGAGCAGCTGTTTGTTGCGGGTGTGCTTTGCCCGCTGGGTCTCACGCCTCACGTTTCAGAGGCAAATGAACGCAAACCCCAAGCGTTTGGTTGAACCCCAACCCCTAGACAGCCAGCAACCACAGAGGTGCCTTCGGCTGAAAGCCTGACCTTTTCCTGGGCCCACACCACGACTCAATGTCATCCGACTCAGAGCAAAGCCACAAACCAGCCACCGGCTTTTCCAAAGGCTTTGCTGCCGGGTTTTGCAAACTCCGACGGAGAGGAGTTAGTCGCTGAGCTTGAAGGGCTCTGTAGCTTTGCTGGGTATGTGCTGATACAGCTGGGGTCTAGCATATTTGAAGGTTTTTTTATTATTATACTTTTTTAACAGCAGCTTTTGTATAAAGTTCCCTTTAATCTTTTAAGCAGACACAATCGCAGCAGCTCCCCCGTAAGCCGTACGTTTCCCCAGAAGGATGCAGCGAGAGCAGGAGTTATCCTTGCCTCCACGTTTCGTAAAAATAAGCACTGTGGTTAGACTCTGCAGGCACTACTTTCAGTTTCTTAGAGCTTGTATTTATCAAAGCATTACGAAACTTCCTTCCTCCGTGACTGAAACATACGATTCATAAATAAAACGAAGAGCATTCCTCATCCCCCAACTCGCCACACGCTCCGGCGTCACCGCTGCCTGTCTGCCTCATACGCCTTGGTCCCGGCCTCTCGCTCCTGCCCGGGAGCCGCTGCAGCTCAGAGCTGACGTCCGCTCCGACTCCGGTTTGATTTCCCACTGCCGCTTCCAGCGAGGCACCCCGACTTTCTGAAGGAGGGAACCCCAGCGGTCCTCTCAGGGCGATCAAGCAAAATGTGAGAGCTCACAACAGGGGCAAGTCCCACGCTGGCCGGGACGTGGACTGGGAGGCTCGGTGTTCGTTCCCCATAGTTTCTCCCAAACCTGAACCGCTCCACCACCAGCGCACCCTCCCGTCCCCGGCCACTGTGAGCGCTGCACCGCATTAATTGCCATTGCGCTTAAGGGCATTAATTGCCAATTAGGGCAGGAAAGTGGCTCTGAGATACTAATGGCCCATCCTTGTTTCGAAAAGGAGGAGAGGCTGAGGTTAACTATTTTGCTGTCATCATCCTGGGGCTCTTTGGCCACCCTGAGTTAGAAGATCTTTGGACAAAGGGTACCTTGAACTTGTAGTCAACCCCCCGGCACAGAAGTATGAGATTTGTCTTGCCTCTGCCAGGCAGCTACGAATCGGCCGTCACCGCCAGCCGGGTGTCACGAAGCAGGAGTGGAAAAGGTTGGTCCCTAAATCAAACGTGAGCCTCCTGAAGCTGCGAGCTAACCAGGAGCTGGAATCGCAGGCCCTCGGGAGGCAAGATTGTATATCATTCCCTGGAGGCTGTCGTGCATCTTTGCAACAATCCATTGGTATTGTACAAAGGTGTGACGGCTGCAGGCGTTCCCTCGCTCAACGCGCTTGGCTTACACTAAAGATTTTAGGCACGCGTGCCATAAGCCACCCAAAATGAAACACGCCTTCCTCTTCTCCTTTCCCAAAGAACGGCGCACGAGGTGCCAAAGGCACAGCTGCAGGAAGGGGTGCAGGTTTCAGGGCCAGGTTGCGTTACAGCACTTCCAGCCGACGTACCAAGCCACGCTGGGCGCTCTGAGCAGACGCTGGCTGCTTCTCCCCTCTGAAGCAGCAGCGTAAAACCCGGCGCTGCTTCGCCACCCTTGTTCTCGGCTGATGCAGCCGAGACCCGAACCTGGCCCACGGACCACGTATTCCTGAAATCACCGCCTTGCGTCAACTTTTTTTGCTACATCACCAATGCTGCCTCGAGCTTTCTTGGACTCATATTTCCCGACAAACTCAGAACTCAGTTCCAGTTCACTGAAAGGTCTGAAATTCCTTCAAGGAAACCAGGACTGGGTTTGAGCACGGAAAGGGCCAAGTTACCATTTCCCACTGAAGCCATGCAAAACTCGCAGATCCTTCCTGCTTCTCGTAGGGAATCCAGTCAAAGTATGTCATGCTGGCTGAAGCCTTAGGCCTGTCCAAACTCCATAATTCAAATCCAACCTGAGCGACTGTGGTCCTCCCTTGGGCTTGAACAGGGCACTTTTTTTTACAAGACAATCCTGGGGAAGAAAAGAGCGCAAAGTTGCACGTGGCTCAACAGCAAGGTATGAAATGACCGTAAAGAGCCTTGTCAGTGCTCGGAAACGCGATTGCGGGTGCACAATCACCCGTAAGTGTTTGGGGTTATGGATATAAGTCTGCTGCAGCTTGCTCAAAAACTCCGCCGTGGAGGGGAGAGGTGAAGGGAGGCAGGACCGCATGAGACCGCTCAGGTGATTCGGATGCAGTTTCTGTGTCTGGATTACTCCCGTAGTTCATACCACCCGGGAAATGTAACTTTTCACCTCCATTGGATGATTTTTCAAAACGAAAAAAGTCGGCGTCCAAGAATGCTACCGAGTGAACTGGAACCTCAGCAACGCCCGTCCGGGATTGGCGCGCTCCCACGGGCATTGCGGGAACGCAGCAGAGGACTACCACGGCAGCTGGAGCGCGCCCGGCGCTCTGCTCGCTCCCCTCCGTGGATTCCCTGCAGACCCTTGAAACCAAGTATGGGTCGCCTCGAATCACACCCACAGGCTCCACCTATACTTGATTTCCAAGGTCACGCACAGCGGACGTCGAGGAGCTGCCGGAAACCTGCTCCCCGAGAAAGGCTTCTTCCTAGCCGTAGTTTCATTCCTACGTTACTGAAGTGCCACGTAAATGCAAAGACATTCAATATGAAACGTCTAATGAGATTTCTGTTCAAACTTGGTTTGAAGTAATCCGTTTGTGAAATACATACGTTTGCTTTTTATTTTTTAAGAAAGAGTTAGGAACAGGTAAGAGAATATTGTGCTGAACTCTCACGCGTATAACACATTTCTCCGGATAATCTGCGCTCATTTAAAACCACCGGTCTTCAGATAGTTCACATCCCCACTAAATTAAAGGTAGGCAGGAAGCAGAGGTTGATTAGAGGAAAGATATATATGGAATATAACTGGTAAATATCTGCTTTGTGTTCTGCTTGCTTCCCAAATACCTCACGGAGAAATGAGCCCTACGTGTGCAGTGTGCGGCAGCATAACCGGCGTCCCCAGGCAGCTCTTCCAGCGCATCGCAGCCCCGACCAGAAACGTCTCTAAAAACGCAAGCACAGTGCTCCAAGACATTTCGATTTAGACTTCGGCTATCGCCTCGCTTTTCTAGCTCCGCGCTCCCTCTAGGCAGCCATCACTAGAGGTTTTAAAGCATGGCAATACTTTACGTTCCTGCTCGCTATCTTTAGCAATTGTCTACCTACCTGTGCAGTGCCCAAGCTAGCCAAAAGCAACTGTAAGGGTCCTATGATAAAACTGCCACCGAATTGTATAATCCTTCCCAGATACAGCCTAACCTTCAAACGTTTAAAGAAACCCATGACATTTGAAGCGGCAGGGCTGCGATACAAAAAGAAATGTATCATTTTAGTTAAATCAAAAAACCCCACTCCATCCATATTTCTAAGAAGCAGCTTTGCAGAGGAATACTTAGAAATACTTAGTCTTACAGAAGCTCAGTCACACCCAACTCATCACCATGTTTCTCATAAAACTAAACTCATCCGCTTTGGAAGAATTTCAAACTGCTACTTTAGCCTTGCACCCGTGCAAGATTTGTTTCAAATATATTCTCAGTCCCTAGCTGAGTCCAAATCCCTCCCAGCATTAGAAAGGGCAGCGACTTACTCTCTGCTCTGCATCATGCCTTTCCTCCTGCATTGCACCGTACAGCTCCGCTTACCTGTATTTATCATCCTTCCGGCATTTCTTTCTCGGAAATGTCCTTTTCAATGCACCAACATACCGTTCTTGTGCACAGACAGGACAGACGGACAGGCCAAAGGCTCGCCTGGGTTTAGGGCTTACCTTCAGGACTGCTGGGGCGTTAGCACTGGGCTCAGTCGCTCGCTTCTCAGGCCCGTTGGAAGGTCGCTCATCCCCCTTTGCTCCGTCCGAACGCGGTGCCTGCCCGGAGCCCGCGTCCCTGCCACCGTCCCTGCCCAGCCCGCTGCGAGGAGCGGCCCTCTCCCGGCGCTGCAGCCAGGGCTCCAGCCAGCAGCGAGGCTGACAGCACTCCAGATCGAAACACCAACTGGAGTTCTTGGGAGACGAAACATTTTGGAAGATCTGCATTTTTGCGTTGGGATTTGGAATTACAGGTAAGCCTGGCTTTATCTGAACAGTTCAGAGCCTCAGGACTGGGGCTGAACGCGATGGTGGTGGTACCCGTTCTGCATCCTGGCTACTACGCTGCGGCATTCACAAACTCACTTTGACACCGTTTGCTAGAAAAGGCTTGAACTAAAATCCTGATAACGGTAGGTATTCCTATTCTTTTTGAGAATCCCCAAGTAATTTTAAGGAAAAGAGAATTCAAGCACATCTGGTATTTGATTTATGGAGGTTACACACTCCCATATGAAAGAAACCATCCGCTTAAACTGATAACAAACCCCCCCACACTTTTCCAGCTGCCTTTGGGCTAAGAGACCATTAATATTCACAGCCTATTGTCAAGCGACTTTACAACATCTTGTAAAAAGGCCTGAAGGAAGCTTAAATGTCAAGAGGCCCCAGTTTCGTAGCATCTGGCTTTCCCTTGAACAACCGCTGCCCCTTTCCAGCATACCCAGAAAACACACCGTGAAGTGACAGAGTCATCTCCCAGCTCGAAAGCACACATATCAGCCAAGTTCTGGGGACTCGGGGCAGAGAACGTGACCCTTGATAGAAAAAGGAACGTCTTTGTACGTTATTTGAATGACCCGTAAAGGGTAAGGGCACTCCAGACCACGCACATCATCTCAGCTATTTGCATATTCGCAGTTCCCTAGAAAGGAGGACCAGGGTCCGAACCTTGGTGCCAATGTGCCCAACCTCTTCCCCATCCCGGCAGGTTAAGTTTTTACGTGGCTTAATTTCCCTTGATTGAGTAAAATCACCCAACGTGGCAGGTGAGAGGAGCTGGCAGGAGATTTTCTCGTGTTCCACCGCCAGCTCTTCCCGGCTGAGGACGGCAGCCCTGGCAAGTGCTGCGGTAGCGATGCGCTACCGGGTTATAAATGAGCAATTAATGACCCACCGATGTCAGCGCACAGGTCCCCAGGACACCACCGACGTCCCCCGAATGCTGCGGGGCTTGCTGCAGCGGGGCAGCCCGGGGCACGGGCAAAGCCTGAGGAGCATCGCCCCCGCTTCCAGGAGCCGAGGGCAGGGAGGGCATCTCTCACCGCAGCCCGCGCCGGCCGGGCGAGATTGGCAAAGGGAGTGCCAGTGTTTGGTGAGAGCATGACCGCGGGATTCAGGCTGCGAACGGGGATGCTGCTGGCACCAAATTCCCTCCCCAAATTAGAAAATAGTGAGCACAATTTAGACTGCAGAAAGAGGGGGTGAAGCGGGACTTGGGGAGGGACGATCTGGCTGGGATACCTCTCAAAGGCGAGGACTGCGTGTATCGGGCTGCCAGCCGGGAGAGCTCGGGTGGGAGCCCCGCGTGAGGCTGCAGGTGACAAGCCGCAGCGCCTGGCTCGGCTGCACCTCGCAAGGGCCCTTTCCCCTCCGAGAGCAGGGAAGTCGCCGTTCTCCTGGCCACAAGCAGACCGACTCCTCTGCGGTTCTTACTGTGACTTTTCTGTGGAGCCAAATGCTTCCACTGTGCGGGTGGTTTTCACTCTCTTTGCTCTCTCCAGTCCTTTACGTTCGCCTTTCCTCATTTCGGTGTCCGAGGAGGCTCTGGCGCTGCCGGGATTTTTCCCACGAGCCGCGAGAGGGACCCAGACGCTGCCGGCGCTCTGCCGAAAGCCGGGATGCTGCAGCTCTGCCCGAGAGGGAGCAAGCGAGAAGCAAAACCTCAAGTGCAAGCAGCCCAGGCTGTGCCGCTGTCTTCATTCTCATTCCTTCTGCTTTCGGCAGCCCGTTTCCTCACCTTGGATAGAGCAAGGAGATCGGATCCATTCCCAATATTCAGGGAAAACCCCCTTGCTGCTGGGACTCTTCCTTTTGCGCATCCTCTAAAGGCTGCTGCAGCGGCTCTCCTCCCGTCGCTCAGCCGAGACGGCCCTGCTGAATAGCTCAGCAACCCGCTAACCTCACAGCCGCTTGCACGCCAACAGCGAACTACTGGCAGCTCTCTTCTCTCTCTCTTCACTTAAACACATTCTTTATTACAAACATAGGGGAGTGTGTTTCTGGGATCAGCTGTGCACTCCAAGCGAGACAGCCGTACGGCTTCCACGCTCCTCGCTGGTGAACCGTCATCCCCAGGAAAACAGGATTTCTTATCTGTAAGATGCAAACCTCATATCCTCAGCTGGCTCAGCCCCAAATTCCTCTCAGCGCTGCTGACCTGATGCCTGTACAGAAAATCGTCCGACAGGATGCTGCATAAATGGTTGCCGGACATTTCTGCTCCGTGATGGTCCAGAGGACGGTCTCGCTGCCCGGGACCTCCCGCCAGCGCGTTCTCTCCGGCTACAAGAGAGATCCAATGCCAGTCTTGGCTTCAGAAACACAGGATGGGTGTCCGAGACCAAGTGTTCGTACCGATGCTAATTGCACCGAATGGGTCAGTAGAAGAAGGATTTTGATTCTTGGTTTCAGAGACCGCCTGTCCCGCTCGGCACCTCTGCGACAGTGCCTGGGAGAACGACCGTCAGTGCGAGGAGCGCCTGGGCTGCAGCACTCGCAGTGCCGCTTGGACTGCCGTCCGCTGCTATCTAGTGAGAAACAGCACCGTTGCCTTTTCCCGTCACCATCTTTTTCCTTTTTTCACTACAACAATTTTTAACTGCCTAATTATTTATTATTGCAGAGGGAGAATTTCCATTTCCTGAGCATTCCGACCCCCAGACCTGCCTTTTTCCTCTTCAGCACCCACAACTGCAAGCAAGCGCGAGCTGGGCGCACAGAGAACTTTGTGGCAAACTCCAGGTCAGACAAGTGCAAGACTGAACCTGCACATTTAGTATTTACAAGACTAGAAGCTTTTCGTCATACACTGCTGGTCGGGCAGCATCCGTACCCGGACTGGACACTTAGGTTTCTTAAATACCTGCCAAAGGTGGATGGTTCGGGTCCCCAGAGCTCACAACATGCAGCTTGCAAGCCAACAAAGGCTTGTGGCTGCCTTTCCAAATTCCGGATGAATTTCTTAGAAAGGATTCTCCCGAAGGAAATAAAAGCTGTGAAATCTGTTTTTCCAACAGAATCTGCACTTACATGTGCAGTATTGTGTACATACACATACATATAACTTCTATCTGTAAAGGTTTTTTCCCTAAAAAAACTCTGTAAGCTTTAAAAAAGCATTTTTCCCCCCTTTTTTTGGTAGGGAAGTGACCTTTAATATGACAAAAAGTTGCTGCATTTTGTTTGACCAAAAAAAATTACAAAGGAACCTGCTGGACTTTACCTAGATTAAAAGTGGTTAAAATCGGGATAAAATACTTTTTATCCCATTCCAAAGGGATAACCCCGCAGCTTTTCAATGGGAAACATTCCCACCAGAGTCAAAGGGTGAGGGAGGCACTTTGGAGAGAGACCCAGCTCCCAAGGACCGTCTCCGGAGTGGAGCGGAGCGGAGTGGAGCAGAGAGGCTCTATCCCCTCCCTCTGGCCGTCGCGAAATGTAACAGAGCTGTTCGGGAAGGGCCACTGCCAGCGTTGAACTGAATGAATTCACTTCAAAGTGGAAACTTTGGAGAATTATTTTCTAAAAATCAAGTTGCTGTGGCGTATCTTCATTAAAACAGCTGTACTGGGAGAAAAGGTGTGATGCCCTGAGAATCTGAGCTACTCAGTTTTCCAGCCATTATAACACAACCCGTTTAAGAAAGTTTACATAATATTCTCCCAATAACAAGCACTCCTGATAATCTAAAGGAAATAAGAGAATATGCCTAGTACTAAAATGCAAGCAGTTAAGCGTAGACATAGCAGAACTGCGTGGGTCCTACGGACACTTCTGCGTGGCTGCGTGTGGGTTGAAAGAAACTATTTTCCATCGTTTCTCTGAAAATCTGCCAAACTGATGAGCCGAGAGCAGGCTGCCGCAGAATCACGTCCGCGCTGCAGCTTTGCTGCTTCCTCGCTAAACTTGTTTGAAAAGCTTGTCAGCAAACCAGAAATTACACGCAAAGTCCATGCTTGGCAGGGGTTTTTTTGTTTCTTTGTTGTTTTTTCATTTTCGTTTCGTTTCCCTTTTCTACAGCTCAGCACACGCAGGGGTTTGGCATCCAAGTATTTAAACCCCCCTCTCTCCCAGGGTGTATCCAGGAGATCAGCCAGCGACCGTACTGCTCGCCTATGGAAAGCGCACGTTGGGGTTGCGGACCTGGGGAACGCGAGTCCCCGAGGACGTGACCGAGGGAAGAGTTGTTCAGCCCCGGGACGGGGAACCTCGGGGACGGGGCTCTTCCCCCACTGCTCAGTCCTTGCTGCAGCAAAACCAGCGACGGAGCCCCTGCGTCGGGCAGGGCAGAATTGCTTCTGGTGCAGAAGGCTATTGATGGCAGAAAAAACAAGTCGTGAAATACAAGGGTATAACCAGGCTTGTAAAAAAGAGAAATTGTGAGGAGATGTTATATGTTTTCCCATCTTTCAGGAATTCCTAACCAGATTCTCATCCTTGCCCACCTAACCGTCTGTAAACTCAATGTCTTTCCACGCATTATATCAGATGTGCAGACAACCTCAGCCTGTCTCCTCCTGATCTACAATAACAGAGACGTAATAAAACAGCCGTGACAGGCAACACCTCCAGGAAATCTCTTTTTCTTTAAAAAAACAGAGCACAGCCTTTCGAGAGAATATGCCTGATGCGATCTGCCGTGGTCTGCAGGGAGCAGATTATCTTTCACAACTCTGTGGCTTCCTGCAGTGCTCAGATAAAACTTACTGAGCACAACATTCATTGCTTTTCACAGGCTTTTTTGTTCAGCCATCATTTCTTCCGTAATTTTCTGTCCAAACTTGACATCATCTTAACTTTGCTGGTCACTTACGCATAATTTTTCAAACACTTTTGATGTATCTGCTCTTCTCTAGTTCTTTGTTTATCGGAATCTTTTTGTCATCATCTACACAGCACAAGGCTGTGTCTGCTGCGACAGGAAGGGCAGCGCGTGAGTCGCTTCTGCGATGCTTGGTAAGACGTGTTGATGCAGGAAACGCAACAGGACGCATGTAACGATTCACACGTATACGTACACCTACATATGTATATAAGTGCACTGTCTGTTTTAAGCAGAGGTTTGGAGTGTTCCGGGAGAGAGGGACTAGAGCCCATAGGTTCGTTTTATCACAGTGGTGTCATTCCCACGCATACCAACCGCGTGTGTGCAATCTTAAGCCCCCTGGTTAGGAACAGCCAACCTTTCCAGAGTGATTGCATTATCATTTTTGGCTCCCGTTAAACTTCTCGCAAATATAAATAGGTAAGATGGCCAAATTACGTTTAATCAATATCATAGTTAGGGCTTTACATTTTTATGACCTTAAAGTTGCCTAAGACAGCGAGTTGACCCACGTTGACCATAAACTTTGCAGGTCTTTTTTAACTCGACTCCTGGACATGATGGGCTATGCCATGAAAAGTTCCAAAGGATTTTGTCTACTCTTCAAGGTATTTATTGTTTTAAAGAAGAGAAAAATTAAGCTCAAATATCAGTTTGGGTAAACACGTGACAGAGATGCATTTCTGCTCGTCGCCCTTCCCAGCCGCACGGCCTCCTCCAAGACAAGGTAATTATCTCTTCAGTGACACTGTGACCAGGGCCTTCCCTGACCTCATGGAGACTCAAAATAATGCCTGCGACCTCTTCATCTGCATCGAAACGCAGAAGCGAAGGGCTTGTTGGGATCGCTCCTTCCCGGCTGGAATGTGTGCAAATAGCTGCCAGATCCGCACGAGCTACTTCTTTAGGCTGTGCAAATGTTGTGGAGGAAGGAACGTCTGCAACAGATAACAGCTACGCGGCTCTGCAAGTACTTCCATACACATAACTACCTGTGCCGGGTATCTTCCACACAGCTTCCGTTAAGGGGTGAGACAAAAGATTTTCGTTGAATGTTCTTACTCCACTCAGCGCACACGCATTTATTCCTGTCGATGTCGTATGATACCCTGTTTCCTTGGCTTCCTGCCCGCTGCAAGCCTCAGCCAGACTTCAGCCCGCATCACCAGAGACGCCCGCCTCTTTCTGCCCGTCACTGGTTTCGACTGAGGTCCTCGCTCTCTACTGCCATGCCCAATCCATTCGCAGTCGTGGCAAGTTTCCCCTCCGTCTGCCCACGGGTCCTCGGGAGACAGAGAGCTGGGACGGGTAACGCCATCCAGCCAGGCTGTTTCTTTCCAAAGGTTACCCTCACGCTCTAAAGACCTGCTCCCACTGAAGTCAGAGGCAACAGTCTGACTAGTCTCGGCGAGAGTAACCTTAGACTCTCAACTTCTGCCATAAAACCTTATGGGCTATAAATATCTCTCCATAGTGGAGAGAATTCTTTTTTGACACATTGTATAATGGATGCAATATAAAAATATACTGCACTTGGCAGGCTTTCCAAGGCTTCCCTTCGGGAGCCCAACAAACGGGCTGGTGTTTGATGATTTTTTTTCCCCGCTGTATGGCCAAAACTGCCTTTCACGGAAAGACGGGAAGATGGCTCTCCTGGGACAGAACCTGTATTCCTCACACAGAGAGGCTGAAGAGACTTCCTTCAAAGTTTCCAACTCTTTGAAGTGACCTCAGCTCCATGACATCACGGATGCGTTTGCCAAGGCTGAGTGCATGAAGGTGTGAATGTCAGCGGCAGCTTCGTCCTGTTATTAATTGCTTCTTGCAGAGAAGCCCGTGCCAGGACGAAGCTCTGTGCTCACCAGGCAGCTGGTGGTGTGTCCCCACGGCACGTTGCCTCTGAACGGGCCCCAGCTACGCTCCTGCTCTCGCAGCAAAGCAGCCAGGCTAGGCCAGACTTAGTGCCACGCATCTGCGGAGACGAGGCGGTAAGAAAGCCTGGAGCTTTGTTCTCACCAGTTACTGATCCAAAGTCAGTGAGATCCGCGCAGAATCAAGGGAAAATTTATCAAAATCTAGTGGGAGGGTTCAAAAGAAATGCTGTTGCAACAGGCTAAGCTGTAAAGGGTTCGGATCGGGACCGAAGATGAGTGGACTGGTCTGAGTGCCAGATGCACACGCAGCGGGAGGCAGGAGACCTGGGCTCCAGATACACCCCAGACTCGCTGCATTGCCTTCCCACGGCCAAGTCACATAAGCTGCCGTTCCGATTTCTCCACCTAAACCATCACAAGGCATACCTGCTTCACGAGTCCTTCTAGCTCTGATGCTTAATGCACGTGAGTCTGCTTTATAGGGGCTTTAGTAGTTGCTATGCGCACGTTGCAGGGCACTGCTCATCTGTGGACCCTGCTCGCTCTCCTGGAACATGGAATCAGCACCAACACTTGTTTCTCCCGGCCACTTGCAGTTAAGCAGAAGACTAACCAGGATAAAGAAACCAAAGTTCTCTTCTCCTCTCATTTAAAAAAGGAGCAAAGCATTGACTTTAACAGAATCATTCCTGATCTATAATATCGCATCCACAAACGACAATTCCGTTTCCCCCCGGGAGATACCAGTGAAATACAGCTGCCTTTGTTGACAACATGTTGACAACATGCAACAAAGTGTTGCAAAATGAGTGTAGTCAAGTGCATGCCCAGAAAAATGCTTTCTGTGAGCAAACTAGGTGCACTTGTAATTTAGCAAAACTCCAGGTAGCGTTACAAACGTACCGTGCCCAGAGTCTCCAGAGAATTCAAAAGAGAAGTATCCTAACAGATGCCTGTAAAAACCCGAGGTTTTTTTCTAAGTTCTTGGTTATTGGATTTGTCTTTCCCCAGGAGAGGGAGGATATAGTCTGGTATAGTACCCCTAAATCTCTGTCTATCCCTAACAAGGCAAACAACGTAAGCCTCTCGATTTTTGCTTAGAAACAAACCAGGAACCAGAACCGCTAGCTCTCATATAGTGGTGTCCTAAAAACGTGTTCGATGATAGCTATCTTGAAGACGTTATTGTACACAAATATAAATAATGCAAATTAAACCGTAACCAGAAGACAAACAGAAATATCCGACAAAAGCTTATCGGCTGAATGTCCCTTCCTCGACCCATGAGCTGACGCTTCTGGGCTAGCCCCAAATGGTCCAAAATGGGTGATTTGACAGCTCCTCTGAATAGCTGATCATAACAACTGATGCCGTCTCACAGGGTACTTACATTAAGCTCCTCCAGCTGCTGACCTTGCCAGCTGGGACCGCTTAGGAGGTTGACAGAAGATGATGTGAATGACAGTGAGACTACAAAATATGACTTAGGGCCTTTTTTAAAGCCGAAAGCTTTGATGAAAAGTGTATCGAGTGGACACCGAGGATGACCTGGCAAAGAACGCTCAGCTGGGGAGATAAGACTTGACCGCAGATTTTCAGGAGCAACGATGACAAAGGAGAAGGCGGCTCTGCTACCAACGTAAGAAATGAGAGGTACAGGCACGGGAAGAATCAGGTTGACATTCAGATATTTCCCCAGTCAGGTTCACAGTTATCATCTGAATAAGAAGCTCCAGGAGCCACGCTCTTTATTCAAAAGGAATCCTAAACCAAGCATCTCTCAAAGCTCTGAGGCGCTGAATACCAGCTGCTCCTTCCAGCAAACCTCCATTTTCTGGCTGGAAGGGAGTCAGAAGTGCTGAAATACCATAAAGAAGATTATGGTCTCAGGTAGAAGGCTTATAACCAGAACGGTCAGCTATGACAGCCTTTCTTTGCCCAGTCTTTCTAGGCACTTTGCAGAATTTTGATTGTATGCAACACTGACGCAAAGGGTACCTCTTTTTTGAGGCTTGCCCACTCAGCTACCAACGTGTGACGGGCGGTACACGTCTTATTCGAAAGAACTGGAAAGTCCCTGGGAAAAAAGTAATCTTCTCCTAGTCTCTTTGTCTCCATATAATGAAGTTCAATACGACAAAGCATGCAAGGGGGGAAGCGTTCTGTAGGGTTCTCAAGGGCTGCAGTAACATTTATAGTCCAGGATGGTCTATGTAAAACTATTGACCACTGATCTCATTATTTATATGTCTCTACAAAAGGCACTCGTGTTCCCAGATGCATAATAGGTGTCAAGAGTAAGAACCTTGAAAAATAAATTGAAAAAGTTACAATAGCAAATGGCTTGTTTATGCCATAATTGGTATTAGGCAATTAATGGTGGGATGAAACATCACATTGCTTCTGAAAACAAAAAGCAATACTGTTTAAAGAACGTTTAATGAGCACGTTTTATGTTGTCCTCAGCAAGTTTACTGCCAAGCCACAAAAGACATTTATACACACTTCCTTTTGCCTCTAATGAAAGGGTCATTGCTACTTGCTTCTTGCTAAATTCACAATTTAAAAAAAAAAAGCGCAAACGCAATGTTTTAAACTTGAAATTCACCTTCTCAAAGAAGCAGTTGTTGAAGTCCAAAGACGTTTGCTGGACAGGGACGGTCACAGCACTGCGCAGGCGATCAGAATTAGAGGCAAACCAAACACCTCCGGGCAGAAAGATGGACTTCGGTGACCGCCTGCCACAGAGATCTATTGTATAGCTCTGATACCCAGATACTCCAAATATTTGACATTCCAAAATCTTCACTATTAATGAGGTGAGATCCTGAGCAACTGGGAAAAACGAAGGCGGAAATAATGCCTTTATTTGCTAGGAGTAAGTATTCTGCTGTGCAATTCAGGGCAGTTTCCCAGACCGCGACGGAGGGGGATAACGCCTAAATCGTTTTAAACCAGAACAATTACCTGATCCGCTGTTTCCCAAAAACCATTTTCTACATCTGCTTCTCCTACGCATTCCAAATATCACCGCGCTCTGCTGCTCTTACGTTAAAAAAGGTCAAAGCCAATACGCTGCACAAGAAAGGTGCTGCCTTTCCAACCGCGGAAAGTTTCAGTACCGCGGGATGGAAAATGGTGGTACAAACATCTCCAAACACTTTTCTTGTGAGAAAGCAGAGTCCTTTTTTCCCTTATCTCCTGCAACTTGGCCGTCGGAGCGCCGTGCAGCTGCCCAGAGAGCTTCCAGCACCGCCTGCGCAGCCCTGAGCTCTCCCCTTCCTCCTCCTGCACCAGGGGCGGCCCTAATGGCAGTGCGACAAAGGGGAAAGGGGTTAACAGCAGCCCAAAGTTTTCAGGAAAGTCGGTCGGTGGCATTGCGTCCCTTATGAGGAACCTTTTTTCCAGGTTTGACGACAAATGGCCTTACAAAGCACCGGAAGGAAATCATTTTCTGAAGCATTCTGTCTGGGAAATACATGCAGGAAGACATAGAAAATGGTACGTTCACAGAACCAAGTAAGTGTACTGTGGAGATGTGTCAAACAACACATAGGAAATGTCGCAGAAACCTCAGATTCCTTCTGATTAAAAGCCTGTGTGAAGTCTGACTATTTTCACAGCGAATTTATCCCTAAATATGCCGTGATGCATTCTGTATTCATACTGTCTGCACGGCTTAATGTTCTCTTTTTAACCATTTCTTCAGTTTCAAAATGTGCATTTTTAACGAGCGTATCCTGTTAGGCTAGAGACCGTAAAGTGAAAAGCCATGTCTTATTCTCACTTAAGTACAAAAACATCCCTGGCATTCTTTCACTTAAATCCTTGGAGTTTTCTAGGGATTCGTTTTACAAGTTAAATGTAGAATATAATGTTCCAGGCGAGTTTATCAAGGCAATTCATAACAACTGAGCTGCTGAACAAATACAAATCAAAATACGCTATTTGACTTTTCCACACATGATTGGTTTGGGCTGCAGAAGCCCGCTACTTATCAGTTAAAGAGAAGCCTGATAACGCCTGAGATATCAGTAAATGGTGGGAATTCAAGCTTCTCACGACGCAAATGTACGGCAGAGGAAGTGACGGACAATTTGCAGCTGGTAGAAAGAGGTATCCTCTAATGACAGACATCTGGCATTCATTATCTCCGCATCTGCCGTACCGAAATCCAATATGCCTCACAAAACGCGATGGTATGCTGAGGAAAGGCACAATATCCCCTGGATTCTCTTTAACAGCTTAAGACCCTCCCGTCCCCTTTCTCCACTGCACGCTAGATCGTTAGACCAGCGAAAGGCACCCAGCACCCTACCGATCGCCTGCATTTATTACACAGGGCTGCATTATTTTGGCCCTTTGATCTCTGACAATCGGATGAGGACCATGAATCAGCATAACTGCCTTCCATTATCAATGATTCAAACCAGCTCCTGGCTAGAAGAGCCAGGAGCTGGTTTGGACCTCTGGTAATGATCTAGCCGGTCTTTAAGCAAGCCACTTAAATCTCTAAAGAAAAAGAATCCCTATTTTAATCTGCAAAGACAGGCTATTCTGCCTCTTTGTTGTCACCGTCCACTTGTATTAGCATAGCCTGTCTGCAGCAGAGTCCCGCCTCAAATCAGTGATATACACGGTCTAAGTCTCCGCCGCTTACAAGACCTCTTCGAGACGCCTGGAAGCCTGGGCTGAAGGCACCCGAGAAAGGCCGATGCACTTCGCAGGGCGAAAGAACAGCAAAAACCGCTTCCGCTGCAAAACTACTGCCGGCCACTGAACGCACGCAGCCGGAGCTGGAGCGGCCTGCCCCGTGGTCTGCGCTGCTATACCCAAACAAAAGCCAACAGTGCTATGGGTATGACAGTGCCCTAAAAGCTGCAGCTTGCCAGGCTTTTCGGCTAATGTGCCAGAATAAATGGAAAGTAAAACGCAAACGCGTTACTTAAGAGAGCAGCTAAAGGCCAGCAGCCCCGGCGTCTAGCCCGAGAGTGTGCTGGACGGCCCGCCGTCGAGCAGGGAGCTTATTTGGACTTCTTGGCACCTCCCTGCAGGGCCGCCTGCTGTTCTGGTGTTGAGTGGAGGATTTCCAGATTCAACTGCGGTTTTATTTGCTTGGGGAGGCGGGAAGAAAGACAGTTAATGTGCATTCACGTACGGCAAACTAGAAACACCCGTTGGCCTTCGAAACAGTTTTTTGGCTGGCTTACAGAGACTGAGGGTCTAACAGGTGTCCCTGTAGCCAAGGGGAATGTAAAGGGGTTACAGAGGCCCCCCGAACATTGAATTATGCAAAGAAAAACCGTCTGCACAGCTATGTACAGCACACGTGTCCGTGTGCGCAAGCTGAACCACGAGAAACCAAAGTCCCGTAAAATTAAGCATGTCTGGGAGGAAACCAGCCACGCTGGGACTGGGAAATCTCAGCCCAGAATAGCAAGGGTTGCCTGGACCCTCCTTTCGGTCTAGAGCCGCTCCTGCTGACGAACGCTTGCCGTGCGCCCGCTCCCAGCCGCTAGCGCTCCTGCGCCCGGAGACGACGGCATGGCACGGCACGTTCCCCAACCGCTCCCCTACGAACCCTAACACGGTGCCAACGCCATCGCTGCCAGTAAGAGCACCGCAGGCAGACGGCGTCTGGCGGGCCAGGACAGCGGTAAGTCAGAGAGGAGCGGGGCCCGGGCTTGGCTTCCTGCGAAGCGCGGGGCGCTGGCTGTGCCTGAAGGGTCTGCGGGCTTACCTATGGCTAGAAAGGTAAAGACTCCCCAGCTGGTAAATAGTCACTCCACTGCACATCATTTCCATGTTTCCAGTGAGGGGACTGTTAAAACGCAATACTTACTTTTAAATGCTAGCTATAGGCGTTATTAATATACTATAAACCATGTATGTACTATGATATGCTACCGTTCGTATACATGCATACACGTATATACACACTACAGTATTAATTTAAAACCGTAACGTAGCTGTAATCAGCAAACACAAGCTAAGCACGCCGGAAACCTGAGGATAAAAGAGCTGCAGAGGCGCAAACTCCCCGAGCTTGTTCTTTGAACCTGGTGCCACAGTCTCAGGAGAGGGAGGATTCCCATTTTCAGAGATACCGTTTTTCACTGCGATTTGGTGACGTACCTAGCAGTAAAAAGTGACTGTGACAAATTCCTGTGCCGGCTGGTGCCACCCTCGACTTGTCGGGGGGGGTTGTCAGTCGGAGATTTTCCTCCTCCTCCGCTATCAAACAACTTAGTCTGGGTTCAGGCTGCACAGAACGGCAAGCGTCAGCCCAAGTAAGAAATCTGCATTGCACCACAGGAACGCACCAGCACTTGAACTTGGATCGAGGATCTACGGAAAGCGTCCTCCCTTTCTCACATAACTCTCACTAAGTAAACCTCTGGAGCGGGAATCCTCCGAGCATCTTCCCGGGAAAAAAAAGTGTTTGTAATGACTGGAATCTCAGCGTAAGTTTGTTTCTTGAATTATGACACAAACTATACAGCAAGGGAGAGGAAACAGACTGAAACACAACAAACGAAGCAGAAATGAAAGGCAAACCTGTGGCTGAGGGGGAGATAAGGAGTTTCAGAGGCTGGTTAAAAGATGTTATCGCCTGCTAGAGAACACGGCTTTAAAAAGATGCCTTGGAGAAGGCAGCACATAAAGAATAAAACCTTTCTCCAACCTTTCCAAACCCAGAAATTGAAAGCATAACATACTGATGATTTATTACAGACCGTACTATGTATTTAAGGGTAAATTAATTCTGAAAATTCCAGGAAGGTTTGCAGCAATGCTTATCTTTTCTACTTTGGCCTTCACTCCTCATTTCACTCACTAAACCACCTCTTTTGGCTGGAACCTGTTCCCTCGTGCGGACAGCCAGCGTGGAACTGCCAATTTTCACAAGATCCCCAGAAAAGAGTGGAAGATCACAGGGCCCGAGAGCGAAGCTGCCCTGTGTCAGTTCTCTTCCACAACGTAAAGCAGCCAAACGCAGAAGGGAGAGCCGCTAAGGCGCGCAGCAGGAGCCAGGAGAGGCACAGCTCAGACATGCCTCCCAACACGGTTCTTCTGCACAGACCGGGCCGGGCTACGGTTTCTTATCGTTCTCTCTCCCTTCAAGAAACCAGGCAGCTGGGTGGGCAATCCTAAGCTTGGGATGGCCCTTGGCTACCTGACCTGGGGGACGGTCTCGTCCTGGCCCGTAACGGTCCAAGGATTCAGCATGCCTTCAGCCCGCTTGGCATTCACGTATCAACTTCTTCTTATTACCAATTACCCGATGGGACCCCATTGCACCATTTTTAGACTGGAGTGTTTTTCATTGCTTGGAAAAGAATCTGTTCTCCTACATAAATACCCCTTGACTCACCTCCGTGCTTACAGTCTGACTTTCAACAGCCGGTTTATGAGACGAAAATACTTAGGGTAGACTACGCAGCTCTCAAAAATGCAAAGCCCTTCGGACCCCGAGCTCAACTTTGCAAGCCGCTGAGGTTTTGCAAACACGACCCCCCCTTTTTAATTGGTCACAGTTGGCTGCGAGCAGCCGCGGAAATCCTTGCAGGGCGATTAGAGCGGGGCCTGACATTTCGCCATGGTACTGGCACTGTAATAATTAAGGAGGCGATCACGGGAGGTGCCGAGGAGTTTCAGTCCTCACTAAAGGGCAACCATGCGTCGCTTTGAAGATGGCATCCAGCACTTCACATGACGAGGCCCAAGGTACAAATCCCTCCAAACAAAGCGTAGATGTGCTCTTCTCCAGGTGGCACAACCAGCAGTTTCCCTCCAGGCTTTTCTCGCCGCTGACAGATCTTAACGCGAGGAGCAGTAAAGATCTATATGAAAATTTCAAGCCGGTGCAATGTCAGCGATAGGATTCCTCTCTCATTTATTTGCCAGAACCTAAGCAGACGGCTACAACGCATCTAAAGGACTTGAGCCATATATTTTCTTTCACTCAATATAATCATCTCTTTTAAATGATAACGAAATCCTTAATTCTTGAGTTCAACCCAAGGAAAGCTTGAAAAGAAGAAAGCAAGCCATCCTTCAAATTCACTAAAGCCCTTCAGATTTTAGTCGCTTTTTCACCCGCTATCACGTTCCTTTAAACAAACGTGTCGGTAATATTTTCGCCTACGCGTATGCTGCATCACTCATCGATGAAGCTGGACAAAGCTGGACAACTTTAAACGTGAGAGCGTACATCCAAAAGGCTGTTTGCTGTACTCCAGTTAACCTTTAGAAACTCAAATCACACGAACTATGAAGTTATTCATAGAGTAATTGCCCTGCATTTAGGTCCAGATTTGTAAAAGCGAGGTCGTGCCAGGGAGCTCGCGCTGAACGCCGCGTTGTGCGTCTCGCTGAAGGACGCCGGACCCCGGACTACCCGACAGATGGAAGTGCGAGGAAGCTTGTTTCGCAGGTACAACCCCAGCCGTTCCCCCAGCTTCAGCACGTTTTCTCTTTTCTTCAAGACTCTCTTCGCAAAAGACTTTTTTGCTTTTTAACTGAGTAAGCCCCCACGTAGCCTTGGCTTGTTTCCTCTCACTAACTTTTTCGAAGAGTTCAGCGCTACCTGTTTGCCAGCTATTAAATACCTAACGTTTGGCTGATGGACAAGCAGATAGCGCAGGACGCAGCAGAGCTCGGCACAAGCCGCCCTTGTTCCACTGCCTTCCTGAGCCAAAAAGAGAGAAAATCCCGGCAGGCAGAGCTGCATGGCCGTGCTGCGCTCTGGCAGAAGTCTCCCCTGGGCTCAGGCTCTTCTCCCCTCCCCAGCAGAAGGCTAAACCTTTGAATCAGGAGGCTGTTTATAAATAAAAGTATTTGGACTTCTTGGCCGCTGGAGAAGTGCTCTGCTTCATTTAGCCCTGGTATTATTAACAGTGGATTCTCTCCAATAAACTGACAGCTGAAGAACAATTGCTGCTATTTAATCCCCCAAACGGATTTTAAACCGGCCTTGTGAACTGTAAACCATGAAACATCGAACACAATGTCTTGCTACTGTCGTTCGGAAATGGGCGCCGGGGTCCCCTTGGACCAGGGAAGTCACCCGAGCCCAAACAAGCATTACCGCACGTGCAGGCTCGCTGGCGGTGTCTTTCCGTCTCGGAAGGAAGCCTCTGGCTCCTGGATCCGAGAAGAGTCTACAAGGCGCCTTCCTTTTTGCTTCCAAAGACAAAACCTTTCCCGTTTTGACTTCAGCGCCTTCGAGTGCTTTGCAGTCCTGTGTTTCTCTTTGAAAACCACGTCCAGCCCGAAGGCTGCAGCAAAGCCCTCTCTCCCACCCCTCCGCCCAAGCAGCCCATGCCCTAGCACACCACAAAGGCTTCCAACTGAACAGCTCCAAGAGATTAGCAGGAGAAATAGGGTCATTAGTCAATCAAACAACACTGCGGGCATGTCAAACGCTTGTGTAAATGAGGGCAGTGCTATAAAAGAAAGAGACAATAACGGTCTGCTGAAGCGGCGACAAAGCCATTTCAGCTGGCCTTGCAAAAGCAGCCACTAATCACGGGCCCTGCTTGCTTACAGTTGACCTCTCCTTTGTGCGAAGCTAAAGAAGATTTGGTCTGGCCGATCCTTCAAAACGCAGCCGGGCTAATTAGGAAGGCTCCCGTCCCTCCAGCACAGCAAAGTGCCCGCACGAGAGCCCCCAACGCCTGAGTGTTGCTGAAACGATCCACTCCGCCGCGAAGTTTTCAGTAAGCGAACGTTGAAGCCAAGCAGCTGATTTACAGCACGAGATGCAAAGAACAGCAGCCTTTACGCTCCCCGGCCCGCGGCCGGCCGGTCCCGACCCCGCGGCGTGCAGAGGTCTCGGGCGCCGCCGGCGCCGTGCGGGGAGCCGCTCCGCCGCCTTCACTCGGGTACGCCGGCTTCACCAAAACCGGACCCCGAAGCGGCGGGTGGTCCCCGGAGCCCCGGGGAGGCAGGGCAGGCTTGGAGCAGAGCCCAGGTTTTCTGACACCCCCTCCCTCCCAGCAAGGAGCCCCGTACAGGAAGGTCACTTACGTCCAAGCTCAAAGAAGGGAGCTCCTAAAGAGAGTCTCAGCGCAAACCAAACCTCAAACACTCCATTTACAACCCTTTCATCTAGCAGACGTGGAAGATAACGAAGGCGTTCAGGACAACCCAGCTGCTTCTTCAGTTCAGAAACAGCCGCTGCAGCCCCTACGCTGTTGTTCAGCTCAACCTCTTCCTCTGGTTTGCTGCGCTAGCAAAGCCCCGCTTAGGGCAGGCAGGGAATGCCACGCTGCAGGGGGAAACGAAGAAGAGAAATCTCTATGCTGACAGCACTTTACGGGATCAAAAAGCCACCGAGATGCAAGAGGCAACAAAAAAGGCGTTGAAATCCAGACGGCTAAACAAGATGTACTGCAGACCTTCCTGAGAGAGCTCGCGCAGCCCTGTTGAGAGGTCTGCCTTCGAAGCGAGACGGAGAGCGCTCAAATATTATCACTTTCAACAGCTCAGGAGACCAGGAAGGACAGCATCTCACCCCTGGAAGGCAGACTGATCGGGTACCGCCTGTTTTCCAGCCAGGGGAAGCACAGGATTGCTGCTGCTCTAGGCTGGCCAGTAAAAATATCCCATGCTGAAAGGTATGATAAGAGTCCGGCCAGGACAGAGAACGTCCTGCCTTTAAAACAAACACGTCTGTATTTCTTTCCAGAAAAGAAAAAGCGATACCATTAAGATCAGACACAGAGATTTCTGGAAGACGAATGCCACCACGGAATATCGCTGTGGGGCAACTTCATTCCCTCTGGGTTATTTGCCTGTTGTTTTCATCGAGCGGCCTCGTCAGACGCCCTCCGGACCGCACTCGGATTCACCCCCGCCAAATGCTACACAGCTCCATCCTGAGGAACTGTTTCTCAAGAAGGTAGCATCTCCTCAAGTACCAGGATAGCTTCTTTTATAGGTGACAGATGAGGAAAAATGACACCCTGATCAACCATTATGTGTCTTTCCCCAAAGCTCTCTTCTCTGAAGCAGCCTCCAGCCTCCCGTCCTGGCATTAAAATCCAGCACAAACGTTGACCGACCGGCACAGAAGTTAACCACCCAGAGTACTTTTAACAGTGAAAGAGAAGATGCGAATCCAGCCAATTAGGTTTCCACCAGAAATTTGTCGAGAGAAGGCTTTACCAAGAAAAATCATTTATGGCAGTCAATAAGAAATTAAGATGAAGGGCAGGATGAGTTTGTGGCTGGGATCTTCCCGTATCCTCAATCAGCACATTCTCTGTGGCAAGGACCGTGGCTTTTGGAAAATGCTACAAATACTGAAAAGCATCAAGAAACAGACAAAAAAAGTCCGTTTCCTGCGAGCTGGGGCTAATACAGCAATTTCATCGGTCCTTCTGAGTTTTTCGGGAGCAACACCTGTTTAAAAGCAGGATGGAAACAAAGGTTAAAATGAAACTTGAAAGCTAGGAAAGCTTTCTGAAGGCGCTTGCAAAGTAACTTGTCTTGCAAAGTGAACACTCCCAGTCTACTGTGTCTGTACGTCTCCTTCATCTGCAGGTAATGAAAACGCTCCGTCATTTGCAGAGCCTACATCAGCGGGTTTGGGGTTCGTCTTCAGGAGCGGCCGAGGCTTCGGGAGCAGTGCCCCAAGAAGAGAAACGGCTCTTCCCGTCAGCGTGCTGGCCTCTCGCATGTCCACCACGCGCCCTGGCCGAAAATTTCACCGAGGGGACGAACCGGTGTTGATCGCGTTACCTTTTCCGCTGCTTTACCAGGAGACAAGGGAAACAGGGCAAGTCCTGAGCCCCCCAGCACGTCCCGCTTGGGGCCGGGCTTTCGAAGGCCCGTCTCCGTCCTTCCAGCCCTCGAAGCGGCCAGCGAGCCCTGCCCGGGTGGGTTTGCTGACGGAAGCAGGACAAGGGCGCCTTTGCAAGGTTTACAAACAAGAGGCCTCGGAAACAGCCTTCTGCCCTGAGCGCCAGCCGTAAATCACTCGGGAACGAAAATCATTTGAGGTTGCAAATGCAAAGGAACGCTCCCGGCTCAGCTGGGCTCTGCTGTTTGAGAAGGCGATGATAGAACAATTAACACTTTATAAACCGAGGGTAAGCAGCGTGGAGAATGGCTTACCCACTCTGTTTCACATTCTTCCCTGTGGCTTGTGATCAGCTCGCTCCCAAATAAAGAGTTTGGGTTGGTTTCTTCCTTTAACTTCAGGTGCAGAGCCGTAATTTGTGCATCCTTGGCCATCCCTCGTTGGCTGTAATGCAGCCCGTCCCCACCGCTCTGCCACAATACGGAAGGTAAGGATCTGACCACAGGTATTCAGCATTTCAGACATTTATTTAAAATTTGCCAGGCATGCTAGAGACGAGCGAATTGGATAAGGAGCTTCTCTGAGCTGCCGCTCAAGACGTATTTTGAGTAAAGATGTTTTAAAGGTTCAAAATAAAGGTCAGAACTTCAGGAAGTTTCAAAAGCTCTTCCTTATTATTTTTTTAATCGAGCTTTACAGTTTGGGTCTTTGCTTCTAGGTTCCAAATCACACACATCCCAAAACATCACCACAAAGGTAAAATATCCTGAGAGAACAGTTCCACAGCCAACTCATTTAGAATTTGAAAGAATTAAAATAAAATCAGAATTGCTTAGAAATACAAGTGACAACCATGACACAGCCAACTCACGCTTTGTTAATCGGCAGAAAAAGCCTGGATTTCTTTTTTTTTCCCCTGTAACTCAACCGATCACTTCCAAAAGGCTCAAACACGGTTGCACTTTACACAATCGCCCAGACTGCAACTACGGGAGGTTCACCCACACCTCATTTTTAACCGGGGACTATAATTTTCCCATTTTTCTGACTAACAGCCACCTCTTATCTGATGAGAGCATCCTTTTCCCCGGAAAGGGGGAAAGGCTTCTTGCACCGAGGCCCTGTTAATCCGGGGCAGGGGAAGCGAGCTGCAACCCACAGCGGTGATCACAGCACTCCCCTCCCGCCCCATTTGCCCCCTGCCCTTCTCCCCTCTCCGGAGCAGCCCCGCACCAGCGCACTGGTGACACAAGCCGCCGTTGTCCTCCTTTGCCGCCTCCCGCGGGTCCCGCAAAAAGCTTTGCAGGGTGGTAAAAGAAAAGGCTAATCCGCAGCCATGCACAGGCTGGCCTTTTCAGACCCAAAGCACCAACTTCGGGTCCCTCGTCCAAGGGGGGTAACGTCGGTGCGGCTACAGACGTATTTTCTTCCCCTCCAAAGTAAGCCAGTCATTTCCCTTTTAAAAAAATACTTGGGGGTCTCAGAAATGTGTGCTTTATTTTCAAAGCTGCAACCAATTATAACTGCGGGAATTGCTAAACGTTTCCAACTGTGAAAATGTTTTTTACTTCTCAGGTTCTGTACAGGAAAACGCCTGACGTTTGTTTTATTAATTTGTCTGAGAGAAGCTGAGAGAAAAAAATTGCAGGGACAATTTAAGGGCTCTTTATTTCCTAGAAAACCCTGTAACACCTGCAAAGACGAGCCTAAGGAGCGGCGCAGGATCGTGTACATCTCCGAGAATTAGCCACGCTCTCATCCTTCGGGGGTCAAAGGATGAGAGGGAAGCAGCATTTTGAGCAGCGTCTTTGACTGCAGTTAGGAGAGGGTCACGGGGGGATAAATAATTTGGACTCACGTCACTATTGTGTCTGCAGCGTGACTATTTTAGAAACATCAAGCAAAAAAGCAAAACAAACTGAACATTGTTTTTATACTAAGCAGCATCCTCTTCACCGCACTTAAAAAGCAGAATTGAAACCGTTAGCATTAAAACAGCCACGGAGCTTTGAGCGACCGGCGGATTAAAGCCGGATCGCTTTGTTTGCTGGGCATGGCTCTGTTTGCTGCAGAGCAGCAGGGCGAGGCAGGAGCGGTGCCAGCCCCGAGCTGCCAGGCGAGGCTCCGCGGTGCTAGACCTGAGCGCGGCAGCACAAAGCTCAGCCCAGGGAAACCCGCACCCTCCTGCCTCGCTGCAGGGCACGGCAGTCCCCCACTGCGGACCGCAACCGCTCGCATCGTGTTGCTTAAGAGAAGCAGAAGGTCGTGCCGTCCCCCAGCACCAGACGATCTTTCAACACGCTGACACAGGACAGAGCACCCTGTATTTCTCGTGCGTGGCATTAGCTCCGTTGCAAATGCCGTGGAGAGAAGGACAACCAGCCCGTGCGAGACGTCCCACCTCGCCGTGACCAGAGACGAAAGCTTGCCGGTAACAGGAGGCTCGAGCAGAGATGCAGACCTACCGCCCGACAGACACGTCTCAGACACGCTGCAGGAGGGGTTTATGCCTCGTGTCAGAGCGTTCCGGGCCACCTCTGTGCTTGACAATGCCCAGGCTCCGCTGAAATCACACCGGCCTGGCCAAGGGGCCGGTTGTTGCCAAATGGAGCCTGCATTTCTGGAAGTAGCTCCGGTTTGGATGCCCTGCAGCAGGAGAGCAGCGGCCGGGCTGATGAGCTGTACCCCTGGGCTCCGGGCGCTTCCTTCTTCTTCTTCTTCTTACCAAGGAAATCGCCTCATTGCCTGCCTGAGAACTTGTGCCACCACTGGCACACGGGGCAGGGGACTCATAACTGTCACACACAAACCACCGTCCCGCTGAGTCCCAGGAAAGCCTCTGGCTGTCATAAACACAGCTCTAACTCCAGGTAACAATATGTATTAAAGAGTGAGTGAGGAATGAATAGAGCATAAAGTCAACAGCACCAAGGAGGCTTTGGCCCATCCGCAGTTTGTATCTGACGGAGAATCTTCTTTCTTTAAAGGTATGATCTAAACGCGACCTAAGGGCCTTTTAAGCACTTCTAAATTGCCACTTGTAACAACAATTGAAGTTTTTTAAAACAGATGCACCGTGACAAAACGTGCAAGAGCCGGCGGGCTCAGGAGCTGGAGCCCGGCTCCGCGCGTAGCCGGTGGTCGGGTGCCTCCTCGCTAGCTGAAGCGGCAAGCCCTCCTATCTATCTGCCCTCTTAAAGCACAGCGTTAAGTAAGTCACACACTTGCCCTGAACTGATTAACTCGCGCGGTCCCCTTTCCGCCCTCTCTTCTGGTCACTCTGGGGCTGGAGGGTTTCAGGCTTTGCAGAAAATGCTCCTCTCCCAGCCCTTCTCGGTGGGAAAAGACCAGCTCCTGCTGAGGACTATTCCAACGTCAGCTCCCCTACCTCCATGCGCCTACCCCCCTTTCTGAAAGAGCAAGGAACCACATGTCTCCGAAGGAAGAGATACACACTTCTGGACAGTGGAAAAAAAAAAAAGTCTTACTATTTAATTTGCTGTTATAAATCAGTATCGTCTAAAGGTAATTTGAGTAATTGTTACTGCCCTGTACCTCGCAGTCTTAGCAGTTCGAGGGAAGAAAGGGACAGCGGCTTCCCTCTACGACAGCACGAGGCACACATTTTCTCTTACCGCATACGAGGCATGGAGAACCGTTCCAGCTTTTAGCGGCTGTTTGCTACAGACTATCATGTTACCAAATCAGAACATCTCTGAATTACCAAACATAGGAAACTCAGTAACCTTCAAGAGAGAATTTGTATATTGCACGAAGGTTAATTAAATAAAGCTTAGCAGCCCCAAAGTAAAGCCGAGCCAAAGATACAACTGATCCAGCTAGTCAGAGCTTAACTGTTTTCCTTTCTGACGCGGCAGCCCATTGCCACGCTCCCCCAGGCTGAGCTTCGCTCCGCGGGCCGCGACCCCAGGGTTTCTTTGTTTGACCCAACTTTAATCAGCTTTCTTCTCCGATTCCAGCAAAGCCCTCTGCTGATGGCAGCCAGGAATAAAGGCTATTGTACAGGACGGAGCTATGTTTCACAGCAAGTCACGATAAGCGTTTCCTTTCCAAACAGCCAAGTTCCCCAAACACCACAAACGGTGGCCAAAAAAAGTAGAGAGCCGATTAGCGGAGTCTTGCAGATCAAACAATGGCTGGGATGATAAAAAAAATATTGGGGCATCCCTCGCTCTTCAGCCTCTCCACTTCCGACTCAAAATTAAAGGAAGACTTTGAAAAGACTGCTTACCGTACTGACAGCGAGGTCCTTGGAAACCAGGGGAGCACAGACAGAGCTGCGAAGATCCCTCTCTGCAATTTCCACCGTTGAAACAAACCCCGTAACTGCAGGCAGCTGCAAGGAGGAGGGAGAGAATAATTCCTGAGGTCGCGATCAGAAGCGTACGTGCACCAAGAAATACCCATTCACTGACTCAGTTCCCACAGCCCTGTAGCAAACTTGAATAGTTATAAAAATACTGTTGAACCATTTTGAAAGGCGACTCTTTTTTGGGTTGACAACGCGATACTCAAACAGCACACAAAGTCTCTCAAAATTTAGGATAGGAAGTAAAATACCTTAGGCGATGTCTAAGGGCTTTTCTTAAAGTGCGGCTAAGTGAGAGTTCGCAGGCAAACATCCGCAGAGCTGCAGGGTTGTTGATGAAATAATGCTTTTCCAGCCAAGAAGTGGGTAAAATAGTCAGAAAACGACTCACGCGGAATCATATCAGAGCTTGTGGCAGCAAAGGTAAGTTAGTTATTTCGAAGTTGGAGGCATCTTGCAGGAACAAACCACTAGAAGCCGCTTTCCGCCTCTCCGCTGAGCTTTCCCGGAGAGCTGGCTACCCAAACGTGCCGTCACCTTCTGAATGGACGAGAGGGTGAAATGGAGCTAAACTGTAAGTCAGCCCAAGCAGCCACACTTCTCTGTTCTCACCAAGTGAAGTGTAAAATGTACACAGAGACAGAGAATGCTCAATTAGGCTTCTGAAATCCACCTTTTCAGACCATCTAAATAAAACCACAAACAAGGATATGGTTTTCCGGTGAAACGTGTATTCCTCATGCCTCATGAAATGCCGCCAATATTTTCTATTTCCCACTAGAAAACGCTCATCTGGGAAGGAGAAATGTTGTTAACAAGTGACGCTGTCATGCGTGCCGTGCTTTGTCAAAGTGCAAGGACGCAGAACAAGCGCCTATCTTCCTTCTGAAGTCCATTTGAAGATGCAGACAACGAAATTTCCTCTCTATTCACTGATCTGGACACAGCCGGGTTGCCGGCCAGTTTCCCTTTTCTCTCTTTCTCCTGCACCTCCTCTTTTTCTTTCCCTTTTCCCTTTCCTTGAACGAACTGTAACAAAATCCAAGAGCAATAGGACTGGGTAGGAAGACATTCCACAAAAGGTGTGGCGAACCAGGGAACAGGGAGCAAAAAGAGCTTCCCCGGTCTCCATGGTGCAAGAGATGTCGTGGTAGTACCTGGTCCAGCAGTTCCCGCTCGCCTGCCCCGAGATCCTGCGCAGCCCGGCCTGGATTCGGGACAGCCCTGGGCCGAGAGCAGCAGCAGGGACCGATGTGTTACAGCTCACGCATCCCGGGAAGGAACGCGCTGCAGGTGCCGACTGCGTCGCGGTCACCTGTGCGAGGGGCCCTCGTGGCCTATTGATCCAGTGGATGGATCCAGAGAACGTAATTATTTCAAAAGTAGCTGAAATGACAAAAGACAGACCTGGCAATCCAAAACCTGTTGGCTCAGAAATGCAGATTTACTCGAAAGAGCACAGAACGCAGGCGAGCAGACGAACGCTGACGGAGCCGAGCGCAGCTTTTCTGCGCATCGCGTGCCGGCTGAAACAGCCTGCTGCCCCGCACCGTCGCCGCCTGAAGCGCCTTGCCAACACAATAAGCGAACCATCAACCTGCAAACATATACTGCACCCTCCGGAAGATGCCAAGCCTCCTCTGCTGCAGCAAAGAGGAGATTTGGCTTTAGTGGAAACAATAGGGGGAAAAAAATGAGTGCAATGTTTTTCTCCTGCTAGCGGAGCTAGGGGTTATCCCTATCCCGAGGCACACGTCGGGGTAGCGGAGTTGCTGGCTGGTGTAAGCCGACGGCCAGCAGTCAGTGACCCCACTCCAGACCCACGCTCGGAATTGCCCCAGCTAGGTGCAGCCGCCTTTGCCGACGCAGCGCACGTGCGCGCAGCAATTCTTCATACTTGAGAAAAGCACCTTCCAGACCGGCAGCAGAACCGGCCTCTCCTCGAAACTTCAGCAGTCACGCTTTCTTTTAAAAAAACTGGACTGCATGGGTCAGGGTAAAGAGCGTTTTCAAGGATTTGGCTTTGTAAAGAAAAAGCCCGAGACGTTTCAGACCGACTGCAGAGTCCCGCGTGCTCCCGGCCGCTCTCATGACGTGTCCGCAACTCCTCGGGCTAAATTCACAGCACGTGGGAAAACGACGCAGCAGCATCTCCTGCGTTACCGTTACCTGGGCTTGTGAGTGCCGACAGACTAAAGAAATGAATGAATGAATGAATGAATAAATAAAAACTCCTGGAAAAGCCATTTTTTCTTCTCTAAAGCTGCAAGGCTGCCCGTTCTGCATGTCCTGACTGCCTTAAGGAAAAAGCTGGAGAATTAAATACATCTCCAGCAGGTACAGCCTGGGAACCAACTGCCAGCTACTCAAGCACGTTCAGTGAGGACCCCAAGAGACACTGGTGGGACCGGCCGGCGTGGAGGGCGGCGCATGGTCCTGGGCACAGGCCGGTGGCGAAGTCCCCCACCAGAAGGCTCTGGACCCTGCTCGAGGCCAGCGATGAACTGGCACCTTTGCCGCTACCGACTGGACATACGAAGCCCGGGATGGAATTACAAAGCTACGTACGGCACGGGACCACCTGGAAACAATTCTAACGGCGCTCGCTGGACTGAGCTTTCCACACGCACGCTGTCTGTAACTTTGCCCTCCTGTTTGCAAGTTGGGAGCCCCCCTGCTTTCTCTTCCCATTCCAGCGAAAGCTGTAACTAATTAGTGACAGAAAAAGCAGGTCTGTGATTACACATTTCATCTCGTGTCATTATAACTGGGGAGGAAAGGCACCCCATGCAGGCTTCAAAAATGGCTCCAAATACTTGGCACAAAATATTCCGTGCCTACTCCAAAACACCGCTTGTGCGTTCAGAAGAAAAAGGAATCACAGATGGAAACAGCGCAAGGAAGCGTCTGCATTTTTTGGGCACGTCGGCAGGACACTTTGTGCACACAAGAAGATACATTCGCAGCGTTACCAACGCATTTTCAAAGATAACTTGGAACTTTCAGACGTACACACACAATCAGAGATGGGAAAGAGCAGGCACTACCTGCGCAAAAGAAACCCAAAGCTTGCGATGTCAGCTTGCCACGCCTGAAAAAATCCTTCCCTCCTCATTACAGGTCTGCTAGCAGTTGCACAAATGGGAGTCATTTTCGGCGGTACTAGCAGCCCCTGTAATCAGAGGAGATTACCTGGGCAGTAAGGGCAGGTCCCTTTTCTCTCCCTGCCCTCACCCCAGCCTCCTCTCCGCGAAGCAACGACGGTGATGGAGTTAGCTCAGTGCAGATTCATGTCCTCAAAACTCCTAAATGCTGAAAGGTTTCATCAGCTGCACAAAGTTCATCGACAGCTCGCACGAAGCCGCCTGAAATACTCTGCTTCCCGGCGGTAGTTTGGAGAGGGACAAATCGGCACTTTCTTTTGGGGCTCAGGGGGAGTCAAGTCACTGCGTCAAACCCTGGTGCTGGCCAAGCCCTGGGCGCTATATTGTCAGGTATTTACATAACTTACCATAATGCAATCAGTTACAACCTACTCTACACGGACATCTAACAAGCACATTACTAAGTTTCCCACTACTCTCCTCCTACCATTGAATCCTCCACGTATCAAATATTGGCTGTGGTTTTTCCTACAGAAACACAATTGACTTCCTAATTTCTCCTCCGTGCTACATCTTGATGCTGTCTTACACCAGGCTTTCCGCCAAAACTGCGGTGATTATGAAGGTTTTGCGAAGGTTTAGGTGAATATGACATCCTACAAATCTGCACGTTTGCTACCAAAACACACGCTCTGACTAGACAAAGCCACGTAGCTACGTTAAGGCTGTTTGCTCTCTCACTTTGCAACGCAACTGTCAGAGCACCCGCTTTGAGGCCCGGCTGTCAGACGCAGGAGCTGCCTTGCAGCTGCCCCAGCTCCAGCTCGCCAGCCTGCGCGATAACTTCAGCTCGTTCCAAGGCTCAGTCTCACCGATACCCGAACTCCCCAAACTTTGCACCTTAGATGCACTAGAGCTGAAACACTTAAGCCTCAGCGTTGGCTCTTTTAAGGACCTGACAATTTTTCAAATCCCCCCTCCAAAAAAAAAAAAAGATTATTTAGTAATACAAAGGTAGCATTGAAGTCCGAATCCTCATCTACCCAAACTGATGAAACAGCGATGAAATGTTGTTTCACAAAGCCAGCTATCTTCTTATCTGACGCATTAGTCACTTCGCATAGCCACAGATCCCCGGGGACCACGGCGATCCCGTATCAATCCCGTGCTGGTGCAGAACACTGGAACTTGGGAAACTCTTTCGCAAGCATGCTGCTCAGCCGAGCCACGCCGTGCGACGCCTGCCATCGCAAACGCTCCCCGTGCGCGTCCTCCCACGCGGCAGGGCAGCAGGAGCTCCGGGCAGCGAGCGTTTCACTGCAGCTTCCCACCTCCGGCTGCGCGCCAAGATGTTCCCGGGCTGCGGCCTGAAGTTTTTGCTAGCTCCAGTCTTGCGCGAAGGGCCGTCTTCTGTTTTATTCCTTCCCTTCAGGCCTCGACATCGTTAGATAGAACTGACTGCGTGGCCAAATTGCATGGTAAGGTGGTTTGGTTTCTCCTGAATCCTTCACTTAATCACCTAAAAACCGGACTTGGTCCCGGGAAAGCTCAGCCTGGCTCCACGATGCCCTGTTTGCCAGCAGCGCTCAGCCCTCGGAGGCGGTTCAGTGAGACCCAAAGCACAACAACGGAAAATATTAGAAGCAAATGCAGCGACACAGATCAGGGATTAGACGATACGGGTGTTATTCTTGGCCGTGCCCCAGATTTCCTGAATGACCCGGACAACTCCCTGCTCTGTGCTTCAGGCTGGCACATGCGGAGTGGAAATCATAATAACAGACGGTTACACCGTGAGCCGGCGGGGCTGAGGGGCCCGCGGCTCTCCCTCCCCTGCGCTTTCCAAGCCTTCCGCAAACTAATTCAGGGCGACGTATTTTAATGCAATGAAATTTGGGAGAAGGGTAACGACGCTGTTCTGGGAACCAGGAAAGAAAGGATAAATTAGGGAAAGCATCACCACCTCTGCCTGAAGAAGGCCAGACAATGTCTTTTAGCAAGGCGGGATTCTTGGGAAGTCAGAGACAAGAGACTGATTTAAACGGACGAGTGACGGAGAAAAGCGTTTCTCCTACAACGTACGGGCTCACGGAGGTACAACGCGGCCATCCTCCGCGTGGACAAAGATGGTCTCCCAGGGGAGCCTACGTTAGAAGTTTAACCAATACTAGGCTTGATCCCAGGCAAAAGGTTCAGAAGTTCAGTCAAAGCCTTTCAGCTGACAAAACAATGGGCCTCCGGGAGCCAAGAGGTGATGTACAAAGGAAAGCCAGCCTAATAGGGAAATTAAATTGTTAACCGAACACATTTCCTGCCGAGCCTTCCAAACTGTGTCACAAATAATGGAGCCGCTCCCCCCGACGCCGGCTCAGCCGGCTCCTGCGTGCCTGTGCACGCTTGCCCGCGCGGCCGGGCTCCCGGGGTTCTGCAGCGAGCCGGGCTCGGCCGTGCCTGCGGAGCGAGCGTGGCAGCCGAGCCCGGCGACCGCAGCGGGCCCTGCTGAGTGCTCTTTCCCTGCTCGCCGGATGATGTGCTAACGCTAAGCAGAGCTGGCAGGAAGAAACGCGGTTCAGTGCGGGGTAACTCACTCTGGAGCCTTTTAATAGGCCATTTGTGACTGAGAAAAGTTTCTCTTTTAATGAGGCAATTAAAATTCAGCTGCTTTCTACTCAGCCCTTGGGGATGCTCGGAGGGGTTTTCATCGTGTCTCAGACGCTGATACGTCCTCCCACCTCCTCACCAAAGGAACGTTAATTCCCCCTCTTTACCTAGGGCCAGGCTCTACCTCTACCTGAGCTAAAAATCAGAGTGAAGCGTGATCTTAACGAGGGCTGGATAAAAACTCAAGATGAAGACAACTAGGGATGGTGACTGAAGCTTTAGACCAGCAGCTCCAGCCGAGCTCCTCCAGCAGCTCCACGGAGGGATCCGAACAGCAAACCGCGCTGCGGTGCAGGGTGCCGGGCAGCGTGAGCCACACCAGCCCGAGCGGTGGAAGCTGTCTGGCCACACGGCTGCACGATGGCCAGAGCTGGCTAAACCGCTTCTCGGCCAGGCTGTGCTCACCCAGGCTGTTCCATTTCCTTGAGCTAGCTCCTTAAAAATCGACTCGGGTATTTCCATCCCACTCGGCAGCAGAGCCACGCGCTCTTCCCAGCTGCGGTCCCAGTCAGGACCCAGGCTACTTGGCCTGGCTGCTGTTCCAGCCCGAGCAAAGAGCCCGTGGCTTCTGCAGGAGCGTGCAGCCAGGGCAGAGCTGGCACTGGCACCTCCTGCACAGTCCACAGGCAACACTGCAGCCGCGACGAGGTCACCAGTACAGAATCTTCTAGTAATGGTCTCCTCTTTAGCCTCTTCCATGCTTATTGCTCTCCTTGGTGCCTTTCTGCCTCATCCTGTCATTTCTGACCGTGGCAGGGCCTGGCCCGAGAGCACAGGCATGTTGCCTGCGGCTGAACTCCAGCTCCTCCGTGCAGATCATGAGCTATACACTTGGTGGGACTCAGCTTTTCAACGTCTTGAGCTGAAAGTAGAGATCGTGGGGATCACCAGACAGGCAGGCCCCTCATCCTAATCAGCAAGGGCTTTAACTGTGTGATTGAACCCACGTGGAATTTAAGTAGCATCTCAGAGGCCACTTGAAACTGAGGAGCTTAGTCCGAAAGTCAATCTGTCACTAATCAGGCAGGGAAAGAACCTGATGCCATGCTAAAAATGCAAAGGGTGTCTTGACTTCTGACCTTTTTCCTTCCCAAATGGGACTGGGCGGATGAATGCTCCAAGACAGAGGGCAATGGAAACGCAATAAGCCCTCACGCTTCTGCCACCAGCAGAAGAGACGGGACAAAAAGCAGGCATGCTGCAAGGGAACGGGGCACCCTGCCTTGCCTTGATCTGCTGGAGATCTGACAGCTCCCGGCGTGTTAGCAGCAAGCGCAGCTGCCCCGATTCCAAATGGCACAGTAGGAGAGGAACGACGACATCGAATATTCTTTGAGACCCGTGAGATCTCTGTGGAGCCAGTAGTCTTCAGATCGCTTGGCTTCAGCGCCGTTTTACAGGGTGTTTCTATGAAATTTCCCGTCTCTTTCCAAGTTATTTGCTCCCAGCAGAGCCCAGGCACTCCGAGTCGCTGAGTCCTGTCCTCGCAGCTCCGTACTGGCCATTTTCTCACCTGTAACTGCTTAGAGACACAAACCTGTGCTTCGGCAAAAGGAGAACAAGCCTTCTTTTTTTCCTACAGACAACCACCGGCCGAGGCAAGCAACGAGTGCGCTCAGCACGGTGGCTGCAACGGGGCAAGCTCTCTTCTTCCAGGCGCCAGTGCGGGCTCCGAGAGCCCAAAGAACTCGACTGAGCTGGCAGCCACAACGGTGCTGGGACCTCCCATTTCATAATGCTAGTTAGCATCACCGTCAAATGTCAGACAGTGTGTCACGTTCAAACCAGAAGAGAGCGGCAGGCGTTGGCCGGCTACACACAAGTCTGCAGTGGTGAAAATTTCCCCTAGTAAAACATCACAGGGGCTGGGTTGGTTTTATTTTTAAGGAAAAGTGATGAAGAGTCCGGCGTACGGAGCAAAGAGCGCTGCAGTGACGAGACGCCAGCCTCCAAGGGAAAGCGAGGTAAGATGTCCTCACCGGAGTGATTCCATCACACGGTGTCCAACAGCTCTATTCAAGCTGTCAACAGCGATGGCCTTCCCCACCTTTGTGCTCCTGGAACATGACCGATGATCTCTGAAGACAGATAGGAAGGGCCACAAATCCTGCTGACATATTTCGGTGTGGCTTCAGCAATGCGAACGCAGGCTGACTCGCGATTGCTATATACAAAATAGAAAATCCTCTAACGTACATAAAGCCCTGGCTGTGTTTCCCCGCCTCAGCAGTTCACTGATATTTACTGACTCATTTCCCCTGCCAGGCCTTCCTACACCCTCTCCTGGTCCAGAAGAACATGCTCGTCCTAAGGCCAAGGGCACCAGCAGGAAAAGTCATCACACCCCTGCAAACCAAAAGCTGGGAGCTCCTCAGGACGAGGCTGTAGTTACACAGAAAGCAGAAGCGTTCCGCAGGAGAGGCTGCAGATCGGGGCAGAGGCTCCTGGCTCAGGGCACCAGCCGTCCCGCAGGAGCCGGGCAGAGCCGTCCCGTTTCCCTGGGTCCAGCCTGCGGGACGCTCACCCAGTCGCTGCCAGACCAGCACCGGCTGCGTGTGGAGGGGCTGGAAACGGTGCCTGCTCTTCTGCCGCTCTCGGGGGACTCAGGAGGTGATTCACAGAGCAAGGTACCTTGAGTTTCTACCCTGAACCACCTTCTGGAAGAGCCCCGGACTGCGCAGAGGGCCCGCAGAGATGAGCTCCCTGTTGTTGCATGTCGCACTTGAGATACAGGAATACCCATTTTTTCTGTCCCAGAAACTTCAGGTTACGGCACAGTCCTGGTTTTAAAGTTAATGGTATTCAAGCAGGTCTGAATGGCTGAACGGAGACAAAGCCCCACGCATCAGAAACACACATGTCTCCCGGTGAACACATAACACAGAAGGCGGAACATTCATACTTTCAGCATTGCGAGAGTATTAAAAAGACTTACTTAGAAGAAATCAAGTATTGAGATAAAGATGGTAGAACGTGAGCTCCGGAAAGGCACCTGGAAATCCAACACACGCTTCCTTGTGAGCTTATGCCAGGTGTGACCAGGGCAACCTCGGACTCTGGGAACGGAACCCTCTCTGCCACAAACGCCAGTTCCACGCTGTCACGCCAGTGATGCTCTCGCATTCGACTTTCTCCCTCCTGCCACGCCGAAATTTCTAATGAAGCAGTTTTAAGCCAGCCACGATCCTCCCTGAAGCAGCACATATATCTTGTCCGAGCTGCTCACCAGCCAAAGGTCACGATCCACCTCAAAACCCCACCGGCAGCTTGGCAGCAATTTCTGCTGAATTTTTTGACTTGGTGTCATTCTGCTTTGGCAGAGCGCGCCAGGGCTGGCTGTCCCTAGGAGCTGTTAAAAAGGAGAGAAAAAACACAGAAGCTGCCTGTCAGAGGACTATTACTGAGGATGCTTTGGGGACCGGGGGTGGCCGAACGCAGAGAGCGCCGGCTGACAATTGCTAGGACAGTTCAGCAGCCGCCGGAGCGGAGCTGGGAGGGGGTCTGCAGCGAACCAGCGCTCTGCCGTGGCGCAGGGCGCAGTGCTGGCCTCGATTTGCACGTTCGTGCCCTTCCTGCTAAAATACCGTTTAACTGATCGTGTCGCCCACATTCTCACTCTGAAATAGCACGGTTAACGGATGGAAGCAAGGGGAAAGCAAGGGCTTTGTAACCTGTTCTTCAGCTTTATTTCCTTTTCTCTGCTTCCTTCCTGGATGGAATTACTCACTTCCTCGGCAGGAAAAGTCATTACAGAACGCACTTTTCTGAGTTCATCTGAGCTCATTATCTGCTCGCTGACAGTGGGCTATTAGGCACCCACGGAGTTTCCTCTGGCACGGTGGGGTTGCTCTCCTGTGTTGCAGGCTTTTGAAGAGGAAGAATAAAGATTGGTTGCTAGACATACTTTTTTTTTCTTTTTTTTTTTTAAACCTTTGCTCCAAGCATCAAAGCGCAAGGAAGGTATACGCAGCCTCTTCACAGAACAAAAGACGACTGGCTGCGGGAGACGTTTTCCTGTATTGTAGGTCAATTACAATCGCAATCGCCTTTACAACGGAGTTGGACACGGCTAGCTTTCATTCCCTTCATGGCAAGGCGGGTCGGATCCCAAACGCTTTGTCGGCTCACCTGCCTATTACTTAAAACGAAAGCTGCTTTTCTATGGTGAGGGTAGGAGTGCACCTCCACAGTCTAATTCAGAAAAGATCAGAGCTCCATTACGCAACCAGGCAGAGAATTAATGATATATCACAGGGAGCGTGTGCTGATTCTGCCTCGATGGCGACATTTATTTCTACACATATGCTCAGATAAACCTTCGTTTGATGCAAGAGCAGATTTTACTTTGCTCTCAACATCTCGAAAGCAAAGTTTGAAGTTAAATATTTCCCCAGCTGGACGTGGCCGCAGCGTTTCGGGGAAGGAGCCGGGAGCTACGCGGCATCTGCCTCCCATGGCGAGCAGCGCGGGGCAATATGGGGCCCACGAGGATAACGCTGCCTCTGTCTCCTGCAACAATAGCGTAAAATCATCTTGTATACTAATATTTGCACATCCCTAGCCTGACTCACGTGCAGATCTGAACACATATTGCAGCTTCCCCGCACAGGTAGCTACTTCCACGCCTGTTTGGCAGAGAATTACGCTAGAGCAAAGAGAAAAGAGGAGGAAAGCCAGCCATGGAATCCAGAAGTCTCCAGTTCTGGGTCTCCGCTTCAAACCTTATGAGTGCCATCGCTTCGCCCATGCTGGCAGTTTGCTTCCTCCTCCGAGGCTGATGCTGCGACATCCCTTGCTGGATCCCACCAGCCCCGAACCCGAACGCTGGCCCTTTGCCTAAAGGAGGGAGCAGACGAAGGGGAGGACTGCGGAGATCTCTAACCTCTGGCAGGGGTATCTCAAGCTCAGCGAGTCTTAAAAATAACGGGTGTAGTACCTGACACACACACCTTTCCAAAGCAGCTGAGGAGCCGCATCCCGTTACGAGTAGGGTGACGAATGAATCCGGCCGGCAGCCGCCGTGCGGGGTGAGGCGCGGGGAACGGCCAGGGAGCACACTCCAACCAGCGACCGCGCTCCGGCAGCCGAAATTCCCCGCCTTCTGGAGCGCAGCACGGCAGCCCCATCTCTCAGCCTGCGCCCAGTTAGTCAAGGGCCGCCTCTTCCAAGGAAGGGGCTCTCGCGAGCGCTGAGTAAGCCCAAGTAGCCGGCACATTAGCCATCACCGGCACCTTTGCTCACACAGACAGCAAGTACTGGCTTTTACAATGCAAAGTCCACTCAGGGCTTGGATTACAGCTTTCCAGAGCTTCTGCCAGTGGCACCACTGGAAACACCAGTTTGGGCTTGATTTTAAGTGTTCAGTAGCATTTGGCAACCGGATAAATGAATGTGACTCTGAAAACCCTTTCATGCTGCGACGAGGAAATTCTCCAAAACCAGAAAGCAACACACAGCGCTTCCTGGCAAGCCAGAGAAAAATCCTTCTGACACACAGTTAAAACAAATAAAAATAAAACCCCAGAAGCAAACAACAAAAAACCCCAGCTCTTTTTAAAGACTTTTTTATAGCATTCGCTGCAGGCACGGGACTTGCAATGAGCACCCTCAGCCAAAAATCCAATCCTGACAGTAGCAAATGAAGCATCTCATCCGAACAGCGCGATACTTACGGTAGAGACAGCCGGCATCCCCTCCGAGCCGGGACCATCCCGGGCAGCACCTGTATGCCGTCCGGTATTTCGCCTGGTACGCCTGTCGGTAGCCCGTGTAATAGGCAGTCCTGGAACACAACAAGACAAGATGATACCCCCCGGCCCACGTGAATTCCTGCAGGAGGAGGGAACTGGAAAGAACAGAAGTTGCAACTCTACCTGTGGAGGTAACTAAACCGAGGAGTTTGGCTTTCAAATGTGCTGACGGTTGTTTCCACCTGGTCTAGCAAGGATCGCTGATGCTAAGAAAACACTCGTTAATTTACTGTAATCGGGAACACGAGAGACTGGAGTGGCCAGGTCCTCCCAACACCCCTGGCTCTTTTCTCCCTTTCTAAACTATTGCACAGCTCTGAGCTCCCCTCTCAAACTACTCGTTAACAAAGGAAGCGTAAATTTTAAGAACAAGAGGCATTTCAGTCCGGCTTTAGTGCGCACGAGCAGGGGTCTCCAAGGGGCTGGCGAGCTAAAAAATCGTCAGAATCCTGACGGGAATATCAAGCAACTCAAAAAGCTCTCCATGCGGCTGTGTTTTAAATAGCAAGGCTTCTAGGGGTTAAGGCTGGCAGAACCGATTCCCTGATGGAAAGGGCTTTCGCCTCCTCCGTTCTCCTTCCGCCGCGCCCTGCGGTAACCCGCAACTAGACATCGACGAGCCCAGCGCCGCAGCCAGCGCCAGGCCGGCCGCGCCACATGCGTGACCACGTCTCTCCCGTCTTCCCAAAAAAACCTAGAAGCCCTCCCCGGCCCGGCCCGGCACCGGGAGGCGACGGCGCAGCCGCCTCTCCAGAAGCGGCGGCCGTGGCCCCGCCGCTCGGCAGAGCCGGCGCAGGCTTGGCAGGGGATGCTGCGCTCAGGTAGAAGCTGAAGGTCCCTTTAACAGCTCCTACTAGTTACTCGCAGGGTGGGAGCTGGGGTAGTAAAGCGGGGATTGATCTGAAGCATAAATAAACAAAAGCGACGCTTCTTTCCCGGAAATGTGATGCTGTGTGTATGTGAAAATCGCAACCCAGAGAAAACTTTTGAAGCCGATTTTTAAAAAGCTCCTTTGGCAGAACATGAAACTGCTCCACCAAAGCAAATCAGACAAACAACAACAAATATTTGGCACAGCAGATGTGTTGTACACGTCCACTGAAAATATTTATCCTAACTCAGTCTAGTTGTTTGAGTTCGTCTGAATGTTTCTACAAAAAACCCGAAAGACCGGTGAACAATTAATTCCCGTGAAGGAAACCTTCGGCTGCTCTTCGTGCCAACCAGCATATGGAAGCACAGCTGAGAAAAATAAAAGCAGATACCCATTTTTTTGTACGAGCTGTTAACAAATTATGAAGGAAATACTCGTGTTCCAGAAGCAGCTGAGAAAGCAATTTGCAGTCTCTCAGGCACCAGGACAGCTAGCAATCAGGCGCAGATCCATCTGGATCCTCTTGGTACCAAGAGCTCTCCCCCAGCCCAGCCCAGGGCTTTAAGGCGGTGGGCAGGGTGCCTCAGGGAGCACAAGAGGACACGACGGGTGCGGGGTGGTGCTAACGCAGCAAGCATTGCCCGCACGGGCTGTTCGGGAAAACGCTGTCCTTTCCATCCGAAACGAGAAGGGCTGCATGGCAGCAAGCAGCCTCCTCCGCCTGCCCGGCGTAAGCTCAGAAACGAGGAGGAGAAGGTCTTCCAAGGAATAGTAACGCAGGAGAGCTCAGGACTAAGCCTGGCCGCCTTTCTGCCCCCGACAGCACCCTGAACAACCTCATTTCCACGAGTCTCGGTGAGCTTGATGGGCCACTTCAGATCCTTAAGTCAGCCCGAGCGGGTTCGCAAGGAGATGCAAATATTTTGACAGCCTCGGTTGCCTGTGGATATCTGGATGCCGCGGACTGGAAAGAACCGCATAGGAGATACTTTATCTTCAATGTTTCTGTTTTCTTTTGTGTTTTAAGGAGTCCCTGGCACAGAAAATGTTGAATGAGCCAGAACTAATGGAACCCAGGCTTACAAATCCTGCTGTGTCCTGCTGCTGGAAAATCCACTTCCAGCCCCTCTGGGACAGCGCCGTCATTCCTCCGAGTTTCGTTACTGAGGGCTGAGCGAAGCTACCTTCCGCCGCTCCCTAATTCGGGGAAGGGACACAACCAGCGGCAAAAGCATCACTTTACCAGGAACGCCAAGCGGCGCAGCCCAGAGGGTGCTCAGTTCCTCCGCCGAGGAGCAGACGCTGGCTCTCCGGGCGGGCAGGACCCATGCCCTGGGGGTGCGGAGCAAGGTTGGTTCCTATTTTTAGGAAATGTTGCGATCCAGTGCTCTAGGCCCAGATACAAGTCCTATAAAAACCAATGCTGCTGGTTTTGGAAGGCACCAACTCAGCAGACGACCAGCCCCTCGGCCGCCCCGCCGGCCCCTGCCTGCCCCAGCCCGCCCTCCCTCCTCTGCCCACCTCCCCTAAACCGCACGTAGAGCTTAGGCAAAGCGATGGGACTGTAGCAGCGTCTGCAGCACCCCAAACATGCCCGGGGATTTTAGGAAACGAGCCCTAACGCTTAGGAACCCTGCACGGCAGTGACCCGCGCTGCAGCCCCTGCAGCCGGCTGCTCCTCGCCAGGCAGGTGGGCTAGGCAGCTAGGCTTCCTTTCACCCCGCAAAGGAAGAGCAGATGCCGGGATTTTCCCAGTCGCATCCATGAACTCAAAGGCACCGAGGCCGGTTTCAGGCCAGCCCTGTGTGTGTCAGATCCCGGAGCTGTTAACAGGCTTCCTGAGCCCCGTTGCTGCCGGAGCCGGGTCCAAGCGGAGCGGCTCCAGCGGGTGGGACAGAGGCTGCGCAGCATCCCTGCGAATGCCGAAGCTGCGCGCCCCGCTGCCCTCAATCGCTCGGCACAAGAGATCTTCCCTCTGTTGGAACCAGCTTGCTGCGGTGGGAACTCCTGAAAGAAGCTTAGAGCGAGGGGATGCGGGACAAAATCTTGCCTGAGGAAAGTGCTGCTGACAGTCCTTTTACTGTCTTGCCTTCAAAATTCCTTGGGTGAAATCCCTCACAGCACCTCTGGGCTTCACCTCTGTATTTTCATCAGGAACAGAGTTTTAGCACTAGGCTGTTCTGATCCTTATAATGACGCACGACAGAAAGTGTTTTCCTTTCAGTTCCTTGATTTACAATGTCAAAAACGTACGTTGAAGAACTAAAGGGACGGCTGGGTCTGAAGAGTTCCCAGCCTTTGAAGTAGAAGCAGACAGGGCACCTATCATTTCAAAGTCCTCTCTTAAAACACGCTCAAAAGACGGACTCTGTTTGCTCCTTTATTACCACTACACAGATATCATCACCAAGATAATTACTGGCCATTACAGGTTAGGAGGAATTCCAAAAGTCAAGACTTAAAAGCTGTCTCTAGGCCAAGATGCTCCTTTGAAACTACTACTATCATTACTATTCTGTAAAGGCTTCTAACTGCCTAATGAGGCCGGAAAAGCAGCTGGAGCGCAGAAGAAGATTGGGCACGTTGCAGTTTGGCTGCTGCGCAGGTAAGAAAAGCGCATTATTCGCACCGCTGCACGTGTTCGTAGCCCTCCCTCTGCAACCCCTCCTTGCTTGGTCTCCCAGCTCCCAGTAAAGGCCAGTCGGCCACTCAAGGGACACTGCGATTAGCTGAACAACCGTATCGGTTCTCTGCTCAGGGTACATTCAAACTCCTTTCTTGCCTGCGCAAGCCTAACTCCGCTGAGCTGTACGCTCTCCCGACGTGGGCCTGAGCACGGTCCTGCTCACGGTGCGCAAGGAAGCCGACGACCCTGCAGCCAGGCCTGCTAACCACCGCCACAGCAGCCACCCGTCCCCACGGAGCATCACGTGCACGACGGCCACGCTTATCGGCTTTTTTTAGACTGTGCACCATAAAGCTCACTTGGACCCAGCTACTGCCTTCAGCTCTGCAAAACTACAGAGGCATTGAGATGCCTCTGCTCTGAAGCCGAGACATCTAAAGATACAGGAATAACGCGCATGATGCGATTAAGTCTTTTCCTTACCGTGGCATCATCATAGGGAACAGAAGACTGGAAACAGCTAACCCCAACGACAAAGCTTCTTTCGAACAAAAGCGATACCTCTTCTCTTCGGCAATTCCTTAACAGCTTAAAAACCCTCAGCGTCACAAAGATGCCAGGTAGAGTCAGAAACCCCTCCAGCTAGATGCACGTAGGATTTACAAAATCTCTCACAGTCTCCTGGTTTTAGCCAAGAAAAATATCTAATAAAATAGCTCTCCTATTTACAGCTAACTGGCGGGTTCAGAGCCGCATCTCTCCCTGCACGTAGCTCTCTGTTTCCATCGGCCCCGAAACGAGCGGCATTGTTACCCTAACGCCAGACCCGCTGAAGGCCGGGTACCAGGCGCTGGGTACCCTCTCCTCCATCCCTGGAGAGGTGCCGGGGATTGAGGAGAGCCACAGCCGCGCAGTCTGGTCACTAAGGCTCCTCGGAGGGTACCACGCAGTTACCGAGGCTGCCTCCCGTGCCCGACCACAGCCCGGGCAGCAGGACGGGCTCACGCGCGGCTCTTCCCAGCCCTCACCTCCTGCGCCCGGACCCCGCCGGCTGCGCAGCCGCTGCCGGCGCCACGGGCTCTGCCCTTTGCAGGGACGCCAAGTGAGCGGCAAGCGCCCTTCCCCGCTGCTGCTGGTGAGAAGGAACCGATTTTCATCACGCAAGGAGCGAACCAAGCTCGAAGGAAGAACACGTACCTCCGCTCGTAGCCCGTGCACCACCGCCGTCCTCCGCAGTCCTGCTTCCACACTTTGAGGGTGCGGGTGAAGGCCTGGACACACGGCTGCCGATGCCCCACGATCGCCAGCTCCTGCTCCGCGCAGACGTTTGGCCTGGCACAGAGAAACAGAGGTGTACGGGGGTCTGCACGCTCCTGTGAGAAGAGTGCAGTGCTTCCACCGCTTAAACAGGCGCCGGCGAGGGGCAACTTCAGTTCCTTGCTGAAGGAGCGGGAAAATCTTATGCAATACACAGTATTTGCCTCCTCGTTTCGTTAAATCGGTGCAGGGAAAAGAAATCTGCCAGGTCGGCCAGCCACAAGCAGTTGTCAAGGGCAGCCGATCCACCTCCCCCAAAAACTCTTGGATTTAATGCTCTTGTGATCAGATAGCGTCCTAACAGCGCGGCACCGGCACCACCGAAACGTACAGCACAATAATATCACCTGCATTTCTCAGAAGCACGTCATTAGGCCTTCGTGAATCAGCTAAACACTGGAGGACTACAAGGTGAGCATCGCAAACCCGCATTCACAGCTGGAAAAGTGCCGCACAGAGAGAGGACGCGTTGAGCAATGCCGCGCTGCGAGTCGGCGGCCGACACGGGAAGCCCGCTCCGTCCTGAGCCCCCGCCGCAAACCTCCAGACCTGCAGCCCGCCACGAGGCTCAGATACAGCACCAGAAATCCAAAGCCGTGTGGATTTATAACGCTGCAACACAGACAAACCTCGGTGAGGCTGGGAAGCCGCTGACATTTCGTACCTCTACAGCCCACTTGAAAAACGCAGCAGTGCCTTTCCCACTGGCACATGAAGGCTGATTTTTAGCCTTCAAACAGAGAGGATGGATCAGGAAAGAGGCAGCAGCCCACGCGATGCGGTAGGACTCTGATTTCTGTGTTTGTCCCTTCTGTCCACTCTCGGTTGATGAAGAATACATATGCTTTCTTTGCACCTAGGGGATTATTTTCCTGACTCTTGTCACTGCAAACACCGATGATATCTGCATCTTCTGACAGTGTTTGGCAAAAAACCCTACTCTGCCACGAGCAATGATACATCATTTTATCAACACTGCTTTAAATTAGAATTCAGTTTGCTGTCTTAGATGCTTTCTCGCTCGTTCAGAGCTAAGGGCTGCAAGACTAATTCCAGTAAATCAAGTGAACACATATAACTCAGTGAGTAAGAAAATAAGGAAAATACCATTTGCACTTTATTTCTTTTCTAATCCTAACTCTCCTTCACCAAATACGAGTCAGTAGTTTTAACTAAGAACGAAGAGGGAAACATTTGCCCCTGACTTAATAAGTTAGGAGCCGTTCATTATTTGGGACTGCTTCCGTTGCTTCCAACTCTTCAAAAGGGAGCGAGAGTTTTCACAGAAATACTTTCTACAAAAGAAGTTAAACTAAATAATTTGGACGTGGCGAAGCGTAGAGGTCGCAGCTGGCATCTGACTGCTCCGAGACGTTCCATGACACCGCCGTTACAGCGAGCCTGGCAATGCCTTCGGGGATTAAGGGTGTGTTTCCTTCCCCCTCCAGCTTCGCTCTAACATCTCCTCTCGGCCTCCCCCCACGTGGCCACTGCCGAGCCGCTTGCCTCGCAGCGCGCCGCACGCAGCGCTTCAGCAACGCCACGGTCCCCAGCCGGGAGCTGCCGCAGCGAGCGGTGTTCCCCTGCCCCCCGGACCTCCTCTGCTGTCAGCCTGCGGGCCCCTCACCTCCGCGCTCGCCCCACGCCCAAAAACCGAGCCGAAAGGAACCACGAGGTCGGCGGCAGCACCGTCGCGGCGGCGTTTCGTACGGCGAGGAAAGGTTCCTGCCTGCCCCAGGGGGTGGGGGGGGGGGTTACGGGCATCGTCAGCCATGCCCTACGGGGAGCGACGGCGCTTCCCAGGCGCTGGCGTTTTCTTCTCTCCGGCGCTCCGGCACACATCTCCTCTCTAGCATCTCATCCCAGAAGTCCTAAAAGTACTTGTCAAGGCAGGAGCGCAAAATCTCTGGCGTGGGGAGAGAAGGCATGTTCTTGCAAAACCTTTATATCTGCTGAAAAGGAGCCCTTTTCAATCGAGAAGTTAAAAACACCAGGGAGGGTAGCTGGGAGTTAGCACGCCATGCGACACTGCGTTCATTTACAGAAGGAATTAGAGCAATCCCCCTGCACCGAGAGATCATCTTCTGGCAGGAGACCAAATTTGCAAGGAAGTTTTCCAAAGAAGCCAAATGATTAACGCCAAGCGGTAACTGTAAAATTGAATGAAAAAGAACAGACTACGTGCTGCTAGAGTAACAGCAAAAGGGGGAGCGAAACACACAATAAGAAAGATACGCGAAGTGCAATAGAAATAGCAGGTCTGTGAAGAAAGGTCAAACTACCGACACAACCTCTCGCGCTCGCACAACAGCAACATTTCAGTTAAAAACAGCGAGTTACCTCCCACAAGCAAAGACTGTCCGGATTTTCAGATTTCTATTCCCCTTTATGCAGACCTGGTACCAGATAAAGAAACACAGACCGGCCCTCCCTCCCCTGCACTCTCTCCGCTCCTCCCTTCACCCGTGATTTTAAAATGCTGTCTTTAGCTTCTGCTTTACGGTTCCCCGCCCTATAAAAACACTGGGGTATTCTTTTCTTGCTACTTACATGTGGGGCTGAAGTTCCTTCCCAGAAGCAAGAGAAGACACTCGCAATGCAAGGATGAATGACAGTGCCACCGCACGAAACTCCATTGCAACAGCTCCTCTCTCCCCCCAAGGTGCTTCCAGTGGGCGCCTAGAAGATCTCACAGCCTTCTCAAAGCACGACCTGCGAGTGCCTCTTCCTCAACGGAGGACGCTCCCGGCCACCTCCTGTTCCCAACTTGCCGGTGTCTCTCTTTCTTGCAAAGGACAACGCTTGCAAAGGAATTCTTGCGCGGGGAGAGCAGATTTCTCATTCCTAGATGCTCCCTCCGGTACGGGTTCAGTTCAGCAAGTTTCTTCAGTCCGTGGGCAACTAACGTAGCGCAGGTTGTCGCCGGGTTTTTCCCAAAACCAAACCTGGCTTCTTCCGCTCCTTTGCCCGTAGGGAAACGTGCTGAAGCGACTTTTCCTTCTGGCATCTGCTTCTTGACAAAGCCCGAGGACCCGGTGGCTCACAAGACCTGGGTTCCGTCCGGCAAGGAAGCCCCATGCGGGTTTAGCCGACCTGGAGTTGCGATCCACTTCGCAAGGCGATATAAAAACGGGCCCTCGGCAAGGGAAAGGCAAGAGGAGGGGTGCTCTCCCGCACGCCGGGAAGGCCACCTCCCAGAGGGCTTTTCCAGAAGCAGGCCCAGCGCTCGTTTACCCCATCCGCAGAGGTGAGGCCATCCTCCTGCTGCAGCTCCCCACCTTCCTCCGGAGACGGGATCGAGTAACTCCGGCGCGCGCGCACGCGAAGAGCGGCTTCCCTGCCTTTCAGGGGAGTAACCAAACTTTCCTCCTGCCTTTCCCAGAGCCTTTCCCAGGTCTCGCTCCTTTCCCTCACATGCTCTCTTGTTTCTTTTCTTGCTGACAGTCAGAAATCCCTCCCACCAGCTGTGCCCAGCCCGAGGAGAGGAGGGGGGAAACCCTGCAGAACAGTAGCAGAAAGGATTCGGGTTTGTTTCTCGCAAGACAGCTCTTTTGCACTACCCAAGGCCAGCTCCGTACACACCACCCCAAATCCCTTGCCCAGCAGCTCTACAAATATCCCACAGAGATTTAATCTTGCCCGCGCACTCTAGCAGATAACAAAGAAGCCGATCGCTTCCCAAGGAAATTCTGCTGTGCACGTAAAACGGACAGGGACACATCCGACTTCTCGGCTGCTGGAGCGCTGCTGAGCGACCAGTGCCCGGGGTGGCGGGGGCAAGAGGGAGTTGGGGAACAAGATTAAATTGCTATCTGCCTTTTCCCACCAAACTCCCCACTACGAAAGGGAAACAGCACAAAAAGAGGCGCTGATAAGGATTTTGCTGACGCTGGCTGACAGTCCGCCGGCCCCTGTGAAATGAGAAAACGGAGAGAGAGGTGCCTGAGCCCGGTTCTCACATGGGTCACTGCTCAGTTTCCTCTTCCAAAAATCTGCCGCAAGTATCACCAGCCGTTATTGCCAGGCTTGGCAGCAACGGTGAGGACCGAGGAGCTTAGAGAGGGCCGAGCTGTCTCCTGCCTTCCTTCCTGTCGGCGCCCAGCAGCCAACACAGCAGGACGGGGAGGAAGAGAGCAGAGCAGGGATGCTGCACTGAAACTCTCCTGCCTCAAGAACCTGCCGGCAACCTCTCTCGCCAAGGGCGAGGAGGAATGACAGCAGCAGCGGGGCACTGCTCCGCTGCCCTGGGGCGGCCCCTGGCAGCCCCGACCGTCGGCAAATGCCGATTTCTGTGGGAGAAGTAGGATAAGAAGGTTTGGGCAGTTTCAGCGCCCGTGCCACGCGCGTGTTTTGCCACTGAAAGACAACCATTACATCAAGACTAAAGTCACCAGGGAGCCATGCCCAGAAGTTGGTAGCTCCTGGAAGAAACCGAAGCAGCTGCTTTTTACACCTTAACCCTTCCAAAGTCGCAGCAGTTGCATAAATCATGTAGGTCGGAGAAAAGAGCAGGTAAGAGGGGCTAATGGTTCCACTTAGAGGTAAAGTATCTGCCAAGCCTGACAGGTGGGAAGACAACATCCTTCATCCTTCCTAGAGAAGAAAGGCAACTACATCACATGTTTTATAAGGATGGAGAGAGCTCTGGCATACAATAAATGCCGGCCTCTGTTTTCCTGTCAGGACTTTAAAAGTTAGGACTTTTCTTACAGTAGGAAACCGTAAGACATCTCCCCGTTAGTCTTTCAGTGCTAACTCACTACTGCAACCCAAAAGCTTTCTTCACACTTAGCCGCTCCTCCGTTTGGGTCCAGCTTTCGCAAACGCAGTGCTGGGTACGTGCTACCCGGGACTTACAAGACGTCCGGGTGAAACCTCGGGGTGCGGCGAGGCACCAGTCGCTCCCAGCCCTGACCAAATGCCCGCTGGCGGGGCGGTAGGAAGGGTAAAAGGGCTCCTGCCCTCCAGCCCAGCAGGCAGGGAGCGGGCAGAGCCTGGAGCATGGCTTGGGCAGAGCCTGGAGCGTGGCTTGGGCAGAGCCTGGAGTGTGGCTCCCTCTCCAGGACACGACCAGGGACAGGGATTCTTCCCGAGCCAGCCACAGCTTCCCAAGCTGTCTGAGGACAATCCTGGCTGCCAGACGGGCAGGCGAGGACTGGGTAAGAGGAGCCAGCCGGGCTGCCGGGGCTGCGGGAGGCAGCGGCAGCGGCAGCGGTGCGCTCAGCCTCTCGGCTGCCTGCAGAGAGCAGAGGGAGAAGCTCCGGTGGAAAAAGCTGTGCTCTGAGCGCGGCGTGCGAAGCCACCGAGCGCAAAGCCGAGCCCGCAATTCTGCTGTCAGTCGCTGTCAAGAAAGCCGTGAGGCTTCCCGTTCAGACAGGCTCACGTGAGCAAGGGCTGCAGAGAGTGCAGCAGAGAATTCCTGAAACACATGCGAAAGACAGGTATCTGAAATCCAGCACTGTCTGTGAAGTGAATTGAATGTGTTTTCCATCTTGTACCGTTTCCCAGCACAGCTGCCTGCTGAAGATGGCATCCTCTGGCTGAGGGTAAAACAGCCCTGCAAAGTGGTGGAAGACACAATACGGTCCCATAAATAGCGATGATAATATCTGCACTAAAGCCAGAGACCACAGCAATAGACATACTAACTCGCCATTTGTTCCCGAGCATCATTTAATCTTTGCTATCAAGCACGCTGAATGCAGCAGGGGCTTTAGGGCTCTAAACTCGCCGTTCCCCCCTTGTTCTGCCTCACTCCGTCACCTTCCTCTGCTTCACCTGCCGCATCACGCCCGGAAATTTTGACCATAAGGCTTTTGTACATCTGACCAAGATTTGCTTCACAGCAGCTCTGACCGGCCTCCGTAGATCCACAAACCTCGTCCGTGTGTCGGACTCTGCGTCCCCGAGCAGAGCAGCGCGCTCCTTTTGCCTGAGCTCCCTGCGTGCCCGCTCTTGCAGCCGAGGCCCGGGCAGAGAACCCGGGGGGGACGGGGCAGGCCTCGCACGGCCCCGGGGGCCCAGCGCCGACAGCACCCGCCACCCCCGCCGGGCCCCGGGCAAGGCGGAGCGGGAACCGCCGCCCAGAACCGCGCCGCTCCTCCTCCTCCTCCTCCTCCTCCTCCTCCTCCTCCTCCTCCTCGCAGGCGGGAGCGCTGCCGCGCATCCTGCCTTCCCACGGGTACCGTCCCTGCGCTGCGCGGGTGGGACGCTGCGTGGGTAAGACGCTGCGCGGGTGGGACGCTGCGTGGGTAGGACGCTGCGTGGGTAGGACGCTGCGCGGAGCAGTGCCGCCTCCCGGCGCGGAGCGGGGAGAAGGCGGGCTCGGCGGCCGAGCTTACCGCCCGCCCCGGCCCGCCCCGGAAGGCGGCGAACACCCGGCCCGGCCCCGCCGCGATGCTGCAGCTCCGGGACGCGGTGGAGGGCGGCCCGGCCGGCGGCCCCGCCGCGCTGCTGGTACCGGGGGAGGCCGGGCCGCCCTTCCCGCCCGCCGCCGCCGCCGCCGCCGCCTCCCCGCCGCCCCGGCAGCGGCTGCGGCCGCTCAGCGTGCGCACCGCCACCCGCGCCGGCCGCCTCCGGGAGTACTTCGTGTTCCGGGTACGGGCCCGCCGGGAGGGGCGGCGGCACCCCCCCGTCCGGCACCCCCTTTTCCTTCCCCCCCTTGTTTCCCTTTTCCCCCTTGTTTCCCTTTTCCCCTCTTATTTCCCTTTCCCCCCTTATTTCCCTTCCCCCCCTTATTTCCCTTCCCCCCCCTTATTTCCCTTTATCCCCCTTATTTCCCTTCATCCCCTTTATTTCCCTTCATCCCCCTTATTTCCCTTTATCCCCCTTATTCCCCTTTTCCCCCCTTATTTCCCTTTATCCCCCTTATTCCCCTTTCCCCGCCTTATTCCCCTTTTTCCCCGCCTTATTCCCCCTTTTCCCCGCCTTATTCCCCTTTTTCCCCCCTATTTCCCTTTTTCCCCCCTATTTCCCTTTTTCCCCCCTATTTCCCTTTTTCCCCGCCTTATTCCCCTTTTTCCCCCCTATTTCCCTTTTTCCCCCCTATTTCCCTTTTTCCCCCCTATTTCCTTTTTTCCCCCTTATTTCCTTTTTCCCCATTTAGCCCGGCACGATCGAGCAAGCGGTGAACGAGATCCGCGTGGTCGTGACGCCCACGGAGGACGGGGAAGTGCAAAGCGTCTGGCTGCTGACCGAGTGAGTAGCGCTGGCGCCGAGGGCGAGCCGCCTCTCGCTGCGCGGTTAGCCGGGCTCCGGGCGAGGTTTGGCCCCGCATCCATCACGTACCTCTTTCAACACCGCGCGTGCCGCAGCGCGCTGTGGTATCAAAGTCTTGTAAATATTAATGCTGGCGACGCGGGTGTAGACGCCTTCAAGCGGCCTAGGGCGGCTGCGTCGCAGCGCTGGTTCGGTGTAATCCACCCCACTGAAGGGCTCGGATGAAAGCCCCCGAGTTACCTCATTACAAACCCCAGGACAATACAGAATTCACTCGTGCGCTAAACCCGCTCAGGTAGCTTTAATAAGCTACTTCATCAAAAGCCGTGCCTGTGCACCGAGTTACGGGCCGTTAGCCCTATAATTCACCAGGGAACAAAATGGAAGCTGACAATTTGCAATGCATCTGGAGTAGGGGATAGGGGCAAAGCACGAGCCGAGCACGCCTGCTCCTTCGCAGCAACGCTTGGCCAGGTTTGCGGCCCCGAGCGCTCCTTGCGGCGAGCAGAAGGCCGGGGCGGTTTCGGTCCTTTTGCCGTGGCACGAGTCGCGCCGGCAGGGAGAGGCAGAGGGAAAGGTTCAGCGATCAATAAAGCTCGGTGGCGTTATCTTCCCAGAATTGATCACTGGAACAACGAGAAGGAGCGCCTCGTTCTTATCACGGATTGGTCCCTCCTGATCTGCAAATACAACTTCATCAGCCTGCAGTGCCAGCACGTGACGAGGATAGCCCTCAGCGCAGTGGATACCATCTCTGTAGGAGAGTTTGAGTTCCCACCTAAGTCTCTGAACAAGTAAGTTGACGTAGTAATGCTGTCGTGTCATTGTCACTCTTGCGGTGTTATTGTAAATAGTTGGAGCTGTCAGCCTTGGTCACTGACCATTAGATGAGTTGGAGAAGTCTTCCTTTTGCTCCTGTGACTTTTTGTAAACAATTAGTGAAGCTTCATTACACCACCTCAGAGTAGCTGCTCTTTTGCTGGGACGGTTAGCGGTTACGGTAAGAGCGAGTTGCTCAAGGACTTTCGAGATAAGATGAATAGATTTGGGAGCAGAAGTTCATCACCATTATGCGATGCAGTAAGTAGGTCTCTTTCAGACGGCACATTTCTAATTAAACTTGCCTCAAGGACTCGGAAGCCTTACCATATTAATCCTGCTGTCTTCAATATCAGGCGAGAAGGCGTCGGTGTTCGAATTCAGTGGGACAAGCAAAGTCGCGCCTCCTTCATAAACAGATGGAACCCGTGGTCCACCAACATCCCGTACGTCACCTTCACCGAACACCCGATGGCAGATGCCGATGAGAAGATTGCACCCCTTTGCCTCGTAAGGACGTCACCTCTCCTGTGCTAGCTGGCTTTTTGATCTCATAGGCTGGATACGAACTTAGATGATTTTGAAAAGATAGAGCCGTTAAATCGAATAGAAGCGGTTAAATCGAAGAGACAGAACTTAGAGCTAGATTTCCCCATTCTCCAAATATTGCCTTGCAGGGCAGCCCAGCTGTCAGTTTTTGCCCGCTACCCGTAGATGGTTTATACAAGAAGGAAGCCGCAACTTCCAAAGGTGCAGAGTCCTGTAAAACCCAAAAGAAAACGCGTCTTGGTGCTGCTATTCCCGCTCTTGCTCACCTGGCAGGCCGACGCCTGACTTTTCATCTAGGACTGCCAACTAATTATTAAAATAGTTTAATTGCTAACTGTGAACCTTCGCTTACGCGGGTCTCAGTTTTTCTTTCAATAGCTGCTTTCCTCCAAAGGTTTCCTTAAAAATAGAATGCTGTGGTAATTTCAGTTCCCCACATTGGCGGTAAGGGTAGGAGGACTACAGTCAGAAATAAAAAATAGTAGCCACCGATACATCTTTACCCATCTAGCCCATGTGTTTAAGTTACACGTAAATAGCGTCCTGGTATGAAGTTAACTGTATCGTTAAGGTTAAATGTCAGAACGTACAGTTTCTCATGGTACGCGAGATCCACGGCCAGTACAGCTTTAGCGTTACTCCTTTACAATTCAACCTCGGCAGCCGTTTGCCTAACGATTTTTAAGAGAATGGGAAAACATGACGGTGATTTTTTTTCTTTCAGTTGGAAAACTTTAAAACTCAGCTGATTCAAGCTGTGAAGAAAGCCCATAAGGAGTGTCCGCTGCCAGGAAGGGCTAACGGCGTGCTAGTGCTGGAGCGTCCTCTTCTGATCGAGACTTACCTGGGATTGATGTCCTTCATCAACAACGAGGCCAAACTTGGCTACTCCATGACAAGAGGCAAAATTGGATTTTAAAATTCATTGCATTTTAAAATTCATTGCATCTAATCTTTTCAAGGGGAAGTGATTCGATACTGGTCTGCTGGGGAGAGCACGCTGTGTGGCAGAATCCTCGATAATCGAAGCGAAGAAGTCAGGGGAACGAAAGGGGGTGGGTGTAGATCTAACGGCTCGCGGGAGGCCCTGCTCCTTACGGTCAGATTAATCCGAAGCAGACACAAGGTAGCGTCACGCTCGTATTTTCCATTTCTAACTACACGTTCTACCCTGTTAACTAAGTGCGATTGGTATCCGCTGCAAACACTCCGCACAAATACCCAAGGTACAGTAGAACGTCCGTGCCGTATGACAGCTGTGTCCCTAGCCGGGGTGTCAAATCGTGTGGCGCGCTTGGGATTGATTCGCATTGCTTCAAGAGGTAGTGGTGTTCACGGCTACAGTAATCTTAGCGTTTTGATCAATGCCTGTTACGAGTTCCGAAAGCCGTGTCAGTCATTCTTTAGCAAAAGTCAGCAGGTTTTGTTAAAGCTGTACATCTGCTCAGAAGCAGTGTACGTGAACTATCACTTTGTCAGCTGAAGTGGATGGCTGAATATGCGTTTAGTAGCTTTTTGTCAAAACACCTCCCTCTAGCAGAGTCTAACTCCCTCCTTTCTTACGTATGTGTTCTTGCTGCAGCCATAGAATAAAGACTCGCTTGAGAGACTATTGCCAAAAGCCTCACAAACACATCTGCCTTCAAAGCTATTGCTTAGAAAACTGAAAAGGAATTCTATTTTGATTAGATTTATATTCTTAGCAGTTTTTTTTCAATCTACTGTCGTTTGGGACAGCAGCAGGGCAGGACTTTTTCATGGAGACAGAAAAAACTTTAAGCCCCGGACACCAATCTGGATTTATGCATTCTTGCACTTAACCTCATGCAAGTGTCCAGTAATGAAATTTAGAAGCAGCGTAAGAGACACTGCAAGTGAAATTGCTCATGAGGTTACTCTAACAAGTTCTTTCATCGTGTGCGACCTTCTGTACGTGCCATTTTATCAGAGCATTTATCCACGCAACTGCAATGCTGAATAAACGCTGTGCTGCAGTGGTGTTTCTTTGAACTTAAAGTAGATGTCTGTTTACGAAACTCATGTAAAGCTGAAGTCATGATAGAATGCAACAAGTTGCATGCCCCTCTCAATGCATTTCCCGAGATATCTATTTAATTTTCATTAACCTTGCAGTAAAGTTCGATTTCAGCTCGGTTTGTTCTTTGTTCTTCATTTTGTGGAGACAGAGGCGGTGAAATTAAGTAGCAAAAGAAAAAACATCCAAAAATTCCTAAACAACGGGCTCCCTTCCTTTGACGAATACGGTGGCTGGCGACTCAGGTTAAAGATAAAGGATGGTCCCACTGCTCTTTGACCCGTCCACTCCAATCTGGCACTAGATAGTCGGGTCAAAAGCTCCCATTTCAGTTGCCCGGAAAATATAATTCTAAAGTCTCAGTTATGATCCTTCTTGCAAGGATTCCATGCCATAACTCCGTGGCAGCCCAGGCACAGCTCCTGTCACCTGCTAACATCTTAGTCCAGAAAAGCAAAATTGTTACAGCTGACTTCATTTGCTTTCTGAACAAAGAACTTGTTTTGCTTTAACAGTAATTGATGTGCTAGAAAGTGTCTTACTGACGTATCTACTTCTGCTGCCATATTTAATTCTAATACACCGGAAAAATCCCTTGTCTTACAAGAGCAGATATAAACTGTACACTGTTGCGTGCAAGTAACTGTTCCCTTGTGCTGGGATAAGTAGCTACGTAATCACATCGCTGATGATACAGAAACAGACTTTAGAATGGAGAAGTGCAGGTCTATAGTTAGAGTCACACCAAGTTCGTAACTATCAAAATATTTATTGGAAATTATAAAATTTAAATAATAGCTATACATTATATACACAGCGCTACAATTTTAGAAAATAAGGTTTCGTAGTCGACAAAGGTCAAGAGAAAGTTCAACTACATCGATACTACAGTTTTCTTGAAATCCAGACTTCATTCTCTACACTTCAGTTGCTACGTCACTTCGTTCAAATGCAATCACAGTACTTTACACATTGGAGTTTGGGTACGCTCCTTCAAATAAATAATCTATAAATACAAAAACTTCAGATGGGGCGACAGGCTTCGACCCCCTTCCTCATTCTTCCTCAAACTTGCAAGCGTTTTTAATGCAAATGATTGTTATTTTACCTCTTCTCTTTCTAAGTAACACACACAAAAGTTGTCCTTACTCAGAAGCGCCATGGAGTCTCCGCTAGAATGCCAGGAGAGAGACACGATCTGGAAGTCACCTGCAGAAACAGAGCAGAGTTTGTCAGCAAGAAGCTGACAGTCCGTCCTCTTACTCTAGGAAAAAAGTAGCTGGAGTAAGACACACACGTTGCAAAAAAATACCCTCCCCACTGTGGAAGCCTTAACAGGGCGTTCCACTTTGTTACTGCCGCAGTAGAGGCAATCCGCTCCCCAACACGGCGGTGCGGGTAAGCTGCCTTACCCACTCCTTCCCCCAAAGCTACGCTTACTTTGTACCCCGTATACGAGCACAGATTTTGTAGACTCGTCATTTTAACGCAGATACATGCCACCAGATTGTTCACCGGTGCAGAGCTGCGTACCCCGATGACATTGCCGCTCCTCGCGTAGAGAGGAAAAAGTTGAACCTTTGCGATTTCTTTTCTGTTTCATGTGCAGAAAGGCATTTAGGCGATCTAGCTAACGGCCTTGTGTCACTTACTGCCAACCGTAACACTTCTCATCACGCAGGCTGACTTAGGGTTCGGGTTCACGTATGTTCTTCCATCTTTCCCCATCAGATTTACCATGCACGTTTTTTTCCCCCCTTAGTGTTTTGTTGTAGCTCAGTTGTTTTCAGAATACCCCAAAACGTTACAGGCGTTTCAGAGTCTTTATTTCAACACTCAGCATTCTGCACTACAATTTCTAAACTGATATGAATAGGAATCTTGAGAAAGAATTCAACATGCCATACGATTAAAGCAACAATTAAAACATTGTTAGCCCCTGTGCTCTGTCCTCGATATATTTTACCGTGTTCACTATGTCTCATTATGAGCTCCTCTTTTTTGAGGACAGAAATACCTGTCTTTAGAAAGCTCCAAGAACACATCGGAGCCATTTACATGATGACGCTAGGACTGATTTGTAAGTGGAAAAACCTTTTGTGAGTAAGAGGCTGACGATGGCTTGTGGAAGTTACTGCAGGCAGCCTTACCTTCCGTTGGAACCTGCACTGACACACAGCCAGCCGGGGACCATAAGTAGACTTTGCTATTTCCTGTACATACAGCAAGTCGAGGCTGCCGTGGATCCCACTGGAAAGACTGGATCGCACACAGCTGCTCTAAGACTACAAACAGTTTCAGCTTTTGAATGTCCCAGATCCAGACCGCGTTAGGAATGTTATCTGTCAGAAAAGGAAGAGGTAATCATGTAAATCCCTGAAGGATAAAAAGATGACACTTTTGGTTTTTAAAGAAATGGGCATTAATGGAGGTCTAATGCAACACAAACCGTTTAGGTACACCGCAGGTTTAACACCGCTAGAGTTTTGCCTAGCAGGGCCTTCAATTTTGCCTTGGAAATATTGCAAAAAGGATAAGAGAAGCGACTTAGTTTGTCCTCCAGTCCTTCACTGGCTTCTGCCAAATTATTCACAACTATGCTGCTGTTGATGGGTTTTGCATCTGAACCACAGCTTTTGCATCCAGACGTAAACAGCCCTTCAGGACCATCGAAGGGAAAGATTAAAGGTTAATTCCATTACTTTCACTATTTGAGGTAATCCAAAGCCCCCCTACTACGGGTTGTGAAGAATTCTGCCTTTCAAGAGACACTTGCTGTAAATGGAGGAGGAAAGATTTGTGTATTTCGTTTTCTAATACAGCGAGCTCACGTACATTTGAAGAAATATAAAAAGTGCCCTGTTGTCATTAAATACAAAGCCAAGCCCGAGTTAACGCACTGATAAGCGGTTCTGGCAGCTCACAATACCTACGCTAGAAGACACCGGCTGAATTTCCTCTGTAGTTACATGTTTGCTTTCCTCTGTAGTTACATGTTTGCACAACGGAGACCTGGTTTTAGTAGGGCCAGGAGTCTTCTCATAGTGCAAAATAACCGAGCAATTATTGGCCTCGTTGCTTTTATGAAAACACAGCACATACAATGAGTAGGTTTCCCCTTTAACATAGGGCAGTAGGAACTTACCATTTTTGGTTGCCAGGAAACAGTTATCCGGACTGAATGCCAACATCCCAATTCCCATTTTGGGATTTGCCCTGTCAGCAACAGGTTTGATATACTGTAAAGGAACTGGCACCTGGGAAATGTCATCTGGAATTTGAAATAAAAGGACTTTACTAAGCAAGCCTGAACGGACAAAAGATTTAAATTCCGACTGTTAAAAGCCCCCTCATCTCTGAAGTGATAGGACCGTATTTTTCTCTTCTCCAAGATGTTCCAATCAAAAACTTCGATTGTTTTAAGATATTACATCTTCATATGAAGCGCTTACTATTCTTGCCCTTCTACAGAAAAGAGAGAGGCTAGAAATCCAGGCAAGTCTGAGATTAAACTATGAAAAAAAGAAGATATCAAATTTTCTGCTACCTTTTAACTAGTATTTCAAACAAACACCAATGCAAGACAAAGGTGATTTACAGTACCACAAACAATGAGACAGTAAAAAAAAATAGAAAGAAAATTCCTAATCATACATTGTCTGCCATCTCTTTAGTATTTCAAAGCCTGTTGTCTGGAGGCAAGTTTAAAGCACTGCTACGACTACAGCTTCTTAGACAAAAGCCAAATGGCCTTCTTCATGCTCTGCTTTTTTACATAGCCTCATTCATACCTAAGGGATTAGTTACTATCCAAAAACAGACAGCGAGACTGTAACACCTTCCGATTGGGGTTTTTTTTTTTTAATTATTGGAACTGCCACAAATTATGATAAGATTCTTGATCACAATAGTTCATCTGATTCTAGCAATTATCTGCAACAGTTCAACTAAGTCATGAGATAACACTGCATAGATTGAACAAATCAAAAAAATCCACACAATGTTACGACAACTTTTGCAAGCAACTCCAAGACTGAGATCTGGCTGCTATTTCTACACCCACGCAATTACAGCTCTTTTCTACAATATCCTGCTAGCCTCTGCCCTGCCTTCAAACCACCATGCAGGCAGCATGCCCTCTAGCAGGGCGCTTACTGCCCTGGGAGCTCTTCAGTTAACTCGGGAGCCTTGAGCAGAGCATCCAGAGGATCCATTCCAATACCAAAGAGGCAGAGTTCGCCTATCACGTTTATTTACAGGAAGATTTCACACGGCAAACTCAAGTGTCTCATTTTAGTAAACTTTGGCTTACATTTACTTTGTGTGCTGAAGAGAGAACTAGCCAATGCTCTTGTTGGAGGGAAAGAAAGTCTCTCTGTTTCAACAGATGGGGATTTCTCCACTTCTTTATACACAATCTACAAAGAAACAAGCGAGAGTTCTACAGAAGGGCCTCGGAGAATTTGAACACGGGCTATTACCAAGTCATCCACATCCCACTAACTCATTGTCAAGTGTACTGTATCTCAGCATCCCCTAGTTCATCAGTGGAGGCAAGGGCTTCAGTAGGCAACTACCGAATCCAGCACTCCCAGTGAATCATTTGCTATTTGGAACCACGATCAGGAAAACACTCCTGTGACAAATAAGCGAACCTTGAAGTCTACGAAGAATGAGTCTGCCAGAGTACACCTCATTCCTTATTCCCGAGAGCTAAATCTGGCAGTACAATAAATCGTCTTCATTACAAGGGGAACATAGATTTCATTTTCGCAACAAAGAATTGTTAATCAGATACTATCACAAATAAATGCAAACAAAGTGCAACATCACAGAAGGAAATAGCAAAAATATTTTAATAGAGTGCCTACAACATATTATTCCCAAACGCAAGCACCAAGATAAAATGCACCAACCACAATTCCTGTCCGTGTAGTAGAGATTAACCGAGCTATTTCCATTTGTTTTCCATTACATATTTTACACCTAACTGGAAGTAAGGGCATTTTTCAGTCGTGAGAAGTTTTGCTGAGGTGCATTTAACGGATCATGCCTTGCTTCTGGTGAAGAGGCATCAGCACAGCCACGTGAATATTGCAGACTTAGAGTCTACGCATGTAAACTCTGACAGGGTATCTGTCCGGACGCAAGACTAGTCCTTCCTCCGCAGTGGCATGCAGCACTACTACACTGTGTGTTCTTTTTACCTTGACGGATGAGAACAGCTTGTGATTTTTGGAACAAAAGCTACAGCTCTCCGCCTGCCGCCAACTACCTGGAATCTGTTGGGCCTTGCAAATACGGGTGCGCAAGGCTAAAAATAAACGATGACAGATGTTTACAGGAAATGCTCTTTAGGTGACCTGGATGAGCTTGTATATACAAGATGTAAATCTGATCACAATCCAGTTCCAATGGTGTTTAAAGTCACAAATCGTATAAAGCTGAGACATCTCTCCTGTTAAGTTTCCCAGTTTGCCATCATCTGCATACCCACATCTGTAACGCAATCGCCACATACATCAAAATACGCTGGCATATGACCGAAGTCACCTGAGAATCTATTAGTGCTAAAGCCGAGATGATCATATGTGTGTATTCCATCGAACTTGAAAGGATTCCTCTATGTTTTACATCCCCAAATTTTCATGCAATTTCCCAAGCCCTATTTACACATTAGGAGGGGGAAAAGCAAGGTCTCCAGAAAGAAATGTATTGACTAGCATCATTCAGATACAAATAGCAGCGTCAAAGCACTGCTAATGATTCAATGGATTTTGGATCCATACTTACAGTCTTGGTGCTAGCAATGGTCGCTGGATGCTCAAACTCTGTGATCTTCTTCCAAGTTACATGGTTCAAGATACGCACCTAATTCAAGCAAGCATTGCCAGACAAAACTGTTACGACAAAGTTCTGCAAATGGTTTAGATAAAAGCGAGAAAATAAACCTATTTCTCACCTTTTCGTCATAGCTGCCAATTGCCAAAAATTGACTGCTGGGACTCCAGGCGATTGATTTTATGCCTAGCGACCATTCGTAAGCCCGATACGTGGATAGCAGTCTGCCATCGAGGGAGTACAGCAGTATTTTATACTGAAACAAAGAGATTAATTCTAAAGACTAACAATACTGCTAAAAGCCATAGATGGGCAACACCATTCCTTCCAAACTCTCCCTGCTTAAAATGCATCAAGTTACATACAAAGGGCACGGTCTCTTATCTGTGACTTCAGGCAAGAGGCTCTAGGCTTCTCGTTCGGCTCTTTTGGCACCCGCAGAACACGTCCACCCTGTCCCCAAGAGCACAAGTGCCCCACCGGCCCTGAGCAACGGCCCATCCAGCCCAACACTCCTCAGCAGCGTCAGCAGCCGCCGCCGTTATGGAAGACTCTTACGCTCCTTCAGCGTCTGCAAGCCATGCGATAAGGGATGTTACAACCCTGCCCATTCCCAGGGCTGTTTGTTTTGATCACGGTGCCCGTAACTTTATGGCCACAGGAGGACACTTTTCTATACCTAGAAGTTCACCTACTCAGAGCAGAAAGGATAGCAATTTAGATATTCCTTGCTAACTTTTTGGATGAGTACTTAACTGTAAAATTACTGTGCAATGCAATGCAAAGGAAAATGGCAGAAGAGTCTTACAGAAGAATGCTTTCATTATTCTTTCATTATTTCAATGGTGGCTTCTGCAGTGTTTACAAGCAAATGTTTTTTTCAAGATAGATTAGAAAGAAAGCTAATAAGATAATTTGCTGTCATTAAAGATTTACATAGCAGTTTGACATACACTTGTAAGGACATCCGTTACCAATACAAGTACAATATTTAAAATGGTTTGAGTGCAGCTGTTATGTTTAAAAGAAAAAAAATTATAACACTAGTTATTTTAGTTACTGCTTTATACATGGCGGCTAAAAACCAACTTGAGCTCTCCAAGAAAATAATCTGCTTTTTCCTCATACCTCCAGACACGTATCCCACACTGCCAGAACACAGCCGTTAGGAGCCCATTCAATCCCAAACAGATCTTGCGTTTCAGTGTCAAAATGCTGCCCCCAAAAGAGAAAAAACAAACCCATTTGAAATATTACACTAACAAGTACTGTTGCATCTGACCTAACATAATCCGCAGTTTTATCCTTTTAAGTGCTACCACGAATGCAAAAGAGCCTTTTGTATGCTAGGGTAGAAACAGAAATATTTTCTTCTGTAATAGTATGCTGCATTCACCCTTTCTTTGATTTCCCTTTACAGAAAAGGCAAAAAGTTGCTATGCCTTAAGAGGAACAGCATTTCATAAGAAAATAAAAGTAGTGACACTGAATCAGTCAAGAAATCTAGCTAGCCTAATTCCTTGCCTCAGAAAGACCGGTACAGGATCACTAGGGAAGAGCTTGGGAACACGACAAGCATTTAGTGGTATTGCCCAAATTTTGTTATCAGCTTCTACTGAGACTCAGAATTCCTGGACCAGAGGTGACACTATGTACAGCCTAGTTCTTAATGGGTTTTAATTTCTCAGATCCATCCGGTCCTCTGAGACATGCTAGTGTGCATCCTCCACAGACTATTCTCACAGTTAAACAGAAAATATGACACATTATATTTCACATTCCAAATGATCACTATCAAGCATTTGATAGTTTCATTATTATTAATGCAGCATAGTTTGTTGTAAATAAGCTCATGCAAGAACTTAAAGGTGGAACTTTTGCATTCCATCAGAAATTCTTTTCGCGTATATAGTCTATATTGGCCTCCTGAACAGACTACTGCTACAGAAGGATGCCTGCAGGCCAATAAAGGAGCCAGATGCTGGATAGAAAAATGTACTGGCAAGTCTAAAACCAGACTACCAAAGGGACCGAATCTAGAGTAGCGTGCAACATACGCTTGTAGTCTACGCAGAAGCGGTGGAAGGCAAGGACATAGCTTACTCTCAGCAGCTGCCAGTCGCTGCATACAAAGATGCTAATGAAGTCTTTGCAGTCACGTCTTTCTGCTACTGCCATATAGCGGCCGTCCTTAGTGAAAGCTATCCCTGAGAATGAGACAAAGTTAATTAAAAAAAAAAGGAAAAAAGAGCAAAAACAAGACAAAATAGCTGATGAATCTTCAATGAAAAGCAGTTACTCCCAATTCAAAGGAGAAGTAAAAAGGAAAGATATCTTCACAGAAGATCACACTAATCAAGGCAACGCACAGTGTTACTAATTTGCTTGTGCTGGCAGTTCTTAAACTTTGAATGTACTATTTCTAAGGATGCAGCTTCACAGCTATCGCAGACCTTCAGCACGCTTCAAAAAACCATGTTTGATTACTGACAGACAGTTGTTATATAAGAACCACAGATTTCAAATAAACAGTTCATTTAGTCTAGCTAAATGGATTAGTCATGCAACCATTGGTACTCCACCAACTTTGAGGCATTGGTCCCCATCCACTCTTATTTCACATGTAGTACGTAATTGTCTCTGTCATACATGGGATATTACTGTATACAAGCCCCAGGCAGGAAACTGCTAACCACAGCCATGTGGCTAGACAGTCCTGACATGAGCTTCCCTTTCAAATCTTCTCCTGTGTAAAAGATGACCAAAGTCACTTTGGATTAGTGCTTTTCATCACCAATGCATCCAGCTTAATTCAATGTCTTAAAGGACCCTTCAGAGGCAAACACAAAAAAGCTGCATCTTTGAAGAACAGGCACATGGACCCGATGTAATCCTTCATTCACACTGAGACTACGACAAGGCCAGAGCACACCTTGCTGCGCTCGCAGCAGGCGGCACGCACGGACCGATCTCGGAGACCCGCGGCCCTGAGGACGAGCTAAGCCCTCAGCAGGGAGGGTGCCAGAGCCTCTTCTGAAACATGCGTTCCGTCTTTACACATCAAATTCACTTTCCCTTTCTGCCATATTAAAAAATACCATTCCTGTGTTAGATTTGTGACACTTACCCTGCTGACAAGCTTTGGGATACTTGATGTAGGATACAGATTTCGTACACAAGGACCACACAGTTATCCGCAGCTGTCACAAAGAGAAAGAGACAAGGAAGTATTTGTTTATTTTTGTAGATTAAAAAAATAAGTAAATAGAAACCCATGAACCTAATTCAGCAATACAAAGTAGATCAATATACCTTCTGTGGTTAATTAAACTTTGCAGCTATTCTACATAGCTCAAACACAAAGCCCTAAGAAGTCACTGCGAGGATTTCTCTCCCAACTCCCTTCAGTTAGCAAGGTTACTTATTCCAAATTAACGTTACAGGCACGCTGAGTACTCTAGAGGGGTATATAAGATTCAGAACACCGATACGGAGAAAAGCGCTTCATTACCACTGAAGTTACTGATATTGGCATGAATCTAGCTACGTGGTTGCCAACATATCGTACACAGACGCTTTTCAGTTGGAAAAACACAGTTTCATCACAGAATCTGGAAGAGAGATGAGAAGTTTCTTGCACTTATGAATGGATGAGAAGTTACAGCAACTGGAGAACATTGTATCCCTTGGGACAAGGCTACTAAGTATGAAAATTCAGCTGTATTTTTCAACTTTTAGACACACTTAGCTTTGACAGCTGATTTGCATTTTGCTCTTCCCTCCTCAGCCACCCACAAGAAGGCAACATGATGCAATTACTGAAAGGATTAGAAAAGAACCAAAATATGCTGTGCAAAGCAAGGCATTAAACATCTCGTTTGGGGTATTTCTGGAGGCTTGCGCATCCATAAACCACAAAAACTGCAGAGAAGGCAGTCAGCTGCAAAACAAGCCTCTCCACAGCTCTTCAAGGTCACAGCCTGCATTCTGGAAGCTCTGCGTTGCCATCTGCAGATTATTCAATTAAAAACAAATACTTACTCTCCCTTAGCAACGGCAGCCACACCAGACATATGTGCATTAATCAGTATGTCATGTGAACCTTTGCATTTATATCTGGAGCAAGGAATGTTTCCAGTGTAATTTTTTCCTTGTGTTTTCCTGCATTTTATTGCACCAAGGTAAGAGATTCTAGAAGAGACGCAGGTAAAACTATTTTTGCAATAAAGCACCACGGTCATGAAGCTATCTCTCCCAGAACTACTGAACGACAAAATCAGTTCTGATTCATTATATAAGTAAAACTTCAGCCCTGGCTACCATTTCGTCATCCTCCTGCATCAGACGCAGACCATCAGCATCACAAGCAGTCTTGGGAGGAAATTTCTGCATCTTTGTCCTCAACGCACACTGTCCCTCCCTGAAGTAATCGGTATTGTTCAACGGTGACAAAGGACTCCAAGATAGCATCCTATGGATCTGTTCTACCTGGTAACGCTACAGACTGTGTGTTGCAACAGAACTCAGAGGCTTTTTCGTTGCTGACGCTATCGTTTTTGCTACAAGGCATGATTCCAGTAATCGACATGGTGTTCAAACCAAGCTTCGGAATCCTAGTAAATGCTGCCTCCCTCCAGAGCTATGTGGAGTCCCAAAGCAAAAGAGCAGCATTAGCTGTTCTCCCTGCTGCTTTTTATATACAGAAGAAACTCTTGAGATTTCAAGAGACAACACAGAAATCAATATTTTTTTTTAATTTTATTACAGGAAAGAGCACAACCAGATCGGATTCCAAAGTTACAAAAGGTATTGGACCACTGTTTAATGCAGTGTTTATTATTTTCTTCCTTTATTTTACAGGTATGAAATTACAACTAGACATCGACAGTACCACCTTTCAGTTTAGCAGGTCCTAGAGGAATCCGCTAGATGAACAACATTAATCAAGTTTTATCACTGCAACTGCTCACTTCCGGACATACAAAAATACAGCATTGTTAGTCTGCTCTTCATGCAAGATTTACTTTAAAAATACCAACACAATGCCTACTCACATTCTTCTATAGCAACTGCAATAGTGATATGCCGCTTGCTCCTATTAATTGCAGTGGTAAATGTACTTGCTGCTGTTCCTCCCTCGACCAAAACACGCAGCATACACAACACACATTCTACAGCCACTTAATACAAGCTTAGCAGCTGCAAGCTCTGAATGCTGAGGTCTGGATCGTAATTTTTCCTGACAAAGGCATCCAAGTTTACACTCGTGCTGCTACTCGGCCTCACAATCAACTCGCCTGGCCTGCTGTGCGCCAAACACGCTTCTATCCTGGACCACATCGGCTGGCTCAGAGCCTCAGAACAAGGCAAATCCTTAGTGCTCACATCAAGCTCAAGTACGTAGGAAGAGGAAAGTCTCTAGAGGAGAGAAACGGCACATCACATGCAGAGCTCTTACTGTCACCTCTGCCTTGCCTGAGACTCCACCGCAGAAAAGGCAAGTATGCCTTCGTTTTGAAAAGTCTTCCTGCACCCACCTCCGCTTCGCCCTTGGGTGCAGTCCTCTGCTGTTCAGCCAGAACCTTCTCTAAAAGGGTCAAGTTTTGTGACTCCCCAGAGAAGACACTAATAATGCTTTCCCTGTTCATTCTTGTCATGTTGCGCTTAACTGCGGAGCATGCACTTCACCGACACCGAAAGTTTCGGCAGCGTTAAACACTGATATTGTTGGAGTAGTACTGTATTGCCCCATACGCCTCCCCAGCGCATCGCTTCTAGCATGTACGGCATAAACCGCAAGAAAGCCATTGCAGCACTGGGGAGAGTCTACAGAACGCAACCCACACACACCCATGGGATGTTTACACCCAGTCTACAAAAAAACCCACAAAAATACACCTTTGAAAACAAAGACCTATTATTATACTGGATGCCTACAACCCTTTGATAACCAAAGCACTTCATCTTCGGACTTAATCTAAACCAGTCACAACACACCCATAACAACTGATAAGAGCCTCTATTCGACTTCAGTATCTCTCTCCTGAAAAGGCTGCAAGCCAGCAAGGCAAGCACACAACTGCAAGTCGGAGACCACATAGGTGCTCTGCCTTAACTTCATTGCAACCTCCTGCCCAAGTCACACGACACATAACTTGAAGGTTTTGGCCTAGTGTTAGAAACAGGCAAACCATTTTGATTGCCGAAATTAGGATTCTCGTCAGCTGTTCTATTTGTGTACACTCAAACATTTTTATAAATCGAGCCGAGCACATTATGTGCTTAACGTATGGACTTCACGCCTACCTTACATGGTTTAACGATATGTTTACAATTAAATTGTGACAAAAAGGCAGAACCTTCGCATTCCCAACCGGAACTGAAACATCATTCCATAATCTTGCCCAAGCTGCCAACGTAAGCTTAGCCCGAGAAAGATTATTTCACAGCTAGCAGATACGATTATGAGAGACAGAAACATAAAATGCTCTTACTTGTTTCTCTGAGAGACTTTGTGGGGAAGGGACAATTGCTTTTACAGCAGGAGAACAGACTGTGGTCAATTAAGTCTGCAGCAAGCACTTTGTCACTGATCATTTTGAGGGGTACTTTCTCTTTAGCATAGATGACTCGCTTAAGTGGAGTTGTCAAACTCAAATGCTAATGATAATGGTGTCTGAGAAGTTTTCAGCTGTTGTTTTGCAGTGGAAAAACAAACCAAAAGCAGAAGCATTTTTAAAATAGCCTAAAAACAGCTGAGAAATAAAAAGTATTTAGATGGTAACGTGATAAACAGTCTCCAGTGCTGGGTTCAGGACTACGTCCCAATGTTGACAGCTATAGGCAGGTGTAAGACTGGTGATTTTCAACAGATAAAAACACACTTTTAAACAACCTTGCATCTCAAATGACTGTCAACTTTTGTCCCAGACTTGACTGGGTCACAAGGCCTCCTTACATAGCAGTGTCTGTCAGCACTGGATTTCAGAAGATTATTCAGAGCACATTCCTCGACAGAAAGCATTTTTCAACCAATGTAGCCATTTACAGTTACTAAGGATTAGCTCCAATATACACAGAAACACACACTTTCTTCCCCTGCTGCTGTAGTTTGAAAGCAGCTCCTTAATGCTTCAGTACCTAACGTGCAACTAGAGAAGGTACAATATATGTAGTTCATAAGTATGGCTCTTAAAAGAAACTCTCGAGAACAACGCTGCTGATCTTCAAACTATCACAGAACGTGGAAGTCATGAGGAAGCAGAGGATCCATTTGCTTTCTCCCTATCTTTGACCTGCAGCTCTTGTTTAAGCTTTACATGTGCCTATGAATTTGGGTGGAACGACAGCGCTGTAAGACGAGAGATACCTGGTACACCACCTTCCACGGGACAAACTGATAATGTGGAACCTTCTAGCAACCAGCTTGCCGCATTACACACTGCAGGCATGCAGAACTGCCTCACAAAGTGGATTTCAGCAGGAGAGGAAGCACCCACTACAAAATAAGTAACAAACGATAGCTATGGGACAAGTAGCTGCTTTCCAGTGCACTGCATGAATCGATATAATTAACATGGTGTTCCAACTTTTTCAGATTCCAGATAGACTTTGCATAGCAGGCTTTCAGAATGTGTTTTTCCAACTAATTTAGATTTGCTCTTGATTAGTTAGATGAGAAAAAAGTATCTCTATTCCCCCCCCCCCGCCCCCAAAAAAATGCTTTTCCTAACAGAACTGTACTCTAGCTTGGTATAAACAACAAGGTGATGAAAAATCAAGTTGCAACTACTCTGACCACTTCTCCGGCATACCTGTAAGGTATGAGCAGACAGTTAAAGAAAAAAAAAGCCTTCCAAGTTCGGAAGTACCTTTGAATATATCTGGGTGCCCAGTAAAAGTAGATTTTTGCCTGGCAAAACCTAGCAAGTCTGTATCTCACCTTGCAGTTTGCCAGTCTGGAGAGCAGCACTGACAGTCCCCAACAGAAGGAAATCCTCCAATCCAGCATAGCAAGAGTTTAAGGAACAAGCCTACATCTTTTCTACATCTCAGCAGGACCTCCGCCCTAGATGCTGATAGAATGACCTCTCCACACCTAACACTGAAGCTAACATACAGCACAAAGACGCTTTCAAAATTTTGGGGCAAGTAAGTAGGTACTACACACACTTTTGTAATTAAGCACAGTCAATTCCCCTGCATCTGCCAGTAATCCATTATTGTGAAAAACAATCCACTATCAAGTGAAAGGATAGGGTCTCTACATACTTCCTCCGATAAGACCGCACCATTTAGTTGCCTTGTATATCATGCTATTTATTGCAGTAACTGTGTGAAGATTTAGGCAGGTGCCTGTGCCATTCAATATTACTGTACATTGTGTAACAATTCGGGACCCAAAAACCTGCACGTTAGTACAGACTCATCTCCAATAAAATGATGGTGCATATAAGTGCATATAGAGCACTGCTGCGCATCTCAAAAGACTGAACAGAGTCAAAATAGATTTTGGAAACGTGTGTCAGAATTCTGCTGCGCTCACCTCGAGTTAGGAACTGCACACCAGTCACATCAAAAAACCCACAACGTTATTCACTATAATGCTGACCACAAAAAGAACTTGACTGCAAGGTAGCCCACGAATAATTTTTCTGAGGCACTAGCAAGCATGGATTGCTAGAAATAAATTAGCACAACCACATCCTTTAAAAAAATTCTAGGAATAAGAAAGTTATTTGTGAGCTTACAGTGGAGCTCACGTGTTGACCTGAAGAATTACAAGTATGAGTAATTAGTTGGTGCTGTTTGAAAATCTCAGGCTACCAAAGCCAAGCTGCACTGGTTGACAGGGAACCCCTAAGCCCTCCAAGCAATGGCTGAATTTGATAAGGTACATAATACACCAATATTAAGTATCCTGACTGTTTCTGTCTCGAGCACTACTCACGTCTGTCCCACCAGACTATGGATTTAGCAGAGAGAGAGTAAACACAACTCAGACATCGGCATAGCCCAGGCAGCTGTCTGACAAAAGCTAATTTAGCAACCTGTTTACAGCTGGAAAGAAAACTTATCCCAACACAGATGCCAACTTGGCAGAGGCTTAATGAAATCCTCTAAGGTCAAACCGAGTTCTGTTGGGAGGCAATAAATACTTGCTAGTCCACCCCCACACACACGCGCCATGAGATACTCGCTTGTAGCACATAGCATCAGCCTTCAGTTTGGGTTACTGACTACAACACTCCTGCCTGACTAGCAGGCATGCCTTTACCGACTTCAGGGTGAAACTCTGGACTTTTTTTTTTTTTTATTGTAATTGCCATCAGGGTGATTCATTCCCGGGAAAACTACGCTCTAAATTCATCACTCCTCGTAACCCACTATCTAAAGGGGTAGGGGAATGGAAAGACTGCTTTATAGCCAGAAAATCTCTACTCCAGTCAGCACTAAAAATCTTTGCCAGCGCTAAACATCCTTGCCGGGGAATTCCACCACGTGTGCATCAGGAACTACGCCGTAGCTGTATGCGAGTTTCTCCAGGGGTCCCCTTGAGAGCATCAGCATTTCCACGAACTCCAGTCCGCGCACACAGATGACAAAGTCCCCCATCTATATTCCACTGACATTGGGATTTGCATGAAAAAAGGAAAAATCTTGCCATGTAACATTTGAGTTCAGTGCTAGCGAGGGTTGTGACACAATAACCTGTCATCTAAAATCCATCTACAGTTGTGGTAAGAGTAAATGCAGCACAGAGAAAAATGTCGTGCATGTAGTTCTTAGCTACTTTCTGACCGTTCGTCGCTGTACTGAATAAAATGAATCGTCACCTCTAATCCAAAGACTATAAAGGTGGAGAGTCAGACTTCCACGTGCCTTCCAACAAGTCCAGCATCCACAAACTGATTTGGATTCTACCTTAGTGTAGACTCCAGAATATGGCTCTTAATCAAGGAGCACTTACAGGTGTTTTAATTTTAATTTTGCAAGTGGTTCTATCAACAGCAGTCTGCCTCCTACGTGTAAAATCAAACAATTATGAAAGTATTTCCGGGATCTGGATCTAAATCTCATCTCATAGGTCAATAAACCTAAGACCATATTTTTTAATTCCATAGCCACTCTTCGACGTTTACGATTTGGGGTTTTTTTGCTAGGAACCCTAAGCCTTCCTGAGCTACAAACACCACATTTGATTTCTAAAATTGCTTCGATGAATGCCAGTTATCCCTACGCTTTCCTCAAACACACAGTTTTACCTTCAAAGCTACGTGTCCTTTTTCTATCTTATCGTCAGAAGCAAGAGGATAAAATGGTAACAGAATAACTAACATCTAAACTGGAATTAACCCAGATTACATATAGGAATATAGGAGAACTATATCCGCGTTCTTTACCACCACTACAGCTTTAAGAGCTTTAGGTTATTTTAAGAGGCAAAGGGCAGACAGTAACATCTGATACCATCGAGAGTAATCATGACTTCACACTTACATGGAACTCGGTTGTATTGAGAATGTGACGACCATCCGGACTCCAGCATGAAGCCACCAATCCTGCTGACCCCTCGTCTATCTTACAGTGCCAGTCTGGCTGCTCCAAGGACCAGACCTAGGTCAGAGAGGAAACCAAACAGACACTGCAGCAAACGAACAGCTCGTCAGAACCTCTGCGTACGAGAATACGCTACAGCCGAGAAGAGGGTCCTGCGTCGCATACCAGAGAGGTCAGGAAACCGCTGAAAGCCTGCGGCCATGAAGGACTGGCGCTGGATCCCGCTACAAAAGTAAGCCCCGCACCTCTGTGTGTTAATACAAATCGTAAAGTAAGGTGGGTTGTTTTTTCTCCTGTGACAAATATTCTGAACATCCAACATTTAAAAAAAAAAGTTCTAGTCCATTTAACAAGTTTGCATGTGTTTATTTCCTACTGAACTGAGAAACTGTAAGCTAATCTCCAGCTTTGATTTGTTTTGATAAATATTTTTATTCTAAATTTGTCTTTTTTCAAACTGTTTGTCACGGTTCTAAAAATAACGGCATGCTGGGTTATTCTCAAACCATGTGTTACCAATAAGAACATCAGTTACTTTAGCAAAAGCATTGAACTAGCACTTGCCGTTATGAAGCTCTCACTCACACCACACACGGATCCCCCATAGGAAACATATTCTGTCCTGCTTTCGTCCTTACCTGAACAATCCCACGCTTGTACATGGCGCATAATATGAACAGAGAATCAGACGACCATTCTATATACTGGATCTGATCCAGGCAAGTGTACAGCTGGAGGATCTGGAGGGTTTTCACATCCCGAACCACCAAACGGTACTGCACGCACGAAGCCTGAGCAAGAACAAAACCAAAGCCGAGCTGGCACACCAGCACCGGGCTCGTGCCACGACTGTTACCGCGCCGTGACAAAACGCGGTGCTGCCGCTGCCTTGGCACGCTTCAGACGCAACTAGGATTTTTAATTTCAGAAAGGCTTGACGTGCGCTGCGCTCTGCTGCAAACTACAGTAAAAACAGTTAAACGAGGAGGGAAGGGCGGTTACAGTAATACGCATTAAAAATTCATTCTATCACTGCTGGTTAACTAATTCTTCTTTTAAAAAAAAATTATTCTTTGTCTCGTAACTATTATTTAATTAACCTTAATCAGGTCTCCATTATGGCTGGCTAAAAGCCTCTCAGCAAGCGAGCCGTCCCACATACAGAGTCACGTTTTTGCAGGACCACCGGCACTACGCTACTTCTTCAGTGCCCGGCTCCGGAGGCCCGAAGGCCAGGCCGCCGCCCGGCTCGGAGCGGGCCTGCCCCGCGGCCCGGCGCGGAGGCGGCCGGCGGGCGTCGCTGCACCACACGCACCGGCCTGGCTCCACCGGCCGCCCCGGCGGGGAGAAGCCGTTGCCTGGCGGTCACCCGGCCCGAGCCGAGGTGGCTCCGCGCTGCTGCTCGGGCCCTTCGCCCAACGGTCTCCTCAGGCCGCGGAGCCACCGCGGGCGGGCGGGAGCGGCCCCGGTTACACGCGACACCCCCCCCGCAGGCGGCGGCCGCTACTCACCAAGCACTTGCCGTCGGGGGAGAACCTGCCGAGCAGGCCGGAGAGCTTGAACAGCTCTGAGAAGTTCATGGCGGGGCGGAGGAGCGAGGGGGGGGGAAGCGGCCGCGCCGCGATTCAAACCCGCCCGCTCCGCCCGCCACCGCCGCCCCGGCCCTCGCCCCGGGGCGGAAGCGGGCGGAAGGGGCGGGAGCGGGTTGGCCGGACGACCAATCGGAGCGCGGGGTGGTGCCGCCCCGCGGCACGCCGGGAGCTGTAGTCCTGGGGCGGGGCTGTGCCCGCCGTGCCGGTCTGTCGGAGGGCGCCGGCGGCGGGAAGCGGGCGGGAAGCCGTCTCGTGAAAGTCATTATCATGCAAATGAGCCGTTTAATGAGACGCGGTGTGGTCAGACGGCGGCCCCCCCCTTTCCTCCTTCCACAGGCTGCCTCCCCTGCGGCCCGCCGGAGCCGGCCAAGCCTCCCCGGCGGCGGAGCTCCCCCTCATTCGGTGCTTTTCCGCGGGCAACGTCCCGCGCCCGGGCGCCCTGGCTAATTGTCCCTCCTGGCTAATTGCCCCTCCTGGCTAATTGCCGCCAGCGACGGAGAAGAGGTGGGATGTCCTGCAAGGTTCCCCAGCTGGGACAGAGGGACTGCAAAGCGCAATAGAAATACACCGGTAAACAGGACGCTAATTGGATAAGAGTAGATAAATAAATAAAGTTTGGGGAGGCGAGTGAGCCAAGGATCGCCAGTTAAGGGGGAGAAGCCTGGATAACCCCTCCCAGGGTACATATTCCCTTGGGAAACAGCCCCCTTCCTGTGCAGCCGGCTGCCAGGCTGGGCGCATGGTTTTCTGAGCCAACTGGGGGGACCGAGGACCGTGACGGGGACGTCGGCGTCCTAAAAACGGTCCGGTCCTTTGGGCACCGAGCACAAAAGCTGAGGAGGCCTCTGCGTCCCTTCCTCGCTGACCGGCCAACCCAGTGGTGGTGGTGGTGGGTACGCAGGTCTTCCTCCTTTGGTCCTGCCAGCCCCGTACCCCCTGCATTTGCGGGTGGGCAGCGAACCCCCGGCAGGCAGCAGCCTGGCTCCTGTGCCCAGCGAGAGCGGTGGTCCGGGCGGGACCCCACCTCCTTGTTTTGGGGGACACAATCGCCGTCATTTCAAAAATAAACCTGGGGATCCGAGCAAACATTCGAGTCTTGTTTTCATTATGGATGAGGCATTTAGGCCCCCCAAACCTGGTTACAGCGACGCCGATGTGTTCAGGGGTGGGTAAATGCATCTGTTTTCTGGCCCTGCCCGTACCGGAGGGACAGAAGGTGCCAGCTGCTCTGAAGTCACCATCTGCCCGGAAAGCCAAGCGTGGGTGCCTGCGGGCAGAGGTTGGCTGTTAGGCTCTGAGCGGAGGCGGGTGACAAACGCGCGGGCGATGATTTCACAGTAACGAACACCGCTCGCCGTTTTCCCCCAGTCACCGAGCACAAGGCTAAAGGGCAAGCGACCAGCAAACCGGTGGCTTTTGAAAACGGGTGGTCGGTCAGAAGGTATATCAGTGCGTCCACACCCCGCAGATAATCAGAGTCTCACGGCTGATGGGTTTTAATCAGAAATATTCGGTCTTCATCCACTGCCACTCTACATGCGTCTTGGCAAGCCATTTCTCCCACGGCGGGGAAGCAGCACGGTCCCCCAGGCAGGCTGTCCCGGTCCTCTTGATGCCCCAGGAGGGATGAGCCGGTCATTTTGACCAACGCGAGCACAAAACCCACTCAGCCCATCAGTCCGGTGAGGGGAAGAGCCTCCTTTGGTGCGGCGATCTACGTCGAGTCTCCTTGCCCGCTCCACCGCGATTAACCCCCAGCAGCCGCCTCGGGCGCAGCGCTGCTGGGTGGCTGCCGCCGCCGGAGCCCCGAGAGCCAGCTTGCCCCCGAGTCGCTTTGGTGCCGGTGACCAGCTTAATTCCCCGGCACGCTTGGCTGAGCATTCCCCACCCCCTTGCAACTGCCTCCTATTCCAGGAAGGAGCGCGCAAGCTTTTGCCTCACTTTTCACATAGCTTTCAACAGCTCCAATGTCATTGCCTAGGCGACCGGGACGCTACTTGATTGTAGTGCAGTAAATAACGTAGATCCTCAATCCCAGGCCGCTCCTGTCCGCGGGAGACCTCCGGGGGAACTCGAAACGCCTGGGGAGCCAGAGCAGGTAGGAGGAAAAAAACGACAAAAGGAAACCCCTTGCTATTTGCGTGTGTGAGTTACTCAGCACGACCCTCTCTCGAGCGCTCGGTAACGCAGCTGGAAGATGGTTTGCGGCCGCTTTGCTGTGTAGGCTACTTACACAATACTAAAGCGCCTTGGCAAGTTTGCTCCCAAGTGCCTTAGATCCGGAGTTAAAGCACTTGCGGAGGGAAAACCGGCCAAGCCTTGAATGGGAAAAGCAGAGGTGGGGCTGGGTACCGGCAGGATGCTGAGGCTGGCTGCCCGCTGCCGGGTCCCTGGGCAGGGCTGACGCTCGGGTGGCAGGGAGGGAGGGGGAGTTGGCCGGTGTAGCCTCCTGCCCCATCACGAGCTGCCTGTCGACGACTCCATCTGTCAGAGAGAATTTCTGTCGAACCTGCCTGCTCCTTGGAAAGAAAATTGTTAATAAGCTGCTGGGCCCCAAGGAGGGCTCCTGAGATTCAGTCGTGCTGCGGGAAAGCTCGCTCGCTCGTGGTCGCTTTTACTAGCCTCGTTTCGCAGGTGTGAATTTAATAACCTGGGACAAATGAGCAATAGCGCGGGGTAGTGTTGGCACCTTGGGATCCGTCAGCAGTTTGCAAACATTAAGTTATTTGCCGCGGGCTGGATGAGCCTGACGGTTCTCGTTGCGCAGAGGAGGGGACGAGAGAAGGTCCAGGGGCCGGTTCACCAGCCATCACGCAATACGCAGCAGCTCGGTGTGAGAGTTGGAAATGGCTCTCAAAAGTCTTCCTCTCTCAGGAGGGGCCAAGAGTCTTTAGGAATCAGGAATAGCCCTGTTATACAGGTTTTGTGCATTTATCTCCCTTTAAGGTGGCTGCGAAATACTGTCACATTTCATTCTGGGCTGTTAGAGTGGCAGGATAGCGGCGAATATGTTATTGCTAGGTGAAATAGCAATGGATGTTTCTAAGTGCCTAAAACTGAGGCTTAAGGTTAATGGTGAGATCAAAGATGCTCCTTCTAGAGAGCGCAGAAACTCAGCTGCCAGGCGTCACCCTCAGCAAGGCTTCAGCTCCTCCTTACGCCTGCGGTACCCTTCACCTTCCTTACATTGATGAAAGAAGGAAGTTGAATTTATCATAATTCTATGAATACATTCAGGCTGTGGTCAAAACACGAACCGTGCGCCGAATGGAGCACGGTTGAATATATGCAAGTTCATCCGCTCTGCTTCTCCAGAGGGTTGTTCTCCCGTCTCGGGCTGGCTGTAGTGGACCTTGATGCGTACTTTGCATTCTCCTGGTGTCCCTGGGGCTGGGGGAGAAACGGCTGCTTCCGCCGAGCTGGGGCTGACTTGGCCAAAGTCACAGCACTGGGGGAAAGACTAGGGACGCTGAGCATTTCCGTACTAATCCTTTGGAAATCACTTCGGTGGCAATTCACAGGGAAGGTCCGTGGACGGAAGGAGCCGGCCCCCGGAGGGACCCAGCCCGCTCCCGCAGCCCCGGGGGGGTGGCAGCCCCCACCTCGGTGCTAGGCTGGCGGTGGGCTGAGCTGAGCCCCAACGCAAGCGGAGGTGGAGGATTGCCTCTTTGCAGGCTTTGTCTCCGTACTCCTGGCCTTTTTTTTCCCCGTGTGCAGTTTCCCTGCAATGCCCTGACTAGCAACAGAGGGAAGCAGCAATCCGGCGGAGCCGGCTTGGGGAAGCGCGCGGAGAGCAGCTCTCCCACGTGAAAACAGGCAAATCACGCCAGCAGCCTTGGCGCCCGGCACCCAAACCCCCCGGTTTGCACGTTTCGGTCTTTCTTCCTCTAGAAGCCTGCAATAAATCCGGTGCATGTCCTGCGGCAGGCTCCCCCAGCCGCACGGCTGCCCGCAGGCGGCAGCCCCCGTGCCAGCCACGCCAAGCATCCCCCGTCGCCTCCCCGCTGCGTCGAGGCAGAAGGGACGGAGGACCCCTTGCCGCACCCTTCCCTGGGCAAAGAGAGCTTCAGTTGAATAAGCAGGTTTGGGTCTCTGGAGGCGTTAAATCCTCCCGGTGGGGGTTTGGCTAGAGAACTCTTTCTGGCAGAAGTCGGGGTGATGCCTCAGGTCTTTCCTTCGGTGCTGGGAAGCTGGTGACATCGGGGAGCTGCCACAGTTAACGGCAGGGGCGAAATCGCCTCCAAACGGACCTGGGGGGCTGGAGGTGGCGGAGAAGCTGAACCTGGGCTGCGGCTGATCTTGAGCTCTGCCGCTGCTGATGGGTTTAGCCCTGGGTTAGTCGCCTCCCGGTGCCATTTCCACAGCCTATAGGCACTGGGAAGGTAATTACAGCCAAGCCATCTAGTAATGCTTCTCTAGCAATGTGGAATTAGCCTCTAAGGCTCTTCCTAGTTCACCTCCAATTTAGCTGCGCCACAGGGCCTCCGCTGCTCCAAGATGGGGCGTCTTTTCCTTCTGCTGGACCTCGCCATCGGAGCGCTTTCCCGGCTTCCCTGAATGCGAATGCCTCCACCGTTTGTTGCATAACGGGACTGTAAATGGCACCTCCTTTTAGAGGAAATTACACTGGCATCAGCACCGCTGCCAACCTTGGGGAACCCTATTTGCGAAGTCTTTTGTGATTCTGTATCGTCTTAGATGCCCGGCTGTCAGGCTGTCATTCTTGCTGCAGAGATGCTTTCCCAAGGTGTGCAGTGATCACTGCAGCAGGGATGTGCATTAGCGGCGCCGGCAGCCCGAGCTTCTCTTCGTACCACGGAGTTTAGAGCTCAAATGTGAGAAGATACTGGCCTGGCATGGCAAGCGCCGATTGTGCTTTGAAAGAGAAAGGGAACTTCCGAAACGCCCTTAAAATATTCAGATTTTTTTCCTTTCGAAAACGAGTGCAGCCACGTGGTTAGAGCTGGTGTCACCCATCATGACCACGCAGCCGGGGCGGTGCGGAGGTGCTTTCTCCGCTGAAGGGAAAGGCCTGGCTCCTTCCTGAAGCTGCCGCTGCCCTGGGCCGGGGAAAGCAGCATGGAAGCAGGGTAAGGCCACCAGCAGTCGCCTGCCTCAGCTCTAGGCTTTTCCTTTTCTCAAAGCTGCCGCGTAGGTCCTTTCGTTTCTCTGCGTGTCACACGTGGGACGAGGAGGGATGGGAGGACACCAGACTCTCACCGCTAGCTATTCTGCGATGAGACCCACGGGGAACGAGCCCTCCGCCGCCGTGGCAGAGCCTCCTGGCAGAGCATCTGCGGATGCCGTGTCTCGCAGATGCAGCAGCAAGCAGCCGGCGGGGGACACCGCCCTGCTTTCGTTTTAACTCCCGGCCCCGGCAGCCGCCCGCTCCCCGGCTGACTCAGAGGGGCCCGGGCGACCTCCAGCACCGCTCAGTTAGAAAGCGGCTGCCCTCGCGCTCGGCGCCTCGCGCCCCGAAAACAGGAAGTTTTCGGGCTTTCACTATTAGATGTCGGTACCGAGTTGAAACGAGATGCTAACACTGGCGTGGGTGAAAGGAGTAGCCAGATGGTGCCCGGGGGCACGTCCGTGTCAACCAGGGCAGGGAAGCGGTCCCGCTGCTTCCAGGGAGCGGGGAGGCGAGGAGGAGGATGACCGCATGGCGGGGCCGCCGGCAGAGGAAGGCAGCATGGCGCTCAAGATGGCTCCGCAAAATCCGCCGTTCCTGCTGCTGGGGTCGGAGAGGTGCTGGGCACAAAGGGAGAGCCGAGGTACGCTGCGTGCTTCCTTCCGTGCTTGAAAGAGGCCAAGAAACTTTGTCCAGGGGCAAGAGGAACAGACTGGATTGGGGATGACTCTGGTTATGCCTATGCAGTAGCATTCAGAAGGCTTTGGCTGAAGAATTGGCTTTCCCGCAGACTTCCCGTATGCAGTCCCAGGTAAACGGTGTGCTTTCTCCCAGTAACACTTCCCCGTCTGCAAAGCAGAGGCAACATTCCTGCCTTGCGTTACTTGGGGGGCGTAACACTCCATTCAGTAATGTTGGCGAGCAGCTTAGAAGTGGGAAGGTCCTTTTAATATCTGAACAAGTAAGATTTAGGATATCTGCATTGTGGCTTCACCGTCAACTTGCGCTGCGCGTCTGGGTGTCTTACCCGTCTTTACGCCTTCACGGATTTGTGGGCATTGGCAACTAGAGTTTCCTGAGAAAAATACGTTAGCCTGTTGGCAAATGACGTTCCTGGGATAAAAGCCGCCCCGTGCCTAAAACGGAGAAACCAGGATCGGGGCTGAGGGCTACATCAAAATAGAGCACAGGCAGCCTTCTTCTGAAGTCGTTTCAGCAGCCACTGGCGACTGGGGATGCCTGAGCTCCTGCCAGCGCTCAGAGCTCCTGCAATCCCGCTTTCCCGGCTCGCCTTGCTTGGAACTGGTGGCAGCCGAGGATATTTCGTACACCAGCCTACAGGGTACCACCCGTGCCCTGAATTTGTGGCACTGCTGTGATTCAGAGACAGGAATGTCTCTCCTGTATTCCCCAGATCTGTGGAACGGGATTTCCCCACCCCTCCGCTGGTCCCGGCCCCTGAGCAGCCAGGCACGCGGGCTGCTCTCAGGGGAGCAGGGACCGCACCGTGCAGCCCAGCAGCCCGGACCGGGGCTGCAAGGAGGGTGCCCGATTCTTGCTGCAAGATTTTTTTTTGCCACCTAGCTTGGGGTTTCAGTTTGATTCAGAGAGCCGGTACTCGAGAGTTTGGTATTGCTGTGTTTAACCGGAGAGTCTAAGCCCTTTGCTGAATGAAGCCGGCCCAAAGTGATTACTAAGAGCAGTTGTGCGAAGCCTCCCCGGGACGGGGGGAGCTGTCTGTAGCCACGCTGAAGCGCACCGTAAACATCTGAAGCGGGAGCCTCGAGCCACGGGGTCAGTGCTCAGCAGAAACGGGCTGACATCCCAAGGCGCCGCCACTTCGGCCCTTTCCAAAATACGCACGTATTTGTAAGAATGCTGGCCCGCGATGCCATCACCAGAAATACCACCGCTACGGGAAAGCCCGGCGGTTTTATTTTGGTAGTCCTGGTCTGCAGCGCAGGGGTTGCCAGTCGCCTCCCGTCCCGTGCAAGCTGTCTGGCGGTGCAGCAGGCTCCAGGGCGGGCTGAGCTTGGGTCACCCCTCCTGCACGCCGCTCCTTGCCTGCAGCCCGCCGCGGGGGCGAGGGGCACCCTCTCCCCAGGATGGGCCCTTTGGGGCTCCGGTCCCTGCCGCGCCGCGGGGAGCGAGGTGGGAAGCTCCTGCCCGTCGCCGGCCGCTTTGCTGACGTGAGCTGGCACTCTGGCGATGCTAACCTTGCTGTTTCTCTTTGCCCCTAGAGTGATTTATCCTCTGTCAGACTCCCCCTCCGTGAAGATGTCCCAGTCATCTCCAGCGGATGAAGGCACAACGTTTGAGCACCTCTGGAGCACGCTGTAAGTGGTGCTTGATCATTTGCCTTGAGGTGTATCCCGAGGCAGAAGCGGCCCTTTGCTCTGTAATCTGTGTTAGCGTGTATCATTGCTGTCGCCCAAAGGGAAAGAAGTTTCTTTTGCACGCACCAGTTTTCACATACTCCTTTTCCACACTGAGAATTTTGCTCCCAGACTCCAATCTCTCCGCTCAGACCATTTCTTTTGCCAAACCCCTTTGCCCTGGTGACGCTAGGCAGTTCAGAGACCGCGGAGTGTGCGAATGCTGAAAGCAGAGCCCCGCAGACCTCGTTTCCAGGCGTTGGGCGCCGTTTCTGAAAAGGGTTGTGCGGCCGCCAGCGTTGTCGGTGTGCGCAGGAAATGCAAAGGCAGGAGAGCTGCAAAGCGCGGCGCAGCGTTCCCGCCGCACGGCTGCCCTCCTGCACGTCGGAGGTCAGCGTCGGAGCACGCCTCCCCTCGCTCGAGGAAGCAAAGGCGTTTGGGGAGCAGAAACGCCTCAGCAGCAGCTGCGAAGGGGAGACGCTGACTCATCGGCGCGCAGAGGAGAGCAGCCGGGCCGCGTCCTCCGTGCCCTGCCTGCTGCGGAACCCCACCGGCTGCGGCAGCACCCCGGGGCCCCTGCCCGTGTCCCCGTGGGCAGAGCAGGGCTGCTCACGGGGCTCAGTACCGACACACCCAGCCGGTTTCCCCGAACCGTGGCCGTTAGAGCTGGCGTTGGTACGTGACACCATCTGTCTCACGGGTAGGGCCTTTTTTTGATGCGGTGCTCCAGGGCTGCAGGGAGATGGTGTCAGGGCCAGAGCAAAGGTCCCCTTTCGGCTGGGACCCTTGCCTGGGCTGTGGCAGAGGACACTGGGACCAAGCCTGGGAGGATGCGCTCTTACTCGTCAGGCTTCACTCATGAGGTCACGAGGCTTGGTGGCTGCCTAATTAAAACGGGTATTTTCCAAAATTAAACACCTTCCAGTCACACCAAGACTTCTGCAAGTCTTCTGGCCTTTGAGCCTCACACTCTAATCAAGCAAGCAAGGAAGAAGCGCTGTGCTTCATTTCATCCTCTTTCTTCCTTGGTATCCTCTCACTTCAAGACATCCCAAGGCGACCGATACGCTGGAGCAGCTGGGTGGATGAAAAACTTCCCATCTCTGCTTGCCTTACGCACCAGGCAACAGCTTGGCTGAGCAAAGCCTGCTCTGCCGTGCGACGGCAAAAGCAGAGGGTGGAGGGGGAAGTGGAGAAGGGGACGAGGTTCAAGGGAATCGCAAGTTGTTGGGTGGTGGGGGTGCAGGCTGCGATGGAGGGCTGGAAGGCTGACTGTCTGCCGTCGCCTTTTCCACAGGGAGCCAGACAGCACCTACTTCGACCTCCCTCCATCCAACCACACAGGCGGCAATGAGGTCTCCAACCGCGCGGAGGTCACGATGGATGTCTTCCAGATGAGAAGCATGAATGACTCGGTCATGGTGAGTGTGCTCAGACGGCACAAATGGGAGCTGCATCAAACACAAACGTGTTTGCCCCGCCGTGGGCTGGGGGCTCCGGGGGAGGAATTGGGATGCTTGCTGGTTCATAAACCGAACGCCAACACTACAGCTGCCGCGCTGCTGTCATTTGTGCAGGGTCTGGTAACCCGTCATCGACGACAGCGCTGCAGGATTGCGGCCGGATGGTACGGTGTTCTGTAAAATAGTGGCTGCTTATGGATAGATAACATTGCTGCATGCAGCAGCAGGGGCTCGGTGCCGTAACGGCAGCGGAGCTCGAGTTCCTCGACAGGAGGAGAGTATAACTCGCTCTGGTGTAAACACACTGCGTAGCAAAAGCCGTTTGTAAGCTGCTGGCGAGGCAGAGCTGCGGGAGGGTCACGTTGCGGTCCCAAGGCCCAGCTCTGCTCCCGCTGTGGTCCCCGAGGGTCCATGCCGTTGCTGCGGGGGCTTCCCTCCCAGAAGCTGGTGCGTCTCCGTCTAAGGCGAAGGGTTTGAAAAGCGTAGCGGGCATGCGAGACGTCCAGGTCGCTTGTGCACGTTCAGTGCCCCGAGCAGGGCGGCCTCCCGGGAGCATCCCTGAAGCAGCTCCGGCCGTTGGCCGCATCTCCCTCCAGAAAGCCGCCGTTTCCCTCCTCGCCAGCTTGCGTCCCCTCCCCCAGCCCCCTTTTCCCTCGCTTTTCGCTTGCTTTCCCTCCCTTCCCCGGCCTTTGTCTGCAGCGGGCAGGAGCCTGGCAGAGGGATCAGGCGGGAGCGGCGGTGCTAATTGGGGAGCTGCCCCTCGCTGAGCTTGCCGTCGCCTTTCTTGCTGTTCCGGCTGTAACCGAAGCTGAGCCGGCGGGAGTCGGTGCAGGCTGGGGTGCTGCCAGGGCCGGGCGAGCCCTGGCCTTGCAGGGCTCTGAGCGCAGCGGCTGCGCCCAGGCAGGGCAGAGCCGGCTCCTGGCCCTTGCTCGGGATAATGAGCCAGTAGTAAATATTTACGTTGGCCCGACCGTGCAACCGAGCGCTGCGCTGCCGAGCTCCCGGTGAGCCGCGGCCAGCTCTCGCCGGCTGGCGTCACCGAAACGCGTGGCAGGCTGACGTGCATGAAAATAAACACACGGATAACGTGATGCCACCGGCCTGAAAGAAAGGCAAGACACGGGAGCCGAGGCGGAGGGGCCGCTCAGTCCGTGCTGCGGTGCCTGCCGCTCGTGGTGCTCAGCGGTGCTGGAGCGGACGTGCGGGAAGCAGCGGGTGCTGCGGCACCCAGCGCCGGTGCTGATGCTCGGTGGCTGCGAGCAGGCCACCCAAACGCTCTGTGACCTGCCCTCCAGCCAGGCATGATGCTCCCTCCCGGCATTGCGTGGGCACTGCGTTGCTCCTAAAAACCTGTTTCAGGGTCCTGGGGGAGGAGTTGCTGTAATGAAAGATGTGAGCAGTTCCTCAGGCACCCTTTTTGCGTAGAGACGACAACTTCAGGACCGGTAGTTTGTGCAGTGCTTTCGGCTTTACGTACCACGCTGCCGCTGACCTACTTGTGCGCGGGTCTGCGCGTGTGTACCGGTGTTGGGAGGTGGACAACACGTGCTGGTTCCACCTTCCAAAATACGCCACGCCACTCTTGGAACTGCTCATCTGCTTCAGTGGGCAGCCTTCCACGGTGGGGTCTGGCTGAAGGAAACACCGTTCCCCCATCTGCCTCAAGCCGGAAGGAAATCTGCCTGGTTGCTCCAGATATGTGTCTATCCGTCTATCCATATCTATCCATCTAGCTATCTATCCACATCTGTCCATCTAGATATCTGTCTAGCCATCTATGCCTATCTGTCCCTATCCATCCCTATCTATCCCTATCTATTCCTATCTATCCCTATCTATCCACCTAGATATCCATCTATCCACATCTATCCATATCTATCCATCTAGACAGGGATAACTGCATGTCTCTGAGATATGGAGCTATCTCAGAGTCACGGCATCGTCTGGTCAGTGCAAGTGCAGCCACCTCGGTCTGCTGGTAAAGGGTGCCGGCCAAATGGGTTTCCAGCCCGGTACGGCTGCAAGCAGCGTTCTGGAGTGGAATCTAGCCGGGTTTGATGATGGAGCTGGACCCCCGCTCTCCCTGCAGTGGGAATGGTTGGTATCGCCCAGTCCATCACTGGGCAAGCTGGGGCCTGCCCTGTGCTTTAATGAATAGTCATGAGGGACAGAAGGGGTGGGCCCCGTTTTGTTGTTGGATGCAGCTAGTTGACAGAACTAAGGGAGATGAAAAAGGCAAAAAAGCCAACACACAGCGGCACACGAGTGGCCAGCGCAGCATCCCTGGCGCTGCCCGCCCCGGCCCTGCTCCCGCGCTCCCTCCTTCCGCCTGCCTTCCTACCCCGGCCGTCCCCGCCGCCGCCCCGACCCCATGACTCCCGTGGCAGGACGCTTCCCAGCGCTCTGTGAATCCCGAGACAACTAAAATGCTCTACATTAGCGACCCGATGCAGCATTATACCACGGTAGGTGCTACTTGTTATTAATGGGTTTTGCCTTGCTGCTTTTGTTCGAAATCATCCTCCGCCGCCGAGGCAGGAGCTGGGCGCGTGCTCCGGCTCTGCCTGCCGAGCCTTCGCGCCCGCCGCTGCCTGGGACATGCCAGGGGCTTGTCACCGTGCAAGCCTTTCCCCGTCCCGCGGCTGCACGGAGGAGCTGCGGCTGCTCCAGCCCCGGTCGTGAACGATAAGCTGTGTCAGCGTGGGATGCTGCAGCCTTGGCGGCTCGGTCGGCATTCCTCTCTTGCTTTGCCTGACGCTTGCAGAGCCCAAGGTGCGATTTAAGCCTTTGGTGCAAAGGGGTGCAGGCTCCCTCACCCGCGTATGTGCAGGCGGGAGGGGTGCTAGCCGGAGCATCCGTCCGAGGAACGCCCTGTGGTGCTGGGCACCGCCAGCACCCGTTTGTCGCCCGCTGGGGACCTCCTCGGCTGAGCTTACGGCATGCGCCCGCGGCCCCAGGCAGGCTTTCCTTCCCTGCTTTAAAGTCTCTGGGAGGGTAGAGCAGACGAAACGGTACCTGCGCTGCAGGCGATACACTTTCAGCCCCATCCTCAAGTGCTGCTGTTGCTTTCTTAGTCCAAAGGGTTTTGTGTCTGCTCTCTGGCATTCAGCAGAGTTAGATACAGGCAGAGACGCGCTTAGAGGCAGAAAGGTGCGGTGCTGCGCTTCCCGACCAGAAATTACTTTGTTCCTCTTTTTTGTCTTACGTGTGTTGGTATAAAGCACATATGTACCGGGTTCGTTTTGTACTGTAGCGCTGTTACTTGGGAGGTCGTTGCTGCAGCCATGGGAATATTTATCTATGTGTGTGGATAAACATATGTGTGTGTGTACATGTATATATTTACAGACATACGCACACAAGGGCTGTGTTGGGTTTGTTGACACACACATACGCACACAAACACTCAAGCCTTCGGTTTGTCTTTTAAGGGAACGTTTCCAAAATGTAGTCAATTTTTACAAACAAGTTGGTCGTTTTTCCCCCTGCACCTGCCTTGGGGTATCTCTGCCAGCGGATTTGCAGGGCCCCGGCACTCGGGGCGCTGCCTGTTGCTTTGTGCCGGCAGGGGCTCCCGGCTCGGGGCGGCCAGCCCAGCTCGCAGAGGTGATGCTCTGCGTTTCGTATCTCCTTCATCTGCGAAGAGGTCACCGTTCTTCCCGAGGGAAGGCTCTCTCCCGCACGGAGGTGGGGATGCGCTTCTCGGTGGGTCGGTCCCGATGTACCCGCCCATTAAGCTTTACAGCCGCAGGCTTCAGCTGCTCACAGTCCTGGCTCTAAGCACCGCAAACTCACAAAATCGTGCGGGGACGACTTTTGCGGAGCCTTTTTTCCATCCACTTCCAAGGGCCACCTCACCCCCAGCCTGCCCTGCAGCTCCCGAGCTCGCGGCTCCCGAGCCGCAGATATTGCCGGGAGGCGAAGGCTTCCCAGTTATTTCCCATTTCGGCAGGAGATGAGCCACCATGGCAGCACACGCGCCGTGCTCTGCCGGGCGGTCCGGAGGTAGCCTGCTGTTCCTGAGTACGCACGTACGTGTGCGAGGGCAGCGCCGAAATCGCCTCGTTTGCTCCTCAAGTGCAGAGCGCTTACTCTCCATTCATTCCTAAAAAAGGCACGTGGCTGGGCCCAGGGCGGGCGTGCAGCCTGTTCCCGGGGCCCTTCCGTCCTCCAGGAGAACAAAACAGCTCGGTCGCAATACCCTGGGATTATTTGGGCTGCGGATCAGCCCTGGCGAGCGGCAACCCCTTCTCCCCTTGCTGCCTTCCTCCTGGTCGATGCCTGAGCTTTGCTTTTCAAGGGTGACAGGGGTGACTTGTGCTGCACGCCTTCCAGCCGGTGCCACCTACCACCGAGGCTGTCCTGCTCTGCAGTCCCCGCCGGCGGCTGCCTGCAGCCGGGCAGTTTCCCGGCTGGACGGCAAGGGCTTCCCACGTGCATTTTTAATGCCTGTTTTGCTGAAGTTTCTTTTAACTTTTCCTCCAGGCGAAGCCTGGGACTGTGGAAAGCTTGGATGGGGGTGGTTTGTCTTTGGCAGGGCTATTTATAGAGCGGCGAGAAGGAATAGAGGGGTTTACGCACATATTTTAGGGGAGAAAATGGCTGTATGTGTAAAAGCAAGCCAGATCTTGTTCAGCATTCCTCCAGTTAGTCACAGGCTCCAACGACCTTGCGAGAGATGCAGACAACAGGAGAACTTCCCTGGAGAAGGATGATTGCCTTTAAACCATTCTACATCGCAGACGTTTGGGTGAGGTTGGGATCCCAAGTTAAAACACGTCTCCTGATTCCTAAGCCGTGAGCCTTGCAGCCCTTCGGAAGAGAAGGCAGATGGCTGAGCCTGCTGGCCGTCCCCACGGCCGCTTTCCAGTAGCTCGCCGTTTCCCAGAGCTGCCCTGGCCGGTGCTGGTGGCTGGAGGGACCGTCCCCGCCGGGGCGCAGGGGCAGGCGGGGTGAAGGGGGGGGCGCAGGCAGGGGACCCCGTTCCTCCTCCGACCGGGGTGCTGTGGGGAGTGGGGACGACAAGCGGCAATGCCACGGCCGCTGTGCGTGGTCACCAGCGGAGCCCGGGCAGCCACCGGCAGCACCCGCCTCTGGGACTGCCAGCATGCTGCTGGCTTGCAAATGCCAGGAGAACAACCCTTGAGCAATTCGGGAATTGCAGATTTTGGGGAAAAAAACCCATCCCATTTGCTTTGAAAAACAGTTACGTTTGGGATATATTTTTTTGAATATTGGTTTATTTCTCTACCACAGAAAAAATGATCTTTTGGGGTCTGATTTTCAGATGAAAGATTAAGGCCGCTTTAGCCGTGGCTTTTGAGAACGTAGCTTTGCTTAGGCTATGCCTGCAGGTAAAAGAGCTGCCAGCTCTTGCAGGAAGTATCTGACAGTAGTTGTTCAGAAGAGGAATAAGAAAAAAAATTGTAAAAAGTCAGGATTTGGTCGAGCACGTCTGGAATAAGAGCCAGTACATGCATAAATAGGTACGTTTGCTCTGTGACCTTACTGCAGCGTGCTGCATCACAGCTACGCGCTTTGTAGGTTTGAGGTTTTCCCCAAATTAGACCTGCCTCAGCGAAAGCCACTGAAAGCAAACATCCCGGCTGGGAAATGAATTGCACAAACCACCATTCAGCGCTGGCTCTTCTTACAGAAACACTTCCAGAAGCGGCGCGCGCGTGTGCGCTCGCGACAAGTGAATGCACGCGGGAGAAGTCTGGAGAAGAGGTCGGACGCTGAGCGATGCAGTCGCGATGGGAGCGATGCCTTCGTCAGAGGGCTGGCGGTCGCCTCACGCTGCCGCTGCGTCCCGGGGCAGCTTCCCCGAGCCTCGGTGCTCTGGCCGCCGGGAAAGCCACTGCAGAGCAGAGCCCCTGGCCGTCACTCCCCAGCCGGCAGCGGGACATCTCCCGTGCCTGAGCAAACCCCAGAAAACCCCGGCCCGGTCCCCGCTGGCAAAAGCGTGGCTTTGCATAGGCAGGTGCGCTCGAAATCCAGGGATCTCGGCAGCTCGCTGCCTCCGGTGAGGATGGAGCGGGTAGAAGGGGATGATTTAAGCGTATTGAGTTTACCCCTTGCACAAGTGGTGACCTGTTCGAAAACCCAAGCGACCCAGAGCGGCTCTTTTGGCTGGCTTTCCCGCACGCTGGCCCTTTAAGGAGGCTGTAACAGGACACCTGGAGCCCTGAAGAAGTGTGGCTGAGGTTTCCATGTCTCTAAACTGGCTGGTGTTTTCTTTTTTCCCTCCTCCCCTTTTCCCTTCCTCCAGTCCCAGTTCAATTTGCTGAACAACAGCATGGATCAGAGCATCGGCAGCAGAGCAGCCTCCACCAGCCCCTACAGCTCCGAGCACACCTCCAATGTCCCAACGCATTCGCCCTACTCGCAGCCCAGCTCTACCTTCGACGCCATGTCCCCAGCTCCCGTCATCCCCTCCAACACTGACTACCCCGGTCCCCACCACTTTGAGGTGACCTTCCAGCAATCCAGCACCGCCAAGTCAGCTACCTGGACAGTAAGTCGCATGTCTTCTTGCCTTCGCTAGAGAGATGCTTGCTACTGCCGACAGCGTTTTCGGCTGGCCGGCCGCAAACACCCCAACGCCTTGGTGGTGCTTTGCAGCGGGGCGCAGAGGGCACGCCGGCGCGGGGCGGCTGCAGGGCGCAGCCACCACCCGACGGGGACATTGCCTGCACAGGCGGCCCTGGAAAGCAAAAGGTGCAGGAAACGTCAGTGCTTGCTTTTCAGGGGATTTCTCCAAAAGGGCTGGTAAGCACAGCGGTTCGAATGTAACTTCTCTCGCAGCGATTCCCTAAGCTGCGGGTAAATGTCCCTGAAAACCGCCAAGCTGGGGAAACGTCCTGGGGAAGTACCCGCCTTGTTCTCGTGGTGCTTCCCTACACATTTGCCAGCGACCGCTGTCAGAGGCAAGGCAGTGGGCGAGACGCACCTTTGCTCGCATCTACCGGGGCCGTTCTCAGCTTCGCCGTAAATTCTTGCTTGTCATTTACAATCCTTTTTCATCTCGTGTCGGAAGAGTAACTTAATCTCTAGCAGTCACGGCAAAATAACAGAGGAGGCTTTTGATCGCAGAGGGGTCGCTGCACGGCATCGTGCCGTCCGTGATGTGGGTGCAGCAGCCCGGTCCTCGGGAGCGGAGATGCGGGCTTGGTCCGCTGCCGGTCCGACCGCACGCCCGCAGCCCGGCAGAGGAGCCCTCTGCGGATCAGGGACCCGGGAACCGGGCAGAGCGTACCAGGGCTGCTTTGCTTTTTGTGGCAAAAGGTCCTAAATTCACATCCTGGCTCCCGGCTTAGTGTAGCACTGTCCCTCTTTTTAAGAAAAAAGGGCACTTGCAGCCGGTGTTGGAGGCATTCCTGCGGCGGATGCCTCCCAGAGCGCCTGGGAGAGCCGCTCGCCGGCACGCTTGAGGCAGGCGGGTTTTCTCCTCCGGGAAATGTAAGCAGAGCAGAAAGGCTGGGACGAGACAACTGGCACAACGAGGGAGCGACGGGGTTTCCTGCGGGGCTGCGGTTTGCCGTTATCATGAAACGGGCAGAGCAGACCAGGAGCGATTTATCAGCCCGAGGTGTGATAATGACTTTCATTTTTGGAAGCTGCTGTGTTTAATTGCCAAGACAGTCCTTCCCACGAGAGACAGAAAGCGTCCTCGGATGCTTTCGTGCAGGCAGACCCCGGGCGGTGGCCGGCGGGTGCTGCTCGGCTCGCTGCTGCTGGCGCGGCGCGGCGCGGCACGGCGGGCTGCTCCCGGTGTGTCATGGTGAGAGGGCGCAGGAGGGGACGGGCTACGGCAGCTGCCGCAGCGCCGGGTCCGTCTCTCCTGCGAAAACCAACAGGCAGGCAGAGTGGGCAAACCAGCAGCAAGCCGGCAACGAGCTGGCGTTTGAATGCAGCCAAATTCATGGCTGGGGCAGCGGAGCGGCTTCCCTGTGCCCAGTCACCGGAGCTTCACGGCTTCGGTGCTGCGTCCGCGCTGACCGCGGGCTGGGACCAGCACCGCGATTAAATTCGACTTGCCCTCGTAGGAGCGGTTAAGTCTGCACTCTTTTCTACTGTCTTTCCGTGCAAGATGTTGCTAAAGGATGCATTTCATTAGGTATTGAACAAACCGAAGGTCCTCAGGGTGGGATGGAAACCAAACTCACACCGGTGCAGGGTGTCTTATCCCAGCTGTCCCGGCACGGCGGGCTGGGAAGTGTCTGATGCTCGCTCGCCCCTGTCCCCAGCTAGCGGTGCCCGGGGCACGGTCGGCTTTGTGAGGGAGCGGACACAGCCGCGAGCAGGGCCGGGCCGGGTGCTGCGGGACACCCTCGGGCAGCGCTGCGGGCAGGGTGCATTCGTGCACGTCAAAAGACGGAGGGAGCACCTACTAAAGATACTCTCTGTGCTCACTTCAATTAGTAGTAAGGAAAGACCCTTCCCTCGTCCCAGACGATGCATGTTTGCAGCTGCAGGGAGTAAATCAAAAAAAACCACTAAGGTCTTTTTGGCCGGTTGCCCCCAGAAAAGCAGGGGGAGCAGCAAGAGGCTCCCCGAGGCAGTTCCACGCGGCGAGGGAGCCCGTGACAGCTCCCTTCCCTCACTGGAGCCATCCCAGCTGCCTGGGATCTTTTCATAACTCTAACTAAACTGAGCCCGGACTGTCTCAGCATCACCCCGTGCCGACCGTGCTCCTACTGGGAGCTGCGCTAATCAGGACAGGACTGCTTTTTAATCAGGACAGGACTGCTTTTTTTCTCAAGCCGTTGTGTTAAGGTCTCCTTTGCATATCAGAGCAGCACCGCCATGCTGGGGTGATTGTGCACCCCCCAAAAGCAGGCCGGCTGCAGGACTAGTGCCAGCCGGCCCACGTTTCGCCGCGCTGAAGCTGAGCCTCGCGGAGAACAGCAGTGCGGGCAGGTTTCATTTGAAATAGTAATTTCTGCAGGACTGCCGACATGGGTGCAGACTGTCCGGCTCGCCGAGGTTGCCGCATGAAGAAGGGTCCTGCTGCGGCGACAGCCAGATTCGCTCCGTGTCCTCCCGGCTGACGGCTGTCACACCACGCACATTTTGTGCTGGAAGACGGGGCTGCTGCCTTCCTCCCGCTCGCCCTGAGCTCTGCATTGCCACTGCCGCCCTCGAAAGCCTGTCCTGGTTAAACGGGGGACGGAATTCAGCAAAAAACGATGCGTTGCATGTTGCCAGTCAGTCAATATACAAATAATGATGTATGTACGCAGTCTGATTCTCTACACAAGCTGTGAATGCGTATGTAGCGGCATACGAGTAAGACTGGGAAAGCTGTTAGGAAATGCAGGCACTTGGGAAGGGAAGTGAAATGTACAGGGCTGGGGAGAGCGACATCTGACAGCTCGGCGATGGTCCAGCCAAGGGCAGCTGAATTAACCGTCTTGGTGCGCTAAAGGACACGCATGGTTTGATTCAGCACTTTGAAAGAAACGACAGTAAAATACGCTTCCTATTTCATCCGTAGCTAGGGAAGCCTCATGGCTTTTGAATACTTCAAGATTAACTGCACCAAATAATTGACGCCAGGACCGTTGCAAGCGTTGACCGGGAATTCGGCGGAGCGGCCTTGCCAGGCAGCGTTTCGGGGCAGCGGGGAGCTCTCCGCTCCGGAGGAAGGCTCTGCCAGGCCGGCAGCTCCGAAGGCCTCCTGCAATCTGGGGTCGGATCACGGAGAATCCAGCCGAGGAGGAACTGACAGCTGGCGCACAGGCAATGCCAAACCAAATAGCTCGATGCGAGTCGTCTTGTCAAACGATTTGGCATAGTTTTTTGATACAGTCCTAAGCTTGGGTTGACGGAAGGGTGTAGCCCAATAGACTCCTATTTTTGAAGGGGTTTGACTGAATCCCTCTGCCTATTCCTCTGGGAGAGGTGGCGTTATCCATCCTCCCGCGCTTAGGAAAGGAGGCTCCCAAGGAGCCCGGGGCTCGTGGCCCAAGACCGTTTGGAGATGAGCTGTCGGCACGGCGGAGTGGCTTGCTCTACAGAGGCTGGGCAGGCGAGCATCACCCGGGCAGGGCGAGCAAGGTATCGCCGAGCCCGCTGCCCTCGTGCGCACACGCGGTTCTCGCGCCCACACCTCAAACCCTCTGTTGACAAAACAGAAAAGGTTTGGGAGGGAGATCCAAAGAAGACGAAAGATTTGGAACAGATGCCTTGTAGGGCGATACCGGAGAAGCGCTCTGCGTGAAAGGTCTCCACGAGAAGAGTAAGGGTGGCTTGATCGCAGTCTGCATAGGAGATGGTTTCTGATAGCAGACAGCTCTTTAATCTCATAGAAAAAGACATAATGAGATCCAGCGCTTGGAAGCCGAAGCCAGGCAAATTCAGACTAGAAACGAGGTGGAAATTTTTTAACAGTGAGGATAATTAACCATAGGAACAATTTACCAAGGAATGCGGTGGATTCTCCAGCTCCTGAAGTATTCAAATGAGGAGTCTGCATATCTCTCGAAAGATAAGCTGTACTTCAAGCAGACACCGTTGGCTCAACGCAGAACGAGTAGGCAGGGGTCTTAGGCCAGCAGTGTAGGGAAGCAAACCAGAGGATCGTCATCTGTTCTCTCTAGCCTTAAAATGCTGAATTTCTAAATTTGGGAAATGGGCGAATGGAGAAGGGGCGAAGACTTGGGACAGGGGCTTGGGGCTCGCCTTCCCAGAACCAGCTCTGTCCTGGCAGAGGGACGCTGGGCAGCGGGTGGGTGACGCTGGATGTCCCGACTCCCGGGCTGGGCTCCGAGCACCGCGCCTTGCCACAAACTCAGAGCCGAAGCGGCCGCGCCGGCCTGTGCTGCGGGAAGCCCTCCGGGCTGCTGCCGCCTCCCTTTTCATTTTTAATGGCCTTCTTATCAGCAGAGAGCAATGGCCAGCTGCTGAAAAGAAGGTTTTCCCTGTAGGTTCGAAGCCCCGCTCTGGTAGGCTGCTTCGACGGGGCTGGGAGGAGGACCGGGAGCTGCGGCGCTGCAAGACGGGGCATGCCGGCAGCCTGCCTGTTTGTTGGAAGCTATCAGGACTCTCGGTTCCCCGGAGCTGCCCGTACACGCTAGAGCCGTGAGCCGATCTCGGCTCTTTTCTCACAAGCAGCCCCTCACCACGCCGGCCAGCTGGTAACTGATAGATAATTAGTATTTTTCTCAAGTCGGGTTTGCGGCGGATCCGCGCTCCCTCCCCCCTAAAACGCCGTCACGTGCGCCAGAGCCAGCAGAAGCGTTAATAGGGTCTTTGGCCTCCCGTGGCCTGGCTGCAAAAGGACGCGGGGGCTCGAGCCCCCCGCGTGGGGCAGCTGCCCGGGCTCGCACGGAGCCCCTGGAGCTGGCGGGAGACGGACAAACCTCCGAGCAAAGCCGGGGGGGGTCCCCTAACCTGGGCACAGGGGGGTCCAGGCCACGTCCAGGGTCTCGCCGGCTGCTTCGAGGAGCAAACAGCCTGCGATGGACAGGCTGGAGAGGTTCAAAGCTGAGGCGAGATGCTCGGCTGCTATGATGGACAGCTGTCCAGCAGCCACCCCCAGCAAACTGGTCTGCGTCCCAGCGCTCGGCCAGTGGGACACTGCCGTGCTGCACTGGTTCCAGTCGCTCCGTAGATCTTGCAGCTGGAGCGTGGGCACTGGGGGAGCTGAAATGGTTTGCCTGATGCTAACTGAATGAGGAGGATGGAAATAATTGGTGTGGCAGGAGGTAGGTTCTCCCTTGCTGGTCGCTGTCTGAGGCTTGTTGGGGTAGAGGCGGTCGTAAAGAGGAGGGAAAAGCCTTCAGGAGCGTGTATAGAAAACAAGCCCCCTCTTCAGACTCTCCCTGGCACCTTACCGTGTTTTCGGGAGGTACCTGTCCAACAGCAGCGGCCTGGAGACGAGCAGGGGGCAGGCCCGGCTCAGCGCGCTCTACCTCTGAGCCACAGACATCTTTGTTTTCACCCGAGTAGCTGGGCAGAAGAGCGTGGATATTTTGGCACGCCAGGAATAGGAAAGCAATCTCAGCATCAGCCTGCTCCAAAGCCCCTTGAAGCCAGCCCACTGGAGGCTTTCCACCAGCTTTCGCAGGGCGTGGATGAGGCTCCAGGAGCTCCAGACACAATGGAATTAAGAAAAAAGGCAAAGGAATTCGGTGTGCGATGTTCCAACACGATCCCGCTATCAGCTCCACTATCTCGAACGTGTATGGTATGCACAGGTCAAGGGAACGACTTGCTGGCAACTGCTGCTCCAGCGGGAAGGCAACGCTCTCCTGCAGGGACGGCTGCGGCGGTGGGAGAGGACGCAGCGGGGAAATGAGGTTGCCCTGGCCACCTCCGCTACGTCGGGATCTGAAGCGCACAGGGGAGGTGGTGACTGAGGGACCCGCTGGAGGAACTGAGCTAATCAGTAGGCTGCAGAAGGAAAAGCATCTCCGCGCTCTGGCCCGGTAGTGCCCTCGGGCGGCGGCTGCAGCCCGGGGGGCTCAGCCAGCAGCGCTCCCCGCCTCAGCCGCCCCGGCCAAGTCCTTCGGGAGCGGGCGCGGGGCCGGCGGCCGCACCGCTGGGAGCGGAGGGTTTTGTCACGTGGGGCTGCATCCCGCGCCGCCGAAAGCGTTCCCGGGAGCCCCCACCTCCGGCGCCTAAAGGAGTGGGGAGACAGATGCTGGGTGTGCCCTTGGTGAACCACGTTCTCTGCCTGCGCCCACTCCAGGCAGTGGCTGTGAGAAGGCAGGAGAAGCGGCTCCCTCCTGCCTGGCACAGCCTGCCAGGGCTGCTGGGAGAGACGGTGGCCTCCCCCGAGTCCAGGTCTTGCTGCTCTGGCTTTTGCATGTCGTTTCCAGCAGCGATTCCCAAGCCCAACTCGGCCTCTTCTTCCCTCCCCTCCCAGCTTGCTCCCCGTATCCAGTCCTGATGGATGAAATAACTGCCTTGCTGGATTTTCGGCTTCCTTTTTGGATGCGAGGGAACTCCAGCACCGGCTTGGTCAGGGGACCCGAGTGTCCAGACACCCAGAAGGAGTCAGACGTACTAGAAAAGATTAAAACAACCCCCGAGCGTGCCAGCGCTGGCTGGCTGAGCCGTGACTAACAACGGCTGTGATCCTGGTTGGCAGTTATTTTAAGGATGTGCACACCAGGGAAGGAAGGGAGAGGACTCCTTTGGGGGTGAACCAAGGGATTTTAATTAGCGGCAACGGCATGATAATAAAGGCGGAAGAATGCAGGCTGGAGCGCGGGCTGCGTCTGCTGCACGTCGCCGGTGGTCCAGCGCTCGGGGGAGCGGGGCTGGGGGACCTGCGGGTGACGGGGGTCCCCTGCAGCTGCTGGTGGGTGAGCAGAGGGGCTCTGCCAGGCGCCTTGAGAACCTCCTCCATCCTGGGCCCGGCTGGCGGTGCCCTGGCCGTCGCCCCGATGCATCGCCACCGTGGTGGAGGGACTGGGGATGCGGGGAGGCAGATGTTGGGGCATCCCTTACAGCCGTCCCCGGGGCAGCAGCTCTGCTGCCCAGCCCGCCCGTCTGCCTCGGGCACCGGCGGATGCTCCCCTCTCGGGCATCAGCCGTGCACTGGACGTATTCGAACCCAGCTCATAGTAAACGAGCAACAAAGTAGCTTCGGGAGGGATTTCCAGCTCAGTGAGAAGTTGTATAGGCCGGCGATTAAAAAATGGTTATTAAAAAAATTAGAAAGAAAAAATTAGCTCTGTAGTCGGCATGTCTTCCAGGATCTGTCGTAACAGATTCGTCCGAGCCGGTTAACGGTATTTGCGGTTTGCAAGATGCTACATGTCTGAGTAAGATGACAGACACATTATTATCACCTCTCCGCCGCGATCTGTCCGAACCTGTCCCAGGATGCAGCTCCGCAGCTGCTTGCTGGGGAGCGCAAGGAAATTGGCAGCCGGAGGCAGCACTTTTCTTCTCTCTCTCTTGCCAGGCTAGTGGCTTTATTGGGATCCATTGACTGCAGTCCTGGACACGTCTTGAGTAGAGCTAATGAGGAGACTGGAATGTAGAAGAGGAGGAGGAGGAGGAGGCTGGTAGGGAGGAGGGGGGGAGGATTTGTGGAAAAAGTAATTGTTGAGCAAATCATTTCCTTCAAGAGAGAAAGGAGGACTTGGCTGCGGCCCTCCCGAAGCAGGCAAGTCTAGACGCTTCGGTGTGAACAGTTGAAGATAAATAAGATTTTATCAGCTCCGAATCTGTTGGGACACATCCTCCTAGCGGTTCTGCTGCCCGGGGAGGGCTGGGGGGAGATAGGCTGCGCCGGTAGGTCTTTCCACGCAGAAGACTCAGGTTATTTTTTGTGCGAGGCTGTCAGCATCCGTGGGGAAAAACACCTCTCCCCGCTCTCGCTTCCTGCGCCGGAGAGGCAGCTACGGCTCCGAGCAGTACGGCTCCGCTGCGCTTATTCCCCGTTACGTTCAGCACCGGCGCGGCGTGGTCTCCGTCTCGCCCAAGAAGTAGCCGCGTTTCAAAGGCAGAGGTGAAAGAACCCCCATCTAAAGACATTTTGGGGTCCCTAGCGAAACAGAGGTTAATGCTGATATACTGCTAGTGCTTAAATAATTTGGCTTTTCCAGTTATTCCTGGTGCTCTTGGCTTGCACTGCGGGGCAGACCGTGGCAGCAGGGAAGGTGGCGTTATACTTTCAGGCCAGCAGATGAGGGCTGACGTTGAAAGGTGCACGACGACAGAAAAAAACCCAGGGGAATATACGTTCTGCGAGTTTACGTAAGCTTCAGGTGGATTGCTCAGTGCTATTAGTGCTGTTTGCTGTTCACACCGTACCGGCACCCACAAGCCACACTGACACGTGAAGCTGTTGTGCTCTGCAAACGGGCCATAACAGACGCTCTCTGGCATTTTCTACGAACAGAGATGGCCTTAGTAATAACGTAACTGGGGAGGCAGGCACTAACGGTCCAAAGGGTAGAGCAGGAACCGAAAACAAAGGCAGGAGGTGCCCAGGGGCAGGACGTACCCAAGCTCTTCTGTAGGTGTGAAAGAAATCTTGGGGCTGAGGTCTGGACGCGCTGATGCACCAGCGCCGGGCAAGCGTTCGGGTGTCCTGAGGTGCTGCCGAGTTGGTGGCAGCGTGAGCGACGTGCGCTTTGGCCGTGACCCGGCGGCCACGTGTGGCCTGTTTCACGAGGTCAGCGTGTCCAGCCGCTGCGGAGCAGGAAGGGTCCGAGTGAACAGCCCGAGGCTCACCCCTAGTACAGGTGGCAGAAACGCGGCCACGGCAAAAGAAGAGTAGCAGCAAGCAGCGAGGCGGCTGCACGAGTCTGTGTGATTGAACACCGGCGTTTTGATCTCCCGGGTTCCGCTTCGCAAGTGTCTTGTCTGGCACTTGAGGAAAGCGCGGTGCCTTTGTGCTCTCTGCAAGCCGGGTGCGCGCGCTTCAGCTGCGGCTTGTAAAGTACCAGTAAATCAGATTACATAGTGCAGCCCTGCACAGAGGTGCACGTGTGGCGGGTTATTAGCGAATACAGATAACCAGGTAGGAGCAGAGGCACCTACTCTGCTTGGCGTCCGAGCGAGACGTGCGTTTTGCTGTCCCCTATGGAGAGCGTACATTGCTCTTCCTGGCTGAAAACACGGCTGGGGCTGTAGAGCCTCCCGGGATCCGAAAAACGGAACGCTCGTTCGCCCGGTGGCCGTGAACAGGCTGGGGCTGCGAGACCGGGAGCGCTTTGCCCCAGCAGCGGCTGGGGATGTGGCTGCAGGACGGCTGCGCGCTGCGAGGAGCCGGGAGCGTGGCCACACAGGGCACAGCCCTGACTTTTCTTGCCCAGAGTTATCAGCACGGAGTTCCTTAAAAGAATGGTTTGTTATTGTGGAAGGATCTTTGAAGGCAATCCTGGAGCTGTTAAGACATGATAAGGTTATCAGTGGAGGCATGCCTGCGTTGAGCGGCAGTCTTTCTCCCTGCGGGGCAATCGCTCTGCTATTTAACAGAGATTTATCCATGTCATAACATGGTATAATGAGAGAATTTGTTACCAAAGAACTTGCCATAATGCACCTCTGCTCTTCCAGAGCAGTTATATTTCCCAGGCGTGTTGAGGACTGCCCGGGAATGTCTACATGAAAGGATCCTTTGACAGGAGTTGTCAGTACCTTAACACCTGGCAAGGAAGAGCCCCCCTCCAAATAACCCTTGTTTTGCCATGTCGTCTCCTCAAGCTGAGGGTGCTAAACCCCCGCCGCACCGCGGGCGAGCGGCTTACGTGGGCCACGGCCGCGCGAGAGCTTCCTCTTCCAGCCGGGCAGAGCCAGGTAACCGCGTTCCAAGCGGAACCCGTGCTCCCAGCTTCGGCACAATCCCTGCTGGAGGTGCAGGATCGCACCCGGGAAGCTGACCCGGCCGTAGAGTCAAGGTGTAGCCAGCGTCATCAGGTATCGGTGCAAAATTGGGGGGTTTCAGTGGAAGGTGGTGTTTCCAAGCGTCCTCCCTCTCTGGGCAAGTCCACGTGCCTCCAACACTGAGGAGTAATTCTTCCGCCAGATTCAGCTTCACGTTGCACCTCCCGATCACACCCTCTAATGACCGCAGCATCTTCCTGCTCTCTCTAGCACAGAGTGGGCTCTGACCCCCGGGACACGTCCCCCGCCAGCTTGCCTCTCGGGGAGCTGGGACCGGCTGCCGGCCGACCGTCGCTCCAACGCGTCCTCACAACGCGAGAGCTGCTGCCGTTTGCCTTGGCGGAAGCCGCTCCCCTTTATATCTTCCCCGAACATCCCTAGAAATACCGCCTGAAAACGGGTCGTCTCGTTTGCCTCTTTAGCAGGTCCCGGGCTGGTAGGAGCCCATCCAGGCCTGGCGGGCTCGGAGCCTCGCTCAGCCCACGCGTGCATCCACTCCTACAGAAAGGGCGGCGGGATCGGGAAGCACAGATCCCTTCTGCAAAGCCACCTGATGCGCGGGTGCACCGGACCGGGCTCACGGCAGCGGGACGATGAGGGCTGGGCCACCCGTGTCAGTCCCCTAATGCCCTAGCAGTCCCGTGCGAGGAGCTGGCTTGCTGCCGAGCCCTGCTGCCCGGCTGTTTCAGGCGGCCCTGGGGGTTCAGAACCCCCCCCGCCACCCCACCGGGAGAGCAGAGCGGGCGGCGGCGGCGGGAGCCTCGCTGGCCTCTGCACACCTGTATTGGCATGGCTCAGGACAAGCTTTAACATCCTCACAAACACTGCGCACGGTGGTATTTTTTTGGCATCGGGCGTGATGTTGTGGGGATGAGATAAAATATTTTGAGCAGGAACATGCCCTGCCATGCAGGGACTGGCTTCTCTCTGTGCGGCAGGGGTGGGCTCTTGTGTAGCAAACACATTCTTTGTGAGACGGAAAACAGCGTGGCACTGGCGAGGTGGAAGGGAATTGCACATCCCCGCACCTGGGAGCCGAGACGCGCGTTTACTGGCGGGCGAAGGACAGGCTCTACCTTCCCCACCCCTCTTCTCGAAGCGGCGTGCAGCCTCCTCCCGCCCGGCGCGCGCTGCCAGCCCCTGCCTTGCTGCAGACGATCCCTTCTGCTCGGACTGGACCCGGGACCGGTGCTGGCTGCCGCGGCCGAGGGGCTCTGCCGCGCCGCGGGGCTGCGAGCAGGGCTGGCTCGCGGGCACGCTGCTTTCTTCAGGCTGCCGTTCCCTTCCCGTTTGCAGTGGCCACCGGGAGCTTCCCCCGTGCTGAGCAGGTCCCCGGTCCTTGCGAGCGGAGTTTGCCTCTCGCTCCTAACCGAGCAAATCCCGTTGTGCCCTCGCCAGGAGCCTTTTTGTGGTCACGAACCGTTTTCCGTTAACAAGCGGCTCCGGGGGCCGCCTCCAGCTGCCTGCAGAGCATCCTCCTCCCGCGGCCAGCCTGGGGGAGCGGTCCCCGCCACGTCCCCTCTGCGAGCCACCGCTGTCACCGCGAGCCGCTGCAAAGGATCGAGCCGTGGTCAGGACAAACCCTGTCTGTGGCACACGTGCTAGTCAGAGTTAAACTCCGAGGTCTTGCATAATTAGCTGTGATTCTGTTCGCGACGTTAAGCACGAGGCTTCCTTAGGCTGTGACGCGTCGGCACCTTCGGTGCTCCCAGCCCTCAGCTCGGCCAGGAGCTCTGTGCGATAACAGACTCAGGGTAAATTTCCAAAATGGGCTGAGTGATGTATGAACGAGGGTTTTACGCTGATTTTCGGCAAGCTTTCCTCTAAGTCACGGTGTAGCGGATGCTCCCGCTTTGCCAGAGCACTTTGGCTAGCTGGGAAACCCTTCCTGCAGCGCCCAGCCCTGGACCCAGTAGGCGGTTGTCTCTGGTTTACATGGAAAGCGGTTACGATGTAACGTGGGCGAATTTGGTCGTATTTAAATATTGCCAGGGGAAAAACAAATATTGAGCCTAGAGAATAAACAGTTACCGCAAAGGCGGGCTGAATTTCTTTGGTCACTGTCCCCTACAATGCACTGGGAATGTGCAAGAGCAGCTTGCAACACCGCAATCCGTCACGGAGCTGCCACGGAGCCCGGGCGCCGCTGGGGCAATCCCCTCTGCCGGTACACGGAGCGGCTTTGCACTGGCACAGTCCCTCCAGCGTGGCTGCGGTACGATAGGCAGTAATTGGTTTTATAACAAGTCATTATTTTAATTTGCTGCTTTACTGCCACGTTCGCGTTTCACTTGGAGCGGTGAGAAAGCAGCAGGAGCCGAGGGAACCGAAACGCCCGTCTCGGCGCAGGCGGGAGCAGCAGCCCGAGCCCAGCACAAGCCCCCGAGCAGGGAAGGGAACCCTGCGTTTACACCGCGGCAGCGGAGGAAGCCGAGGGCAGGCAGGGCGGCGTCCGCCCTCCCATCGGGCCCAGTGACGTTCACCCGATGGGCGTCTCTTCTTTTCCAGTACTCCCCGCTGCTGAAGAAACTCTACTGTCAGATTGCAAAAACATGTCCCATCCAGATCAAGGTGTCCACCCCCCCGCCCCCGGGCACCATCATCCGGGCCATGCCCGTCTACAAGAAGGCAGAGCACGTCACCGAGGTGGTGAAACGCTGCCCCAACCACGAGCTCGGCCGCGACTTCAACGACGGTGAGTGCCGCTCTCCCCGCTCGGCCGGGGGCCGCCCCGTCGGCCCGTTGCGTGCAGAGGACGAGCGTCCTGGACGGCCGCGTCCTCTAACGCGGAGGTTTGCCTTGCAGGCCAGTCAGCCCCAGCCAGCCACCTCATCCGGGTGGAAGGCAACAATCTCTCCCAGTACGTGGACGACCCCGTGACGGGAAGGCAGAGCGTGATGGTGCCCTACGAGCCCCCGCAGGTACCCGGCTGCTCCCGGGGCGGGGGGGCAGGACCGGCCCCTGCCTCTAGCCGGGCTTCTGCTGGTGCTGAGGCTGAACCCGCGGGTGACGGGGCTGCTTGGTAGGAGACAAAGGGCCGGAGCGTCCTGCTTGCCCTGGCACGTCGAAGGCCACCCCCTGCTTGCTCCCCGCACCGGTGGCGGCTGTGCTCGAGCATCCGCAGCTCCCAGCCCCGTGAAGCACCCCAGAGCATCCCGTTCCTGGGAAGCGGGGTGCAAAGGGAGATCCCCTCCAGTCCTGGCCCCGGGGGACCCCAGTCCTCGTACAGTCCCCTCTTCCCAGCTGGGACCGTCCCCACCCCACCCTTCCCTCGCACCCCCCGCTCGCCCTGCCAGGGTGCCAGCTCCATGGGGGGGCCCCAGCCTGCCTCCCCCCCTCTTCGCTCCCCAGGGGGGCCCAGCCTGCCTCCCCCCCCCCCACTCCCTGCTCAGCACCCGCTCTCCCCTCCTGGGCAGGTGGGGACCGAGTTCACCACCATCCTCTACAACTTCATGTGCAACAGCAGCTGCGTGGGAGGAATGAACAGGAGGCCCATCCTCATCATCATCACCCTGGAGACGAGAGAGTGAGTGGCCCTCGGAGCAGGGACGGGCGTCCCTCCCCGCTGCGGGAGGGCTGGGGGCCCTCGGGAGGGAATCTTCCCCTGCAGGGAGCCCCCCCAGGGGAAGGGGACATGGCAGCCCCCCGCGGCCCCAGCCCACGGCAGGGGAAAGGCTCTTCTCTGCCGGCTAGGAAAAGGGCCGGCACAGAGGGACCGGGGACCCAGCCCAGCGTCGGCTTCTCCCCCTGCAGCTGGAGCCTTCCTCTGCCCCAGGAGCTCCTCTTCCCCCAGGAGAGTGCTGCCGAGGGGCTCCCTGCACGCAGCACCTCGGGGCCTCGATTGCTTCCTGAGCAACCCGTTCACGCAGAGGGAGGGGAAGGCACTGCGCCGCTCTGGTTTCTGAGCTGGACCAGAACGCGCTGGACTGAGCCGCGACGCGCTCCCCCAGCAGAAATAGGGTCACCGGTTTCTCTCTCCTCCCAGCGGCCAAGTCCTAGGAAGGAGATCGTTCGAGGGACGGATCTGCGCCTGTCCCGGCAGAGACCGGAAAGCTGACGAAGACCATTACCGAGAGCAACAGGCCCTGAACGAGAGCGCAGCTAAAAACGGCAACGCCAACAAACGCAGTGAGTGCCCTTGCCGGGAGAGGGAGGGGGGCTCGGGGCGCTGCTCTGCCGCAGCCCCAGGCTCCTGGCCAGCACCTGCAGCCCCTGGCCGCCCAAAGCCGTGCGGATGCTTCTGCCTCGGCTCCTTTCCCATCGCACCCAAAATCACTGCGCTCCAGAAAGCGCTCCACACCCAGGCACGATGCTTTGACCTTTTGCGACTAAATCTAAAGTCTCATAAATAGGACCCGCTCCCTTTTCCCTCCAGAGTGCAAAGCTCTTTGTGCAGGGCTTTCACGTCCAGATATATTTGTTCTTCGTTATTATTACTAATAAGGGGACATCACCGATGCCAGAACCCAGGTGACCAGCTAGCATCCTGCACGGCCTGAGCTTAAATCCGAGGACAGTGGGCTAATGCTCTTCCTCTCTCCTTTCCAGCGTTCAAGCAGAGCCCCCAGGGCATCCCAGCACTGGGGGCCGGCATGAAGAAACGGAGGCACGGGGAGGAGGACATGTATTACGTGCCTGTGAGTGTCGGTGAGCTGCGCTGGTTGAGAGCTCGGCTCGGGAGGGCGGTGGCAGCGTCCCCTCTGCGAGAAACGCCTTGGGGATGCGACGTGGGGCAGGACGGGCTTGCACGGTCTCCTGCAGGGTGGCAGGCACGGGGGCTGAGCAGAGACCTAGAGACCAGGAGCGAAAGCATCTGTGAATGCACGTGTCCAAGGCAGCCCCGGACCCCCGGACAGTCCCTGGCCACAGTGACACCGCGCCTTGTGCGGCTGGGTGGAAAAAAGGGGCCACGAGGAAGGTGGCCGGGTGGGACGGGAAGAAAGCGAAGCCCTGGGCTTGTTCCCTCCTCCAGGTGCGAGGCCGGGAGAACTTCGAGATCCTGATGAAGATAAAGGAGAGCCTGGAGCTGGTGGAGCTGGTCCCGCAGCAGCTGGTTGACTCCTACCGGCAGCAGCAGCAGCAGCTCCTGCAGAGGCAGTAAGTGCCGCCGCAGCCCCCCACGAGCCCGCAGCAGGCAGAGGCCGGGGAGCAGCCCTGGCCCCGGCTGCGAGGCCGGGGGGGCCCCTCAAGCAGCCCCAGGCTGGGGCCGGTCCACGGGCTCACAGCCTGTCTGCCGAACGCCTGGTACTTAGCAAGGGCTGGCAAGCCTTGTTGGCACAAAGCGGCTTTTCCGTGCCGCAGCGCGCGTCGGTGCGGCTGCCTGAAGCCTGAGCAGGAATCTTTGACGGCCCGGAGGGGAGCTCTGGCCGGGGCAGGGCGGCTCCATCCCGCCCGCTGCAGGCTGACCGGCCGCTTGGTTTCCCCGAGCAGGAGCCAGCTGCAGACGCCTTCCTCCTACGGTCCCGTCCTTTCCCCCATGAACAAAGTTCACGGCGGAGGAATCAACAAGCTGCCCTCTGTCAACCAGCTGGTAGGGCAGCCGGCGCAGCACAGCTCCGGCTCCGCGCCCAGCCTGGGCCCGATGGGTAAGGTCCTCACCTCGCCGGGTGCCGCGGTGCCGGCGGCAGCCCGTGCTCGCAGGGGCTCTTCCTGCCCGTCAGGCCGTCCGTAGGCTCCCTGCCGAGGGAGCGGGAGGTTATCACGGCTGGGGGGATGTCTAACGGATCTGTTTGTTGCGTTGACATGGCCGCTGCCTAGGACCCGGAATGCTCAACAGTCACCCCATGCAACCCAACGGAGAAATGAATGGGGGCCACTCCTCCCAGTCCATGGTCTCCGGATCGCACTGCACCCCCCCTCCGCCCTACAACCCCGATCCCAGCCTCGTCAGGTAGGGAAGGCGTCCGATGCCCTGTCTGTCTTGTCCTCTGACGTTTCTTGCTGTTGTCCCTCACTCTAACCTTCAGATCTGTCTAGCAACTGGTCAACTGGCCACTGGTCCCAACTGAGAAATCACTGCTCACAAAATCACGTAGACAGTTCTTCTCACCTCAGAAACCAAAGCCCAGCTACCTACCAGTTAGAAACCTCTATTGCCCTCATATACCTCTATCCGGGTAATCCGTCCCTGCTTAATTAAAAGCTAAGTGCATCCGAAGGAGAGTGTGTTCCTGCATGTCAAACGGGCACGCAGCTTTGTGAGCTTCCCCTTCCCCTTCCTTACCAGCACCGTCTGGAAAGCGGTCCACGTGGCTTATTTCCATCAGGAACGCATTAACAGGTCTGGAGCCACTTTTTAACGTGTCAGTCTTTAAAAAGACCACAGACGTTTCGACAGGCACCCTACCGAAGTCAGGGAGGCTGTAGTGCAGTTTAACTAGAGGCGTGTAGCTGCAGCCTGGTGCAACGTGCAAAATACTCCCAGCACCACCAGTCTGTACGTTGCAGAGCCCGGCCTCGCTGCCCAGACTAAGGCATGCCCCGATCTCCCTCCCCGCCAGCTCGAGCTCCCTCGGGTCCTTCCGAGTAAGTCACTGCGCTGAAACCTCCGGGGATCGGGAGAAAAAAACCATATAGTTTTAGGAACGAACATAATCCCATGCTTCGCTTTGATGTTAGCGGCAGCGGAGGTCACGCTTGGGATGGCAAAAGCCACAGACAAAAAGCCTGACGGAGCAGTCGGAGCAGCCCAGAGCGAGCTCCCTGCCGCCCTCGCGCCTGCCCGCAGCCCTTCCGTGCCGCAGGGGTGCGGAGCGTTGCCGGGGCCGGAGGCAGCAGGAGCTCGCCGCAGCCCCCCCGCCTTTTCAGTGACCTGAGACAGGGTTTGCCACTCCAGCGATGGTTGCGAGCACAGCTTTTATTCATGAGAAGTTAATGCCACTTTATTTTCCAAATTTTTTCTGCAGTTTTTTAACAGGATTGGGGTGTCCAAACTGCATCGACTATTTCACCTCACAAGGGTTACAGAATATTTACCACCTGCAGAACCTATCCATAGAGGTAAATGCTTTGGGAAGATCTGTTCTTACCACTTGTTTCTATCAGCTGTTGATCTGAAAAGCAAGGACAAAACCGTTTTAAAGGACAGGGAAAACTGTGCACCAACCCGCCACACAGAACATAGGCTCCCCAGGATTTATGCCTTCCGTTTAGGCATCCGTTCTGGTCCCTGGGAGTTAGCGGTAGCTCAGCCATCGGTAGCAACCGCGATAGTCTCAATTGGTTCTTCCAGACTGTCAGAAACAAGAGAGCTAAAAGATCCCCGGACCAGACCTCTGTCGATTTTCCCCCTGACACAGAAAAACCGGCTGAGGTGCTCAGCAAAATAACCCAAAGCCCGCTGAGCCAGCGGGAACACCTCCGCCGCAGTTCAGCGAGTTTTAAATCTGATCTTATGTCTTCCCCTGTTAATCTTTAAGACAAAAGAGGCTGAAGTAAGGGAGTCGAGCCCGGGGCATTCGTTTTGAGGGAACCCCTGGAATGAAGCAGCCCGGGTCAGGCAAAAGCTGGCATGAAAACCGGTAGAGGGGATGCTAGGAGTACCTGAGCTTGCACGGAGCGCCAGCCCTCCGCTGCCGCCCTTCTCGGTCAAAGCGCCGTCTCTCGGTGACGATACCGAGGGCGGCACCGAAGCAGGGGCTTCCCCAGCCCGTCAGGGTAACGAGAAGAAGGGGGGTTGGGGGGGGAAATTAAAAAAATTAAAAAAAAAATAAAAATCTTAAACCCTTTGAGCCACAGCAAGCCCTGTAAATCCCAGAGCTGGTGTTTTGGCCGCGACAAAGCTCCTGCCGCCGTCCGGTTGTGCCCCCAGGCAGTTTGCAGTAGCTGCCGCCTGCCTGGCAGCGCCGGGAGCAGGGGCGGCCGCGCCGTGGGGAGGCAGCTGCTGGAGACACGATGATTTTTCATTGGTAGCTGGGGCCAGTTGCGTAACCTTAGCCTGGTTTTGGACCGTTTTCTGAACTAACTCCGTGACCGTCTGTAAGCTGTCAAAGGAAACGTTTGGTATGGCCAAAACTTGTATCAGATCGCTGAGCTGTCTGTCCGAGTCGGCATTTGTAATTACTAATTGCATACTGGCTGTCTTCTCTAGTTAACACTCACGTGAGTCTCTGTGTTTGGCATTAACATGGATCTCTGGCAGCTCTCCGCTACGACGGTGTTCGTTCCGGTGCAGGCCCCCCGGTCCTGAGGTTATCGACCTTGTTTGGCTTTACGACCGCAGCCCACAGCGTCGTAACAGCCCGCTGTTGCCCGCATCGGGGCGTTAGCGCATGACGCTGGCCCCCGGGGCCACATGCTGCTCCAGCCCCCCCGGTCCAGGGCGAAGCCAGCCTGGCTGACGGCTCCTCGTCCCCGTGAACAGACACGAGGACGCTTCACGTGCTGCTCTGCAACCCGCGTCCAAAGGGGGAAGGTCCCCTCCCTCCCGCTTGCACATCGGTTTGATGTGAACCCACCCCCCCCAAAAAAAAGAAAAAACCATTTCTAACCTGCAAAGGTGTGCTTGAGTCACTGGTCAACTGGCCGTCGGTTACAAATGAGGAATGGCCCGTGGGGGACGCACCCGTGGGCTCGGTGTCGTGACCCAGGGGAGGTCCAGCCCCGCCACCGCTGGGTGCTCGGGCGTCGTGCCCACCCGCCCCCCACCCCGAAGCACGAGCTCGGGGCTCCGGGGCTCGCTCCCGCCGGTACAGTCGCGTCTCTGCCGACCGATGCCTCAGCGGTGTTGTTCTTCCAGGATCTCGGAGCACTGAAGATCCCGGAGCAGTACAGGATGATCATCTGGAGAGGTCTGCAGGAGCTCAAACAGAGCCACGACTACGGGGCCCAGCAGCTCATCCGCTCCAGCAGCAACGCCTCCACCATCTCCATCGGCAGCTCGGGCGAGCTGCAGCGGCAGCGCGTGATGGAGGCCGTGCACTTCCGCGTGCGCCACACCATCACCATCCCCAACCGCGGCGGGGCCGACGAGTGGGCAGACTTTGGGTTCGACCTCCCGGACTGCAAATCTCGCAAACAGTCCATAAAGGAAGAATTCACGGAGGGAGAGATCAACTGAGGGTCTCCAGAAGGCAGCAGCAAGAGACCGGGGGGGGAAGGAAACCCCCTGCGAAAAATATTTTCAGCCTTGGGCGTCTGGCAAAGCATAATTTTGTTGTCCGGCGGGGAACTGCAAGCCGTGTGTGAGAGCACGGCCCCGAGCCGCGCGGGAGGCGCCCGCCCCGGAGAGGAAACCGCGGTGGCAGCTTCGGCAGAGGGGAAGAGGAGGGCGGGCTGAGCCAGCTCACCGAACGGAGCGCGGATTCTCTGCCTGCCCGCGGTGCTCTACGTGGTTTTGCGTTGCACCGGAGGATCCCCGCATCCGACAGATGCGGCGTAAAGACGGCGCGTTTCTCTCTTCGCGAGACCAGCCTTCGTTACTGCTTACCCACCCCCCTTTCGTATTTGCCGCGGCGTCCGAGCCCGACAGGTCTTTATCGCTGTAAAAAAGACAATTTCCCTTTACCCGTTCCGTTTCCTGTACAGATATCTGCCAGTGACTGACGCAAAGCAACACAATCCGCTTTCCTGACGGACTGCCAAGAAGTACCCGCTTCCTTCAGTTCTTTGTAGAGCAGAGAAGAACCTGTTTGTCGCTTCCCGATGTGTTCATGTACTTAAATATTTGTGTATATAAACAGAAGCAAATGTACATACAGTATGCTCATTGTGCTGTAAGGAGATAAAAAGATTTATTTTCATGGAAGCTATAAAAATTGATACTTACTCCTGAGACACGATAGTGTCAAGTAAATTAATTTCAAGTTCTAGCACGTAAACATGTCGAAAATCACGTCTCCAGGCTTATCTATTCAAAATTCAATTTTTTTTTTCCTCCTCCGAGTATCTTTCACGCAACTGCGGAGGAGGGGGCAGGCCAGTGAATCCTCCTGGGAAGCCAGAGGTCTGGATAATCCCTCCCTGCTCCATCGAGGGAGTTCTGCAGAGGGGCCAGACCTAGCGAGCAGGAACGCGGGAGGTGTAAATTTGAGGCGACTTTGGAGCAAGGTGATTTCTGGTCATTTTTTTTTCCAGGCGTAATTTGGCTGTTGGTTCGGGCTGGAAGAAAAGCTCAGCAGAAAGCAAGGACGCAAGCAGATGCGTTCCCTCCCTCCCTCCCCTCCTAGCGACACGTGGGAGAACGAGCGTGAACTCCGTAGGCGCCGTCACCAGCAGCCCCGGGGCCCAGGGCCTCCCTCCGCCGCCTTCGTCCTGGCGCCCAACGGCAGCCCCGAGCCTTCGGCGCGCGGGAGGTGGCCTCCTCTCCCTCCCGCCCTCCGGCGATGGGCTCGGCTCTGCTCCGCCGCCCGGGGCGAGCGCACCATCCTCGCGGCCGCTACGGCCCCCTACGCCACACCGATTGGGAACCCGAGTCCCTCGGCGTTGCCGAAATGTGAACCTATGTCCTAAGATAACGGCTAATTAAAGCACTTCCATGCTTTAAAGGTTTTAAAACAATCAGTCGTGTTTTCAATGTTAAGTAAGGCTTCTTCCGGCAGTATTAACCGATACACTCCAACCACGGTATGAATGGTCTTTTTTGTAATGTTATCTTTGGAAAATGTGTTATTTTTATAGCTGTGGTTTCTTTTTTTTTTTTTTTGGTAACACAATAAAAGCACATGTGGGAATTACAACATCTGGCAACTAAAGTCTCGCTTCTATCGTACGGCAAGTGTCCTCCTCTACCAGCGTAAGCCTTAACGCGTGAGGCCTCGAAGGGCCTGAAGGCGCTTTGCTTCATGGAGCAACCACGAAGCCACGCAGAGACGCAGTTCTGCGCAGGAGCGGCGGCAGCTGCCAAAGCACGAGTGCCGTCAGCAGGCCCTTTGCTCCTCACAGCCACGAGGACAAGCGGCCCGAGGGAGCGGAGAGCGTTCCTCCGCACCCAGGGCTGCTGTTCCCGGGGAGCGCGCGAGCGCGGTTTGCTCCCCGTATGCGAGCAGCCTCAGCCCACCCCGAAAGCTCTCAGTGCTGCTCTCCGTTCCCACCGCTCCCCTGAAGGAAGGGTACGGCCCGCAGAAGCCAGCCCGGCCCAGAGCCGGCCTCGAAAACCCCCCACAACAAAAAGAAACCCGCTTCCTATTAATAAATTGCTCTAGTGATTACAGAGAGGCGAATGCCTACTTCTTTATAGGTAAAACTTCCCCCCCCCCCCCCCCAATAAATGACTAGGAAATAGAGAATGAAATCGATAGCAATCTTTATCATTAAGACATAGCTTTTCCGAGTTTGAAAAATTACACCGTTAAAAACGATTTCCACGAGAGAATTGTCTTTAGTTATAAATGCCACCACTATTTCTAGTTTTAGTAATATATATTCCATACATAGGAATTGGAAATTGATTCAGCTAAGGAATCTTGCAAGAAGTGCCGTTTGTGAACTAACACTCAAGGCAAGAACGTTATTTTAAGACAATAAAAAAAGCTTTCAAAAGATCTTGAAAACTGGCGTGGGAGAAAGAGACGAGAACAGTCAAATCCATACATCTGCAATAAGCCCAAGACACGAATGAAAAGGTACAAAGAACCCGGTTTAAAAGCAGACTTGCCCGTTGTTGAAGGCACTATCTTTTTCTGTGGTGTATATTCCAAATCTGCTGGACCGTAAAAAACCCAGACCTTTAAAATACGCAATCAGATGCCCTTCCTACGCTCCAAGAACGCGATTCTTAGTTCAGTTTTGCTACTAAAATGTGAGCATACGACATTTGCGTTTAAGCAAGGAAAACAAGAGCCTCCAGGCAGCTGCCCTGCTGCTGCAGCGGGTAACGCAGACAACGCGCAGCCCGGGTGCCCAAGAGCCCACCCGGCAGCCGCGTGCCTCGGTAACAGACGCTGTACGCGGCCCCTGAACAAATTCACAGATTGCGTTCTGAAAAAAACCCCTTTAATAACGCAGTGTTTGTTCCTGACATGCCCGAGTGCGCTGCTCCTCTACGCAACAGCCTTAATTTATGGCCTTGCTACGAAGCCTCTCGTCTCTCTAACGTCAGGACGGTCGGAGGTCTCCCTCCCTGCTTTTGCATTTCTTCTCCCCACCCCCCAAGAAAATTAGATGGTAATTTCTTTTCAAAAAGATTTAGAAAACCCGGTAAAAACAACAAACAAAACAATAAATAGGAGGCCCGGAGGCGAGTTCAGCACAGAAGTCCCATTCCTGCATAGACTGAAGGGAAACGAGCACGGGCCAGACGGATGCGCCCGTATTTTTTTGGAGCATTACGTCATCTCGCTTGCAAAGTTGCCAGGAAAGCCACCCACCTGCACCGTTCCCATCACGGCTGGTGGTGGTCTACACCACCGCACCGCGGCCCGAGGAGCATCGGTCTTCTCCCAGGAAAACAGAGCTCCGCGGCCGGGAGGAAAAGCCGCCTGGATGAAACCGCCCAGAATTTCTCGAGGGCTCTGGCTGAGGCGCTAAGAAACAGCCGCAGCCTCAGGGCCGAGCACTCCTGGTTCAAAAGCGCCTCCGTCTTCCAGGCGTTCCCGGCGGAAACGTCAAAACCGCAAGTCTTATTTTAAGGTTACAGTGGAGGCATCGCTAGGTGGAGAGGCCTCACTGTAGCACGGCGTAACGGTTATCCTTCACCCCAGAAGACAGCAGCGTGTATCACATTATCTCGGTCTTGATTACAGACGAATCTATCGCTTCGTTGCGCAAGTCAACAGCGGATCCGTTTCTCCAGGACTGTTCAGCGGCTGCAGCGACCTGAATTGTCCAGAGAAACTGCTCTTTGGTTATCATGGGGGGTTCCTTGCCTGCAGGGACAGGAACGAAGCACTAGATGAAACCCATCTTATCACCCGCTCTGCCTTTCGGCACGTCGCCGCCCGCCACGGCATCCCTCTTCAGCTCCCGGAGCTGGGGCCTCAGATTTTAAAAAGAAAGTTTCAGCCCCCTCTCCTTCCCCTCCGGTGACTAAAATCCTGTATTTTTGTCAAGCAGCCAGCAGAACAGGAATATTTTTATTCCTTCTGGGCAGCCAGGACTCTAGATGAGGGTCTCCTTGCTGTTATAAGCGGCTGCTGTCTTCACAAATGACAGTAAGGTCCAACGCGATTTTCCCTCCCAATTTTCATTTCTTCTCGGAACACAGTTTCAGATCAACACTCCGTCCCTCACCCGCCTCACTGACTTGAAAGTGAGAAAAGCAGCGCACCCCCCAAGGCAGCCCAGTCATTCCTTTCCATTTACTGAAACCAGGTTAGTTGTTTGCACTTTCATCGAACTATCGGCTCCGTCGGAGGCTGACCACTCCGTGCGTGTTTCTACCAAGCGGCGTGCACTGTCGTGCTCAAGACGCATCTGCTGAGAACACCGGTGCTCGTCAGGGCGGCAGAGCGGCCCGTGAAACCCCGCGTTTGCTCACAGGGAGCTCCGTCATCACCTGCGCAACACCGGCTTAAACCTAACCACGACGAATCTCATTCCTGGTTTTCACACCTACCGATTTCTTTTTGGGGTTTCAGACACAAACACCAAATTGCGCTTGCTGTTGGAACAGCTTCCAAGGGAAGTTTTCGCTGAAAGCAAATCCAAAGCAACACTAGCCATTAACGTAAGCTTCGTCCTACCTTTCAGGGTTCTCAGAAAGTGTCGGAAGAGCTCCCTGTGTGCGTCTCTGTAGCGATCAGCTTGGGTCTGTGAATATATGGATACCGAAGTCCCATGCTCCGTAATCCCCAGGGGATTCTGATTATCTACCCGTAACGTTCCTTGAGAACCGTGAACCTGCAGGGAAGGCAGCAAACGGGAAAGAGAACAACGTTTTTAAGGTATCGCGCTTTCGATCTTCAACACCTGGCTAGTCTATAGAAGCCCTGGTTTGTACAACCAAGAAAGAAAGTAGCTTCTAAAATCAGGAGTTACAACTGACATACCCCCTCGTATGGATCAGACACGACAGAAAATACCAGGCACGTGTTGCAGTACAGTGGCTTCCGCTTCTGTGGTACCTCCACTTGTTTTTTTCCCCACCTGAGCAAAGCTCCTTTTTGAAGTATTTAACAGATATTTCTCCCCAAATCCAGCCCACGCATCTGTTATAATTCATGACTTTAGGAATTTACAGACAATTTGCCTCTGAGTTTACGCTTGTCTTCCCCTTTAACATCCTTAACTCTTGGCTTGCTATACACCTAAAAACACCCTGGAAAGACAAGAAGTGAACTGTGCGACAACATTTCAGCCTCAGGAGAGCCGACACCAATTCCTGCTCTAGTACGATTGCATGCAGGTTATAGCCCCAACGGAACACACATAAACAGAGGGAAAATTCGGGTAACGAAAGAGAAAGCGGATTGTAGCTTAAACGACCACAAGCGATCCGCTGCTGCCGAGGTACGGAGGTGTTTTGTGGAACGTGCTTGCAGGCATACGCACGGGGCACAACACGTATTGCCCCATGCGAACACAGACAGGGTAGAAGTTGCGCTGGCCTGTGGTGTCGCGACAGACTTGACTTAAAAGTAAGAACGCACCTCTAGTCTCTGATCACAGCTTTTAGTGCAGTGCTGACTGATGTCCAAAGTAACAATTGCTCCGCTACGAAATTTCATGCTGACCGCTACAGTGTCTGCATCCTTCAAGTAGGCCATATCTGAGTGACAAAAAAGGCGCTGGCTCACACCAGGAACAGCAAACCAGCAAGTACTACGACTACAAAGCGCTGCTCTTCCTTTACGAGGTGACGCTGGCGCTACGATACCTTCAAACTGGAAGCAACGGCAACAGCAAAGCGCTGCCTGCAACGTACACCAGCTGGTTTACCTTTCGGACGGAGAACAACGAGCTCTGCAGAAACACGCAGGCCCTGGGCCCCAGCTCCACCTTCCCAGCCCGTGGCTCTCCCTAAAGGAGGCTTCCACTTCTTCTTCCAAACACATCTGCCTTTGCAGCTTATTCCAACCAAGAGCAGGCAACTTCCAGCACGTAGCTAGAACGAGGCAGATGGCACAAAATCCTCCCTGGGGCATTTTGTTTGTTGCATTTCAACGCTTTACCGTGGATTATACCGTTGCGTGCCACACCTCCTAACAGCAGCCAGTCAAGGTTGGCGGCAGCTGCAATCACCTGAATTAAAACTTTGCGTTTCCACTTAAAAAACGGCAGCTTCCAGCTTTATGGTTAGTTTCAATTAGTCTGGTAACCCAGAGCGTGCCCGTCAGCTTGACGCAGTCCAGAGTAAATTCACATCTTTAACTGTGCTGAGATCAACAGGAAAGTGCCAGAGAAAGCAAGGAACTGAAAAAGACTGCACTGACGTTCTTGTAAGCACAAAGCTTTGCTCGTTATTTTCGGCAAAGGGCAAACTTGAGATCCCTCAGTTGCCATACAGAGTAGAGTTCAGGGATACCTCCACAGCAACCGCTCCGCATCAGCAGGGAATTGACAAAATTCAGAAATCCTCCCTAAATACCCCGTCTACAACAGCTCCTTGAGAAACTTGCCTTCCGTTTCACTAGACTATTTTTTTCACCTGTTCTACGATGGAACAATTATGTCATGGCCACCGTGCTCTTGTACACTCTTTCTTCCCAATTTTAGTACTGAAGTCCAGAGGTACATGATAAACTATCAAAAGATTTAGTCTTACCTGCACAGAATGCATGCCCCAGTGAAAATATTGTATCTGGTGCACTCTCTCCCAACAACAAACTGATAATATCTATATCGTGCACCGCAGCGTTATAAAAAATTCCACCTGGAAGAAGCAAAACTGGGCATTAAGGTCTCCACATTTAAAACCCACAGTCAACGTATATTTCTGAACTGCACCGAGATCGATACAAAAAGCCCCCTACACCGAAGAAACTAGTACTAAAAGCAAACAGAAAAATGCAACAACAATAAAGATTGGTAAAGAAAACGCTCCTCAAAAGAAAACCCACGCATCTTAAGGCTCCACAAACACAGGGGACTTTCCACCAGAACACAGGGCAAGATACGTTTCCAGTCCTTTGAGAAGGAACTTTTCAGAAGAAAGCTGCTCAGTACCTGATGCTTTCAGGAAGCTCAGAGACGCTGCTGGATAGATGCTGCTCATCGTCGATATCCGGTGGATCCTGCCCAGCGCCTGGCTGTCGCGGACCTTCTTGTACAAGAACTGCAGCGCTGGGTCAAAGCGCCTTCAAAGAGAAACGAGGAACGCGGTACAGCGTTTGGAAGAGGAGGAGGTCGCCCGGGCCGCCGTTACCGCTGCGGTGCACGAGGCCGCCTCGACGGCAGACAGCGGCGAGCGTGCAACATGAACCTCAGCTTAGGCACCCCTTTCTACGTTCAGCCACTTATTACATGTGAATTCTGCTTCTTGCAAACCAGCCTAATGTCTGCACTTGTGAAGACTTTAAGTAACAACTTTAATGAAGAAATTAAACTATGGGGACTAAAAGCATTTAAATGTCCAGCAAATTATCTACGGTTCTTCCTAGAGCCCTACCTACGAGTTTATATCCAGTTATATAAAAACCTCAGCTGAGGTTCAACCTTACGGCTGGGATCAGACCTGTACATATAGCACTTAAACGGGAAAGGCAAATGTTAGGGCAGATATTTTGTGTAATTACATATTAGTGTATATGAAATACATATGTATTTCTCCAACTAAGTTTTATTTGCAACGAAATTGACTCTTCTCAGCAGAGGAGCACAAAATGATCACGTGTGTTTACTAACAACCCACTTCCACTCAGGGTACGGTGTTAAATGCCGGTAAATGTCAAGTTTAAAGCGGCATTCTTGGCATTTAGCAGAGCTCCCTCAGTTCTCGCAAGTTTAACAGAGCAGAAGCGAATGAAAATTCATCGACTTTCCTTCTGTTTCAATTATTTAACCTTAAGGGTCCAGATGCAAGGTCACAAGTGGAAATATCACTTTATAAAGATTAATAAATCTCTTCCCATCGGATAGGCCAGTAATTCTAACATCAAGTGGAATTTTCACGGCCACGTAGCTTGCAATCCTCAGGGTTAATAATCCTCAAGCACCATCCCTTCCAAAGGCACTAGAAAGAAGTCAGAGGTAAAGCACAGCTCTGTGCAGACCCCAGTGTTTGGAAATTCAGTTTGAGCGGAAAGTTAGGTAGCGGCTGGGGTCAATGTGTCCCCAGAGACGGTGCTCTAAAAGGAACTTCAAAAGGTCGCTTGTTCTTTTGTTGAAGAGTTACTCTAAGCCTTCACTAGTATTTGCTCACACACGTACTTACGTTTCACAGGATCAACATCATCTAAGTACAGAACACAATTAGCAAACCAGTGAAAATACAAAAAAGTTACAAAAAAGGAAGAGTTTTCAATATTATGAAGATATATTCACAGAGCAGCCTTTTTCTCTGCTATTTTAAAGAACACAGCTAATTCACTGCCTTCTTCCAATGTTATTTCTAGTTCACTGCAACAAAGCTGGAAAAAAGGATAGATACCCTCAGATCCGGAAAAAGTACAATACATATGGGCAGAAGTTTCTAATACGTGAGCAAAGTTTAATGTCATAGGGCATTATTAGACTGCACAGGGTTGCAAACTAAACGCTTTACAACAAAGCAGTGAAAAGCAGATCTCAGTAGCTGCACGCTTAATAAAATCGCAGATCTGCCTGACCTGGTGCTTGCACGCGCACAAAAAAACATGAGCAAAAAACGTCCTAAAACCACAGACCAAGAAACTGCCTCAGAGAACGGCACAGCACAGTCAGAATATTTCCTTCTCTGAAGCTCCAACTAGCTGCAGCTTCTGCAAAGCCTCGAAAGGACTGCAGAGACGTGGACCCCAACTGCCTTTGGCCATTCTAAAAAAAAAATAAAACACGGAGCTTTCAAATCTTGAAAGCTTCATCGTTTGAGTTCCGCTAATGTCCATCCGAGTGAACATTTATTTTAATCTCATGACAGCTAGATTTTATCTCCATTAAGCACGCAGAATTAATCCAATTAACTCCCAGCTGAACAACGTTAACAAGCAGCAGTGAAACAAAGTTTATTTGAGGACAAATTCAGGAAAGCCTGAGGAATCAACCCTACTTTCGGACACGCGCTTCTTATCACATAGAAATCAGAAGAAAAGTGCTGGTCTTACTTGTAGAATCCACACACCAACGGTCTTCCACATCTGTCAGCTTCATCGAAGCAAGCTTCCGCCGTCTGCCTGTCAAAACTGGGCAGCCTCTCGCAAAACACACCTTTTCCTGTGCAAAACGGTACAGGACGCAGGAGTGAAGGCAAGACACGGTCTGCGCAAAACTTTTTTATCTTGCGATAACATATACGTGTCATTACATTCTAGAAAGTAGGTCTGATGAAACCGAAGCATGGCTTTTTATTTGTTGTTGCCACTAACTCCCTTTTGGCCCGTAACTAGCCGGTTATGGATGCCGAGATGTGGGACTGTTTTGATAGACACCTTTCCTTTCAGTCCTAGCGGTATTTCTACGACTAGACACCCTGCACGGCCGTACTGGGACCAGCACAGTACAGACTCCATTGGTGTTAAGCCATCAACATCGTCACCACTGGACCAATTTCCCTTGAATTATGCAATCAGACAGTCTGCACAAGTCAAGGGACACTGCCAAAATGAGAAAGCATTTGCATTTAAAGCCTTTAGCAAGCACACCAGGTCTGCCTCGACGTGAGCTACTGACTACAGATAAAAGCTGAATTTGCAGCTGTCCCTCTTACCCGCTCGTAAAGCGTCTATTACAATCTCAGCGGCTTCTTCAGGTGGTGAACAAATAATGGCTCCAGAGACTCTGCAGAAGTCAAAAGAAAGATCTTCAGTGAAGACAAGGTTTTTTACTAGAATGAACAACGCTCAAAAGCTCCTTTCAGTTATTTTTATAACAGTCGCCTTAAACTTTGAGGAAGAGTTAAAAAAAGACATAAAACCCCAATGCTCTGGAAGAGCAAGTTATGTTAGAAAAGGAACGTGGTACCTGCTTGCAAGGATGAAATACGGGATGACATATATAGGTTAAAATTACAAGCAGCACAACGGAATTGCGTTGCTTTTCCTGCACCTTAAAGGAGAAAGTCTTTTAAAGGCGTCCTTTGAAAACGAGTTAAATCCTGCTCGTTAACACATACAGTGAAATCGAAAGTGTCTATGTGGTAGAGCTGCTGAACAAGTGATGGGTACACCTTAGCTTATTACCATTCTTTAGTTTCTAGTATCAAATCCATCCTTCTTAAAAGCTCTGCCTTTCACTTTTGCAATGATATTTAAAATACCAACTTGAGAACTGACTGTAACCACATCACTAGATACTACTTGTTCCGTTCAACTGTAAAGCAAAACGCCATAATCTTTCCTATGTACAGCAATCCTCGCTTATCTCAAACAGTTTCAAAAGAGCCACCCAAGTCAGCCAGCTGCTCCGAGGCACAAAAACTGGTAGGCAGCAGGAAAGTGTGTCATTTAATCGCTCTATGGGAATGGAGGAAAAGAAGGGGGTTTTATATTCCTTAACAAAGCTGCCTGCAGCTAAACTCCTCCGAGTTTCCATCGATTCTGGGCACGTGACTCAAGCCAAGCTTCTCGGGGACTTCTGAAGCATCTATGGGTGGACGACACACTACGTAAGGGTTAGCCCGTAACGGCCCCTCAGTCTCGCTCCGTTCCCCTATCTGGGGCCAGAGAAGCCCGGTCTGGGTCTGCTATGGCACAGAGGCCTTTTCCAGAGAGGGGAAGCAAGCCTCGCACGGAGACACTCGCCCCGAGCCTCGCGGCAGGGAAGCAGCACGCACGGGAGTTAGCGGAGGACAGTACCGCTGATCGCTGAGCGCGACGTCGGCGTCCTGCTGCCGCAGCACCCTGGTGCCGGCCAGGAACTCGGCGCCGAAGGCATGCTCCACCTCCTCCAGCTGATCCTCCACAACGTAAAGCAAGCAGCAGCCGTTTTCCTCCATCAGGCTTTGAAACAAGGCTTTATTAACGAGCCCTACGCCGAAGAGGGCGAGGCCGACGCCGCTGCCGTGCCGTAAGGCGGGCGCCGGGCCGTCGGAGGCCTCGGGTGCAGCCCCTCTTTGGGCGGCCTGCTTCGAAGGGGCAGGCGCGATCCTCATGTGGAAGGCGGCAAGCGCCGAGGGGCGGCTGGCGGAGGTGGAGGGCGTCGGGTCTTCCCTGGGGGCGGCCGCGCTGGCGGGGGAGCTGGCGGCGGCGACGGGGTGGTGGGCAACCAGCGGCTTGTGGTAGGAAGGCGGAGAGGGGACCATGCCGTAGCCGGCGCCGGCGGCGAGGACGAAGGACGGCTGGGAGAGCAGGGAGGGCGCGTCGAGCTGCAGGGGCAGGCCGGTGCCGACGTCCGGACCTGCAGAGCTGGGCGAGACAGAGGAGGGTTCGGGGCGAGGCTCTGCTCTCCCTCGCCGAGCGAGGGGCGGAGGCCCCGCGCCTTCAACCCGCTCCCCACAACCGCTCCGCTTCCCCAGCGGCCTGGGCCCGAGCAGGGGGAAGCGGGGCGGGCCCGGGTGCAGGCACTCACAGGAGCAGCGGGGCGCGCAGGCCGTGCTGGCGGAGGAGGCGGCGGTTGCGGTAGTGGCGGCCGGAGGAGAGGTGCTCGAGGATGCGGTCGCGGCGGACCCGCATGGGCAGCTGGCAGGAGGTGCAGTACAGCGTCTCCACCACCGCCGCCTCCCCAGCGGCACCGCGCTCCAGGAGGTGCCGCTTCACCGCCAGCTCCGAGAACTCGGCCGCGTAGTCGTGGAGAGTCTTCTTCTTCCGCCCCATGGCGGCGGCCCGGCCCGGCCCGGCCCTGCCGCCCCGGAAGCGGAAGGCGCGGCCCCGCCGCCGCCGTTGCCCGGCAGCCGGGCGCGGCGCGGAGGCTGCGCGGCCCTGCCCTCGGGCGAGCCCCCGGTGCCCCGTCCCTCCTCGCCGCCCCGGCGGCGTACGCGCACGGCTCTGTGCGCGGAGAGGTGGACGGCTCGGCCCTCGCTGCAGCGCGGAGATGGAAGGCAGGAGCTCGGGCGAAGCGGCCCCCGACGAAGCCGTCGGCGACGCGGAGGCTCGGCGGGTCGCGCAGGAGCAGGCGCGGGTGGCAAAGCTCACCGAGGTCCAGCAAGGCGACCGAGAGCTCCGTGAGGAACTGCAGAAAGCAAAGGATGACTACAAGGTGGCCACAGGTACCTGGGGAAGGCGTCCAGCAGACACGCTGCTATTTATCCCAGCTACCGCCTTCCTCTTCTTGCGATTCTGCTCCTTTTACCTAGAAAAAGTTCCAGGTTAGGTTCGCGCGAGCGCAAAACCTCCCGCTTTCGATTGTTGCTTACGGAGCGAGGCTGAAATGCCACTTGTTCCAAAACCACCTTCCCTCTCCCCTTAGAAGTGACATGCATGAGAATACCCCTGTCCTGGCAGTATTCTGGGGCATCCAGTAGCATTTCAGCACTCTAGCAAAACTGTGCTTGTGTTACCAACTCTACTAGTCCTCAGAGCAGCTCCTACCTCACACGACAAAGTTAGTTTACATATACACCACAGCAAAGTACTACAAACACATTATCAACCAGTGTCACTGTGGCCAGAGCATTAACTTCACCCACGGTCTATACTCAGGCGCTTACAGCAGCCGCTCTGCTTATGCTTACCTGAAAAAAGGAGCCATGAAGCTTTTGGCAGGGATTCGGTTTGCTTACGGTAGTACTCCAACCTTACAGGTGCCATCTCTTCCTTGCAAAGACAACTGGAGATCCAAGAATCCCAGCTTCGGAGAACCAAATCTGAAAAGGAAATGCTCCAAAAGAAGCTCAGAGAGCGAGAAAATCAGCTACGAGCCATGTCTACCAAGGTACCGCCCCGAGAGCACGGTGGCCATCGTCGTTAGGAGAGCTGGCAGCGGGGAATTCGGGCTTTACGCAACAGTTCCCTTCCTCATAGGCAGGAGGTGCACCTGTGAACTGCAAAACTGAAGTGTAAAATATCTTCTCTTAAGTTTTGCAGTCTGAGAGAAGAACAGAAAGACGAAGACATGATGGTAACGATGGAGAAGGAGAACTGCAGTCTTCGACAGGTAAATTCGGTGCAAAGCCGCTATAGAAAATTCTTGTATTAGCTGCGTAGTTGTGCTTGCTTTAGGCTTGGGGGAGTTTGCCACATAAAAAACCCTACTCAATCCAGTAGTTTTAGAGAAAACGCCAAGTAGTAACGGTTACCAGTACTGGCAAGGTTGTTCGTCTGTAGACTCTGCCCGGGAAATACAAGAAGCGTTTGGACCAGATACCGGGAAGATGTGGCCAAGCCTGCTCTCTTTCTTCCTCACAGTAACGGCTTGATTTATGTATCTCCTTAGGTTGTTACCGAACAAGAATCCAAACTGGCCGAGCAGAACAAGCTGATCAGTGAGTTACAGGGGACAGTCAGCCAGCTACAGGCAGAGGTTCTGACCAGCCGATACCACATCCACAAGCAGCAACGGGCCCAAGAGACGATCCAGAGCCAAGCAGAGACGCTGCAGCACAGGGAGCTGCAAACTAGAGTGGCACTCGAATGCATCAGCAGCAGGGTAAGCGTAGCCTCCTTCACTTCAGACTCCTACCTCCCTCTCGGGAGATGCTTCAACCACTTCAAGCGGAGAATCTGAAAGCTTAGAGACATTCTTGGGCAGAAGCACAGTGGGAAATGCACCAGGGCGCTGCAGTCCTTTGCTCTCGGGGCCCGGCTTCCCTTTGTGGCCACGGGGCCAGAGGAGCAGGAAACTCAGTCCATTTGCTTCCCGTCTTTTTAGCACGCAGCTCTCATGTCACTTACAAAGCAAGCAGACCTCAAATACCAGAAGCCCTTGAGAAACTCAAGTTCAGAACAGTGACATCACTAGATTTCTAATATCCTTCCAGGCTCAAAGTAGCAGGTATCGCCTTAAAGCCATTTCCTGCAGGCGTACATGCCTGGTAGCAAGCACAGAGCCCAACACCTGGGTAAGGGACTCAGTCCACCCAGAAACGCATCATTATCACAGTACCTGCAGTGAAGCCCAGTTAAACTGCCCGTAATTTCACATAAACAGACCTTCCATTTCATCATTCACTAGTACTTTGTCCAAGTCTGACAGTGTAGTCTCTGTAAATCCATGCAAATGCCAAAGAATTGTATATAAAGACTAAACACGCCTACTTTCCTCTTTTATCAAAAGTTTGAAAGATATCGAAGCAAAATAATTCAGGCTACGTTCAGTACGGCAGGCAGCAAGCCTCCCCAGGCAGAGGTCACGGATGAGGAGGTGCTGGAGGCAATGCAGGTACGTGGCTCTTTCGAACTCTGCTTCTAGCAGCAGGCAAAGGGACTGATGAGATAAGAGAACGCTTTGCAGTACTGCTCTCCACCTAATGCTTTCCCACCTCTGTACGCATCCCTACTTTTCAGAAAATAATTAACGAACGGATGGAGTTCCACCAGATGCTGAAACAGAAAGGCGTCAAGGTCCCATCGCTCTACAGCATCGACACGTCTGCTTCATCGCCTACCAGTGCCAAGGGAAGGAGAAAGAGCCCTGCAAGGTAGCATCTTTTAACGCCTGAAAAGCAGTCCTAACGGCCGAGTCGGAATACGTCACCAACTTCAGGCTCCGGTTCGGTGGTTCTGGGATGGTGACTTACTAACACATTAAACTCATTTTACTGAAATCAGGTTCTGCGGGAATATCCAATTCAATTGTTTCAACTGACTGGGAGCACAATTCACTGTAAATCATTGGTCCGTAGATCACAGGGAAGCTTGAAGCACTACTAAACCGCTTGGCTACAAGTAGCTAGAGAGCATTCGGTTACCATTTTTGCAGTATACAACACCTGCTTTGGCAAGTTTGTATAGTTACACGACTGGAAAATTCACCAGTGCCAAAACAAGCGACAGTGACGTATGACTGCAAGAACCGCTTTATTTTTCCATTCAATATGCAAGTCCCAGCATGTGGACGTATTTGACACAGTATCTAGACGTTCAGTTAGAGCGCTATATCATTTTTAACAGAGAAAAGTCAATCTGTAGGTCACCCTAGCTTATGGAGAGGTTTGCGTTCATACAGGTAGTAGCCCGGATGTAAAAGTTACCCACAGACTGCAAAAATTAGAACCCCTCAAACTACCTGTATTTTGGAAGGTGTCCCCAACGCTCTTCATGTGGGAGTGTGACAGAAAGCTCCAGGAGGGTCACTCTGGGCAAGAGCGCTTGTATTCTGGGGAGACGGGGGGCTTTAGTAGTGTCGACGGAAGGCAGCATTAGCCCTCTGAACGGAACTAAACTTCATGAGCAAGAATAAATTCAGTGCTCGATCAACAGTAACTCAACGGGTACACGACAAGGTCACTACAACTGGTATTTCCACAGGGAGGGATGGCGGCTCTAAAACGCGCTGGGGGCCACAAACCCCTGCAGTCAATTCAACTGACTTCACTTAAAAATGGAAGCTGTGTTAATGTCTGAACACAGAAACCATCGCTTTAAAACTCATTCCTCAAGGTCTGACAGCAATTAAACTTTCACAATTACGCCAGATATAAAATTATGCAGAATGAGATGTTAGCGAAGTCGTTTTGCATTCTGCCTTCAGTATCGGTATATAGCACGTGACTCCGTTTCAGTGCTGTCACCTACTGGATTTCTCAGTTTAGCTGCCAAAATAATAATCCAGCTGAAACATCCCAGGAAGAAATAGCGATCGTGCAGAAAAACATGGCTGCGCTCATTTTATAAACGCTAAGATGTCATAATGATTTTCTCTACAAGTTAATGCGTTCTGACTTCCAATACCTTCTCTGCCTTTAAGTTCGAAGGTGCTGTTGTCTCTACCTAGTCAGAATGCTGATGACTTTCTCTTAAGGCTGAAAGAACGCAATACTCCTTGCCGTAGCTTGATCGAACTTTACAGTTTTTACATACCCAGGCAGGATGCACTGCATCTTTTCTTTAAAAAAACCAAACCACCTCCCTGCGTACAAGTTGCGTTGTTGAATACGGGGGCGGGGGGGGGGGGGGGGGGGGGGGGGGGGGGGGGGCGGGGGAGAAAACGGAATCATTTTCTTAGCTTTGATAGCTGCTAACGTATTACAGTCAGAAGAGAGGAAACTGTGGTTAGGTCAGTTTTTGAAGGATAAAGTACTTTCAAGTTTCCATCTGTGTCCACCACTCGAACCTGCTCCACCACCAACAGAAAATTCATCGGCTGTACGTTTTGGCTGGGGTTCAAATTCACTGGTCCACAAAGAGCATCAGATTCGTTATCCGAGCCCGAGTCTTCCTTATTTTCCAAGGTAAATCTGTTCAGTTCTGCAATTTTCTGTCAAAAGCAAAATACAGAAAAGAAGATTAGTTCTGCGGCTAAGGCCTCACAGCAACTCCAAGCTGCTTCCAAGGTGTGGATCTTGCCAGCCTCTGGAGGAGTATCTGCATTGAAGCGTTCTTCAGTGGGTTAGGATCTTTCAGGAAACCAAAAGGGCTTTTGATGTTATCGCTGCTGTGCTCTCCAGGAGGTTCTGCTCCTCTGAATAGTTTAATTTTTTACGTTTAACACTGAACTCAGGCTTTGTGAAAGCACTGGATTCTAAGCAACGAGAGCCTGCTGTAGGATCACCACCGACGAGTGTGCTTTTGGTGCATGTGAAATTGTCTCTGTTACTGCCTTGTGTCAACTACACAAATGATTCAGCCTTCACCGATGTGTTCTAAAGGCTACGTTAACTGGACAAGAGACAATACATTTATCTTGCAAAATATTTAACGGCATACTATCCTGTACTTGCCACATACCAAGTTTTATCCTTTTCAGTAAGAAAGCTTTAATTAAAAGCAAGGACATTGAACAGCATTTAATGAGACTGTCCTGCTGCTAATACAGCACCTGAAAGATAACTCTGTAATAACGATAGGACCGAGCAAGCTAATTGTCAGGCAGGCTGAGGTAAGAAAGCTCCCTAAAAGGATTTATTGGCAGCAATCGAAGCCACAAGATCACTAAAAAGGGGAAGGTGTTCAAAGTCAAGCCATACATTTCCAATTGTGGTAACACAACATTATTTACCCTGGTGAGTTTCGAGGTCTGCCAGTTAGTCAGGATACAAGAATATAAAAACCTTTTGCGATACAGCAAGAACGGACGAGTAAGTGAAGGAGAAGGAATAATAATGCTACTACTAAAATAAAAATCAACTTCTATATTCTTCTCCGTACATGTGAGCGATTAAACGTTTTGTTAAGAAGCGCACCAAGAGCAGACAGGATTATTTTCCTGAACTACTTACCAGAATTAGTGTGTCCATGACATCTTTGCATATCTGTAAACTGGTATCGCTTGTCACTTCCAGAAATAGATCACGGGTGTCTTTTCTAATCTGTAAGAATTTCACCGGTAGAGCAAGTAAGGAATCAGAGCATACTCATCCACAGTCACTTGGCAACATTTCAATACACAAACTGAATGAAAGGCTTTCATTCAATTCCACCGGAGGCAAAGTACTGCCTTTCTTTACAAGTCAAAAACCATATTCTTGCCCTTCAATAAAGCCATCTCTGCAAAGGCAGACTGGTGCCTTTGGAACAGCCTGCCAGAGCTTGACAGATTTACAAAGGTAAAAATATAACTCCGAGATCCATCTCAATCTGACAGCGTAGCAGTTTCAAGCTTTGAAGATTTATATTTGGAACACAATCACAAGTTTCGCAGAACTGCGCGTTTCTCTGAAGTTGGAGTTAAATATCTCTCAGTAGAAAGAAACACTGTTTAATTCTGATTAATGTATTTCCACTAACAGAGAGTACCTTTGTTTTCTCACTATTGGTTATTGGTGGGAAAGAAATCACGCTGCCTTCGGCATCCACAAGACATGGGTAGTTATCTTTGCCATCCAGTAACTGGAGATACCTGCCAAGAAAAGCAAAGAAGCAAAAAGTGAGCAACTGATAAGCAGCTGGACACAGTGGCAGAAAATAGTGACAAAACCGAATTAGCGTGTTCCTGATCTACCACATAGCCAAAACAGAAGTCGGAGCACTAAAATTCAGCAAAACTGTATCATGGCGATACAGCCGAGGAAAGCCACCAGCTGCAGGAAGGGACGGGCTAGAACCATAAAGTAACTCACATTTTCATATCCACGCTGTCAAAGCAGACAGGCGTGCTGCTAGTGCTTTCAGAGATCCCAGTGCTCAAACAGGAATATCAGAGTCTGCTGTCTGATTCTTCCAGACAGCTTAATTAATTTTCCCTCTTACTTACTGTGGCGATATACAGTTCTCCCATCACGTACTTGGCAACTTTCCCCGAGCTGTAGGAGCGATGGATATGGGCGGTGATCTCTGCACGAGCAGTAAACACAACAGGGCAGTGCCACACTTGGCTTTATAGTTCATCTGTTACTACATGCAGATTTACCGCACCTCCGATTTGCTTAGTTTATTGAATGTGTGTGACATACACTTCACTCCTCCTTGTTTCCCTTCTATTTGCTATTCTAAATATATATGTCACCTCTACGAATAATTCGTATGACAAGAATTTACTCCTGATGCAGCTAGAAATAACGGAAGGCATTCATCATCCTGATTTCACTCCAGGTTACTCTTTATGTATAAATTCAGCTCAGTGTTTTTCATCTCAACTCCCAGAAGCTCGTGCTGGGTTTGTTAGCCCCATCACCCTTACAGAACATGCTTCATAATACATTCGAGCACATTTTCTTCAGTGCTGTTTTTCCATACGAGTATGAATTACCAGAATTCACATGAAGAAAACCACAAAAGATCAGTATACTGACTTGTGCAATCCAGAAACATTCTGACGCTTCTTCTGTTTCCTCTGCTCCTCAGCTTCTAACTTCAGCTGACGGAGAAGATCCTTCGCCTTGATCTCCTTTCGACCCAGGGGCATTATCTACACCATACAAGAAAACAAACATTTGAATTTCAGAGTGACTCAAACACTGGGGTTATTAAAACTCTCCTGTAAGCAAGTCAATAATTAAAACCATACTTCTGTATGCCGTCATTCCTAACGCCTTTTTAAGTATGGAAATACACTTTCTATTTAACAGGGACTACTATTACCATGCTGAGCTTAAACCTTTGCATGAGCTACAACACCCACTTGAAAAACAGGCTCATTCGGTAGTACTAAACCAGGCGTGGACAGTTTTCTCAGCCAGTTCCTTCCCTGTCATTACTTACTGAATAACGTGAAAACCTGCTGTCTCGTAACAGAAGCCATGTACGAAAGGCTCTGTAAGCCATCAGGAAAACGAAGAATTCATTCCTGAGGATCAGGCCACGTGCACAGAACAGTTACAAACACAAGGTGTCTAGAGGGCGGAATACAACAAAAACTTTGGGTCAGCCCCGAAGAGAGTATCCTGACTGTTCAGTCCTTCAGCGAGATGGGTTCTGGAGGCAGGATATTAACGGATGCACTGAGGCCTAAATAAATAAGGATGACGAATTTGAAACAGAATTTTCATATTCTGGATTGAAGTTACAAGCACAGTCTAAGAGCCTGTCACACAGATGTACTGCAAGCTTTTTTTTTTTTCTTCCCTTCCTTGAAAGCAGCACCATAGATAACCCCAGACTGGGTAAATCAGCAGAACCTGAACTGACTTTCATCAGGTTACCTTGAAGGCTGCTGCCATTTGAGGTGCGCTCATACGAATGAGCGCCTGCTTTGCTGCGTGACGCTCCAGGCACATCCTAACACAGTGGAACACCAATACCTCAGTCACCCTAAGCAAAGGCACACATTAAGCAAGATCAGAATGTTTTTAGAGGGGTAAAAAAAAAAAGTCTGTGTCTGCTTTCCCCAATTACTTTAAGTCCTCGGACAGATGCACTCTTAACTAGCCCTAGAGTAATACTAGGTAGCTCTGTGAGGCTTGTTGAAGCAGGCTTTGTTACAGCAGAATAGCAAGAAAATTAGTACAGCTTCTAAATTGCAGTTCCTGGAGTTAGCTTTCCAGGATCTATGGGGTAAGAAGAGAATTCTTTCCATTCTATACAGTTCCAGAAAACGTAAAGGGAAAAAAGTGGAAAGGCCCACCGATGCCACTGGCCCTACCTTCAGTTCATCAGGAGGCTGAACGTCATATATCAGGGGACCTTTGATCAACTGCAAGTCGTGGGTGGCAATTGTCGCTGCTGTCCGCTTTTCACAGATGTCTTCGTGCAGTTTAGTCTAAAACACAAAGAATGCCATCAAAATACATCAAAACCATCAACGTGATTTATTCCTCCCAGGGTTTAATGTTTGTGACATTATCAACTAGTTGAGTAACCCTTGTGCATTAAATGGAGCCCTCCTCTTCGCCTGTGAAACGATTTTATCTGAATTACAACCCAACCATAAAGACAGTGAGGCATAGCACATGACACATTTCTCAACTTGGAGATAAACAGTTTTAAATCAGAAAACAATCACAAACATGCCAGTCTCGTAATCTGAAAGAAGCTGACACCTGCCATCTAATGGACAGGCGAGCAGTATGCCAGGTCAAAGTCTGTGGTTACAGTACCTCGGTGGGAAGGTTAGGCGTGCAAGACAATTTTAGCACAGATTAGGGAACCTGGAGCCAAACCAGGGCACTTCTAACGTGGACGCGGGTTTATTATTAGTTCTCAGCAGGTTCCACAGCACTAACAAGCTGCTGTCACAGAGGCAACGCAAATGTGTGCACATTCGTCACCCTCTCACGGTAATATCTGAGCTCCTATTAGGTTCTTCACGAAACCGGTTTTGCTTCTTACAGACTGACTAGGCGGCACGCCGCTGGCCAAGGCCACGCTGCACTGCCATCCCGCCGTACCCTCGCCACCTGCTAGGTGAAGAGCTCACCCTAAGTTTCAGAAACTTATCTGCTGGAAGGAGGCTAGAACAGTCTATTTCCAACGCTGCTAGCAACACTCCCATTGCAAACGAGTAACACGAGAGCACGGCAGTTACCTGTGCGGACAGGAACCTCTTCAGAGCATTTCCCGGCTTTAAGTTCACTCCCTTCAGCACGCAGCACACAATGAAGGGTCGAACATCTTTGACGCCCGGGCTCGCTTTGACCACCAAGGGCGCCGGGTTTTCGGAGACGTGCAGAACCTTCACCAGCAGCTTGCTCGCCTCCTCCAGCTCGTCCTGCTCCCCGTCCCCGCCATCCTTCTTCTGCTGCTTCTCCCTCTTCTTCTTCCTGGCCTCCTCTCTGGCGCTCTCGGCCTTCCCCTTCCCGCGGCCCCCGGCCCGCAGGTACTCCAGGATGGCCTTCGTCTGGCAGCCGTTGACCATCTTCTCCAGCCGCTTGTCCTTCAGCTGGTTGCCCCTGAAGTTGGCCTCCTTCAGCCGGGGGCAGTCGGCCAGCGCGGCGGGCAGCTCCCTCAGCCGGTTGTTGGCCACGTCCAGGCTCTGGAAGAGAGAGAGACGGGGTGGCCGGCGGCGGCGGGGACCCGGGCCGGCGGCGTGGGGGGGGCCCGCGGGGCCTCTCCTACCTTGAGGGCCGGCAGGGCGGCGATGTCGGCGCCCAGCTCCTCCACCTCGTTGTCGGCCGCCTCCAGGCGGCTGAGGAGCGGGAAGGGCCCGCCGGGGACGGCGGCGGGGGGCAGCAGCCCGCCGGGCAGCGCCCGCAGGCGGTTGCCGGAGAGCAGCAGCGCCTGGAGCTGCGGCGCGGCGCGGGCCAGCCCCGGGCCCAGCTCCCTCAGCCGGTTCCCGCTCAGGTTGAGGCTACGCAGCTGCGGGAAGGCCGGGGCTCCCGCCGGCTCCGCGCCCGCCGTCCCGCCCAGCGCGGCGGGCAGCGCCTCCAGGCCGTTACCGGAGAGGTCGAGGAGGCGGAGGGCCGGCAGCGGCCCGTCCAGCCCCGCGCCCAGCCCGGCGGGGCCCAGCGCGTTGCCGCTCAGCACCAGCGTGTGGAGAGCGGGCAGGGCGGCGGCCAGCCCCGGGCCCAGCTCCCGTAGCGCCGCGCACCCGCTCAGCTCCAGCGACTGCAGCAGCGGCAGGGCCAGCAGCGCCGCCGGCAACCGCCCGCCGCCCGCCGCCACCCGCTCCGCCACCGCCGCGCCGCCCAACGCCAGCTCCCGCCGCCGCTCCCGCGCCGCCGCCTCCAGCTCCGGCCAGGCCGCCGCCATGGCGCCGCGCTGCGCCGGAGCCGCGCCGCCCTCTTCCTCTTCCTCCTCCTCCTCCTCCTCGGGAAGGCCCGCCCCGCCGCCGCTCCGCCCGGGGAGGGCTCGCCCGGCGCAGCCAGAACACCCGCGCATCGCAACACCGCGAAGCCCCGACGACGGCTAGCCCGCACCCTCCTGGTACCAGAAAGGCTGGCACCTTACTCGCCGCACCGGCCAAGACCGCGGAAGACTGGCCACCACCATCCCACCTCTCCCTCGGAACACAGGGGGACCCGGCCGGGACGTGCTCCGCCCGCTGATGCGGGGAGCGATAGCCTAAAGGCACAACGGCGGGATGGCATCGCTGCCGAGCACCGCGTGGGCTGTCGCGGTGCCAGACGGAGACACTGAGGTGCTGCCGCGGCATTGCTTCTGCAGCCACGCTTTCACCCCACCCGGCACCGATTGAAAATGCAGAGGTACCGTCCGAACTTGCTAAGCAAATTTATTAAATAAGTGCAATAAAAAGAACTTGCGCGTTTAACATAAGCGACTTTTTCTCTTGAAATGATAGCGATAAAATCTCTGGGATTTAAATACCTTATCTGCTTATCCAGTACTTAGGAACCGCATCACCTATATAAATCACTCTCTTGGGGTAGCGGAACTGCACGCGGTCGCTTGAGATTAGACGCATTCCTGCACGGAGGGACGCTGGCTGCTCCTGAGTCGTCTCTGCAGTTCAGATGGATGAAAACAACTTGGTTGGCATTCAGGTACAGTATGGAGAAAGAGATCGTATAGAAAAAAGCCCATGAGATAGGGACCACGGTCTGTTCTTTCTTTAATAACGATGCACCGTCATCGCTGATTTAAGTTTTCCAGTCCAACGGTTTGGAGAACTTCCTTCCGTTAGCCAGACCTGCACCTGTGCAACATTTTTGCTCCGGAATATTTTGCTCGAGACTTCATAGCACAGGAACAAACTTCACTGTGTTTTTCACACCAGTGTTTATTTTGCCACTGCAGAAAACACAGGTTGTTTATTAAGCAAAAGGAAGCAGCCCAGTGAAATCATCCTTTAAAAATTACATTGGCGGTACTACTACGCTGAAAGAAGGTCCTCTCACATCCTAAAAAAATTTCCATTTTCTCACTTCTGAGTTGCTTCCAATTCGTACCATGGATAGTTATTATTATCTTTATACCTCACTTGAGAAGTGCATTTTTTTAGTCTAAAGATACCCAGCAATCTCAGTGAATGTTATGCACTCTAAAATATTTAAATGATTTCTTTAAAATGGTGCTGAAGAGCTACTCTGGATTTGAAAAAAAATTACAAAGCCCTAAGGCGCAACGTGGTGTGCCCAAGCCTACGCATTTGTCTTTTAAAAGCTGTTGGACAAAGGCTCTGTAATGCGCTTCTCTTGCGCATGCCTAATTCCTGCTCCTTAGGTACCTAAGGTGGGTGGCAAGGACAGGGAAGAGGCAGGAATCTCCTATGTGACAACTTCTGGCAGTGAAAAAGCTGCAGAGAGTCATTGCACGGGTCCCTAAGGCGTAATTACTGCGCTCTACGATGGAGCAAAGAGAAAAAGCAGCTACTGTGCTCGCTCCGGAGCCCCGACAACCGCAGGGGGAGACAGGCAGCCCCAGCACAGAACAGCAGGAAAGCGTCCTCGTACACAAACGTGAAAAACAAGTGCTACCCGAGGGAAAATGCCTCCAAAGGGAAGGTCCGTAAAAGTGTCTTCCATGGCTCCCAATTTTCCTGCTATTCGGATCGGTCAGCACTGGGAAATGTGACCCCTCACTGTAATTAATAGTGTTTGTGGGGTCTTCGTTTTGGTTTGTTGGTTGGTTGGTTTGGGTGTTTGGTTTTTTTAATTCAAGTCTTTTTTTTTTTTTTTTTTTTTTTTTTTAAAACAAGTTTAAAAAGGTTGTCCCATAATATTATAAAATAGAAAGCACACATCCTGCTACATGCAGGTTTTAACGGATTATTTTAATTATGCTTCGCTTGACTGGGTTTAAAAGCCATGGTTGAGGAGCAATGGAGAGCTGTATTTACCAATTCAATATACATACTATATTGGCTAATCCAAAATAGATGGAGGACCTTTGCAAACGGGGGTTTTTGCATTACACTTGCGCAACAGAAAGCTCACAGTCTTACGTCCAAAAGGAAAAAACGCTCTGGGCAACAGCTCGTGAGCCTGCAGTCCATTGCACATGCTAATCTCTGAGCAAAATCAATGGTTATTTTGCTTGCATAAGGAATCAGGTTCTCAAATAGGAACCTGTGTCACTAAAGTAGAAATGAAAATACATATATATTTGTTAATATATATATATTCCTAATGTATGTATATTTATTGATATATATATTTGGAAGAGTTAACGAAACAATTTATATAAAGATTTCAAAATACAAGCGCACCGATCTACCTGTAAAATTCATAAGCTTGTAGATAGGCTGCACGCCAGCGATAAAAACTGCATGTTACAAAATCAGTGCTGTAGATACAAAACACCACCGCAAATTCACTCCGTGGTAGCAAAAAAACCCCAACGCCCAAAACTTCTATTGCCACGATCACTCATTCTTGTACCTGCGGTGGATGTAGACGTGGGACCAATTAATTCTATCCTGGAAAGCAATTGCCTAAGCATTACAAGTAGAAATGTTAGGATTGTTGCTTTAGGTACAAAGCTTCATACATCATGTCTTAATAGAATTTGTTCTCTTTGCAGCTATTAAATGGTCACATGTGGTAGTCTATGGCTGTTTATTTTAATCCAGATCTAACTAGAGAAACCTCAGTATTAGAGCTGGATTTGGAAGCGAGCTGAGAGAAAGTACGCTAAAGCAGGAAAAAAGGTCTAAATTTATTAATTCAAGCTTTTCAGGGCCCCACTAAGATTTTTTTTCTTTTCTTTAAGGGCCCATTTCTTGGGGATGTATTTCAGAATTAACTGTGAGATTTTAAAGCATAACTTTAATTTTTACAGTAGCTCCATCGATACACGCTCTTATTGTGTACCAGGTGGGACTCTGGCGGTTTAGCTCAATCCTCTGGCCAAGCAGACTAATAAGGCACTTAGTGCACAGCGAGAGAGGCAGCGCGGAACAGCTATTTCATGTTACTTCCCACGTAATGGCATGTCATACGGCAATATCCAACCAGCCCTTTAGCTTTTTTATTTGGTGCTAATTCTTGGTGTTGAGTAGCGCTTTGGGTACTGCTCTGCTGCCTTTAAAACTCTAAACCTGAAATATATGTAAAGGCCAGGCTTGCACAGCAAAACCGCTTCTCGCCAGGCATGGCTTGTGTTACTCCTAGAGCCTCGGCGGACCCAAGGAAGAGATATCTATTTCACTCGACATTATTAACATGCTTGAACTCATAAAATTACAGACACCGGTATTAGAAAGGAGAGCAAAGTTATCTGTCAAAAGAATGTTTCTAAGCGTTTTAAAAATGAGTGGAAACATTTTATAACAGCCCTGATCCAATTCCTTTCCTTGCAGGGTCAACTAGAGCTTTCAGCTGACTTACGAGGTGTTCAAGGATACCATCAGTTTTAGAAAAAACTACAGTTCCCATTTCCAATGAAGGAACCAAGAGTTTTAGAGCCTAGCACAAATCAGCGGACTTGTAAGCTTTCACAAGGGCTATAAATTTGCCCCATTGGAGCTGACAAAGTTTATCATGACAAAAACAGGGAAGAACAAGGCAGCCGTTGTAAACATACTAATAGTGTCTTTCTTACTATCAAAATACACTAGATCCTGGCACAGTGGCTAAACTAATCAACAAAGAATGGCATGATTCTTTGACTTACTTCATTATACTTGAGGAACAGGCACCTGAAAAAGCTTTCCAATTCCTGGCCCTACTTGTAGGTTCAAGAGTTTATCTATACAGGATCATACAAGTCTTTCAGATAACCGAGATACACATTTCATACAGTCTGACGTATATCTCCTTCTACACATGCATGCGTTTTGCATTTCACCTTATGCTAGCTGCACATCACAGCAGATGAACGACGGCATTGCTAAGATACCGACATTATCATCACATCAAAGGAACCTGCGCGACTGCAACAAGCCTGTTTTGCTCATTGTATATCCATATTTTCAACGGTGTTTCCTCAAGTCTAATTGTGATGAATTCTTTGTAAATGCACTGATGTAATGCAGAAATATGCACAGGCGGCCTATCTCCTAGCCAACCAGTACACGCAATTTAACTTGCGACCTATTTGTCTACCACAAGTGTCTGATGGCAAGACAAACAAAAATTATTGATGCTATCAACATGTTATAAAGTCAATTTTGGCAGAAAACTATTAGCAATATATTCTGCAATTATTACATTGAAGTGATCAGGTGGTAAAGTCAGCTAATACAAGGATTACTTCCCAAGCTTTCAGAACGTGTAATTGCAAACAAGTGTCACACTTAGATCAAAAGAACAAATGCTCTTCTGCTCTATCCTGAAAGTCTAGTGCAATTTCTGCTTGGTAGGTTTCTTGCTCTTCCCCAAAAGAAAGTCAAAACACAAATGACTGTGGCTTTTGGATCCTAAGGAAATTCCTTACTGGATCTCAAAACCAGTGGATCCACAAAAACGTGGATCTGTTCGAACCACGGCCCCAGAGTAATCCCATCACCAGGGCACAGTCTGTGCGGACTGTGACAGCAGCCACACAGTGTGCCCATGGTAGCTCCATACTCACTGGGGAGTTGTTTAATATGAGGAACCAGTCCAAGACCAATGCACGGCCTTCCTTGTGCCATACAGGGAACGTGGCAGGCTAGATCTGTCCCAGAACACTTGGGTATTTCTAACATGAGCATTTCTAGGAGAAAACCACAGTGCTGCACAGACAGCCAACACAAAAGTTACCAGACTAGGCAAGTACTGCTCAAGGCTGATAAACAGCCCCACGTAGTCAAACGAAAAAGATGGTATGAGTTGCCCACAATTTTTAAATAACTGTTAACAACTATATGCCCAGTTATTAAGACAAAGGAAAGAATACTTGTCCTGTCATCGCTTTGAGTATGTTTTGCCAGTGCTTTTATTTGGGCCCCCTCTTGGGGTCGGGATCTTGCTTCCTATAGAGGGAGGTCGAGCTTTTGCTCCTGAAGGACCTGGTTTCCTTAAATAGTGGCCACCTGTTTTGCCTGTGAAGAGAAAATGCAGATTGTTATTGCAAGCACATCTAGTCCCAGTCTTGAATTTTATCATCTCCCATTTTGATTCTCAAGATATATTAAGTCTGAATGACTGATACTAGCAACTGAAAGTTGGCAGGCATCCAGCCTGAGGTGCATCTCATACCAGGAGTGGTAGGACTAAATGGTCAGGGTTCCTTTCCCATCTCTAGGAAATTGCTCTGGAGCTTTAGCGGTATCCAGGCAGGATTTAAGTTCCTTCTATGTTTCCAAATTCTAAGAAGCAGCAAGGTAACTAGCATTCTCATTAGCAAGTAGAAACAGCAAAGCTGAAGACAGACAGACAGACACGATTGTAGGTCCAGTTCAAGACTGGAAACTGTTGAGTTTAACCGCATTCACTTACGACAGCTGAAAGGGACAATTCAACAGTTCTTTCCAGGAACTTGGAGTAGTTGTGAAACGCAAATATGAGCAAAGCAAAGTATCAGACAGAGGAGGTTAACTCCAGCAATGACCTGAACACGCAGCGGACTAAAGAAATCCGAAAAAAGCCTGAAGGAGGAAAGGTTTTGGATGTTAAGGGCCAAAAGAGTTTTGGTGCTGCGGGCAGTGCAAATAGCTTGTTTGTTTAACTTCTGTGTTCAGGAAATAAAAGGATTTTGCATGTGCTTCATAAATAAAGACGGCTGTTAAAAAAAAACCACCTGACATCAGCATCAATTTCTCTTTGTTGGTGAAGAAGCTGCACAATCATAAATTCTGCCTAGCTCCTGGGTCTGCATTGAAAAGGAAAAGCAGTACACAGCACTAACTATTCAATTCATCTTGTAATTAGGATTAGATTAGCATCCTCTGATTGGACATTAACAGCTAAATCAGGCTCTTGGTTCTCTGTGTCAGCGTTCAGGAGCTTTCCAGAACGTTAACTGTTTAGTATCACCGCTGATTGTTCTATTCATGGTCATACTATTATGCAGGAAAAAACCCTGAACTGATCAAATGATCAAAGACAGCAGCTTCCCCAATCAACTGAGCTAATGCCCTTGTTTTGAAATCATTGTTCTTGAATGATTTTGAGAATTTGCTCCCTAAGTATACTGTAGTCTATGCCAGCGTAAGAAGTATCAGTTAGGTTACACAAATGCAAAAAATGTGTTGAACAAGTCATTAAGAGCCAGCTTGCTCTCGAGGATGAAATACTTTTCTTAAGTAAAGGCAACATAGTAAGAAGCATAATCACTATTATCATAAAATAATATCTTACCAGGCTGCACCAGAAGAGTTTTATTTATTGTGGATAACCTCCGTTGATTCATTTTACAGCCGTCTTTGCCCATTAGGTGAGATTTCCAGGCCTAAAGTCAATTAAAAAGAAGTGATATTACAACACCAGCAAAATTAGCCAATCTTTTATCTAGTCACTATGTACGCACGTGTACTTTTTAAAACATGGGGAAAATGAGAGTTGTATACAGACTTTATGGCAATAGCATTTTAATCTGCTCACTCATAAAAGCATGAGCACCTTATGACTTACTCAGTGAAACAGAAATTAACATATCCATTTTTTAATACAACTTAAAAGGTACATCACAGTAAAAAAACCCAGCCAGGTCCTAGAAATGAAAAGCGAGTGACATTCACTTTGTTTTTTAAATTTTCTTATTAACAACTGAGTTCAAATCAGGACAAAACAATGTACAAATAACATGGAAAATCTTTTCATCTCTACGTATTTTAAACTGAAAAAGCGTGGGCGTAACTACGTATTCCGATAATAGTTAAAGCATTCAGCAACCTGAAGGAGTAGGAGCTGCTATTACAAGAAAACGTGATGGCCTCTTCAAACTAGAGGCTACGTGAAGTCTCTTACTTACAAGAGTAATTTGGGCAGAGGCAAGGAAAAAAAAAAACCACCCAAAAGACAAACAAATCCAAACACCACATACATTTCTCAACAAAGGTTTCAGGCTTGGTTACAATATTTTCTGCGCTCCTCACGCTGGGCAAAGCAAAAAGGATTTGGAAAAAAATTTGGTTTTGAGAACAGAAGCACTACTCAACGGTCCCATTGAAAGGAAGAAAATGACATAGATTATATATCAGCCATTGACATTTAACTGGATCTAATACTCGGTATAGAGTTGGTGGCTGCCTCCTGGATAGTCTTTTTCTGAAAATTAAATCACACACAGAACTACTTAAATATGATCATAATATAGCGTTAGATGATTCATATAAAAGACTGAAACAGGTATGTTAAGTATTTTCTGAACAAATTGCTTTTTGTATAATACCAATACATATTTTCAATTGCTGAAAGCACATTTTGGAGCTGGCATGTCAGAGATTTCATAGCGTTAGGCAGTTACAGGGAACAGCATGTAAAAATCAGAGAGACGCCGTCTCAACTCACTTGACAATCATAGCAGTTCTTGCTTAGTTTCTTCATGTCAATTTTTTCTTATACCCAAATCAACATCATCTTCACCCTGGATGCCCTGTCAGATGTGCTCAGTCCTGCTGTAGTATTTTAAGCTGCCTAATGTCACGCCAAACACTAGGGCTGACAAGTGAACTCACAGAATGTGGTAGCAGTTGGGAATTTGGAAAGCTGTAAGGTGTATAGCTGCCTCTGCAGGAGGAGAAAGACCAACACCGAATAGCCTGTAGCCCTGTGGTTCCCATATACACCTTGAAGGGTAGAAGACCCAGCTTCAAATATGGTCCCCAGAGTGTGAGATAGCCATTATAGAGCCCGGCAATAATCCAGGCAAGTTCTTAAGTCGTTGGGCATAAGCCAGTGTTAGAAGAGGACACGAATTCAGTCCCAGTGACATAACATTAGCCCCAGTCTGGAAGGCAGTCTTACCTCCTCTCCTGGGGAAAAGTTGTCATGGCACAACGGGCAATGGTTTGCCACGTTTTCTGGTTTGGCGGCTGAAATGATTAGAAAAATAATGTAAGAATGGCAAAGACAGGCTAATTTCAAATACAAGAGGAGAACCAGCACAACAAAGAGCATAAAAGTACCCCACGGCTAAACCAGCTCCTACCCTATTATCATTAACTGCTCTCAAAGAAGTCCCATGTTTAATCATCTACATCGAAACAAGATCAAAAGGAACGATAGGGCTTAATCCACAACGATGTCGTAAAGGCTTTCTGTTCTCCTCACTCATCTTCCCCACATATATTCATAGAAGCGAAGCGTTTCAAGCACTGGGAAACTCCAGCATTTATTCCAAAAGTGTTCCCTCCCGAGGATTTACTTAGATTTCTAAATCCACAGTGCAGTACCTAAATAGAAGTGCTCTGGCCTGCCAAAGATACACAGCATTTGAAAGTCTGATTGCTTTGACCTTTGAAGTTCAACCTTTCTGTTCGAAACTACTCACAATTGCAAGTCTTGCTCTTAATATGTTTGGGCAACTCATCTTTTGGAAGCGCCTCACTGCATCGTTGACATTTCCCAAAGCTGTCCTTTTTATCACAATCAGTCAACAAGTGCTCTGTCAGGCTTGCTATTTCCACCACCTGCAACAGAGCAAGAGGCACCCAAGAAGATTTGTACTGTACTGAGTAAATAAGGATAGTATTTAAAACGGTGCTTACGTGATTTTTGGAAGTTAAATCTCACTTTCCAAAATGACAACGGGAAAATGAAATTTTTGTCCAGTTATTAATACAATTTATAACACTGCTCTTTTCGAAAAGCACTACCCAAGATCACACGGTAGCGTTAAATATGTTATAGCACCTTAAAACCAGAATAACAACAGTTAATGTCTTGCCGTAGAAAGCTTATGCCTCACCTGTTTGCAGTGCTCACATCTGGTTAACATAGGGCAGTGTTTCCAGTAATGGAGATCCAATCCTTCCTCTGTGAAGGACTCGTCCCTTTCACCACAAAAAATACATAAGCTAGGAAAAAAAAATACAAACATCGGTAACATCACAGAGTGAAATGGATGAACCCTGTTTCTTCTGTTAGAAACTACTCTGAAAAATAGCTAACGTCTTGGTACACCTTATCTTCCCTATATAGTGCTGACCTTAGGATAGGGCATGAACAGATACCATTATATCATTTATGGTAAACACAACGATAAAGCATTTGTTCATATGGAAAGACATAATTCCACAAAAGCACTGAGAACAGCTCACTGAAACTGGCTTTCATGGCTCCAGAATTTTCAAATGCTTTCTCTATGCCCTTATCCTACAATACACATGAAAGCTACAGTCTATCTTTGCCTTATTTTATCCTGGCAGTTGAACGTTAAACTGTGGCAATTTCTTATCCCACAAGCAACTACTCAGAAAACAAGTTCAAGGTCACACTATCGAAGAACTTAAGAAATCAACATCTAGGATTGCCTGGTGATAATTCCAAATCCGTTAGAAGAGATTTTCTTTTTCATTGTTTCAACACTGAAGGCATTAGCTTTGTTCTACTGGAAAAATGTTATTAACATTATTAGCTTGCAGGTTACACTAAGTGCTTATGGTGATTGGAAGCTGCTCATCTAACTTACTTGTCCAAGTAATTTGCAACAGAGGAATGATCATCTGGAATCTCTGCTGCTGCAGGCTGTGGGCTTTCGTTTACCTGGTAACCTGTAAAGAGAGAACTACTAAAACCAAGATCACATTTTAATTAGTTTTTGTGCATGCCTAGAAATACTGCTTCTCTGGATCTTAACAGAAAAAAAACCTAACAGAAGCGTACCATTGCCATATTGGTACACAAGCACTGAAAGACAACATACCTGTAGGCAGTTGGGAAACTATTGCTTTAGGGATCTACAACAGTAAAATATTTCAGTGATTATTTTTACATGTAGTAGATGATCTGCCTCAGGTTGGGGACAGATATAAAATGGTTTCCAGCCAAACCATACTAATTTCTTATTAGAAATTAACCGATTAGCTGATGGTAAATTTTCTTTCGTGACCTTAACAGCAGGCTGAGACTCAGCCAATCCAAAGCACTCTGGCCTGTTTTTAACTCAGATAATTCAATCATCTGTTAAGCATCTACAGTGTTTCAAAGACATCTTGAAATATCTCTACATTTCTTAATACTATTTGAAACTACCTACCTTGATTCTTTGGCTTCTGAGAATCAGATTCTTTCTCCTATTGAACAAAGAAATTTAAGTCAGAAATCTAATGACTGTGATGCTTGCCAGGGAGAAAGAGAACAGATTATATTCTGATTTTTCTCTGGAATTAAAAGCTTAGAAGCAGAGCCAATGCATTACAACGTTTGTGCTTCTGGTCCTACAGCAAATCTCTCAGGTATTGAGGCAGCAATCTTCTGAGGACGGAAAAACAGTCCTACCTCCTGGCATTGGGGTAGCTGACTACCCTTCTAAGGTTCAGATATGAAACATAATGGACGTGCAGTACAGCATGCTGCTGGAGGGCCTTGACGCACTCAGTACAATTTCTATACTCTAGCTGGTACAGAAACACTTAGACTTGTAGAAACGCTCTCAAATTTACCATACGATAGACAAAGCTGTTATAAAAAAGAATCCAAATTTTACACTATGTTAGGAAAAACAACCCCCCAGATTTTAAGCTGGACTGCTGAGGAGGAAAGTCAGTTAGTGTGTGTCATGGAATCTCTCTCTCTTTTTTTTTTTTTTGGTTTATAATGAGACAACAGTAACGTTAATTATCTAAGCCTGTGATACCTGAGGAAAAAAGGATTTAAAAAAAAAAAAAATAATCAAAACCAAAACACCCTAACCTTTCCAGCTTGAACTTCTGCTTGTATCTCCTTTAGAGCTGCCAGCTGACCTTGCAGAACTTTTATTTCTTCCCTCTTCTGTTTCTCTGCTTCTTCTGTTGCTGCCTTTCTCTGTGCCTGTCAAGAAACACTCTTTCAATTACAAAAGTTTTGGAACCATCTGTCATATAGAAGAGATTGCAAAACACATCAGCATCGAACAAATGGTCAATGCAGTATGAGAAATACCCTGCTCAGTTAAATGACTGGTCTGTTACAGTAACACCTCCCTCCCCCCCGATTCCTCTGTACTACCTGAAGAAACACACAGCATTTCCTCTGTGCTTACTGTTTCCAAGGGTAGCCAGTGTAAAATAGTATATGTGTATTTTCCAAAATGATTGTGTATTATTTCAGAAGTACCGTCTCTGTATTCTTTGTAGGCTTTATTCGTGAGTATATGTAATAAACTGAACACCAGCTTCTTACACAAAGTGATGTTAACAACACACCTTAAGATACTCGGCTACGTGTGTCATTCAATGCCTAATATAGCTATGAAATCAGTACATTGCTCAGTTGAATGCAATGTTTAAAGTAGCTGTGGATGTTCTGCAATCTTATTACGTACCCTGATTTCAGCTTCAGAAAGTTTACCATCTATTTTAGTAAATCCATCAAAGAGTGTTTTATAGAGAACAGTCTTGCGAATGCTTGCATCATCTGGAGGAAGATATTCCAGTATAGCAGCCTTGTGCTTCCTGTACATATCAAAGATAATCCGCAATGCTACATCACGAACTTCATAAACTCTGTGTTCTAAAGCTCCCGTTGCAAACTGAAAAGAAAAAAAAAATTATGTCTCTCTTTTCCCATGTTTTTTAAGGACTTGTTTATTAGTCTAAGACAATTATTTCACTGCAGTGGGAGAAATCTTCCTACAGACAGGTTTTTCCAAATGCTTTTTGACCCAGTGATTCTTTTTTCCCCGTATTGGCATCTCGCTTCCTCACAAGGTTCTGTGTTGTCACCTCCAAGAGGCTCAAATTCTCTTCAGTAATTCAGCGAGCACTCCAAAACAGACAGACAAGCCCCAATAAAACAGCAACAGAAAAAACTTTGTGTGCTGTAAACTCAGACTCCTACCTTCATGACGTTGCCGATGGTAAACCCAGAGTTTTCAGTTCCCATGTCTTTCAAGAGGCATTCCACTAATTCCACTTGACTCATTGCCAGATGCATTGGGGAGTTTGGTTTTAATGGTTGAACCAAATGAACTGGAACAATCTGAAGAGGTTTAACTTCACTACACAGTGCCATTTCCTATAAACATACGGGGAGTCAGTGTGCATGTAGGAATGCTAGATGAGGAAAATTAACTGTCTTTGCAAAGTAGAGTTATTCTAAGTTACTTACAACAAGTTAAGGAAAGTGAAATAAGCCTTCCAGAAGAAGTAGCTGCTTATTTCTTACCTTAGCAGCCAGAAGTTACATGCAAAGGTTTTAAAAAGATTATACAGATGTTTGGTCTTGCTCTTGGCATCAGAGAGAAAGCTATTGAGAAATCGATAAAATCTTAGACATGCTCAGATGAGCAAGAGTATAGAACTGGGTTGTAAGAAGAGTTTCAAGAACTCCATCTTACACTGAACTATCTGAGGAGAAGGTAGATGAGAAGTGTCACGAAGGATGCAAAGTCTTGACATTGCATCAAGATGGATTTCAAGAGTGCTTCAGAAGACATACGCCATCTTACAATTTCTCATTCTGTTTTGCAAAGAACCTTAAGGGCTAAATTCTGCTGCTATTCAAAGCTCAATGTTTATTTCTTTGCAGGTAGCAGAATGTTTAATAACCCAAAGCACCCCTCCTCCCAGTTCCTGTCAGCTGACAGACACTCAAGCAGCTGACGGTGTCCTGCAGTCCCTCTTCCTGGGGGCCAGATGCAGTTGCCACGGGGCTGGCTGGTCTCTTTTGGACATACTCATTTCTAGAAACACGTGGCACCTTCCCTAGAGAACTGCTTATTCAGGCAGTGTATCATCTATTAGCAGCGATACAAAATAAACACATTTTCCTTCTCTCCAGGCCATGTCCTATCTACAAAAATACATTTGTAACCATGTCCTCATTTCCTTTCTCCTTCAATTACAAAATCTACTACAAATAAGCCAAGCAGTAGTCATAAAGTAACCTGTCACCTTTGGGGTTCCAGTGACACACCAGAGCACTTCACGGAATAACCCTGTTAAAATTTTAGTTACGTCTACAGTGAAAGAAAAGTCTTTTCCCTCCACGTGTGAATGCAAGCAAGGATACATAACCCGGAGCCAGTGACTCACTCCACTCCACTCCTGGGACTGAATTAACACATTTTCACACAGAACTACTGTTCTTTCTTCTAAATTCTACTGGAAAATAGAGCCTGTAATCGTCTAGCAGGCTATTCACAGCTGCTCTTTGTCAGCATTCAGCAAGGAATGGACTGTGTCTTTTAAAATGGGCATCTTTTTTATGCTTTTGCTAAGTTGACTTTCAAAAGCTGACTGTCAAAACTGCAATCAAATTGCAACACAGTCTGAGCAGTGTGTTGTACTTTCTTGCTCTCATCTCTGCAGATCGCTTGCAACTAAGAAGAATGCAAGGGTCACGCTCTTGCATCTGCAGCAGCAGGTATCTCCCCACACTGTCCTCCACACAAAAGGTGACAAAACACAGCTAGAAAAAACACTGCAAAGATACTAAGTTGGTTCTACCACCTTGCCTTCCACGTAAGGCGTAATTCTTTACAGCAGCAAACTCTGGACTTGAAGTCAAGTCTGATTAGATGTTATCCACCTGTAAGCTCTGTGACATTCTTAATGCAAATCAAACCATAATGTGAAGAAAAACACCTACCCGAATAAAGTTAGAAGCCACAAGGCGAAGACGGGATGAAGAGTCTCCTGTTCTAGAAAGCAAATTTGGAAGCGTTTTTTCCACACAATGAGAAGTTTCTAGTTTTCCTAGTTTATGTTTTGGTATATATTGGGTAATGATCATTTTTAAAAGTTTCAGGGAAGCTTGAAAAACCTAAGTTAAAAAGAAAAAGGAAACACTGAACAAAAATACCACACAGATCCCTGTTTTCAGACAATATTGTAAAATCTTTTCTGTACTTCTAAAGCACAGCAGCAACAGCAATCTGAAATTACAGTAACGCTCTTAATGGAAGCTACTTCAGATACCTTTCTTCCAGATAACATGTTGCTAGGGCTTAGGTGACAGGCTTCAGAATTTGTTTTATAAAGAGTAACACAGCTCTTGATTTTTTTCTTTTCTTCTTGTTTAAGGCTTATTTGAAGCCTAAGTCTCCTTAGGCTAACTGTAGTCTCTCAAGTTGGAAACTAAAAGTTACTTCATTGCTGTAGTTCAACTTACCAAAAAAAAAAAAAAAGAAAAAAAAAAGAAAAAAGGCTCAACTGCAGTACACATTTACTGCGTCAGCAGTTGTTTCTCAAGCTTACTCAGCCCAGGACAGTATTTTCCATGCTGCTGAATGCCAGGCATTGCCCAGTCCTTGATCCTAACTAAAAGCCGACATTTCAGTTGGTTTGGGCTTTTTTTGGTGGGTTTTTCTGTTGTTTGGTTTTTGTTTTTTAAACTTACTCAACAGTAATTTTACAAACTATTTGTTTAAATTATTTAAAGTGTCTTAACCACACGGTTCTACAATTTTTGCTGTTAGTGCTTCACTGGAGCATTTCTTATCAAACACATTACAACTTACTGAAGACACTATGTCTTTGATGGCTCTCCTTACAAGGAAAATGGCAGCCCTCAGCATGTTCTTTAACTCATCCTTCGGAGTGTTTACTGACATTTCCATCAGCTTCTTATATACAGCCAGTAACGCATCTTCTCGATATGACCAAGTTTTGGAATATGCTCCTGAAACCTGAGCACAGAACAACTTTAAGTCTTAAAAGGCCAATACTGATATTTCAATATTTATTCAACATTTACATACAGAAACAGCCTCAAAAGAACATATGAAGTTAAGCGTGAAATCCCCAGGTGTTTCCTACAGGAATCTGGCTTTTATTAAAAGCACATATTTTTGAAAAACGATGAGTAAAATGGATTAACGGGTCAGGCTCAAGGCACCATTTCAGGCACAGTAATGGTTTCTCTCCCTACAAACGACAGTGGCAAGTTACGGGTATTCTGGTAGGGCCTGTACCCTAAAGCAGCCTACCAGATAATATCTGCTTAATAGCTCATCAAGTAAACAATCATAAAAGCTACAGCATCACATAAACGTTCAAAACAGGCACCCATATATCCAAGGTCAAATTTTAATCTCAGATTTTTAAGTAACAGCTCTGAACATGTAAAAACCGTATCAGCGGGTCTTTGTTGACAGAGCGCATATCAAATCAACTCAACACAGATCACAATAATCTATGTGTTTATTTCGCTGTTCTTTACCAAAGCTTCTCCAAAAACTTCAATAGCAGGGCTGGCCTCCCTCAGTGCCTTCTCCGTTAATGGTTCTGGTTCCCCAGTAATGCCACTTCTTGGAGCATCATTGATATCCTCTTCAGTCATCTCTGGCTCAAGGTACGCAATTGCTTCATCAGACTGTTTACAGATAGCTGGAAGAGGTCTCTCATCATAAGGTAAAAATTCAACCTAACAGAGAAGATAAAATTTGCTATTCTAGAAATGACTTAGATGTGAAGTTGTTTCATCACTAATTGGATTCACCTCAATGCGTTTTTTTCCCCATCAAAGCAGTATCGCTTTACAATTAAGTATAGATGTTGAAGTTCCCATAATAACATCATGAAGAAATGGAATCAGTGCCTGTGAATAAAACTTATTTCTTGTCTATAGAATACAATAAAACACACACAAAATGCCTTTTGTGGAAGTGCGTACATCTACAGAAGAAATCACCTGTTGATAGGAAGCCAGCAAGTTGTAAAGCTTTATCTGGTAAATTATTTTAAGTCAACATCCTGTTAAGAGAGAATACTACTGCTAATAGAGTCAACGCAAGTCTTCCTCAGCTTTGCCAAAAGCTGGAGCAGCAAAACCTAAAGATCAAGTTAACTAGATACTACGATTTTCTTCCTCTCTTTAGACGTGACACCAAGACTCTTACCCTACAACCACATTCCAACAAATCCCCTTGCTGCTGTAGATTCATCCAACATGATCTCTAAGAAGGAGATTTATTAATCTGTTAAGGCAGCAAGCAGAATTCAGCTTCCACTATACTGGCTGTGTGACCCTTGATTAGTCATTTCATGTCTATTTGCTTCCATTCATCTATTTGTAAATCAGGTCTAATCCCCTTTTGCCTCAATCTCAATGAACATTTGTAAAAGCTTCCAAAGAAATTCGGGAAAGAGAAAGACCAATGCCAATTATTAGATGGGCACTGCTCAGCAACACAGTCAATCTCAGATACTATATAAGCCATGAGAATAACCACCAAAGACCTTGTTGCTTTGGAAGGCTAAAGAGAAGATCATTTGCTCTGACAGATTTCTGCGGTAACAGAGGTACACTACTCACATTTTCTTTGGGAAACACTTCCCCGGAGGTCACGGGATGAGTCTCAGGAGGAGGGGACTGATGGGGAACAACGGGCTCAGCAGAAGTGGGATCTGCTGACTTCTTTTCCAGCAAAGGCTCTGCTCTCCACGGCTCTCCTTTTTGCGGTTCTGTGTGCTCACAAGGAGGTGAGTTTGTAGCTTTTGTGCGCTGAGGATTGTCAGTATAAATCATAGACTCCAAAGGCACTTCAGTCGGTTTTCGAACCTGAGAAAGGGAAGGAGATTCTGTAAAGCAAGGCTAACAATGTACTAAAATCACAGTTAATACGCCTACAACTCTGACAGTCAACCAGATTCTGCTGCTTTCAAGTAAATATCAGACCTCACTCACAGATGTCTAATCCTTTCCACCGCATGCAGCTTTATGAAACAACTGGAAAATAATTCTGTGTGGATGCGTGTGTGGAGAGATTACAAACCTTCTCATTCGGAGAACAATATAAAACTGTATTTTATCACATTAATTCTGTATGGTTAGCCATGATGTCAGCATAAGACTGTCATACCCCTTCAAAATATGAGAAAGTACCTTATGAATCTGCATTGGGTAGCCCTGAAATTATGCAAAACATTCAGGATTCTAGTATCATTTGCTGAGACCTTAACAGTTTAATGTAATCTATGGAGAACTAAGCATGTTCATAAAAAGCCACGTGCAAGTCTTTGGTCAGGGAAATCCACAATCCAAACAGAAAACTTAAAATCCTTACGTAATTGTCATAAAATACCTGTGTAACAACTCTTACTCCCTGAATTTATTTTGGTTGCTCTGCCATTTCTATTTACAACACCCACATGATAAAGCCTCCTGAATTAGGAATAACAGTACCCACCATCAGCTCTGCATCCAGAAGGTCGTGGAGCTCCAGTTGCTGGTACACCTTCAGGCGGTACGCTTCCATTTGCTGTTTCTTCTTCTTAGCAAGATCATAATCCTCTTTCTCTACAGCATAGCGCTTCTCTACCTCATACCGTCCAAGTCGTTCCCCTACCTAGAAGACGGTATAATAAGCTAGCTTGGAATCACGTTACTGTACGTATGTATACATTTCAGTATTTCCAGCCAAGTTATTAAATCAAGCTCTCTGATTTTAAAATTACTGTTCTGAAAATATACTGGAAATCATTACAATTCCACATGCTCACTAGGGTCCCTGACGGACCACTGGAACACTGTTCGGCTTAAGAGACAAACAGTCTTTCAACAATACCTTTTGCAAGTCTGCGATAGCTTGTTTGAGTTTCTTGGCATAATCATAGCGTTCGTGATGGACAGCTTCGCGCTTCTTCTCATCCAGTCTACGTATTATCTGAGCAACTTCTGGATCCTGGTACATGTCAAAAGCCAAATCATCCAGAGGCGAAATGGAGTCAGGTTTCCTGAAGATATAAAAAGAATAAAATAAACTTTCAGTTAATCCAAAATAAACCAGGCTGAGCATATACCTTCTCTTTCCACTAGCAGGGAACTAACAAAATATAGAGACTGGGAACTACTTTAGACTGAGTAGACGTTTTGCCAGGGTATACGCAAAAGAACATCCTTACCCAAGGTAAGTTCCATCTAAGGCAGGATCATCTGATTTAATTCCTAAGTAGTGATCTATCAGCTTCTCTCTGGACAGCTTTGTGAGGGGGGGAAAAAAAAAATCTTAACGCACATTCATCAACATCAAGTGTGTGTTCAGGACAGAAATTCCGACTTGCCACAATCAACATCAGCTACGCAACTTACGATACTTAAGTTTTGGGGCATATTGAAACAAGAGCATTTGGAGAGGCTGCAAATGCAAATGGTCCAATTGACTGTTTTATTTTTTGCATCCACGTATTAGGCTTAATTTTAGAGAACTTTCTTGCTTCAAGATAACATTTAAAAAAAAAACCAACCCAATACATGGCAGCTCTGCTACAGCACAAAACTAGCAAAGAAAGATGCATTCCGTTACCCCAAGAACCCTGTAACTGAACACGTGTAGCAACAGTAAAAAGACAGGGATGCTTTGCACTTACAGCATTATTGCTGTCATTACTGTAGTCTGCTGGATCTCCAATAATGTTTATAGCTACTAGGGCAACCTGGGACAGATTTAAAGAAAATGTAAATGCATAAGGTTATTACTTTTTCCATATCTTATGAAAACTGAAACAAAAAAATTGGAACAAAAAAACCAGGACCTGTGGTCTCCAGGGTGGTATGGAAGCAAAGAAAAGCACTAAGTGCTAAATGTACTTCACGCTTCATTAAAAATTTATTACCAAATCTACAGACCACATTGTACAGTCATCAGTTGTTCCCTTTTGCGGTCTGGGATGGAAGTGAAAAGAGTCACTGCAGAACTGAGGCCGATATTTGCTTTTTCTGTATCAGGATGGCTGTACAACACCTCCACTTAATGCCACATCAGATCCTAAAGACTAAGAGTGGCTTCGTAGCGACCGCAAAGCTGTTCTCAGAGGAAGTACTTGGTCTTCAGCACAGAGCCTGCTGTGCAGTCTAAAACTCAGAATGAAAGGCAGTAATGGAACGTGCATTCGACTCGTTTGTTCTGGATAAGTTGCATGCACTCGGTCATGATTCCAAGTCACTTAAAACCACTTATTTGTATTTTCGGTTTTAAAAGAAACCAAAATTAAACCCAGGAGCTTTCAACCAACATTTTTAGCTCCTACAAATCAAGGGAGCAGATTTCTATGCCTGTTCGGTACTACTGAAATGCATTCTGGCTTACCAAGCAAGGACTCTGAACTCAACTTACCTGGCCGTATAAGTTGTATTTATTGACATAATTTTTATGGAAAATCAGCTTCAGGTACTGGCCAACTGCATCCATATACACAGATTTTAACTCTCGTGCTTTGAAATCAGTCTTCTCATTGTCCGAGAGAGGGACATAACTGAGAACGAAAACGTAACAAGTAAGCAGAGGAAACGTGCAAATACACAGCTGTATTTCTGCTCCTCAAGTTAGTACTTTGATAAGGTTTAAAACTCCCTCATAACTGAAACAACGCGTGCTGTCATCTGACAAGACTGTTCATCTGCATCATGCCTCTTACACCCACGTCTTCAGCTTTGTTACAGATCTAAGCAGGTACGGAACCTCTTTACTGCTTGCAGCACAGCGTATCAATATTGCATGCGAAGCATAATGAATATGATTTCCTCTGATATTATTTCTGATTAAGGCAATAAAACCATTTAGAGCTTTTTGACTTACCCTAGTCTGTGAAACCTCTCTGACTGATAAGGAGCAAAGTATTCAGGCAAGCTTTCACTGATGTAGAACTCAATTTTGCTTGAAATCATGTACTGGTGAGCAAGCAACTGCAGTTTTCGTATTCGACACCTCTCCACCAACTGCAGGACAATTTCCTGTGGATACTGACACAGTCTGAAAACACACACAATTTCTGAATCATCTTTTTAAAGATGACTTCACTTCCAGCTCGAGTAACATGTGATTATGAAACCTTCCAAAGTTATTATAGTTTAAGTCAGCATTACAAATATTGTAAAAAGAAACCAAAGAGTAAAGTAGAAACACTTTTCTCTTCACTTCACTGCACGCATGTGTATGTTAAAGTGCCCCATACATACCTAGAGGATGCGCTGAGAAGACTGGATTTTTAATACGAAGCCAAAGCAGTTGCAAACTCCAAGACTGACAAGAACAAAAATAGTTGCCCTTTTTTCTTTTAAAGGCCTTTATTTAAATGCAATGTGATGCCTTTAGGTGGTAACCAAGGCGCTTTTTTCTCCCAGGATAAGGATTCCATGGGATTAAAGTAACTTTTTTGGTTTTATAATCAGTTTGGTCTGGGATGCTGTAAACTACTCTGACCGTGCATGGTACATCTCCCACTCATTTTCAACTCACTTAGCGCTTCAGAACTATGCACATTCCTCCCTCTTGCAGTACCTGGGTGATCGCCATCCGTTCACTGTCGGTGCATGAACCATCAGCTCTTTTGCGCTGAAGCCATCTTCGTGTCCCGATGAACTAACAACTATGAAACCGATCTTGTGTGGCATCCTGCAGAAGCGAGCTAGTCAAAGCAATGATGTTTCAAGCTTAAGCTAATCCCTGGAAGGACAATAAAAGAACACTAAAACACTACAGTCCAAGAATTAAATCCTGTGGTCCATCAAGTCAGTAGATGATGACTACAAATCTAAATTTTCTTTAATTAATATTGGCACCATAAACTGCACCATATTCTTATGCTGAGCGTTTTATTAGTACTTAGTGAAACGAGGGTTTAGCTAACTTGTACAGCAGTTTGCCAATAAACTCAGTTAAATCTGCGAATCCGAGATGGAACTTGAAACTATGTGAGTTCCGAAATGCGCACAGGAGCGACCCATACCATCCTCTGTGCACTTGAGCCAAAGGAAAAAACCAAACAATAAAGAAGAACAGGGTCAATTTAGCCAAAAGCTAGCTAGCACCTTTTCGCAGCGACGCACACACCGACGCTGCTGCCAGGGACGGCAGCGGAACGGAGGCAACGACGGGCAGGACAAGCGCCAAAGACCACCGCTACCCCCACCCCGTGCCGCAGTGATACCATGGCATTAATTTCGGCCCCCTCCCTCCTCCCGCCGGCCCCGGCCGCTTCACCACAGGAGGCGGCGGCAGGCCGAGGCGGCACCCCGCAGGCCCCGGAGGGGTCACGGCGCTGGCTCAAGGGAACGGCCGGGCCGGGCCGCGGACAAAGCCGCTCTACGCGGCGGCCTGGCGGGGACCTCGGGGGAGGCTCGCCCGGCCGGAGAGGAAGGGAGGAGAAGGGGAAGGGGAAGCGGCCCGCCCGGGCCCTGGGCCCCGGGCCCCGTGCCCCACTTGCCTCGCTGCGGCCCCATCGCCGGGTCTCATGGCAACGCCGCGCCCGCCGCCGCGCATGCGCGCCCTCCTCAGCCGCCCCTCGGGGCGCATGCGCGCCTCGGTGGCGGGACGGCGGCGGGACGGCGGCGGCGGGGCCATGTCGGAGCCGCTGCGCGCCTTCCGCCTGCGCGGGTGCGGCAGCCCGCAGAAGTTCGGTGTGGCGGCCGGGAGCCTGCGCGGGCTGCTGCGGAAGGGCTGCCGGCTGCTGCAGGTGCGGGCCGGGGGCCGAGGCGCGGGGCCGTGGCCGTGGGCCCGCCCGTCTCTCACCCGCCCGGGGGGACAGCTTCCCTTGCCAGGCAGCCGCCTCTGCCTCTACGAGGACGGGACGGAGCTGACCGAGAGCTACTTCCGCGCCCTGCCGCCGCAGACGGAGCTGGTGCTGCTGGGCCCCGGAGAGACCTGGCGGGGCTGTGAGTGCGCCGGGGCCGGGCGGGCGGGCAGGGGGATCGGGGGGGAACAAACGGCGGCGGTTGCGGGGGGACAGCGGCCGGGCCCGGACGCGGCCCCTCAGCCGGCGCCGCCTCGCCCGCGCAAGCCGCAGGTGCCAGCGACATCGAGCGGTTCCTGGCTGCCTTCTGCAACCAGAGAGATGCGGTCGTGGAGGCGGCGCGGAAGCTGCTCTCCGACGAGCGGGCCCCCAGGAGGCAGAAGCTGCTGGTGGATCTCATCCACAACCTGAACGAAAACATCCTGGCCGAGGAGAAGGAGGACGACAAGAAATGGTTTGAAGGTGGGTCTGTCGCCCGCAGGGAGCTGCTGAGGGGCACCAGCTCTCACGCTGCTCGAGAGAGTCACTTCTGTCAATTTTGCTGTTCTTGAAGAAGAGTAGCTTAAAAATTTGGGAGTCCTTCCGGCTGGCGTGATTTGGTACCTGGTCAGGGGATTAGTTATCACTTACATTAGCAGGCATTTTTAGGTTTCTTTAAAATATATGCATATTTATTCTCAGAAAACAGTAAAAAAACAATGTTCCCTATTGCTCTATCCAAGATCGCTCTGCAGTACGTTTTTTCCCCATTAACAAAGGTCTGCGTTTACAATCTTTTAACAATTTGCTAATAGTATATTGATAATTTGCACCTATCAGCCAGCTAACCTTTCTTTACGTTTTCTTTATACTTTCTTTGCAAGGTCTCCCTCCCATTCCCAAGTCATTGTTGCAGTTCTTCCTAAACAATTCAGTTTTCTTTTCACAGTCTCTTAGTGTTCTGTGTATGCACACTAAGGAGGAACATTTAACGACTATAATATCAGCTGCTGCTCTCACAGCAGATGCTCTGCATGGTCCTTTGAAGTGCTGAGAGCAGGGCAGTCTTGAACCAGTAAAATAAAAATGGGAAAGAAAAAAAATCTGTGCATACTGGGTTACTGAAAAGAAGGGATAAATACCCAGCTAGGCAGAAGCACAGCACCAAAAGTACTAAGTTACAACACAATCTAACTCCCTTTAGGTCTAGAGTCTCGTTTTAAGAACAAATCAAGCTACATGCGATACAGTTGTGAAAGCAGAATACGAAGCTACATGAAAGAGGTAAAAGTTTCTGTTGAAGTAACTTATTTTCAGGCTGCTATTAAAAGTAATTCTGTGACCACATATTATATATAAACGCTTTTACAGTGCAACATACTGATTGTAGAAAAGAGCCTCAGGCTGCTACAGGCACCAAGGAATGATTGGGGTATTTTTCCCCCCCCTCTAGGTTAGTAGTTTTATTTCAAATGTTCATCCTACAGCAAGAGATGCATATAAAAGGATAATTGACCTGATGTCAGATAAACTGAAATCCGTGAAATACAACGGATGCTACTTTGACAGAAGAGAGGAGGAGGCAGTCCGCCTGTGCACTACGGAGGGATGGTTCTCTTGTCAGGTAAGTTCAGCCCTTTCTAAAGCAGCGTCTTGGTTCCAACAAGCAGCGGCATGACTTGCAACGACATTAGAGGAAGGAAACAGTTACTTGGATGCTTGCATAGCGCGCAGTATCAAGTTTGGCGGGGTGGTGATGTCATAGCGTGCGTGATCTATCTTTGGTTAGTTATAGCAAGTGGAAGGACCGCGCTGGGGTGACGAGCAGTACGCCTTTCATTGTAGCCGTCTTGTTTTACAGGGACCTTTCGACAGAGATGACTGCCCATGTAAGCATTCTATCAACCCCTACGGTAACAAGGAAAGCAGAATCCTCTTCAGTACCTGGAATCTCGATCACATGTATGTACAGAGTAGTAATCCAAACCTACCTCTTTCATGCCCGTCATCTTAGGCAGGAAAGGTACAGCCACTGAGTCTTTACCCCCCTGCACTGTGCAGTTAGCTCCACTATGAATAGTGCATTGTGATAAAAGATGCTCGGATGCTGCAGCTGTTTCTGATACCATAAAATCCCGAAGGCAGATTATAATGCCGTGTCTCATTAGCTGCTTTTTCTTTGTATGGAAACGTGCCCCTCCTCACCACGCTATCCTTTGTGAAGACTCCTCTCTGGCAAAAACCCTCAGACCCGTTTTCAGGCATTGTGCACTTGTGAAGCAAACAGGATTTGCTAAACTAATTTCCTCAGGCAAAAAAATAAATCATAAACCTAGTTATGGTGAAAGAATTCAGATTCCGCCTGGCTCTAAGAGGAAGATGGAGACTTGATTATTATGAAAAAACTTTTGATGGCAATATTGTTTTCTCTTTTGTGTACTGAAGAATAGAGAAGAAACGTGCTGTTGTCCCAGAACTGGCAGAAGCTGTCAAAACACGAGATGGAAGAGAAGTGAACTGGGAATACTTCTATCAGCTGCTGTTTACCGTGGATAATTTAAAGCTTGTACATATTGCTTGCCATAAGAAAACCAATCATAATCTCAGCTGTGACAAAACTAAAATTTACAAAAAAAGGAAGCAAAACCACAAGATTTCATAGTACTATCTCTGGAAGTGACTTCTCCTTTTTTCAAAATCATGTCCTGTGGTATCATTTTTAAATAGCTCTAGTTTCTTAAACAAAAACTTATTTAGGAGTCCCTGGCAAGAGAGACTTGCTAAGTAATTCAACTGCAATCTCACAACACATACATTCATATCATGCCTAATTCTACTCTCCCGCCTTCTCACTCACTACAAGCCTTCCTCAGATCACACTGTGTGAAGTGCAATAAAATACAGCTGTGAGTCACAGTATAAAAATGAGGCCAGAGGCTGACACTGATTACGCCCTACAGTCTCTTTCTTGCCATGGCAAAGGGAGGCCCAAAACTCACAGTACACAGAAATGAAACTTAAAAACTAATCTGAGGGGACTTGTAGACTCATATTTCTCTGAACATTAAGCCAGAAAAAGAATAGGATAATTATTTTGCTCTGTGCCTTTTCCGGGTAGACAACCACTGTATTTCAGGTATGCCGAAGGGCGATGCAGTGCCAGAGCTGCTGGCTCTTCTGTACCAAAATACCTGCACTCCTCCACGACCACTCCGTTTGCTGTTGCTTTAGGCATGCATCTCCTAGAAGGAAGGCGAGGCCACGGCATATCTTTGCTTTCACCACCCTTGTTCTTTGTCATCTTTCCCATTGATTTCCCTCTCCTTTCAAACAGCTTCTGCCGCTTTAGCTTGAGTTTGCTTGAAGCAGTACAAGCACTGTTACTGTGTAATAATCACGTTTACCTGCTGCTTTAGAGAACATTGCTTTTGTAAAACAATTCCTACCTCAGGTGACAAATTACAAATAGATCGATTTTTCCTTGATTTTTTTTTTTTTTTTTTTAAATATTGGCTGATAGCAACTGAACTTTTAGGGACTGTCAGTGTAAACAACGCGAATTTTTTTTAAATAAAAAAACTACCACCATCTTTCTGTATGTGTATGTGGAGGCAGAGGTGTACGAGTGGTTAATCAGGTGTAATATAGCTTGGCCAATACAAAGACTGAGCGCAGGGAAACGTGTTTATGAGTGGAGGACTAGTTAGTTACTGCTATGGAAGTAACATCACTCGTCTCCAGGAAGAGCTCTGTTGTCCCCCATGTCTCTGGTCCTCTTTCTGACCTGGGCAAATCCCACTAGTCCACACAGAATTGTATTAAGACAGTATTGCTGTGTGAGCCATAACTTACTAGGTCTTGGAAATGCGGGAGCTTTCCTACAGAGAGTGTTGTTTTACTGTAAACAAACTCAATCCCCCTCCCAAACATTTCAACGTGAAAAGTAAGTTGGTGCATTCTAAATACAGGATTTCTAATACCAATGCATTGAATCGATCCTTCCAGATTGCCTTACTGAATATACGTCATCGGTAAGTAAGATGGAAATGCACACTATACTGTTTCGACACTGGGGAAGGCATCACAGCTAAGATTCCGATGACAAACACAATCATCTGTATGGCACACTTCCTACAAACTGAAAATCACCATTTTACACAGTGCTGAAACTAAAATGAGCGTCTGTGTGGGAAGACATATTTGCTAGAAAGAGACGGTAGCAAGTACAGCATTTAAGGAAAGCTGGGAGAGCTACTTCAAGATGGAGTTGTGCTGAAAACCATGAATATGCTATTAAAAAATTAGATTTTTCTGTGTTACAGAATTAGAGTGAAAAGGAGCCAAGAAATATCGTTGACAGAAACAATGCATCAGCTGGAGTGGAAATGTGAATAAATTAACATGTCATGCATATACAATTTGTTTGGCTTACAACTTTTGAATGTTTAACAGGCTATAGCTGTAGAAATTAATATTTATTTAAACCATCTGCTGATAACATTTTCTCTATATTTATAGAAATGTAGAAGAAACTACTTATAACAATAAAGATCTGGAAGCTTACTGCATAATCACACTTTCAAAGAAGTAGTATCTTAAACATTGGGTGAGTTAACAGTTCCTGAAATCATCTGAGGTTGCTCATTAGTTTCTAAAAATGCAGGCCAAAATAACAAATTTGGTGGACTGACCCATATCCTTAGCAATCGATACTCGTTCATCTACCAAGTCCGACACTGAGAGTGTTTATTCCTCCTTTATCACTGACGAAATTCCTACTCATAACCCTTGGAAGTCAATTGAAAATACCGCACGAGCTGCATTACACAACCATTAAAAAAGGCAATGCTTACGGCTGGTCTGGTGGAAGAGGGAAGCAGTCAGCTTCACATGGCGGTGGTTCAGAGAACTGACGTGCAATAAATAGTACTTAACTTCCAGAGGTTAACACCACTGAACTCACATTGACATCCATGCATTTAGTTTTGCCAGCAGAACTGCATTTTAGAGGTTTAATTGCTTCTGGTTTGGATGTAAACAATGCAACACAACTTATGCAACAGAGGCCGGTGTGCCTCTCTGTACTGGGTACTCGGCTGGCTGCATTACTAACTGGATGCCACAATGACAGACATAGCAGAATTAAAAGAAAAAGGACCTTGTCCTAACATGGTTTTCTTGGCTATTTTTAAAAAAGGAGTGAGACCAAATGTTCACGCTAGACATGGGCTCAAATTCATAAAAAAGCAGTAAGAACTTCTCTTTTCCCTGTTTTTGTCCTAAATATTAGCGGTAAAGCGATAAATTACAATTTGTTTCAAAATCACTGAAAATTCAGTCAATCTTTGCCCCAGATAACTGCGGGAGAATACTGTATCTGCCAATTCCAGAAAAACAAACTCTACCAGTTCTCTCTCTGAGAAAAGGCAAACGCAGACACCTTATGTTAGTGACATAGCCAACCATCATTACATGTGCAAAGAAAAAGAAAAAAGGTTTCATTTGTTTATAGTTTGTTGTTAGACAACATCCTCTTCCTCCTCCTCCTCATCTTCCTTTGCAATGAAATGTAGCTTTCTGAATTCTCGCCTGCTCATCGTTGTGCTTGGGAGCGCAACTGCTGGGAGATCCTTTAAGAAAAGGATAAAATCATTAAGGAAAGTCTGTTGCAGCAAATGGCAGACCTCCTACCTCTCCAACAGTTCACATACTTCCACATCTGATACGTGAGGCACCAACCCACACCTCTGCACTTGGAAGCGGTGGCATAAACCCACAGCTGAAGCAGAGGAGCTTTCAGGGGAGCTTGCCTGAACCAGTCGCAGCTCGTGGTCAAAGTGAGGGCTGGCATTCCTTCTCCAGGCTTGAGAAGGATTCAGAGAGGGTGAAGTGCAAACGAATCCTCACTACTCCCGCTAAATCCCAACCGAGACTCCTGCTAAATCCCAATCCTCATGAAACGCCTAAAAGAGGGTGGCATCTCTTGCCCAGAGTTACGCGATGGTTAAAGGCAGACCTGGGATTCGAATTGAAAGCTCTGGCCCTTGATCCAAAAGTAGAGGTGGCCAGAAATCAGCTTCCATTCCAAAGAATTACAATAATCGCCATTAAGAACCAATGACCGGTGAAAAACTATTTCGACAGAATAACACTGTATCTTTATGAGTAAAAATACCTATGTTACGGAATGGGAATAATAAAATCTAAACAAGAAAGATTTCACATCTGAAATTTACTTGCCTTGGCAATTAATTCCATCTCTGAGACAAATAATTCTATCTAGGGGACAGGGATATGACTCCAGATGTCTACCAATACTGGTCAAGTTTGCCTACAATTTTGAGGCTAGCCTACTTTTGTTTGAAGATGCGAGACTGAAGTGGAACAGAACTGAATACGCAGAGTGAACAGACTGTCATCATCTTACCTGTATAAACTCGATATCTCCAAAGAACCGGTCCACTGGCATTGGCTGGTTGCTGTCTTCATCCAAGAAAGCACTATTGTCTAGTTGTATCGGCTTCTTCGGGAGATCTATATCCTCCAAGCTAGACCCATCTGAAAGTACACTCTCACAACTGCTCTCCTCTTCCCTGCAGACATGATTATGCAGATTTTCATCACGGTCCATTTTTGATGGAGCACTGCTTGATTTCACTGGACATGGCTTGAGAGAAACATTATGCTCCTTTTCCTGTTTGTCTTCATTAGCCTCTGGAATGCTTTCACCTTTTTTCTGTTGAATTATATTGCCGTCTCCTGGATCTTCTGAATGTCGATCCTCAGATGTTTTAGGCTTTTCCCCCAATGCAGCAAGGTTTCCACTTCCACATGCAAGTCCTTCTAGTTCTGATTTTACTAGACTGTTTTTTTCACATTTTAGCCTCTTTGTGGGTCGTCTGTCAGCCGCCTTGCGTGAAGAACACTGTGAGAAAAAAGATAAAATCCTAAAGCTTACTTGAAATAAAGAAAAATAGAATCACCAGATCTCTTTAGTAGGAAGGCTGGATGTGGAACCGAAGGGCTCCATCAAGCCAGCGGCACCTTGATCCAAAGCTGCATCGCTAAGAAAAATAATTAGTAGAAAGCGCACATGAAAAGAAGAAAAGAGGAGCAGATAGCTTACATGAAACCACAACACACAGTCCGTCACCAGTGGAAAGCCACTTCTCAAAGCATAACCTAGCACCGTACGTGGCTAATCACCATTTTCATATTTTCTTAGGGATGCTGTAGATGGCAATTAATGTAGCAGAACGGACTATCAGCCGGGATGGCAAAGCGGCCCACCGCTTGCTAGCAGCACAGCGCGCGGGCTAACAGCCTGCCACCGGCCTCTGAACGGTAATGACTCCGAAAGCTGGCCCTGTGGCACACAAATATGCCCCTGCGCTGTACGTCTGCACACAGGCGTCTAACAAAGTGGCGGGAAGGCAGGAAAGGCGAAGAGTTTACTCAAATTCTCCAGATAATTCCCTCATGGTGATGCTCAGTTTGTAGCTGTTAATCATTAGCTGCACCCCCCACACTGTTACCGCCCCGGCCCCGCGGCCTTCTCCCCCGGCCCCGTCCCTCCTACCAGGCTCGGCGTCCGGGGGCCGCCCGGCTCCTGGCAGCGGGCCGCCGGCGGCGCCTCCCCCGCGGGCTGAGCAGAGGCGGTCGCCGGGCGCCCGCCCTCCAGGGACCCCTTCGCACAGCGCCCGGGAGGCCGCCGTCGCCGCCGCCCTGGGAGCGCTAAGCCGCGGGCCTCCGTGCGGCTGCGGCCCCGCGCTCCGCCCGCCGCCATCTTGGGGAGGGCGCGGGAGCCCGCGCTCGCCATCTTGTGGAGCTTCTCGCCTCAGGGGCAGCCGGGCCTCGCCATCGCCACTCTCCCGGGGAACCCGGCGGGCCGAAACGACGGGCGAAGGGAGGCCTCGTCCCCGCTCGGTGGTGGGGCGAGACAGGGCCCGGGCGGGGAGACCGCCTCGGCCAGCCGCAAGTAGGGCGGCAAGCCCGGGCCCATCACACAGACCCAGACCCTGACTTGGCCCACAGGCAGCGTTACGTTAAAGTAAGCTTTCGCAAAGTGAAAAACAGAGGAGCGTGCCTCCAGATCTCCCTGATGGGCTGCTGCCTGGGGAAAAAAACCAAACAAATCCTGCCTGATCGCTATATAGGTTATAAACGTTTCAGATCTTTTGCTTCCCATTGTGTCTTCCTTCTGGAGCGATGCTTGCTTCTCTTATAAGATGTGTGGTCGGGGAGTTATTATTCAGATATGCCTCTCAGTTCGTTTCCACAGCCCTCAGGGAACAAATTATGTCAGTAACTCAAATCCCTCTTTAACTTCAAGGACTCTGACGATAGCAGATGAATTTCTGTGTAGCAAAGCAGCCCGACACCTAGATTTAAGTGTGTAATTATTTTCACTTATTTTATTGGGGGAGGCGAGGTAGCACGTTTGCCCGTTTTGAGAAATTGTAGGTACTGCGTGCCCTGACGGTCTGCGCCGGAGGAGGGACGGCAGCGTCCGCCGCAATGGAGCCCAGGGGCTCTATCCATCACAGTAAACTACAGCTCTCCCGTCTGTTAATTCAGTGCTTTGAGGACGCTGTGGGGATTTTTATAATTCTGTCCGGCTGAGGGCACAGGAGCTCGTTTCTTTATAGCAGCCTGTAATGCTCTTGCTCATTGCAGAGCGATACCACAAGTCTCAGTGGTCTGAGGATATTACCTGTGCTGCTCAATCCAACTTAGCTGATAAAATGCTTGTCCGTTCATCCTGGCCTTAAAAAACATGAGCAACAATTTAAATCGCAGAAATAAGTGGCACGAATGTACCTATGGGAATATTCAACTAAGACATTTTTTCTCAAAACCATAAAGTCTCCCAGTTAAACTGCGGAGGTTCGGAGACATGCCTGATACGTTGTTCTGCAATTTCTCTCGGTGCTCAGGGGTCCTTCTGTGCTTTGTTCTCTGGCTGAGATAATTCATATTCTCCTCCAAAAGCTTCTCGACTTGCTCCACTCTCTCACAGTGTTGTTGCTTGCAGCCATGGAATACAGATGATTGTTTTTATTAGGCAGTGAGAACTTACCCTGTCTCATAAACAGAAGAGGACTAGAACCGGCTGAAGAACAGCATTTCTGCAGCTGGAAAACTTGGTTGTTGTTTTAATTTCCCCAACGAACTGAAAATAGTAAGAAAAATCTAATCTTGAGAATTTTAATAAATACTTTTCACAACACTATATGTTTCTCATTCTTTATGCTGCTTTGTAAAATTGATGTGCGTATTCGAGCGACGAGGGCAGGGGTGGCTCAGCCCTAAGCAGGCTCGTGTGCTTCGGTAACCCAGCGCGGGCTCACAGTCTGTGGCAGCACATGGGGCTGGAGGTACACGACCACAAGCGCCTGAGACTGCGCGGGGTGGCCTTGGACACTTTCAAGGGACAAAGCACCTTACGCAGGTGAAGCCAGGATGCCAGGGCTCCCTCGCAGAGCTCTTGCATTACGGTCACCGCATTCTCCCCTCTAACCACGTTATTTTGTGGGAAGGCGGTGGCAATTTGGCGGCTGCAGATGTTGTTGCGTTTTCTGAAATATGGCTGATCCCTCTCTGAGGAGACAGCCGTCAAGTAGCGCAGAGAGCACCCCGGGAGAGGCAAGCGAGAACGCAGATCCCCTCCGAGATCAGTCCGCATCTCAGCAGCAGGCAGTGCCTCCTGAGTGACTTGAAAGGCTACACAGGGACTGCTAACAGCCGAGCAGCCCTTAAAGAGAATCAGAGCAGCACAAACTATTTACATTAAATTCACATTTCCACATAAAAGAGGACTTATTTTCAACAATATTAAAAAGTGGTTTTTATTAGAATCTGTTGTCTAAGCAGGCAGGCAAACAAAAAAAAAAAAGAAAGATTTTGTGAGCTCCCTCATTTTTATGAAAGCTGGCTGGCGGGTATAAAGCAGCAGCTGATGAGCTTATTGAGCAGGAAGGGAGGTTCAGGCTGTGAAACTCGATGTGTAAATTAGCTCCTTGCAGCACTTGTCTCTGCGCCTGTCACTTGCACCAGTGTCCCTGTCTGTTATAATCCTCCCAGTTCGTTTGGCTAAACATCAGTGACATGCTAGGGACAGCAGCCAAAAAAAATGTTGCCTGTAAACATTCTGGCTGTTAACTGTTGAACGCGAGGTCTCTCAAACTAAACAGTCATCCAGCAGGAGCCCTGGCTGGTCTTTTCCTGCTCCGGGCAAGTTCTTTTTAGTTAGGGTGGCTGAATTCTTCTCCATTAGCAGCACGTGGGGAGAAAGCAGGAGGAGGATCCGCTGCCCAGGAACTGGCACAGGGAGCCTCGCTCCCTGCCTGGACCACGCGGCGGCATCCTTCCGCCCTGCCGCCTTCCATGCTTCCTCAGCAGAGCAAGCGCCAGCAGCGCGAATTCGTCCTTCACTCAGGATTTGAAGACGCAACTTTTTAGCTGTTGTTCTCTCCTGTCAAACAATGTTGTCATGCCAGCTCGGGTAACAACAGTGAACTGCCCATTTCGGGCTCCCGAAAAAGGGGCTCTCCTGGACGAATTTCTGATGAGTTCACATCCCAGCCAGAACCGAAGCATTCAAGGGGGTCTGCAGCTCTCTGATGCAGCTGTCCTGAACACTGCTGTCTTGAGTACCTTTGCACCGCTCACAGTGAATAAGACCTTCATTTTCATTACTGAGGAATATTCACACCAGGAACTAGAGAGCCCAGACATAGAAATAACAGGGAATTTATGATATATAGTGAAAATTTGTGCTTGCCATGTGAGAAATCTCTTTTTGAGGCTTATTTTGGATTTCTTGCTAGTATCTTCTCAAGAACCAAATGTGGAAAGCCAGTAGCTGAAGAAATTAATTCACACAACTGAGCGGAGTACGTAGGCTTTGCAAGAGCGAGCAGCAAAGACAAAAACTATGAAATTCATTAATTAAAAACCTTAAGGGACACCTGAGAAACAGAGAATACGGAGAGCCCACCTCAAGTTGGATAGCTGTAATACTTGTCTGACTGAGGAGCTGTGTGGCACTGACCTCCCTGTGCCGGCTACAACCGGAGATGCCGGACCCCTGCCCAGGGCCTGCTGCTGGCCGTCGGATCCTCCCCGCGGTTGATGCACATAGCCAGTTTTCGTAACGATCTCTAGTGTTTACGTGGCAAATCCTTTCCAAAGCACTCTGCAAACACTAACCAATGAATTCAGGGCACCCCATTTGCCCCTGGTTTCCTACCCTTCCAAAGACCTTAATTGCTTTGAGCAGCGTTGATTTTTAAAGCGTTTCACAAAACGCAAGTAAATCTCTCCCAGCACAAAGCACGCCACTGAGACCAAATCGTTACCTGTGCTCCAGGAATCCGATCGCGTGGACTGTGGCAACTTAGCCTTGCCATTAAAAAGCAACAGCTTCCAGAAATCTTTTCCTGCCTTACTTTAAGAGTTGCTTTAACTGCAGCCATGCGAACAAGCATTCTCTTCCCACCACTTTCTTCTTTTTCATATCGTTTCGCTACAGGGATGGTGGTTTAATTTACATCAAACTTAACAGCCGCTTTAACTTCATTCCCCATTTGGCTACCCCCAGGAGCAAAGCTGGGCCCAGCACCGGGCGCTGGGGCGGCCAGCTCAGGGCCAGAAGCTGGGCTTAACCAGCTGCCAGACACTGGGGGTCAGTGTTAGACCGGCGATGCGGCGCCCAGAGCCACGCGTGGGCAACGCGGCTGCCGGCCACGCAGCTCCCGGAGCCGGGCTGGAGCTGCCGCGCTCCCGGGGGTTTGCGAGGCGGTCGCGGTCCACAACGCTGCACGGTGATCCTGGAAGAGGCTCCCCTCCCTGCCAAGCCTTGTTGCCCTCCTGCGAGGGGCCCAGATGCCCGTTTTGTTGCCTGGTTTCTTTGCTGGGGAACCCCAGGGAGCCGGAGCAGTTGTGTTTAGCAGCTCCGATAGTCTGCTATTCCCAGCTGGCGTGGGTCTCGCAGCTTCTCCCGATTTCCTCCAGCCCACCCCTGCCCTTCTCTTCCCTGGCTGCAGGTAACTAAGCCGCCTCTCCTGGCGTTGCCACCCTGCCCGGCTGGCCGTGGGACAAGGTGGGAACGTTGCATCCAGCAAGGCTGAACCCCATCCAAAATTTGAGCCCAGGGCGCTCTCAGCATTATTTGCCTAGATTAAAAAAAAAAAAAAAAAAAAAAGATGTGCTCTTCCCCTGTCCTAAGTGCGGGTAAACATCAGGCTTGCCTAACCCTAGCTAGATTTTCTACCGGCGACAGGTAACATTTTGTACATTATTTAACATATTGTCTCTTTGGGGAGATTAAAAATTCTTTGAGTAAATGCAACTCTTCCATACACACCTGACAATGATAGAAGAGGCTGTTTTACGCGAGGCTTATTAAAAATAAAACCACAATGTTGATTTCAGCAGCTTAAATTACTTAAGTCAGTGTAATGGGATAAATATTTGATGGCGAAGTTTATTAAATTTCCACCACTATTATGTTGCTGCTAAAAATATAAAGGGTTCTTTTAAAGCCTGCTTGGTGGTCTCCAAAGGGAGATGGTTGGAAACCGGTCTCAAAACCTGCCTGCAGAGATTGCTTTTGGGATGGGAATGCATTATCTTCTTCCCTCTATTGTCTGCAGGTAATAGCAAATTCTTTCTGCTCCCATCAGAATTAGTCAGCCCCTGCTAGCAGTGCGAAAATAGCACGGGCCAAGTCTGAAGGTGTTGGGAAAGCATGCCGCTCCGTTGGTGAGTTATACCCACCGAGGATTTGTTCTGCTTCACAACTGCGCTCAAGCATGGGATGATCCCCAGGAGCAACACAGGGAAGCAGGGGAGCATCCTGCAGGAGGGTGACTTCAGGGTGGCCACTCTCGGATGTTTATCGGTTTTTGAAGTCTTTCTGCCTCTCAGCACGTGCAAACTCTCAGGGCCGCGTTCGTCTCCTCTCCCCAGCTTCTTCACTTTGCAGCACTCTGCTTGGACCGCAGAACGGAGCGGAAACGTCGCGGGACGCTGCATGACGGAGAGCCACAGAAGACCTGAGAAATGAACGCCTGCACGAACTGTGCACGCGCCCGCAATCTGGGCTTTCAAGGCGGCGGCAAGCACTGCCTGAAGGTGACCGAGCCCGGCAGAGCTGTGTGCAGCCCTCCCTTGGAAGGGACACGGGGGCACTCGCTCCCTCAGCGCTGGTGGCGTGGAGCAGTGGGGCGCCTCGGGGTGGGGGCCATCTCTGCAAGCCCTCACAGCTGCACTGGTCGTCAGCGAGCGACACGGATAGGGAAATCTAAAGAGGGGCTGAAACGAGAAGATCGCCAGGATATTTTTGAAATTCTGATTTTACAAAATGTTACCTGATTTTATCACATTAGCACATGCCTTTGAACCCAGCTTGAGATGAGACTTACCTTTTAGCGGAGCTGCGGCCCACATGACTGTCAGAGCCCCATCCTCAAGTGTTGCTCTGCGAATCAATAGCACATCTCGTGTCAGAGTGCAGTGGCAAGTTTTGCAGTCCTGAGTCTATAAATATTTCTATTTGCCTTTGAAATGATTGCTACGCAGTGGCACTCTCCCTCTCTGTCATATAATTAACTCTTGCTCATTTTCTGTCACTTATCTTGTGATAATTCGATACATAAAGTTTATAAAGCCTCAACAATTTAATTCTTGGCTCCCAAGAGTCACCAACTGCTGGGCAGAAGAACGATATCTCCAAGGACAGAGTTGGCCCGAGCAGAGGTGCAGTCCCCACTGGTGATCACCAATCTGAGATGGGAGAAGGTGGCCAGGCCAGGTGACACCTTCTTAGCAGAGCAAAAAGCCGTCGGCATTTTCCTCAAGAGGCATCTTTTTCCCTGGTATCTTACAGGAGTGGGAGTTTAAGCCGCTCCAGGAATGTTATCACAGTTCAATAGCTCCCCAAATTAAAAAAGGATAATTACAGCTGAAACACCCTAGAGCGGGGCCGTGGAACAGGCCACTGAGGTCAGTCTCTTGTCAAGTCTCACAAACTCCTTCCAGAAAAGGAGGGAGCTTCATCCGAAAAGCACTTAGACTTATTTTTTTTTACCCTCCATTACCAATGCCAGAGATTACGTGTAAAGAGCTGTAACTGTTCCTCAGAGCAGACCTTCTACCAGTGGGGATCCTCAGACAGCGTCTATCTCAAAAGAGCAGGAAAAAACAATCAGAGGAGACATGTTCTGTTCATGCAACAGCAAGCAATATTGTACCATTGGCAGGATTCATGCTAAGACAACTGCTCCAGTGTCCTGGAGTGCCATGCGTTTACGCATTTGTTCCAACTGGGGACTTCAGTGCAGCAGGAGCGGTTCAGTTATCAGCCCTACGAGGCTCCGGTAATGAAGCCAGATCTTCATTACAATCTGTTTAAGTGTTTTCTACATGCAAGCATACCTCCATCAAGAAATCACTGGTGGATCTCCTGTGTACTGACTCTTTTGAAGCAGTTTTTTTCCAGGAGTAGCTCCGTCGTTACACAATGCCACAGCACTGAAGTCGTCTTCCACCTCTTTGCAGGGTCGGCTCTGTGCCTTGCCATCCACACCACTTGCATACTGTGAGGAACATGTAGTGCGACTGTCCAGACACTATCCCGGTGTGCGATAGCTGCACTTCAGACAGAGACAGATTAATCACGTAAGTGGACAAAGAGTTCAGCTGAGAACTCTTTCACAAGCAGCGAGTTTCTAGGGCTCTTTTCTGCGTGCACTGACAGTGCTTAATACTTGAACAGAGCCAGAATTAAATAAAACCTAGGAAGAAGGCTTAGAGCTTAGAAGTGGTCAAGTAACACAAACGCTGTCATATAGCTAGAAACCTGACTGCCGCATCTTTCTGTCCCTCCCCTTGCCTCCGTCCGCGCCCAGGGCAGGCGCGTGGCAATGCAGACTGCTTTCTCGGCTCGGGCACTGGCTGCCTGAGCACACCGTGCCACGTGCCCGGCCAGGAGCCGAGCTGTCACCAGAAGGAGTGTCTATAGCTGGGCGTTCACAGCGCTCACGATGGCTCTGCTTTAGGGGATGCCAGTAAGGTCCGGGGCTGCCTGGCACACAGCAGAGGTGCAGCAGTCAGAGGGGCGGCTGTTGTAATTCCAGTCCCCTCAGATTCTAGCAAAAGTTTGTGCATTAGTTTCTTCTTACCGTGTGTCTTGGGTCTTCTTCTTCACTAAATAACCCTTGCTGGTTATCCTTTTCAACCAAAAATACCTGTTCTTCACATGTCCGTCCAGTGGCCAGAAGCTGCGGCTGGCATACCCGGGGATGTTATTTTGACACTTTGATTTGATGTGAGGATACACGAATAGAAAGCCACCGATGAATAGAAGAATAAATCTATATATTCCTTGCTGCCACTTCAACTAGAAAGCAAAGCCGGCAGCTCTCGCTCTTTGGGGAATCTGAGATTATTTGGACAAAGGTTTCCCCATGGGTAGCACACTTGCAGGAACAAAGAAGTAGGGTTCACAGTACGAACAAGTGTCCTACAGCGAGTGCGATCAAAAGCAAGCCCTGAAACAGTGTGTCAACCATGTTAGGGAGGAAAGATTTAACAACGATCAGGCTGCACAAGAAATGTATTCAGATAGCAGGTTCTGAGAGAATTTAAACAAGCGTTGGCTCTGTCATTTCCAGAGACGACTAGTGCAGGCAGACAAACCGCTCTGTCTGCGGACATTAGCAATGTTTAAGGAGAAGCTACTACAATATGCGTGGTGGTGATTTTGTCGTCCTGCTTAACAGGAGAAGAACCCAAGTTCCTAGGCAGCGCTCCGAGAGACAGCCGGTAGCTTACCAGGACCGCTGCCGTCACAGTCTCCACGCACATCCATACGCTCGCCAAGGCTTGTCATTGCTTCTTTACGTCCTGCAGAAAAACAACCACGACGTCACCAAGGACTTCTGCTCTTGTGCTTAACTCAGCGCACTTTTGATGTCAGAAGTGTTTCAGGATAGATTTTAGGGTTAAAAGCAGCAAATGGTAGAGCTACGCGAAGCCCCCCGCTCTGGCCGGCTTGGAGCATCCCGCCCTGCTCGGGGAGCGGGAGGGAGCAGCACTATCTTCCAAGGTAGCAGCGCTCTTCTGGGGACCGCCTGTACCATCTCCCGGACCCTAGCAGACTTCTCCACTAGCGTCAAAGCCAGCAGAGCTGCTCTGACGCTGGGTGGGAGCCTGGTCCTTGGCTATTCAGCATCCACGTCAGGGTGGTCCTCTCAGTAACAGATTTCTTACTGCAAGTGAAAGAAATGCAATGCCCAGTGAAAGAAATGCAATGCAACGCTCAGCACACAGCTAAGCGCTGGCTTCTCCTTCCCTCAAAGCTCTCCAGAGGCAAGCTTCTCTGGCCAAGAAGCCCAAAGGCACATCAGCGGCTGCTCCAGCCCCCGGATCTTGCTGTTCTCCAGGGAGCGCATTGTTTTACCGCTGCCCGACATTTCCGCTGCGTTGTCAAGGTCAAGCTCCCTGCACTCAGTGTGCAGCTTCCCCAGCACTTGACCTGTGGCAGTGCTCCGCATTTGCAGCTACGCATTTCTTACCGCTTTGTGCTTTCGGTCACGCTCCTTTGCAGGAAACATGTGAATTCCTCAATTTTGTCTCTACGCTCAGTAACCGGGGAGGGAAAAACCCCTGAAGAATTGCCTAGGCTGCATTTCTGGGAAACAGAAATGTACAGGTGTACACTTCCATAAATATTTCCGAAAGGAGTTTATTAGATTCTACTAACATGGCAACTGCTGCAGACGCCTAAGACTTTGGAAGGAAGCCAACCACCAGTTTCCCAAAGAATATTTTTATTGCCGTTGCACTGTGCTGAGCAGGGATGCTTCTCCTCAAAGCATAGATAGCTGGCCGGGAGGATGAGAGGGGCCACCACAGTCAAGTTGAAGCAGTTCTTTTTTCTGTAGTTTAATCCTCTCCCCTCCCCTTGATATGCAGTTTATTTAATTGCAGAGACAAGATGCACTTCTTTCTTGAGGGATTGTGGGAGAATATTTGTAATCCAAGGGCTGTAATTGAACTCAGTAATAATAATTATACTTCTCTTCATTAATACGTCTTAAAGCTAATTACAAACTATTTTTGTGCCAGCATCTTTGCCAAATCCCTACAGGGTTAGAGATAACTTTTTATTCCACTACAGCAGCAACTTTAAAGAGTGCTCCTACTCTTGCAGGACAGCAGCAACAGCCAAACCCCTTGGCTTGATGTTAAGGCTAGGGAAGCGTGGTCCCAAGCGGTACGAGGAATTGCCCGGGGGGGCTGGCCCAGGAAGGGGAGCCCCCAGGCTCGCTGCCACCCAGCCTGTAGCACCCTCACTGCTCCCCACTGGCCACCCGCTTCATCCGAACCGGGGTTGTTCCAAGCAGGGACCTCTTTTTACATACCCACGCCGCAGGCTGAAAACACTGGTCCAAGCTAAGTAGTGAATGAAAGCACAAAATGTCTTGCTTGAATTTACTTGTCCATAGGAGGGGAGTCTTTCTGGAGCCGCGAGGCATTTCTGAGATGGTCTGGCTGGCTGAAGTGACTACCGAAGTGCAAACCACCGCTGGCATACAGCTGTGCTCTCCGAATGTAGCGTACAGGCAGCAGAGACCAGGGACATGCCTTTGTCGTTGTCTACCCCGAGGAACAGACCTAAAAGCGGATGCTTTTCAGTACAAGAATGTCTATTCCAGATCACAAGTCTGCAATTAAGACGAAAAACTCGAACTCATTTTACTTAAACAAGAGATACGAGGGACGCAGAGCATTAAGATATGTTCCAGGCTCACAAATCCCATTAACGCTGAAGTGAGGTCCCCATGCAAATCCCAGTGTGCAGAGGGGAAAACATTCCCTAGATTGAAGATAATTTTAAGCCCCTCTCTGATGCAGGGATGCTGCTCTTTCAGTATTGAAGCTGAGTCTGTGAAACACGCAAGTTATCTAACATTCGTTATCCTGTTTGTGCCAGCATCTTTGCCAAGTCCCCAGTGCGCTGGGGAGAACCATTTTCTTGCTACAGCAACAGCACTAAGGTGTGCTATCGCAATTACAGGGGAATATAAATTTATAGCTCTCCTGAAATCGCAGCTCTCCTATTAAAGCAGCCCACTGGCTATGTGCTAAATTTGCCCAGACAGCGGCACGGCCAGACAATGAAGGCCTGTTGAGATCCTCCAGAATACGCCAGGTGCTGCTGAGCTTGCTTTTGGATGAAATGAAGTCCTCTTTCACTAGCTCTCCGGCTCATATCAGTTTCAAGAGAAAAAAATATGAAAAAGGAGCAGAACAAGTGACAGCAGCCACAATAGGCTTCCTTTGAAGCAATTCTGCCAGGTATATATGCACTTGCTCCCTAGATCTGCAAGTATTTGTCAAATAAATTCAATTAATTTTCTCAAACAACCGTTACTGCTTTTCATCGGAAGCTCTCCCGCTGTGCTCACCTGCGATATTTTAAGTTCCTATTCCCCAGAGAGCCACTATAACCAGCAGGCAGCAGGAGCTGCCGAGCCCCAGGAGGGCTGCTGGCCACCCAGCCGCGGCGCGGGGGACATCCCAACCGCCTTCGGTCTGCCGAGCCGTTACTCCTGGCCACCTGAGCAAGGAAAGCTCCCAACCGGATCATCAGCTCCAGGTGGCGTTTGCAGGGACAGGAGAAAAGCGGAGGAGAACGTGCTTAAAATGATGAAGTTAGGAGGTTTGAGTGGCAGGCGCGGATGCCTGGAAAATCATTTCCGTGCCCTGTTTTGGAGCAGAGCAAAGCAGAAGACGTGTCAATAGGCATCCTGGCTGCAAGGAGACCGTCCCCTCCTCTCCATCACCGAGACCTGTGGCTGCACGATCCTGAGCTTTAAAGAGAGCCTCAAATCACACAAAGAACATCAGAAAGCCCCAGCGGCGGTTAGCTTGGCTGAAGACAGCAGTGCACAAAGCAACAACTTGGAAGTAATTTTTGCCTGTCTTAAAGCTGCCTCTCTGCTGCGAGCAGCGAAAGCAGCACAAATCTGTATGGGAGCCAGACATCTGGATTCAGACAGGCACAGCATCACCAAGCTGGTGCTTGTCATTTCGTTCTGAAGGGGATGCGGAGGAGCACAAGCCGCACGCCTCCGTTCCCGCTGGAGACTCCTCTTCTGCGGGTGAAACACTGGCAAGTGCTGATCTGAGGGACTCTTAGCCTCCATCACCTCCCCTCTCCCGGTCCTGATGGGAAGGCGGATCGAACGCATCGCAAAATGGCTGCACTCGCCACATGCGTGTTCCCGCATCTTTCTTCCAAGCCATTTACTTCTTGGAAGATTTTTGTCTCCCGCTTTCGCATCGCCTTCCAAAACATCACATCGCCCTTAAACTGACTTGAATGTAAACGATGCGAATGCAGGAAGAAGGTAATTAGTCTCTGGAGGCTACAACTGGGATTTCAGCAATGAAGTCGTTTTAGATGGGTATGATCTGGGAAAGGAAGAAATCCCTAAAGAGCACGCTGGTTCAGGGAGGGGTGGGGGCGCAGCCCAGCTGTCGCTGCCGAAAGCTGCCGCCCTTCTCTTGCAAGAGCTGCCTTGGATTTAAACTGCCTTCAAGGCTTTGCTGCCCAACGCAAGCCAGGAGGATGGGCTCAGGCTGTAGCTCAGCAGCTCCCGGTGACACACGCTGTTCCCATCTCCATCTGCTCAGCCCCGTACAAACACACCGCCCCTTGAAAACACCCAAATGCTCCCCTCCCGCGCCCTGGCGTTTACCCCCGTGGGCTCGGTGCTCCTGCAGCGCCCGCCTGCCAAAACCTATTTCTGCGCTTGGCCACGTCTCGCCTTGGAGTCCTGAAAGTCATTTCCCACCCCGGACCAGGAGCTGCAGCTGCAATCAACCGCCTGGGCTCATATGCTCCAAATCACCCTAATGGCACTTCAGAAATGCAAATAAAAGTGAGATTATGATATTTTACGTAAATAAGCAATGTGGCAATCCCAGACTGGCTTGGCCTGCCAGGGAAATTCGCTGGAGAGAGATTAACGTTGAAATATGTGAGCGTGTTTGCATGGAACATTTATTGTATAACTCTGGGCTCCAATAAAGGCTTGTATAAATTATTCATTTTGGAAGGGAGATGAAATGCCAGAAACCCCACCCACCAAGGGACTGCTTTTATTACTACCAAAGATCTAGTCTTAGTTAGCAACTAAGCTATTAAGACAGCATGCGAGGTAATTACGAGTGGGAAATGAACAGTTACCTCCCCGATGACACATGCCCTACGCTCAGGGCAGCTGCTGGTCATCCCTGCGCCAGGCTGTTCTTGGACGATGCAGAAGCAGGTCCCTGCTTAACGAAGAGCGTAAGCTCCTGCCCGCTGTGCTCATCGTAGGCAGCCTGGAAGACAAGCAAGTGTTTGCCAGAGGAAACCGCAGCTCGGGCAAGAGCATGGCACGCTCGGAGCTGAGGGCAAAGAGCGGCCACCTCGCTGCGAGCTTGGCTGCGGGACGCTCCGGGACATGGGCCCCCAACAGCGGCCACCGCAGATGTGGCCATGGAGGAGAGCGGGCACCGCGGGCTGCGGGCTGCCTCGGAGCAGAGTGGGCAGAGGAGCACGACCGCTGCGCCGTGGCTGGGCACACAGAGCGCAGGCATTTCCCTGTACCGATGCGCAAAAAAACCCGGGTGGCAGTTGCCATGGCAACTCCTCTTTTTAAACACTGCCATTAAACAGTTGCATCGAACCCTCCGCGAGCATCATGAACCCTCTGCGAGCATCGTTGCGGGAGCCGCCGCCGTGGCGGGGGCACCGTCCTGGCTGCTGCCCGGGCTTGTGCTGTTCCCCGCCTGGCTGGCCACGTCCCAACGCTGCGTGGCGGGGCGTTACAAGAGGATGCTGTGTTTTCTGGAACTGCAAAGCTAACGTTAAGGATCCAGTTACCAATTTGCAGTTGAAAAGAACTTTTTTCCATCTCTGCGGCACCCACAGTCCCGAGGTGTAGCTGCAATTAGTCTTCCACACGCCCCCTCCCTCCTCCCACCTTACGTCTCCCCCTCTCGAGTTTCCAGGAGGCAAAACAAAGTGATGGATCATGGACAAGAATTTGGGGCTGCTGGCTTTCCTGATGTGAATGGGGAGGGTTGCAGGGAACCCCTTTTTGAGCTGCATGTCGCCTGCCGGGGCCCCGGCGGCCCCCTGCCCAGCCTCACCTCCAGCCCGCTCAGGTGGGCAGCAGCATGCTCCCTCAGCCTCCACGCCAGCAGCACCCACACAGCCCGCCATGCCGTGCCCTGCCCTCCTCCTCCTCCTCCTCCTCCTCCAGTGCTGGGGAGCCCTTCCTCCCACCTGCGGCTTTTTATAACCTTGCGCCGGCGGTTCATTCGGCTGCGCTGGTACCTCCGTTCACCCTCTCCTGCCCGCTTCGGTGGCCCTGACCTTTCCCCGCAGGGTGGGATGTAAAGGCTGCAGGCTCGGCTGCGCAGGGACGTGGCCAGGTGGGGCAGTTGGGTATCGCCCTCAGAGCTCCGTGTGCCAGCCCTTCCCTTGCAATAGAGCTTTTCTCCTGCACCGACCACGTCAACAGCACCGGCTGCAGCGCATGACATCCCTTAGCCAGCGCACGGCGAGACGGCGAGGGACTCAGAAAGCCACGGGTGCCAATGCAGTCCTCGGATACCCGGCGCTGCTGGCACATGGCACTCCGGGGAACTGGTACGGGAACGGCAGCAGCACCGCTGCTTTATTTCTGCATTGGCAGCCCGGCGCTTGCACAGTCACAGGCATCCCATACAACCGCAATAAGTTCTCTTTACCAACTGTAACTTTTTTATATCAGCAGCTGTCTCTGCCTCCAGCAGCGTTTTATGGATCATAAGAAAGGCTAAGTGGAAGTTTTCCTTTTTTTTTTTTTTTTTTTTTTGGAAGCAGATCAAACAGCCCTAGTCGAACAGCTTTGTGTGGTCTGGAGCAGAGATCTGTGTGGCAGCCGCCTGGGCAGGAGGCGGCGGGGGGAGCTCTGCTGGGTTCCCCTGCCCTGCTCCCCCCGGGAAAGGACGCGTGTCCCGCAGCTCGTCGGGAAGCTGCCCTCCCGTCACACCACTTTTGGTATCGCAGCAAGCGCAGAAGGCAGGAGCTGCAGAAAGGCACCTATAACATGATGATCTTGTGCACCAGCCTGCTCTTGGCTTGTTTCAGCTGTAGGATGGGGAATAATTTCATTGCAGGGAATGCTAATAAGAGGTTTGTATGAGAGAGAGAAATAGAGAGAGGTGAAGCTACCTATCACAATAGTGAATAATGAAATTAGGAGAGTAATAATTACCAGTGCATGAGATTCCAAGCAGAACAATTATGACAAGTGCCGTAGCACTAACTGCCTCGGGTCTCCGCAGACGTCTCCCACCCCTCGGTTTGTTTTCAGACCGCACAGCTCCGGGCGGCTCCGGTGCTCTGCCACGGCTGCCAGCGCCCTCCTGCCTGCTGCTGTCCCCGCACCTCCCGGGGACTGGAGCTGGTACGGCCAGCGAAGGGCTGGAAGAGCGTTTTCTTGCCCTGCTGCTGCTGCTTGGGGAAGTAGCCAAGTAATTTCTTTCCCTTACAACCTTAGAAGCTGAAGAGAAACAAGCCGGTGTCTGCTGTTGGATCTCGGTGGTGTTGGACTCCCTGGCTGGGTTAGAAAATAAGCCCTGCGACGCTGCCCGCTTTTACAAGACTTCTAAAGGCGTGGGAAGCACCAGGGCGGCACGGGCAGGTGATGTCCAGCTCTGTTACTGCCTGCCTCTGCTCCCGGTGCTCGGACGAGCCGCTGGCCCAACCGCCCTGGGAACAGAGCCCCGCGTCTGCGTGGGAATGCAGCCCAGGCGTGAATACTTCAAACAAAAAATACATTCTGACTACATCTGAAAAATGCATCTTCGGCTTCAGGGGCCAAATTGTGCCATCTCATTGGGTAACGAGAGATGATATAATTCCAGATTGTGGCATCTTTAGTGGGGATTTTATTTCTTAGCCTGCAGCGGTGTGTCTTTGGGAGGGCTCGGTGTTTTGTTAGGGAGATGATCAAATGCCTCTGAGGACCTGGAGACAGACAGCGATGTCAGCCTCTCTTCACAAAGTTTATATTTAAAGCCTGTGCATTGTGCTGGAACGCTAATTTGACATATTTCTGAGGGCTGCCTCTCCTCGGCGTCAGCTGGCGCTCGCAGGCAAGCGCAGAAGGGGCCAGCTTTCGGCTGCCCGCGGGGCCGGGGCTGCCTCTCGCCTCGCCGGGCACGCGGGCGAGCGGAAAGCAGGATCGGGACCTGCCCCTCCTGCGGGAGACGGGCGAGCATCCCTCGCGCCTCCGGCTCCACGCGCTGGCGCAGGGGGCTGAGCCGTGCCTCCCACCCCGGCTCGTGGGGCACCTCCGTCTGGCTTCCCGGCCGGGGAGGGGGGGCTTGTCGCATCACTCAGCGCTACGGGGGGGGAGTTCGCTGCTGCTTCCCAGCCGGATTGTGGCCGGCAAGGGCGGCTCGGAGGGGCCACCGGAGGAGGGTCTCGTCCGGCACAGGCATCGCGCGGCGTGCCGAGGAGGTTCAGCCCTGCAGAAATCCAAACAATGAGAGAAAGTGTCAATAAACATATATTTTTTACAGTCCATTATCTTACCCTTGCCAGCTTTTAGACTGTTATTGCACCAAGCCATTAAATCCCCTCCGTGAGCGAAACATGCCGTTTGTGTAATACAGCGTAATGGGACCATTAATGCTTTCTCTCCCCCTGCTGCAGAGCGTTTCCAGGAGAGGCATTAATATCCACGTTCGCAAAAACAATCCCTTAGTTCCAGGTTATTTGCACTTAATGCAATGATATTGCTAAAATCCCCCCTAAAATTAGCACAGACGATTTTAACAAAACAAATAAAACATATTAATTAATAATCTCTATGATGAATGCATGAATATAAATAGGTCATTACATCTATCTAGAAGCTCTTTCAGGAGCAGAAGGGCTTATGATTTCTTGACGAGGGTCATCAGAGGACATGAATAACTTGCAGCCCAGTGGCTAGATCAAGTCACAGCTGACTTGCCCAGAGCACGGAGGACTCATTTCTTGCTGTAAGACTAGCAACACCGTCTGTGTGCACTGGTATTTCCATTTACTGACCTTCCAGAGTCTATTTTTTAAAAAATAATTAAATGACATTTCCAGTTCAATAAAGTTTTGCTCTATTAGCGGCAGAATCTAAGATGCAGAATTAAAATAACGGAGTGAAACAGTGAGCGTGCACAGTCTCGTGCAAGCAGCAGCCCCTCTCCAGGCTGTGGCCCCATCTTCGGGCTCGCTGCTGTCTTCCTCCCTGCTGAGGCTGGCTCGTGGTGGCGGGGACAGTGCCTTTGCTGGACAAAGCTATTTTACCGCTTCTTAAGCAGCGGCTAAGGCTGCTGGCAGGGCTTGCCAGCAGAGGAGAGCGTGAGAAGCAGCGTGCTGGGATTATTAGCAACCCCCTTCTGAAAGCGTTGTTATTAGCAGGGTGACACGGGGACAGCCACCGTGGTGCTGCGGGCACAGAGCTGGGACGTGCCCCGGCGCTTCCAGGCATGCAGCGAGCGGTGAGCACCGTCCAGGGCCAAAATCAGCTTGGGGAAACCATGGTTTGAAAATGGCTGGCTCTGGAAGAAGCCGGAGTCACTGTGCAGAGCATCGAGCTGGAAGCAAAGCAGAACGACCCAGACGACGTCCCTAACGCCGCTCGGTGCGAGGTGCAGCGGGACCAGCCGCCGGTGCCAGGCCTGGACACGCCAGCTCCGGCATTGCGACTGCAGTGCTAAGCTCACATTTGTAAATGTTTGGATACTGCTGAGATATATATCGACAGCAGCAATTAATCCCTCGATTTATTTGCTGACCTGCTGCGTAAGAGGGGTCGTGTTCAATTCAGCTACCGAAATAGGCTGTTACTGTTGTAGGCAGCAGCTTCACTCCATGCTTCATGCCAGCTTTTAGATTTTATTCTTCTAAATCCTGGCACTAAAAAGCATAACCCCAGGCAGCACTCGGGGCTTGCGCTTGGTCGAGACGGGAGAGCCGGCGAGAAGCTCTTCAGGGCAACGTGCATTCGGGACAGCCGGGGGTAATTACACCGCTTCCCTACCAGCCCTGCACCCGCAGCGCGCCGTGCGTGAGCGAGAATCAACATGACGTGGGCTTTACCCTCCTCCTCCTCCTCCTCCTCCTCCTCCTCCTCCTCCTCCTCCTCCTCCTTCGCACAGACTCGACTCTTGTTGAAGCAGCCTCGGGAAGGCATCTGCAGCACGGGCATGCCCCCCACCCCAGCGTGGGGGGTTCTTGGCCTCATCCTCACGGATTTCCCTGCCTGCACATGCAGTCCAGGGAGAAACAGGGGAATTTGACTCCTGTGCGACCATAGCCACGCACTCGCACGCGGATCTCGGTTTTATGAAGCCCTGTTGTACAGATGGAGAGCTGGGACTCGAGCTGGCAGCTCCTCAGCAGCCCCTCCGGCCGCCCCAAGAAGGGCCTGGGGCTGCAGCATGGGCTGCACCGCCCCGCGTCTCTGCGGGAATCAGCATCCCTGTCCCCGTGAGAGGATTCGGACGCCCCACAGAGCCGGACGATTACAGTTTCGCCAAAGCCCTCACGCTGCTGAGCCCCTCGGCACTGCAAGGGCGTGCGGCCGGAGAGGCTGTGTGCCGGCGCAGGCGGTGATGGAGGTGCTCGCTGGCTGCGCTGCCCGCTCGGCCGCTGCCCTCGAGGTGCCAAGCACGTCCTGGGACCACGAACCCCCCCCGCGTGTCTGGTCCCGGCTCTTTTCTGCCTTTTCCTTCCAGCGCTGTCACTTGCACATTTTCTGTTATGAATTGATTCCTAATCTCCTTTCAGAGAAAGATCAAACAAGCCCTTACGTCTTTGTTGGCTGCTCCCTTTGCTTACTTTTAAGTTGTTACCCTGGTTTTGAAGTATGATTAAAAGGGAAGCGAGGATCCCGAGCGTGGGGTGCACACCTGGGTGAAGCCGTCACGGGCTGGAAGCACAAGACCCCAGAGACCCCGGCTCCCCGCGGCACCGTCACCCCCTGCCCCACGCGGGACCCTCCAGCCTGCTCACGCCGTCTCCGCTGCTGCAGGGGAAATCAGCGCCCGTGGCCTCGGCTCTTTGCGCTCATGTTTTATTTCTTCTGAGCAAGACTCTGTCATTAGCGTTTCTCCGCCGAGCCGCGCTGAGCAGCCCAGGCAGAGGAATTAGGAATGCACAGAGCCGTGGTGCACCATAACTCACTTTTCGGTTTGTTCCAGTTCAGCCGCAGCACCGTTGCTGCAGATGAGTCCGTTGTGCATCGTCTGGACATTGCGCTACACATAAAACTGCTCCCGCGGTGCCGGCTGCCGTGCCCAGCGTCCTGCCAAGCCCGCGAGCGGGCTGGCAGGAGGGAAGGGGCTGCGCCCTCGGGTGCATCCTCCAGCTCGTGACCAATGCACCCCTTTGCAGCCATCGTAAAACACCAAAACGGCCGGCGCAGCCGTGTCCATGGCCATCTGCAGCTTGCAAAACCATCTGCCTCCGTACTCCATGGCAGCAAGTGCTTTACGTTAGATAACACCCGTGTTTTAAACCTTTATCACTTACCGGATTGTTAAGACCTGATTCTTAAACAGCAAAGCTGAGACACGCTGGAATTTATAGGATTTTTAGGTACATGCCGCCATCGTGAACAATTGACAAGAATTTGAGGAAGGCGATGCCGCTTTTCTTCCGTGGCATCTTGAGGACGAGCTCAGAAAACGAATTGTCTCGCCGAAGACAATGCCCTTGATGCATAATAGCGGAGCCACCTCCGAACAATTGGGGGCTGATTTTTATTTTGGCTTTAACTCAGCTTTCCCAGCGCAGGTGTCCAATTTGTTCCTGCCTGTATAAATCCCACCATTTAAATGACTCAGCTGTTGGCACAAATCAACCCGGGAGATATTTCCCTGGCTGGGTTTGTACCTCGTGAAGGCAGAAACATCGTGCCCGTAAAAGGGCCCGCTGTGATATACTCACGCCCTGAAGGAGATTTACTGGAATAAATTGCACGTGAGGTTAAAACGACAGCGGATTCCTCCTCCGTGTCTTTCACCCGCAGACTCGGGCTGCCCGGGAGCTCCGGCGGAGAGCTGCCTGCCCAAACCCCTGCCAAGTGTAAAGGCGCGGGCAGCGGCTGCTAATTTACTGCGGGGGCTGGCAGCGGGTTAAGTGCAATAATCTGAAACAGCATTTCTGTAACCTTACGACAAGGGTAATAAAACTGAATGAGATGCGCGTTGTTCCCTGGAATTTATCAAACTAAGATCGTCTTTCTCTTTCAGGAAAGGTCACGATACGCCTTATTTTATGGCGTACAAAAGAACAAGGGCAACTACCCTGGAGCGCGACTGAGTGGCTGTTTAGAAAACTTCTAGGTGGAAAGGCATTGTTCATGGAAAGTTCATAGTAAGATGATGGAGAGCAGAGCCAGGGCCTCTCGGCCCCCGGCGAGCCCACTCCCATCCAGCTGGAACTCGGCAGGCCTTATGCATCCCGCGGTTCTCCGTGTGCGCCAGGCGGGGATCCCCGCTTGCCGGAGCAGAAGTGCGGAGCGCCGGGGCTGCTCCTCCTCCCTGCTGACCTGTGCCGATTGGCATTTCTTAAAAAACGAGGTGAGGCGAACCCCGTCTGCCCACCCTTGCAAGTCCTGCCTTTTCATCGAAACTATTTGTAGTCGGGTCTCGGCGCGTTCTCGCTGCTCTCACAGAGGCTGCAAGCATCGCCTTCCACCTCGCTGCGTGCACCCGTGGCTTAAAGGTGGGGAAACTGGAAGAAACTTCAGAGCACCTAAAGGGAATCGTCTTTGCCGTTCGCTGGAGCTTTCTCTGGCGCTGTACGTCAGACGCTTTATGGAGGACGCCGAGCCCTGATCCTCCACGCCGGCTCCTGCCGCTGGGCGTTTAGAGACAGCTTCGGGCGAAGTACCCGCAGAGGCTCAGCCTGCTCCAAGCAACAGTTATTGTAACCAGGCGCGCCGCTGTTTCTCTTCGCTCTACGGCACCGCGGGCGATTTCGTACCGTTCGCCTCCCGGCCCCGCTCTGCCGTCGGCACGGGCCGGGGCGACGTTCGCAGGGGCTGGGAGGAGCCGGGAGGTGCCGCCATCCTCGGCTGCCTCCCTCGGCTGCCACGGGGAGCTCTGGCCGTTTGCAACTTTGCAAAGAACGGTTCAACAGGTAACACGTGGGTGCTCCCAGCCCAGTGCTCCCCCCGGCCGGGCTGAGCCTCCCGGGTCCCCTCGGACCCCCAAATTCCCGAGCTGCTCTTCCCCCATTCCCGCCCTTCAACAGCCGCCGAAGCCCCGCGTGCCTCAGCAGCTCCGGCACGAACCGCAGCTGCCTCGAGCCTTGGGTCGTTGTGCAGATTCAGAGGATTTCTCATTGTTTGAGGCGGAGAAGCAAAGTCCGTATTGTATAAAGTAATTAAATAAAGCCATCGGTCTTCCCTCTGAAGTGGCTGGTACTGGCTGCTTCATTACGGTTTTTGCTCTTTGGAACATGACCCGGACAACGCTTACGCCACCGTAAGGTTTCACTTCAAGGGTCTTAAAAGGAAATCAATTATTTTTAGAAATATAAATATTTTATGAAGCTGCTTCTTTTTCTAATGATGGAGTTAAGAAAAATACAGCCATTTTGCTCTTCAGCAATAGAAAGCGGTGCGGCAATCCAATCTCAAAGCCTGCAGCACTTCACCTGAGTCGCCTTCTCCGGGCGTCTTAGGAAGGAGTCTGAAATACAATATTCTCTGTTAAATTATACATATCGGAGCTGGCCGTTCTGCTGCCGGAGTGGAGCGGTCAGGCTCCAGTTGAAGCCTGCCGTGCCCTGGCTCTGCCGGGGGAGAGGCAGCAGCTCCCTCCTGCCCCGGCGACCCCGGTACCCGGGGAGGGCGATGCTGTCGGCACGAGCAGCCGAAACGGTGGCGGGGACCTTCTCGCTGGCGGGCGGCGATGGGCGTGCTGCGAGCGGGGAAGGCGCGTGCCTTTGTGCGGGGGCACGGCCGGGCTGGCGGAGCCATGGCCCCGGCAGCCCGCGCCACGGCTGAGCCGCTGCTGGGAAGCTGGGAGGTCCCCGCTCCAGACAGGCTTTTTGTACCCCGGGGCAGCGTGACGAGCGGCGGGGATGCGAGCGGCGGAGGCGGACAAAGGGCAGAACTGGGGCACGGTTCAAAGACGCCGTCACGGCTGCCCCTGCGCTCGCATTTCCCCCCCACGGGGGACCCAGGACTCAGGCAGACTCCGGCTGGGAGCGGGCACCCAGCCCCGCTCCCTCCCTTCACCTGGGAACCCAGCGCAGCTGAAAAACGCAGGCATTTAGATTTTGATATTATTATTGTTTATATCAAACGAGTGAACTCCCAGCCGCTTTGGTTTGCTCTTACATAATTTAGACCAATCAGTGCGCTTCCTAACGCAACAAGCTCTTAACTTTGCTGAGCCCTAAGGCATCGAATTTATATTCTGTTCTGCTGCTGTGAAAACGAATGGCGTGACGGTGACAAGAGGAAGAACGAGCTTTAAAGAGAGAGAAGAAGCCAAAGAGGAAGAAAGATAGTTGAAAGGAGCAGAAAGACAGGGAGAGGAGAAGATACAGAACAGCAAAGTGGCTTATAATGGAAGGACTGTAATTTATTTTGACACTAATCATGTATTATTCATTCGGAACAAAAATAAACCTTATTAACCAGGAAAAACAGATCTCCCATCTCCAGCCCACGTTGTGATGAGCGAGTCGCGGTGGCGAGGATCCTGACAGCCGCCAGGCTGGCTCGGTGCCGCGTCCGGCACCGCGCGCGCCCGTCCTCGCCCGGCGGAGCAGCGCCCGCGGGCGCTGCGGGCAGGAGCAGCGTGGCGCTCCCCCAGCGGCGCCAGGAATTGCTGCTCTTAGTCACTAAGAGGAAAGATGACTTTGGCTGTCAGGGAGGCCAGATAACGCACTTGTCTTGTTTTTATCCCCAGCCCATCGACGTCCCTCGTCTCCGAGGCTCTCGACATCCTTTCCGGGCTATAAATAGCGACGGGCCCAGCGGTAGCAGCGCTCAGAAGCCCAGAGGAAAATCGGACCGTCCCTGTGAAGCCGGGGCTCGGCAGAAGGGCCCGGCAACAGCCAGCGTGAAAACTGAGCCGGACGCATTTCTGCCGGGAGGGCGCGACGGTCCCGCCGCGAGGCTGTTTTGGGTTTTTCGGAGCAGCACCACGGTGCCCGGGGCCAAGGCGTGCGGCGTTGCTGCGGGAGGGGGGATTAGCGAGGCTGGACCCAAAGTGCCGCTGGAAACGTCGCCCTTGCCAGCCGGGGAATTAGGATCTCTATATGTATTCTGTGCAAGCCAGCACGGGGAGCAGGAAAACCCTGACTTACCATTCCCGCCGATCCTAAAGCGCATTGCAACGCTGCTAATGCAGGGCATCTCTTGATCGTGGAGGGCTTCGTGTGCCGGGGAGCCGGGACACGGCACCAGCGCGCTTCCAGCATCCCCGACGGGCGCGAACGCAGCCCTTCCCACGCAGAAGCAGGAGCTGCCTGTGGTTTCTCGGAGGTCTCTCCCTTCCCCGCCGCAGTGCGACCAGCCACTAACGATTGTCTCTGCTTCCTTCCCGTACTTTGTGCACAACACATAAAATGTAGCTCATCAGCTCCCGGCGTCAAACCCACCCTCCCTGGCTCCTGGCAAGATTTAGGGTGGATTTTAAAGCGTTATTACTGACTTATGAGGCTTTAAATAATATTGGACTCTGCATATCTTTCAAATCTACTTTCTTTTAATATCCCTGATCAGGTTTTAAGGTCTAAGCGTGGAGATTTACGGGGCTGTCCGCTCTGTGATTCGGAGTCATGTGTGGCTTGCGATTTCGGCGTTTACGTTCCCGCTTTTTGAAGCAAGTCTTGCTTCACGCTTTGGAGCTTCTATTGTAACGCGAAAAACAAACGCATTTTCAGCAGTGCTTCCTTTCTGCCGGCGCAAGAAGGGTCCCGGAGAGGGAGTTGTGTGCCGCAGCGATGCTATCCCCCAACATCCCGAGCTGTTATTAGCACCTGAGGGACGCCGAGCTGCCGCGCGGCAGGGAGCTGGCTCTCTGGGCCGGCTTTGGGTTTGCAGCACCCAGTTTCCCGCGCCGGGCTCAGCAGGCGAGGTGCCTTGGGAAATGACTGACCGGCCGTCGCACAGCCAGGCGAGGTTTTTAAAGAATCGAACAGGAGCGCTGGCTGTTGTTACCACGTTGAGAAGGCAAGCCTTCCTCCCGCCGTGTTATTATTGCGCGTGCCCTGCGCTCGCAGGGCCCCGTCCCAGCCCCGTCCGCAGCTCCTCTCCCAACGCTGCGGCGGCACGACATGCCGCGGGGTTTGTATTCGCCCCCTCGTCTCCGCACGCTTCGGATCACCGGCTGACAGGTTTATTTGCTTGTTATAACACAGAACAAATCCCGAAGGGGCTGCCTGAGACCCCTTAGGCAGGAGCAAGAGCCACCGGCGCACGCGGTGAGTGAGCAGCGCTGGTGGAGTCGTGGCTGGAGCAGGCAGTAAGCAATAGGACAACGTGCTTGGGGAAGCAACAAATTATAAATTGAGGTATTCAATCTCGAGAAAGCTTACACATTTAATTATCTAGCCAGACCTTCGGGGAAAAGAATTAGAACAATAATTATCAATTTGTTCTTTGTATCCAAGGGCAAATTGAGCACTTAGAGGACAGAGTTGTTGCTGGCTTCTTTTTTTCCCCTGCTCTTTGTAATCCTGATTAGCAAAATGTACTTTAGTCTTTGAAATGAATGATTCCTCCTCTTTGGCCAGCTGAGCTGCTTCCTTGGAAAACGTCCTGGGTGCCGGGGCGTTTGCTAGGGGCAGCGCTGAGGTCGGAGCCGGGTTGGAAACGGGCGGCTTTGCCCAAGGGGAAAGGCGTGGGGGATTTTTGCTGCCCGGCCGTCCCGCTGGTGCTTCCTCCGCCTCTGTGCAAAGGGCGGCTGCGTCTCGGAAGCCTCGGGCAATACTCCTGCTTTCTCCCGGCGAGCAGGCAAGGCTGCCCAGGGCAGGACGCCCGGGGTCTGCCCCCAAATTCCCCCTCCCGCATCCGGAAAAGCAGCTTTGCCTGGAGCCTGCTGTCACCTAACGCTTCGCAGCACTGCATAGTGCTGTCTGTGGGGTTTTGTAATGACTGAAGGGCACAGGGTGCCGCTTGCCGGAGGAGACGAGCCCTCAGACATCCATCCACCCGCCCACGCCTGCCCGCGCCTGCGGTGCAGGGCTGCCATCGCCATGCAGAGCATGCACACCTTGCTGCCGTGCCGCGCTCGCCGGCCTTATAAACCGCCTTCCTGCGATGGGGTTCCCATCGCACAGCGTATTCCCTGCGCGTTGTCTCATTATTGATTCCATTTCGCGTTAATAGCCCCCGTCATAAACCACATCGACAATAATGAGGCATTTTATGTTGATTGTTGATCTATGGGAGTTTCCAGAAACCGCATTCTTTATTTATTCAGCAGCGTAATGGTAATTCAATATTGTAGCTATGCAAATTCAGGGTCTTTTTTTTTTCTTCTGGGCTGGAAGCTGGGCAAGACGTGATTTTCCAAAGCAGAATTGCTCCTGAGCAGAGCAGTGAGAGGAGTTGCGGCCATCCAAAGGGTTGTCAGGCCAGCAGTTGCCCTCTCCGTTTGACTCCCTCTCCCGCCGGCTGCTCAGACCTTGCCCAGCTCGTCCTCCCACGCGGAGGAAGGCTGCTCGTCCTCCTCTTCGCGACACACATGGAGCAGCTACTGCTCTCACCGGAGGCTGTGGCGCTGCCTCTCGTCACATCGTTATTGCTCGTTCGGAGTTTGGTTTTTAGATGGCATAAAGCATTTCGGAGAAAACCCCTCCCGCGCCTGGACCTTCGGGGAGGCTGGGAACCTCGTGTTGCCTGAACAAACGGGACCCCTGCCAGGTCTGCCTGCGGGATGGGCAGGAACGGCGGTGCAACTCCACACGCCGCTGGGGCCAAAGTGCTCGCTGGGCGCCAGGCTGGGCGGTACTGGAAGCATCCCGGTTATTTTGCTCGGTTGCAAGAAAAGGTTCCTCCGGCCAGGGTGTTCCTGAGCCCCAGCCCCCTGACAAAGGGGCGAGGGCTGCAGGGGTGCACGCAAACCGAGGACCTCAGCCTGCAGTCCTTAATGCCTTGCAGTTATCTGCTCCTGACAGGCTTTAATTTATAGATAATGGACATCTTTTTACAGTTATTATTTGAATACATCAGTTTCCACTTGACCTGTCTGAACAACTTCTTGATGGATATTCAACCTCTTTCATAAATGGAGCTTATCCTTCAGCTCGAGGAGCGCATGAAACGTTAACAAGAAATGTAAAATGCAATTCAGCCTCTTCACGAGCAGAATAATTCCCGGTCAGGGCCGGATGTGCGGGCGTCCCTGCAGGAGCACGGCGGGGAGCCGCTCTGCCCGGCGCGAGGGGCCCCGGCGACGCGCGGTCCCCCCCGGGCTGGCCCCGGCGCCGGTGCTCGGGCGGGCGAAGACAGCATCGCCCAGCCCGTCCCCTCCTGCCTCGGGGCCCGTGGCGAGAGCAGAGCTGCGTGCACGCAAACACATGCGTGCCGAACCCGACAGAGCTTTCATTGCTTACTTCTTCCTTTGGGGTCGTTTTTAAAAGTATGGAAAAGATAAAGATGCCAAAGCTGGCATGGAAAGCCTCCCGGAATGAGCTGCGTTATTAAAAATGCTCAATTTAATTCAGATTGATAACTGCATTAAAGTAGCGGGTTTCCCCTTCCGTAATTGAGTTACACCTACAGCATTGAAGTCAAAATGATTTTAATCACCGCCAGTGTTAGGTGATGTACGCTGAATTCCTGGTGTCAACGTGAGTGCTTAGAAACATCAATTAGAGATGCCGCTTTCCGCTCCCTCCTCTCGCTGCCGTCACGCCGCGCGCTGGGGGAGAGCTCTGGCTCGCCGGCGGCTCCCGACCCGCTCCTTCTGCCCTCGGCGAGCTCCTGCGACCGCTCCTCATTGCCCTCAACCGCTCCTCGCTGCCCTCACCGCTGGGAGCGTCCCCCGCCACCGCCAGCCCTTCCTCTCCTGCCCTTTCCCAGGATATGTGCCTGTACGGATTTGCAGGCGCCTTTCACGCCGGCGGGTCCGTGGCAGCGGGGAGTGACCCTCGGGGGACGCCGGGGCTGCCCCTGCTACGAGGAGGGCTGGAGCTCTGCAGCCGGAGGGGAAACGGCTCGGCCCCCTCCTCCGGGAGCTGGGCGCGAAGCTGGAGACGGATCACGTTCCCCATGGACTCTCCTGGCCCCGTCTGGGAGGCTGCGACGGCGCGGCCTCGGTTTTGCCTCTGCCGCGTGTATTTGGTGCCCGGATGTGCAACGTGGACACGCGCAAACGCAGAGCGTCCCCCGGCCAGTGAGAAAAGGCAGGCTCTCTTTCATTTTGACATCAGATAACCTTGATAAATTCTCTTATTAAATTTAATATCTTTGATCAATCACACTAAAACTTGAGGAGATGAATTATTAAAATGAAGAATTGCTTTGTAGGGTTTATGGTTATTGTGCTACCTAAATTAAAAATGTAGGTGCTGTTATTTAAAAGAAAAAATATTCCCACTGTCCCTAAAGCCGTGTATATCATTTTAGCTCCAGCCAGAGATCTCCGATAAGCCGAAATCACATCGCTCGCCTTGCACACGCTAATTAAGCAGCCCCCTGTTTTCCTAAGCCATGAATTACGGGCGCGAGCTGGTGTGCGGGTCCTCGCTATGTGGCACGGTGCAGCGGGTTGCCTTGCCCTTGACGGCGTGATTTCTGTGCCAGGGCATCACTCCCCCGGGACGGGTGGAAGCAGGGAGGTGGCTGGTCTCAGTGTGTCGGCTCATGGCGGGTGAGCGGCTGGGTGGGCGGGTGAGCAGCTGGGTGGGCGGGTGGCAAGCAGACATGGCTTTACGTTGGCTCACCCGCCACCCAGACGGCTGTCAGGAGCTACGGGCTTCACAGCAGCCTGTGCCACCCGTGCAACAGTGAAACCAGCTCAAGTTTTTTGGAACCTTCACGGTTTTAACCAGCCGAGAGAAAAGACAAAGCTCAGAGCTGAGGACGTTGCCCTTTCTGTTGCTGCAGCTGCTCAGACCCAAAGGAGACGCATGAGCCTGAAGCGCACTGGCCACTCCAGCTCTGGGGACGAGCATGCAGCCACCGGCTCCACTCGCGCCCAAGCTCAGTGGCTCCTGAGACACGTCCTGCACGAGATCCCCTGCTTCTGGAGGGGGTTCGTGCTCACCAGGATGCTCCGTAAACGATAACACACTGATGCTCGAACGACCTTTCTTTCGGGGGGTGCAGAGCACTGGCGAGGTCTGTGCGTGCTGAGGGAGCCGGAGGAAGGATGGGGAAAGCTGCTCGTAGCCAAAGGGCCTCAGCTCCAATACCCGTATTGCACATTGCATCCTGCACGTAAGCCGTCACCCTGCCAGTAACGGAGGGCCATTTTCCAAAGCCAGTCTCCGTTTGCCGAATACTCCACTCCTCCGCCTCGTGCTCGCATTGCGTGGTGGGACAAGGTGTCATTACAGTGACTGAAACTAAACGCAATTTCCTGGAGGGCTCCTCTTCGCTCTGTGCGGCTGTAATGCACATGCTTCCATTTCCCAGTTAAGAGCCTCGGTCTTTTCTTGGCTATTATTCTAATTCGATAACACTATGTATTTTTTAAGCTTAACTGTACAAAATGTAATGAAAGCAGCGAAGACGGCGGCGCCTGCAGTGCAAAAGGGGCAGTGAGCGGGGAGGGATGGGGGTGGGATTCGGACGGGAAGGTGCCGTGTCGCACCAGTCCCGGCGGTCTCCGATTCGGCAGCTGCCCAGCTCTGGTGCTCCCGGTGTGCCGCGGGGCCGGGGCGGTGCAGGAAGGCTGTTGCAAGAGAATGGCGGGCAGCTCTTCTGTTGCTGTTTTGTTCTCTGAATTTCCCGTCCCGTTAGGAAGGAGATGTCCACGGACAGCCTCCCACGCCGGCTTTACCCAGGGTCTCGGCGGGAGCAGAAAAAGCTGCTGCTGAATCCGGCCCCAAGTTGTTACGGCAGGGAAAGGGCAAGAAGAGAGGTGGGCGACAGAAAGGGCCGGCCGCCCCGGCGCGCCCAGGCTGCTGTCCTTCCCGGTTATCTCGCTGGGTGTCCGGTCCTCGCTGCTGCTGCTGCTGCTGCTGCTGCTGCTCCTGCCCCGGAGGTGGGGGCCTGCGGCTGCCCAGCTCCCCACGGATCACGCGCTTGCCCGCCCCTTCCACGCCTGCCCGGCACTTTTAGGAATCACTTACCACTTTCTTAGTTTTCTGACAACCCTCTCGGCTTTCTTCTTCCTTGAATTGTATTTCTCCAAACCCTTCAAGACACCGTCGGTAAAAAGGGACACCGGGGAATTATTATTAGATGCTGGATTCTTTTCCGTGCTAGGAGCCTCGGGCTTTTTCGGGACACAATTAAGGCACAATTCCCCCGTGCTGAAAGGCAAACCATTTCTAAACCCCTGCGTATTTCCTGCGCAGCACGTATTGCCTACGCTGCACACGCTAAATAGCAAAAGGCTGAAGCGGGGTTTGCGGGCTGGGGAGAATTGCCATTTTTCATCCGCTGTTGCGGAGGGTGTTTGACAAAGCAGCAGGTACCCGGGGAGCGCAGCGCGGGGCGTTCCGCCTGGGAGCAGCCGGGAGAGGCACCTCACCCGGGGATGTCAGCGTGCAGCGGGGGGGGCCCGGGGAGGGTCCCCCCGCGGCGCCGGGTGCTGCCCGAGTCCCGGGCAGGGCGCTGGCTCCCGGCAGCTGGCACCCACCGCGGGGGACGCGGAGCTTGCCGGTGCCGGTGGCTGGTTTCGGCTTCACCGGCAGGGCGCCGGCACCCCGCAGGGCTTCCTGACATTGCCAGGGGAAGCGGCAGGGCTGTCAGGATCACGACTTACAAGCTTAGCAGCTGAGCGGACGCAGAAAACTTCGGGGCAGAGAGAGCAATTCCTCCACCCAGGAGACCTCAAAATGAGGTTTAAGCTTTTGCAGGCTTATTTCAGCGTTTGGAAATCCAGGGCAAAAAGTTTCAGGGGTTTTTTTGTGTGAAAAGACATGGAGCAACTTAGATTTTAGGGTCAGCGAGCAAAGAAATGGCCAGGATCTGATGCGAGCTGCGTGCAGCTGACTTTGGTGGGGCGAACGCCAGCCCTGGGGCTCGTGCTTTACCTGCGGCTGCGTTGAGCAAGTGACATCGGCCAGCGCCGGTGAACTCCCCGGCCGCGGCACTGGTGCCCTGCAGCGCGGCGCTAGCAGTGCTGGGAGCAGCTCGGGCATCCGGCCAGGCTCTGAGCCCGCGGGGGACAGCAGGAGATGGGGAGACGGCGGGCGGCGAGAGCCAGCGTGCCCCGGCAGCTCAGCTCTGCCTGCGTCCCTCCGGCTGCGCTGACGTCGGCACAGCCGCCCTCGAAGAAACGCCGTCTGAGTTCAGGGAGCTTCAGGAAGATACAGCTTCTTAGGCTTAGAACTTGGCAGCTTTACATATTTTTCTTCCCCTAGATTGCAGGGAAAGACAATTAGAAGGGATAAACCCAAACGTTTTTTAAAAGAATGCGTTATTAGGCGCACGCAGCGCCGCCTTGTCAGGATGAGCTGCGAGGGACTGGTGGGGTTCGGGGTGGATTACGTGTTTAGAGGCATAAAGAGCAAATCTAAAGCTACAGTTCTGCACGAGGGAAAACCTGCAAGGGTTTAAGTATGTGAGCGAAGAAGCTGAGGTGCAGGCGGGAAATCATAATTACTCGCTGCCGCCTTCCCTGCAACTTTGTCTGTGGCATCAGTTACGGGTTATTTTGGGAGAGAAGACGCTCAATATGACGGGCACGCTTCTGCCTTGGCTACCCTGCGGAGACGCTCGGCAGGCAGATCTCAGGGCGGGAGATCTGTTCCCGGCATCTTTTCGGCTCAGGAAACGTGGGCAACGTCATAAGAAATAACGATCAGCCCGGCTGCCAGAGCAAAGGAGTGCAGCGAGCCTCCGTATTTCAGGCTACTTAATCAAAGTGAACTTCTGCATTTCTCACCCGTCACGAATTTTCTCCGTATCCTTAAAAGCAGCTTTAAACTGCCAGGCTGCAGATATTTTCCTCCCACCGCTTCCTCTGTGTTGGTTCTTTCCATCACAGCCTGTCAGTCCTCCTGCTCGCAGCTCTTCAGCAGTGATGTACGAGCGTGCCTCCGGCGGACCTCCGACTGGAGACGGAGCCGCCGTGATGGATGGGCTTGGCACGGGTTTTCCTGTAGCACCGGCCTTGCTGGAACTCTGCATGACGCTGGAGCTGGGTGGGAAGCTGCCCTTTCAGAGGTGCATTTTGGTTAGGGCTAGCAGGGCATCCAGCCGTGCGACGCCTCGGCCGAGGGCAGAGTTGACGCTCGTGGGCGACAGCGGTCACGCTGGGACCGGTTGCTCCAGCAGCAGCTCCTCCCTGGAGCTTTGACAGCCCCTTTCCTCCTCGTGCGCAGCCTCCCCACTGCAATGCTTGGGCTAAAGGCGGTCATGGCCGTGGTCAGCATCAGCCTTGTGGTGCAGCCGGCTGGTGTTTGGTGGTCCCTGCCTGCCGGGAGGGGCCCGGCGCTGGGAGAGCGGCCGGGGGCCGGGTGGGAGAGCCCAGGTCCTTGCGGAGGTTTGCCACGTGCTCCCTGCGTAGCTTTGGACGGATAACCAAACCTCTCAAAGCTGGGGGTCATCTCCCGTTAGGTGGGGTGGAAACGGCAGCCGTGCAGCCGGCCCCCAGGAAATATCACTGTTATATCGACTCCTCCGTTCCTTTGGCACGTGAAATTAATTTTGTATTTGTTTGGACCGTGATGGGTTTTAACCTATAGTAACCGCAAGCTTTTGCCAACCCCAGGCAGTTTAATAGCTAAAGCGTTTGATTAAAAAATTTAATAGCCCCAGAATGATGGAACAGCTTCTGTCCACAATATATTAAGCTTCTGGCATCCAGATTTATATGCAGTGTAAACTTCCTTTATATGAAAACATTTGTTTCCTTTCCTACATCCACAGCAGAGCAGGCTCTTCTCCTACTTCGTTTCCAGCCACTGGTTTAATCGCACATTTTTTCGAAGCTGCCGCATATGGGGAGGCAGGTTCCAGCTGCAGTTCTCTGAAGGAGCAGAAAGAAACGCCGGTGCCGGCAGTTGCGGACAGCCCGGTTAGCGGCTGCACGGCGTGTGGGCTCCGAGCGTGGGGCAGAAGGGGCTCCGCGGTGCGGCAGGGTTTTCCAAGGGACCCCAAAACGAGCGGCTTTCCGGTGGAAAAGCTACCGGGGAGTCTTGGGCCGTCATTAATTTCTCGTCATGGCTAGTTCAGCTCCCCGACCAAGCTCGGCTGAGGGACGCGACCGGTAGCCATCCCGTCGAGTTACACGTCCGTACCCCTCTCTCAGGAGCACTTTGCAGGAGCCTAAATAAACTCTCGCCACCGGCAGACCCCATAAATCTTCATTACCGTTTGCCTCAACCGACCTGCCCAACGTTTCTCCTCTCCCCGAGAGTTCCCAAAGTGGCCGTAACTCTTCTCCGGGTCAAGGAGTTCATCATACTTTATAGCAGATGGATACATTCAGTTTATATTTTATTCCTCAGCCTCATGTTTTTAGGCAAACATTGTCACTTCGTACTGGAGGAACCGCTTTGGCCTGGCAACCAAAGCCACGAGCTGGGGCCGTCTCTCGGAGGGAGAGGCGAAACCTGGCCAGGCTCGGCGAACGGCCAAGGGACAGACCGAAGAGCAAGAGGGAGGGGAACGATTCCGGGCATCGACTCGGGCTCCTTGTCCGAGGAAGGACATTTTTGGCAGCCAGCGTCCCTCAGCATCGAGCCCTCGGCCAGGAGGGGCACCAGCAGAGCTCTCCTCCACTCGTCTTCTGGAGAAACTGGCATTTAATTTCGCCTCGCTCCTAATCCTCTTACTCCTGCGGACTCTGCAAGGGTGGATTTTGAGCCGTTTCTAGCTATATCATAATGTCAGGCAGAATCGTGGGCTTGAGGCTCTGTTGTAGGACTTCAAAGAGGTTTTGGTCGCCCCGGAGAGGCTCGGGAGGAAGGGAAAGCCCCCCCGAAGTGCAGCCCAGGGGGGCTGGGGGGAGCGGCTGCGGGCTGCGGCTGGCTCTGGGGCTCCGGGGCTCCGGGGCCCCCGCCTCGGCACAAGGCAGGGGACTATAAATACCAAGTCCATGTGCATGCTGCACAGTAAAAGGAAATTGCCGATTATCTTCGGCGACATTTTATTAGTGAAGAACAGTTTGTTCTTATACTCTTCTGACTGTCTGCCTTTTTTTAGACGAGGAACTGTATGAAATATGCCGTAAAGTACCTAATGTGCCTTTTTGGGATAATAATTCATAGTCTGTGTTCATAAATTCACATTTTGCTAAAAAAGGGGAAAAAAGCAGCAGGAGATCTTGGGTAATTTATAACACTTACTCTGTGCTATTACTCCCCAGCCGTCCTGATGCTGTTGCTCAGGGATTTGGATCCTGCACGGAGACAGCAGTCGGTTTGCAGTCCTTCATTTCGGTTGCTCAGGCCACGTTAGGTTTTTCAAAGCTGAAGAACAATTTGGAAAACACAGAAGCCCGCTTCCGAGAGCTGGAGGCAAGTATCGTATCCCGGGAACGGAACTGCATTTATACCTGGTTTGATATACTGGCCAATTAAGGATTGCCCACGGAACTGGGAAATTTGCATCAAAGCATTGTTTCCATGATGATAAATAGGATTTTCCTACCTACGCTGTACCTTGAGGACAATCTCCTTTCATTTATAGACTTTGTCACTGGGCGTACGACTTGAAGCGTTAGTCACTCAACGCTAGGGAACGCATTTGTTTCTCCTACGAAGATTCCGCTGCGTGCTGAGGATCAGCCAGAGGTCTGTGACCCGGGACCCACAAAAAGACTGTTTGTTCATAGGTGACTTCTCTCAGCTCACAGCTATTTCACCTGGGACCGCAAAAAATAGAACCAGAGAACAGCCGTTGCTCGAGTCCTGCGCACAAAGGACTAAAAAGAGGGGGGGGAAAAAAGAGAAAAGAGAAAATTGAGAGAAATTAAAAGAGAAGAGCTGCTGCAAGGGGCTGATGGCCAGGGCAACGCGCTGCGGTCCTCGAGGAGAGCTGTGTGCCCTGAAAACGGTCTCCGGCTCCTAGCCGTCACTGAGGTTTGTATAATACAGTGATTTAAGGTCTCCATTTCTGGGTTAAGAAGATAGACTCTCAGGGCAAAGCCGGCCTCATCTCCAGGCTCTGCAAGGGCTCTTCCTCTCCCAAGGCAAACAGCGGGACAGCTTTCTCTGTTTGCTTTCTCTCCTGCTCGCAAAATTGAATTATTATCCCCGCAATGATATTCTTAAGGTTAAGAAGGAATACATATAAGAACATCGTGGAAAATTTGTCTCCTTCGCAGTCGACAGAACAGCACGATATTTAACGCTGCCTTAACCGTTTCTCTATCTTAACAGAAACATTTTTCATTTCATTAGCGCCAAGTGCACTCGTCAAGCTGTTGTCTTGAGGCGGGTTTCCGTGCGAAATCTGAGGGGTCTCCGCTTAAGGCCGGGCGACGAAGGCTGCGCCCGCCCGATGCGGCGGCGCTCCCTTGCCGCTTGCTCCGAAGGAACGGGGCACGCTGCTGTTCCCGGGGTCCCCCCGAGCAGGGAAAACGGGCGGCAGCAAAGCCGGGCCGCCCCAGCCGGCAGGCCCCCCTCCTAATCAAGCTGCAATAAACCCGAATTAGGATTTATGGCGGCGGGCAGACATTTCTTCGATACCTTGAGTCAATGACCTCGGTGTTGCTTTTGAACTAGTGTTCAATTTGCACTCATTGCAGTCTGAAACTCAGCACCGTGATTAATCATTGGCCCGGAACGTCGCAGGGCTGCGCAAACGGGGATATGGAGATTAATTAGCAGAGGGTATTCGAGTGTACGGTCCAGCGTCCCCGGTAATCAGAGCTGCTGCATCCCAAATTCTGCCCGCGCATCCCTGACCTGCCGGAGGAGGGCTCCGTTCCTTCTTCGGGTTGTTCTGCAGAAGCGCTGAGCCGCGGGAAGGACGGGAGTTGGTTCCTGGGGTGCAAACGGGGTGCGAGGGCGTTCGCTTCTGCTGACAGCTTCAGGCAATCGCTGCACCTTGCGAGCGGCGACGGGGAGCCCCCACCACGGGGGACTTTTCATCTCCTGCTTCATTAACTGAGTTACCGGCCAAGCCTGCTCCTGTCCCGTACCTGAAAGCGTTTCTGCTGTGGCTCACAGCCGTCCTTCCTCCTGCCTGTTACACGTGTTTCACGAGGAGACGCGGAGCGTTAGCACTAATTGCAGCTCTCCTTGTGTGCGGGCTTCCGAACCCGCTCGTCTTCGTCAGAAAGAAAAAATGCAAGAACTGAGGAATTGCTTGCGCACCTCTGAAGGACTCGGCGTGGCGATGTACCTGCCGGAGCTTTCAGGGAGCTGTTTTCGCTGAGCAATTAACTCTAACGCTGAATTGAGAGACGGTGATTCTTTAAAAAAAGGTTACTGGAATGTATTTGTCATTTAGATTTGCACTTGAAAGCTTGGAGGTTGTTCCAGATTTCTTCCACCTGCGAACGAATCCCCCTCGTGTTGTCTGAGCCGCGGCGTTCCCTGCTGCTCTTTACCCTGCGGATGCTACTCCCCTGCTTAAGCCGTTTCTTTGAAGAGCGGCTCAAGCAGATGCGTACTTTCCTCCCTCTCGATGCAAACCCAGCCTGGTAGTTTGGATGGCTGGAGTGAGGAGGAGTGGAATGTAAACTCTTCAATGGCTCGAGTGGCTATGCAGAGCGGGCGTTTGGGGCTCAAATAAGCCTTTGTCGGCGCCGCTTCCCGCTATAAACAGGTACAAAGTGACTTTTCGTTCCTCCGTAAGCGCACGGATCGTATCAAACAAAGCCCTGCGGCGGCGGCAGGGCGCTGCGCTGGCCCCGGCGACGCTGCCCACGAACCCCTGGAGAGATGCGGTAGCTGATCGGTGGAGTCACCCTGGAGATGCCGGGAGCCGGGGACAGGGATGGCGAGGGATATCAACGGCAGGGCTCCGCGTAACGAACGTTAACTCCCCCTTAGCTTTTATTAACCAGATCCATCATGTGCTGGCGCGGCCGAGCGGGCGGTAGAGAAATCAATAGGTGAGGGCTGGAGCTATGGGAAAGAATCCGGGAGCTGGCGTTGCTTCCCGCCACCTTCTTTAGCCACTGCGCAGGAGCTTTGTGCAAAGAGACCGCGGATCTTCCCGGCAGAAGCCCTGATTGATGAAAAGTTCTGATTCACAGGGATTTGCGGGCACTTTTGGATGGGGTGCGAAGCCTTTTCTCCGCCCGCAGTGGAGCATCCCAGATGAGGCTCGCTCTGTAGGCAGCGTCCCCGGAAGGACACAGCCGCATCCCAATCCCCGGCACCGGCACCGGGTTCGCTCGTGTCGCTGCACCTCGGTTCTGGGACGCCAATAACTACAGGAGAGCTTGCTTTTTTCCTCCCGGTCCACTACAGGTCTCGAATTTTTTATAAAAATATAAATTACAATCAAAGGTAATGCACAGGCAAGATCAGATCCCAGAGGCGGCGTCAGTCGTGACGACTTTATGGAAGTTTTAATATTCTCTTCGCCTCTAGCTAATCTTGCAGTCGTTATGGTTAGGAAGAGGAGAAAATCAGGCTGAGGAGATGATCGGCGCCGTGCCTGGCGCTGCGCTGAGGCGAGGGCTCACGTCTCCGGTCCCCCGGCTTGGCCGCTCCCGTGCCCCCCACTTTCTGCCACGTTTTGGCATGCTTGAGGAGGAACGGGGACCGGCAGCCGGTATTTGCGCTCAACCGGGTCGCGTGACCGGAGCCCCATCCGTTGCTGCGAATGTTAACAAAGCCGTTAAAAAAATAGTTCAACCACAGGGTATCGATTCGCTGAAAATGTCCGCGCCTCCAGCAGCTCCTGCAAGGGCATATTTTGAAATGGAAATGAAGCTCTGAGCCGAACCTAATTTGCTTAAAATAACTGTAGAGGTTGAATTGTTTTGTGCTGGAAGAACAAATAAACAAATAGAAGAAACGGGGTTTGAGTAACGAGTGCAAGCTTCATATGACACTTTTTAATATAGAATTATGGATGGCATCGTGGCAGGAGTACATCCTATTTGTATTGTAAAACATGTCTGCTTGTTTAAACAATTGCATCACGGACCTGAGGCCCAGCAGCCTGCGCGGGCTCATTATTAATGAGCGCTTCGGCAGGACTTTCTTTTGCAGATTTTCTAAGAACTGTTTAATAAATATGTAAATATGCACCCATCCATTTTAGCAGCGCATGCCAATAAAGCCGAATGCTCTGCCCGCGGGAGTTTTGCAGAGGGTGCCTCTGCCGGGACCCCCCCCGGCAGCCTGCCGCGCTGCTGCCGCCGGCGGGCACGGGCGCTGCCAGAGGGGCTGCCGCGGCCGGCGCCGGGGGTCCGCAGCCCTTCTCCCCAGCTCTCCCCTCGCTCGCCTCGGCGATGCCCTTCACGAGGAAAACAGGGTGCCGCACGGCGGCAGAGGTGGAGCTGCCCACACATCGCTCATGGGGAGCTCCGGCCTTGCCGGCTGCACCGGCGCCGGGACATCGCCGGGTCCGGTCAATAGGTGACACAATTACAGCTTCGCTGAATTGCTTTTTCATGGTCGCAACTCCAGGCAGTAAGAGGCTGACAATAAAAATAATTTGTCGGAGGGCTGTTGATAAAACCCTGCTTATTGCGAGCCGTAAATTTGGCGCAGACATTTCCACCTTTATTTCCCACCTGGGGAACAATATCCCCTCGCACCGAACAGGGAGGAGAGGGCAGGATATACTGCAATCGTTCTGCTCCACCGGTCTTACCGAGGAGCTCGTCAAAATTAAGGAATGGTTTTTATTCAGTGAGATAAGGGCTCTATGGTTGCCAAAAACGAAGCACAAAATTGCTCCAGCCTGAGGAGACGATTGTAGCGTAGCGAGCTTTCTTTTTCCGTGTCCAATTTACCAAATTCTTGTAAACTACAATTAAAGAAGCGGCAGCGATTCTGGATGTCTCGTTAAGCTTTTCCTTAACCCTTAAGTTTGCCCAAGGAAGGATAATTTGACATGAGCAACACGCTGGTGGCACGCAGGTCCCGCGCGGGGCTCGGCAGTGGCTCCCACGCCTCCCGCCCAGCCGCCGGAGGGGTGGAAACGGGGGAAACCCAGCAAGTTCAGGTGGTTTTTGGTCTTGCTCATTCTCTCTGCAAGTCAAATACTTAGGCTTTCCTGAAGGGATAGCAGGGCACTAACATGGAGTGGTGGAAAGCCGGGTGGGAAGCAGACGTGAGGAAGCGTGCCCTGGCTTTGCTTTGGCTTTTCGGAGGAGTCCCCGCGCACGTGGTCGTGAGCTCCTGGAGACCCTCTCTCGCCCTGGCATCCCTGCCCGGCCCAGGAGCTGCCGCTGCTGGGCTGGCTCCGGCTCCGGCCCTGGCTCCCTGTGAGCCTGCAGGGGTTTGGGTGCAGTCATTCAGGGTGCAGGGGTTTGGGTGCAGTCATTCGGGGTGCAGGGGTTTGGGTGCAGTCATTCGGGTTGCAGGGGTTTGGGTGCAGTGATTTGTGGTGCAGGGCTTTGGGATGCAGCAATTTGGGTCCAGCGGTTTGGGATGCAGGGGTCTGGCATGCAGGGGTCTGGGATGCAGGGGTCTGGGATGCAGCGGTTTGGGTGCAGCGGTTCAGGTACAGCGGTTTGGGAGTGGGGATGCGCAGGAGCACCTCACAGGTCCAGGCAGGTGCAGGCAGGACGGCAGAGACGCTCCTCTTCCCCGGCTCAGCTGGGTCGGCCAGAGGGAGAGGCTGCATTAAGGGAGAGACCTCCTCAGTCCCATTGCCGTTCCTGGGGGGTCAACATCTTTTGGCGGGGGGGCTGCCGGGAGCAGAGGGAGCGTGTTCCCGAGGCGGGGCAGGGCAGGGACCTTCCCCGCCAAGGCTCTGGGACGCTTCAGCTTTCCTCTGAGTTGGAGCCGACCCAAGCCAGCCCTGAACTGCTGAGATCGCTCAAGGAGCGGAGTTTCCCTTCCCTGGCAAGGGCTGCGCTGCCGGGGCGGGCGCTGATGCCCGAGGGGCCGGTGAGCTGGCTCAGGGTCTCCTGGCCAGCCAGCCCCCTCCCCGGGCCCGTGGCCGGGCTGAGCCTTTCACCCCACGCTTTGCAGTGCTTCCAAATGGCTGATCAATTATTCTTTATTAGGTTTATTTCTTTCATTAGTCATTTCTTCAACGCTTTCAGTGTCTCATTAGTCTCCTCTCAAGTTACAGTGGATTTTGAGCACTGTGTGAAAGAGGATAATTCATTTTATTAGGTCATTTATTTTCTGGGTACATTTTTAAAGGTCAATTAATCCATCTAAATGGAGGAGGAAGTATAGAATACCATATAGTGCCTCCTTCCACCGCTGCCAGAGAGAGCCCGCTATTAGTTTACTTGCCCAGGTGGGGAGGGATGCGTCAATACGGGTGAGTGCCACGTATCGGCATGACATTCCAACTGGGAATTATGCTTTCATAAGCTGCTTTCAGGAGTGTATTAACTGGCTCCTTCCTAGGGATGGGAGAGCTCCTCGGCCTGAGGGAGGGCAGCCGGTGCCTGCCGTTCATTTTCAACCTGCGAGCTGGTCAGCGCACCCATCCCGGTCCCCCTCACATCCGAGCATCTCCTGCTCCGGGGACCAGTTTGATTTGCACTGGCGCAAATGAAACCAGGCCAGGGGTATCCACACGGTTGCTTCGGAAGGGGTTATATTCTGTCTGAGGTTTCGCTGCCTTCGCCCATCAGTAGCACTGCCATCGATGAGGCGAAACGTTGTCGCGCAGGGATTCAAAACCATCATTTTATAAATATTTCCACCAAAGCAAGCGATTTATTCCGTTCTAGGGCCATGATCATTATGGAAATTTGGAAGCGGCAAGCTACTCGTCTCGCTCGTGTGAATCATCCCATTAATTTCCGGATGAGCGGAGCTGGCAGGGCCGCGCGTCGGGCAGGGTGTGAGCGATGCCGAGGAGTGTGGGGGGACCCGAGCCCGTCCCCGCACCGGCTGGCACCGGAGCAAAGCGCTGCCGTGTCAGGCGCCGTCACCCCCTCGCAGCTCCCCGGCGATAACCAGGGGAACCCACGGTTCGGTCCGAGGGCCGCGGAGGGGATGTGGCGATGAGGCTCAGGCGAGAAGCTGGCCGGCCCCCCTTAGAGGCTTCATTGTTATTCCTGACAGGGAACCAGAGACCTGCCAGTTCAGCCCAGGGAGCAAAAGCCACAAAATCCATTGCTGCCGCTGCCTTTCCTGTTTGTATTTACATTTTTATTGATGCCTACAGTGTAAAACACCCGTTATTTTAACTGGAAAATCCATCGAGCGGTCTGGTAAAACTTCCGTTAAAAAAGGGATAGAAGAGCATGCACAGCTTGACGCCTCCGCTGAAACGTGAAAGGTGTGTTTTACTCCAACTGGGAAATACCTGCACATCTTCGAAAAACCAAACCCTCTGCCTTGCAGGAGCCGGAGAGGAGCCCGTGTCCCGCCTGGCGAAGGGAAGGCAGGGGCTCCCACGCCTTTCCAGGGGACACCAGTGACGCTGACCCCGGCGGGAAGACGCCGATTTGCCAAAAAAAGCCCCGCTCTGGTGTCAAGGCGAAAGCTTTGCAAACCGCCGCAGCACCGCTCAGCTGCGCCCTTTGAGGGGGCTCAGGACGAGCCGGAGACCCAGGGAGGTACAAGCGGTGGAAAACCAGGCGCGTTGCTTTTGCTGTCGGGTCGGGGACGGCAGCGCTCCGGCGAGCCCGGCGGAGAGCCCGACGCTCCTCCCCAGAAAGAGCCACCGGCCAGGGAAAATAAGAGTTAAAACACTCCGGCGTGACGTTGCAAGATTGATTCGGGGACCGTTTTTTGGTTACCTTGTGACAGCTTGGCAGAAGAACACTAACGAGGATGCGGAATTACTCCCAATTCATATTAATAGCCTGGCACGGTAGTGATAGCTCGGCGTTACCTCCATGCAGGGAGCCGGCGCAGCGGTGCAGGATGCGCCCCGGCCGGCCGGGGCTCGGACCCCGCGCTTTGCTCAGCCCTTTGCAGCGAGGTGGGGAGGCTCGGCGGCTCCATCTCCCCCGGGGCAGACCCTCCCGGCTGCGAGGAGGCTGGAGAAGCCCAGAGAAAGGCCTGTGTTTGCCCGGAAAAGGGCTCCTCGTATGAGCTGGTCGCCAGAGAAGACAAGGGACTGATTTTTTCGCCGTTTCAAAGCTGGCCAGGGTGTGTGAGTTAGCCAAGGGCACAGGCGCACGAGGGCCCCCCGTGCAGATTCGTTTCCGCTTGCTCCGTCCTTGCTCGATCTCATTAATTGTGTTGAAAAGCTTTGCTGAGGGCTCCTTAAAAAACCCGAAGCAAAGCAGCAGACCAATATTTGAAGCATGCACAGCTGAGGGGGATGGTTCTGTAATCGCAAAAGAATATATCGTTTTTTCTTCTTCCAGCGCAGGAACGATTTAAAAACTCTCGTGATGCAAGGCAGGTTTCAAGCCATTTATTAAATAATGCAGAGCAAGAGTTAAAAATTGATGCTAAACTTTATTTTCTTTGGCCTCCTGAGACGCTTGGCTTGTTACAGCCCGGCATCTTCGCCGTTTATCAAGAGCCGTAAGACTTGCAGCGTGTTAATGCTTATCAGAGCTCACGGTAAATCCCTTTGCTTTCGTCTCCTTTCCCATCCCTGAGGTTTTCAGTGCAATAAAATGCTCTTTCCGTGCCGCGGGGTGAAGGGGCTCGCTCCGCGGCGGGTCAGGGGCTCGCCGCCCTGCCCGGGTGCCGGCAGCCCTGCCGGGTGCTGCTCCTCCCACGCAGGAGTTTTTATTCGGAATAGGCGCCTAAAAATGGAAGGGAATGGACGGTGGAAAGCAGACCTCTGCTGAGAACGGAGCTGCACCGGGGTGATTTATCCTGCCGGCATTGCCACCGCAAATCTTCTGCCTGCGCGGTGCTGCAAGAAGCCTCCTGATTCCTCCTCAGATTATTAGGCAGTTAGGCTTCCCCTTCTCTCTCTGCCAGCACAGAGCTGATGCCTTCGTGGTTTACAGCCACGCAGGCTTTCGATAGCTACGCCCCTGACGTGGCACAGTACGGAATTCATAGGAGGCAATTTAAGAGACAGCCGGAGCAGCCCTTGCCTGGTACGGAGGTGGGAGGATCTGCTGGGAGGTGGCGTTGAAGCCTTCAGTGCACCAGAAACAAAGACCGAAACCTCCCTCCAGCCGATCTCTGCAAAGGACTCGCGAAGCGGCGGTCGCAGCGGGATGCCGGCGCGGTCCGGCTGCCGGGCGGGGAATTCCTCGCTGGCCGCGATCCCCATCGTCATGGGCGTCGCCGCCGCGCGCTGCCCGAGAAGATGCTGGGGACATGTGGGATGAGCGGCCTTGGTGCCAGGGAAGCTCCCGTGCACCACTTGGGCTTCACGGCGCAGGGCCTCTGCCGGCTGCCGGCTCAGAGGGAAAATCCCTTTGAACACACCCCGACTGGCTCTCTGAGGGTGCCTGGGTGCAGCAGCGGCCGAGCTGGGAGATAAAATCTTTGTCGATGTATCACGAGTCTCCTGCAACATGCTTAGGTTTTAAAGAGACTAAATAAATATTAATAAACCATAAAGAACACGGGCTCCATTAGAAAAGTAGAGGATAACAGATGGTCTGTAGTTAACCATAAAATTATTTTCAGCCGAGGAGCCGGGCTGGTATAAGAGAGCGTGCGAGCAGCGCTCGAGCTCCTCTCAGGGCTCCTCGGACCGTGAGATGCGAACGTTTTGATGAACTCCAGCCCATCTGCTGCTCTCCGCTGCGGGCGGCAGGACGGGCTCGCTGCCGGAGGAGCCCTGGGCAAAAGGCACCGTGCGCCCCGTCGCTGTGCAAAGCCACCGCTGCCACGTAGCATGAGATGCCGCCGCCACCGCTGCCGCCGCTGCCGCCACCCAGGGCACCCAGCACCCGCCGCCGCCGGGGCACCCAGCACCCTGCCAGCCTGCAGGGGTGGCTTTCCTGCGTCTGGTCAAGCGCTTCACCGAGTCTGCAGCTGGTAAAAAGCTGGAGAGGGAGGGAATGCCTTGAAGGTTTTCTGAATTTGTTTTCTGTTTTCTTTTAGTGGGGCAAAGAAGGAGAGAAAAATGGTCTGGCCACCTCCAGTCGTCGTCAGAGGGAGGTCAGAAGGCTGGGGGGTTCACGGCGAGCGTGTAGAAGACAAGGAAACCAGAGGAAAGGATGGCGTTTCTAAATTGTAGCTGTTAAATCTAAAGGGGGGAATGAAAGGGGAGATAATTGAGCTAACCAGTCATTGCAAGAAGAAAATTTAAATTTCAGCAGTCAGCAAGAAAGTTTTCATAAATAGAAATACCAACTGTTCCGGTGGAGAACTTAAAGATCTCTGCAGAAGTGAATGATAAAAGAATTGCTTGAATACATTCAGAGCCCATTGTTCGGGAAAAGAAAGCAGTAAAGAAAAGGAAAATAGGGCTCCTCAAAGTAATGAGTGGAGCAGATGAGGGAGAACAAAGGCCCAGCAGCTCCCGAATCCCGTTAATTTGTTCCCAGCTCATTGAAGAGAATGAGAAGCGAGCAAGGCGGCAACGTGGCTGTTTGATACTACAGAAAGGGTACTGTTATTAAAGCGTAGATAAATAACCGAAGAGGCACCAGTTGGGGGCTGATAAAGCAGATCAGGCTCCAGAAATTGAGTTCGGCGTGCAAGCGCTTCCTAAGAGGGTTTAACATCTCTGGTGTCTTTATAATGAATTGCATCGCACCCGTTCCCAGTACCTCCGGCAGCCCTGGCACGGGGGCGGCTCGCTCTCCGCGCTGCTCAGAGATGCACCGGCAGAGACGCCGGCACCGGCATCCGCGTAGGGCGGCCACCGGGCCAGCGCCGCGCTTCCCGGCGTTAAAGCGAGCTGCCCATAACCTCTCCTACCGCGCCGTTTGTTGTTCGGGGCTGCACTTATTTCCAATTATGATTCAGTTTATCCCAATTAAATGCCACTTATACTTCAATGTAGTTATCCAGTCCAATACTCTTAATTAGTTTGTAAAGTATTAGAAGTCAATTTTAATTATTTCCAGTGGGTTTCAGGGAAATCTCAATTAGACGTCTTGTGCTTTTACTCCAAGCGGTGGCTCTTCCTTCGCTTCCCCAAGTGCCGCTTCCTTCCCTATGTTTCCCCTCGCCCACCGGCGGAGCCCAGCCGGAGCCGCGGGGATCCAGCAGAGCCTAGCCGGAGCTGCAGGGATCCAGTGGCCAGCCCGGGGTGGGGGGCCACCCAAAGCAAACCCACCGGAGGGGAGACTGGGCCAGGCCACCCACCTCCGGCATCAGGGCAGCCCCCGCCGTGGCAGGGTCCGAGGGGAGCATCCCTGCCGGCGGGTATCGGGCAGGGCGAGCGGCCGCCAGCCTCTCCGCCAGCTGCCTGGGGGGCCTCCACGCTGATAATTATCTGTAGTCATACGGCGCCTTTTTTTTGGTAATTGCTTCATTTTGCATGGAGTTTAATTACAGAAATCCACACGGGGAAATTGCTGCACGGTTCCATTTTACGCGGCTTGTTTGCTTCGCGGCGAAGCCGTAGCCGGGGAGATGGGGTGCGGGTGTCCCTCTCCTTCGGGCAGCCCCAAATAGCCACGTCTCGCTGCTGAGAGGTGACGAGCGTTGGCCCAGAGAGCAGAGCGGGCGGCACGTGGTCTGGCCACGCCGGGCTCGTGCATCCCGGCAGCCGGAGAGGGACTCTGTCCTGGCATCCCCCCACAGCTGGATCCCAAACCCCTTCGGATCCGCTTTTTCTTACTTCTTCTGTGCAAAGCCGAGGCCGAATTGATTTGCTCGAGCTCCTTCTCGACAGGAGCGGCACTAGCTAAAATTAATTTCGTGCACAAAATGCCACTTTTAAACCCCAGCTTGCCAAAATGAGGTTCACCTAATCCTTAGCCCAGCGCAGCTCCTGAGCGGCTCCGGGCAGGAGCTCCTCGTGCCGCCCCCGCTGCGCTGCAAGGCTGCTCCTCTGGGCTGCTGCTTCAGATGGCGCCGGCGCTGGAGCCCGGGCTGGCACGGCCGGCGCTGGAGCCCGGTGGAGATTAATGCTGTTGGCAAAGCTGAGCAGCCGGGGCTTTGAGAATGACCGGATCGGCTCGGGCTTGTTTTGCAGCAAGGGATGCCTAAAGGTGGCTTCACCCAGGGTCTGGCACCGACCGGGGTCCCCGTGCCGTGCCATGCCACGCTGTGCCGTGCCATGCCCCGGCCGCCCACGCACGTAACCTGGGAAACCCTTCACGACGGCGCTGCGTGTCGGCAGACGCTGAAGAAGCGGTTACAAATGGCAATGAGGGGAAAAGTTGACTCCTTAAAATGACGAAAAATGTCCTCCCAAGTGCCCTGTTAAGTGTTATTCAGACGTAGCCTTGCTGCGCAGCATCTCTGCGGCCGGCCGGAGTCATTTCGGGGAGCGGCGCGTTAGGAACCCTGTCGCCTCGGATGCTGATGAGCAGCTGCCCGGCACTCGCACCTCTTCACGTGCGGATAACTGCTCCTCGCTTGATCTTCGAGGGCTGGGAAAGCTGAGCAGCAGAATCCCCCCTTTAGGGTAACAAAATAGCAACTCCAAAAAAAAGAGAAAGCAATTCTCGGCTCCGACTGAAGATGAATCCTCCTTTCTGCTCATTATAAAATACCTATTATCTCCCTTTATCTCCTAGCCAACAGTGTTATTTCAATTTAACAGTGTATGAGAAATGCAAGGAAATATAATAAAAGAGCCATGGATGCACTATTTAATGTCACAATGACAGATGCTTCAATTAGGCAGACAGGGCTATTTCTCCCCAAAATAGATAAAGATGAAATTTTTATAAGATTGCACTGTTTGTGTTTACGATACAGTACTGTTACAAGCTTTCATTACAATATAAATTAAAATAAAAGCTCCTATTTCAGTGGAAACCCAAACGGATTTGCCAGTAATTTCGCAAGTCGTCAAACCAGTCGTCCCCTTGGCGCGCCGCGCTGCCTCGGTGCCACCAGCAGCTCTACCGCCCGTGCAGGCGGCCGGCCGGCCGGCCGGCAGAGAGCCCTGCCGTTCCCCCGGCACGGCACCGCCACGCTCTCACGGCGACGGTGGGCCTTCTTCCCACGCGTCCTCTGCCAAGATTACCATGAGCCATTCCCTCCGTAGCTCGGGTGGGTTTCTGGCCCCTCGGCCGCCTCGCTGTGCCGCAGCGGTGGCCTTCCCAGAGGCGGTGATGCGACGCCAGGGCTCGCTGCAGCCGCCTCCGGCAATTTGCTGCGCCGGGATGCGCGCGGCTCCCTGCAAGCCCTTGAAATTTCTGAAGGGCTCGCCTTTCTAGCGCTGCTAAATTCCAAGGCATATTTGTAGAGTAACTGGGTCAAGGAATAGTCAACAGAAAAGTTATGTCTGTGTTTACCCTGGAATTATATATATAGTTTGAATTATGCATGAATTAAAAAAAGTCAACACGAGGCACACGGTAAACACATTGGCTTTGCCAGCGGTTTGAAGAGGGGGGATCAAGCGGGGGGAATGTGCCGGGAAGCTTCCCACGGCGCTGGAGTCAGAGGCGGAGCGGTGCTGCGGGGTGCCAGGATGCAGGCGCCGTGCCGTGCCGTGCCGTGCCACGGGGCCCGATGGACCGGTACCACCAGGGCCAGAACTGAACCGGGCACGGGGCTGTGGAGCATCCCAGCCCGCGCGGCAGCTTCGGCGCCCGCCTTTGCACGCTCGCAGTTGCACTTGGGCTGTTGCGTTTATTTATGGCTTGAGCCTGGCTTTAATTGTTTCCATCTTGTATGTTTTAGTCATTTAGCGCGTGTCTGATTTGTCACATAGCGCTGAGGATGTTTTGGTAACTAAGCGCTATAAACATTATTTATTATTATATTTCAGCCAAAACAAGCATTACTCTAATTTATTTATTAATCACTTTTCAAATTCAAAGGAAACATCTGTGCAGATTTGCAATTAAGTGGGTTTATGGCTGGAGCGAGATTTCCCTAGAATTTCTATAAATAGATCCAGCGTTTATTCCTCATTGTCTTAATATTTCGGAATGATAATAATCATAATGATAATCCTTCCAGCCTGCTGCAACCCGTTCGCAGCCCCGTGACCCGGCTGCATCCCGCCGGGAGGATGCGGTGATGCGGCAGCGCTGCCGCCCCTCTCCAGAAGCGTCCCCGCCGGAGCCGGTCTCGCGGGCAGAAGGATGGAAGCCTTCTCACGCGAGCTTGGGTGGTTAAAACAGCCCCGTCCCCGCGGCCCCCTCTGCTCGCCCCAGCGATCCCAGGAGCATCGCTGCTGCTGTCTGATCACCGTCGGTCCCCGGGAAAAGTCTGCCGCTGCCCTGCAGATCCTGAGCAAGTGCTAAAGGCCAGAGCCCCCCGCGCCATCGGCACATCAGGCGTGTCCGTGGGAAACCGTTCTTATCCTGCCTGCCTCCTAATTGAGCCCCAGCGTGTCACTAACCCGTCACGGCGTGAAGCCTCACTAACCCGTCACGGCGTGAAGCCTCCTCTTCCCCGCCGAAGCCCTAGGCTTTGCTAAGCAGCGGTCCCGCGTTGCCGCAGCCTTCGGGCCGCTCCGAGCTCCCCGCCGCTCCTCACGGCCGCTGCTGTGGTCCTGACAGAGCCCGGACCAGGCTCCCCACCGCGCCACGTGCCATTCGCCCTTTGGTACGGGATGTGTATTTATAATCTGACAGCATCCTCGGGGACAAAAATTACAAATGAGGTGTTACAGCTCAGCAGTTTCACCCAGTTCTCAAACTTAATAGATTTGTTAATGATAAATATATTAATGCCATCAGCATTTCAGAGAACGAGCGGATGATGGAGCGCAGGAAAGACCTCAGGACATCGAGAGGGCTTAATTGCAAGGCAACGACTTTTGATAGATGGCAACGTGCTGCCTGCACTTTAACAGCAAGTAAACACCTTGACCCGAAGGACGTCACCCCCAGGCCGAGAGTTTTTGTTCTTGCCCCTGCTCCAGCACGTGGGGAGCACCTCATCATCTCGCCTCATCTCGTCTCGTCTCGTCTCATCTCATCTCATCTCGTCTCATCTCATCTCATCTCATCTCATCTCATCATCTCGTCTCCCCGAGCGGGCGGCTGCTGCCATCCCACACCGCCGGCAGCCACAGCCCTGGCCACGGCACCGGCCGTGCCGGCGGCGAGCAGCCCCGGCAGCCCCGGCTGCATTTTCAAAACTTTCACACCTGGGAGCTAAACTGCTTCGAAGGACATTGGGCAACAGGCTCCATATTTCAACGATTTCTTCCATTTCGCTTTTGGGTCTATAAATCACCGTCTTCTAGCAGGAATTTCCATATTCTGGCCGTGCTCTGCTCTGCCAGTCATCCCCTCCGAGCCGGGCTCTAACCTGGTTTGCTACCCGCAGACGCAAGTAACGCGTTTAACCTTTTTTATGAGGCATATTTATTGCTTGCAGGGGCTACCCTTTCCAAATCTCCTCCAAACAGACATTTGTCTTTTCGAGGTTTCCAGTGTTTCCAGTGCAAAGCCTGAGAATCAATACAGCTCGCATCGTCTCAGCTTTCCTGACCGCCGGATCCAGATTGGATTTAAGCCGGGCTCCGTCCCCCGTTCACGCTTTAAGCATCCCAAGACGGCGTGCGCTCGCGCAGCTTTATTGACTGCGGTGGGGAAAGTGTGATTTATCCTCGCTGATCATCGGTTCAATTTGCCCAAAGGAACCACTCCTAGGGATGGCTGTAAGTGGGACTATAAACGTATTTCATACTCTTCTCCTGCAGTGGAAGAGGTAAAATATAGAGTAGACGGCTCTATTATATCAGCTTCTGGTTATTCTCTCTAATATTTATTTCAGAAGTCCTGTGCAAAAACCACTTTGTGCGGGGAGGAGATAAACCTGCTTTTGAACTAATTGCAAATCACTTTTATTGGCAGAGAAGCCGTGCGAGGGAGTCTTTACTAAAACAACGGTGGGGTTAAGCCAGCGTTTGCAGAGTGTGCTGGGGAAACCCAGCAAGGAGGAAGACGGAGCTCGGCGTAAGCCCGGGGCTGAGCCATTCGGACGTCCTCCCTCGCCCCCGCGGCAGGACAGGCTCCTCTCCCCCGGCTCTTGCCTCCCCGCACGGAAGCTTGGCACCCTTCTTAGGCCATCTTTTAGAAGCAAAGCCGAGAAGATCATCCTGTCCGCGGGAGTTTGCGTTTCTCGTCTGGAGACATCGGCAGCTGCTGCCCCGGGTGTCGGCGCAGCTCCCGGCACAGCTCCCGTGCCGGCCCGGTGGGTGATGCGAGAGAAGCCGTGTGCCTGGCGTGGGGCTATCGGAGCTGATGCTGGCTCGCCGAGCTTTGCCGTTGGGAAGCCTGGGGGAGAGCGCTTTACCGGGATGTGTTGTGCATCTGCTTAGCCGTTTCGCCCTTACAAGCCCGCGCTGGAAAGAACCGGGGCCAGCGCTGGAATTGCAAAAGAGCTGGCAAAAAAGAGGAGGGATGTGGAAGGCAGCCAGGTGGTCGGGCAGCCGCAGCCTGGCACCCTGCTCTCCGCTGGCAGCCCAGCAAAATTCCTCCGGCGTTGTCTCTGGCCTGCGTGCAATGGCAGCATGCAGCTTGCGTGCAATCACAGCGTGCAGCTTGCGTGCAATCACAGCGTGCAGCTTGCGTGCAGTGGCGGCGTGAGCAGAGAGCCTGTACGTGTCCAGAGCTGCACGAGAAGCCGGGGCCGCCCAGGTCCTGCTCCTGTTAGGATGCACGTTATTGCTGCTCCGCGGTTGGCGGCACACGCAGGGTAGAAGTCGGCTCTGCCAGGGGCCTACGTGCAAGCCACGGCCGTCTGATCAAATGGGGAAGGGGACCCCGTGTCATCAGAAGCTGGGCTATTCGTGGCACTGACTGTAATTATTTGCTTGCAGATAATTTCTGCACGAAGTTCTGGTTCCTCCCAGGAGAGGGCAATAACACACGGACGCCGCGGCCATCCTGCCGGCAGGGCTCGGGGCTGATGGCCTCCAGAGATGCCTCCGGGAACAGAGAGCAGAATGGGGCCGTGCCGTCCTGCTGCGAGTCCGCAGCGTGTACCGGCAGTCCCGCTGGAGGCTAATCAATTTAAAAACCAAACCTTCGCTTGTCTCCACTGAAGATGGCTAGAAAATCCCAGACTGTATGTGCTTGGTCAAATCGGTAGAAATTCAAACAGCTTCTTCTCAGGAAATCATCCGTTTCCCAGCTAGTCAGGAACGACGATTGCTGGCATCCACCCAGCTCGCAGTTAACAAGCAAGCCTTGAATATGTGGCAGTGAGATCCGATGCGAATTATTTGTGCAAAGCAGGGGGATTTCATCTCAGATGAGCTGCCAAAGTCGGAAGCGTTAATAAGTGAAATCCTCTAACATAATTAACCAGCGAAGAGATTGGCCCTGGAAGGTTGAAGCGCCACGGGCTTCTTGGTGCTGCAGACCGAGGGCTGAGAACGGGAGCTGGGGCCGCGGCCGGTCCCTCGCCGGGAGGAGCCGGAGCCCTCCCGGCCCCCCGGCCCCGCTGGGAATAACGCTGCCTGAAGGGAAGGGCAGGCTCTCCCGCACGCACGGAGCACCGCAAGCAAGCCGAGTAATTGAATTATCTGTACGAGAACGGGGGCAGAGGCTTGACCCGTGGCAAAACTCATTTCCCACGGCGCAGGAGGCGGCGGCGGCCGCGCTCCCCGAAAATTTTCGTCGGCAGAAAGCCTCGAGCAAAGCAAGTCTGAGACGGCCCTTCCAGAGCCGGCTTAAGACAGAACGATTTGGACGTTGATGAACAGGAGCCCTGCAAATTGCTCCGGTTCGGAATGAGACCGTGTTTGGCTGCAGGTTGCCATCGGGCTGGGCAGGCGCGGCAGAGCCAGTGCAGTTCATCGGCGTCTCGGACTGTCAGCTCCGCGCAATTCCCCACCAAGCGGAGTTCCTTAAAGACCCGTATTAAAGCAATCATGTTGTCTTCTCTCCTCTGCTCTGGTGACAGTTTCCCCCCGACGCTGCCGTTGCTGGAAGCTATATTCGTGTCACGTCAGGAGTACGGATCGCCTCTCTGGAGAGTCCTTCTTTACTGGGAAGTGGCATCTCTGTCGTGTAGTCCGGGGAGAAATCAATGAGAAAACCGGTCAGGGATCAGCAGACGAGGCTGACAACTCTTTCCAGTTACACCGGCATGCCTCATTTCAGCTTGTTTAGGGGGAGAAATGGCAGGGGTGTGGAGGAGACTGAAGGCAGAGAGGAGGGACCGGGTGCCGGGGCTTCCCCGCTGCGGTGGGTCTGCTTTTTCCCATCCCACCTTCTCCCTGCCGGCATTTCCCAGGCAGCTGATTCCCCTGGGACCGCAGCAGATCAGTCAGGAGGTCAGGTGTGCTTGGGGTGCAGTTTTTCACGCTCAGCAAGTCTTTCTTGCTGCAAGAAGGGAAATAATAGAAGAAAAATGATCGGATTTTCTCCTTCATTGAAACGGTTGAATATCCGCTCCTGATATATAAGAGAAAGTGGGGATAAAGGGTCACGTTTCCATTAGATCTTCTTAATTGGGCTTTTTCCTGAAAGCACAAAATCAATATTTTCATCCGCACGTACCCAATGAGCTATTTGGGTCTCCTTTAAGAACGCAAATCTGGCCTTGGCGCGTGCGGACTGATGGGGTACGGGCAGCTGCCTGCCGCAAGCCGGGCGCTCGCAGGGGCCTGCCGGAGGCCGAGCCCGGGAGATGCCGAACCGTGCAGCCGGGCACGGCCCCCCGGCACGCCGGAGAAACGCCGCGTGCAAGGAGCTGCCCGGGCTGTGCCTCGCCGCAGGGATCGGGGCCGTGCCGGCTGTTGGGAGCCCAGCCAGGCGCCGGCAGCGTGCGAGCGATCAAAGGCTTCGGCGCCGGAGGAAAAAAGCCAATTCTGAGGCCAGCGTCCTCGGTCAATATCTGCCAATTCCCAAGAAATTGGCCACCTTGAAGTAACTGAAGTGACAAAATAGAGCCGATTAGAAAAATGAAACTCAGACTGAGCTGGAAGAAAAGGCCATTCGGCTCACTGAAAACATTATCTGCTCTAATTGGAAGCTTTGTTTAATTTGGCTTTGAAATTGAATTCCTTTTCCTTCCTGGAGAACTGTTATTACCTTAATTCTCTGCTTTGAATAAGACCATTTATATGGGCAAATATGGCTCGTTTGCAGCACGGCAAACTCACGGAGCAAAGCAGCGATCGCCCTCTCCCACGCCGGCTAGCGCTGGGCAAGCCACGTTTGTCAGGCCCCCGCGTCGTTTCTTCGCCCTTTTCATTTCGCCTTCGCTTGCTGATGATGTTAGTCAGGAAAAGAGTGCAAGATCAGTTTTCACTTCGCCCTCCTTCCGAGGCAGACACGGCCGCTCTTCACGCTCCCCAGCTGCATTCAGAGCGGCAAAAGGGGAGCGAGCTCAGGGACGGGAGAAGATGTACAAGCCGGGATGCCTTCGGGCAGGAGGCTGCAGCCTGTCCCTCCGCGGTCGCTGCTCCGGCCGGGCTCAGCAGGCTCCCCGGGGAAAAGGAGCCCGTCCTAACGCGCCCGTGGCCGCTGCCGCTTCGGGCTACGAATGGCAAAGCGGATTTTCCCGCCTCCGTACCAGCTCGTTTCACCAATTTGAGCCGGCTCGCTGTCGTGCCGCTTATTTGCGGAACGGCAATAGAGGGAAGACAACAGCGTAATGAAAGCATTGCATCCCAATTTCCAAGTGTGGCCAACAAGATCAATCAGGCACTTTGGAAAAATCAAGAACTTTATCTCCAATCAGCCAGCTTTTATCTGCTGAGGAATAAACAAGGCTGAGGAAGCTAGTGGTAGCAACAGCTGCATCGCAAATAAGCCTGAAGCCAGACCCTTCTGCTGGAAGTAAATAATTGATCTCAGAAAAATTCTGCTTAGGCAAAGCCATTTCAATTACCTGGCAGATGACGACGAGCGCTGGGAGAGGTTAATGGCTCTAAAATATTTAAAGAGAAGATGTTTGCCTGGGCGCACCGTACTTTGTCTTTCGTTTACCCAACAGAAGGGGATTATTTGAGAAATTAAGCGGCAGGTAGGTGCCACCGGCCTGGCCCTCTCTGGCGTGATGTATCGGGGCGACCCGCTCGCCAGGAGGGCGGCGAGGGGCACCCAGTTTAGGGCTGAAAGGCAGAGACGGCTCTCGCCCGGCAGCGTTCCTGCTGGTCACGCCAGCCTTAACCACGACTTCTCCCGGAGCGCGTCAAGGGCTGCGAGCTTTTCTTGGGGATTTATCTCAAAGGCGGCAGCAGTCAGGCACTTGGTGGAGCTGGGTGGGTGAGACATAAAAGGGAGTTACTGGCAGCGAGGAGCCGCTGTGCAGTACGCCCAGGGGCACCGAAACCCTGGACATTTAATTTAGTGCCGCAATATCTCTCCCTCGGCAGAGAGAGCAGCCTCCTGAAACTGCCCGTCGCGCCGCCGGAGCCGGGGAGCCGCGGAGCCGCTCGCTGCCGGCGGGGCCGAGCCTGGACGCTCTTAGCGTCGCGAGAAGCAGACCTTCTTTTGGGGTGCAGGAGGGAGCCCTCCTCTCATTTCCGTTGAATTTCAAAACCAATAAAGTCTATTGCGGGATGTTTTAAATAAGGTATCAGTGAAGCAAGGGCTCTTGATGAGCACCGTACGGCTGACGGGCCTCCAAGTCCGCTCCCCAGAGGCGAGGGGTATCCCCGGAATGGATGCGCACGGGCGGGGAGCCCTCCGAGCGCGGCTGCCCACGGGATGGGGAGCACCCCGTGCCCGGCTGCGCCGCGCCGCTCGCGGCACACTATCAAAGCCTCGATGTTGATCACCGTGGCGGGTGGCTCAGCGATCGGCTTTGGTTTTGCGAGCGCTTTGATCGTGATACCTCAGCTGTGGGAAACGCGTGGTTCCCTTTGTTTCGGTTAACTTCCCTTTCTTCGCTTTCATCCTCATAAATAATTTGTTCTTGTTTGTTCTAGTCGCTTTCATATTTTTGTTTTCTTCCCCATTAAAATTCTGCTTCAGTGGCTTGCGGAGAAACTTTGAAGCTCTCCCTCCCTGTCCTCAACCTTTCTGGGGAAACAAATTCCTCCCCAGTACGGTCGCGGGGAAGGAGACGCTTAACTCCCTTGCTCCCGGCCGCTCTTTGCAAAGCGCTCGCCCTGCGTAAGCCCCTGTCCCCGCGCGCCTCCGGGGTGAAGAGCATCGCTGGGCGTGCAAGCGTGCAAGCAGCAAGCACGCACGGTGAGAGCTGCTGCGCTGGATACCGGGCAGAAACACGGCTCGTAGAGGAGCTGACCATGAAGAGGAAACTATTTCTGGCGTTGTAACGTATTCCGCTTTGGATACGTGGGGTCAATAAAAGACTTCTCTAAGGAGGGATTGCTTCCTGATGTTAAACAGATTTTAAATTTTCAAAGCAGAGCATGGATTCGGTGGACCAAAATGCCCTTACGCACAGCTGCTGAGAAGGTCTTTCAAAACCACAGCATCGCTTGTCCCCTGTCATCGGAACGGCGGTCCTTAGCCAGCTTTTCCTTTCCCTTGCCACACAGCAGCTTCCTTAGCTGTCGTCTTTTTCACAGAGCTCTATTTTTCACCTTTTGTCAATATTTTTTCCCCCTTGAAAGTCGGATTTTATTGTATTCACCCTTAAATGAGTCCTCCAAAACTAAAGCAGATGCCTCTGCCATTTCCCCTCCTATCTGTTACACCCGCGTGGCTGTTCCCAGCTTTGGCAACTCCACCTCTGCTCGCGTTAGCACCTGGGCGGGCTGGTTTGAGCTGCCCCGGGAGGGCAGCAGGTTTTCCCGCTTCGGTGATCAGACCTCAGGCTTTAAAAGCCCCAGGGCTGCAGGTGAGGTTCAATGGGTGCTCTCTCTGGGTGCTCTGTAGCCCTCCTTCTGGGATATGGGGTGGGAGGCTAGCTCTGCTCTGTTGGCCTGCTCGGGGAGGGGGGGCCAGCCAACCTGCATGTGGAGGAGAAGAAGATGTGCTGTTTACCTTCTTGGATAAACATGTCATCTGCAGCCTTATGCGAGAATCGGAAAGGTAATTACTTGGGGGGGAAGTGAAACGCCTTCGCGTTCAGGTATCGTTTGTTCTAGGGTAGCAAAGTGCACTGTGGTTGCTATTATTACTTCGGCAGCAGCACCCAGGGCCCGTCTGAGGAGGGAGGTGCTGCTCCCTGCCTTGATGAGTGTGGCGTCTCTTGTCTCCTCTAGTTACCATCAATATTTGTAAGCGTATTGTGGTGTGCTTCCCAGTTTACAGAGGCTCAGTGTGTGTGCCACCTTTGGCTACCCAGTGCAATAAAGGGGCAAGTGACAATTATTATTGAACATGTCCGTGGCATGGCTTACCCCAGGGGGTCTGGGAGCGCTCTTGAAGCTCCTGTCCCTACTCCTGCAGTCGAGGAAAGGACCCATGAAACTGACTGAGTGAGTCTTGCCCCCTGTGTGCCACACAATCATGCCTGCAAGGCTGCCTCGGGGGAGATCTTGCTCTGATTGCAGCTCCTGCCTGAAGCTTCTGGGTCAGGATTATTGATTGGGATCACGAATTGGCCTGGCGTTGCGAGGGGTGGGGACGCGGGGCTCCGTGCCACCGAGGTGCCTTCGTAGGCAGCCTGCCAAGGCTTTAGCTCTGCTTCTTTACGGGTCTCCTGGAAGATGCTGCTGCTGGATCGTTGCCTTTTCTCTGTCCCTCTTCCACTGCTTATCAGCACTGGGGTGAGCCTCCTTTCCTCGCCAGTGCTTGTCCCAGACGCTGCGTGGCCGTACCCAGCTCCCTGACTAACGCCTTGGGTGTAATACCCGGCATCGCTGCGGGCCCTCGGGGCTCCCTGGGGATGTGGAGAGCTGGAGGATGGATATGAGTTCCCGTTACAGGAGGTCTCGGTCTGCGGTCCTGACGAAAGCTGGTACGGTTTTACCTTCTCCCGCAGGAGAGGGAAGATGCAAACCCCGCTTGTGAAAAGGCATATTCATTTGTAGGGCGTGCTTCATATCTAGGACTCTCATGGCAAATATGTTTCAAGCTGAAGGGCTTATGGCAATAATAACCCTCGGATATGTCTCTCTTTCTTTACCGCCGTGGGATTTGTAACATCCAGAAAACAGTCAAGCCCAGGATAGCACCCTAACCGACACGTATTATGCTGGTTCACACCGTGTTACCCTCCCTGCATATTTTCTGTAGTAATCGGATTTGACTGCTTCCCTGCAAATTGACAGAGCTCGCAGGTTGGCACATAGGCAGACGCGACTCTTTGAATTAAAAATAGTTCTCCGTGTCAGGGCTCATCTCGGTAATCAGCACCGCCGGGCAGCTTTGATCTCAATCCCATGCGAACCGCGATGGCTTTCCGGCTCCGCGCGGCCCTGGCGTGGCACAGGCACACACGCCGGTGTGCACGCACGAGCGGGGCTTTGTACATGTGCGCGGAGACGGGCGGGCAGAGAAAAGGCGCTTCCGAGAACCAAGCTCGCAACTGCCCGTTTCTCAGCAGCGGCGGTGGCTGGTCGGAAGGGAATTGGAATTTCTTAGCCAGAGGAGGGAGGAAAGACAACAGATACAGTTCAGTTAAACAGTAATCACAGGTGAGGAAGAGAGCTGAGAAATTTAAGGCTAATTAAAAGTATCTGAGGCTTTCTAGAACCACTTCTAAAGCAGACAAATGGAAATAACCCGCCGGGTGATGATGAGCTTTGAATTTTTTTTTTAGAAATCGCAGAAGAATAAATTTAGCAAATCACCAGGACAGGCTAATGGAACATCGGAGCTACAGCACACGGTCGGTGCTGGTAATTCTCCAAATTCCTGACAATTATCCATTTTGGGAGACGTTTCCCCTTATCTTACCTCACCTTAAAACCTTCCTATTGAACTCTGCCTATGATTAGCCCTCGTTCGTGCTTACCTTTCTCTGTTCTCTATTATTGCTTTCCTCTGTTTCTCAGCGTGCCGCCACCCATCCTCACCTACCTGTCCCTTTTCCCTGCTACCGCTCCATTTCAGAAGGATTAAGCTTTGAATTGCAGGGAGTCTTTTGCCTTATGTCGCTGCGGCATCACGGAGCTGTCTGGCAGCTATTTGAGGCTTCTGGGGCAGCTCGAAGGCTTTCCGGAAAGCTCCAGCCCCTTGGTGTCTTCTGGCATTCCTGGATGGGTGGGATGCTCCTGCCGGCAGATCCCTTCCAGGAGGATGGAGTTTGGTCTCGACCCCAGCCAGACACGCTGATGAGAATAGCAACTTTTGGCTCCGGGAGCTGCCACAGGAATGCCGATATCTTTTTCTGAAGGAAAATGGGAGTTTTCCAGAAACTGTGCTTTTTAAAGGACAAATGCAAGACGGAGAAAACACAGAGTGAGCAAGGACGCCAGCCTCGAGGCCTCCCCGGCCGCGGCACGCAGGAGGTGGGGGACAGGGAGGAAAAAAACTGCGTGATGGCACAGTAAGGAAGAGGAGATAATAGTAATAAAAAGGGGAATGAAATAAACACGAGGAAAAACCAAGCTGCATCTGAATAGACCGTAGGGTTCAATGAGCAGCTGGGACAAAAAAATTGCAAACACCGTGCTTCCTGAGTAATACAGAGATGGGAGTACAGGTGATAAGAAGGCGAAGGAAGGAAGGAGGAAAAAAATAGAAAGGAGAAATTACTGAAGGGAGAAACCTGCAGGTGATGTGCTATTTTGCTATGCTAATAAAGAGATGAAAGCAAATGGAACAGGAGCAGAAGCTGGCAAAAGTCTCACTTTTGTTGGAAAGAATAAGAGGGTAAACGTTTTTAACATTTATGAAGTAGCAAAATAAAGCAAAGAAAGGCTCAGAACATCCAGCTCGTAGATGAGGAAATTAAAGTACATAAAATATTTATTCATTTGTGCTTAGTGGCTGTCAGCCATGCATGCATTGGAGAAATGGTACGTTTCTAGGCACAGTTTTATTCTTGCTCCTATTTTTTCCTTCTCTCCCAGAGATGAACAGGAACAATTTGGTAAATAGTAGCTGAACGCTCAGCTCATTTTCTACATTCCATTAATGTTTCATTTCTTAATACCCTCGAAACAAAAATGGGAAGTTGGTATAAAACATCATTCTCCTTTCAAATCGTGGTGAAAAGGAGCATGGTTCCAGGCCAGTCATCAAGATTATAAACTGGCATCTGTACTAAAACGGGGACGGAGTGCTGATGATATGTGCCAGATTGGAAGAGGCCCTTTCGTGAGCCACGGAAAGAGAGATGTAACGCAGGTTTTTTTCGTGTCACCAGCTGCCTCTATCCCGGCCCGAGAGGACCGTTTCTGGAGGATGCTCTTGGCTTCTTGTCCTCCAAATAGTTCACCTGGCGTCCTCGCTGACACGGCGAGCAGATTCATCGCTTCAGGCGACTTATTGGTTACTGTACTGGAAATGAAAGCAACTTCCTAATTACGGGTGTGGGCCTTGACGACTTGCAATGGCGGTGGAGCACAGCGTGTTCCCCGAGATCTTCGTTAGATGCTTCTCGCGGTGGCACTGCGGGAACGGTGCCACCAGCGCCTGGCGCTGCGCTCCCGGACCTGGGCACTGGGGACAGGGCCCGTGAGGAACAGCTGGCTTTGGGGAATCCCCATCCCTCCTTTTCCATGCCTTTCTGGCAGAAATCCAGCTGTGTGCGGTGCACGAGAGCAAGGCACAGATCACCGCTCGCAGCGGGTGGCTTGTCCCGTGGTGGCAGCACCGTGCCTTCGTGCCTGGGCAAGGAATGCATCTGCAGCGCCCAGCTCCCGGTGCTGCCGTCGGGACGAGCAGCGCTGTGCGGCTCGGTAGCTCTCCGCACCGGGAGAGCGGCGCGGGGATGGTTCACTCTCCGGTAGCTCGTCCTTGTTGCCTGCACAGCAGCGCTGGCCCCAGGCAATGGGCACGTCAGCCTCTGGCCTATTGCTAATTTTAATTTGTTTGATTGGGAATCCCGGATGCTCCAGCGACTTGGCTGGCATCGCCTGCTGCCTGTCAGATGCAGTTATTCTCCAAGAGCAGCGTCTAGGATTTACCGACCCTGAGCTAACCCTTGTTCGGCAAATATTTCTTTTCAATCGCCAGCCTGCCGTTACCGATTTACCTGCCGATCTGTGTAGTCTTTGGGAACCCGGGGTCCCAGATCGGGCAGCCGGAGCTTCCCGGGAGCTGGGTGGGCTGCAGGGCGGGAGGCAGAGAGCTGCCCAGGCGAGGACCGAGGATGCAGAGGGGGTGAGCGTGGGTGTGGACCCGCACAGGCGGGAGTGGGGCTCTGTCTCCCTCTTGGTACTGGCCTGGCAGGACATCATGGGCAGCCGGAGCAGAGGACCTCCGGCTGGAGGAGGCGGCCAGGTCTAGAGATGCACCTTCACGGGCAGCACTGCTTTGTCCTTCCAGCCGAGGTCGGGTTGGCGTCTGTTTTCGCAGGATTACAAGTGCTGATGTTACATTACGTGTTTCCCCCGGGTCTCTTGGGATTAATGGGAAAGCTGCTTGCTAGCCCAAGGGATTTTCTAAATCCTACCCTTCCAGGAACGATATCACGGGAGAGCTGTGAGTGAGCCTTGGGCAAGGTGGGAAGCGCAGGAGAGCCCGCCGCCTTCTTGTGCGTCCTTTGCAGCCTTCTGTAAAGCATGGAGAAGTCAACATTAATTTCATTATGAAGCTCAAAACCCCTCTTGATCTTGGCTTTATCGGAAATGAGAAATTCTTGGAGAATTTCTTAGTCTGGATATTATGGTTTCCAGCGAGATACTTGGATGATGTAAGCTAAAATCAATTCACTGACTTCAGTTGGGATCTGCCAACTTATACTAGCTGAAAAGATGGTCTTTTTTTGTCTTCTGGTGACAATTTTATCTGAGTAAAGCTGACCCAGCCTGAAGGAAACGAGGAGAAGCTGATAACCACAACAAGCAGTTTACTGCATACCCAGATGATGCAACTTTCATCTCTGATGCAGGATCAGAATTTTCTCAAAGAGAGAGGAAAATAGAAGCAACAATTTCTCAGGATCACCACTGAGAAATCACTTTAACAGCTTATAATGACACTTTATGGAAGGCGCACACGAACTCCCACATCACCGCGATTACAGCGTTTCCGAACGGCGGGCGCTGCGGTGTGCATCCTAATCGTGCCCGACGGGAAGCCGGGCCGCTCCAAGAACTGGCGAGCGATCCCCCATGGAAACGCGCTGCTGGGTCCTCATCAGCTGTGGAAATCAAAGAAAACCCACCTATAGAGAGGGAGCTTCCAGATGCAAGGCGGGTGTAATTGAACTGCGTGTAGATTTAACTATAGGGGGAAAACGGGCTGTTTTGGAAGAAGTCTTCTGCAGGATTTCCTCCAGATTCCCTCATGTCTCTCTGACAGTGGTTGACAGCAGCACCCCGTACGGCAGCGGGGTGAAGGATGGGTGCTTTGCCTGTTGGCTGCGCTAATTCTGCCTGTCTCGCTCTCCTCTGGAGAGCATCCCGCTCTCCTCTGTGGTGCGCGTCTCCTCTTTGCTGGGCTCCAAAGCCCTTCATATTCCCCCCGTGGCCTTCGTCATCAATGCTCTGCCTATAGACTCTCTCGCAAGCCCTTGCACTCGATTCAGTCACTGCTTAATTTAATCCTCTAATTTAATCAATACTTCACGGACCAGGTCTTTGTTTAAAAAACAAACAAACAGAAAACCTTCTAGTCTCTTTTCTGATTGCTTTATGCAGGTATTATTAGGTTAATGCAATCAGTGGTGACAAAGCTGTCCTCCATTTAATGAGGGAGCAATCTTGTTCTGCATGCCGTGGAAGGGAGGGGAGCCTGGAGAAGAAAACCACACGCTGCCAAAGTTGGGTGCTTGAGACGTTCGTTACCGCTGGCATCATCAGATTGCCAGAGGTGACCCTCTCTGTTGCAGAAATGGTGGGAGGCACCAGCAAGGTCTCCACCTCCTCTCCAGATGCTCCGCAAGAGGAGAGTAAGAGGTGGGACATGCTGCTGTCTCAAGAGGCAAGGAAGGATGGAGAAAGGTAGGAGGATGGAGAGAGAGAGAGCAGCATGGTGAGGAACGCAGGTGAAGGCAGATGAAGTGGTTTGCCCAAGGCCACAGGGCTCTTACGGCAGGGAGCATGGCCTCTGGTCACACAGCATGATGCTGCTTTTCCTCTTTGGAGCTCCAGTTGTGCCGGGGCACTGGTACACGGCTCCTGGTCGCCGGCGCTGCCCTCCCCGTGCCTGCCGGTAGCGCTGATGGAGCACACGCTCGGTGCTGGCTCTCAGCTTAATGAGACGATGCGCCTGCTCTCAATAAGCATGAATCCTTCAGCAGTTGTTCCATCTTTAATCAAATTTGTAGAGCCTCAGGCCATTCATGGGGAAAAAAGTGGTTTCCATCTGTAATAAGAGGAAAGTTTGGCTGTCAAGGGGCGTGAATCCTTATAATGAAGTTATCCTTTCTTGTTGCATTTGACTATAATTTCTTAAGAATACTCTCAACAAAGTAATGATGCATGAAGAAGATTTTTTTTTTTCAAGCTCTACGAGAGGGCTGGTAAACAGTAGCAGCAGCTTGCCGTTCCAGGGCTGAGCGATGCAATAGCATGTCTCCAGCTTTCTGAATCACGCCGCGCAAAGCAGGCGGGGAAGGCTGCTCATACAGAACGCGGCGCAGACGGGCTTTGTTGAAAGGGACAAACGCGCGGCAGGGAATGAGGAGCCTGGCAGAGGGCGAGGTGGGGAGCAGCGTTCCCAGCTCCGGGGATGCTGCGAGGGTCCCCGCGCTGCTAGGACTCAGATGTGCTCCATGCCGCGGGTACTAATCCTGCGGTGGAGCTGAGGTTGTGAGCTCCGCGCAAAGCATGCGGAACAGAGCCGTGGTTCTGGCTGGGATTTTTCAGTCCTAGATTGTACGTTTGCGGATGGTCCTTGCCACCTCCGTCTTCACCTGTTTGGGAAAATTCTCCTATTTTGCCTGCAAGTTGTAGCGCTTTGGTTGCGTTGCACCTCTACTGAAGAAAGCCAGCCGTAGTAAAGCTAGCGAGGAAATAAACCCCCAAAGAAGCTACAATAAGCACCAGGGGGGTGATAAAAAGCTACAGAAACATCTCTGCCTTCTCGGTTTTTCGAGAAAGGTCAATTGACTCCCTGCCACCTTGGAGCCCATAACAAAATCGATGGCACTTAATCTGTAATTTGATTTTTCCATTCAATCAGGGTGGTAAGCATTAGTGTCACTGTAATTTTACGGAGTACCATTAGATAACAGGAGAATATCAAACATGAAGATTATGTGCGGTATCAGTGGCAAAATATTACACCCAGCAATGATTTAGAACAACATTAATGTCTCAGGCATGCTATAAGACATGTCATGAATTGGACAATAAAATGTCTCGTTCTTCAAATAATTACTCACGGGCTGATGTCTGGCTGTTGGGGGGGTGGATCGGCGCCGTGGAACCGAATATCCCGTCTGCAGCCGGTGACCCGCCAGCGCTTCTCCGAAGGCAGGTACCTGCCTTCTCCTGCGGCTAATCCTGCGTGGCCGCGAGGCGGGCAGCTGACGTGGCCAGAGGAGTGGTGGATGCTGCGTGTTTTAAGCAGGTCGATAACAGGATCGGTGTAGACCACGCTTATTTTTGTGTTTAATTCACTGAATAAAATGAAACAGGTAAATCACTCGGAGGAGATGTGAGCTGACCTTAATGGGCACATAAGGCTTGCTTACGGGGGGGGAGCATTTGCCTTGAACCACCCTGGAGGAGCCTCGTTAGAGCATCAGGCGTCTCTCGGGGATGAGAGAAGAGATGAGAGAGATCACGAATGATTACGGCTGCATTTCGGCGCTGGTGTTATCACCTCTGGCTGCCAGCGAGCCTGCCTGCAGCGCTGCCGGCTTCTGCTGGGCTCGCTGCCTGCCCGCTTCGCCTGTGGGCTGAACGTGCGTCGCGGGGGATGCGGCGAAGCAGCTGAGCTGAAGGGGCTGCGGGCAAAACGCCAAAGGGAGGGAGAAAACTTCTGTATCCCTTCTGCTGAGTAAACCACCTTGCAGCACCCCAAGGCACCCGGCAGCGGGGTGCCAGGGTGGGCGGCGTGGGTGCTGCCAGCTGCTGCCTCTTGCTTGTAGTGGGGCTGGAAATAGCCCCAGCAGTACGAGGCAGCCTGCGCCCCGGCACGCAGCCCAAATGTGCGTAAGGGCGCACAAGAGACGTATGCACCCGCGCACCTACGCTACTATATTTCAGCGTCTGTGCCAATTCTGTGCAGCCACCAGATCAGAGGCAGGGTTTTTCTGTGACTAATCTTTATCCTGCTGCACTGCTGCGATGGAGGCGTTGCCGAGCTCTTCGGCTAGCTCTGCCATAGAGGACGTGGCACCTTTCTCCAGAGGAAATGCAGGAGCTCGGCTGTGGGGTGCGTTTTATCTCTCCCGTGGCTGGGGTGGGATGTGGGAGCTCCTGAGCACCCTCAGCCCCGACCCTTCCAGGCCTCTGTGCGAGGAGCAGCGGTGCCGGGGTGGAGCAGGCATTTGGATGGGCGCTTGCGGAGCGCTCTGCCAGCTTCCCGGAATGGCATCCTATGCAAGGCCAGATGAGTCCCCGTGCAGCCTCGCTGCTGGAGCAGCCCCGCTGGCGGACGGGCGCTGGGAAGCGTTCCTCCAGCACGCAGCATCCCTGCCTCTGCAGAAGGAGAAGTAAAGGATCGGGGACCTGGATGACACAGCCATCAACCCTTTTATTGCTACGGAGCGGAATTAATCGCTCGGATCAGCAGAGTCATTGTGGCTTACTGAAAACAAACCAAAGCCAATTATTATTCGAAACTTGTCGGGGGGCCGTGGCTAATCTCATCACGCGCCGAGCAGCAAGGCACCGGGGGAATCTCATGGTGCCGATAAAGTGCTCGGCAGCTGCGCAAAGCAATTACGGTGCAAGTGCTGGGCCGGTCGTGGGGACGCGCTGGGGGCTCAGCCCCTGCCTTGGGGCCAGGCAGGGACTCGCGGCAGGGATGGCCCCAGTTGAGCATTGCCTGCCTGCCTGCCTTTGCAGGGAGCCCCTTCTCGCACCCAGTAGCGCCTGGCAAGGAGGTGCAAGGTGAGGCGAGCGCTCTTCCTCAAGTCCATCCCAGTGCCTTTTCCCATGTAAGCGGCTGCTTGCTGGTGCCTGGTCAATATGCAGCTCTGCCAAAAAAACTCTGCCAGAAGCAAAGGAGTTTGCCGGGGGCTGTGGGACTGGCCCCTCCGTAGGCGCCCCGAGTGGGCAACGTCATCCTCGTGGTCCCTTGCCAGGGACGGTCACCCAGAAGGCATGGGGCACTGCGGAACAAGGATCTCTTGTTCCAGAAGGCGGTAAAAGATATTTATGGGTAGCCATGCAGGCCGTAATCGAATGGCGTTAGTGGCGCTATTTTTTTTTTTTAATAAATCTGAAATCATTCCACAGCTCTCGCTACTGCTTTAAATCGTAACTTGGCTTTTTAAAAGTTTATCGCGCACTAATTCATTCAGCCCGTTCATTTACATTCTGCTGACAGGGTACGAAATTGCTTCTTTTTTCATCCCAGAGAATTCTAACTTGGGCAATTTATGGTGCCTTTTTGATTTCATCAGGATATTTCCTAAACTTCCATGGCAATAAGAAGGCATTTTTCAAGAAGCACCTGAGAGATGGCCGGGCGTTATTTATATCCGTGGTGCACGTGGTATTTGTGAAGGACTTGCCGCGAGTCGCTGGCTCTTGTGCCACGGGCTGGAAGCCACGGGTCGGGGCAGGAGTCCCTCCAGCATCGCTTGACCGTGCTCCCCGGGCAGGCCCTGGAGAGCCCCTTTTTTGCCTTTTTTTGGCCATTGTTGAAAATGCCCACGTGTCGTTCGTCCCCCCTTCCCACCCCGAAGGAGCCCAGAGCCCCCGGGGAGAGCTGGGCGCCCTGGGCACCCGCCACCACCGGCATGTCACTTAGTGCCACGGATGGAGGCCCTTCGGCGCTGCTCCGTGGGGCCGGTATCGTACCGTTACATGCTGAAACGCTGTTATTTCACTCTTCGAAGCGCTGTCAGAGCAAGTCACAGGAGGGATTATTTTTGGCTCTGTTCAGCATAGTTACCTAGCAATTTGCAGGAGGCTTGGTATTACTGGGTAGTTACTCGAGCCGTGCGAGCTGCTTAGCAGCGAGCAATTCATTTGTTGCGTTTGGTTCCTTTTACTGCTCGCAAATAGTCCAGATGCCGGCTTGGAGTCTTACAAATTTGCTCTCTGTTGGAAAGATTTCAGCCCCGTTGCTTGTTTGTGAAATATTTCCTCTGATCGTGGCTTTTGAGGGCTCGCCGCCTGTGATTCCCAAATCACGCCTGGGTTCGGTCCACCGGCGTGACGCAGTGCTGCTTCTCCACCCTGGGAAAGGAAGGGAAAACCGCAACGTATGCGGATGTGAATATTCTGTAGGACATTGCTTGGGAACGTCTTCCGATATTTTGCTTTCACAGTTCTCAGGTTGAAAAGAAATAATGTGCAAACACTTTCCTCTTCTGGCTTCTCGCTGCGTGTGTTCCCATGCACGCACAGCATCGCTGCTTTAATGAGCCATAAATACTGTTTACATTTGGCTTATTATCTCCAAGGTAATTTATGCTTTTTTGCTCATCCAGGGCGTTTACAGGCCTTCTGTTCCCTGCAGAAGTTGAAGCATTGTAATGAAGAATTGTTATCGTTCGGCTAATAAGCAATATTGATTGCTAAAAAGCAAACAAAGTCACTGCCTTCCATCCTCCCAGCATCAAACTGGGAGAGGAAAAGCCCCAGGGAAAATCCCAAGTGGTGCAGAACAGGGAGAATAATGTCCAGGTGGCAAAAAGCCATGGCGCTATGGTGAATTTTCAAGAATCTTAACTGGGAACAAATTAAAGTTACTTCAATTCCATATATAGCGGTACCCATGTTATTAAATTATAGCTAGAAAGAAAGAGAGAAAACCTGCTCTAGACTTCTTCCTCTTACGGGCACCTCCTGTACCGCGGAGGCTCCCGGGTACCAGCTCTGCAGCCCAGCTTTGTGCCCGTCCCGGTGGGTGCCCGGCCAGGCTGGAGGCAGCGGTGGCGATGCTTCTCCCCGCCGCGGGGTCTGCACGTGTTGCCCGCCACCAGCTGCCCGCCTTTCATCCTCATCATCCTCAGCCAGTGGCTCTGGGCGCTCCAACAGCAGCTTAACGAAGGCCACAACGGCGGTTCCCTTCCCTTAGACGCCGCAGCGAGCGGCAAGCCGGCCCCGTGTCGGCGTGGCATCAGGCAGTTCCTCGCCGGCAGCTAGCACCCGACAGCGGAGCCTTGGAGCGCGAGATGCGTTTGCGTACGTCGCAGCACAGACGTGTGCTCGGCGTTTTGCCAGTGGCAGTTTCACCTCCTGACAAAGCCTTTGGTGCGGGCGCTGGCTCAGAGCTAGACTAGCTCGCAAGCGGCTTTCGATCAAGGTGCTGCCTCAACGGGTGCCTGCGCCTCCAGCCAGCCTTGGCATGCTACCGCCAAAGGTCTGGCCCGGCAGATGCAAAAGGGAGGGTTTTGTTGGTGGAGGTTTGGAGGCTGGCGACTTCTCGTGGCTCGGCGCTCACCGGGGCCCGGCACTCGCAGGAGGCTGGGCGCTGCTTGCGCGTCGCCGGGCGGCTGAGCCCGTCCCGGGGCGGCAGCGGTGGGTGGGAGCATCCCCGTCTCCTGGCAGAAGCCTGGCAGCGCGCACGAACCGAGGAAGCGATTACCGTAGCTGAAGGACACTCATTTAATCTCATCACCGTCGCGGCCCTGTGCCTTCTGCAGCGGGCAGCTTTCGCGCGCGATGATGTTATCAGGTACGGGCGCTGCTTTTCAGGGGAAATGTGTTTATGAAGCTTTGCTCCCGCGGCACATAAAAGTTCGTTAGATCTATTATCCTGACCGTTTTGGTCTCCAAAGTGTTGCAGAGAGGACAGAATGAGAGGGATGGTTCTTTCGGAGCTCCAGCGTGTGCTGGATGTTTGCTTTAAATAGAATTAACCATGCAAATTGAATCATGTGAGCATAAATTAGCACTCATTTCGCTGGTGCTCTCGGTATCCTTAACCTACCATTTACCCCAAGACATCTGCTAAGTGCCATTCTTTCAAGTACTTAAACAGCACCTATTGCTACCAAAAAAGCCCCAGCCCCACGGAACAACAGAGCTGCCGGAAAGCCTGTAATTATCATTAAAGGACTATTGTGCTGCTGGCGATGATAAAGCCGGCGGGTGAGGCTTTCCAGGCTGGCTCTCCCGCTTGCCAAGGGGAGGTGGAGCGGAGCTGGGGCCGAAGCCTGCCTCTGCTCCCTTCCGCTGGCTGCTCTGGCAGCCGGCAAGGTCCCGGCACACCGCTACGCTGATTTTTGCCCGAAGCCCGCTTGGTTTCGGCAGGGCCCGTCCCCCGGTGAAGCTCTGCAGGGCGAGGCACCACGCAGCCTGGGCAGGGAGCGACCCAGCACAGCCCGCCTGGACGGCAGCTCCCGGTTGTGCTGGGCTTTGGTGCAAAGAATCGGAAACGTGCTGTCGGAGAAAGGCTGGGCCGGGGCTGGGCTCCCCAGCCAGGATTCCTGCCCGGCGCCAGCCTCGGGGAGGAGACCACGCGTCTGCCGGGAGATTTCCACCTCCACTCTCCTTGCTGGCATCGCTTCCTCCGCAGCCGATAAGGAGAGAGAGGGCCCAGGGCTGCAGTGAGCACGGTGTCGCTCCTCCAAGCCTTCTGCAGCGTGATCTATTATTTACACGGTTATTTAAGCCTTTGTTGTCATAGCTGGGAGAATTAATGCATTAACCTCGCCGAGAAGATGGAGTGCCAGCAGGCTGGAAGCACCCGGCGCTCTGCCCTTCAGCGCGGGTTTGCTTCTGCGCATCGGATCGCAGCTGAAAGCGTGACGGGTGGGGAGGAAGGGCGGAGGGGGATGGCATCGCCGGTGCCTGAGCGGCTCGAAGGGGTCCCACGGGTGCTGGGTCCGCTCCTTGGCCAGGCCCCTCGTGGGAAACGTGGCTGTGATGCTCATCGGCTTCTCGCACGATTCCTGCCCGCTTCCTGCAGCGTGAGAAAATTCATTGTGGCTGGCGTGAATAGAGTTGGACACAATTCCTCCACAGCGGTTATGCAAATTCCCAGCCATAATGATGCATTGTCTCGTGCGATCCCACGAACAGATGGCCCAAAGACAGGCTCAAGATCTGAATTAGTCCTGGGCTCCCGCAACGTAGCTGGGAGCATATGGTCCTTGTAGATTCGTGGTTCAGCCTTAATAGCAAAGTGAACCGTTTTGGAGGAAGAAAAGAAAAAGAAGAGGAGAAAAAACAATATTGCGATGATTCTATAGTACTCAGGCTCTTCTGAGAAGCTGAAACAGTCCCTCCTCAAACTCGTGCGTCCTTCCAGCAACAGATGAAGTTTCGCCATCGATGGTGCATAAAGACGCGAGCAGCTCTTCTCTGCAGAAATACAGATCGCTTGGGTGGGTGCCTGTTCCCGGGCACGTCCCGGGATGGCAGATATCACATCGACGTGGAGGAAAGCCTCCATTCGTAGCAGATGGTTAAGCTGGCTGTCAAGCTCACATTGCCCAAAAGGCTGGCTGGAGCGAACCCGTCCCGCGTGGCACGCTGGTGGGATTTGTGTCTCACGTGGACGTGCCGGAGCTGGACTCTCACCGAGGTCTTGCCTGGGTATCACAGACCACACGTGCGGCGGCCAAAGGCTGGAGGACTCTGGTCTCGTCCTCCGTATGAAAAGCGAGTTGCCGCCATCTCCAGCGCCGATTCCCCTGCAAGGTGGAGAAGCCGGGATGCAGGCAGGGATGCAGGCAGGAGCGCAGTCCCGCTTGCAGCAGCACTGCCTTTTGGCCAGGGCAGCTGCTTCGGCTCCCACAGCATCGCTCCCGTCCGGCGGCACCAGTCTGCGTGGACCGAGCTCAGAGCCCGCTTCAGACCTGTTACTGACGCTACGGCTTCCCGACTGGCTCCGAAAGTACCAGCGGTGGTTTATAATTCCACGTGGCACTTTGTTTTATTGCGAGGCTTTAGGAACTGCTTTGATAGATAGCTTCTCTTCTCCTGTTTGTCATGTCCGTGCTGCAGGATTTATCAGTTGCTGGTTTCCAACTTGGAGCCAGCAAGAGGGGCACCGATTTTGGAAAATGGGGCATCACATCTTCATTTCTTCTGGTTTCGTAAATCCATGAAGTACGGGCTTTCTTCTCTGGTTTATTTCAAGCTAAAGATGTTTTTAAGGCAGCTCATCGGTGCTGCTTGGTATTTCTCTAAGGACCAAATAGGAAAGTAATACATACAGTGAAAGTGCTGACCAGCAATGATTAATTCTGTCAGTTAAATAACAAACAAGGATTACAGAGCGTACGCTGCCGTAACTGCATCCCCTCTGACATCAGGACGGTACCCTTCCCAGCAGCAGATGAGCTCTCACTTCAAGTCCAGAATGCAGCAGTGGGATGAAAAGGGACCTTTTTTCTTTTCCAAAGCTATACTATTTCTAGTCAGTTGCGGGTCTGGGCCCAAATATTTGCCTAGAGCAAATTCTTTCAGTGATCTGAATTAGTGCTCCCCAAGGCTCGTAACTGTGAAAGCGTGCGGAAGGGATTTTGGTGTCTGTGCCGCTGCCGCGTGGTTTCATGGTGCTGCAGAAACGGCCGCGCCAGGAGCGGGCTCTGCCGGCTGCCCCGCCAGGAGCGGAGTAGCTGTGCCGGGGCTGCCCGGCTGCTCCTGCGCTTTTTGCAGTGCTTCCCCCCTTCAAAAATAATAAGTAGCAACCGATATTCCAGCTGATACTTTTATTTCTTTGCCGTGTTTTGCATTAGTGTAAACTGGCTCAGCAGCCCTGCCGGGATTTCCCCGGTACGAGGGCACTCTCGCTCTGGGCAGAGGAGAAACCCAAAATTCAGCGTCTCCGTGAAAATAAACAGCCCCAGGCGCGTGGGGAGCCCCGGGAGGCTTCAGGCGGTGGCGCGGCGGGGCAAAAGCACCGTGCGTTTCGGACGGCGACTGAAATAGGGTGCTGTGGAGCGGGTCCGCCAGTCCTGGTTTCTGTAACTGCGTTTCTGTAACGTCACCTTTCTCTCGTGTGGGTGAACGCAGAGCTTGCTGCTGCAGAGCTTGCTTGCTTGCTGCTGCCCCGGGGTTAGGCGTTAGGATGCTCTCGGAGGAAGCTCAGACCGTTGCGGGGGACATGAGCGACCTTTCATTTCCTTTTAATTACGAAGCGGATTTGTACTGAATTGATCCCGATATTTTCTTGAAGAGGGATGAAAACAAGAGGACAATGCGGTTTCAAAACAGGTCGGATGAACTATCAGGGCAGACGATATTTCATGTGGCAGCGCTGTGAGCTGCTTCACCAGCCTCCGGGCTTCAGGGGAGCTCTCGTCCCCGTGCTGGGCAGACTGGCGGCCGATGACCGGGAGACACCGCGGGGTTTGCACGTCCTGTCCTGCGAACACCTGGTAGAAGGGGTTTTCTGACACCCCCAGCCTCAAAGAGAGCCGGTCTGGGGCTCACCTCACCCCGCCATCCCCTGCCCTCCGGCTGAGGCTGGGCGACCTCTTCCAACCCCATCCGAGGGGTGCGAGCAGTGGTGTGCTCTTCCAGCGCCGCCGGCTGTTTCCCTCGCCGGCAGAAGAGGGCTCGGCAGAAGCAGCCCCTCCTCCCCGCTGCCTTCCCGGGGTCCTGCCGGAGCCGGCGCTCCGCTCTCCCTCCTGCCCGCTGCTGTGATCCGCCGGGCATCGCAGGCCTCCGTCAGGACGGGTCCCCCGGCGCTGACCGCCAGCTCAGCAGCGCTGCCAGCATCTTTGGTTTCCATGGTGACCGCAGGATGCCGTGCTGTGGAGCTGGGTACCGGTGCATGCCACGGCACCGCCAGCTTCTGCTGGTTCCTTCGGGAAGCGGGTGGCCCGAGCTGCTTTGCAGCTGGAGGAGCCCGCGGGAACCCGGGTGCAGGGCACGGTGCATGGCCAGAGCCAGCTGCGGGGGATTTATTTCACGGCCGAGAGTGAGCAGAACGTCTGTGCCGGAAGGGAACACTTGCAACCCTGCAGAGAAGCACAACATACATACATACATATATATATATATATTTTTTTTTTTTTTTTAGCAGGGCAGCAAGACAAATGAGCCCAGCTCTTGGAACCATTCATCTAACTCGTGTGTTCCGGACCCCTATTGCCACGACAACCTTTTCCAAGTAAATTAAGTCCTGCGCCTCGCGCTATTCGCTCTACCGAGCTGTCGTGCTCCCAGGCCCGGCAGCCTGCGGTGGGTTTTTGGGAACCCCGGGGTGAGAGCCGGCTCCGTGCAGGGCGCTCGGCAGGTGGGGCGCGATGCCGAGCGCGGGGCGGCGACCGGTTTGTTTTGGCGTTAGGCAATGGCCCGTCTCTCGTTTCTGCTTGCGTAGGGCCGATACACGCCACGACTGCTGGGAAAACGGCTTTCCCGGACGCCGCCCTTGGAGTGAGAATTTAGGATTTTATCCCCTGCCTGCAGCAGAGACACTTTGGCTGGATGCTCGGGGTGGACCGTGGCCCCACAGTGACTGTGGCCACCCCACGGTGCTGGTCATAGCCCCCGAGCAGCTCCGGCAGCACCGCGACTCCCACCCCCTCGCCCCACGCCTGCCCGAGATGCTGCAGGCAGAGTGAGCGTGCGAGGGGACACAAACTGTTAAAATACCATCCCGGTTTTGTTCTAGGAGCAGTCACTGGTGTATGAGACTCCCTGCTGCCTTCCAGTCACTCTGCTGACGTGCAGCAGAAAAAGCCGAGCAGGCGGGCTGCCGGCTGAGCCTCCGAACGTCCTCCCTGCGCCCGTGGCGGATGGTGCTGCTGCCTCCCTTTCCCAGGCAGTACCTGGCTGTGCCAACGGGAATTATTAATGCTTGGTGCCGCAGGGCAGGGAAAGGCAGGTTACGCCTTTTCCGCCGGTCTTGGGAATCTGCCGATGACTGATGCTCTTAATTTTCATGTTTCTTGCACGTGGGGGCGAGGACGGGCAAGGCCAGCGTGACAGCGAGCACCCCGCGCTGCTGCAGGCTCGCGCGGCCAGGGCTCCCTGTGCTCCTGCTCCCTTTGATATACGCACCTTTCTCTTGCTGTAGATTGTATCTTTTACGGGTGTTGTAACTCACCCCGCTTCTCGCTGGCTGGGGCGAGGAATTCAGCTCTCCTCTGCCTGAATCTGGTCACGGCAGGCTGTGGGGGGAGCTGGTTTTTTAAGGCACACGGACGAGCAAGCGGGTGGGCTCCCTCCCGCTCCTCTGCACGTGCTTTCGGAGCGAGAAATGGGAGTTCAGCCCTCCTTCCCCCCCGCAACTGTCTGCTATGGCTGGAGGGAGGAGGTGGCTGTTGGCATCCACCCCGAGCAGGACCGTGCAGCTCTGCTGCTCGCAGCCCGCAGGAGGGGTTTTAAATAGCGAGCTTCGGCACTCTGCTTATGTAAAGCAAGTCGTTCCCCGCTTCAGCGTTATGCCTGAGCGACGTTGCCTAAAACAAACTCTTTTCGGAGCCAAGATTTTCTATTTCTGTCGCCGCGGCCATGGCAGTGACGGAGTAGCAGGAGGTCTGCAGGACAGTCGTGCCTCAGGGCTGGTTGGCCAGATCTCCACAATGTCAAGGTCCAAGACCATCTTCTTGTTCAAGTGAGGCCTGGAGGTTTGTCCAGCCGGCAAGTCGCCGCTTTCGGACAGTCTCAGCTCCGCCGGTAGATGCGTGATATTTCTTTGTCCGCTTTAACAGGCTGGATTGCCTTGAAACTATTTGCAGCTCAGCTTTAAATGTTAAATAGAAATAGCTCCTCAACAGAAAGTTACTTTCAGGAGCCTGATGAAGCTCCCTGGCTGACCGCAGTGCCCAGGGATGCCTCGGAAGGAAGCACAAGCTGCCCCGTCCTCATGTTGGTCTCATGTTCGTGCTCTCTTGGACTGCGGAAAGCACCAAGAAAAGTCCCAGGCTGTTCCCATCTGGATCCGGGAAGGACTGATCCTGGGCCACGGCTGTCCATACCAGCCCTCGTTGGAGCCCGCGGCACCGTGGCGTGTTCCCGCTGTGCTTTACATCCCCAGCACCTACTGCCGCTCTGGTATGAATGACCCCCCCCGCCCGGGGCTGAGGAACGGCCATTGCAACTGCAAGAGAAGCCGGTGACTTATTACTCTAATAAAAATTTATGCTGCTTATTTGAGCATTCTGCTAAACGGGGTGGAAAGGCGGGATTAATCCACCGCGCGTCGTATTCTGTCAGCATCGCAGCCCCCGTCGACGGGGCATCGCTTCCCTGCCCGTCCCCTCTGCCTGGGAGGACTTGCCTCTCCTGTGGTGGGAGGCTGGATGCTCGCAGCAGGTCTCCGCGGCCTCGCCGCCTCCCTCCCTGGCTGCAGCCAGGCACCGGCACCTCGGCAGATTTCCCGCGCACGTGATCGATGCGCCTCGTTCCCTTATAACAACCCCACAGCCAAAGAAAGGGGATAACGTGTGAAATGCCACACAAACGGCATCCCCGAAGAGCGGTAAAGCGCTAAACTGCTGCTCCTTGTGACAGTCAGATGAGATTTTTGTCTTTAAACGAATAACCCTAGTTAGCAAAGAAGAATATTCACGTGCTGTCACAGTGCGTTGAAGGAATAGATGCGACTCCTTGCAGGCAGCGGGACGTATCCTGCGCCCAGCAGCATCCGCATCCCCGGGCAGCCGGAGCGCACACCGACGGGGAGGAGCCGGATGCGGCACGCTGGCCTCGCTGTCCGTCTGCTGCTGGGAACAGCTTTAATTTGTCCGAGTGCCTCGCGTGAAGCAGCCGAGCAGCCGGACCTTGCACCCAGCAGGGCCGGGTGCTGCCTTGCAGCGCTGGTGCCGCTTTTGGCCCCGCACGCGCACGTTTGCACGGCAGGAGAACGGCAGCGCTTGACTGGGATTTCAGAAGGCTTTATGAACGTTACATAAAGGCGAAGTGCCTGTGCTGCATCCCTGGGACCTTCCCACCCTGGCTGGTGGAAATCTCCAGGAGAGGAGCCCTCGGGTGCAGTGCAGGGAAGAGGACGGGGAAGGCACACGAAGCGCAGAGACAGCGGGAGCATCCTGGCCTCAATGAAGTCGCCTGATGGAGATGCCCGGCGCAGCGCGGTGGAGAGCTCGGTCTCCCTGGCAATGGTTGCCATGCGATAGCTGCTGTGGCACTGCATCCGCCTGACTTCAGTCAAATGCGTTTTTCTTCCCAAGGGAACGCGCTTGTGTCAGAGTCCCCCGGGAGGCACAGGCACTGAGGAGCCCTGCAACGCCACGGCTCGGGGCTGCCGACGGATGGGCCCCTGCTGATGGGGAGAGGGGAAAAAGAGGGAGAGACGTGGGGGTCTGAACCCCAAGGTGGAGCTGCCCCGTGCTCTGCGGCGAAGGCGTGACGTGGATATCGCAGCAGGAATGAACAGCGTCGTGCCCGTACCTTGCCCTTCCACAGTCCTTCCCAGGTCCAAAATCCCGTCCTGCCGTGGAACACGACCGTCAGTCACAGCCCTGCAGCAGATGCAGTTTCCCAGACATAATGTGGCCTGGAAGACGTTTATAACCTATTTTTTGGTGGTTATTCAACCCTTTCAGGTTGATGCCCAAGCTGCAGTTTGTCGCTGCAGTCTCACAGCCTCTTCTGCGCTCCCTAAGTTGAGGGGCCAACAATTTTATAGAAGTGCTTTCTGTCCCCCCAGCAAACAATTAGAGGTACACTGTAAGATAACTCTGCCATTTTAAAAAGAAATCCTTTATAGGAATGTAAGTTCCTCATTTTAAATCCAAATGTTAAAAAAAAAAAAATCCCATTAATGCAAGAAGCTAGTAGAAAACCCGTGGGAAGAAGCAACACCCCCGGATGAACAAGCGCTTTGTCTTTTGACATCCCATGACTAGTTGAGCTCGGAGACGTACACCCATTCATGCTGCGCCGGCACGTAACGCCACGAACGTTGCCGTGAACAATGCCCGGAGCGCAGGGGGTTGCTGAGGCTCCCGCCAGCGCGGGTTTTAACGGGCATTGTGTACGGAGGGGTTCTGGCTTGCAAAAGCGTCTGATCGCGCCTTGAAAATACTCAAGTAAATGTTTAAAATGTTTTGGGAAATATGCACCGGTTGTTCAGAGTAGGCACCCGTGACCGGGCAGAGTTGGGTCCTGAAGACCCGCCTGTGCTGGGGCTGTTGGCTTTATCCGCTCTCAGCGGCGATTAGAGACTTGTCCCGACAGAAATCGCCTGGTCTTTCATAAATCACTTGCATCTGATTTTTGTATCCGCTTTTCCGCATGAACAATAACGTTGAACCGAACGTCAGTCATCAGACAGACATAATTGGATTTGGAAAGTGTTATATTGTGAATTAAGTTGACTGATGGGGAAGTGTCAGTTTTATTAACAATCTTCCTTCAGATGATAATTTTATATCTGTACGGATGAATTACAAGAGTACTTGAAGGCATCAGTTCAAAAAGATGAAGTCATTTTAATAAAGGCTGACTTTCTCTTTCATATCCTTGTTTTTAAATATTTCCTCTCCTTGTGGGAAACTGTATCCAATTAGGAGCCAAAACCAGCGTAAAAAATGCCACGTAATCAAGCCATTAGTTTCCATCCGGACCCCGGGCATGCACCACCGCCGCACAGCAGCTGAGCAGGCAAGCCCTGGCCGGGGACCGGTTGTCTACCGGCAGCTTTGGTTTCCATTTTCCCGGGGTGACCTGGCTCCTGGAGGCGAGCGCTGCGTGTCTGCTTCTTAACGAGAGCAGAGCGTGGTTTCCTCGGCGCGCGCCGAAAATACCTTCGCCCTCGGGGAAGCTCCCCGCCGGGCGCAGCCTTGCAAGGAAGGCGGAGGCGCTGGCCCTGAGCACGGCCCCGGCTCTGGGGTGATGGAGTCAAGCTTCGTCCTGCGATGCTGTGGGATCCGAAAACGTTTTGCTTCGTTTTTTCCCTCTGAACAGCTTTTGCGGTTGTTTTTCGGGTTATTCCCGTGGGGGGAATAGCAAATGGGCTGAATTCTCCGGGCAAGAAGAGCTGGACAACGTGTTCTGCTTCCAAAAAATAGTCTTGAAGAGGAATTCACTGCGATACGGTGCTTGAATAAATCCAAGGATTATACCAGTGCGAAAAAGCTGGAGTTTTGCAGTAAAAACCTGTTTCTGTTGCGCATTATGATACATCGCCGCGTCATACGCAGATAAGACCAAGCAGCGCTCCCAGACACAGACTTGGGATGCAGTTAACGTCTGAACTCACCAGCGCCAAGCCGGGATCGGGCGGAAGGCACCGGCATCTCTTTGCATCCTCTCCCAGTGCGTGTAAAGGAGCGCTCTCTCCTCGCCGTGCACCTTCAGGGTTTATACCATCGCCCTGCCAGTGAGATGCAGGAGGGAGCACACTTCGGGTACCAAGCGCATCGCTGCCGCCTCCCGTTGGCTCATCCCCGGCCTCCGCCTCCTCCTCCCGTTATCCCGGCTCTGGCTGGGTGGGGAGGATGGCAAGCCCGCTGCATCCAGAGAGGCGGCAGCCAGGGAGGGGACGGTCCCGGGCACGCTGCCTGCATCAGAACAGGCTGTCCTGTCACCCCGATTTCTCCATCACATCGACGCCTGCTGATCCCTGTTCTTGGGGTTTCAACGTGAATCTGAGCATTGAAAAAATTTACTTCCTTCCGTTGTGTTTTTCCAGAAGAAAGAAGTGGGGAATGCGGTAAGAAAAGGAGTAAGATGGACAAAACCGAACTCTTGGAAACATCCCCAACTCCCTTCCACTGAAGGAAACTTGTTATTGGCTTTGTTCCATATCTTTCCCAGCACGGAGGTGTTTTTTTCCCCTCGTCGTTTCCAGTCGTAGTACTGCTGAAATCAAAAGGGTTTCGGGTTGATGCGTCAGTGCTCGTGGGGCGGCTCAGAGCCCTCTTCTAAAGATGCAGGTCACCGCTTCATTTCCCTTTTCTGCTTAAGCTTTTTCTAATTAAGAGTGTCTTCATAAATATTTGATGTGCATTTCAGTCGAAATGGAGGTTGTGAGCCATGCCTATTACAAACACCGGTCAATGCAGTCTGCAATCCCGGAGTCACCTTTGACCACTCATTTATCACCGGACAACATCCACTTCGTTACGTCTCTATCGATCAGTTAAATACTTTGTGCTTTATTTAGCCCACCGACAGGAAGGAGTATTGCAGGAACAAAGAACAATCCGGTTAGACTAAAATCTAAGGAAGAAAAATGAGCTGATAAAAGCTGTGCTACGCCCGGCTTCTCTTTCGGGGGGGGCTTTGCAGGATTTGGAGCGGGGTTTGTTTTACTAATGACAAAAATTGGCTGCAGACCTGCAAATCGGTGAGAAACCTCTTTGGCCAAAATTGTAGCGTTCTGCACGTTTGCAAGCGATTATGCGGCATCCCGGGCGAAGGAGAAGAAGGTCTGTGCTTCCCAGGGGAGCGGAGCCCGAGGCACAGTGGGGCTTCAGGGAGCTCTGGGGTTTTGTCCCCAGCTCCTCCGTCTCCGTGCCTCGGCGGCATGCGGTGCCGTTTGCCCGTTTTCCGGCAGCCTCGCCGGGCACAGCGGCTTTCGGAGCTGCGGGAGGCGCTGGGAACCTCCTGGCCCCGCGGGGTGGCCTGATCCGGGCGGCGGGCGCAAGCAGATTTCCAGAGGTGCCTTTGCCCTGTGCTGCGGATCGGAGGAGAAGAGCGAAACCCGCTCTTCTGAATTGCTGTTGTTCTAAAGTGGGTCATCGGAAAACAACAGGCATCGAGCAAAATCCTCCCTGATGGCGTTTTTCCCGGTCATCCGTCTCCCTTCCCCCGTGCTCCTTCTCCCGCAGCAAGGCAGCGAGCTGCTCGCACCCAAGACCCGGGGATGGACCGACGGCCGGGGCAGACCAGCCGGCTCCCAGCCCCGGGTCGAGGCGGCCACAGGCAGGGCCGAGCAGCAGCGCAGCCACCTCTGCGGCGAGCACGGTGCCGGTGCCGCCCCGGTGAGCCCGCTCCCCGGCACAAACCCCCGCTCCCAGCATCGCGGCCCCTTCAAGCAGATGGGACGGGTGACCCCCTTTATTTATATTTTCCTTGGGAGATGAACGGCGAGAGCCGAATGCTGAGTTGGCCAATAATGAGATTAAACACGCCTGCGTGACGCCTTGGGAGCCTCAGCGCTGTGCCGAAGGGCTAAGTGCTATTATTGCTATCTAAACCGCTGCTATTGCTGGGATATAAACCCCCGCGTTTGCGGAGACCCGTCCCGACCTGCCGTTAGAAATAGAAAGGCGCTCCATCCGTCGGAGGATGCTATCAGACATGCCCACCACTTTTCCCCCTCGCGAAAGGGATCCCAGATTTCAAAGCAAAATTAGAATTCCGGTTGTTCTTTGGTGAAGATCTGAATCTCTGTCTTCTGCCGAAACGGTTTTGTGCTGAAATGGTTTGAAGTCAGATGCTTTAGCGGCACAGAGAGCGTGAGGCCGGATTTGCATGTGAAATGAATCACGCCTGATGTGATTAAAAATGCCATAAAGGTTGAACTGAAGACTTTTTTTGTTACTTACTATTAAAGTTTTTCAGTAATTTTCCACCTCCTCAGATGAGCGTTGTTCAGATGAACTGAAGAGAAACTTTCTCTGCGATTCATTACTGAGGGGTCTGAGGGGAATTCTTCATTTTTCAGTGAAAAAGCAAAGCTAAAAATAAAGGTTTTTCCATCAGATAAGTATTTTTGTAGAAGCTGAGATTTTGGGAAACACGAGGGCAGCATTTTATCTTGTGAGTTGTCGGTGGTAACTAATTAGGAAAGGGAGAGGGCGAAGGTAGAGCCCCTCTACCTTCTCCTCCAGCAGGCACCGGCGTGAGCAGCGCACCCGCTCTGAGCGCTGGGAGACGCAGGCGCGTTGCCCCCGCAGCCACTTTCCGTGCCGTGGGAGACGAGGTCGGGACCCGCCTTCCGAGTCTGCTGCATTTGGGGACTTTGGCAAAACAGAAGGTTGCGGTGCTCGGGCACGGGGGGGCCGTTCAGAGCCGCTCCGGGCACCACGAGGGACCAGGAGGCCGGACTGGGTTTGCGTTGCTCCACGTCGATGTTTCAGCATTTGAGCGTTGCCAGTGTGACCGTTTGGAAAAGCAACCGCTGGGCTCAGCCACGGCGATGAAGAGCTGACGCGCGCTTTCCCAGCCATCTCTGGCACCATTAGCACGAGGCTGTTGCCAGCCCCGGAGCCAAATGCAAACAACCGAGGTTTGCACGGCGCCTGTCCATCCCTGCACAACTGGCCGGCACAAACGTGTCTCGAGGCCCAGGAGCAGCTGCCGCCCTTATCTCCATCCCACCCGTACCTCCATCCCACCCGCATCTCCATCCCACCCGCATCTCCATCCCACCTGCATCTCCATCCCACCCGCACCTCCATCCCACCCGCATCTCCATCCCACCCGCACCTCCATCCCACCCGCATCTCCATCCCACCGCATCCTCATCCCACCCACATCCCCGTGCCCACGGACACAGCAGTTAGTCCCTGAGGAAAGATTATTTGCATGATTAAAAAAAAGGGGGGAGGAACATCACAGGCAGCAAACCACGTTCCTTAACCGCGCTCTTATGAAACAGACGTATGTCAGCATATGTCTTAATATGAGCATCTATACCAATGATAGCAGAATCAGTCAGTGGCTGGAAGAAAAAAGGAGATATCTCTCCATCTGCGTAGATGCGGGGCTGAAATCATATTTGTATGTAAATGTGGTTTTTCTAAACGCACGCTAACTTACCAGTTGCTACAGGAGATATTGCGTATTCATAGCAGAAGAGCTTTTTACCAGAACAGGAGTTTTCGAAAGTACTTTGCATGTTTTTTTCCTTTTTCTCCCAGTGTCGGAGTTTGACTAACACATTGAAAATTAAAAAATAATTGAAACAGATCATATGCAACTCAGCAGGGGCATTATTTTCCGGTGAGTGGCAAGGGAACAGTGGAGCGGTAATGCGCGGCTTTTGTAGCCTTGTCACTTTGATGAATTCTTTAGTACCATCAGCGGCAGCGCGGGGAGACTCGGGCTTCGCGCCGCCTCTCCCGTCGGGGAGATGCCAGCTGGAGCGGCAGCGCGGGCTGGACTCAGGGAGCCTCGTTCCGGAGAACAACGTATGTGTTTTCCGCTAATCAGCAATATACTTTTTCCTTGCGAACACAAATTGGAGATGGGAAAGCGTCGTTAGAAGGAGCACTGGTTCGTGCCCGCGCTTTCCCCCCGGAGCGGACCCTTTGGTCATCCGCTTGCGGAGGAAAGGCCTGGTAAAGGCTCCCCTCCATCCCATCCCATCCATCCCATCCCATCCCATCCCATCCCATCCCACGCGACGTCAACGGCTTTGTGTAAAAGAAACCCCCAAAGCAGTGAAGCGTGGGGCATCGGAGCGGGGCGATCAGTGCGAGCAAAGATCGACCTTCTAATTAACCACGGATGCTATTCCCCCTGTCCATGCCTTCGCCCGATTTGTCCGCTCTGGGATGCCCAGGGCCAAGTCCACCTCAGGCGTTACCTTGCTCGGCGTCGGTCGCGAAGCGTTAACCCCCGTGACGGTCTGCGGGGCGAGCGCGTCTCTGCGGGGCACCGGCTCCTCGCCACGCCGGCGGCGGGTTGAGCCTGCAACTCCGCGTGGGCAACCGCGAACAGCGGCTCCCGGCAGAGCTCCCGGCCGCGCCTGGCGGTGCCGTTTTCCGCCAGCACATTCTGCAAAAACAACCCCCCATCTCCTGAAGGCGCGGAGCAAACAAACACGGGGCTACGGGGCCGGGGGCGGCCGAGCTGGGGCGGTCCCGGGGCCCCTGATGGGCTCCCGGCTCTGCCGGGGACGGCTGCCCAGGGAAAATAAAAACAAATCATGGCTTGGAATCATATCTGCCTGCGAACGTTTCCATACCACATCTGCTGCTTTGAATTAGGACCTGAATATTCATCTCCAAAATGTATAATTTATACTTACAGCAGACAATTCATAATTTAAGTGTTATTGCTCTAAATTAAGTATAACGTTTAAGCTGGCTGCGGACCAGATAACTAAAACCAAGATACCATGAAGAAGGGAACCCGCTCTCTCGGCGGCTCCCGCCGCAGGGTCCCAACTGGATGTCGATACCCGAGCGCGTGCCCCGTCCGGAGCAGAGCAGGACCCGGCTGCGTGCGATGCCCCGGCCAGCGCCTCTCCCTCCTCTGACGGCAGTCGTTAGAGACAGAAACAAAAAAAAGTCAGAAATGAAGAAGGAAAATTAAACATGAAAATTTAATTAAATCACCCTTTGATCACTCTCTGTGGAATGGACTTAGTTCAGAACATTATTTGTTGGAGAGCAATAATAGCTTCTAATTAGGATAGGATTCAATGTGAAATGAGGTTTTGTTTGGTTTTTTTTAAATCAACCCCGTTTTCCCCTACACAAATCAACAAGACTCCGTGCACATTACCGGCTAAATATTATTAAAATTGTATTTTATAGCCCGGTTACTTGCCATTGTTTATCCATTTGAAATTCCTGGTTTAAAGTCAACACAGAAATGCCATCGAAGCGGGCGACGGAGCGGCAGTTTGTGCCTGTATTGCAAGAAGCGGGCGCGGGGTGCGGCTGTGCGACTCGCCCGGCCGGCGAGGCTGAGGAAGAGCGTTTTCCCCCACGAAGTCACCCATCCTCTCTGCGGGTGCTGCTGTGCTGGGGTGGCCGGCGCGGCGTGCGCAGCCCTGTCCCCAGGGACCAGCCCGCCCAGGCGGGACGAGGGGCCGGGAAGCTGGAAGAGCCGGGGACGGTGGAGAGCGCGGCAGGCGGCACGCTGCCTCCCGGCCCGGTGAAGAGCGGAGACTTTGGGTGGCAGTCATCCTCATCTGCCAGGCTTTGGCTCCCGTACAGTAAATCCCCTGAAAGAGCGGCCACGGCTGCCTCGGCTTTGTGAATGAGGCCCTTAAAGATTTGCATATATCATAATAAATGTGAGTCATAACCAGCCAGCATTTAAAACGCTCACCGAAAGAAAGAACCAAATATCCCCATTAGAGCTTTTATCCCCTGCTATTTCATATCACAATAAAATGTCAAAAGGAAAAGAGAAGCAGATTTCTGATATTATTACTTTGAACTTTTCTTGGCTATACTCCCCTGAAGCATGACATTTACTGAGGAGAGGAAAAAAAGAAGAGGCTGGAATATCTCCTTAATCATCTTTATTTCAGCGCTGTGGCATTGAGTGGCCAGACCTCGCCTCCTGCCTGTACGGGAGCGGTGAGCCGGGGTGGCACTGCGGCCCGGGCACCCTGCCTTTCCCCCCGGCACCCGCTGGGGACCCGGCACCTCCGGGCTGCTCTGCCTGGGCGCAGCCAAAGAGGAGCAAGGGGCAAAATTATTATTGTTGTTATTATCATTGTCACTGTCACCGTTATCAATATCAACATTAATATTAATATAATAACACGTGGTATAGTATAGCATAGCATGGTATAGTATGGTAATAACAACATTTAATGCTTTCCAAGGCGTCAGCTGGCCGAGCCTGTTGCGCTCCCGGGAGGAGCAGCACTAAGAGCCGGTCCCCGGGTGCGCTGGCACAGCCATCCTGATGGCTCTGTCCTAGCCGTGCCCCTGAGGTCTGGCTCTGCCATGGGATTTACACCGCGGCGTAAAGGTGTCTCCAGGGGATTACAAATGAATTCGGTTTGTAAAAAAATTATAAGTCATTAAAAGTTCATAGTGAAAGGACAAGTGTGAATAGATGTCATAAAAAAGTTAGAAGAATAAAGTGTTTCTTCCATCGAAAGCTTTTACGAGTCCATTTAAGAAATCCATTTTAACTGTATTTTAATTTCATTTATGGACCTCGTAAAGGCAAATAGCGTCAGGGAGATTCACAAAGGTGGGGCACTGACACCGCATAGGACTTCCATTTCGGAAAAACCCACTTTTTGCCAGGAGCCGACAGGGACTGAGCTTCCAGGGCCTTTGCCGGCGGGGAGCGGGGCGGCCAGGGGTATCCCACTGCCCCGGCACTGCGGGTGCCGGGGACACCGAGCAGCAGCTACCATCTTCGGTGGCCTACGATGGGCAGCTGAGGAGGAATTGAAGAACAAAGTTGGAAAGCGAAGCCCACAGGCCAGGGTGTAAGGAGCTTCTCGTGGGCTTGAAGGGACCTTGCAACAACCCTGAAGATGAAATCTTGACCGCCGTGTAGGGATGCCCGGAGCTTTGGCGTTCCCGCCGGGTGCCAGCGGCTCTGCTCCCCGGGGGCTTCAAAGCGGCTCCTCCCGGCGCTCCCCGCAGAGCGACTCCCCGGCGGAAGGCTTGTTTTCCACCCGCTTGCCAGGAATATTCAAAGCCGGGCTGCGCTGCCAGGTTGCATAAATCACCGGAGCTCGTCTCCCTTCCCTGCGCCCCGGCTGGCGGAGGCGATCGACCGAAGTCTCAATTTCACGTCACATTTTCATTCCAAATTTGCTGGGGTGCTGCTTTGTTTTGCAAATCCAAAGGTACGCCCGCCGAGCGTTGGGGCGCGCGAGCTGTTTCTGTGTTGCCACCCTGCCAACAGCCAAACCGTGGCAAGGTTTTCCAAAAGTGAATACTAAGAGGGTGAGGGGCTAGATGGAGCGAGGCTATTTGATAAATAGATCGATCTCGCGTGGTGAGAAGGAACGGGAATTAACACGCACGGGCATTATTTGGCAGCGTTTGCCCTCTCCTTCCCCTGCCAGGCAGCTTCTCTCCTCCTGCAGCCGAGGAGCCGGTCGGTGCTGCCCGGAGGAGGGGGCTTAGGGGCTGTGCTGCCAATTCGGACGGGTCCCGCCATGCCTCGCACCCCGCTTGAGGCAGGGAGAGAATTCGGGGATCCCTGGGCCGTTTCTTTTCCCTCGGAGAGCACGTGGCATTGTAAATAATTTCCATTTTAGTTTTGCAAAGCTCCTTGAACAGCAGGCAGTGTCCGGCCGTCAGCTTTGGAGGGCTGTTTGCACGGATGGCTCCCATATTCCCTTTTCCAGAGGCTGAACTCCACTCCCTCGTGCTGCTGCTTTGCCTTCGGTCCCGGTGCTGATGCTGCTGGGGCGACTTCGATCTACGTAAGTGAATCCAAATCTCTGCATTTAATTTTCATGTGAACATAGCAGGGTTATATCCTGGCACAGCGAGGGTCCAGAGGCGGGACGGGGAATTTCCAACAGGCAGCAGCATGAACGACCTTACCGGAGGTACCTGGAGAAGGAAGTTCTCAGAGCAGTGCTTTCCCTCTGCGCTCTGGGCAGCTTTCAGGGTGATTAAAAGAAAAAAAATAACCAAAGCTACCGGCACTGAAGAATCTCCTGCGATCAGCATTCAGCTACGAGCGAGGACCCGGCAGAAGAACGTGTTGACCTGCTCCTTCGAAAAGACAGAAGCAGGCAGGAGCGCTGCCGAGGAGATGCTGCACGTGGGGCTCCGGCTTTGCGCACACGATGCCAGAGGCGGTGCGAATCCTTCTCCAAAACTCAGCCCCAGAGCTGAACCGGCAAAGGGCCGCGTCGAGCCGCCGAGCCGCGGCAGCGCCGGGGCGTCCTGCCCACGCCGGGGCCGCTGGGGTCTGCTGGCTGCGCGGGGGCAAAGGCAGGGAGGGGAGCGTGCGCTCCGCGGAGCGGGAGGAAAGGTGTTGTTATGGTAACAAATGACTTGTATTCTCCAAAGGAAGCACGATTTCGGTTTAATAGGGGGAAAACGCAGGGAAGAAGAAAAGGATAATATTTCAAAAAAGTTTAATGAGACATGAATTGTACACGCTCGTTCTCTGGAGTGTGTAATGGCTCAAGAGGGAGGGCGAGTGGCGTTTACAACCCGTCTCACGCGCCGAGCGGGGCGAGCAGCGCCTGCCGAGCAGCCAAACTTCGAGGCGCCCGCTCGGCTCCTCCGACGCCGGCAAGCCGCCTCAGCCAGGCCGCCCCGGGAGATTCGGTTCACTCTAAAGCCTCAGCCTCTACCAAAAGGTGCTGCTCATCCAACGGTGCCACGGGGAAGCCAGAGCCGAGGCACCCTACGTAGGAAAGTCAGGCGAAGGGGAGCACCCAAGCAACGCCATGGAGCAGCTTCCCTGGGGGGACGATGCTCTGCAGGCAGTGGGGGGGAAGCAGAGCTGCCCTCACCCCGCCTGCCCGCTCGCCACGGCCCCCTGCTCCGGGAGCATCCCTCCAGCGCGGCACAGCCGTGCCCGTGCCGGTGCGGCCAGCGCCAGCCTGGGCTGCCCGGGCTTCCCTCGCGGAGCACTGCACCGGCTCCTGCCTTCGTATCCTCCACCCGGCAGTGCTGATTTGCCGAGGAAAGGCGGTGGTTTGATAAGGAACACAAGAATTAGGAATGTGCCAGAAACTAGGTATTAATAGAAGCGCTATTAGAGAATTTATGGATGATTTAAGATGCAGCCCATTCTGCTAGTGAATGCCTCGTCTGTCTAAGAGCAGTAATTGCCTATTATCTAGCAGCTTCTAATGTGCTTGGCTCGTGCCGGCATGACACGCGAAGATGCTGCACGTATTTAAAGAGCGAAAGCCGATTCAAAGGACCTGCTTGTAATTTTAAGCACAAGAATCCAATAAAATTTAAATGGCAGCTGGGAGGTGAAAAAGCAAACGGCAGATGCCAGGCATCAAATCAATAAACAGGTAAGTGCCCCGTAGCACGGAGGTGGGCGCAGCTCTCGGTAGCTGCTTAAGCTGCAGAAGACAGTTCTGCTTATCTTTACGACGGGTAAATTTTACCCCTCCCTTACTACATGCCGCTTATTTGGTGCCCCGTAGCAAAGACAGTTTCATTGATCAAACAGAAGCCAGTTAATGGCTAAAAGAACATGAAAAATAATGTAACACCGAGCAAGCCCGCGAGTGTCCTCCTTGTTTATCTGCACGTACGTCTTTTGAAATAAACCAATTTGATTTTTTTCATGCTACTGCGGAACCTTTTTGCTCTTTGAAGTGCACCAATCTACCAGAGAAGCCGTAATTTCTGGATCGGGGGGTAAGCATCCTCGCTGCTCCGCCGGCTGCTTTGTGTGCCAGGCCCCGCTTCCGAGCGGGAGGAGTGTGACGCTGAGCGCGGGCTGGCCCGCAGAGACGATGCTCGGGGGAATATCAACCAGCTCGGTCCTGCTCCGACGCTCCGCAGCTGAGCTGACCCCCGAATGCCCGTTTCTCGCGCCGAGGACGGAGTGAAAGGAGCCGGTGGACGGAGAGCCAGACCCACGCTCACCCCGTGCCAGCCAGCCCTGGACCTCCCTGCCCGCAGACACAAACCCTCCTCCTCTGCCGCGACCTGCTGCTGCCGAGCCCGACGCTGCCGCTGCTGCCGAGTCGCCCTCGTGCCTGCGACGGAGCCCCCTCAGTGCCTGCCTGCCTGCCTGCCTGCCTGCCTGCCTGCCGCAACCACAGTGCACAGACCGCCACGGCAGAGGTTTTTCACATCTGCTGAAAGGAATCTTTCGGTGGCAAAAAGCTTTCTTGGCGGTGGAGGGAAAGTTCCTGCTGTTCAGCTTGCAGGGCTCTAGCTCGCTCTGCGAAGAATGAATGCCTTTTGAATACCAGCCACAGCAGCCGCGAAGCGCGTTGGGCTGTCTTCTCGGTGGCTTTTAATTTATAGCGCCTGCACTTTGACGTGTTGATCTTCGTGATCGCGCAAGGAATTGGATTTGATGCAGATTTATTTGTTCTAATTTGTGCCTCCTGTTAGTTATCACTGCAGCATCGTAGGCTGTGGATGGGTTTTGTTCAGCCATCCCAATTAAAGCCTGCAAAGTGCAAATACACACAAGAGCAGCTGGAAATACGATGAGCAAAGAGGCAAACAAGCCAAACCCCACTGTGACTGCAAAGCCCGAGCCGTTTTGGTGCGAGTTTCACCGAGCGGAACTTCGGCGGTAGAGTCGGCTCCGTTCATTTTCCAGGAGCCGCTCCTCCTGCCCCTCTGCCGGCGTGGAATTGCCTTCCCACCGCCCTGCCGCCCTGCTACGAGCCCGCCCGCGTCGGCCGGCAGCCGTGCCCGATTCGGTGTCAAAATTATTGCATGTGATCCAGCGCCGGCACAGGCGCCGGGCGGCCGGGGCGGGCGGCGGGGACCCCTCCGGGAGGGCGCAGCGGGGGGCTCAGCTGGGATCCGGCCCCCGGGGCTGCACTGCGACCCAGCTCCCCTGCCGCCTCTGCCTTGCTGACGAGAAGACCGTGCTAACGGCAGTGCTCACGCTGCTCGCGCCCGTGAAATATTGCGAGATGTTTCTCCTGAGCTGCAGTGTCCGTTCTGCCGCCCTGGCCATCTTCCCGCTCAGGTTATTATATCCTGCCTCCCGCCCGTCCCCTGCAGTCTCGGTTATTTAGAGCCTCATTTTCGGAGGGCTGAGCACCGGCGATTCCAGCTGACTTCAGTCTCCTTGTCTGCAAAAAAGGGGACAATGAGAGCGACCTCCTTTATAGAGCGCTTGGAGATTTGCTGATCAACAGCTCCATCCAGGAGGTCAGACTTAGCGATAATGATTCAGAGTAAAGACAAAAGGGCTTTGAGCTTTTCAGTAGCCGTCCCTTTCTGGCTCGTGTGTAATTTTTTCCCCTCTGAGCGGCACCCGCAGCCTCCAGGTCCCGGGCCCGTGCCGTCCCTGCTCCCTTGGCTCTGGGGCCGAGCCGGTGCCGGAGCGTGGCGGTCCTCAGCTGCTGCCTCAGGAGAGCAGAAAGGGTCCTCCTCGGGCTGGAAATGCCGAGAGTCCGTCATTTCTCTCGGTGTCGTTAATTGCCCATGGTGCTATCAGAAAAAAAGGCCTTCAGTTTTAATTGGAGCGTGTCTAGCTTTAATTCCCATCCGTCGGTTCTCGCAACACTCCTCTGTACCTGGAAGCCCTGCAGTGCTGTCCCTCCCACGCAGGTCCTCGTGCAAAGGGGCCGAGTCGTCCCTCAGGCTTCTTCGAATAAGCTCAATAGACTGAGCTCTTTAATTTCCTTTGGGGGAGAGATTTTTCCAGCCCTCAACTCATTTTTGCCTGCCTTTTCTCCACGAAGCAGCCTGCCTTCTTTCAGTGGAGCGTTTGCTCTGTTTCTGTTGCCATCAGGCAGGATTTTCTTTTCTCCTTTTTAAAGAAGCCTATGTTCTCCTCGCAGGTGGCACTATAGAAATTCATAAATAAATAACAATACCATTGAATGGCTCTGGCGGGTCACGCCATCGTACCTGGTTCTCCAGAGTTCAGAAGCACTGGGGGTCTGCCCCCCTCCCGAGGCAGGCTCTGAGCATCGAGCAGAGCATCGCAGGCTCTGCCTGACCCGGGCGCGCCTGCCCGTCCCGGGGAAACCACAGCTCCCCGTCGTGCGCCGGTTACCGCCACCGATGTAATCTCGCTCCCTCCGGCCTCCCGTTGTGCCCAGAAGTGACAATGACATGGCAATCAATGGCAATGATCTCCCAAGTAGCCCGGCTGATAAACACGCTCTCAAGGCTGCCGCGAGCATGTCTGAGCGGCTCGCTCTGAATAAATTGGGTTTGATGTATACAACGCGAGGTGTATATACTTTTAAATTTATTCCTTCAATTCCCGTCGCTTCTCGACCCCTGCTGCTGTGGAGGTAGATGGGAGTGCTGATGAGCTCCCTAACGAGCTGCCGGGGCATGTCCACGCCTGGCAGCTCCTGCCACCGCGGGGACAAGGGGGACCCGGCCGCAGGAGCCGAGCACCCACCTTCGCAGCCACGCATCGCCGCGGCTGCCGGGGTTGTGCCTCCGCTCCCTGCGGCTCGGGACCGAAGGACCCGTACCCCTGTGTGCTCAGCACACATTTGCTGTCAGGATACCTCTCCCCCGTGATGGAGAGCCTGTGTAAAAGCAGCTGACAGCGGTGATCCCGTCTGTTTAAAATCAGGTCAAACGCTTGCATTCACGTTGCAGCGTTGAGCAAAAATTGGGCTTTAATGACTCCACCAAGGCTGCAGTACAAAGCAGCAGCAGCAGCAGCGGGGGGAGCACCGTGGTTTTCCCCCATCGGCCGGGCTGCCGTGCCGCTTACCCAGATGGCAAACCTCTGAACCCGGGCGATCTGCGAGCTGGGGCGGCTGCGGCTGCAGGCGGTGAGTGAGGGGCTTCGGGAGCTGGAGCTGGAGCTGGGCTGCTTCCCAGCCGGCGATGGTTAGGGCCAGGCATCGCACCGAGGTAGCAACGCTGCCAGCCTCATTCGGCTGAACGTTTTGTTTGTGTTTGCTCTGTTTGTGGAGTACGTATGAAAAAGGAATACAAAGGTGCTAATCATATTTGGTCCTGAACGTGAATCTGCCGCAAGTGTAAACTGTACAGCAAGTGGAGGGGAAAGTTTTACAGGAAAGCAGGTTTTCGCTTCAGCCAGGGGGCTATAACTAAAGCTCGGCTCTGAAAACCTCAACGGGCTTCACGGTCTGAAGCCTGACCAGAGCGAAGCAGGCGTGCGTGGAGGGACGGGGACGAGAGGCTGCCCGCAGCAAGTGTGCGGAGCCCAGCCGGCGCCTCCGGCCCCCCCGGGGCTGCGTGCCGGGGTGCAGCTCCTCGGCGGGCACCCGAGCGCGGGGCCGCGCTGCTGCGGCAGCCTCCGGTGCGGTTTGCGCGCTGGCCTCCTGGTCCCCTCTGTCCTCGTCCTGTGCTTGACCTGCTGCTTGCAGCTTTACGTAGAAACATGGTGTTTGCACAAGGGAGGTGAGAAAGCCCGGCTCCCTGCCTCCCCCGTCCCCCAGGTCCTTCCGTGCAGGTACCCATCATCTCCTTTGTTTGGCTGCCTTAATTGAGCTCGCTATTTATAGCTGATTATTGGAACCAGGTCGAACTCATCGCGGTGCGATTTCCATAAGGAGACGGGCAGCGAGTCACTGCCAGTCCCCCCAGCCCGCCCCAGCGCTGGGTGGCAGCGCGCGGGGCTGCGCTCGCTCGGGGGGACGCGCGCGCGCCGGGCCCCGCCGTCCCTCTCTTTGGCACTGCTACTGCCTTGCATCTGCCCGGCGAGAACGCCTCTTAAACCCGAGGTCAGCCTTTGATTTCCAGTTGTGTTCTGCAGAAAATATACATTAGCCTTTTGATCCCCAAAGCGGGCTTTTGAGAAGAACTGCAGTAAAGTCTTCAGGATGCGAATCCTGAGCTGCCTAATTACGCTCCTGGTAACATAATGAATGGCTGCAGCCAGCCGTTCTTGCCGGGTCTCCACGTACTTCAGCCGCCGTTTAACACAATCATTTTCTTTTGCCGGCTATAAATATGTTTGAATCCTCTGACCTCGTGAGCCGGCATTATTCTCGGAGGCAGAACTGTTTCTTACTCCGTGGCTCGTAGGTTAGCTTTGGCCTTGAAGCTCCCCGGCCCCTGACAAGTGCGTGAAGCCCAATTTACAAAGTAAACGAGACAGCGGCAGCAGACCTTGGAGGGAGGCTGGGCAGCGGAGCAGCCCGCCCTTCCGACTCCAGCTCCCGCTGGCACCTCGGTTTTCGGGTGACGATTAGCAAACGATCGTGCCCATGGGCGTTGCTGCTGTGGCCGCGGCGCGCGCGTGGGCTGTCGCGATCCCGAAAGCCACGAGGAACCCGTCCTCCCACGGTGGGGACGCCCGACGCTGGTATGCGGACGTTGGCAAACTCGTTGCTCGCGCATCCCTGCGGAGGCCTGAGAGTCGCTGCCCGCGGGCGCAGCTCGTCCGGGGCGGGAAACAACCCTACCCAGCGTGCGCTGCCTGCTCCTGCCTGCGTCCAGTACCGTGCTCTCCCTCCACCCGCGGCAATTTGCTTGCATAAATAATTAAGACTGTACTCTCCTATGACTTGCTCCTCACGTTCACCCCTAATCCCAGCGTTTTGCCAAAAACGTGTTTCTGATTAATCGCTTCTGTTTTACAGTAGCTCTTAGCTGTACAGCCACTTACTAGCGAACTTATTCCCGTTCGGATGTTCTGCTGATGGTGACCTTGTCCCTAAACCCCTCTCTACTGCTTTTCCCTATGAAATCACCGCGCTGTAACGGTGCTAGAGTGGAAAGAATTTACTGCTTAAATAATTTATCTAGATTCAGTACAGAAAGTCTTTTGAGGAGATTCATCAGCTAATAAAGAAAATTGATTCTGGAAGCCAAAGTCAATACGGGGTTAGAGAAAAGCCACCTCCTGCCATGGGCTCCCTTCCAGAAGCCTCCGCCGCCACATCTGGCTCGCGCTGCCACATCTGGCTCGCACCACCACGCGCCTCCCGAGCACCGCTGCCTTTCCCAAATGGGATCGGATCTGCCTCCCCACCTGCCAACCCTCGGGCACCTTTTTTCCGAAGTCCCGTGTTTCTGTAGCTCGACAAGGCATCGCTCAGCCTGCCGTGGAACGGAGAGCACAGAGGGTGATGCACGTGGCAAAATGCGATGCCACGGGACGATAGCACCTGGGCACGAAGGTGACGCAGCTCCTCGGGGGAGCTGCTCCGTCTCCAATTTTGGAAGATGGTCCAAGCACAAGCCGGATCCTTCTGAGCTCAGCGACGAGACCCTGCTCGTGCAAAGCTGCTGCCTGGCACCGATTTTGTCATTGTCGGGTCTGACGGGCGGGTGCCTGCAGAGGCTCAAGGTGAGAGCGATGCACGGGGCCGAGAGGGAGGCAGGGGCGATGCTGGAAATCCGGAGCGAGCAGCAGGGCAGCGATGCCCCTTCCCCAGCCGGCTGCCCCGGCCCCCTCTGCGCCGCAGGACAAGCCCTCTGCCCACCCTTCTCTGGTTTTGAGGGGATATTTCTCCTCTGTGCAATCTGGAAGAGAAGTACAACTAAATTTAAGAAATGGAAGCATCCGGAAAATGGCTCAAACTGGCGCTCAGAAAGGGAGGTGGGAAGCGATGCTATGACTGGGGACGCAGAGGAAGGAGATGGGGCACCTTTCGTGCCAGCCCACGGAAGATGAAAAATAGCCAGAGGAAAGAGAGAGAAAAGAAAATTTGGCAGAAACGTTTGGCCATCTGGCTGCTTTGTACTTCATGTGTGTTTCTCCATATGTTGCACGTACATGTGTTTGTTTACCCCCGTGCACTTTGCATGCCAGCGATAGTCTCCAGCCCATCAAAATTATCTTGCAAAAGACTGAGGAGCTTCAGGCACGCTGTCCTTCCCTCGGCTGTTCCTCAAAGCCATTGATGCAAACCGCCTTGATCGCCTCGAAAAATGAAAGCCGTCTTTGCCCTGACGCGGCTTTTGCCCTCCCCGAGCTCTCCTAGCGAGCCGTGAAGCATGAGGTGTGCAGAACGGCAAGCGGTCGGTGGGCTCAGCCACTTCACCGCAAGCCAGCCGACATTTGCCGGGGAGGGAACCACTCTCGCTGTCTCCACCGCCTCTGCTGGAACCCGTGTACCAACGGATAATTCCGGCGCCCTTACAGCTACCCCCAGCACATCCCTCCCTCCTTGCTTAATGGGAAAGGGCGTTTCAGCGCCCGGCTCAGGCAGCGTGCCGCGGGCGAGGAGCCGGCAGCCGAGCGGCCGGCGGTAACCCAAGGGGTTTCCCGGTATCGCTCCTGCCCCTCCAGCCGGGCAGGGAGGCTGGGGCTGCCGGGCGCGGGGGGCTCGGGGGTCTGCTGCCCTCTTGAAGCCGGGGAGATCAGACCTGAAGGTGAAGTCGAGTGCAAAAGTGGGAACGTAGAGGAAAAAAAATCCCAAGTCATTGCAATCGTTACAACTGAACGAGTGTCTCCACGTGCCAAGCCTGCTCTCCCAGCGTGATTTAAGCTGAAAATTCAGAACCATTTCCTGGTACAAATCATTCGAGCGGGATGAAACAATCAATGGGAGATATAATCTGCGACTCGTCTCTGCAGCCAAAAACACCTCATCTGTGAACACAAACTCATTAGGAGCGTGATTAATGGGGTCCGAAGGCAGGAGTCGGGGGTAGCAAAGCTATCTGCAAGCTCTGCCCTCTGCTTAACCCGCGCAAACGGTGCCGTGCCGAACGGCAGCAGCCCCACTCTGCCAAAGCCGCGGCATCCAAGCTCGCTGATGGAGCCGGTGGAGGGACAAGGAGCTCTGCATCGCGTTAGCTGCCTCAAAAGTGGTGCAATGTTTTAGTTTCCCTGCAGCTTTTTCTTCCCTTGCTGGAGGGAAGAAATGTTGCACTCGCCGGAGCCGAGGGGAACAGCCAGACCACTCTGGTGGCAGGAAAAGCGACCCCGGCCTGTCAAAGATAGAAACAACAACCAAAAACGGTCTCAGAAGAGCAGGACCAACTGTGGAAAGACACAAAAAGAGGAGAAACGTGATTGCAATCACTAGATGACAGATGCAGGGCGCTCTGCCCGGGGCCGGCGTCCCTGCCGCGCCGGAGTGGGGAGCCAGCAGTTTCCCTGTGCCGTGAGGTCCCTGGAGCCCAGCCATTTTCAGCATTGGCGAAACTTGTAGTCAGGAGGGACCTGATCTGGTTTCTCTTCTGAATCGCCGGCTTGATTAGATGTGTCAAAAGTGCACTTTGAGGAACAAAGCTCCTCTTCCCGCTGCGACCTTTCTTACGCCGGCGTAAGAAACGACCCAAAGCCTCTCGGTTTCCTTGTCCAGCGCTGATCCTGGCTCAGCACCAGCCTGGGCTGCCTCCGGGCTGCTTCCCGGCCCGGCTCGGCAGTTAGCCGCCGCTCTGCTCCCCTTGGCCGCTGCGGAGCCTCGCCCGGCGATGCCAGCACCCTTGCTTTCCCCCTGCTCTGACCGGCGTGCGCTCCTTCTCCCTTCCCATCCGCCGTGGGAGATCCCTGGTACAAACCCTCCTGGGATGCAGGAGGGGAAGGCACAGCCCTGCTGCCTGCCCTGCTGCCTGCCCTGCTGCCTGCAGACCCCCGGCTCCGTCCTCTACCCTGGGGCTCGGCGGGACACGGCAGCGCCGAGCCATGGGAGCAGTCAGCAGCGCAAGGATGGGCAAGGTCAAGCAGGCTTAGAGGAGCGAAAAGGGGGGAAGATTTTAGGAATATGGTTGAAATAGGGAGGGAATTAATTCTGGAGATGCCACGGAAATGATAGCCCATAAAGTTAATGAGATACTGCTGAAGAAAGGGTAAACAATTAGGACTATTAGCTGCAAAGATAAACCAAGACCCAGTGCCCTCAGAAACACTGAAACTAATTAAATTGAAAATTACAACATGGGAGTACAAAAACAAAAGCAAAGAAATTGAGAGAAAGAATTAACTGGCTTAATATCATGTTGATAATATTATTAGCGACAGGAAGCAGGGATTGTAGGAACAAAGCTGTTTATTCTCACACTCTTTCACTGAAGGCAGGCGGCGAGGGACTCGGGGCAGGCGGGAGGGGACCCGCAGCTCCGGGGGTGCTGCCTGGGGTCCCGGCCCAGCGCTGTGGCCCCTCGCGGAGGTGGTTAGAGCATCCCGGCGCCCTCCCCGCTGCCAGCGCCGGTGCCGTCCCGCCGCGCCGGGCGGGAGCTCGGGCTCATCTGCCCTTCCAGGGCCCTCGCCAGCCGCGGCCTGGGAGAGACCTCCAGAAGAGTCATTAGCGCTCCAATAATTGGTTCCATTTAAAGGGATTAGAGCCAAATTAACTTTGTGGTTCGCCACCCAGAAATAATCCTATTTTAAGTGGACAGATTCTTCCGTAGCGTCCAAGGAGACTATGAATGGGTGACGTACTGCTTGAGTGAATTCTCCACAGTGAAGGGGGCTCCCGGTCCTTCCCTGAGGGGACCTCCGGCGTGGCCAAAACTCATCTAATTGGGGTTGATGAGGTGGGGGGGCTGACATGTTAGCAACGGTTTCAGCCGGCATCCCAGCGTGGGTGACAAACAGAGGAAGAAAACCCAGGCGGAGAACGATGAAAGGACGCTTCAGGCAGGAATCTTGTGCAGCGGGGAGGGAAAGGAGACAAAATCAATCCGGCCGTTTGCAGAGCGCTCGCTCCCAAAGCCAGCTGGCCCTGCCCGGCCGTGCCGTGGGAGCACGGAGGCATAAGCCGTTTCTCCCAGCCGCCGTCCCCTTCCCCGGTAATTGCGAGGGGATTAACTCACTCGATGGAAGATTGCAGAGCAGATTTCCGCGTGTCTGAGATGCTCTGTGAGAACATCAACAAAGTGGATGCAAAGGCAGCGACGGCCGCGGTTTGGCTTTGCATCGCTCACAGCTCCTGACTGCGGGGAGGCTCTGGCATGAGCCCTGGGCTAAAACCCGGCGGTTGCGCGGATCAGTGCATGGCTCCAGCTGATAAAACAGGCATCTTACTTTTGTGCTTTTACCCATTCTGGTAAAGTTGTCTCTCCCGCTGCCTCGCAAACCCTGTGTTCAGACACGTGCGGCTCCTCTAGAAAATGATGTTTCCTCCCTTCCCAGGTTTGAGAGACTTAGCGCTGGGTTTGAAGCCATACGCAATGTTTCTAAGACCCTTACGCGCTTTTCAAGAGCAGAGATAAAGCCAAGGAAAAGGCAGCTGATATGCTAGAAATGAAGCGAAAGCTGAGAAGTTTGGGAAGGCAGAAAGGGTCTGCAAGTCTGGGTCGAGTTTATCGCTTGGTTCCATCCAAATGCTTCGGCGGCTGGAGGTCAGCAAGCGCGCACGGTCCAGGCCCAGGAGCCCGCAGCGTTATCAGAGGCAGAGCAGCGGGAGGGGAAGGCAGCACGGCAGAGCCGCTGCCGCGGCGGTGGACGAGCCGCTCCTGCCCCGTCGGGCCGGGTGCCCTCGCGTGCGAAGTCTGCGATCCTTGTCATCTGGCGACGGCGAGCAAAGTCTCTTCTTACGGTCGTTTCATTATGACGCTTCATTTCTTCTGCAGAAGCAATTACGTTCTATGGGTGGAAAGCAATCTCGGAGCCGTACGATTGTTCTTGCTATGCCACCAGCTCCTCGGCTGGCGGCTGCCGCTGCCTGCGCTCCCACTGCCGCGGGAACAGCAATCGGGGCGCGGGCGCCAGCGGCACGGGCTGTGCCTGCCTGCGCCAGGACCGACCAGAGACTTTGCCAGCGGGAAGATAACCCCGTCCACTGGGCAAATACTTACCTGAGAGGGGGCGCGTATCGCATCCGAAGGACGGCTCTACAAGGGCTGAGCAAACGCTCGGTGACCTCTGGGAACGAACAAAATCGATAACGCGCCCCTGGGCTGGGCTCCTTTGTTGTCTGTTTTCATCACTGAGTTCTCTAATTATTCAGGAAACACAGCAGCAACGTGCACGGTTTGGGCTTTGTTTATTATTTCTTACACCGTCTTCACCTAACAAAAGGAATCAACGCTAACACATGTAATTTTCTATTTCTTATAGGCTAACAAAAAGTTACTTCTTCATCCGGTTAAATGACTCTGGTAGGAAATACAAGGTTTTTTCCTAGCCAGTGGCCCAATCTGCACAGGTATTGAGGGGCTCTAATTATAAAACGTCTGAAGCAATTAGGCACCTTGCGGCCGTCAACCATTAGTTTGTCGTGAAGAGTAGTCTACTTAACAATGTTTCCCCCATAATTAAAAGTAGCGTATCGAGGGTTATAGTGCTGGGAAAGCAACTGCCAAGGCAAAGGAAAGAATTGCCCGTGGATTTGCACGGGCTCCATGTCAGGATACCACCACGCGAAGGACCTGGAAAGGCGCCGAGCACATCCAGGACCGTGCAACATTCGTGGGGGGCCGGCGAGGGCCGTTGCTGCCGGCTGCAGCTCCGGTGTGAGAGGTCTGGCGGGAGGCGGTGGAGAAAGCGGTGACTGCTGTCTGGATGGCATCCGTCGGGGATCGTCCTGGCTTTGGTTTTCAAGGCTTGAAGGAAATGAACTGCGGCAATAGCAAGGAGCCGGGGCAGCTGGCGATGGCACCGCCGGGCGCTGCGCGGCACTCAGGCTCGGCAGGACGGGATGCCCGAACGGGCAGCAGGGCGGCCTCAAAGCTGATGCGTCGCAGCAGCTCGTTAGAGTGTCAGGACGTTTGCGGAGCCAAATGCCGCTCGGAGCCGCGGACGAGCATCTCCGAGTAGGTATGGCGTGATATACGCTGCCCATCAAGAGGCAGCCGGCGCTGAGGTGCACACAGGGCTCCGCTTGCCATCCAGTTGTTGGCTTTTAATGGATATAAATGGTTACCTTCAGCGCTGGAAAAAGCTGAATAGCTACAAATATTACCGATACCTTAAGGGTGCACTGGGCCTCATTATCCTTGGGTAATCGAGGTTATGCGGAGCTCTTCTCCTTTATCTGTCACTGTCTCTCTCGGCAATGTGCTGAAGCAGAGAAACCTCGAGGATGAATTGCCCGGGAAGCTGGAGAAGGGCCGGGACCCCGAAACCTCGCCGGGCGGAGGGAGCACCCGCATCCTGCCTTGCTGCGGGCACAGCTCCCGGCCTCGGCTGGAGGGACGGAGGGAGCCCTCCCGTGCAGCCCGTGCATAATTGGTTTCAATTAGGTCTCTGCAGGTAGTTACTTACTTGGCACGTTTCCTTTCTCTCGGTCTTCACGAATCACCGGCAAAAAGCCAGTGACGTTTTCAAATGGATCCACAGTTATTTCTGAATTTCTCCGGGAAACACAGCAATTTGTACTGCGTGTGCTGAGTCGGTATCGCACGGGAGAGTTGCTTTTCCTTCCCCGGGTAAACATCTACCTACATGCTACCCATCGCTATTCCGGAGAGCTACAGAAACAGCCCTTCGGTAAACAAACTCAATACTAGCGAGGCTACCGCCGGCAGTGAATTTCAGGGGGTTTATCGCTCCGGCGAAGCCGGCTGTGTTGGGGAATCCCACAAGCCACGCGCGGCTCTTCCCGCTTGTCGGTGGGAGTTACCTCGCAGCCCAAGTCCTCTATTTTACAACTGAATCTAGAATGCAACATTTGCAAGCACCAAATGCACGAGCGTTCAAGCTGAGAATTGGCTTTCTGAAAGTATTCTTACTAATGAAACTGAGGCCGTAAAATATTCCTGGAAAGTGCTTATGTCAAATGATGTTTTTCATGTTCTCTCAAATTTGCTTTCCCTTCCTAAGGAATACTCAGACTTTCAAGTCCTCCCCTCCTTTTTCCCCCCTCTGCTTGCAGTGTAGGAGTTGGGTTTGTAAGGAGGAGTAAGGCGGTGTGCTGTATGCATAATTACAGAGCAGCGCGTCCACAGATCTTCTTACCAACATCCCTGAACATATTGAGCTGCGGTTTTGCACTGAAACATTCAAACAGATTCAGAAAGCTCCAACTCTGTTTACTTCTTCATTAAAAGGCGGGAAAAAAGCAGAGTTTCAGAGTTTCATTTATTTATCTACTCATTATCAGAGTAGATAAATAGTTGACGGAGGTCAAATCCCCGTCCCAAAGCAGCGTGTGATGTCTGCCGGGCAGGAGTCGGGACACACAGCTCCCCCGGGCCCCGGCAGATGCCGTGTGCGTCCCGGGTCACGGCTGCCTCTTCACCGATCGCTTCCAGGTTGTTGCAATGATCATCGAAAACCACGTCTCTGTAGAAAAGCGATGCCATTGCGGAGTCAGTCCAAGCCCAGCTCCTCGGCTCACATTTTTACTATAGGCAGGAAAACCATTAAGATGATGAAATGACCTCAAATTGCTATTGCTGGATTATTTAATCTGGCCAGGCTCCTTTCAACTCTCAGCCACCATAAAAGAAGACAAATTGCCTGTCTGGTGTTTAAAGGTTTTGGAATATAGGACAGCATCGATTTTGTGTATCTGGAAAGGTGACGTGCCCTGGGCTTGCCAGCGAGCCGAGGGTTTTGATGACAAAGCATCCTTTGGTGCTGATCCTCCCCACTGATACCGCGCATCCCGCTTCCGCTCCAGAGCGAGCGGCTGGCGGCCATCATGGATAACCCAGGGAACAGGGAAGGGGAAAGAGGTGGGATGAGATGAGGGGGAGGAAAGCATCAGCTCCCTGCGCTCTCTGCTGTCACTGGCCCTCGCTGCCCGCCCTGCCCGGCTCTCACCTGGGCTGGCTGGGACCCGGCGTGGCTCCGCGGGGCCCCTCCGTGCCCGCTGCTCCTCCGAGCAGCCGACGTGTCCGGCCCCATCGCCTTCCCGACGAGCCGAGCTGACGGAGCGCTCTGCCTCTCCCCGGGGAGCGTTATTTCCAGTCCTTGACTCAAAGGGCATAAGCGCTCCCAGTTTCAGGCATTTATCGAGCCCGGAGGGCAGCCTGGTCCCTGCGGTGCTGGGCTCGCGCCGCGGTCGCCTCCTGCTCTCCCAGCGCCGTGGCGATTCTCGCGCCGACCTCGCCGCCACCGAAACGGAGGGGAAAGTCTCCATCCCCCCGCTCCCCCGGCGAGCTGCTGGGGCCGCCAGCCCGGAGGAGAGCCAAAATTGCCCTCTGGGACTACTTCCCCCCTCCAAGAGCCCCCGGGCAGGGGGATGCGGGGCCGGGCACCCCGGCTGCCCCCGCTCGCCCTGCGGTGTGCCAGTGGGGTTCCTGGCTTTTGCGTGCCTATAAAGCAGGGCGATGACACCCCCGATCTAGTTTAGGCGTAAAATCAAACTAATTCGTTGTTCACGTTTCCTTCCACAAATTCCCAGGAATAGCCCACAACGGGGAAGCTACGGAGGAAAAAGTGATTAATTCTCGGTGGCACATTTAAACACCGTTTTTATTACAGTTCAGCCTTTTCCCGCACTTTGCCCTTTTCTGATTCATTCTTGCTCTTTTGAGGTGGAACGAGGCTGATGTTTTGCAGCTCCCCTTTCTCCAGAGGAGTTTTTAACTCTTGATTTGCCGTTGTAGCTGCGTCGGTGAACGGAGCCTTTCCCGCTGCACCCACAGACACTGGGATGCTCCGGGGATGCTCCCTGGGAGCGGCAGCACGCTCTGCTCTTCCAGCACGGGACTTTGCTGCCCTGCTGGATCCAGCCTGGGCACGACGGGGTGCAATGGGGTGCAGTGGGGTGCAGTTGGGCCAGGGCCGTCCCCGGCCGAGCCGCTGGCCCCCCCGGCTCCGCCACGCAGCGCCCGTTTTACAACGCAGCGCAACAAAAGCTGAAATGTACTGGAAATAATTCTACTATCAAACGCATTCAGCTCTGTTTGTTTGCTTTTAAATTAACATTGGGGACGAAATGATTCACTGAACTACAAAGAGATCCTCGACTTGACAAGAATCGCAGGCAGGATTTCTTCCCCTTTCAGTTATCAGAGGAAGAAACATTTCAACATCTTGTCTGCTCGGCGCAAGAGAAATAGTTTTGTACTCTATGCCTGGGAAATGAGGAGCTTATCAAAAAAATCTCAGGCATCAGAGGGACGAGATGGCAGAGGCACGGATGAGGCTCCTTTCCTCTCCGCTGTGCGTAACCCTGGAGCTGCTGCGGGGAAGGACAGGTCTCTGAAGCAGCACAGGGCCGCTTTTATTAACTGCCAGTGTCCGTGATTAAGGGCATGGATCCCGCAAAAGCCAGAGCAGAAGGAGCAGCGGCACTAACAGGGTGCTCGGGGCCAGCACTGCAGCCCGGAGCCAAAGAACGGCGGAAAAGGGAAGGGTTCTCAGGGATTTTCCTGCAGAGGCAAGGCAGGGAATGGCCCGGAGGTGCAGGGAGAGGAGCGGGCAGCGGGGTCCGTGCCCGGCCGGGCTGCCCGTGCCCCCATCGCCCCATGCCCTGCGTGCGGGTCCCTCGGAGGTCGCTCACCCCTCCTCCCCGCGCAGCATCCTCTCAGCCCAAGCAGGAAAAGCTTCTCCCCGCTCCCTGCCTCCCGCCCGGCTTGAAGCCCTGCCAGCAGCCTACAGCAGGGGTATTCAGGGTGCCTCCAGACACGAGGCATGCGGTACGCAGGGACAGCGGTAAGGATTAGGAGCTGCTTTAGGGAATGATTAGGAGCTGCGGCAAAGCAAGCACGGGTGGATAAGCCGGACTAGTCAGAGCGCATAAGCCTAGAGTCATAATCAGACACGGGGAGAGGAGCCGTGACCTTGAAAGCATTCGGGAAGAGGACTTCTGATTAGGAGGCAAAAGGGCCAGGAGTTGTTTAACCTGTTTCGAAAAGGCGTTAAACTGCCCCGGATGACTTTACTGCCAAGAAGATTTGGAGGACGAGCTGACGAGCTTTAGCAAAGCCGAGCGAGCGAGAAGAGAGGCCGGGCTGGAAACGAGGGCACGCTGCTCTACGGCCGGCTCCGGCCCCAAGTCCTCGGGGCTGCCCCTGCCACCGGCCAGGGCCGGGCACGAGGTTAACGGCGGATCAGAAACAGCTCCCGAGAATTCACCGGCAGCCTGCCGAGGAGCGGGAGCGTCCGACAGCTCCGTTTGCAGGACAGGCTCCTGCGCAGCAAATATTTCTAGAGCTGGAAAAGGCGTTTAACTCGGGGAAGAGACTGGTGAGGCTTTACTTCTGGGAAAGCCAAACAGAAAGATGGATGTCAAGGAAAGGCTCCAGGAGAACATCAGGCCACAAGTCATAAATTTCCGAACCGTTTTAGTGCGCAAATCCTTTTAATTTTGGCGCCTTGGGACCGAACACGAAACGAAGCTCGGAGAACTAAATAAGCCAGAGGAACTACAAATTTCTCTCGGTTGGTTGCCCTTCAGGTAGGAAGCTCCAGGCGCTGGTTCTCCGGCTGTGCAGGGGGCTTCCAGGAGCGCCCCGGCTTGCGACGGCATCTCTCGCACGCCGCCGACACGTCCTCTGCGGGCGGGCTTCGGTGGAAAGCCAACGTTCGGAGAGTCGCCAACGCGGGCAAGAAGCTGAGGGACGTGGAAGTCTAAGCTTTAGGTCAATTTTTATTTCTTTTTAATTGAGCTGGTTTGCTAATTCCGGTTTGAAAGCTTCTGACTTTTCCAGAGTCAACAAGGTTACTCGACGATCACGCTCTCCGGTTCCATCAGGTCTCTTCCAGCCACTTAATGAAAACAAATGCCACCCGGGACAAGGGCCATCCTTCATACTTGTCTTCTGGGGCCCCGAGAATGGGCTTGCTTTAGACTTCTTTTTATACATGTTATTGCAACAAATGAACCAAATTATATCCTGGCTGCTCCCAGATACATCTAATTCCCAAACCGTAATGGAGCTGTTTCTGGTCTCTGGTCATTAATCCTATTAGTGTCAGCCTTTGCATCTGGTCCTGGGCGCGTGAAATTCAAGTTACTCCGGGAGGGCGCGAAGTAAAAGCTCTTGGAAGCAGTTTCCTGCATCAGGGCTCTGAAGGGCAGGAGCGGGGCTTAGCGGCCAATTAACGGTAGCTAATTACCTCTGGCCTGGGCTTTGCCCAAGTACCTGAGGGTGCTGGCCCGGCGGCGGCGGTGGAGGGGTGCGGGAGGGAGGGTTAGTCCCCGTTTAGGAAGTTTGCCATCCCAGCTTTGTACCAAAATCCAGCGTTTTGGCCGGTGAAATGCAATCGCCTTTTAAAAGCAGAGAATTAAAGCTTCCTAGGCGGCTCATGGCAGACCCTGAACAGGAGAAAAGCACGGAGAAGCCAGGCAGCGGGAGGGGATGTTTGTGCAATAAGCCAGTCCTAAGCCTGTGCAGGCAAGCAAATAAGAGATGATGAGAATCAATTGGTTTGCAGCAGGACCTCGACTGCAGCAGCTCATATTTCCAGCAGCATCAAACTTCATTCACTCCTAAAGACCTCCAAACTTGAAGACCATTTTTTTCCCCTCAGTATTCAAGTGCTGGCACAGTCTCTGGCTTGCCAGCCCCGCGGGTACCGGGGCGATGAATGAGTGCAGCATGAAACAAATTGGAAACAACAGCTTACTTTTATTGTGAGATTAAAAAAAGAAGACAAGGGGAGAGCGGAGGAGTGAAAACTCTGCAGCTCAGGCTGGAAGTAACAGAAAGCAGCAGAGATATCTGAAGCAGGTAACTGCAGAGACGGGTGTCTCGGCTCCATGCCTGGCACACAAATCCTGCGGCTGCTTGCTTGTCCGTCCGTCTGTCCGCAGCCTCACACACTCGCCCTTGTGCAAAGCGTGCACGCACGCTCCGCGGCGCGTGAATTCATCCTGTCCCGCAGAAGCGACTCTCACGGTAACTCACAAAGCCAGCCCTCCGTCCCTGGAGAAGGGCCGTCCGTGCCCCGAGCAGGGTGCTGCCAGACCACGGCCACGGCGCGGCTGCCGCCGGCCGGGTGGCACTGACTCCAGATGCAACCGGGCATCCCGGTGAAGACACCCACGGGGGAACGCCGAGCCGCCAGCCCTGCCCTGTCCTTGCCGGCTCGGCAGCCCCGCTCGCCTCGTTGCTGCTCGCCTGGAAAACAACAGCATGTGCGGCAGGAAAAACATATTTACTGCTTCGGTTGGGGCGGAGACCAAATATTTTGGTGTTTCTCCCAAACTTGTGACTTTTGGCGTTCTTCTGAGAGTGTTTACTTCCTCCCTGCGCTGAAAACAGCGAGACGCGTCAAGCAGCAGCAGGAGCAGAGAGGGGACAAGGATACATGAAGCGGCTAGCGTGAGAACGTGAAGATGTTTTTTCTGGCTGTTTCGGAGGCAGCGAGCCAGGCTCGGAGGAGAGCTGCGCCGGATGGGACGCTGGCTGTCACCTCTCCATCCATGCGACTCGGCTGGTGGGCACGGGGAGGGGGGAAAGAGGCCGGGAGCCTCGCAGGGCGATACGTGACGCTGCCGGGACACCGATGCCTCGCTGTGCTCGGGATAGAGCAGCCGGCGGCTGGGGAGAAAGCCACGTCCTTTTGCCGGAGGACGGTGCCAGCAAGAGCGGCGGTGTGCCGGGGATGTTGGCCCCGGGCGGGGGCAGCCGGGGCGGGCGCTGCCTTCGCCGGCACAGCGAGCTGCTCCGGGGCTGCTGGCGAGAGGTTTTTACCCTTGAGCACTTGTTTTGCTTTTGTTCTCTGGAGCAAGACACCTGCTTTTCCCACAAACAAAGCCATAAATTGTCGTGCAAGCAGGTTTCAAGGGGAAGAAAAAGCGGAGCTGGGATGACAGCGACGGGGAGTTGTGTGAGGAGGTGAACTACTTGAAATATGGCTGAAAACTTCCACGCCGTAAATATATTTCTGATCACAGCGAATAAATCATCGTAATTATTCTATAAATAAGGGGAAGGCTGGCTGTACAGTACCTGACTTTTTTCTACAGGCCTCTGGAGCAAATTTGTTAGCATCTTAAAATAAACTATTCGCTCCAGATAGTTTGTTTGTACTCTCCAGGCTGAATTGTCTTCTCATTCATTTTTCATCGCCTTCGGTTTGGTTGTTGGGAATGGTTTTGTGCTTTTTTCCCTGTCCGGCTCTGACAAAGAGATGCTGGGGGGAGAGCGCGTTTAAAAACCAACCAGAAAGCGCTTGCTTTTCTTCTGTGCCGTGAGGGGTCTTGACAGCAGAGATCAAAGTTTCCTTCCACATCCCCCCGGGCTGGCTAACGTCCGCGTTTGCCTCTCGGCTGGGCGAAGGATAAGCTGGAGCAGGGAACACGCCGGATCACGGTTATCCCACGGTGTGGAGCCGCATGCCCGAGCATCCCAGCCTGCCTGCACCCAAACCGGAGACCTGCCCGTCCACCGCTCCCTCTGTGGTGATAAAGACCACGAGATCTAAGCCACAAACGCAGAAGGGATGTGTACCACGTAAAGGGTAATTCTGCTTTCATCCTGGCAGCTACGGGAAGTCGTGTCTGGCTGCGGGGGAAGAGGGGACTCGGCTGGGCGGTGAAACCCGCGCGGATTTTTTCCCTCGACATGTAAATGACAGCTTTCACGACCATTTTTGCCTCAGTATCTTCTCTGCAGCCAGTCGCTGTTCCCGCTGGAAGAAGCCTCTCCGGGAAGCAGGGAGTGCCAAGCAGCCCACGGCGCTGATGCCAAGCAGGGAGCGGGTCCTGAGCCACGTGTCAAACGTGTGGGAAAACGCAGACGTGGAGCCCGGCGCAGAAGGACCGAGGTTTCCATTCCCCGTTTGCTCCAGCTATTACTGGGGGAGACCAGAGGTCCTGACTGGTGAGAGCCGCGGCAGGCGCAGCCCGTGCTGGGCGGTGATGGAGAACAGCCGGGGAGCATCGCCGCCTCAGATGTCAAATCCTAGGTATTTCATTTCGGGTTTCTTTCGTGGGAAAATTATCAGTCAACTCCGCTTATATTTAAAGTGGCTGTTACAGGGAAAGCTGGCACACATGCAGAAACTCGTTCCTGTAGCCCTCCCGGTTGCGGGGAAGGAGCCGCAGGGTTTCCGAGTTTAATCTGAGGCCGGGAGTCCCGCAGCCTCACGTCACCCAGCGCCTGCCCGCGAACCTATTGCTGTAAGAGAGTTTTATGAGCGATAACGGCGGTATCGGTCCGCGATGAGACAAGCCGTCTTGCATCAGGTTTTATCCCGGGCAGAGGTGAAGGATGCCGAACGCCCTTGCAGCCGGGGGGTGAGCCCAGTTCCCTGCGGATACGCCGCATTCAGGCGGGTCTCCAGCCCGGCGTTCAGCCCCCCGGCCTCCCCAGAGCGCTCCGTGCCAGGGAGGCCTCTGTTTAATGGCTTTTCCACAGGGCTATAAACTCGCAACACACCGTTTTTTCCCTTTTATGGATCAACATTACTAATTTATTGGCAGTTTACTATTTGGAAATGTTCTCATATAAATTAACGGGGAGGTAATGCTAAACCTCAGTCCCTGGGGGAGGAGAAAGCCAAACAAAGACCACGCTCCCTGCGCTCAAGAAAGGCAGCCCGTTAAATCATCCCCTTTGCTCTGCAGAGGCCGTCGCTCCGAGGGCAGAAGCGGCACGGAGGAGTACCAGAGCTTGGGCTCCGGTTCTGCCAGGCCTTCCTGCGGGCCCCGTACTGAGGAGCCAGCCCGGCTCTGATGCCCGGGGCGCGCAGGTTGGCATTCGGCGGTCCTACAGGACTTGCTCCTCTCCAGCTCCTGGGTCTGCACGGTCTTCCTTCATAACTTCCGCGGGGAAGTACGCACCCCGACTGTACTTTCTGTAGCGCTTTTCAGGCGTGCAGACATCTCAAGACGCTCAAGACCGAGCATTTAGTTGTACGCCAGAGGAAGAAGCGCCCTACTCGGACACCTTCAGTCGCCGCTGCGAACCGGCAGCGTCCCGCGGGCCGCGGCGCGTGGCACAAATATATATGCACTTGTGTCAACTAAATGGCGTAGGAGATCTGCGCGTTCCTTCGCTAGACGCAGACAAATCTCTCTTGAGAAGAGGGGACAAGGAGCTGTTCTGTGCGTGTGAAGGAGGAGGAGGAGGAGGAGGAGCGGTTTTTTCAGAGGCACGAGCCGTTATTAAAGACTGCTCCTTCATCTCACGCGCTTCAGGAGCCAAAATGGAAGTTATCTATCCGCCCCAAAAACGAGCGCCTCCCAGCATCTCCCGCTTGGTGAGAGGTTTCCCAGTCCCGCGCGCGAGCTGGGACCTGGAGGAGGGATAACTGCCGCCGCTGCCGGGGCCGGGGCTCCCTCGGCATCCCCCGCAGCCGGGGCAGGGCTTGAAGCGACGGAGCCGAAGGGGAACGTTGTGTTAATTTGCACGCGCCTCCTTTCATTTTAGAAAGCTGTCGCCGTTTATGAGAAGAGCTTATTGAGTTAAATCACTTCTCCCGCAGTAATATAAAAATGCTGCGGCTCAGGAATACTGACATGCATGAGGGTCGGGCTCACTTTTCTTGCTGAGCAGATGAGGAACAGGAATGATTATTTTGTATCACTTTACAAAAGAGACCTTACTGTAATATACCTGCTGTGCATTGATAAATAGCACCAGCAGATAATAAGGGCCTTAGGCAAGGAGCAAGGAAGAAAAAAGGCTTTCCAGCATGTGAACACAAATGCTTTAAATGTGAACTAAATTGGCCTGATCATTCCTCGGATTTGCAAAATTAAACCGTGCCCAATTGTCAACATCACTGAGATTTATGAGACAAATATAGCCAAAGCAAAGGGAATCTATAACAGCCCTGCTAGAGACGCTTGCAGGGTTTAAGCAGCACGTACCGTTTATGAAACCAAGTGCTGTAATTTTGTTATCCTCCGTACCACCTCCCAGCAACGGAGAGCCGGAAAAGTTCACCAGCCAGGGCTGCACGGGAGATGAGAACACCGGCACCAGAGCTGGAAAGAAGCTGGCCTTAGCATCAGGCCTCCGCTCCTAGGAAAACCCCTTTACGCAAGGAACCGTAGGGCTGGACCCACGCGTACCATGCAGCACCATCAAGGTGAAAAACCCGTAATTCAGCGTGAACGAGTGTCCTAGGAAGCAGCCCGCCGCAGACACGCTGGAGAGTGATGGGAGAACCTGCGCGGGGAAATCACAAAGCCGGTAGCCCGCTCCTTCAAGCTTTGCCAAGCGCTGGGTTTGCTAACGCCGTCTCTTTCTGCTAGGGGCCACGGTTTTAAATCGGCAGCTGCTCCGCGCCACGTAGCTGCCGTGCGGTCACTGGGAACTGGAAGTTAGTGACATCAAAATCATCTTCGCTATTGCCCTGACTACACCTCATTTACCCGGAGCCCTCAGGCTCCTGCCATAGCTTGAACCCCGGCTCCTGCAGAGGTTCGGAAAGAATACCAGTCTTGCTGCATTTCTCTTCTCGGATTTGTTTACCTTATCCTATTTAGCGAGCCGGGGCTGGATTAGCTTTTCTTTCCCTGCGAGGAGCAGTGCGAAGCATTGCACCCTGTGACGGCACCTCTCCTGTGCAAGGCAGAGGAGACCTCTGCTTTAGATTCACGTCTCCGGGTTGTTAATGTCTCCCAGCCGACAGCCACCGCGCGAAGGAGAGCCACCTTGCTTCACCTTGCAGCAGCTAGATGGGAAACCATGGCAATGCTGAAGCCGGTGTCACCTTCCTAATGATGCCAAGGACTTCTCAGCAGAGTTAACGAAGGCAGGTTACCTCTCGAGCCGTTAAAAGCACAGTTTCCAGTCTCCTGCAAGTGCTGCTTCTCAGGCGTTTGCTTTTGACCCCAGCTGGTACCCCTGCAGCCCCTTGCCTGCCCAACCCCCCTGGGCTCTCCAGCCCCTGCCTGCCCTGCCGGCTCGGTAGCAGAGGTGCCGGCAGCCGCGCAGCAGAGGGGGCGAGGGCTCGGCGTGCCAGAGGTGAAGGCAGCCAAGAGCTGACCGTGCCTCCATCAAAACAGAAGGTACCTGAGCACGACGCGTGGGGCGAGCAGGCGGATTCCTGATGCCCGCGCTGCAGGCAATTAAGCTGCTCAGATACTCCTCTGTCCTCAGGGTCCTGCTTCAGGGTCAGGGCGGCGCAGCCAGCCAGGAGGCTGGGGGATGCGAGCTAGGAAGCCAGTTAGAGGGAGATGATTGATCTGAGCTCATGCCTATCAGCCGTGCTGGAACGGAGGCAGAGCCAGAGGAGCTCCATCTACACGGTGCCGCGCTGCATTCGGGGTACTTGGGCCTGGAGGTGTCTTGCCGGAGGAGCTTGTCCCGCTCCTAGCCCATTTAGAGGCAAGCTGCGAATCAGGACATCCCCCCCTGCCCTCAGCTCAACCAGGGGCCCATAAATTTCTTAAGCAAGCGCTTGAAATAAGAATTGTAAGGGCTGTTGCTAAATAGCGAGAGAGAAAGCACCGAGCTTCCCGCTTAGCTCCGAGAGCGGCGCGCTCCCCAGCTCTGTGCCCTGGCCAGTCCTCAGCTGAGTGGCTGGCAGCGGCCTCGTGGGCGGCTTGTACGAGACCTGCGGGCGACAACAACGAGCATGTGAGCCCGGGCAAACTCTCTGTCCGGCGGGGACTGAGGCTGCCGGGGCTTTGGCGTGCCCTGGGGCTGTATTAAGGGCATGGGGAAGGCAGGCATTTTTTCCTTCTTTCATTAATCTCTGAGGCTTCAGCTTAGTTACGCTACTGGGCTGCTAAGTCAGGGCTTCATGCTTTCTAATTTCTTTCTTTTGTCTTGCATACACAAGACAGATTTTGCTTCTACAAGGGATATTTATAGGACATATGTTGGAGCTTGAAGCAGCTGATTAGCAATGTTTAGATTAAAAACAAGAAGAAACTGCACGAGAGCAGCCTGGGCAGACAAACGCTATTCAAGGTGTTAGCTTTTGGGTAGCGACTCCCCGGCCTGCTTTGCTGGTTCCCAGTACTGGACAAATACAGCTGGGGGGGAGCACGGAGCCGGGCGTGCGAGGCGGGCTCTGCGGCAGGGCCGGCATTAGTCAGCGAAGGCAGGGTGCTCTGCCTCCTCCCCCTGGGGAAGGACTTTGGGGACAGAAGCGGCTAAACAGCGTGCTTCCCTGGAAAAGTGAGCCGTGGCTGGAAAGCCGGGTGACGGCCCCTGGGCAGGCAGCCCACGCTGCAGGGAGGCTCCGCGAGGCTGCGGGGCTTGCGGTGACTCTTTCAGGCTTGGAGAATGGGCGGCGGGCAGATGTGCCCCACGAAATACTTTCCGGCCTTTTCACATCTCCTCAGCTCCCCTGCCTCGTGCCTCTTTCCTTCCAGGGGTCTGGCGTGCTGGAGCTGGAGCTGTGCCTCGCTGTACGACCCCATCAAGACCATTAGAGGAGTCTGAGACCTTGGGGGATGCTTTCTTACGTGAATACAAGTCTCAGAGTCCCCTAAGAGCTGCTCGGAGTATAAAATCTGCTAGGTGCTTTCCAGAATCCTATTCCCTGTCAGCACTGGTCTGAAAAACCAGCGTACGATGTTACAAGGAGGTAGAAATTGCATTATACTCCTCTCTTCTTCACAAGCTCTAAGTAACACTACCGCTCTTTCCATATGAAAGGAAAATGAGTAATGACAACCTCTTTCTATTGAAGAGACAATTTTCACTCCTCCTTGGCAAGTGTAGCCAGGGCAGCGTCTGTCTTTCCACTCAGAGGCAAATTAACAGATCTCGCCTCACGACGACGATGGGTGAAGCGCAGTGCTGCTGGCGACGCTCACCCGCCACGGTTAGCAGCACCCTCGGGGTGCCCACACCTCTTAAAGCTCGCGGTGGGTGGGTGGGTGGGTGGGTGGGTGATGACGCAGGTGCTGTTAGGGGAAACCTGGGAAGCGCAGTTCGGATCGCAGGGAAAACCCCTCTTGTCTTCCAGAATACGGGTCTGCGTGAGCGTCTGTGACCCGCGGCGCGGCAGCCAGTTCCAGCCAGCGCTGGCAGCTTTGCACCAGCGTCGGGAACTTTACTCTCTTGGCGAGACGACTCTGAGAAGAACAAGTTAGACAAATGAATTCGCTAATGACTTCCTTCCCTCCTACTTAAATGGTGGGATAATTCTCAGTTCCTGCTCCCGCAGCGGGCTGCTCCATCGCCTGCCACCCGCTCCGTGCGAGGCAGCCCCGGCAGCGCTGCTGAGTAAACGAGCCAGACAAAGGGGGCCAAGATTGCCGATCGGCATCAGTCTGCCTTTTCAAACGCCACTAAAAATGGTGCGCCGGCTATTTTAAGAAGGCGCAGAAGCGAGCGCCTCGCGCGTCGCCTAGCCCAGCGGCAGGCAGGCAGGCAGGGAGGCAGGCAGCAGGCAGGGCTCTCCGGAGGGCGGTGAGGACGCCCAAACTCTGGCCAAGTATCTCCCTCCCCGCGAGGTTTACACTCCAAGCATCTCAAACCAGCCCGGAACCCAAATAATAGCCTATATAGAAAAGCTTTGTGAGCACGCTTGCTTTGGTACGGTTGAAAGCCTCAACTCTCCTTTGATATCTCCTTTTTTCTGGTTCAAAAATACTCTGGGAGCTTCTGGCTGGTGACGTTTCAATGCAGGGCAGAGGCCAGAAGCTCTAGCAGAGGCTCGGGGCCAGAGCAAAGCTGATGGCAAGGGCACGGGGCCTTTCAGCGCCAGGGTTCGCTTGCCTTACTGCGGTATATAGAGGTGTAGCAGATGGTTACAGCCAAATAAATACAGGCAAAGTTTCCCGCTGGCTTCCAGCCCCCTTTGTCAAGCTCAGCCTGCGCTGCCGGGCCCCAGAGCTCCCCGGACGCGGGCCCGGTCCCCCGGCGCGCAATCCCCACGCCGGCTCCGCGCATTTGGCACAAATGGGGAAATAATATTTTTTTAAGTGGGGATGAGTTAAGAGGATTTGTTTCAGATACAAGGTAGCTCTCATTAATGTTTGCTCGTTTGGGTTTATTTAAGCCTTAATTGATTGTCTTCCACTTAACTGCGTTCCAGTATCTCTCAGGCTCCAGAACAGACTCTTACGAGACTGGCAATTGCACGCTCTTCCCTTCTTCTCTCCAAAGATCTTTCATGTTAGTTAGCCGGGTTTAATGGATGATAAAGTCACCGGGCTTGCAGTAAAGCCGAGCTTTCTCTTTCAAATCGCTACACATACAGCCCCCAGAAAGACGGCGTCCAGGTGACTGTTGGGCTTCGATACCTGGTTTTGCCGAAGCTGTTGTAATTCGCAGCTACGAACACCACGCGTAAGATCATGGGTTTGTATGTAAGGAATGTCCCTGGGTCTCGTGGCTCCCTCCCTCCAGGCTGCGGAGGGACGAGAACTCTGACCGGGCAGAGCTGTGGTCTGGTTTGTAACTGGCCTCATCACGGCGAGAGGGAGAGGGGACGGCCATCGACCTTGCAGCGTCACCGAACGCGCGCTGCCTGGCCTGCCAGTCGGGATTTCATGGGTGGCTCTGAGGGAACCGTGCCCAAACTGCCCCAGAGGGTCGGAAGCACGCTTAGGAAAAAACCAAAAATCAGCCCGGCCGTTACTTAGGACACTTTTGTAGCCCTGGTTCTGCTTGGGCTTGGATCAGAGAGGTCTGTCTCCCCAGCAGTGGGAATCTCACAGGATAAGCCCCGAGATTCCATCCCTCCCAAAACAGGTTCCTTCCGACCAGGAATCCAGCTCCAAACAACGTGGGGATTTGGACGCTGAACTACAGCACTTCTAGTGGCAGCTGGAGCTGATCCGCCGGGAGCGCACCTAAGGAGCAGGGACCTGCGAGGCATCCCAGGGACAACGCTGAGCTTTCATCGGGCTGCCCTGCTTAAAGGAGGCTCCTTCTCTTTCTAGACCAGGTTTATATGGAGGCAGAAAAGAAAGCCAGTGACTCAGAAAGGCAGCGGAGAGAGACGCGTTTCTACTTAAGCCTTGCTTTCTGCTGTGATTGACTGCTTGGAACAAAGCGAGCCGTGGTTGTTGGAGTGCCCCTTCCTTGCTGGCCCTGTGCGGAGCCGAGGCGCGTTGGAGGTCTGCTCCTGCGAGGGGACCGCCCCGGCAGTTCTGACTCGGCAAACTGCGGTCCCGTTCCTCGCTCGTAGCCAGGAGCGGCTTCAAAGAATCTGTCCCCAAATTGACACAAAAACTTCTTTTATTGCAGCAACCGAACAGAAACCATCCAAAGCAGCTCGTCTTTTTCGAGAGAGACCCTTTTCTTTCAATACACTAGCTATAGGAATAACGTCGCTTCTTACTGGCAGCACCCCCGGGAAGAGAGAAAACGTATCAGGCTCTGGTGAAACACCTCTTAAAGTAACCGAAGCCTTTCCCCACGCGTTCGCTTGCCCTCTTTCTGCTCTACTGTCTTTAAACAAGCGCAGAGCAAAAAAAGGGCACGAACTTTGAGCTGAAGGAGATTTGGTGGTGGCAGCTGCTGCAAATCTCTCCGAGTCGGGAGCCTGAGGCGGAGGAGGAGGAGGAGGAGGAGGAGGAGGGTGTTCGGGAGACGCCGCTCGCCAGCAGCAGATTAGCGCGCTCGCTTGCCCGACGTTTTCCCCGCAGAACAGATGTGCGGGATCAGGACTGGCACCTCCGCTGGTTTTTCGGTCGGGGGCACGATGCCAGCGGGCACCGCTCGCCCGGCCAGCCTGCGCCTGCTCGCACGGCCGGCTGGCGGAGCCCGCCGCAGCCCGCAGCCGGGCCCGCTCCTCCGGGCAGCCGGGCCGGGGCTCCCCGCCGCCCCCGCGCCTCTGCCCGGGCTGCCGAGGGGCGGGGGAGCCCCCCCCTGCGCCCCGCGGCTTTCCAAGCCCGGATTAAAAATGCATCCCATTTCTGTGGATGCGGGGACCTGTCGCGCTGGAGGCAGCGGCTCCTCCGGGGACGGGGAATCAGCGCGGTGACACCCCCCCCCGCCGCCCCCGGTCCCCAACCGCCGACCTCCTACACGCGCGCCTAACCGAGCAGGCGTTCGGGCCGGAGCAGGGGCGCGCAAGCGGGGCAGAGCCGGCGGGTCGCCTTCCCCGGGAGCCCGCAAGCCAGGCGCCGTTCGCCCGGTCCAGGGGAGAAAGGAGCGTTTCGGTGCCTCGGTGCGCAGGCGAGGGGAAGTTGGTGGCCGAGCGCGGCATCCTGCGGAGGGACAGGCCGCCTCCCGGCGGGGCTCTCCCCGGCGGGGCCGCCCCTGGCGGCTCCGGCCCCGGCTCCCGGCGGGTCCGCCCCCGCCCCGCCGCGGCCGCGGAGCGGAGGGGCCGCGCTCCGCCCCCGCCTCCTCCCCGCGCAACTTCCCCGAGCCGCGGCCCCCCCCCCGCCCCCGCCCCGCGGGTGCGCGCACAGACGCGGGCGCGCCGAGCCCCGCCGCGCCGAGCCGAGCCCAGCCGCGCCGAGCCGAGCCGCGCCGAGCCCCGCCGCACCGCGCCCGCAGGGGCCCCCGCCGCGCATGGGGCGCGCAGCCTCCGCGGGCGCGCAGCTGCCCCGCCGGCGCTGAGGGACCAGGGCAACCGGAGCGCCGAAGCCTCCGCCGGCCCCCGGGCATGCCCGCCCCGCCGGCCGCCGCCTGCCCCGCCGCTGAGCGCCGCCGCGGGCGCGGGCCGGCGCGCCCGGATGGAGAGCTGAGGCGGTGAGCCCCGCCGGGCCGGGCCGGGCCGGGACGGGCCGGGAGACGTGACGATGTGGATGCGACGGCTCTCGGGAAGCAGGTAGGGCCGGGGCGCGGCGGCCCCGCGGAGCCCCGCGGAGCGAGCGCCGGCTGCGCTTCTCGCCTCCCCCCCCCCCGCCCGGCCGCGCTCGGGGAGCGGCTGGCGGGGTGACATCGTGAACTTCGGGAAGCGGGGTGCGGGCTGGAGAGCGGGGCGGTGCAGCCCGGCGGCTCCCAGCGCTCGGGCAGCCGCGGCCGGTCCCCGTTCCGGGCGAGATGGCGGGGCTTCCTTCCCCCGGCTCCCCCAGCCCCGCTCGGCCGCCCTGCCCAGCGACACGGGTGCGCCGTGTCCCTGCGCCCGCCGGTCCCCGCACGCTGCCGGGAAGGGTATCGTCGTCCCCGTCCCCCCCCCCCCGCCGCCCCGGCGGGTGCCGCTCGGGGGAAGGGGCCGGGGGGTGGGGGGGGGGGGCGGCCGGGGCGTGTGCGGCGGGCGGGTGGATGTGTTGGGGAGATTAATCGAGAATTGCAAAGCAGAGGAGACGGAGGCAAAGTGTTATGTAACACGTTTTCATTACCGCTGCGAAGTCATCTGAGCCGAAATCGTGTTATTTCCACGGTACTGTGCTGGGCGAGCGCTGGTTACCCAGCCCCTGCCCGCGCTCTGCCCGTCTGCCCTGCAGCCGCAGGAATACCTGCGTTCCTCTGCTTTGAGCCTGTCTCGCTGGAATACGTTTAAAGCAGCAGCGTGTTAAACAAGTGAGATCACAAAGAAAACTACGCCGCTGTGAGATTCACGATCCGTTCCTCCCCCCCCCCACCCCCCCCAGACCGATTTTGTCTTTAAAAAGTCCTGGTTTGGAGCCGGCGAGTGGTTCGTGTGGGGCAGGGGTCAAACCCTGCCGCCTGCCCCAAGCCTCCCCTCTGTGGAGCGGGCCGGCGGTTCAGGCGCGTCCTCGTGTTCTCCGGCTGCACGGAGGGTCTGGCTGCTGCGGAGGGGGGTCCCGAGGCGAGGGGTCCCGAGTGGGTGGCCCCGCTCCCGCAGCTCGCACCGGGCCCTGCGGCCGCTCCCCGGGGAGCGGGACTGGGTGCCCCGGACGGCTGCGGGGTGAGCGGATGGATGCGGCCCCGCCGCCAGCCCTACCCCACGCAGCAACTAGGGGAGCCCGGGGGGGGGCTCGGCAGAACATGGCTGCTGCTTTGGGGGCACGGGAGGGGAGGCGGGCAGGGCCCCCCGAACGCCGCGGGAGCCGCGGGCAGGATGCGGGTGCTGCGAGAGGCCTTTGTCCGTCGGCCTTTGGAGTCGCTGGCGGCTTTGTCCCTCTGCTTGAGCTTCGGATGGAGTCCTGGAGGGTGAAGCTTGAACTGAGGTTTTGTCTGCGCCGAGGAGCTGGGGGAGGCCCTCGGCTTTTGTTTTACACTCGCGTGTGCCGTGCGGCGTATTCCAGAGGCACGTGGCAAGCGAGCTCCCGATGCCCCCCGGCCTCGTCCCCGGCCCCCGGCCGATGCACCCCGACGGCCCGGGCACACGAGCACCTTCGTGCTGCCGCCGCAGACATCCATCCGCCCGCCGAGGATGCGCTGCTGTGGGGTGGGAAGGACAGAGTCTCCCGGGAGTCCACGGGGATGTAGCGACCTTAGGAATTACTCCTAGGGAAAGCACCCGAGATGGTTTTCAGGGTGCCTCGCGTTTGGATGTATTCTGCGGCAGATGAAAAGCCCGGTGGAGCTGGAGGGCTGTTTCCTGAGGCTGGAGCCAGCAGAAGGCTGTAATCTTGGAAACGGAGGACGCCCTCTGCTTTTTTATTTTTGTGAAGAGTTTAGCAATGAAAACAGGAGCCTTCCGGTCGCTTCTCTCCTCGATTCGCCTTGCGAATTTCTTTGCTGCGTATCCTGGATCCTCAGCGCCAGGCTGTCCTCTGTACCACCTCATCAGCTTCCAGTCCCTCCGTGTTTTATTTTTAATAAGAGATAACTTTACTGCTAACCTTGCCTGCTGCTCTCACTTCTCTCTACCTCTAATTGCTTCTGGCTTCATTTCTGACATTTCCCATGCCATTTCCCCTCATTTTCTTGAAGACTGCTGGAAAAATAGCTCCGAGAGAAGCAGTAGACCTTTCCAGCGCCCGTTTCACCCCGCGCAGTCTCTGCCTGGAGCTGCTGGCTGCCGCGGGGAGACGGTACCTTATTGCTGCTTTCAAGTCGGATTCCTTTCGCCCCGGGGCAGCGGCAGCTGCGTGACCTTGCGGGCGAGCCTTGCTCTTCAGCTGAGGAGGGCAAGACCTGCAAACCCGCAGAATGATGCCGCCCTTGCTTTCGTGAAGGGGAGCTCGCCGCTGCCCCGGTTCTGGGCGCCGTGAGGAGCGGGGCTGGGTGTGCGGCGTTGCCCCTCAAAGCCCCCGTGAGGTCCCGGGGGTGCTCCCGATCCGCTCCGCCCTTCGCAGCGCGGCGGGCCCGGGTGCTGCAGGGCAAAGGTCTGTTTTCGGGGGGGACGGCAGCTACTCTGTCGCCTCCTGGGCGCGCACAGACGTACGTGTACGTGTGTACGTCTGCGTCGGTGCCTGCGTCTGCCTGGAAGGGCACGACAGCTTTCTGCAGCGTGCCGTCTGCCTGGCTCCTAGCTCTGGTTGGGGACTTCCCTTCCGTAGCTACAAATATAATATTTTAAACAACATGCCACGGTTTTTACAGCGTTTAGCTCCGGAGTGATTTGCAGCATGAGTAAAACCTCTGTTTGCGATTTCTTCCCGATTGTATAAAACAACTCATTAAAAGCATACATCCCTGCGCGTTGGCGCCGAGGAAACTTTATGGGCCTTGTAGTGACTGCCAAAGCAAACGTTTTCCATGAATTTCGCTCCTCAAGTTCACGCTGTCAAATGTAGATTCAGCCGCTCGTCAAAGATGCAAGCCTTGCAGTCTGGAAAGTAATGAGAGCAGTAAGCAGTGGGAGTTAATGGCCTCCACTGAGGAGTCCTTACTCATCCCGCATCCACGCAGGGGCTGAGCTGCCTGCTCCCAGGTGAATTGATTGCCACAGAAATTCATCTAGTGTCACCGGCTATGACACTTAACAGCCACAATAATGCTTGAGTAAACTGCGCTTTTATGCAGCGGTTCGTACCTCCGCACCGGCAGCAGTTTCACAGATGAGGCAAAGGGAGCGGCGCTGGGCTTTAGCAGCCTCTCCCCCAGAGCGTGAATAATTGGTGTAATCACGCCGGAGCCGTCGCCGCCGCGTTGCCTTTGTGGCGTCTCCGGCGGGGTGACGGATGGCCTGCGGTGCCGGAGCTGGGGGCTTCGGGGGCTGCTCCACGTCGCCAGCCGTCCTGCCTGCCTTCGGTGCACGAGCTGCCGGCCCGTCTGCTCCAGGCGCCGCAGCCTGGGTTTGCTTTACGTAACGGTCATCTGCTGAAAATAAGGAGTTGCTAGTTTTCCTTCAAAGCCCAGCCTGGGAAGGGGAAGCACGGCGAGGCAGAGACCAGCTCGCCGGGCGGCCCGGTGGCTGCGTTCCTGCCTTTCCTCGCCCCAGTCTGATCCGCGAGGTCTCCCAGCACGGCTTGTTTACATTTGTAGCTGTACGTACGTATACAGGGCGGCGGTGAGCGCCGAGAGCGGCTTCGCCCAACAGCTCCGTAGGGTGTGAATAATCCATATGACTTCCGACAGGTCTGAGGTTCATTATGGAAATGTATGCATGCTTAAGCCTTTAAATATAGCGAATGGGAGAAGGACTGGGAGGAAAGATTACGGGAATCAATGTGCTGAGCCGGAGGAGCGGGAGCTGCTCCGCTCCGGGTTGCAGTACCTGTTATTCTCGTTAAGGGCTGGCGATGACGAAGTGGGTTACAGCAATTCAGGCCCGACGGGGTTTGGGTTTGAGACCACAACTCTTCTAGCGGGATAACTCCTGGAAGCCAAGCGTGTTGGGCGGGATCAGCGGGGAGGATGGAGCGGCCTCGTCGGCGCTTTCACCCCCTCGTTTAAAACAAAGGGTTTTTCCTCCTCCCTTCCCTCCCTGGATAGTGCCGCTGGGCAGGGGTTCCCCGGCCAAGCCCAGCGACCCGGTGGCCGCCGCGGGTTTTCTGGGGGATGCTCCCGAAGCTGCCGCTTGGCCCTTCTTCGCCTTGGGTACACGGTTTTCATCAGAGCGAGTTTTTTCACTGGAATAATGCAAAACTCTGGACCTGAACTGCCTCCTTAAAAATGGAATTCGAGTAGATGTGAATATTTCCTGTGGCTCTCCTTACCGGGACCTGCACCTACAGACTTTGATAGCTTACATAATTTCCTGTGATGGAGATGTACTTCATCTAATTTCACTTTGAAATGCATTGATTAAATCAGAACTGCTGGGAGACTTAAACTGAGTCTCTGTGGCCTGAACTTAACTGTGGGAGGTTTACCTGCCTTCATCCTTCAACATTAATTTGGTTTTATGAGGATTCCTCCTGAAATGAGCTTTCGTCTGCCACTGAATTGCTCCTGCTTGCTGGGTTTATCCGTTCCTTTCTCTGGCCTCAGCGGCTCAGCGAGCAGAAGCTGCGCTAAAGCCTCCTTTCAGCGCGGCGTCGGGTGCCTTGGCGTGCAGCCACGCCGGGGGACGCGGCGGGGCCCGAGGGCCGTTTCTGGCGAGGCTTCGTCTCTCTCCGGTGCTGCTGGCGCGGGTCGCCCAAGCTGGAGGCGAAGCGCCCGCGCTGCTGGTGGCGTGGGTGGCAGGGCCAGGCGATGCTCGGCGAAGCTCTCGCCCGGGGCCGGGGCTGCTGGGTGCGATGCTCGCGGAGCACGGTGGAGACCTGCGGCGGTAACCCCACGTGCGGGAGGATGTGTCCCCTCCTCGGTGCCGAGTGATTCAGCCTTTCTGGTGCCAAGCAACAGCGATAAAAGGCAAAGAAATCTGGCTTGGCTGGAGGTGGATGAGCAGTTGCGTGGGATGAAGCAGGGACGGGGTCAGCGAGCGCTGAGCGCCCGGGGCAGGAGGCCGAAGCACCCACCGGGGACTCGCCCGAGGCCCTTCCCGGCAGAGCACCGCATCGTACGTCCCCGGCAAGGCTTTTGAGCCTGGCTCTGGTTTTCTGTCCGAGACCGCTGACCGCCTTCGGGCCAGCGCCCCACCAAAATTCAGCCACAGAGGCTTCCCCAGCCCTCCACCTTTGCTGGTTGTCCCAGAGAACTTAAATGGACTTTAAAAAAAAAAAAAAAAAAAAGCTCATCATTCATAAAGTGTTCATTTTCAACTCTGATCTGCAAAATGTCTCGTTGTGACTTGGAAATGATGTGTAGGCAGGAGATACACTTTAACATGTGATGATTTTTGTTTAAATTTGCTCTGAAAGTCTTTCTCAGCAGCTCCGCTTTTCTGGAAGCGTTGTTGCATCCCCAGCGGCGCTGTGTCCGTTCTGCCGGTGGCCGCTGGTGCGTCCCGATGAGCGATGCTGCTCCAGCGGTGTCCAGCTTGCCCGATCCTGCGCGGTGCTGCGGGGAGCAAAAGCAAATCTGCTCCTAGCCCCGGGCGAAGCTGTCCGTGGGACGAGGCTTGGCTGTTGCAAAGTGGCGAGGTGGGAGCGGTGCAGCTTTCCTCTGCCTGGCTGGGGTGCGAGCGCTGCAAACTCCGCTGCCTCCCAAATAAAGGCCGAGTAAAAGCTGCTTCAAGAAGAACACGTGGGCTGGGAGCGGTGACGCGCTTCCCGCAAGAGAAATACAAGTCTGGACCCTTGAGGTGGAAAAACTGGAGCTTGCCGGAGCGCGCACGCCTTAACGCGAGAGAAGTGAGGGGACGGGGACGTGCTGGCGCAGGGACCCACGGTGAGTGACCGTGTGCCTCAGGACACCGGCGGAACGGCACGTGCCGTGCAAGGGACTGCGCTGTTCCGTGCAGGAGAGCCCTTTTGTGGAGTTTAGCTACGACCTTGCAGGGATCGGTTGCTCCCATCCATAAGGGGCTTTGGCCGTGCCTCCCTTTCCACAGCACCCCGGGATGTTCAGGAGAACCTCCTTGCGATACTCGCTCCAGCCGTGGTTTACGGCCCTATAAATAGGAGATGTGGCTGCGTAACGCTGGCTTAGGAACTGCGTAAAGCTTTGGTGGCTCGGTGTGGGAGGGCTGAGGGCTCGTTGCTCGGCAGACAGCATTTGAGGCTCCGTTAAGAGCAAACGGCGCTAATTGATGTTGCCACTTGACTGCGTGTCATTTGGGTTGCAGAGGTGGCAAGGTTGGGGGGGCAGCCCGGGTTTTGCCCCCCCCAGCCCCGGATTTGCCTGCCCGGCGAGCCGTCCCCGCCGCACGCGCGGCTTCCTCGGGGACGCGTTCCTCTAATTGCCGGAGTCCCGTGCGTGACCCCAGCCCTGCTCCCGGTGCCTGCGATAGCATCTCTGCCTCCGTCTGCAGGACTCGAGTAATGAAGCGTCTGTTAATTGACATGGATTAGGACATCCACTTAAGTACCCACCGAAACGTGGGTGATTAATGCCGGGAGCCGGGGCCACGTGGCCGCGCTTCCCGCTGGGAGCACGGTCGGGCTCTGCCTTTCCCCGGCAGAAGCCGAAGCTCGGCTGAGCCCGCAGCGGCTGGGCGTTACACAGGGAAAGCGTTGCCGTTTCAGATGCTGGCAAGCGTTATTTTTAAAAGAGCTCCCGAGAAGAAGAAACCCATTTTCTCCAAGTAGTTGCCTTTCATGGATTTTCTTATTCGGTTTTCCCTGGGAAGGATGAGGATGAGTTACTCATCTTCTTGTTTCTTGGCTTCGTAAGAGGCTCTCTACTCCTTTAGCGTCGTCCGATGTGAAATATTCAGGACGACTTCTGGGTTCCCAACAAAGTGACATAGTCTCTGGCAAAATCAGTTTTGCTAATCTTGATGGATTAGGATGGAAACGTTTCTTATGGGCTGTTTCTTGGGGATGTTCCGCTCAGGCGTCCAGCGGGAAGGGATATGATTCCACGTTCTTCCCTTTCATCCATCCGGAGGTCCGGACCTGCGCGGCGCGAGGCTGCTGGCACGCGGACCCGGCACAGGGGACGTTAGCAAGAAGCCGAGATACTGCAGGAGCTGCAATAAACCGCAGAGGTTTCCGAAAAGCGGGGAGGGATGCGGGAGGTCTCCTGTCGCTGCCCATCTGCCTGGCAGAGGCCTCTGTCTCTCCTTTGGAGATAACGCTCTGAAAAGTTTAATCTCTCCTGCAAACGGGATTTTTTTTTTTTATTAAATGAGATGCAAAGCGCAGCGATATCTGCCTCGCTGGCAATTAGGCTCCGGAGGGTGTGTGCCCGCAGACAGCACGGTGTTTTCAGAGCGCCTCTGGGGACTCACGCTCCCCTTGATCCGGCAGGATTTCGCTCCCGCAGCCGCCGGAGCGGGAGAGCCTGCGAGCTGCCGCGTGCTGTACGCGTGATGAGGTGGCCGTGGCAGGGGGAACTGCTCTTCGTCGTGGAAAAGAGATTGTTCGGTGCTAAAAGGGGATTTAAACCTCTGTATGAAAGGATCAAGAGTCTTTGCCCCGGATTTCATTCTCGCTGCCTTTGCATTCTATTTTGGTTTGGCTTTTCCTCCATCCTTGTGGGCCGTTCTCTTTTCTCCATGAAGCGTGTCGAGCCGTGAGCCTTCTCCAGCAGCGGGATGTCCCCGCTGCGGGGCCGGGCAGAGCCCCGGCACCTGGCTCGGGAGCTGGGGGGGGCCGGGAGCTCCCCGGCACCGCGCCGGAGCCTCGGCCGGGCGATGCGATGCCCTGCGCTGCGCTCCCCTCCCTCGTGCCCCAGCTCTCGCGCCTTTGCTTTTCTCCAGGCTTTCCTATTGATGTTTCACACCTTCAAAGAGCGCTCTGCTGCTTCTATTTTTTTTTTTTTATTGTATTTCTTGCTCCATAAAAGCCATCTGTCTATCTGTCTGCTTTTAGAGGCTTTATTTCTCTCATCATCTCCATTTCTGTAAGAGTTACTGGAGCTTTTGAAATTCTTTACGCTTTCCCTGTGTTCGTTCCCGTGTACGGCCACTGAGGTTTCAATGCAGGCTGTGCATCCCTGGGCTGCCGGGGACTTCCCGGGAGAAAGCCAGGTTTGGATCTCGGTTACTCCGGTGTGAATGGAGAGCTGCTCTACCAGGAGACCACAGTGCTGGAGTTAAGGCCCGAGTCAGTCGGATGTCCCGAGGGACCGCGCAGCCCCGTGCGGACGTCCAGCCCTCGCCCCGGGAAGGGGACGGCTTGGCCCTGTGCCGCTCATCCGGGCGTTTCCAGCGGGGTCAATGCTTGGCTTCGCTCCCGGGAAGATCTTTGGGAGATCATCACTGAAAATCCCGTTGGAAGCTGTTTTCTCCTTGGGTGTTTTCCGCAGTGGTAGCATTTCCCATCGATGCGGATACCTCGGCGGGCAGAGCGGTGGGCTCCGATGTGCGGCTCCTGCGAAGCCGTATTGTGTTACAACAATGCAACGAACCCATTTTAATTATTTGGTTTTAAAGCTCGTTAAGCTGCCACTTTATACATACTGAGCTAACTTATCTTATTTTTTTAGATCAAAGCGTTTCCTGCGTACGTCGTAATGACACGCTGGAGCACATTAATTTAGAAAATAAGCACTCGGTTTAGTTACCAGTGAAGCGGCGGTGTTAAAGGGCGGTGTAAGCAGTAGCTGGTACCATTGTCTTCCTCTCTGTAGGTCCCTTCAGAGCCGGAGGGCTGGGTTGAAATAGTCGCTATCTCTTGAAATCACTGTGCCTTCATGGATATGGACTTCGGAGGAGGAAAACCCCTCGTAAGGCTCCTGCTCCAGCCTGGGATCAGGCAGGATTATCGCAATCCTGGCGTCGGTCCGCTTGGCTCCTGGCGGGGAGAGCCCCGCTCCTGCCGTCCCGTCCCACAGCGCTCGGGCTTTGCGTCCCACTCGTACAGCCGGATTCGGTCGCTTTGTCAGAGGAGGCGGCCCGATCGTCCTGCGGAAACCCGGCTTTGTCCACAAATCGGTTGTGCAGGGGATAGACGTGTGGCAAAGGAAGAAAAATCACCAGCGAAGCAGGGAAACAAGCAACTCCTTCATTTGTGGCTACGGGGGGAGCGCGCCTTCCTCCGTGAGCCCGCGGCCGCATCGGGGAGCAGCTAAACCGAGCCGCTCTCCTTATTTATTCTGTGCGGCGTTCGGGATGATCTCTAAGCTCCCGGGTTTAGTGCTCTCATACATAGTTAGCGAGTAGAGACTAGGAAGCGATTTTGCGGTGCACACGAGGTGGTGAAATGCACGAGGAGGTTTAGATAGAAGCTAAAATAAGGGGAAAATCCCCTAATTTCCTTAGGTTCGTGGGATTTTTGTAGTATCAGCAAGAACGGAGCTGGAGGCTGTGACTCTTCGGCGCAATTTTTGGTGGATGTGGAAATCGGAGAGAAACTTCCCGGCAAGTTGTGTCTGAACTGAAGCTCTCGCTGCTGCCTGGTCCCCGGCGCGGGTGCAGAATTCGGGGGGGACGAGTGGGATAAGTGGGCTACAGGTGCAGGTTTGGGCCGGAAAGCCAGCGCTCACAAATCCCCTTTATCCGGGCGGGACAAAGCCCGAGTGTTAGTTCCGACGGTTTGATGAAATGCCCCACTGTCCGGCCCTGCCGCGCGCTAAATGCGCGCAGTGTTTGCCGGCTGGGTTGGCCGAGCGGCAGCGGGGGAAGCGGCGGCCGCGCCGTGCCCGCCGGGGGGGGATGCTCTGGTGGTACCCCGGGCTGCTGGGGCCCAGCCTGCAGCTGAGCCGTGTCCCCCCCACCACCACCACCCTGGCAAGTGCTCGGGGCGGTTTGTTGCCCAGCCCAGGCGGGAGGCGGCGTGACTGCCGGCCCCTGCCCGCAGCAAGCGGGCAGGCAGCGCAGGCAGCTCGGGGCAGCTTGCCCGGGCCCTGCCTCGCGACGTCTGGCAGATGAAACCGCAGCCCGCTGAGTCTTCCTGGGGGAGCTAGACCGCGCACGGAGCTCCTTCTGCCGGAGCAGCAGCGGGTGAATCGCCGAGCGCCGGTTTTGCACAGAAATTGGCTGAAGACGTTTCTCCGTCTGAAGGCGCACGCTGACTTCTGGGCTTCCCGCCCCTGGCGCTTTTCAAATCCTATCTGAAAGAATCCTGCAAGACCGGGGAAAACGCTCTACAGCAGGCGTTGTGCCCTTTCTAGAGCAAGTCGAAGTAGGCTGGCGATCTTGGACGATGTTTGCCAGCTCGCTGCGTTAGCTGAGCTCTCGCGCTCGTCCTCGGGCCGGCTGCAGGCGCTGAGCACCCCTTAGTCCTGTCGGCATCCTTTACGGTCCGTGGAAGTGGGAGCTGAACTTGAAACCCGGGTTTAAAGGTTGGCTCGGTTTTGGCAGCGACCAGGCACGTGGAGCAAACCTGCTTTTGCCTTTGCAGCAATGCCACGTGCGCCTGTTCTCTGCGTTTCCTCCTTCTTGCTCTTTCCTGCCTCGCTCTGCAAGACCGTGCCGCTTCTCACGGCGTGGGCGTGGGATGTGCCGGAGGGGTGCCATGCCGGAGGGGTCCCGCGCCGGTGGGCTCTAGCACCAGCCCCGGGCTGCCGCGCTTGCGGCTTTGCCCTTTCTCTGCCTCCAGCGAAGGACGGGACCCGAAGGCGAGAGCAGCCGGGGCCGCGGCACCGCCGCGCCGGATCTGCTCTCTGGCAGCCTTGGCAGGGTCTGCGCCTACCGCATCAGCATATTGGCGGTACCGCTGGGTATTAATTACGCCTTCCGCACTCGCGGCTATTCAAATGTTAAAATTGTTTATTTGCAGCTGGGCGAGCTCAAGACAGAGGCGGAAAAGCGAGCGGCTCCCCTCCGCTGCGGCCGCCCTCCTGCCTCCCTCTCCTGCGCGGGCTGCAGCTCCCCAGGCGCGGGCAGGGATGGATCCGGCCGCCTCTGTCTCGGCATTTGTGTCCTGGGGAGGACCCGCTGCTCCCCAGCCCCGGCCGACCTCTTTCCGCCCCGTTTTCCCGGGGAAACGGGTGCCGACTGCCTGGCCGCGGAATCGTGGTGGTGAGGATTCAGCCTATTTCACCCTCTGCTGATTTCCCTCCGTGATAAATCCCATCTCCTCCGCCGCGGGAAGCGGTGTCGCTTTAATTACTTGTGGGGAGAAGGGGGAGAGCGGAGGAACTTAGGACTTGTTTTAAATATCACTTTTATTAGCAGGTAATCCTGAAGCTCAGTTCTGTAATATAGATAGGTAGTGATGTGGCACATTTAATTTACCTAGGTGCTACTGTGTGTCAGCTTTTGTGCCTTAATTCCCAGTCCCGGCTTTCAAGAGCTTGGCAGCCATGTTTTCTCAAATTTGTAATTAACTTGGAAGAAGCCGTGGCTCCAGACGGCGCGGTGAACAGTAAGTTCCCAGTTCCCGTTGGGTCTGGGTTCGGAGCGACTTGTCCCGGAGCAAAACATGGCTTAGGAGCGAAGTGCTCGGGTCGGCGGTTCCCGCGGTCCCGCGCCTCCGCTGCCGGCGCCCGGGGGAGCGGGGCAGGATGCGGTGGGCGCTGTGCTGGGCGCCCCGCCGGGGTGGTCCCCGGGGTGCTCCCCGGCGTCTCCCGCTGATCCTGCACCGTAACTCGCCACGTGTCTTTTGGCACCCATCTGTGCCGCCATCGCACGGGAGTGCGCAGCTTCCTCTCTCCCAGCCCCGGCGACGGTCCCGTTCCGGCCCGGAGTGAAACGGTGATGCTCTATTTCCATGGCGATGGCTGGTAGTGTCACAACAAAGGACAGTCGCTGCACTGCAGGGATCGTCGCGCACGGAAGCGGGGCTGGAGAGGAGAGCGGCTGCGGCAGGCGGGCGCCGGGTCTGCAGTCCCCACCTCGGCAAGGACACGCGATTGCGGGCCAAGTATCTGCCACCGCCGCCGCCGAAACTTTCCCCTCTTCCTCTTGCTCCAGCGTGAAAGTCACCCGCCGAGATGCAGCGGCCTCGTTCTTTCCGCAGCCAGCGAGCTCCTGCAAATACTCTCACAACGTGTCACGCTCCGAACGCCTTTGTAGGACACGCAGCCACGCTCCCAAGGATGCTTTTCCTAGAGCGTGGCACCCGCTTTCCTGCCGTGTCTTGCCTGGGACGAGCGAACATCGCCCTGTCCCTCCGGCCATGGTTCCTGCTCGCACTCCGGGCATCGGCCGGAATAGTTTTGTCTCTGTCTCGCTCTGTGTTTGGAGATGTGAAATGCTCGGTGTTCGTAAATCATCCCAACAAGGACGTAACCTTGATTCCCTGTGCAATACCAATACATTACCTAACAGGAGGCACGAAATGGAAGAACGGCTCCATTTGTATAATTCTGCATTAAAAATCAGCCTATTCTGCATTTAATGCTGCCTGCGAAGTGTCTCCACAGTCAGGGGAGAAAGGGCCCGGTGTTGGAGAGCAAGCAAGCACCTTATGAAAGGGACGCAAGTAGGCACCTCTCGCCGGCGCTGCCCTGGGATTCACGCTCGAGCGGGCCTTTTGAGGCTTCAGGGAAATGGCTTACGTGCGAACGGCTTGCTGACCGTTTGTGCTGTGCCGTTTGTCAGAGCCGCTCGGTGGCCCTGATCCCAGTTAATTGCTCGGACAGATTACCAGACTCGGAGATTTCTGGGTATTGCCTGGTTTTGCAGCCGCCGGATTAACCCGCGTCCTGCCTGCGGCATCGGGGCTCGCCGGCGGTGCCACTGTCCTCCGAGGGTCCCTGGGACCGGGGCAGAGGTGTTTCCCTCCTGCTCCGTGCACCTCCTCTCGTGCGTCGGCCGTGCTGGATGTTCCCGCTTTCCCTTCCTGCACGTGGGGGTCGGCACCACGTGCGCAGAGGCGGCAGCGGCTGCTTTCCAAGGCAGCATCCCGAAGCGGCGCTGGGCTTCGCAGCCTTCAGAGCTGCGTGAATTAAAAACCCAGGCGTTATAGCGAGTTGGCCGCTTCTCTGGAAGGTCTGGCTCTCACCGGGGCATGGCGCAGAGCGGGCGTGAGGAATAGCCTGGCACCGGGGTACTGCCGGTCCTGGACTCGGGGAGGTCTCGCTGCCATTGTGCTGCTGGACCCCGCACTCCTGCGGCTGCCTCTGCCCTGGGGTTGCTCGTGCCGGGCTGCCTCTGTGGATAGAAATGCGAAATAATGTGTGTGGAGGGCAGCAGAAGAGGCTTTTTACTCTTTGTCCTGGCTCCTCTCATCTTTTCTCTGTGCGTTGCTTTTCCCATGGATTTCTGTCCGACTTCCATGCTGTGCTTGGGTACCGTGCCGGTGCACGCAGCTCCGTCGTTTCAAAGGCACCAAGCGTTTCTCTTGGGTGTGCGTGCTCCTCAAAACGCTCGCGGGCTTCGGGCTGTACGTGAAGCTTCATCGGGGTGGGAGGGATTTGGTCATCCCAGCTTTCCTGGTGGGGAAGGAGCTGATGGCGCGCGGGGCTGGTGGCAAGAGCCGCGTTGCTGCCGTCCGCGGGGCCGGTGAGGACGGAGGAGCCGGGCAGCATCACCACGCCAGCCCCGGACATGAAAGCGCCCCGGCAGCCTCTTCCCAACCAGCAAAGAGCGCGGCAAGCTCGCGTCCTCCGGCCTCCTTGAAATTAATCTCAGTCTTAAGTGCCAGCTTTCCTCCTCTTCAAAGCAAACGGCTGTGTCTGAAAGGCTTTGCGAAGGGGTTTTCATACTGGGGAGAATTCCGGAACGTCGCGTACAGTGGGAAGGCTGCGATGGCTCCATCTGAAACGCCTTCAACGCCCGTAACTCCATTGCCTTTAAAACAGAGATTGGCTCGGTTGGGCTCAGCAAAGCAAGCCTGGAGCGCTTAACGGGCGTGATCCCTGTAATTATCCGAGTAGTTTCCTTGAAATCTGCTCTTGTGCTTCTCACGAAGTGCAGGTAAATATTTGTAGCAGTTCCCCTTGCTGTTGAGGATACGGCCGCCTCTCCATCGTCTGTGGGAGCAGATTTGTGGTTCACAGGAGCAAAGGCTCCGGATGAGGAGGGCGAAGAAGGGATTTCATCTTCTCAAATATCTCCACTGTTTGTTTCTTTTTTTAACCCGATTTCAGAGTTTTGTTGAATTTTTCACTGAGTTTAAGAAGCATTTTGGGATAACGTTTCCCATTCACCTCCAAGATGGGAAAAGAAATGTGAAACTTGCCCCCGCTCCCCGTCTCTCTTTGCAATGGAAAAAAAGTTGTGTGTGGCTGTTTATGGGGGGAGTCAGGAATAGTCAAAATCCTGATTTCCAGAGGGTTCAGCGAGCAGCGTAATCGCAGCCCTGCCTGGTGCATCCCTCCAGCCCACCACGTAACCCCAGCCGGGGCTGGGTCCGTGCCCCCGCACCGAGGCAGACGGGTGCTACGTGCACGGCCGACCGATGTACCCCCTTCCCTGCGACAGAACCCCCCGCTTTGAGTGCAGTCGATGAGTTATTCCACGCGCTGAGAGCAGCGACGGTTCCTCTTGCCTCTGCTCTCCGGCCGGTGGGATGCAGCGCGTGCATTTGGAGGAGGGTTTGTGCCGTTTGACGTCTCGGCAAAGCTCAGACGCCCTCCTCCAGCCTCCTCCCGGCGCGGATGCTCTCCTGCCCGGTGTGGCGATGGGGAGGCGGAGGCGCGTGGGACGGCCCGGGTTTTTTTGGGGCAAGCACGAGGCGGCAGAACCTCCGGGCGGGACGTGTCCCCGCTCCCTGGGCTGCCCTTTGGGACGCGGCTTTCTCGCCGCCCGCTTTGGCAGGGTGCTCGAGGGGGGCCGGGGGAGGGAAGGGTGGTCCTGCGGTGGAGCCCCGGGGCCCCTGGCTGCCGCCGGCCCCGCCACGCGCTGCCGCGTCCCCGCCGCCGTGCCGAGCACATCGCGCTGCGTTGCCTAGACAACGGCAACTCCTACACGCTGCTATTTATTCTGAAGGACACTTGCTCTTATCTGTTGTTGCAAAGCCCTCAAAAGATTGCATGCCACGCAAAATTCCGCCGAGGTAACCGGACTCGCCGCTCCCGTCCCAAAAGCCACCTCCTGGGGCCGTGCCAGCCAGCCGGGTGCCCGGGAGGACGCTCCTTGGGTGACAGCCCCTTGGCCGGCATCACTCCGAGGGACGCAGGCGGGAGGGTGACCCACGCCGTCCTTGGGGCAGGATGGGGCACTGAGCCATGGGGGTCCCCCACTGTGTCGCTCCCCATCACCAGAGGCTCTGGCCTGGGAAGTGGTGCCAGGAGCGAGGGACACCCCTGTGTCCGGGTGTCACCCGCCGCTGCCTGGCCATGCTCACCCACGAGATTCTGGCACGACCCGCGTGAAGCCGGGGGTCGCGTGTTGCATTTTCCCGCAGCACCTCCTGAGGCTGCAGGGAGCAACGCGGTGATGCTCGGGCAGGTCCCACGCCGGAGCAGACCCCTGCGAGCTCGGGGCTGCCGTCGCTGCAGCTTGAGAATGTCACGAGTGAGCAGGAAGCAATGGGAAGGGGGGGGAAAGATCTGTTTTTCCTGCGAGCTGCCAATCCCGAGTACCGAGGACTGGCATTTTGTCTTTCAGAAGCTTCCACGCAGCAGCTGGGATTTGGCGAGCGCCGAGTTTGGGCTGGGCGCATCTTCCCTCGCCTCGTTCGGCGGCCGTTCGTAGAAGCGCACCGTGTGTGCCGCTGGCTCGCCGAGGGTGGGGAAGAGGTTTGGGTGCGGGAGGTGGTACCTGGGGTGAGCGTAGCGCCGGGGAGGTGCCCGGCACCTCTCCTTCCTTGCAAGGAGACGTTTCAGATGGCGTTAGGGGGTCAGGCAGAGGCTGAAATCGAGCACTGAAGCGAATGTGAGCATTGCCAAGGTGAATCTGCGTTCTGTGCTCTCGCTGGAAGCCTGAGCTCCCAACTCCTCGCCGGTGGAGACGGGGCGTTGCCTGGGGCAGCGCCGATGCACGGCACGTGGGGGATGCTCCCCCCGCGGCACTGCCACTGCTCTGCCGGCCTCTAAAAAAACCCCACCAACAACGTGGTTTGGGTGGTTTGTTTTTTTGGAAGCCTTGAAATCCTTCCTCCCCCAGCCTGAACTATTTTGGTTTATGTTGTCTGTTTCTGGCTCTTCCCTTTCTCCTTCTGCGCTCTTTCCCTGCGTCACCTTATTCCTCCCCAAAATAAATGTTGTTACGCTTGGAAAAAATACCCAATTGGGGGGGGGGGGGGGGGGGGAAGAGCTCCTCTGAGCAGAAAAAGCCTGTGCCTGAGAGTATCCAGGTCAGCTCCTTTAGCTTCATTTGCTCACGCACGGAGGGAGTGTACAAACGCTTCTGTCAACCAGATGCACATTTTGTAGCGCTACCAAGGACTTTACGGGGCGCAGCGCTGCGGAGGATTAGTCTATTTAGCCATATAAAGCTCTCATTAACTCCTGCTGAGTTCGACAAAAGTCTTTCTTGTGTAAAAGCTGAATAAAACGGAGTAAAGATTTTTGGGCTTTGGCCTAATGATTTTTTTTCGGGGGGGGGGGGGGGGGGGGGACCAAGAAAAATTTGCGTATCGGGCATTTTCTCATCGTGAAACACCGTGCGTCGCGTGGGCTAGCATCTCAGGAGAAGATGCAAGCGGAGCAGAACCTCGCAAGGTGCGGTGCCGCCGAGGAAGGGAGAGGGCTGTGACGTGACGTGACGTGACGCGTTGGTGGCACGTTACATCAAAGCAAGATTTTAAAACCGAGCCTGCCGACAGTTCAGCGTGATTTCCAGCTGTTCTGCGAAAGAGAGAGCAGCGCAAGGGGCTGCTCGTCCTTCCCTGCTAGGTCAAGGGCTTCGCTGAGGAAACGCTCGGCGCGGCACCCGGCGAGTCCCTGTGCCGCGGGGTCGCGTCCGGCGCTGGGTGCCCTGCGCCGTGGGAGGGGATGCTCCTGCTGCGGTGTGGGCGACCTCCGCAATCGGAGACGGGTTACGCGTGCGAACGCGAGAGTCCGCGTGCTCTTCTGCTTCAGCTCGTTGAGGGATTGATACGGCCGCCCTCCGCGGGCTTGCTCCTTGAACCTTGGCTTGGAAAGCCGGGGAGCAGGGGCCGGGCTCCCCAATACCCCTGCGACTTAGAGACCCCGGAGCGAAGGCTCTGGCTGCTGGCGCTCCGCTTCTGCCATCTGCTTTAGATAATTCATAAAAAAAGGGCTGAGTTCGGGCAGCACAGACGCGGGCCGCTTCCTCAGGGCGTTTTGCGGTGAAAGCCATCCTCGAGTCATTCATGGCGTTCGTAGATCCACTGAGAAGCAGCAAAGTCGCCGTTTCGGCTGGGGGTCCTTGGTGTGCCGCCTTCGTGGCGGTGGGAGGAGGGTGGGGAGGGGGTGCAGGGTGCCCTGCGCTGCCGTTTCAGGGGACGCTGGCTGCAGCGCGGGGGGGGAGGATGATGGCACCGCTTTCCGCGCTGCCGGCGGCAGTTTCGGGTGGCCGGGCTTGGGGAGCCGGGGCGCACCGTGCCGGGAGGGAGCGCTGGGTTGCTCCCCTGCCTTTCTAACACGGTCACTGTCTGTCCACAGGTCAGGTTGCCCGCTCGGAAGCCATGCTTGGATTTTAATAGCCATGTTCCACCTAGCCATGGACCTCGCCAGCTGCCAGCCCCCAGCCAGCGGCGCCGGGGGGAGGCTCTCGCCGCGGCCGGCGCTCCGGCACAGACTGTCCCGCGGCTCGCTGTGGGGCACGGGGAGCGGGGAGGAGCTGCGGCGCCCCGGCCCCCCCTGGACCTGCGCCCCCGCGCCCCCCCCGCAGAGACCCCGCTCCCGCCGGCCGCCCGCCGCTGCCCCGCTGCCCGCCGGCCGCCCCCCGCGCCGGCCCCGCTCCCGGAGGGGCCGGCGGCACCTGCGCGGCCGCGGCTTCGCCCCGCGGGACGGGTGGCCCACGGCGCTGCACGAGGTCATCGTCTGGGGCCCCACGGACAAGGAGGACTCCCTGGAGAGCAGCACGCTGCCCGGCGCCTTCGCCGCCACCGCCGCCGCCGCCACCACCGCCGCTGCCGCCACCACCACCACCACCGCTGCCGCCGCCACCGCTGCCACCGCCGCCACGCCACCCCGCGCGCCCCCCAGCACCCCGGCTCCCGCGCCCGGCGGGGACGTACCCCGCAGCAGCCCCGGCCGCACCAGCACCGCCGAGCCGGCTGCCGGCCACAGCAGCGGCGGCAAGGACGCTCGCCCGCCCCGCGGGCTGGGAGACAGCACAGGTAGGGTCTGCCGGGGGGCCGGGGCGGCGGCGGGTGAATCGGGAGGGCTGGGGGGTCCTGGAGTGGACGGGTCAGAGCGGCACGAGTGTCTGCCCGGGCTGGCAATGAGCGTGTGATGTTAAACGAGAGCGCTCGGGAGGCGAGCGGCGGCTCTGATTCATCGCTTTTATCCGAGGTGTTTTCCGGCAGCTTGCTGTGTTTTTCCCATTAGCGGTATCCATCCACAGCCCATCTCCCGTAATCGTGTTTAGCGCGGCGCTCGGGCACGGCGATGCGTTCCCCCAGCGCTATCTGCTGCGTGGACATGGATGGGAAAGCTGCTTCCCATTTATTTCAAATTATATTTGTTATTGCCGGTATTAAACTGTGGGATACCTTTGTATAGTTTACAGAATTTATTCACTGTGCATCGACTGCTTTTAGCCCACAGTGATTTTCTAGTCGAATCGAAAAAGAATTTTATGGCCTAATCTTAATCCCAATTAATTCTCTAGCCTGCCTTGCTTGGCAGAAAGAGACAAGCCGACCATCATGTCGTTCCTGATTTAGAGGAGCTAGTTATAGCGGCGAAAATACTCCCACGCTGCACACCTTTTAAAAAAACGCTGGAATCGGCTGGATAAATTAGCGAGGGAGTATCGATAACGACTGCTGGCATGAGCTGCTTGCTGCTCGCGATGAGATCTTCAGCCTTATCTCCCCAGACTTGCTGCGGTCGGCGCCTCCGACTTCGGCGGCATCGTCCGGTCCGGGTGCACGGGGTGCGGTGGGCTTGTTGCCGTTGGCTGGCTGCGGCAGCCCATCCGCCTGCTCCGTTTGCGGCACGTGGGAGGATGGCTCCTGCCACGTGCTGGTGCTCTCCAGCTTATTGGAGTGGGTTGCCTCGTTTAGGCGAGGGCAAGCCGGCAGTGCTGCTGCCTGCCTGCCGGCATGCCGCTGCCGCTGCCCTCCCTGGCCAGCAGATCGGCAGAGAGCCGCAGCCCCGAGCCTCCGCGTCCCCGGCAGCCTCCCGGGGGGCTGGCTGCTTTAATCTGCCGGCTCTCAGCTCTCATTAGGGGCTTTTTCCGGGATCGGAGTTCTTGCTAATTAACTTCTTTTCGCCGAGCGGTGAATACGATAAACTCCTTCCCGGCGCTAAAGGACCTTTTGGATCTCAGCCCATCCACCCTAAATTGAAAAGCGCCTGAGCTCCGGATCTGCTTTTCCTTCCGCTGCCGGTGCTGAGCACCCAGGAGAGCCCTGGCAAGCTCCCGGCGGGGAGCACCGGGCCCCTGCTGCGCCTCGGGACGAGCGTTTCGGGAGCGAGCGGCCAACGCCGTCTCGAAGCACCGGCCGTGCTGTCGCCGGTTTTGCTGGCGGTGTGCCTGTGCGAGGCCGTGCATTTTTCAAGCCCTGCTCCTCTCTGTTATATAAGCTTTAGCGGCTGGAAGTGTTTGTTCTCTGCTGGGAAAAACATATGGCTACAAATTAGGATTAGGTAACTCGTCTGTACTTTTTATCTGCCTCAGCGAGCGCTGGAAATCCCTGTCCTGCCGTCCTGTAAGGCGCCGCACGTCGCGATCGGAGCCCGAGGCGGGTGGGTGGGCAGGGAGGGGTGCTGCTCTCGCCGCTTGCCGTCCTTCAGCTCTCTCTGGCAGCAGCCCTGGGGGTCGGGGTGGTCCTGCTTGCAGCACCCACGGGAGCTGGGGCCACCCTGGGAGCCGGCAGAGCCACCCCACCGAGGGGACCCGTGCTCCCCGGCACGCCAGCAGCACCCTCGTTGCCCTTGGATCGGGTGCTGCCGTTGTGCTAACGAAGGTGCTGCTTTCACCGCCGCGTCCCTCCCGCGCCTGGCTGGAAAGGGACTTGCTACTGGGCGCCTGGCGACGCTGGGGGACCGTGGGGGTCCTTGGGGTGAGCGCGGGGTGGGGGCACTTCAGCGAAGGCAGCGGCGCTCGCTGAGACGAGCAATGAAAGCAATCCTGCTCAGTTAGATCTTCCTCTCGCCCCGCTCCTCCTTGCTGAAGAAGCGAGAGGAAAAAAGCCAGAAACGACGTCTCCGTGACTCACTAGCAGCACAAACAAGCTTCAAAAAATTCCCCTGGAACAGCAAATATTCTGCTCGTAGGTAGGAGAGAAGGCAGATGAGTGATTACTTGCAATAAAGTCCGGGAAGGAAGGAGAGGCTGGTACGTGCCGCTCTGGTTTGGTGGGTGCCGCTGTGCGGGGGGATTGGTTTGGGTCACCCGCAGCTCAGGTGCCTTCGTCCCGGTGCCACCCCTGCCGGCTCGGCGCCTGGCAGAGTGCTGATGGCAGTCAGATGGGGATGCGATTTGTTCACCCGGGCGTAGTTTATGCTTATGCTTTTCAAAAATGCGCTTTCTTTTTCGGGGGCTGTCATCACCATTTTACGGTGGAGCACGGAAAGAGGGAAAGAATTAAAATTCCAGCGTGCCGCAAGCGGCAAGGGCTGCGAGGAGCTTTCGCCGGGGCGGCCGCGCGGATGCTCACTGTGCGGGCTGGGCTCCTCCGCCAAGGCAGAGCATCCTCCGGGACTGCGGGCTCAGCCAAAAAGAAGAAGAAAAGAGAAGAATGAATCAGAGACTGTCAGAGTGAAGGCATGAATTGCACTCGCTGGGTTGTCTGAGGTTCTCCTTTCAGTATTATTAGAATAAAGCCGTCTTTAATTAAACCTTTAAGTGCTTTATAAGGCAGAAGACTTTATGTGCCGTCTGCTGCTCTTAATGGTGATGCGATCGCCGGTATGCAACGAGTTTGGCAGCGGGCTCTGCGAGCAGCGTGCCCGTGAAGGAGCCGGTGCTGAGGGGCACCCCTTCCCCAGGGCTGGGGCAGAGGTGGGGGCCGGGTTTGCCGGCCGGGGGTGCTCCCGGGTGGAGGCGAGGGGCTGTGTGGGTGCTGGCGTGGGTGCTGGTGTGGGCACCCGCCGTGCCGGCAGCCAGAGCCGAGCTCACGGCCTGCCGCAGCCCGCCCTCCGCTCCCGCCCCACTGCTGGCCGGGAGCGTATCGGCAATAAATAATAATAGTGAGACATTCGCTTCCCTGCTGGGAGATGACCCTGCCTTCAAAAAGCGGGTGCAGGAGAGGGGGCGCTGGTTGCACGGAGATAGCGGATGCAAAAGGCTTCAAAGGAATTAATTAAAGATAAAATGCGTTTAAAAGAAGACCCTGGGCGGTCGGGATGGAGCCGCCTCTTTGATCCGCCGTGTAAAGGCGTGGGGAGCCATTGCAGCCGGGGGCCGGGGAGGAGGCGAGGGGGCTGGACGGCATCTCCAGGGCCAGCACCCGCCGGTCGCCTTTCCCGGGAGGCTCCTGAAGAATCCTTTGTAAGGCCGTGCATCAGCTGCAGCTTTCCTTAAGGATGGAGGATGATGGCTGAAGCAAGAAATGAGCGTGGCCATAAGCTGAGCTCTCTCTGGCGAGGGAGAAGGGACTCGCTTTCTCGCCGGGATTAGCAGGTGTCGTGCGTGCGTGTGTGCCTTCACCCACGTGTGCCTAAATGAGCCAGAAACTCTCCTCTGCTGCTCTCAGAAGTATTTATTGCTCGGTGATATTTGCTGTAACACCTGAGAAGATAAGTCCCAGTGTCTTTAGCATAAGCCTCTAGGATCTTGGTTCCTGGCAAGAATATTTTGCAGCAGCAGCAGCAGCAGCAGGAAGATATTCTCCTTTCATCAGTCCAACCTGAAATACCAGGAGGTTTCCAGGAACCTTGGTGGCTTTTTTTTGCTGAAGAGCTGCATTGTCACTTCAGGATGACTAATGCTCCCTGGGCTGGGTTTCGGAGCTGATCGCCCCGATTTACCAGGTGGAAAACCAAGGGCCTTGGCCTGCCCGAACGCTGCTTTGAAGGCAAGAGGGCTGTTCAGAGGAGCGGACCCAAGGCGGTTTCCCAGCGCAGCGGGTCGGGCAGTGGATGAACCGGCTTTGCACCGGAACAAGGTTTTCCAAGAAGACTCCTGCCCTATCTCCTCCCCTGTATCTAACCCTCGTGGGTTTTGTAAATTATTTTTCTTACAAGCTGTTCAGCGGCAGTAGGGTTCGCAATACGGCAAAGTCTGGCTGATCCCCCCTGGGAAGGGCCATTTGTGGCTGTGATTGCTGCAGAGCGGCCACGCAACGCTCCTGATTGAATTTTTCGGTCCGAAAGCGGTTTTATCGGCTAGATGAGGCTTTCGGGGATCAGATGCGTTTTCTGACAGCTGGGGAAGCTGTAATGCCTCTCGAGTCCAGCCGGTTTTCCCCAGCCTCTCCGCGACGCTCAGGAGGAGGTGGAGGTGTCCCGGCACTCAGGGCATGCAAGAACAAAGGAGATTCGTCGCAGGGATGAGGACGGGATGCCGAGCCCCACGAGAAGACCCCGCTTCGGAGAGAGCCTCTCCTCGGGCAGCTGCCAGCGCCGACGTCCCCGCATCCAAAGGCGGCTGGGGACGATGCCCAGAGCAGGCAGGCGGCCGGTTGCTGGGCTCACGTGCCCGATTGACTGGGTTTGAGCAGAGCGGATCCTCTCCGGTGGTTGCCATCTCACGTTGCCCACTCTGCTGCCCGGAGATGCGGTACCCGATGCTGAGCTGCTGCGGACCGGGGAGGCTCCACGGAGCCCGTCAGCTTGGCCGTTCCCCGTTCTGGGCTCACGCGGCTCTTCCAACTGTATTTTGCCTGCTGGGACGCCAGCAGGGAGCCGGGCCAAGCGCCGTGGACAGTCGCTGAGCCACCCGAGAGGAAGCCTTCGCTGGTACGGCTGTTGCAGGCAGCAGGTACTGGCGTGCCCGTCAGGCTGGGAGATGCGGCGTGACCGGCTGCCCGATGCGCTGCCGCGCCGAGCCGAACGCGGGGCAGGGCGGAGGCAGCGGCTTCTGCGTGGGCTGTGATGCTCGCCGTGGAAATCGCTTAGAAGGTTATTTTGGCTGGGAACAATTGCCACGGCACCGATTCCATCTGCGTTTTCATCGTTTCCCCTCTCTATAAGCTCTTCGGCCGCTCCCGGGAGCCAGTTTCTCTTTAGCGCTCGTTACTGGGAGCCCATGGGGATGGTCTCTCCCCAGCCGGACGCGATGCTTTGATTGAGGAGCGAGAGGGAGAGGCATTTACGGCCTGACCGTGCACGTGGAAACCCTGCCACCATCAAGGACTTGCCGCTCTGGCTCAGCCCTGCGACGCCGGACGGGCCCTCCCTGCTCCCCGCCACGTGCCGGCAGAACCGGCGGCGGGTTATTTAGGAGATCCGCCCTCGTTCGGCGTGTCGACTCGAACCGGGAGTTGCGGGAAGGCTGAGGCAAAGCGGGGAGAGAGGAACGGGGAAGCGATCTGTGCGGCATACGCGCGGGAAGGGGCTTAGGTGCTTCGTTGCAGCCCTCCTGGCTGGGGTGTAGGAGGTATTCGGAGCAGTGGTTGTTTCCCTGCCACGAACGGTAACGCCGGATTACGCTCTGCAAAATGAAATGGAGCTGTTTTCTCCCTTCTTGGTTTTATGCAGCTTAGAGGCCTTGACGAGGGTCTTCAAAGAGCTGCGGCTCGTAGCTGTTTTTATTGGGAAAATGAAAAATACGGTCTCCCTAACCAGAGCTGTTGAAATAAAGGCCTTGGGGGATAGAGGTTCTCTTTGTTTTTAATTAAGAGCTTAGATCTCCTGTTCGCTGCCATTGCGCACTTCTACAGGAGCAAGACGTTAGTCTCGGATGGATTTTCTCATGGAATTAATTCTGTTGATGCAGAGCTGTCCGGGAGCCGTTTCAAAAGGTGGCCAGAAAGGCCAAAACTCAGCGCTTTCATCTCGGTGGCAAATAGATGGTCTTTAAAAGAACATCTAAAAAAAGCCCTGGCGTTTGCTTGCTTTGGGAAGACTGGGTTTTTCCCTGGACTTGGGGAATTCGGAGTTGCATTTTGCGGGTTGATGGAGGGCTGCTGCCGCCGGCGGGGATGCTGAGGCTGGGTCTCCCACCGCCGGCGGGGACGAGAAGTCCCCGGCGAGAGCGGAGTGCGCTGGGACGGCGCGCGAGTGGAAAAACCCAGCCATATTTCAGCGTTTCCGAGGGTTCAAAGAGCGCCTTTGAAGAGCTTTCCCTCCTGGCAGGCGACACATTAAATTCTGCTGCGCTAGCAGAAGCGCAGGGGTTTGGCCACACTTTCAATTCCATTAAATACTTCTCCTGTAATTACCCTCGAGTTAAACGGTCACTGCGTCAAATTGCCTAGTCAAAGCCTTGTAAGAGGGAACCGCTCGCGGTCCCCTCGCAGAGATGAGGCGTTTACAGCCGCCGTGGCCGGTGCCGGACGGGGCGGCAGCTCGCCGGGCGTCCCTCCCCGATCCCCCGCGCCAGCCTCTGCCCTTCCTGCAGCTTCTTTCTTCGCCGGTTGTTAACGCGTAATTAAGCGACCGCCGGGTTCTGTAGCTTGCTGGGATCGGAGCTTTGCCCTTTGAAATGTTGGAGATGAGCGGACAAAACCGAGCCACCGTCATTCCTGCTTCCAGGTTCTTCCCGGCAGCTTGCCCCGCGTTTTGGGGGCGCGGGCTTTCACTGTGAGTTACGCCTGTGCCGGAGGAGGGGGTAATTTTGCTTTATGAGCTATTGATTTTATCCTCCAGGTCCCTTTCCTCCAGCCATGAACTCCTTCCCTCGCAGATTGGGTATTTCTCTTCGATTTCGCTCTGTACAGGTCTATGTGTTTCTTCGAAGGCCTAGAGGAAAGGATTTGATACATTGGCAAAGTAAGAATAAAGAGCTATTAGTCTTTATTGCAGCGGGTATTGCTATAGGGCTTCCCAGGAGATCGTCCCCCTTACCCATCGGGTCCCTTTCCCTCTTTCCATCGCTGCCGTGGTTAACGCTGTTGGGAAAAACACGTCCCGTCCCCTTGAAATCCCCCCGGGCTCTGGTGCAGAATGAATATGCGATGCAAAGGAACTTTCTTCTACGCCGGTACATATGGCAACTTATGTATGTGATGGAGTCTAAAATTATCCAGCCCTTCTTAAAATCCATGTGTCCTGCTCCGAAGAGCTGCCATCCTTCCCAGTGCTCAGCCACCTGCAATCTGTTCTGCCCGCGCGTTTCCCATTATGTAAGTGCAAGGATTAATTGCATCGTTAGGTTCTCCCGTGTCCCTGCCGCCTCTGCCTCGGCTCCCATCTTTGCAGAAGGTCTCATTTCCGATGCCGCTTCTGTTTTCAAAGGAATCGGGCACTGGGCTGTTTTTATTTTATTTTTAGAGTCTTTCCTTTTATCTTTTTCGGCAGTGTCCCACTGGGAGCTGCTCCAAGATTGCCGCGAAAGATGCGGCCGGGCTGCTGCCAGGGTGGGCAGCACCCCTGTGGCGTTTTCCCTGCGAATTCCCTTGGGAAAGGAAAGCTGGAGGCAGAGCAGATGAGGAGCAAATGATTCGGCTCTGGCTCCCCACTCGCTGGTGGGAGGTGGCCGATCTCCCCAGCCCGTGCAGCTCCAGGCTCGGCGGCTCCCGAGCGATCCCGCCTGCCCCGGGTGTCCCCACGGATCTTGGCTCTCGGTTCGGAGCCCCCCCAGCCCGTAGAGCCGTGAAAGGGTCCTGCGGGCCCTGCCAGCTGCGCTCCTCGAGGGCACGAAGCCCAGCGCCTGTTCCCCGGTGTCGGACCCCTCCGGAGCTGGAGCTGGTGCGGAGGAGGTGGGTGCCGGGTCCTCCCCGTCCTCCGCCACCACCGTCCCCAGCCCTCGCGTTTGCTTCCCCTGACCCGCTCTTTGTTCTGGCAGCTGCCGGTGGCAGCCGTTCCTTCTCCGGAGGAGCCTTGTCACAGCCTGCTTGAACCGATTCCAGTGTAATTGGGAGCAAAGGGAGGAAATGGGTCATTTGCAAAATAGGTGCTTGAGTCGAGGGAGAAAAATAAGCCTGACGCATCCCGTCCCGCTGCGCCCGGCGTCGCCAGGGCACGGGGGCTGGCCAGCAGCCGTCCGCCTGTCCGTCCGATGGCTCCCCCGGGAGGGAGCGTGTGGCTTGCAGCCCTGGGGAGCAGAGGAAGAACCCCAAAGAACCCGGGTTTTGCAGCGTTCTGCACCTCCCTGCCTTTTGGTAGGCTCTTGCCTTCTGCTGGCTCGGCACTGGGACCGTGCCAGGATCCAAGGAGCTGGCATTTTGGAAGCGTTGGCCTTCGGGAAGTCACTTCTCCTCGGTCCTGCCTCTAGAAAACCCCTTTGCCAGCGATGGCCGTGGTGCGGCTGGCACGTGCCGCCGCTGCCTCCTGCTCCAGACCACGTCCTGTCCTTAAAACCAGTCGGGATCCCTGCTCTTTTCTCCAGCTCTTCTCCCAGATCTCCTCTGTAGCGTATCCGCTGGCAAAGCGGAATAAGCGCTAGAAGATGCCGGGTGCGTGTTTCCTCCCAGAAACCCTGCTGCTTTTATTTTGGAGGCGAGGGCTTCTGCTCCACCGTCTGCCAGAGCTTTGTGGTCGCCAGGGCGGGTGCCAGGCCATCGCTCCCCTCCCCTTCGCCCCCGTCCTTCCCGAGCAGCTCCCTTCCCGGCACCCTGGTGTTGGTCGCTGGCTGCTGCCCGCCCTGCCGGCGCGCCAGCTCCGGGGCTGGGAGCGAAGCCTTCCCCGGGAGCGATCGCTACCCCAGCGCTTGGCACTGGGCGTGTTTTGGTGAATCAGACTCGCCGAAGGTGACCTTGGTTTTATTAGATTGAACTGTCAAGACTCCCATTTCGGAGCGTTTGATTTACACCCGGGACGCATCCTGGCAGCAAAGTCCGCAGCGCTTCCTAAAAAACTGTCGCTGCTGGCTGGCCTCGTTGCTCAAAATCTGGGATTTTATGGGTCTCCGCATCCCCAGTCGGGATCCGCGCCTCCTTCCCGAGGCAGCCAGCGGTGAAGCCTGGGTCCTGCAGCCTGGGCAGCACGGTAACGCCGACAAGGGCGAGTTGATGGTGGATCTTGAGCAAGGATGCTCACGGGATGCTTTTTCCCTAAGGAAAGCCGGGGTAGCCCCTCGAGCCGTGGCGTGATGCACGCTTGTGCTCCCAAAAGCTGGGAGGCTGCTGCGCTGCGTGCTGGAGCTGGCCTTCAAACGGTGAGCGTATTTCTTTGCGCGCCCACGCTGCGCAGTTTCCGTCTCCCCTCGGATGTCACCGTGGGTCTCGGCAGCCTCGCGCGGCTTTTCTCCCGCTCTTCCCCAGGCCAGAAGCGTTTTCCGTCGTGTTTCGGGGTGACGAGCGGTTCGTTGGTGGTGCATGGGCTGGGGAGGCATCGGACGCCTCTGCGCCCTGGGAGGTGGCAGCTTTGCCCTGGCAGTCGGCCGAAGCTCGAGCAGCTTTTCTCCCTTGCTGAGCGTTGTCGGCAGCGTGGGCGTGCGGGCAGGGACCCGAAACCCCTGTGGCGCAGGGATGAGCAGGGGGAGATGAGAGAACAAATTTCAAGGGAGTCAAAACTGTTGTCCTTCGAGAGAAGGCAGCGGAGCAGCAAGCCTGATCCCTGGTTTAAAATACCGCTGATAAATCTCGTCTGGCCTAATTACCCAGCCTGGTGCTCGGGCTGCTGCTCAGAGTCTCGCACGAGCCTGCCGTGAGAGCGGGGTGCGCTGTGCCGAAAGCAGGGGAGCCACGGCGCGGCCCCGAATCCGCTGCTCGTGGGAGCGTGGGAGAGCCCTGGGCGGCCTTCCCCTGGGAGCGTGGGGATGCTCTGTGCAAAGTCCCGGCGGCGAGCAGCGCTCCGGGCTGCGGCGGGGGCACGCCGCCCCCGATCCGTCTTTCCCGGGAGGGTTTTCCAGGGCACGCCTGGCGCACGCCGCTTTTGCCGGGGAAGGGACGTGCGTGTGCATACAGCTGCCGGCGCTGCGGCCGGTTTGGTGCCGAGACCCGCAGCCAGGCAGGCAGGCAGCCGTCTGCCTACCTCCTTCCTGGGTCTGCAGCCGGGGCAGCGCCACGGGCATCCCCGGCTCCGGACAAACTGCAGCAGCCGGCCGGGAGCCCGTCTGCTCTTGTGTGGGAAGAAGCAGCGATTTCCTTGCCACGCACACCCACACAAGCTGGGCATGCCACGCGTGTATTGCACAGATGCACATATATATATATAAAAACCTGCTTGTTTTCCTGTCATGCTAACACTCATTTATTTATTAAAAATCTCATCCATCAGGAGTTGCAACATCTGTTTGTGAAAAATAGCACATCCTTGGGCTGCAGCCAGGAAAATCATTTCATTACGAAATTGCAACTGTAAAGCAGCACAAAATCACAAACATACTGTACATTGAGATGCTTTTGTTTCCAAACTGCTCATTAGGAATGATACACGAGCCAAAATTATACCCTGTGTAAGGTGAATTAGGAGAAAATGAGCCCATCCGACCTTCTAAGTGAGCAGCAGTTAGTGCGGTAATTATTATCTCTGGTTAATCCCGCACCCACTGCAAGGCTGCGCTCAAGTTTCCCTTTCCGTCCCGGAGGGGATACGGCTTCACATCTCTTCCGTTCTTCGTGCCTAATTCGGGCTGACAAGGAACATACTTGAGAGGATAGGAAATGAGAAGCCTGGCTTAAAGATTTATTTCGCGTAAGGCGGGAGGGAGGATCGCGTCGCCGCTGCCGGGGGCTGCGTACGGCCCCGCGCCGGGAAGGGCTCGGGAGGCGGCGGCGGGGGGAGTCTGTGCGCGGCGGGGGGCTTCGCTCGCCGCTGCCCGGGGTCCCCCTTGGCTCCCGTCCCCACTCTCTCTCGTTTCTTTTCTCTGCAGGTCTGGCGGTTCATCAGATAATCACTATTACCGTGTCCCTCATCATGGTCATAGCCGCTCTGATAACAACTCTTGTCTTAAAAAATTGGTAAGGTCCCTCCTGGGTCCGTTCGGCTTGGGGGGGTGGCGCAGGGACGGGGACGGGGCAGGGACAGGGGGGTGCCTTTCCAGCTGCGAGCGCTAAAGCCCGTGGCATCCGCCAGGATGGCTTCGGAAAGGCGTCGCAGGAGAAAATGGGGGGTTTTTATGCTGAAACCTCCAGAGGAGGTCGAAGCAGCTGGTCAGTGCGTGCCCCTGCGGCTCCCCCGCCTCTCACCGCCTGGTGGGTGGCTTTGGGGACCAGCACGTGGCCGGGGTCGGGTGGCCGAGTCCCACGTGGGACACGTGCGCGTCGCTGCTCCGGGATTGAGTCGCTGCAACGTGATGCCACCTGGTGAGGGCAAAGTCGTGCGTTCGGCCACAGAGGGTGTCCCCGCAAGGGTGCCGGGACCTGCCCTGAGCTGGGCGGCATCTCCTCGGCCGCCGGCCTTGCTTAAGCAGCTTTGCTGCTGCTCCTTAAATTCCCAGCCTGGCTCAGCAAGCAACAATGGCATTTTCTGACCTTCCCTACGAGTCGGGGACAGAAGGGCACCTTCTGAGCCCCTCGGATGCTGCCGGTTTGAAGCATGCCCCATCCCCTGGAGTGCTCGTGTGCTCCTCCAGCTTCATTTGCTCCCATTTATTCTCTCAGCATGGCTGGGCGTATGGCAAAATAGGTTAGCTTTTTGCTTCAGGCGCTCGTGGCTTTACCTATTTTCCCAGGGAAACTGGCCTACTTTGAGGTCGGCGTTGCTGGTGTAGGGCTACGGCTGCAGCTCTGGGCCGGTGGGAGAGCTGCCGTGCGGTGCTGCCGCGCTTGGCGGCGGCGGTGCTCTCCTCCGGCCTCCTGCCCGCTCTGCCCGCCCGAGCTCTCCCCAGGTGCTGCAGCAAATCGATTCCTGCACCTAGGAGGAAAGGAGAAAACCGGGTTGATGACGAAGCCTGCTCGCTCCCCGGGATTAGAGGAAAACCTGTTTGCAGGGCTCCGGAGGCATCTTAATCTCGGCGGAGTTGTAACGAAGCGTTGCAGCTGGCCGCAAGCGCCGAGTTACTGGCCCCGCGGACCAGCTTGCTTCGCCGGGAGCGAGCCCGCGGGGAGGCATCGGGAGTGCAGGCGGTGGTGCCCGTTTCTGTATCTCAGACGGGATTTGCTTTACTAAACTTCCCTAGTCGCAGCAGTATTTCAATGAAAGAGCGTGGAAAATACTTTATAAAACACTTCGGGGATTTTTCTGTACTAGTGGTCATAAGCAGTACGTGTCATCGATCCGGCTGACCACAGCTTGGCAGAACAGCTCGAGTAACCTAATGCTGAAGCCAAGAAGGGGGAAAAAAAAATAAAGACAGCGATCAGCGTAGAATAGAAATCGTTTCCAATAAGTGCAATTGGGAAGTCACTGGAGGATACCTGCAGGCGAGCGCGGTCAGCAGTCAGACATGTCCCAGGCAGGAAAGCAGCGCCCCGATGAGTTTGCTCAGCTCGAACGTTCGCCAAGCTGCTTTGGTGTTTCGCCCGTTTTTTAGGCTACCTCCGGCGCTGCTTGTGCAGGCGAGGGCCGGCCGCGCGCCGGCCGCAGGCTCCGTGGCAGAGCTGACCCGGATCACGCACTTAATCCCCGGCCCCAAAGGGGACGCGGTCGCTCCCCCCCGATGCTTGTCCCCCTCGGGCAGGACGGGTGAGCGATGGCTGTGCGCCATGCAAGTGTCCTTCTTGTCCTTAACTCCTTCGGCAAACGTGCCAGGGGGAGCCGACGGTTGTTTTAGTGGCTGTCCCTTTCGGCTGTGTCAGCCAGTGCAGAGCAGGCTGTGCCCCGCTGCGGGCAGATGCCGCCGCCCCGGCCGGTGCCGCTCCCGGGGGAGCCCCGTGCTCCTGGCCCCGCAGTTCTCCCTCCGCAGGCAGCGCAGGCAGCGCAGGCAGCGCAGGCAGCGTCAGCATCCCCAGCTCCCGCGGCCCTCGGAGTTGCGATCTTCTGAAACTCCAGTGTTAGGATTGGCACTGTCAATCCTGCTCGGAAAAAAGTGACATCTTAATTAACTCAGCATCGAGACCCTTAAATAGGGCCAGCCCGATCGAGGGCAGGTTCCTGCTAGCTGGCGTTCTCCTGGTTTCATATGTACCGAACCAGAAGCGTTGCATGGCCACGAGATCCCGTTGGAGCCTCCGGAGCCGGTGGAGTCACCGGGGAGCAGGGCTGCCATGCCAGCAGCCGTCCCTCGGCCAACAGGGAGTGTGTCTGCCGTGTCAGACCAGTTTCTGAGCTTATTGATCCCGTTAAGTTAAAACCTTTTGGTGCCTCTCAAACGGAAAGGGTTTCACTTTGTTGTTCTCACCTATGTCTTCCCACTTAAAAGAAGGCTTTCGTTTCCTGCAGGCATAAACGTATGACTTAAGTAATTCCTCGGATGGTAAAAAGCTTGTATCTAAAATTTAAATTTGATCCTTTAAAAAAGAAACAAGGCAAGCCAAACGACTGCTTGATTGTGGCTGGTCTTTCCAAAGTGCCTGAATTCTAATCTAACGTTGAGCGCTGTAGAATGAACGGCCGCTAACGCGCGTTCCCCTGCCGAGCGTCAGCGACGCGCCGTGCGTCGTGTCCCCTCTTCTCTCCCCCGCCGCCCCAGCTGCGCGCAGAGCGGGCGCCCGCGGCGCAACAGCCACCAGCGCAAGCTGGACCAGCAAGAGGAGAGCTGCCAGAACCTGACCGACTTCGCCCCCGCCCGCGTGCCCAGCGCCCTCGACATCTTCACCGCCTACAACGAGACGCTGCAGTGCTCCCACGAGTGCGTCCGGACCCCCGTGCCCGTCTACGCGGAGGAGGCGTTGCGCTCGCCCGGGGATTATAAAACAACCTTCAATGGAAACAGGTGAGGCGGCCGGCGCGGTTTCCCTGCGGGTTGGGGAGCGCCGTCCCGCTCGGGGGTCCTCTGCCCCCTCTCTTTCCTGGGGAGATGCCCTGGGAGCGCGCGGCGGAGCTGCCTTCCTCCGGCTCTGCGAGCCGCCGTGCTCGCCCGCCCCGTAGCTCCGCGTGGGTGCGGCCGCTGGACCTCTCACCTCGCCGATGAGGACGGGCAGGCGGCTCGGCAGCCCCTGTCCTCGCGGCGTCAGCCGGCCGTACCCCCCTCCCCGGCTCAGCAAGCCCTGGCGGTGTTCGGCACCGTGCCTTTTCCAGTTCCCGGCTGCTGCTGCCAGCGCGTAAATGCTGCGGGATCCATCTTCCAGCATTCGTGCTGTCTCCCAAGCGGCGTCGACAGAGCTGCTGGGTTGCGAATGAGCGGGGTGATGAATGGAGGAGCGGGCGGCGAGAGCCACATGAACCCTTTGTCGGGCGTGAAATAATGATGCATTAACGAGGGGGCTTCGTGGCAGCGGGCGGCGCGGCGTAAAGGACGCGAGCCCTCGCTCCGCGTGCCCCTTGCCTGCACGGGGAGGGAGGAGGTCGGGAGTGACCTCTCCCCACGCCCTGAGCTCCCTCCCAGAGCCCTCTCGCTGGGCGCTGGTGCGGTTTCACCACGCGGTGAATGCGTGTCCCCCATCAAAGCTAGCGGAACAATCAGGAGGAGAGTTTTGAGGGAGAAAATGAGCAACCAGTGCTCCACGCAGCCTGGCTGGACCATGGCGTGCGTGGCGTGCCCCCCGCAGCTGACGTCTGCCTGCATGAAGGACAGAAGCCTGGAAGCCAACAGCTTAATAGACATCTTTTTAACCGTCGTCTTCCCCGTGCGCACGGGGTTTTGCTAGTTCACGTTTTTCAGGGTTTCCTCAGATCTTGGAAGGCAGAGAATTGGCAGGGATTCTCAAGCCGTTTCGTTGAACGTACGCGTGCGTTGATTTTGATGTGAAGCCCGGCCAAGCGATGCAGGGGTGCCCTTGGTCTGGCTGGAAGGGGTTCGGTGCTCGTCTGCCCTCAGGTGATGCTTTCCGGGGCCGTGTTGGCCTCGCAGCCTGGCGGAGCCCGTGCAGGCGATGGGCACGGCAGACCCACGCGGGACCGAGAGACGGGGAGGGGGCAGACAGGAGCCGCCCCGCTGCCATTTGGGGTCAGCTAGCCCCAGAGCGATCGGCTGCATTAAAAGGTGCTCGTGCAGAGGGGTAAAAATGTTCTGTATTGCAGTCCATCTGTTTTTTCTTCTTCCTCTGCTTTGCACCACCCGGGTTTCCAAGGCCAATAAGCCCATTCAAAGCATTGCTTTAGAGAGATTCCCCCCCCCCCCCCCAAAAAGCTGATTTTTGCAGCAGGCCGCCTCGGCTTGCTCCTTGTGTGTTACATACCAGCACGTGCAAGCCCCTTTTTCTGCTCGCTGCAGACCCTCTTCTTCTGACCGGCATCTTATTCCCGTGGCCTTTGTGTCTGAGAAATGGTTTGAAATCTCCTGCTGACTGGCCGAAGCCTGTTTGACTTCTGGGGGCAGGGCAGACGCCGTCGGGCTGTTTCCTGGTACGTACCGCGCTCCCCCCGCGTCCATCCCATCTCCACCCCGTGCCCATCGTCCCCTGCCCGCGAGCGGCCGCTCTCTTCCCTGCCTGGTGCCATACCCTCCCGCTCGCGCTTCTTTTGGGACGTCGGACCCGAGCAGGGTGGCTCACCCGGCCGGGATGGCCGGACGCGTCTCCCGCCGCGGATGGGACGCTGGGTGCCAAAATGGCTTTTCCACGGAGGTGAATTACAGACGGGCCCGAGCTAAAAGGCAGGGACTGGGATGGATGTGGGCTTGAGCGCGAAGGGCCCCCGGGGCAGCTTTGAACTTCAGCCTGATCTTGTGGTTCCAGCCCACCTCTAAAACCTCGACAAGCGATAGTAATTTCCGTGCTGGGAAATGGCCTGATCTGTAATTAACCTCTCGTTGCATGATGGACAGCCCGTCTCGTTCAAGAGTCACGCATCCGACATGCATGCTCCATCGGTACCCGAAAGCTCATTTGATGATGTTTGCTGTCATAAACACTTCCATGCTCCCGCTGCGAGGGTGCCGGGGTCGTCCTCCTCCTCCTCCGCCTCCTCCTCCTCCCGTGCCCCTCCTTGCTCTGCGGGAAGCCGAGCCTGCGAGCCTGTGTGCGCAGTCCCCAGCAGCTGGCTCCATGCCTCGGGTACTGCTGCAACCAGAGGAGTACGACGATGTTGTACTGGTTTCAGCAGTACGTTGTGTGGGGATTTTTTTCGGGTTTTTTGAAGCTGGCTTGAGCCGTTTGCGCCTCCTTGTATTGCTTTTGAAGGCGGCACGGCCGATAGCGGCGGCAGGAAAAGCAATTAGGGTTCACTGCGTGCCACCTCACCGTGGGGCAGCCGTGCCCGTTTGAGCCACGCACTCAGGTGAATTAATTGGTCTGTCCCAAGTCCCTGCTGTAATGAATCCTATATTCGGTGTAAATGAAATTTCCAGCCTTCCCTGACTGCGGCTTGCCCGGCATAGCCTGTTTAACATTATGCTCAGCTATTGAACGCAGAAGTATAATTAGATTAGAATGGAAGGGAATAAAAAGTTAATGGTCTCGGCTGTGCTCGGGGCTGGCTGTGTCTGGGCAGGCCAGGTGAGGTGTGCGCTGCCTGCCTGCACGGCGGAGGGCTGAAAGCTGAAAGCAGAAAGCTGAAAGCAGAAAGCAAGGGGTCAGCCATCTGCCCACCGGCGTCTTTGCCCACAGGGTCTCGCTGGCACGACCCCGCTGCTCAGCCGGGGCGGCTCTGCCCCTCGAGAGCCTCTCCTGGCTGGAGGGGCTTTGCTAGGAAATTTGAAAGGCTCTCACTCCCCATCTATTGATGTTCTCTCATTATTTCTCCAGCTCTTTTGTTGTGGCCGCTGTCTCGGCGGGGACAGAGTGCAAAGGTACCAGGCCAGAGAGCTGGTGTTAGCGAGCAAGGGAGGCTGGAGGATAAGCAGAGAGGTTCTGCAGGGTCTTCCTCAATAGCACGTGCGGACGCTAGCTTCAGAAAGCAAACAGCAATAACCCACCGAACCTTTTCCCCCGTGAGCTTTGTAGTTTGCGATGTCTGTCCGTTGGCTTAACTCGAGTTTTAAAAAAACCGACACAAAACCCAAGCCAGTCGTACTTGGATGCCATCAGCAGCTCTCATGCCTGAAGCAGAGGGAAGGAGAATGAGCAGCTCCGAGCTGTTGCCCGCTACGGGAAGCCGGTGCAATTCCCACCGCTCCTGCCCAAGGTCCAGTGAAACTCTGTGCCAAAGACCGTGCCCTGGTCATCTCCATAGATTTCTTTAAATGGTCCAAAGCCGGTCCATTATGCCTTATTAAATCCTTGAAATTCTCATTGACCCGTTTTCATGGAATCCATAAAGCACGTATTGATGTGCTGTGGAAAAATCTATCCGAGTCGTACCTGGAGCATTAGCTCCGTAATAGTGTTTCAATTATTTATACAGTTCTGGAAGCTGACGTTTGGTTTCATTAATGTTAACAAAATGAGATTAATCCGAGAATGTGTACGTGTACACGTGCATATGTGTGTTTGCACCAGGGTATTTCTGGAATGCCTAAGTGGTATGTCATGGTAAAAATCAGATGATTGCCATAGATCCCTACTGTACGTGGGAAGTAACGTAGGGAGCGTCACCACAGCACAGATAACAGGAGAAATCACCCTTGTCCCAACATGGGGTCATCCCAAATCCTTTAAAAGTTCAAAAAAGGTCATTTGGTATTTTTTTTGCCAAGTGCACATTTGCCTGCATCTTCTGCCGGGGCATGGTTGTTAGAGTGAGGACCTGCCAGGGTCGCGGCGCGCATGTCTTCCGAGTGGGCTTTGCTCTGCACGGCGGTGCCGCACGGCTGTCCCTGCAGCCGGCTGTTTGCCCCGTGGGCCGCGGCGGTCGGCACGGCTCCCCGTAGCTTCCCAGAAGCCTGCGGTCAAAAGATGCACTGCAACCCCATGCAAACAGCGTTTTGCATGAATGCATATGTGCCAGTTGGGACATCCCACAGACAAAATGAATATTTCAAGTTTCACGTGTCACTGTGTGAGGTAAAAGCTTCCAAGAGCAGATGGCGTGGCTGCTGGTACCGAGAGAGCTCCCTGGTAGACTGTCCCCTGTCGTCGCGGTTGCCTTCTACTGTCCCCGGACAGATGCTGCTAAGCGCAGGAGGAGCGGTGGGACTGAGGATGCCTTTCCAGCTCGCGTTTCTCAAGGAGAGGCCGGTGGAAAAGGAGATGCAGCTGCTTGGGGCTGCACCAATTCTGGAGCGATGGCTCTTTCGCTGGCTGGCTTTTACAGTAGCAGCAGCGTAGCCCGAAGGTGACAGTTGGTGCTGACCCGCTGCCTCTCGGCAGAGGTGGAAGGATGCTCTAGAGCACGCGGAGCTTCCCGGCTGGAGGGGTTACGCGCAGCTTTCTCTTCCCAGCCCCTTTCTCTCGGCGTGTGCAGGGAACCAGGGGGGCACCCCCAGCCAGGGCGAGCGGAGCGGGGGGCTCTCCCCGCTCTGCAGGCGCACAGCCACGCGCCGGGAGGGGTCAGACGCGGCACCAGGCTCCGTGCCGGAAACCGCTCTCCTTGGAAAGGCTCAAAGCACTTCACAAGTTGTAATTGATGGCACTGCACAGCCCTTGGCTGGCTAATAAGCAAATGAGTACGGCTGAACGTGTGGAGTCAGAGCTGGAGGCACAAGATGGACGATGTGGCCGGGGACAGGGATGGCAGGGCAGAGAGGGCGTGCGGACACTTCGACTAGATGAGCACCGGGAGGCTGGTTGGAGTGTAATGTGGACTTTACATATTACAGTCCATCAGCGCTGTGCGAGTACCGAACGTCGTGCTGCCTAACTGGCGGTGCGGCATTTGACGGCGTCGTAAGGCTGGGCTGAGCTGTCGCAGGGAGCAGATGCAAGGGACAGCGCCGCGGAACACTCTCCAGCCTGGAGAGCTGCAGGCAGCGCTGAGGCTGCGTCAGGAGACCCGGTGAAACTCATCTAGTTACACGGCAAGCAGATGTCAAAGTTATTTCCCGGGGTCACGTTCATCCCGTGCCAACAGGAGCGATGGGGAGGATTCCCACGCCGGCGGCGAGTAGCTGTCGGAGCTTTCCAGCGGATTGCCTCCGCCGGCGGTCAGGCCCCTTGTAGCTGGATGTCCCACCTAGGCAGCGAGCAGCCCCGTCAGCTATTCCTGCACGTAGAGGACCCGGCCCGGCCCCGGCAGCCCGGCGTACGGCTGCGGCAGCGCAGCCCGAGGCTGGTGTAGGTGAAGAGTAAAGCAGTCGATTAAAGCATTTGTGCCGGGAGGCTCACTGAGGAATTATCTGCACGGGGGTATAAGAAGCAAAACTATCTGTGCCCCCGTCACAGCAGATGGCAGAGGAGATGCAGCAGCAAGGCGGAGGCAGGAACAGCCGCCATTTGGCAAACCGAAAGGTGAAATTCGCTGAAGGCTCGAGTGGCTTTGGCCGGGCACGACAGCAAGCTGTGGCTGGTTTGGTTTGATTCCGTACTGGCTTTGGGGCTTTCTGAAATGAAGTTGGAGATTTCGCGTTATTCTTGTCCTTAATCCCGCTCTCTTTGACTGAAAAACCCCATGGAATGAGATTATACAGAAATCGGTGAGGTTGATCAAGCGCTGACCTACTTTGCATAAGGAGGCTATTTGGAATACAATACAAATTTTACATCCTGCAATGCATGCATTAAATAGTATTCAGCCAGAACTATGTAGATGTGTGGCGCCGCTTCTCTAAAGCGGCGATTTGAGACCTGAAAACCGTGCTGCTACGGTGACATTGATCCGACCCTCGCCTTTGCACGAGGCAGTTCAAATTTACAGTATTGTACGGTCATTCCGTGCTTTGAACACGGCGAGCAGCTGCTGTGATGGCCCCGTTCTGCCTAACAACAGCAAATGGTTTGTATTAACATTAAGAGATAATGAGTCATCATAAAAAATCCAGGCTTGCCTTCGGAGGAACAACAGCAGTCCCAACACGGCCCCGGTGCAGGAGATTAAGGACTCTGTAAAATCTGTCTCGCTAATTAAGGCTTCAGTGTTGTTCTTGGAGGTGGTATATATTGGGCATCTTGCTTAAAAATACTGTTGAAGAAAGACCCCTTGAACAAAAAGCATTTTGCATTTCTAAATGCTAATAACCAGCGAGTCAGAGGCCATAGCGTAGACTAGGGCACATATGTCATGAGCACGCTATAGGCAGCCCTTCTGCATATGCTGGATAGAGATCTGCCGTATAGAAAACCCGCACGTGGGTAGCTGTCTCAGGCACGCGTAGCTGTATTGCAGCGTGCGTCGCTGTACGTGAAGTCACATACACGTAAAGCAAGTGGCCGCACGCTGACGATGGGGAGTAATTGTCTTCGCGTGGAGGTTGAAAGATGACGTAGGGAGAGATCTTTCAGAAGATGGCAAATAAATAGGTTAAGAAGAACTTCAGTAGGATCTCTGGTTCTGATGCTTAACCAAGTCTCCATTGATTTCTTTGGGGCATTTAACTCTAGAAAATCTTGTTAGTACTCATCATCGTCTTCTCATCTGCCAGAGCGCTCGCTGCTCTTAGCCCCGGTACGAAAAGCTCCAGAACGCAAGGCTCCTCAGAAATAAATCACGCTTTGGAAAAGGCCCCGAGGAGATGAAAGCGTGCGGTAAGGCGCACCGAAGCCTCCTCGTCCCTCCCGCTGCTCCCCAAAAGCACCCCGGTCCCAAGGCGCGCATCCCCATTCAGAAGGCCGCCCCGCGCCACAGGGCTGCAGACGAGCTGGGCGAGGCGGGGGCTTCTCCAGGGAGGCAGAAGTAGCGGTCCCAGTCCCGAAGGCAGGCTGGCAACTGGGGAGGGGGAGCCCAGAGCCCGCGCCCTCCGTACCCCGCTCCCCCGGGACGCTCGCCCGCTGCCGTCGGCGTTCGCTCCCCCGAGCCCTGCTGTGCCGCTGCCGGGAGGAGGGGGAAGCGAGTCGCGATGCGTTTCCCTGTCGTGATTTAATCTCTGTTTTTCTTCTCGTCCTTAACAGGATTCCATTGGTGAACCTGTAAAAAATATAAAAAAATAATGGGTTACCTGTACCTACCATTTCTGTTTACCAGTAGGAGCCTCAAAGAGCAGCGTTCTATGGGCCAAATATATTTTTATAAAAAGGAACACGCCTATAGGTAACTGCGTTTTTCAAGGAGCGCGTTCTGCGGAGAAGAGAAAGGCAAACGTGCGAGCAAAGAATCCCGTGGAGGAAGAGGAGCCGGCGAGGGACTGAGAAGGAAGGACTGAGCGCCTGGAGCCTGGACGGGGACTGTGACTCTGAACCTGTGCCAATAATACCATTATGTGCCATGTACCGATGCAGAGACTCGGCGCGAAGCCGAAGCTCAGTCGCTAACGCCTAGAAACGTTTGGAGGACGAGTGGGGCGTCTCTTCTGGTGGGGTCATTCATTCCGGTCCATACGCATACGTACATACGGTATATGTAGAGAGAAAATATATATATATACACACACAAACACTTTTTGTACTGTAGCAATTTTTGAAGATCTTAAAGACTCATTTTTAAAGAAGATGTCATGGGCTAAAAGTCTCATTTCTTTAACACGCATAATACAAACTAGGTGAACCGACCTTTTCTACTTTGGCAGCTTGCCTCTCAAACCTATATGTGTATATATAGGTAGACATATATACATATATATACGTGTGTGTGTGTATGTATAAGCATATATATGTATGTATACATATATATATATATATATATATCTCGTTTTGGTTCTTTTTGGAAATGCTTTTCCAGCGGTGGCGACGTGACCGCAGCGGTGAGCGGCGCGGGACGGCCGGGGCCGCGCTGCCGGCGTGGCAGGCTGCCGGCGGCGAGCCGGGGAGAGGCTTCCCGAAAACCAGCCGGAGCGCGGCTGCGCTGCCCCGTGATTCCTCCAGCCCTGGAAGGGACGGCGGAGCGCTCCGGAGGCTGGTCTGGAACGAAAGGAGAACGGAAACGGGCTGGGGTTCTAGCTAGAAGGATGCGTCTGGGCCAAATTCACAAAGTGCATTCCTGCTGTAGGAGGCCAGAGGAAGCGTGACGCCGCGGCGAGAGGAGCGGGCGGCGGAGGAGCTCCCCTCCTGCCCGCCCGCCCGCTGCAGGGCTCCCGGCCGCCCCGGCGCTCGCGGGCCGCTCGGCCGCCGCAAGCCCCCTTTCCCCGATGCGGGATGCCGCGTGCGCGGGGCGGATTCCTGCTCCCGCTCCCCACGGACCCCGTGTCTGAGGCGGTGCTCGCCCGCTGTCGTCGTGCTCCCAGGAGCAGGGCAGCGGATTGCCGTGTGGGGCAGGGCGAGCGGGAAGCGAGCAGGGAGCTCGCAGCAGGCGGGGCCCCCGGCTCCTGGCAGCTTGCAGCAGCTCGAGGCGGTGGAGGGGAGGGTATTTCCAGACTTCTGCAGCCCGATACATCGTCAGGGTAGATAGGAAGAAACCCGAAAGCCTGTGTCTGCCCTTCGTTTCGCAGAGCTGCGGTCCCCGCTGTATTGGGCGTGACGCCTCAGGGCAGACAAATTTCAGGAGTGGGATGTGGGAGGGTTTTTTGGAGCACGGCTTCTGAATTGGCCGCGACACCAAAGCTTGCTCAGCCCTTTGTGAGAAACAAGGGAGGAACGAGCCCGTTGCCTCCTGACCCGGCGCAGGGCCGGCGAGCTCCAGGGAGCCTCTTCCTTTGCTCTCCTGGTCTCGGCTGGGTCAGCCGTGGCGGGAGAGGATGCAGCCCGCTGTCCGCAATCATGGGGATCATTTAATAGCGTTAAAAAGGGAATTTTGCCCAACGGTTTGCCAGGAAGGTACGGTTCCGCTGGCTCCGGTTTGGTGTGTTGCTCCAGAAACACGTCCCATTGCCCATCCAGCTCCTGCTGGGGTGGGTGTTTTTGGTGGGTGCTGACGAGCATGCCAGCCCACCCGCAAGCCCCCCCGTCCAAGTCTTTCCAAGGAGTCGGGTGCTGCCATCAGTGTGGCAGGCCGTTCTGTGCCGTGCCATGCCGTGCCCCTCCAAACCGGCACGGCTGGGAGAGCCGGGCAGGAGTGGGGGGATGGCGGCAGCGGGCTGGGGTCTCCCAGCCTGCCCGGTGTCTCGTCACGGTTTGCTTCTGCTCTTGAACGCGTGCCCTGCTCCAAGCCTGGGCTTGCCCACGCAGAGCATGCCGAGGCAAAGCTTGCAGAGGGCTCCCGGGCAACTGCAGCGTCCGATTCGTGTGAGGGTCTGCTTCACGTCAGACACCGAGATGGGTCTCGGTTGGGTTGCTTCGACGTTTCGTGGGTGGGAACGACTGCAGAGTTCAGACCAAAGTCCTCCAGTTCTTTTTGTAAACTGCCCTTCGTAAATACTAGCGGTTTTTTTAGAATTGTCCAGATACACATTTCTACTCATCCACTGATTATGCAGCTCCATGTCTTTAATATAACGAATGTGCAGTTTAAAAAAAAAAAAAAAGTAGAAGCTCCTGGTATTGCGCATAGCCACGTGTGCAGTCTCTTGTTTCCGTATCCTTTTCTGTCCTTTTCTGATGGAATTGCACAGTCTGGCTTATTTTTCCTGAATTTTTGGAAGCTGCCCCAGGAAGAAGTCTTCCTTGCCGGACCCGACGATTACCTGCGGACTCGAACCAAACATCTCCGAAGGCATTGGCAACATTCCCTGCGACTCCGATGAGCCTCGAGCGTCGCCTCGGGCGCGTTCTGCACCGGGGTCGCTGCCGACCGGCAGCGGGAGAGGAGGAGGGGGGTTCCTGTTGCTCCTGGCCAGGTTTTAGTCCGTGACCGAACCCATTCCTTCTGCGGAGGTGGTTTCTTGTGAGCGCTGAGCTGGGTGGGCGTAGGCGGCAGCAGCGATGCTCGTCCCCGGGGCTGGGTCTTGGCGTTGGGGGGTATTTTAACAGGGCTGGGTCCCCTTCGACTTCTGCAGCGGAGCGGAGATCTGCTTTTCTTCTCTTCGTGTTTTGCGAGAGCAAACCTTTCCGTGATGGGGCCGGGCGCTGGGCAGAGGGGTGTCTGCTGGGCGGCTCTCTGGGCCGTTGGGTGGGATGCCTCCCCGGGATGCCTCCAGGGGCGGGAGGGGGACAGTGTCTCGCTAGAGGAGCGACCTCCCCCAAAGCTTTAGCCTTCCCTGAGAAACGCGGGGAGCATTTCCCCTCAGGTTCTGCCCCGAAACGGGGAGGCACGGCGGTGCTGCGTGGGGTCCTGGCCCCGCCGCCGGCGCTTTCATGGGGGCTTTGGGCTGCAGTGGGGTGCAATTAAAAGCGCACAGGGGAAGCACCCCGGGGGCTGCTCACCCCGGGGGCTGCTCGCCCCCAGGGCTGCACTGGAGCCGGGCTGCGTGGCAGCGGGGGTCAGCCGAGATCCGCGCAAGGAGCGCGGATTCTGAGCGACTGCTCCAGGGCGATCCCTCAGCTCAGTGTACCCGGGCTTTTGTGTTGTAGGGATGTAAATGGCGCGGCCCCTGCAAATTGCCCTCGCTGGCACAGGTTTTGAATTCTTTGTTCGACTTTGCTGGCGTCGCTCCACTCCAGCTCGGGAGCCGCGCCTGTCGTGCTTCGCCCGTTGATCTTCCTATTTATTTGTACGTGCTGGCTGCACCCAGTAGTTCTTGCGGGTATTCCAGTGTAATCTCGATAGCAATTGGACATCCTAAAATATATCTCCAGTCCCTCGTTCCCGAGCGTTTGAAGCATCGTTCTGTATTTCTGCGTGTCTGGAACCTGCTGCCTGAAGGGGAGCGATCAGGCGGAGCTGGGGGCTGGCAGGGCGGCGCGGGCAGCGCCGGTGATGGTGATGGTGATGGAGAGGTGCCCTGCCCCAAGCCCAGCACCTGGCTCCCGGGAAATTCCCTGCGGAGCTGGGGGCAAGTAGGGGGAAGTGCGTGTGTCAGGGAGAGAGAATGAAGGCGAATAACTTCGACCCCAGAGGACGGGAGCAGGTTTCTGACGGCAGGACTTGCGTGAGCTTTCCCCATAGTCTGCAGAAGGACACGTCCTGGTCACCGAGAGATGAGCGGTGAACCAGGGAACAAAGTAGATGCACAATCTTCCCTTATTTCTAAGGACCAACAGCACTTGCACTTTATCAGAGAAACCCTCCCATCCCTCTGCATGCCAAGCACACCGAGAAGGGATGACTGCCAGGAGGAAGGAAAGGAGGGAAGGAAGAAGGGAAGGGCCGGAGCTGCAAACGCGGTGATTTACGAGGCAGGATCCTAGCATCCCAGTGTCTTTCAGAGTAAAGAGAAATGAACTGTGGTCATTTCATTCCCTGCTATTGATGACAGCCAAAACCAAGAAGGACATGAAAACGTAACGTCGCGTTTTCATGGCATAGACCGGTTGAGCAGATCTTTCACGCCGGGGAAAAAGCAGGCAAGCGTGGTGTTTGCAGACACGTTCCCTCGTGAGCTTTGCCACGTTTCGGCCGCATCATCTCGCCCCGAGGTCTTTTGGCTGCCGCAGCCAGAGGTGATGGCTCTAGATGGGCTCCTTCCGTCGCTGCCGTTTGCCGGACACAAAGCTTCATCCTCGGCGGGCGGGAATTGCGCCAGGGTTCAGTGGCTTGAGCCAGCCCAAAGCTTATTCAGCAATAACGGGGGAGGTTTGGCCGATGCTCCTGCCACCTGAATCGGCTGGAGCTGCTAGCCCGAGCGGCGGGGTCTTGCTCCTGTGCGGGGACAGAAGGGACTTGTGCGTGTTTGGAGAATTAGGGATTTTTCTGTTGTTGTTCAGAAGCTGAGCCCCTTTTCCAGCCCGCTAGCGTTGCGCAGGTAGCAGGAAGTGTTCCGCCGTGAAGTACAGCCCTGTGCGCTGGACGGCATCGTTTGCCTTGAGCAACGGCCGGTGAACGTCCCTTGTGAACGTCCCCGCTGTGTCCGGGGCGGTCACCTTGCTGCGGTGCCGTGCTGGGGACGTGCGTGGTGGGACTCGATGGATGTACAGCAAAGCCAGGGGAGCAGCCGCAGCGGGCGCGGGGTGCAGCCCGGAGCGCAGCCCGGACACGGCATCGGGCGTCCGCCACCGCCTCGCAAAACTGTGTTTCCAGTGTGCCCTTTCCTTGGAAAACCAGAGCTTTTTACTGTGTTTTGTTTCATTGTGGATCTGGCGGCTTGAAAAAAGAAAAAGTTTTGCTCCTTGCTTTGCCGTAAACTTCCAGCTAGCTGCTTCTCGTTGCTTTTCGGTTCATTTTACGGATTTCTTAGCCCCTTAGAAGTTACTAAGAAATGCGTCACAGCTGCCGAAAGGCTGCCAAATCCCCCCAGACGTGTAGTGGTGTGTCCGTGTGTTGCTTGTGGCTCTGTCTTAGAGAGAGAACGGCTTGGGACGAGCCCTTCTCACCGCCAGCCTCTGCAGGGAGCCGGCAAAGCTGGCTGCTCCTGTGCCGGGACGGCGGCTGCTCGGCTCCCCCGGGCAGAGGAGAGGCTGGCTCTTCCTCGGGCTCTGCAGCAAGCCCAGACCTCGCGGGGCCGTGCGGGTCCTCTCCTCCGTCAAAATCCCTTGCAAACGCCGAGCAGGAGCTGCAGGACTGGCTGCTCCCGCCGAGCCGGGGAGTCGGCGCGACTGCTTGGGCGAGGGCTGCGGGCAGGGCCGATGGGCTCTTTTCTGCGCCAAACTAAGCTGGTTTGGGGCCGCAGGTGCGAGCTACCGCGTCGCGGCACCTCCGGGTACAGCGGGCGGATCGGTAGGGTTCGGTGCTCAAGGCCCTGGTTTCCGCAGACCGGGCTGTCCCGTGGGCAGCATCGTCCCGTAGCATCCCCGGGTGCGCCGGGCAGAGCGGGGCGCGTCCCCGGGCGCCTGCCCGTCTCTCCAGATCTGATCGTTTACCTTCACTCTGTCTTCCCAGCTAGAGAAAAGGGCAGGCCGTCGCGGCGGCGGCGGTGAGGCCGTGCGGGAGGCGCGCTCTGCGGGGCTCTCCAGCCTCCGCGCCCTTCGCGCCGCGGGCGGGAGGTCGGAGCGGCGGCGGCGGCAAAGCCAGCGCGGCAGAGCCTGCAGGGGCGGATTTCAGGTTACCTCTTCTCCATTGGCAGCTTGTTGCGAAGGAAGGTAGTTCAGCTCAAATGGTAGTTAAATAGTAGATATTCTACACATATTCTATATTTTGTAAAAAAAAAAAATAAAAATAAAATAGAACAAAAATATATATATATACTATCTCAGCCCACCCATTTCAGGATGAATGTGGTTGGAATTTTGGTTCAACCAGGTATAAAATCTGTAAGCGATTTTTTCAAAACCAGCAAGAAATCCCTCACCGTTTCAGAAGTCCGTGGGTTTGGTCTCCCGATCTCATGTAATGCTTCTCACGCATTTTTAAGAATTATTCTCAGCGTTTGTAGGTACATTTTTAATAGTGTCATGAGTGGAGATGATATTTACTTTGAGAAAAAGTCTACGTTGCACAAAAATGTACACTAAGGGCACAGATTTCTGACCCAGATTCTTCTATTTTAGGTTCCGAGGGGTTTATTTTTTTGTTGGATGGGACATGTACAGTGAAGTTTACACTTTATTTTTATTTTGCCAAAAACCGTTTTCTAACATGAGCCAGCTTTTACTTTGTAACCGGTTTTACATCACTGAGTACTTCTTTCTTTTCCTGGGAAGATCCCGCGCCGCGAGGCGTCCAGCCAGGGACGCGGGCGAGGGTGCCCTCGCGCGCGCCGTTGGCACGGGCAGCCCTGGCGGCGGCCAGCCGGCCCAGCCCCTGAGCCTGTCACCGGCGGAAGCGGCCGTCGCCTTTCGGCGTCGCGGTTCCCCCGGCGCGCCCGCGATGGCGGCGGGGTGCCGGGGAGCCGGCTGCTCGCGGGGCCGCGCAGGCGAGAACTGTTCTCTTCCCGAGCGGTTTTTAATTTGTCTCTGTACTTGGAAGCTGTGTGTTTGGAAGCACTGTAAATGCCACCCTATACCGATTTCCCTGTGTATATTTAGTACTCTGATGTTGCTATTAAAACTGATATGAGAACCGCGCAGCCGGGTGGTGACTGGGTTCCTCCGCGCGGCGGCCGCGGTCCCTGGGGAGGGGACGGGGTCGTTTCGGGGGCCGGGGCGGGGGGGCCCACCCCTCGGCAAGAAGGAGCCCGGGAGCTTCACCGGAGAAACATCCCTGGCTCCCCGGCTACGTGCCCCTCGGGCGAGCGGCCGAGGAACGGCCCTGCCTTCATCCCGGGGAAAAGGGTCTCGCGCATCCCCTCCGGGTCCCCACCGCGGCAACACCCACCTCCGGACCCTGCGGCAGAGGCAGGAGGGTGCCGGGTCCCCAGGCTCGCCCAGTGTCCCCCGGGGCTCGGGGGGGGGGGGACACCATGCGTGCGCGTTGGGACGAAGCGCTTGAAAGAGGGAAGCCCTTTAATGGGACAGTTAGGGAGTTAATTAAACGTCACTAATGATGTTCTAAATAAACAGCTATGCAACGAGGTAAGCGGGCGTTGCTTAACCTCCACACGCGTTTTACGTAAAGACACGTTGCGCTGTGAGCGGGTTAAAATGGTATTTCTTGTTTGCACGCCTGGGTCGAAATGGGTGACGGTGGTTCGCACTCGGGCTGTCGCGCTCCCAAGCGGGGCTGGCCCTGCCGTTGCTTGCCGGACAGACAGACGGACGGGGGGACCGGGGCGCCGCGCAGCGGGGGCTCTTGCAGGGCTTGCCGGGCAGCAGGGACAGCTTCCAGAGCCCTGCTCTGCTCCCACCGGCGTCCTCCCCTTCCCTAGGATGCCGCGGGACGGCGTGGCTGCGATTCTTCGAAACGCCATCTGACCTAGAAAGGGGGGAAACAAGCCTTTTTCGGTGTCTGTGTCGGCTTTGAAGAGGGACGACCTGAGAAGACAGAGCTCGGCACAGCCGCCTGCTGCTTTCGTTTCCCGGCTGTGGCAGCAGCCTTCCCGCAGCGCCGGGACCCTTTGCAGCTCTCCGTGCCAGGCCAGCCGCCTGACGGCACGCCGAAATGAGGAGCAGAGCTGCCGCCCGTCCCCAGCCCGGCCAAATCCTCCCCAAAAGCTCTCTTCTGCGGGAAAATACATAGGAAAAGAGGGAGGGAGAAAGCGAGATGCTCTTCATTTTAGGGCCAAATTGCCGGTTTAAATCACCGTGACAATGTGTACAAGCTAACAGGGCGCGAATGGCCCTGAAGCTGCATATATCAGGCGGAGAGCTCTCTCCTTTTCCAGATACAAGTGGGATTTCAGGGCATGAAATACAGTGTTGAGATCTCATTCCTTTCCCTGCTGTTTGTCACAGGCGGAAACGTGCTCGCCAGCCTGAATTGTTGCAAGCGTCGCTGCTGGGAGCGCAGAGGAGAAATACTGTGCTGAGCCGTGCAGCGTGGGAGGGGGGACGTGGGGGACGAGGAGGAGCCGAGCGGCTCGGGCGGGCGGGTGCTGCGCGGCGGTGCACCCATCCGCGTGGTTCCCTCGCGCCGATTGCAGCGGCTGCGGGCAGCCGGTGCGGCTGCAGGAGCAGGCAGCAGCTCGCCGCTGCTCTGCTGCTGGGGTGACTTCCTGGGCTTCGTGAAAGACCGGTGCTGCAGGAGCTCCTGCCCAGCCCGGCCAGCTCAGCTTGCTGCGTTGCAGCCAGAGGGGAGAACCAGCCAAAACGACGGCCCCGCAGAGCCGGCCGTCCCTGCCCCCCTCCAGCGCCGATCGCCGCCGGCACAGAGCCGGGAGCATCCCCTCCTGCTGCTCACCCCGCCGACCAGGGCCCGGCTGGGTCGCCGTCCCCGTTTCAGCGCTGGGGGCTGCCATCTCTGCATCCCTTCGGGGCTGCCTCAGCCCGGCAGCGGGGCGAGACTGAAAAAGGAGGCTGGAAACAAAACACGAGCGCACTGATGCCGCAGCACGCAGTTCTGTTAAAAAGTAGGACTAAGCATTATCCAAGTTTAATTATTATAATTATACCGGGGCGAAGTAATTGCTGGAGATATTTTAAGCATCAATCAACATGCTATTTTGAAAAACGAAGCCCTGATCTTTCCAGGCCTAGGTAGTAACCATCAACACGCAACAATGCTGCCTGCAGGAGGAGGAGCCCACCAAGGAAGGTTTTTTAAGCTGGTCGTATTTTCTTATTCGCAAATAGGGAATTTTGGGGGGGTGGGGGGGGAGGAGGGGTGGAAAGGGGTCCCCTCGCCGCGGGGAACCGCTCGTGCCGGTGCCCCCGTGTCCCGCAAGACGTGCGCTAGGAGCCGGGCTCCCGGCGCCAGGCTGGGCTGCGGGAGGAGCATCGGCTTCGGGAAAAGGAGCCGTGCACGATGCGGTGACCCCACCTCGGCGGTGGCTTTGAGGAAGATTGGCTGGGGCTGGATGATGTAGCGATGCTGAAATCGTTTAAGCTTGTTATTGTGGTTTCTATGGCGCCCTGGCTGGATATAACAAATTGTCTGCATCATTTTCCAGATGGATCATTCTTAAATCATCCAGGACAGGCTTCAGGGCTCAGCACTGAAGCAGTAGAAGGCACTTTAGTTCAATAAATGCTGGAAACGTGCTATATTGAGTGCTATTTCTTATTAAAAGTTTAAGTATATCATCCAAGCTGATGGGTCTCACAGCCAAGATCTCCACGCTTCACACCCCTTCTAAGTGCCATTAGTTCCCCGCGGGGATGGGGAACGGGAGCGGGGCCGTGCGTGGGTGCCCGTGGCCGGAGGCAGGGTGGCTCCACGGCAGGGTGGCTCCACGGCAGGGTGCCGGGCAGGAGCTCCCTGCCCCGCGGCAGTGACGATTGCGGAGGAGACGCCGGCAGTGAGCTCAGCCGGCGGCTCGTCCCTACCCCCAGCCTCCCCCATCCCTCGATGGGTACCAGACCCCGGCGTGTGTCCGGCTCTGGGCGGGTGGCGTGGCCCGAACATGTCTGGACTTTGGGCTGAGCAAAAGCTTTTATTCCAATTGGAATTGTTTGATTCATCGAAAAGTTCCGTCGCAAAACAGAGGGTTTCTTACTGCTATCAGTCGCTGAAGCAGAGCACGGGTCATGCAGCCCTGCGGCAGGGCATGCTGCCGAGGCGGCAGGGCTTGCATCTCAACATTTGGCCACGGACGTGCATGCCCCATAAATGATGAGCGCTGAGAGAGCGTTTTATTACTGCCAGGCAATTTGTGCTAATAAGCAGTTTGAAGCAGCAGAGCCTCTCAGCAGAGAGATGAATTATGGCAGGACGGCGTTGGAAAGCAAGAGCCCCGAGGATGCAGCAGTGGAGGAGACCTGCGGGCAGAGTGCCGGTGCAGCCCGTGGTGGGGTCAGGCCGTGGTGAGATCGGCCCGTGGTGGGATCAGCCGGCGGTGGGATCAGCCTGCAGTGGGGTCAGCCCATGGTTGGGGTCAGCCCATGGTTGGGGTCAGCCCACGGGTCTCCTCCGCCTGCCCACCCGGGGTGGGGAGCGCGGTGGCTGCCCCCGGCTTGCGCTGGGGACCCGCTCCCCGATGGGACTCGTGTCTTCTCCTGAAGACTCTGGAAGCACGTGTGGACGTGATTCGCAGGATTCAAGTGCCAGGCTGGTGTTAGATCTAATCTCGGGTTTTATTGACGCTGATACGGCCTGAGCCCCGAGACTCCGGGACCTGTTCAGCTCTGCCAGGAGCGGCACGTCTATATGTTTTGAATAAACTTACCAGAAGGAAATCCTCGCTGTTCTGTTCATCCTCCGAGCATGATATTAACTGAAAGCTCACGTTTATCTGAGTTCCTTGCCAGGCTAAAACGGGGACGGAGTTTCTTCGGGGTTGTTATTATCTTTCCCTTGCAGATTTTCAAGTGTGAATAAGTGATGTGAGTGGAGCTGGTGGCGGGCGTCCCGGGAGCCGCTCCTCGCCTCTGCTGCCACAGGGGACCGGCACGGGAGGTGCCTTAGCAAAAGCCCCGGTGCGAGCTCAGGGCCGCGGCAAGGCGCTGTCCTTGTGCGAAGCCCCGTGCGAAGCCGAGGGGAGCAGTGTGCTGGAGCCCGCAGCACGGGGGCTGTTCCCGGTGCCCGCCGCCTGCCCCGGCAGGGCGTCACTCAAGCAGCCATGCCAGGGGAAGCACATCCACCTCCGTGGGCGAGCCGTGTCCTCTCGGGTGCGGTATTTATTGACCTGTCAAAGGGCTTAGACATGGCTGACCGCGCTTCCCCCTGCGGCAATTGATTTCAGTTGGCTTAGATCAGGGAACAGTTGATTTCTTTGCCTGATACTCGCGCTGGCCTTCGATAGCCTGTTTAGAAATTCTCACCTGGTTGCGCTGGCTGGAGAGCGTCGCCTGAAGTTTCCAACGGGCAAAGCGAACAGCTACGGCCCAAGCGTGGCCTTGGGACTTTAGTTTCCTGGAAAAAGCCACAGCTAAGCAATGCTAATTCAGCCTCTGGTTGCCACTGAGTATTTCCAAGTTTTCTGCTAACCCAGGGGCCTGCTGTGTTCGTGATGGTAACAGGGGGGCCAACCCTCAGCCCATTTTTGCCTGAAAAGTGGGATCCGCTCCGTGACAGCTCAACGCTTTCCTCCCAGTCCTCTCTCCGACCTCACTGGCTCCGTGACCGGGGCAGATCTGGACCGGCCCGTGCCCAGGCTGTGCTGTGAGGGACACGGCCCCTTTGGTCCCGGTCGAGCCGAGCCAGACGCGGGGAGTCGGAGCGCAGCATCCCGGTCCAGGGCCGGCCGGGCAGGTGTCCTCATTGCCTGGAGGCGCAGGAGCCAGACTGTCCTCCTCCCCCAGGCGCGTGTTTCCAATTACCAGCACATCTTTCTCTACTTCTCCGTGTTTAAAAGGCTGGCCGGCACTTTGCCCTCGGTCTATAAAAAGCACAGCTTGACATTTATTTTTCCCTATCTATTTCTCGTTCGTGTTTTCCTTCTTGCTTCAGACTCCGCGCCGACATCCAGACCAACAGCTATACACAGAGCCGTGGATCACAGCCAGCACCATTTATAAAATGGTTTTGTGAAGCCATGAGAAGAGCAATATCCATGTAACAGTCCATAAACCTGTACATCGAAGCAATTAGCCGTGATCTCAGTCCCTGGTAAAGAAAAGCCCCACATGCACCGATTTCCTTTCAGTCAGCCCGGAGAGCCACTTAGCTGGGAACCGTCCGGCAGCCGGCGACGTCCATCGCTGCCGCTAATGCTTTTTGGGCTGGTATAGTCGCGCTGTTATTCTCCCGGGGTTTTGGAAGGCAGGAGCCCTCAAAACGCGGCCCCCCTGGGCAGAGATGGGGATGCTGGGGCTTTTGTGTGGCCGGGGCAGGAGCTGGCTCCCGCGTGCTCAGGCACGCTACCCGAATCCCACCAACGTCTCGTGCAAGTCAGGTGGAGCACGTGGCTGAAAAACAGGAGCCAGGGCCAATATTTAAAATGCAAATAAAACCTATTCCCTCAGGGTTGGCAGGTTTTAGCGCTGTCTGGCTTCTAATAATTGACTCCCAAAGCTGCTGAGGCTGCCTCTTCTTGGGCAGAGGGTAGGGCAGAGCAGCGACCGCCTGGACGGAGCTATTTACACCTCCCGGGGTCTCCTCCGCTCTAGGAGCGACTTGGCGGGATAGCAGGGAAGAAGCAGCCAAGAGCCCCCAAAACCCCTCTCCTGAGCCCGCGTCCCTGCTCGGTGCCGGGAGCAGCCCGTGGGTCGCTTGTGCCGGGGGGACTGGGAGCGAGCCCTTCGGAGCAGACCCCCTCCGGGGAGACGGCATGCTGGCAGGGACAAAGCCCGGTGACAGCTGAGTGACACCGAGCAGTGGCCGCCGGAGCCCAGGAGCATCCTTTCTCCGGGGAGCTGGGAAGAGACCGGACAGTGCAGGCTCTCCGGCGGCAGGCAGCCAAAAGCGCTCGGCGCATGGAGTAAGCAAACAAAGCGGCGGGACAAGAGGCCCAGAAAAGATGCAGTGCTCGCTGGAGGCCGTCCGAGCGTGGTTTTAACCTGCTGAATTGATTTGGAATGGTTTTCTGGCCAAGCACAGCCCTCAAGGCACGCTGGGCCTATACAAGTGAAGTGTCAGCTTGAGCTAGGCTTGAGGGCTGCGAAGAAAGAAAAGAAAAGGAAAAGTGAAGGTTCACAAGCTCCGTGAAATTCCTTCCCAGAGTCCAGCTGAGGCTCCCTGCGAGGGAGCTGAGTGGCGGGAACGCAGCATCCCCGGCAGCGGCACGGCCGGCGCAGCGATTCCCAAGGGAGCGAGGAAATCTCCTGTGTTTTCAAGGAGAAAAAGATGAGAAAAGGGAAAGGAGTACGAGGAAGAAAGGAGGCGAGGCATCGGTAGGATGTGGCAGGAACGGTACCGAACAGGCACTTCTCCTCAACTTGGGCAAAGTTTGGAAGAGCTATTAAAGCAGGAGAGCAGCGAAGGGGGAAATTGAAATGTTAGGGGCTGGAACGGAAAATTAGGCACAGAGAGCGGCACAACAGCACGAGAGTTTAAAGCACCCTCCGATAATTTGTTGTGAAGAGCTGTAAAACGCTCCCGTGTGAGATCGTCTCTGTATCCAGCCGCCCGGCGAGCAGAATCCCCGAAGCGGCGGTGCGACAGGCACGGCTGCCCTGGGGTCGCGAGCTCCTGCCGCCGCTCCCCGGCGTTACCCGTCGGTGCTATAGATAGCAGGATAAAACCCGGAGGCGAAGGAGGGGCTGGAGACGCTCGGGCGAAGCAGCAGCGGCGAGACCTGAGGGACCCGATTTCTGCAGCCCTTTCCAAAAAAGCAGCGGGACCTGGCTTGGCCGCCCGAGGCTCTCTGGGCTCTGCCCCTCTTGCCACGGCTCTGCCGGAGGAGACGGGGCCGGTGGGCATCTGCAGCCAGGCACCACGCTCGGCATGGCGGCGGCAGCGGGGATTAGGGCTCTGCCTGGGAAGCCAAGCGATTGGGCTGGAGAGGCAGGAAGGTTCTTTGAAATGAGTCAGTCACATGCCTTTTGATCTAAAGAGGATTTGGAGCGGAGTCGGACGCGCTCGGCCCCCCGCGCTTTTGCTGCCAGAAGCGGTTAGCATGGCCGGCATCCCTCTCCCACCAGTGCTTTCATCCGGGCGGTGCAGCCGCCCCAGGCCAGGGCTGTTCCAGCGGCAGCGGGTCCCGGAGCCAGCAAAGAGCCCGGGCTTAGCGAGCGCTCAGCGTGCCGCGCTCGAGGGCTCGGCGAGCATATGAAAGCCCGTTGCTGCTTGGGGTGGGGGTTCCCTGCGGTGACGTGATCTCCGTGTCGGTGCTCCCTGGCCCGCTGTAAAGCGTACGTGGAGTAAATCACTCCTGCAACCTAACGGGGGCTTACACCCTCTATCAGCGCTCTCGCATCAAATGCAAGCGCGCGTGGAGCGCGGACGTTGACAGGGAAAGCTGCTGCAGACCCTCTCCCCTGCTCACACGGGCTGTGGGAAGCGAAGGGAAATCGTGAACACAACGCACGGAACGCGCCAGAGGCTGAGCATAGCCGCGGGCGCTGGACGGAGCAAGCATGTGCGGTGGGGTGGAAACCGCGGCGGGGCTGGACGGAGAGCCTATCCGTCACACTTGCTAGCGAGAAGGGCTTTGCCATGGCTACCAGGACTTGAAACACCGTTGGGTCCATGAAGCAAGAAAATCTCTGCAAAGAAAACTGGCTGTAGCAGCCAAACACGGCTACAGCTGGATGCGTCTCAGCCAAAGCAGAGCGCTCTAAAGCAGTGGCTCTTGGCAGCCTAAGCCCGGGTGCCACCTCGCAGGGGCTGGGGACCACCAGCACCCACGACGCGTTCGTTTCAGAAAGAGAAGCTTCTGCTGGAAGACCCATCGTGCGGTGCAGCAGGTCGCACCGGGGCTGGGGAGAGCCAGCAGGCACGGTTCCCCCGGACGGGTGGGCTGGGTGCTGAGTCAGCCCCTTTCACAGGTGGGCAGGCAGGCAGGCAGGCAGGCAGGGAGGCAGGCGGCTGCCCGTGGGGCGGGAGCCTCCCAGGCTTGATTGGGCTGGGGCAGAGGTTATTTAACAGGAAGGTAAGGAGCCAGCACTGCCTGTAGCTCGGCCCCTGCTCATCTCTCCTGGGAGCCCGGTGGCAGCTTGTCCCGGCAGGTCCGTGGTGGCCCCGGGGGAATTGCCCCTGTTTTCAAAGGCTGGCATTACACGCTTTTCCTTCTAGCCCTCCAGCTCAGTGTGAGAAGCCTGGTTTAGGGAGATGTGCTAATCTGGCAGTTGCTATGAGACCCACTTGATGTTTTTGATGCAGTGTGGAGGCAGGTGAGTCATTAAGAGGGATATCGTGTTTTCTGGCACTGTCTGAGGAGCCGCAGAAGTTTCCCGGCGGTCGGTGGGATGCAAATGCCGAGAGTCCCGGCTCCCCCTCTGCAGCGAGGGCACGCACAGCCTGGGGAAGCCGGGAGCGGCAGCTTCTCCTCCCCGTCGCGGTCTCTCTTTTCTTTGTGGCTTTCCAGCCTGTCAGTCTCCAGCTGCTGCTAGCTACTTACAGGAGAATATTTCCCAGGGTTAATTCTGAGGAAGAGAGAGCTTAATATACGCTTCGCTCTAATTGCAGCTCGGTCTCTGCCAGCAGAGCCTGGGCTGCAGCCCGGCGGCTCCCACTCTCTGTCAGTACTTACGGCTCCTCTTCAAAACAAGCGCAGATGGAGAGCTGGCCGGGAGAGCCGGCGTTGCCGCACGTGGCCCTCAGCAGCGCCGGCGGGGCGAGGGGGCACCCATGTCCCCCGGCAGGGGTGGGGGTCCCTTCCCCGGGTCCCGGCGGCGAGCGGGAGGGGAGGGGAGGGCAGAGCACGGCTCCTTCCTTGTGGCTCTGGCATTTACCGGAATGGGAATCATGGAAATGGGGGTTTGGTCTGTGGCGCTTGCAGTGTGTGCAGTAACTTACGTAACCGGTGGAAGGAACCAGCGCAGCAGAAATTTTTAATTATGTATGTGACTGTAATATTCTCTGTTTGAGTTCATGCAACGCTGGTTAGTTACCTCAGTTAATTAGAAATTTTACAGCTGGATAAAAAGTTTATAAGCCACTGAAAAGAGCAGGGCATTCGAGATGGCAACGGTCTCTCCCTCCGTTTGTTCTGAGAAGCGAACTGCTTGGGGCTCTGCAGAGGAGCTGTGCCCGCAGCAGAGCCCCCGTTCCCCCTGCCCCCCCGAGATGGTTTTACTGGCGGATGCAGACCCGCTCCCTCCCAGCGCGGGTTCGGAGCTCCTCGGCCGGGTTCGGAGGCTCGGGCGTCCCCTCGCGGGAGCGTTATAGCATAATCCGGTGGTAATTCGGGGTCACATTAAATGTGATCGGTGGGCCCCAGAGCTGGGGACGGGGCAGTCGCCTTGGCAGCTGTGATTTAAGAGCGGTCCAAGGCCAGAAGACGGTCGACTGGGAGGCCTCATTGCGCAGGTCCCCCGGCTCTTATCTACAGACCCCGAAGCGCTAATTCAGGTTTTGTTAATGAGTTGGGTTTTTTTTCCTTCCTCCCTGGCATCCCTTTCTTGAAGTCTGATAGACCAGAGGTTCAGGGAGGATATTAATACTCACCTTGACATTATCAGTGTATCAGAGAAATGGGCGTTTGCTCCCTCGCTGCCCGGGAAGCGCATCTCGGTGACAGCCGGCCCCTGGAGATGCCGAGCCCGCTGTGCCGGCGGCACCGGCGGGTGTTGCTCTACCGAGGGATTTCTGTGGCAGCAACGCATCAGCCTGCAGTGCTTTGGTCCTCGGAGGAAGAGGGATTCAAGGAGGGAAACGTTAAAATAATACCTATTGTAAAGGAGTGTAACAGCGCAGGCTATTATTTACATTTGAAGTGATAGCTCGGCGCTGCAGCGGCTCACGGCAGCGTGAGAGGCGTCTCAGGGCTGCGCGCGAGGAATAAAACTGATGGATGCCCGCGCTTTCCTTGTGCGTAAGGCTCGCGATGGAGGGTGCTCCCATGATTCCGCCGAGCGCAGCAGGCGCTGCGAGGCTGCTGCTTGCTGGGGCTGGAAACCCAGGGGCAAACGCCCCCGAGCCACTGGCCGAGGTTTCAGCCCCGTTCGACCCCGGGAGCTCCTCGAGCCTGGTGCATCATCTCCTCCTCGAGCCTGGTGCATCATCTCCTCCTCGAGCCTGGCTGGGCCGCTGTCGGTGCGGTTTCCCCCCCGGCTCCTCGTAGCCGCTCATCATCCCGGCTCGTGGCTTGCGTGGGAAGCTGTTCTTGTCTCGGAGCAAACCTGCAGGAGATCTCTCCCTGGACAACCTCTTGTCCTTACAGTTTTAAATTATTCTTTAAAGCCTGCATGATGATCAGATTTGGTGCCATTAATAGACAGGCACGGTTACCGCAGATGAAGGTTTAAAGTGGCTGGTGGTTCATACAGATGCTAAAGTCTCCTCTCAAGCTTGCAGCTTTGCAAATGGAATAAAAATGTTTCTTCTTAAAGTATTTGAAATCAGTTTTATTTATGTAATCTGACAAGTGATTATGCGCAGTCCTTGTCTGACTTTGTGATTTACGGGAAAGAGCCTCAAATCTATGTTTAAAATTACTATTAAAGAGAATGTTTTGCCTATCCAGCTGAGGTAGAAGCACCATTAGCAGTTGTTGCCCTAGAGTTCCAGTACTTCACTAGTTTCGGAAATTATTTTTTTCCCCTTGAATCTTCCTAGGGTTCTGATGCTATATTTGCTTGTAAACTTTCAATAATAATGATTTTAAAAAAAAAAAAAGTTCTGCTAGCTGTGATCTTTGGTTTCCTCCTCTCTTTAAGGTCTCGGGTGCGTGCAAGCCGTGGCTGCATCGCCTGGCTCTGGGTTGAGCGCCCGGAAGCCCCGCTGCCGTCGGGGGAGATGTGCGTAGGCAGGCTCAGAGCGTGTAGTTGAGGGGGGAAAGAACATTGCCACCTGATTTAGAGAAGCTCATCTCAGGCTGCTGCTTGTTTAGCTTATTGTAATGCTCTTTCAAAGGGTTCCTGGGAAAGCTGAAATTTCTGTGGCTAGGCTCCTAATCCAGCCTAAAAAGCCTAAGCATGCTTCAGCAGCCTCATTACCCAGGCCTGCTGCTGGCCCTGGGAGGCGTCGCTGCTTCCGTCGCCTCCTCCCCGAGAGCGTGGGTGCCTGTTCGAGGCATCTCGTAGCATCTCCCCTCTGCTTCTGTGCCTCCCCGGAGAGGCAGGAGCCGGGGTCGGGGTGCACGCAGGCACCCCCACCTGCGCTCGGGCACTCGAGCATCCCGGCAGCGCCCTGGCTGCGCCTCGCCGCTGCGCGGGAGCTGCCACGCAGCGTAATGCCGGCCCGTTTCTTCCAGGCCGCGCGGATTTTGCCGCTGCAATTCAGGTGCCGCCGCCAAGCAGGAGGAGCAGAAATGCGAGCGGTCGCCCGAGAGCGTGGACCCGGGGCAGGGGTGTCCCAGCCTCGCCCCAGCTCTCAGCGTGCTGCAGGGCACGAGCAGGGGCTGCAGTCGCTCCAGCGTCGTGCGACGCGGGCGGGCAGGGGTCGGGGTCAGGCACCGGAGCCCCTTGCGCTGGCTGGAGCCCCTTGCTCTTTCCCAGCCCTCACCGCGTGAGCGAAACCCCGGATTGATAACAGATCGCACATCACCGTCGCTGTTGAGAGGGCCGCTTTGCAGAGATAACGGGGTTTATTTAATGCTGAATTGTAAACAGAACCCAACTTGAAGGGGGGTCAGATAAGAGGCGTTAGCTGTTGACGATGAGCTGGTCGCCCAAGTGGCGGGTGCTCCCCTGGCGCACAATAACGCATGTTACGCGGCGATGCTCTGCAGGGAGTCAGGAGGTCAAGTCTGATACCCAAAGCTGCTTGTCAACAACCTTTGATAGTGCGCGATGACGGATGGCAGCACCGTGGGGTGAGGGTGGTGCGGTGAGGTTCCCGCCTCCAGGCGACACTTCAATACCCGTCTCCTGCGCACACGCTTCAGTGGAACTCACTGGGTCCGAGCCGAGGAGCCGGCTGGGATCTTGCCGCCGCGGGGCACCAGCCAGCCTGTCGCCGGCAGCGGGTCGCGGCGTTTGCGTGGCACCGCGATGCTCAGGCGGTGGGAGATGGTCTGGGAGCACTCTGGAAGTTCACGGTGCTCCTGTTCTCCGTCCATCTGCTGCTCAAATCCTGCAGAGAGGTGGCGTTTCAAGTGAAGATTAATCTGAATTAATTTGGCTTTCTCTTCATGAGCCCAGAGAAAATGCCACAGACTCTTCTCGTGTTCAGCTACTTCTGGCGGGTTCGAGGTCTCGGTAGAAGACACAGTACTCTTTTCATGTTCTTCCAGCTTCGTAACAAAAGAGCTGATAGCGATCACGCGTATATAGACAAGTGTATTATTCCTAGCCTGGAATATTAATTTACATTGAATGCTTTCACGTTTTCTTACATCTTTCTCGTTTAACTTTTTTCTTCTCCTACTTGGATGTTATTCTGACGTTTTGATTCCAGAGTCGATAGAGATGGGGTGCAGGTCTCCTTCAGACGCTTGCACCTCTCCCGAGGATGCCTCCGGTGTTTGATTTGCAGTCGCATAAGGATTGCGGAGGTGAGGACCTCTGAAACAGAGCTGAACAGGGAGGCAGTGGTGGTGTTCCGGAGAGCCAACCCGTGCAGCAGGGTTTATGGAGATAGTCAACGCTTTATGGACAGCACAGTAAATTTCTCTTTAACGGAGCCTTAAATATTCACTCGCAATATTTACATAAGCATTGTAACAGCTGCAAAGGAGTCATTAAGGACTACTTACGGAGATAATCCCGATTTTAAAATTCCTTTAATGTGCATTTCCAGAGAGATTACAGCCACATCTCTCCGGTCAATAAAAAGCACATGCCCCTCCGCAGGGTTTGAGGGCAGACCGGGAAGGCAATCGAAAATCACTGGGCAAAACGTATCCGGATTAAGCTGTGTTTGTTTCTGGCTTCCGTTGGCTTAGGCTGCAGCCTAATGCCATTTCAAAGGAATATCATCTGTGCTAATTAGCTACCGAGCCCAAGCAATCAAACGCGCGACTGATAAAATCAATCAGTGCCCCCGATAAAAGGTTTTCCTCATCCCGTTCTGTCCGCTGGAGTTATTGGTGCTTCCGAAGAAATGAAATAGGGTTTCCCGTCTTCCTTAACTAACGCAGCAAGGCATTTCCAAGTTGTTACGCTTGTACTGCCTGAGCCGGGGAGCGCTGTTCTGGCGAGTTATTGATCATGGCGGTGTTTCCGGGGCCATTTCGTTATTGTAGGTTGGTTGGTTTATTCGGTTCCCAATTTTATAACCATCCTCAGCACCTCCTGGCAAGGACGGGTTTTGCCTGCGTCAGACTTCCTATCACAGCACCGAGTTCTGCCAAAACGCCGTGCTCGGCACCGTTGGCTAGGCTGCAGTGGCTGCTATTTCTTGTCTGTCTTGTGTATAAAGTTTAATCTCCTTGCAGAGCCTTGCTTGAGTCCCCTGTGCAAGCAGGCTTTCTCCATGGCTGCTCCGTGAAGAGCCGGGTTCCCATCTAAGAGGAGATGGTGGCGACCGAATTGCCAGGCGCTTTCTCACAAATTCGGCGATAGCACGGCGTTTAACACAGGCTAAACAAACTCTCAAGGTCTGGAGATCCTGACTCCTTCCCCTCTTTCAACATTTCAGTTGGCCGTGTGTGGAAAGACGCTAATTCGAGCTGGCAGCAATTCATGTTCACTTTTCAGGACAAGGCGGCATCGGAGAATAGGCAGGAGCGGAGCTCGGCTGAAGAGTAGCCGAGAGGCACGGGGGAGGGATGTGCAGGGAGCTGCTCGCAGTGGATTCAAAAGAAAAAAGGAAGAATCAGGCTGCCGGTCTCTACCTAACGGCGCTCCTGGGCTCGGAAAGGCTTTCGCAGAGGTTTTCGTGAGGCGTTGCTTGTCGTTGTCCCGGAGGGGCGGCAGGGCTGTAGGGAAGGGCAGGAGCGGGAGGTGAGGAGGGGCAGGAGTCGGAGGCAGATGCTGGCGAGGGCAGCGTTTGGTCCGCAGCCTCTTCGTTGTGCAGGTGGCCGAGGAAAGCGGAGAGCGCAGCCTGCTTGCAGGCCCTGGGTGCAATCCGCAGCAGCAGCACGGACCTTTTCTCCCTTCCCTTAAGCTTACAAAATGGGAAAATTTCACTTGGAATCATGAAGAGATAATACAGATCGTGTTGCTTTACGAGTTTCCTGCACGGAACAGCGCTTTAAATTAAGCACTGTAAAGCTCTTCTGAACCTAACGGGAGAACAATTCGGGGTGGAACTGAATGCATAATCGCCTTTCCTTTTCCTTTCTGTCCTTTCCTTCCTCCCAGCTCCTTCCAGTCCCATTAAAGCCTGGACCCTCCCCTGCTCCTGCTGAGGTCTGCAGCCCGCTCGGCACCGGCCATGTCCCGGCAGAGCGGATGGGTGGTCCGGGTACCGCTCTTTCGCGGGGGTCAGTCTGCAAGTCGGGGCACCGGTGGTGTGTCCCGGTGCTGAGCCGGGATGAGATGCACGTTTCCCCGCTGCACAGCCTTTCCTCTGCTTGCTGTGGGGGATGGCAACCGTTGGCTCTGAGGGCTTGCTGTGGCAATCCCAATTTCACGAATTCCTTGACTCTCTGAGCCCGAGACGCCGGAATCTCATCCGTACGACAGAGGAGCTTGGGCTGCTGTGGGCTTTCCCGGTTGCCAGCCCGCGGTCCCTCGAGTGAGCGACGGCTTGCCGTGGAAGGTGGCCATGCGGCAGCCTCACCGTTCCCGCAGCGCCAGCGCGTCGCCCGTCAATTATTCGTAGGTCGCGGTAAAGCCCGGCTTTGCCTTTCCATTGAAACCCTCATCCTGCAGGACTCGTACGTCTCCTGGTTACAGATATTTGACTGTGGCTGGGATTTCGGTACGCTGTGGGCTGCGGGGGCAGAGTCGGTAGTCGCCCCCCGTTCCCGTGCGATGCTCCCCGCGGGGCTGGGTTGAGGCAATCGGGGGCAGAGCTCGGCCCCGGCCGCTCGCCTGAAGCGATTGCTCGGAGTTTTACACAGCAGCTTAGAGCCAAACCTGCCGGGCGAGAGTGATTTCGAGAACTCTGCCCTGCCGCCGAATCCACAGAAGTTTACAGAAATAAACCTGTTTGGCGCTGGAGCTGATTTGAAATGGCTTCGCTGAGCAGCCCCGCTTCGCTGAGCCAGCGATGTTCTGTTCGAAACCTCTCCAGGCCAATGAACTTCTCCTGCCTCCCAGGCTGGGGTCTGGGCCTGGCAAGCTGCCCTGCGGCCAGGGACTCACTTTGGAACAAGCCCAGATCCAGGACAAAAATACGTGGTTTCCTACCCAGGCAAGCCTTGTTTTCTTTCCGCTTCACTCCATGCCCCGGCAAGCTCCGGTTCCAGCCGGTGATGCCCCGGCACCGCTCATCGGCAGCTCTCTGGCCTTTGGAGAAAAGGTTTTGACTGGGAGGTCGCTCCCTTGAGCTGGTCCTGGTGATGGGGACAGAAACCAGCCCGGGGTTTCGCCGGGCAGCGCCGCGGAGATGCCGTGCGGTGCTGCGGATGCTGGGGAGGGGGATGCGGATGCTGTGCACGGGGGCAGACCCATGGGTGGACGTCGGGATTCGGCTCCGTTCACAGGATCCAGGAGCGGTTCAGTCGTCGTATCCTCTGCTCCGAGAGGCTTGCTGCAGGCAGAGGCGAGGGCAGCGGGGATTTCTTTTCCTGTGGCCCGCTGCGGAGACTTGCACCTTTTTTTAAGAGCCTGGCTTTCAAGCGCCTGAGCCTGCTTCCCACCAAGGCTCATTTTCATCCCTGGCGTAAGCAAACGGCACTCCATAGAAACCGCAATTTTCCTGGGCTGTCAAATATTGTCTTGCCTGTACTCCCGGAGGAGACGAATGAAAAATTTCAAAGTAAACGCTTGGGAATAGGTGTAGGGGAGAGGAACCGGGACCCTCAGGATATGCTCCCTCTCTGCCAAGACGATACATGCTCCTTTTCATTTCAAGAGGTATTTATAGCTCCTGCCTTCCTTTCCAATTATCGCCGTGAGAAGGCGGCGGAAAGGAAGAGGAAAGCAGGAGGGAACGGGCTCTGAAGTCTGCGGACGGGAGCTGGGTCTGCCGGGTGTCTCCTCCCTGCCTTGCCCGCCGCGGTCCTGCCTGCAAACGTCCGAGGCTGGACCGTGTGCCGCAGAGCTGCCGGGAGGATCCCGAGAGGTGCCGGCTCGGGCGCTACCTTCTCCCCTGCAAGCGAGAGGGAGCCAGGGGAGGGGGGAAGAACAAAGGCCAGAAAACAAGCTGCAATTTCAACTTGTAATTTTATTTGGTATGTAATAGCTGAAGCGGTAATTGTGTTTGTGGAGCCGAAAAGTGAAAGGAGATAAATGGTTTAATTTGAATCAATATTAATTTTATGCAATTTAACTTTTTATCACAGCAAATACAATTATCGTACTTGGGATCCATCACGAAAGAAAAAACTCGTGGTAGCTCAGAAAATGCTGAGCTAACTAGGCAGCGTGTTTGCGGGCCGAGGGAATTGTTTATTGCTTCAGTTTTGATCGGCTGCACATTTCTGTTTTAAAGGAGCCGGTCCCGGCAGGAGCAGGCAGCGGCTCCGCCGGGACGGGCAGGCAGGGCTCGCCACCGGTATTGCTGCGGAAAGCAAGGCTCGGCAAAGCGACAGGCTGCCATAATCAGGGAAATGTCTGACAATAAGGAAACAGTCAGACCTCGAGCATTTGCTAAGAAATAAGAAGCAAGAATCCCTTCCCCTTGTCGTCTTTCTGACCAGACATCCAGGCAACGAGGAATTAAACTGCTGCGGGCTAGGCTGCAGCCTTGTTTGCATCTCTGAGCTTCCTCCTTGCCGCGACTCACGCAGGAGCAGCCCGAGGGGCCGTGCTGGTACGGGGATACCCGTCCCGCACCTCGCCGCAGCGTCGGTAATAAAAGGCTTTTGAATTGTGGCATCCCATACCTGTGCTCAGTTTCGGAGCTCGTTACCGGGCAGGGTCCAGGGCGTGCGACCCACCGGGTCGGACCCGGCCTCGGCACTCTGAACCAGCGTTGGCTGCCGGTGCGAGCAGGCAGGAGCGGGCAGGAGATGTTGAATGCGTTTCTGGTTACGGCCAAGCGACCGACGTTTGTGAATGGCGTAACTGGAACCGACCAAACCACCGTGGCTCCTCTGCGAGCCTTCACGTCTTGCGAGCACCTCTTCAAAATATCGACAGGCTGCTTCCGACAAAAACAATCTTTTCTGTACAAGTCAAAGCTACATGCTGCCTTTTCTTTGAGGTTTAAAGACATGAGAAGGGCACCATTGCTTGGCTTCAGCAATGCCCTCGGGCAGAGCCGGTGCCGCACTGGTCCCAGCACGGGTTCTCCGATGGGATGGGGGGGCTGAGCGGCGTGTGCTTGGCGCATCCTCGGGGACCAGGCGTCTTGATTCGGTGTGGGAGCCCAGTCCGTAGGCGACCTCCTGCTCCTCCCTGCCTCTGTCCCGGGGAAATTTGGGGTTACAAACCCGGAGTGTCGGCTGCGATGTGAAGTGTCGGCATCCTTTAAAACCGTCAGCGTCAAGCATTTTAAAGTGAGTCCTCGCCGGTGCCTGGTTTCTCTCTTTCTGAAGCGTCTCTCCTGAAGCTGTGCCCCAGTCAAGGGGCTGCGTTGCTAATGTGTGGGCATTAATTGGGAAACGCCGGTACCGTCTCGCGTACACCAAGGACGGCTCCTTGAACAATCATCGCTGCAAAGTATTAAACACAGCATTTATCTCTCTGAAAATTGGTACAGGCTTTGAACATTGATTTTTACCTTAGGGCTAACGTGTTACTTAGGGGAAATGGCTGTAGAATAAAGGATGTTTTGATCCGTTTTGCTTTAACCTTTTTAAATACATCTCAACCACAAATGCTGACTGCTCGCTCATTACCCAGTTTTGATCGCCCGCAACATTCGGAGGAAGAGAGGAGGGAGATCAGAAGGACGGAGCAGTTGTTGCTGCCGACAGCAGCTCGTGTCCGCAGGCTGCGGCACGGCGTGCCTCCCGCTCGCTTCGGGACCATGCCGCTCGCACGCGCGCGCTGCGGGGACGGGTGCCGGGCAGACGGGCCTGCCGTCTGGGTACGGCTCTTTGCGCTGACTCAGGATTCATCTCCTCTGCCTTCAGGTAGCCAGAAGCTTGGCGCGTCGCTTGGGCTCGGCTCCCTCGACATCCCCTGCAAAAAGAGAAGCGCCTGCAGGCACCCAGGGGTGCTCGCCGCCGGTTTTGGGTGAGCCGAGCGCGAGCGCAGGCGCATCCCAGGGATGCGGGAAGTCCGGAGTCCACAAAGTCGGGTGAAAAAGTCTCCCTTTGGGCTTTGGGGAGCTCTCGGACAGGCCCTCGCGGGCGGATGCGGAGCCGCAGAGGGCACTTCTTGACTCGCTGACGCAGAGATGCTCGGGCACTGCCGCAGCCAAAGATTTTTGGCAGCGCTAGCGGGACAGCCGGAATAACTCGTCCTTTTTGCACAGGCCTGGGGGAGGTCTGTCTCTGTTACTTCTTTCTGAGAAGCAAAGAAAAACCCACCGGAGACAGATGTCCGAATTTTGAGGTCATTTTTTTTCCCCTTTTATATGGTAATGTGTTAGCTGAGCAGAAGCAATCCTCAGAAAGTGCCTTAGGACAGAAGAGCTGTTTTCGGGAATTGGCTGCGAGATGCTATCTTTCACTTAAAGTGCGATAAATAAATCTACTTTCCGCTTCAAAAAACAGGGGGAAGCTATGCCATGAATCTTCCAGAAAGTTAGAAGACCTTTGAAGCATTCGGTTTTAGACATCATCAGTCACATTACGCATTTAAAAAGCAAGCAAAGTGGGAAACCGAGCTGCAAACCTCTCTTTAATGTGCAAAAGTTTTGGGAAGTGTCATTTTTCACGGTGACGGATGGTTGAGCGGGCCCAGCCTCTTGCTGAGATCTGCATAAAGATCGCGTTATGGTAAAATTTATGATTTCGAAACATGTCTTTCACATGCTCTCCTAAATTCCTCGTGGTTTACGCCACCTTCTCGGCAGCGCCGGGCCGATAAGGTTGCGTAACGCCGAGGCTCCGCGACGTTCGCGGACGACTGGGCGAGCTCCCGCGCACGCAGCTGCTGCGTGCCGGTGCCGCCACCGCCGCGCTGCCAGGGTTTGGTGCCGCGAGGGCGACGGATGGCCGCGCGTGGCCCGGTCCGCCGTCCCAGCCCCGCGGCGAGGGGGCTTCGGCTGCCGGTGTGGGAGTCCCCACCGAGCCACGCTACCCTCAAGGAGATGTCTGCAATTTTTACGGTATTTTTACTGAAAGCAGAGGCGGCTCGGCATGCAGCTACTCGGCGAGCTTTCCTTCCCTGCGTGCCAGGGCCGGGAGCTGGGAGGAGCCTTGCGAAAGGCGCTCACCCTCCGGCACAGCAATCGCTAAATGACCGTATTCATCAGCAAACACAAAACAAGGGAGCGGAACCAGCCAGGATTTTTTCAGGACAGAGCAAGCGGGTATAAAAGACGGTTTGGAAAGAAAACTTATTCGGGACTCTGTTCCCTTGGAGCAAATCTCGCTTTTAAGGTAGAAAAGCCTTTTGGCTGAGTGCAGAAGCAGGTACTGCGTTCTCCTGGAAGGAAAAAATGCGTGATGGGCGTCGCTTTTAGTGCCAAAACCTCCCAGATGTATAGAGCAGGGCTGCAGCAGTTGTTCTGCTCGCACAGGCGCCTGGGGCAGCCGTGCCCCTCGTCTCGCCCAGGGCTGCGGCGTAGGGCGGCGGGCGCAGCAAGGATTCCCACCAACGCTGCCTGGGGAGCCCGAGCCCTCCTGCTCAGCGCCTCAGCGGCCTTACCGACACCGGGGATCGAGTAAAGCACTTCCCTTCGCCTCCCGTGTTTCTCCTCAGTCTGCTCGTTAATTAGAGCGTGTGTCTGCATTCCTGCCACGGCGTTTTCAAATGCGGCGGAGGTCACGGATTCCAGAAGCAAACAGCCTGGCATCTGTTTCCCACGAAATCTCACCAAAAGGAGGCAAAGCGTTTCAAAAATCTCCGTGAGCTTCCCACGACGCGTGCGCTCTATCCTCGGCCGCCGCTGTGCCTTTGTCCGAGCTCTGCCGGTGTCCCGTCGGGAGGGCACTGCTCGAGTGCCCAGGGCTGGTGTAATCTATTCCTGGTTTTTCAGAAGGAGGGGGAGAAAAAGAAAGAGAAAAAGAAAAGGTGAAAAAGAAAGAGGGGAAAAAAAAAAAGCGCGAGGCGGGGCCGAAGGTTGCTCCTCGCTGGGACCGCAGCCGCGCGCTCCCCGGGCAGCCCGGACAGCAAACGCCTGGGGAATTCGGTTTGAAGCTCATCGCCACGCGGGGAACCTCGAGCTGGGTTACAATGATGCTTGTAGTCTGAAGTAATGATGAAATACACCGTGTTGTGTCAACAGCTATTGCTTTCTACAGCGTTTGCCGTACTAAGGCAGCAGAGTGCACAAAACCTCTGACAGTGAAGTGGAATGAGGTGAAACGGCCCCTTTCCCAGAGCCGGTGTTTCCCAGCACGTTTCCCTGATTTCAGTAATGTAAAAACACTTCAGTATATTTCTGACATTTTCACATCAAAACATAATTATGTTTCACTATTCAAATATTTAGAAGAAAGTTCTTAACCAATCCGTGCTACAGTAATTATTCCTATTAATTATGTATACATTTATAAATAGCAATAGAATTAATATTTAACAGTATTTTTATTAGAGAATTTCAAAAGTGTGTTAAAAATCTGCATATCTGAACCACTACCTTTTAAGTCGAAGGACAGTTTTCTTCTTCATCTTCTTCCTCGCTCTCCGTCGTACCAGCTTAAGCACTGCCCACGCTTCTCCCCAGGGCAGATCTTTTTAGGTTTGGGGTTCGGTTTTGTTACTCGTCATTTGTAGCAGGCTGTATAAATTGGGTGCCGCTCATTAGAGCTGATCCCGTGCAGGCGTTACTCCCGGGTGGGAAGCCGGGTGAGGGCCGTGCCTCTGCCTCATCCCATCCCAGCCCATCCCGGCGGAGCGCCGCACCTCTGCCTACTACAGGGTAATTCGTCACTGTGAAGCTGATGATTGACTTCCTCCCCGGAGGGCTCAGAGCAGCTCGGCGATGCCCTGCCGCCCGGCTGGAGGCGGCGGGCTCGCGGCGGAGCGGGAGCTTCCCCGCCGCAGCCAGGTTGGGGTGGCCGTGAGGCTAAGACGTGCCTTTGGTCCCCGCCGGCGCGGCGGTTCCCGAGCTTCGCTGGCACGAGGGGCTGCCCATGAGTCCTGCACGCCCCGCTCCTCTCTAAGGTGCCGGGAGGACCCTTCGCACCGCGACCGGTGCCGTGCCACCGGGAAACCCCAGCAGCTCCTCTGTGGGCTGTGCAGTTCGGCGGCCAGCATGGCAAACGGGTGATGTCAAGAAGAGGGCTCTCAGTCCGACCAAAACCAGCGAGCAAACGCAGGCTGCCGGTGTTTGCCGAGACTTTGAACAGGCTGCCGATTTGCTGCAAGGGAAACAAAGACGACTCGGGGTGGAGATAGACATACTGGGGGGGGAAACCCCCAAAGGTCCAATTTGTGAACCAAATAACGAGCCTGACGCTACGCTCCCTGTCGCAGGGGCAGGGGACCCTGCCGCCTCCAGGCAGGCGTGCTCGGAGAAAGCTGGGCAAAGGCTCCTTTCCCTGCGGAGGGGATGGAGCAGGGGGGCAGCACCCTCGCCCGGGAGGCAGCAGGCACCCGGCCACCCTGTCCCCGTCCCCGGGGCTCTGCTCTCACCCCTGCACCGGCCGAGTTGCAAACACGGCCTGAACTGGGCGCGCAGTTCCTCTTCCTTGTTTTTCTCCATCGCCCGATGCAGGAGCAGGTGCCCCGTGCCCGGTGGTGCCCCGTGCCCAGCGGTGCAGCCCGGCGGAGCCCTGCCAGCCGAGCACCGGCAGCACATGGCCCTGCCCGCCGCCAGCGACGCTGGGCTGCGGTGAAGCCGCTTACGCAAATCACTCGGCTCCCGGGACGTAGAAAACGCCGATCGGCGCAAATCCTCCCCGCTGCATCAGGTACGTGCATTTTCTCTGTTGACATAAACGCAAGCCAGCTGCCTGCGGTGCACACGTTTTATTTTTATTTGTGATGCCTTTTACTTTCCCAGTGGCATGCCCTGTCACCCGAGTGCGGTATTTCTTGCCTCCCAACATCGGCGTGAACATTTCTCAGCAAGCGCGTTCGCTCTGGCTCGGAGATGGGGCCCGATCTTGCTTGACTCATCACTTTCTTACTGTTTTCTGAAAAGAAATTCCAGGTTTTGTTGCTGATTTTATGCCAAGTGTAACGTCCCGGGAGTAGCTGGCGTACTCAAATGGGGCGTAGCATCTGCCTAGGTCTCTAAATTACGGTGTTTCGGTCCCTGCGATGGCAGCAGCGAGGGGGTCCCCGGCCAAGGAGCCTGGCAGGATCAGCGCCCCAAAATGTGATTTTGCTAGAACTGATGGAACTGTTTTCTCGAGAGAACGCACCTCTATCAAAAGAGAAAATAATAATCATCTTTTCTCCTGGCTTGTTCTGCAGGCTAGAACAGAAGAAGAAGAAAGCTAGAGTGAGCTAACGGAAAATTTTGGTACAGTTTTAAATTGAGGAGAAGGAAGGAGAGCCTGTCTGTCGGCGTCCCTAACTGCCGTAGGGGCTGCGTTTCAAGCCTGCGTTATCCCAGCGGCGGTCCCCCGGCCCCGGGAGCCATCCTTAGCGAGCGGGTTGCTGCGCTTCTGCCTTGCCTCTTGAATTGTTCCCAGTCTTCCATCACCTTGGAAAAATCTGCATACGGTGATGACACTTGGGCCATCAAGATTAATAACGGTAGGCTTCTGCTGGTGTTTAGTCAGGGAAAAACACCTGGAGCTGCTCTTTTATGACTGATTAATTAGGGGGAAAAAAGCGCCGTGCTTCTAATTGGCATTTGAGTTCTTTCTGAGTTTTAACATTCATGCTATGCAAATATATCAATTCCTAACAATGTCTAACAAGATCATTTGAAAATGAGTCTCCCTGGGGGATTGCAATCACGGCTTTGGGAAAGGCCTTCAGCCTGTTTGCCTTCCACGTACTGACAGAAATCCACAGAAAAGTTGGAGTCTCCCCTTCGGCGGCCGACGCGCGTCCGTCGGGCAGTGCCCCGGGGCGGGGGGCAGCCCCCGCCGGCCCCTGCCTCGGCTGCCGCCCGCTCCTAAGCGGTGGGAGAAGACGGTGTTCACCGAACGCTAGTTTCGGCGCCTAACTCTAAGAGCAAAGATGGGCTCCTGGTCTTTTTTCCCTTCGTCTTCACGCCGCCCCTTTGCTTCGTCCCCGCTCGCTTTCCCACGGCGTGCCGGCGGGAGCCGGCGATGCCGCTCTCGTGGCCTGGGGAGAGGAGGCCGGGCTGCGCCGCCGGCCCCTCTCCTCCCCGCCTGGCAGCAGGCGGTTCGGCAGAGGGAACGGAATCGCCCGTGATTAATTTATCCTCATGAAAAACCCGCGTCTGACTCCGACTAATAGCTGGTTCTCAGGGTGTTGCGTAACTTGGCTCCGCAAGGGAGACCGCCGGTGCTGTCTCGGCGATATGAGGTGTTCCTGGAGGTCTTGTTTACACCGGAGCGATAAGACAAGTCCTCGACGTATTTTAATGTGCTAATTGGGGGTTATTACGGCCCTTTTTATTTACGATTATATTACAAATGCAATGCTCCGTCTCATTTTACTCTGCACTAAGAGCTTTGAAAGGATGATAATTACCTCTCGTGTAAACCTATACTTATATAGAAAAAATGACGTGTGAAATGAAAGGCCTGAAGAAACGGCATAATCTGCGTTTGCTCTGCGCGGACGTGCAGGATACGTGCCCGCTCCTGGGTGTACGCGGTATTTACACCGGAGCAGCTCGTTAGCGCCGCCGAGGCGCTGCCGCGTTCGGGCACCGAAGGCAGCGCGAGGGGACCCGCGTCCCTGCCACCTCCCTGCTGGTCGCTTCATATTAAGGCAGCCCTCCGCGTGTCAATGCCGGCCGGGAGGGGGTGAATAATTCATCGCCGGCACGCGGAGCGGACGGATTTTGCCTCGTTTTCCCGCCCGGTTGAAATCCGGTGTGCAAAGGGCATCGCCGCCCGCCCCGGAGCCTCCGGAGGAGAGCTGAGATGTCTGGAGAGCATTGCATCCCTCTCCTATTCCCCACAGGATTAGGGCTCCGAAGCTGTCGGGTTTGGAGGGTTTGCTGGTGATGGCTTGCACTGGTCCACACTCAAGATTGCCTTTGCATCCATCTGTCTCGTTATACGGAGCATGAAATCAAGATTGCCTTTGCATCCGTTCGTCTCGTTATACGGAGCTTGAAAAATTAGCCACGGATTTTTAAAAAAAAAAAAAAAAGTACAAGTCCAAGGCTAGAAAAGCGACAGGTTGGCGAGGAGCGAAGGAGGGTACCGAAGCACCCGGTACGTTGCGACTCCCTCCCTCGGCAGCGCATCGTTTCCCTGTGCCTGCAGGAAAACTGCATCAGCTCCCGGAGCTGGCGAGGGAACTCGTTGCTGCAGCTCTTCCCTCCCGCTGCCTTTTCTGTTCCTTTGCCCCTTTTTTTTATCTCCAAGGCCTCAGGGCGGTAATTATTTTTTGACTGGAACAACGAGCCAAAGCGCTGCGACTGGCAGGGCTAAGTTTGGGTTGTTATTTATTTTAAATGACTAAGCTGATTTGCTTAATGCTCATCTCTCAGCCGGGGATGCGGAAGGGGCAGCTCAGCTCGACCTCTCGCTTTGCTGCTGTGGAGGGAAGGTAAATATTTCCTCGAGCAGAAAGTTTCTCCAAGCCTTGTGAGACGCGGCAGCCGCCGCCTGCCAGCGCAGGGCCAACCTGCGGCCGGCTCGGATGCGCAAAGTAAATGTAATGGGGACTCCGGCCCCTCCGCTGTCACCGCTACCCCGGAGGTCCGGTACAGCGTGAAAGCCTCAAGGGACAGGGGTGATCCCGGAGAGAGACAGCCCTGAGCTCGGGGCTCCCGCTGGCGCCTGCGTCTTCCCCTGGGAGTGCCGACAGAGAAGCAGAAGGGCGAGCTGGGCTGGGCTGGGTCCCCCCCAGCCCCGGAGCCGGGACGCGAGCATCCCGCGGGGGAGGGAGGTCGGACCCCCCGGCACCCAAAGCCCGCCTCTGTTTGGCAGTGCCACCAGCAAGGGCGTGTCTCCCCCGGGTTGCATCAAGAATGAAATTCTAGCTAAATTGGAATATTTTTTTCCTTCTGTTTTTGAGGTTAGCCAGGAACCTTGCTAAGGAGGCTAATACGGAGGTTTAAGCCTTTTCAGAGCAAGGCCAGCTGACCCAGTTAAGTCACCTGTCCCCCAGCATAACAGGATATCTGCTAAACCCTTCGGCACTGCCGAGGAACCGCTGCGAATCCTCCCTGACGGTGTGCCGCGGCACACCGGGAATGGGGGACGGGAAATGGGGCAAAGCATCCCGCAGGCTCTGTGCTGCGGCATACCGGGAATGGGGGACAGGGAAACGGGGCAAAGCATCCCGCAGGCTCCGTGTGCGGCCGCATCCCTCCCTGCAAGGTTTATTTTGGTCCCGGGAAGGACTGAGATCATCCCGTCATCCTCGGGCTTGCCCAGAGCGCTGGAAAGGACTTGCCTGATGGTGGATGCAGCTCGCAGCTCTGCTCTGCTGTCGCTCCGCTGCTCGCTTGCCTCTTTTGTTTTTCCTTTCTTTTCCCAAAGCGTTCACAAATAAGCCGGTCTCTGCTTTACAACCCTGGCAGGCAACAGCTTTGCCGCACGGCTGGCCGCTGCGGCTCTGCCCGGCCTCCCACGCTTGCGCCCGGGTCCAGCGGACGCTTCGAGGGCGCTTAATAAAAAGCAACCAAACTACTTCTAGCGTCGGAGCGCGTCGCTGGGCTGCTCGTGGCGTGCTGCAGCGGGGCGGCCTCGCGCAGAAAGTGCTCTACAGCCGCCGCCGGCTCACCGAGCATCCCGTCGGCACGCATGCTGCTGGTGCTCTGCATCCCGCCGGCAGCCCCAGGAAGACGCTGACAAACCACGAGTGGATGTTTGACACGTACGACTGGGCCAGGATGCGTCTCTGGTACGAGCGGAGTCTGTTCCTTTGAGGACTCTGTAGCTAGATGAATAATAACACAGTTTTCAAGTACTTTTGCGAGGAGGGAGGTGCTCGGTGCCGCTCGCCGCGGTCCGTGGTGGCTGAGGGGCATGGGGACGGCAGATGGGCATCCAGGGCGATGCCTCTGCGCTGGGCAAACTCCTCTTGAGCGGTTCAGCCCAAGCAGGAGAAGAAGGGAACTTCAGAGGTAGCTCTACAGAGGGAATAATTCATGGGTGTTCTTGATCTGGAAAGTGCTTCGTTTAAATCTGGTTGAGAACTGGGACCGTGGTCCCGCATCGCTGCCGGTGTCGGGCGCGGGCCGAGCAGGAGCGGCCGTCCTGCAGGCAGGGCTGCCTGCGCGGGGAGAAGCCTTGTCGTCCTTGGTGTAACTGTTTGGTGGATAAACAGCCACGTTTCATCTTCAGGGCTTTCGCTCAGACACCTTTCATCAGGACTGCATTAACTTCTTTTCTTTTTTTAATGAGAGAGTGTTAAATCCGAGAGGATTTGCAGCAGAAGTGAGTTTCATATCCCAATTTCCGCACCCAGGAATTCAACTACCGAGTCCAATCGTTGTCGGAAACGGTTACCAAAAAAAAAAAAAAAGAAGAAGAAACTCAAAATCTGCACAGAAGAAGAAACACAAAGTCTTTGGTGTGAAGGGAAGAGGCGTATCTCCCTGGAGAATATGATAATTTGTAATGAAACATTATCTACAGACCCATATGTTACATTTTCTATTTATGGCTAATTTGCTTAAGCATTTATAATGTGCACCCCAAGGGAGGACAATTTGTCTTTGGGCAGCTGGCTAGCCAGGGAGGGAAGAAACAACGTGCTTTTTCATCTGAGCCCGCCAGCAGCCGGGAAGCAAACGGCACCCGCTCGAAAAGGTGCTTGGAGATACCTTCGGCGAGGCTGCTCCCGCTCCGGGACAGCTCTCCCCGCAGCCTCTCGCCCAGGATGCTCGCCACGGCGCAGGGACCCCGGGGCAGGAGCTGGGGGGAGCCGGCCGCCCGGATGGTCCCTCGGTCCCCGGGGTGGCTGCCGCAGCCCCCGGGCTGAGCCACGGGCCGGGGGCTGCCCCCCAGCACATCCACGGGGCCGCGGGCTCCAGGAGTTAACCTCCCGCACTTACAATTTCTGGTATAAAAAAAAAATTCGGGGGCAGCTTTTCCCGAGCGGCGGGGTATCCCTGGCATTTCCCGCGAGCGTCTCGTCCCTCCTGGCCGGACCTGCTGCGGGTGATGCCGAGGAAAGGGCTCTGGCCAACGCGCCCGGTGCAATCGGGTTAAATCCGGGAGCGGTGCTGAACGAGAAAGCCCCGCGGCAACCCAAAGAGCGTGTATGAAAATGATGAATGCTCCTCTCAGCCTTGCTACGAGGCTGAGGAGATCCTGGGATATAAACATGACAGTTTATACGCCGGGTATGACTGCTCTGCTCTTCCCGGATGATATTCAGCCACAAACGTTTCAATCACATCCTCAGCGAGGGGTGGATAACCCAGATGACTCTCTGAATCACTCTCTGCATCACTAAAATATTTTCAGATCTGATCCTAGACGTCTCAACAAGATGCTCACAAATCAGCCCAGGAATACGTCTCCCTGCCTCTGACGTTCAAATTTCGCCCTTGAGCTCTCGGAGCAAAAAAAAAAACCCCAGAAGATTTCAAGATCTCCTCCTGCTATTTGACCCAGATGGCTCCTCGCGAGCGCACGGAGCTCGTCAGGGCGCGCGGGCCCCCCCGCTCCCGGCAGCAGCGGCCCCACCGCAGACGGTAACGGCCTTCTGCTCAAGCAAGGCTTGCCTGCCCGGCCGCACGCCGCTCGCGGCAATGGTGGGATTTCGCTTCCGAGTGAGGTGATGGCTGTTTTGCTGAAGGCAGAGTTACGGGCGCTTTGCCCCTGGGGGGCTGCAGAGGCCATTCATCCCTAATTCCGCCGTTCCTTCTGTGCTCGTGGCTGATCCCAGGAGGAGGGAGTGAGATCGTTAATTCATCGGCTATCAGTGGTAGCAGTAATAAGTTCAATGACGCTTTTCTTTCGGGGAACGGAAGATTAGGAACCTGGATTTCTGCTTGGAGGACCGCGCGTGTCCGTGCACCGTTAGCTGGAATGCAGAGCCTTGGTGAAAGGAGCAGCTGTAGCGCTGGAGCTGTGCGGAGGTGTATGTGTCTGGCAGAAACATGTGCGCTTCAGAAATGAAATAATATGTCAGTCAGCTCTGCCTTTCTCGGGCCGATTACATCCCCGTGCAGCTCAGCAGCAGCGGCGGAGAAGCTCACCCTCCCCGAATACTCAGATGACAATTTTATGGATCCTTCACACCCCTGCAACATCAATCCAGCTCTCAGGTTATCGATTAAAAGCATATTAGCGATCGATAGCTGGTCTAATTGCAGGGCTGCTGCAATGGCCGCCTCTCGCGGCTCTCCGCTCTCGCCACGGCCTGATGCTCGGCGGCGGCGGCGGTGGCGTGCCGTTCCCTCTCCCTCGCCCCCTGGAAGCTGTACAGCTGCCTGATGTGTGACCGGGGAGCTAACATCTCCCCGATACACCACCAGCCTCCCGGAGTCGATTTCAATAGAGGAAATCAAAGTGAACTATTGAAACTCATTACCATTTTTATCTCCAATGCTGCAGATTCTATTTGCTATAATTTTATTTGAATCTGAATGCATATTGTATTTGCGCAGGCAAGAATACCCTCTCTTTCTCCCCCTTGTTTTTGTTCTAAGGAATACTCAGTCGTAACCGTAAGCGGAAGAACGGCAGCCGCATGCATCCCTTTCACAGCCAGGCTTTGGGGAGAAAAGCGGGTTGGAAGTGCCGAAGCTCGGGGGCTGCAGAGTGGCTGGGAAGCCTGGATTGTGGAGAATGAAGTTCAGTAATACGGGCAAACGTTTTGGCACGTTTAAGCACTTTAAACCAGTCAGCCGGTGTACTCGTCGGTGCTTTTCTTCATCTTAGTGCCTGTTGTCTCTGAGCTGGGTAAGGACAAACGGGAAAGATGGGCTCCGTGAGGCTGCTGCTGGGCTCTGGGAGCCCCCGCGTTCCCCTGCCCTCGCAGCGCCAGCCTGGGCATCTTCTCGAGCAGATGCCGGAGTCGCTTCCTTTTGCCAAAATCAAAGCTTCGCATCTGTTTTTACGGTAAACCCTGACGCCGTTTCTCCAGTCCCCTTCCAGCGCTTTCGCTTGGGTGTGCTCCTGCGCTCGCCTCGCTGAGACGCGCGCAGCGGCAGCTGCCAAGGGGGAGCCGGAGCCGGGCGCCGAGGAGCAGCCTCTGTCCCTCTGCGCCCCTTGGAACGGTCGGACTCGATCCCCCGGTGCGCTCGAGCTGCTCCCTCAGCCTTTGGCACAGCCTCGGACGCCGGGTGCTGGCGCTTAAGAGCGACATCGAGAAGCTCGACACATCCCACTGGAGCTGTTGAGAGCAGCTGCCGGGAAGGAGACGGTTCAATTCCCTCCTCGGTAGAGGGATGCCAGCCGGCAGCGTGCCGGAAGGAGCCAGCTTGGCGATTACCCCCGCAGCGTGCCGCCGCGCGGGGGTCCTGCCGGGGGACCCCGACACGGGCACGGCCGGGTGCCCCACAACGGCCGCCTGGGTCTCGCCTCCCCTCGCCCACCCGGGCGGACTCATTTTCACGCCCGCCTCCTCCCGGGGAGGAGCGGCGCATTTTTCCCTCGCATCGTGTGCGAACCGCATTTCACTGCAGCCCACGTGCCGGTTAAAGTTAGAAACAGATTAACGTGATGCTAGCACCGAGACGTCGCTCCGAGCAGCACGGAGCACCGCGGTGAGCGGTGAGCTGCAGGGAGCCGGGGTGAGCTGGGGTGAACCCCCCCGAGCCCCCGCGGCAGCCGGGGACTGCCGGGCTGGGACGGGGCCGGCAGCAGGAGCATCAACGCTGCCGGCGTTGCGGGCGCAGCGATGCCGTTGGCTGTGCCGGGGCTCGCAGCTTCCTCACCCACCAGCAGCCGCTTGACGAGAAAACGCTAATAGGAATTAAGATGCAAAAATGGGAATCGTGAGGCGAAACGTCGCCTCGGTAATTTGAACGTCTCCAAGAAAGGAGGCGAAGGAGCGGGGATGGCCACCGCTTGTGCCTCTTCCCACCTGGGTACAGAGCCGGAATTCCGGCATCGTTTCCCTCCTGGAATAAACAATGCCCAGTTGTGTTTGCACTGTGCGCTCACCCGGTCGTTCACACCAGCAACAGAAACGCGACAGCCGGGAGAAAAAGGGCGACGTTCCCCCATCCGCCAAGCCTCCCCGGCGCAGAGGCAGCTGAAGGCCGCGATGGAGACGGCACCGGGGGCCGGCGCGGCAGGGAAACGGAGAGCTGGCGCCGCGTCCCGGAGAGCAAAGGCTTTGGCTGGCGGAGCAAAGCCTCTCTGCCCCTTTCTGGAGGCACGGCGGGGTTTGGGAGCCCTCGTGGGGTGAGGCCGGGGTGGCATCCGGGCCGATGCCGGGAGCAGGATGCGACCGCAGCGGCGGTGCACACGCTCCTTCCCGTCCCCTACTTCCTTCTCCTCTACCCAACGCCGGTGCGTTGCCATGATGGTTTTCATTACGAAAACAATATATTTCATAGTTTGCCAAAAGAGAATAACAATATCGATTTACCCACAACAGCCCATTTCATTTGCCATTAAACTGTTATGGAGCATAACGAGCTGTGTGGTGGGCGCGATCGTTCCTGAGCATTAATGTAATAGCTTCAGTAGATGTCAACATCGCCGGTAAGAGGGCTCATACAAATGAGCTGCTCCGTGCTCGCCAGGTGCCGAGGGCTCCTCGGCCCCGGGAACCTTTTTGCCGCTTCCCACCGCAAATCCAGTGGCTCCTCACCCAGCTCCCGCTTCGCCATCGCTCTTGATAGTCGGACTGAAAACGGGAAAGGATTCAGAGCAGCAAGAAGAGGCTTATTCTTAAGGCAGAGAAGATGCTTTGGTGCCGCTTGCTCTCCAGCACGGTGAACGTTTAGTCTCAGAAAGAGTTTTCCACCTTCCAGCTATTTATGAGTTTCCCGGAGACATGGTTCTCTCTATTGATGCACAAAAATTCGCTCTCTGCTACCGTACGTCGGGGCTTCGTCTCGCTGTAGTTAAGGCTCAGGACGCTGAGGGGTGGTTTTTCCAGCACCGGCTGCTCTGAAGTTTTCCTCCCGTATGCCACAGATGTTAATTCCAGCTGTAGCCAGTCTGAGAGCGCAGGGAAGTAATTTACAGCCGGGAAAAGACGGTCTGGCTGAATGCAGGTAACTTCCAAAACCTTTCCTAAGACATATTAGGCAGCTTTTTGTGATTTCTCCCTGTCATGTGTCATTGTTACGCCGCTGTAAATTCTGCCTGGCAGTAGGTGCAGCAGATGGTCCGTGGCGATTTATGTTTTAACGCCTAGGCCATGCATAAATGTACCAGATGTAAAACCAGAGGCATAGGTATACTCGGCCTCTTGATGAAAACAGGGCTGGCTTTCTGGCCCATGTCTCGTTCGCTAGCAATAGCCTGTCTGAAAAAATAAAGTCCCGGCATTTCTTAACGGGGCCGCGGTCCTCCCGTCTGCCGCAGACTGCCGAAAGCCTCAGCCGCGTTAATCCGAGTTGCCCGTTCCTCCCCGCCCGGGTGCTGGGAAGCTGAGCTGCAAAGGCTTTACCCGCCAGCTACCGCAACGGCACACGGCAAAGCGATAAAAACTAGGTGGTGAACGAATAAAATTTTTAAAAAAGCGATCGAGCGAAGAGCAAAGTACTTAAAAAGTGAGGCATTGCACGTGGGGCATTGCGCTGGGAGGCGTAGAGACGCCCCGTAAGTTCAGTGGGATTATTGATGCGGAGGAGAATAACCTGTGGAAGACTTTTGTGCCGTTCCTACAGAAGGCTCTCCCTGTCTGGAGGGGGATTCCTGGAGTCGCCGCTGCCTGCGACGTGGGACGTGCGGTGCTCGGCACGTCTTCGCAGCTCGTGCTCAGCCAGGTCTCGGCCAAAAAAAATACAGCCTGAAGGGCCAAACGGGGACTGACGGCCGTTCCTTATGAAGACGCCCGAACCCGGCCTGCTGCTCTCCGTCCTGGCTTCCATCCTCGCTGTCAAGAAGGGCCATTTCCCTGTACTCAGCTTTCCACAGGCCCTGACCCTATCGGAAAAATCCTTCAAAAGCAAAGTCCGCTCTTGTCTGCGGAGGCGACGTAAACCGAAACACTGAGCACTGTCCGCTTGTTCCTTACCTGTGCAAAACCTCAGCGCTTGGCCGAATTACGGCTAGACGTCGTGGTAGCACACGCCAGGATTGCACACAGGTGCCTCTGCTCTCCCCTTTGCGGGTACGTGCAGGAGGAGACGCAGGCTTTCCCGAAATGCCGTCCTTTCTGGCGAAATCCCATCCCCTCCCCAAGTTTTAGCAAGGGAATCTAATCTTTTGCAACGAGCAGAGGTTCTTTTTTGACAGCCAAATTAATATTCATTATTCATCAGGGAAGAAAACGCTGAGCTGTTTATCATTGCTTCATTAGATTTAGCCAAATACCGGCTAAACATAATGACTCGCATAAACTCCTGTGGCAAGGCTTGCAATCTGTAGTCAAAAAAGAAAATTTAAGGGAGGACGGTGGAAATCAGGCTCGTGGGGCTTAGCGGGGGCCTGAGCTCACCGCCGCTTTCCGAGCTTGACTGCTGCTGGAGGAGCGGGCTGCCGGGGCGGCACCCCACGCCGGGCACTGCAAACGGGCGGGCGCGTGCTTCCGAAAGTATCTCCCCGGCCTTTGCCATCTCCTTTTCTGTTTGTTTACAACCAAAACACACAAAGCTAACTAGCAGGCGACGTGCCGAACCGCTCTGCTTCCGTCTGACCGGGCTGCAGCGCCAGCAAGGGCCGCGCCGGCGCGAGAAGCAGCTCCAGACCCAGCGAGAGGCACAGGCAAGGCTGGGTGACTCCGCTGATAACCGCCGCTTCCCCGTCCCTCCCAGCGCTGCCGGAGCCACGGGCCTGGCACGGGAAAACCTCTAACATCCCCGGGCCGGAGCTCAGCCTTTCGCGGCCGTCCCCAGAAGAGGAGCAGGGCGAGAAAACGTCCTTCTTTTTGCTCTCTTTAGCCACCGTTTTATTTTGTTGCGGTTTATCCCAGCGACGCCCGGGGAGGATCGCGGGGAGGCTGGACCTCCCTCCCGTTGGGTTTTGTGGGTGGGGAAATGCAACCTGTTCCCCGCTTCCTACGCACTTAATTAAACTAATCAAGCCTTCCCCGGTGGTGCGGGGCTGCAGGAGCCCCAGCTCTGATGTCCCGCAGGGCCTGCTCCATCCCAGCCCGCCCGACGGAGCCCACCCGGGGATGCTCTCCAGCGCGCGGGGAAGGCAGGTCACCTCTCCTCCGCCCCCGGGTCCTGACCGACATTAAATGCCTCTGACAGGGACCTGAAGAGCAAGGAAAGGCTCTTCTCTGCCTTGAAGATCCACTCGCTAATTACAAAGTGCGTTCATTTTAGCACCCTGCTATCCCATAATTGATGTTGGATACCTCTCACAATGAGCCTGATTTAAATGTATACATGTTTCTCCTTCTCCTGAAACCCTGCTGGCTGCGAGACACCTAATTAACAGCAGAGCTTTCAAAGTCTCCCTAACAAATGCATCCCCGTGTTTCTTAGCACAAGGACTCTCATTAGCGAAGCTGTGCTTTGTGATTATTTATACCCCTTCTATAATTAAAAATTCTGAAAGCTAATTACAATTATCCATCAGTTTCTCAACATACCGGGACTAGAGATCTTCACCTTTTTTCACCATTGTTTTTCTTTTTTAACCGACAGCCCCTCGTCCTTCAGGCACGGGCGTGCACAAACCCCTGCCAGGCTACGCGCGCTCCCCGTAACCTCCTCTTCGGCTGCAGCTCTCCTTCGTAGCCGCTGGTTATTTGCTTTCACGGTGCGCTCCGCTCCGTTGTTGCCAGCGACGGGCTTTGCTTTGGCAGCTGAAGGTGGAAGCGAGCGGCAGCAAGCGCTCCCGGCTCCCGCGAGCCGAGGGAGCGTGCGAGGCGCTCGCGCGGGCGGGCGAGGCGCGCGAGGGAGCGTGCGAGGCGCTCGCGCGCGTCGGCCCCGCCGCAGCCCGGGTGAAGCGAGGCTGCGGCGCCGAGGAATCGGGCACGGCAGCAGTTAAGGTTCCTCTCCCGGGACCGGTTGCCCACGCGCAACCTTTCTCTTTAGCTTTCGGCCGGTTGCTCCCATTGCCGTGGCAGCCCACAAGTTGAGCTGGGTGCTGCATCCCCCAGCCCAGCCCGGCCGCCGCCCCGGGCGCGTCGCCCCCGCTCCCCGCCTCGTGTCGTGACCGCCCCTAGCACCTTTCGGGCTTTCAGAGCAGGTCTGAAAAGGGACGGTGAAAAATGGCTTTCGAATAGAGCGTGTTCCCTGCACGGGCTCAGTCTGGGAAGTCATAATCTTAATATGAACATCTTTAAATATCCTTACTAATGGGCTCATTCTTTAATTTCCTGAAGCAATGACAGTTTCAACAGACCCTATATCACAGCTAAGATGGGATCTGTCACTGAATGGCTGAATTATATTTCATCCTTTATTTTTATCAGCTCCGCTGACTTATTTATTACATTTAGAGTCTCGGCTGGCTTTTGTCTGGCCTGTACTTTGCTGCTGCTCGTAGAGGAAAATAGCAATAGTTTATAAAGCCATTCTCACGGCGTCCCCATAATTTTAGGCCATGTCTGAGGCTTCCTTTTGAATGAAACTCTGTAGATAAACTGTTATTCATGGTGATGCCCGTGAAGTCCTTGGCAGCCCCCAGAGAACGCTGCTGGCTTATAAAGGGCTTTCCCTCAGATTTATTTTTGAAGAACAAAGGGCAATTTTCCCATCTTCACAGCAGCAGCAGCCCACGTGGCAGATGCCGCGCGGGGTGTTATCTTGCAGCACTCTTACTTTTATTGGAAACGTGATAAAATCCCGGGCCGCGTGCGGCCGGCGGCCGAGCCCGGGTGGTCCTGCCCGCCGCCGGCTCTGCCGCACGGCAGCTGGCCGGTTCGCCCCGGCGCGAGGGCGAGAAGGCGACTTCCCACCCGCCTCGTCCCCGGCCTCGCTCCTCCGAGAGCCTCGCTCCCGGCAGTTCGGCCTGAAGCGAGTCCAAGCCAGGCTGTAAGCATCCGGACGTTACGAATACGGGTGTGAGCGAGCCAACGGAGCAGTCGGTCCTGTCGTCCTGGATGCGTTCCCGTGCTCCCTGCTCTGCTCGTGTGTTGGCTCCGGGGTCGTGCGTGCCCCCGGGAGCGGGGAGCGTCTCCCAGCCCGGGCACTGCTGGCGCTGCTCAGCTGCTCTGCGGCACCGGGACGGCTGAACGCCGTCTGCGAGCCTCGCCGGCTTCTCCCGCTCGCCCAGCGTGTCAGGGCAGCACCCGGTGGGGCACGGAGACGAGCTGCCGGCAAACGTCGGTGACCTCCGGCCAGCCGCAGTTTCGGGGACAGGGAATTTTCCAGGCAGAAGGGAGCAGGGGGGGCGGAGGCGAAGCACACGAGCAGCTCCGAGAGCTTCTCCCGAGACCTGGCGAGCGCTAAAGTTAATACATTTAATATATTTTGTACGCGCTATGCCAGCCATTAGAAACGTGCTTGTTCTGTCATTGCTCTGAGGCGATCACGGTGAAGCATTTGTCCTCTGAGCGCACGGGGAGAAATTAGAGTGCCCTGCGCTGAATTGGTCAGCCAAAAATAATGTACGGCTTTATCCTTGGAAGGAAATTGGGCATTGACTGGAGGACAGACGTTCGGCGCGATGCTGAAAGCAATGTGACATTTCCACACGTTAGGGAAGCGTGAGCGGTGGGCGTGATTCAGGGCGGAAATCGCCGCTTCCCGTCGCGCTTCTCTGCGTGCCTGCGGCCGCGGTCGGAGGAGAGCGGCTCTCGCCAGGCGCCATGTCCCCGTCCCCGTCTCAGCACATCGTCCCGCGGGAGCAGCCGTGATCCTGCCGCGGAGGTCGCTGCAAGGATCGGTGATTTGGCACCGCCGTGAAACCTTGAGTGGGGAAGCGATGGGGAAGCTAATACAGTCATTACCACGTGCTGACTTCCCTGTCGTGGGGGGAGGCGACGGAGCAAATGAGCTTTGGCGTAAATGCAGGCAGCTGCCGGCCTGACCCGCTGACCCATTGCCTGCCCTCCACTGCTGCCGTACAGCTCGGCGACGGGTAGGGTGGGATGAGACGGATACGGGGAACCGCTTCGGTTTTTAGGTGTAGGGTTTTTGCATCAACAGCGTATTTCCAAGTCTTTTCATATTATTAAAAATCTCCTTAGCGAGTGTTCGTATTCCCTCAGTTCCTATGCCAATGGATATTAAGAGGGGGAAAAAAGGCGACTTCAGCCTTAGGTAATTACGAGACTGCTTCTGTTGCTGCTGACACAACAGTGGGAGTATCTGAGCTTGATTTCTTCCTGGAGGAAGGCAGAGCGAAGACCCAGAAGAGAGCCTTTGCTAAAGCATCCTGCTAGCACGAGGCGCCGGGCAGCTGCACATGCTGCCTGCGCATGCTGCCTGCGCGTGCTGCCGGCGCAGGCCCGTGGCTCCTCGGCAAACCCCGGTGTTTCGAACCTCATTGCGGGATGTAGGAGGGACGACCTGTCGCCACTCGTGAATAAAAGGCCTGTAGAAAAGTTCAGCCTGCGGATTTCCCTGGGAGCTTGTCCGAGGCGAGGGCTCCTACAGCCCTCAGCAGGCTTGCGGAGGGAATTTCATCAGTTCCCGTGCATCAGTCTGAAGACGTGGAAGTTCAGGTTGGACTGGCGCTCGCAAGAAGAAGTTCGCAGCCGGCTGAGCGGCGGCTGTATCTGTGTTACCGCGCCGTAGTAAAGCCACTTTGGGAGCCTTCGGGATACATTCCCGCAGCAGCAGTGCAAGCGAACTGATGTGCATCAGGGTGAGAACGTACTCACCATGGCCTTCCTCTGTCTCGCCTCACCCTGGCTAAAACCTGGAATAGCCACAAAGCAGTGAGCGACCTGGAAAAAATGCCGAGGTGTCCACCTCTTGCTCTCCGGTGGACGGGCCCTTAACGGCGTATTAGCTCCGAGTGCCGGGCCGGTGCTGCCACCGGTGCGGGCTGGTGAGCCCCGGGTGACAGGCGCAGCGATGCCCGGGCTGGGACGCTCCTTCGGGGACCGGCGGCCGCAGGGGGAGAAGCTGCCCGGCCCCTTCGGCCCGAGGCGCTGTCCCCGTCGCAGCCCGTCCAAACCATGAGAAATTTCTCTCAGCCCTATGAATATTTAAAGTAACTTGCAGGATCTCAAGGGCTCCCTATCTACCCTTCTTAGGGATGGTAATGATCTCTGAATATGAAATTAGGAATAATTATAATCCATTCATCCCTTTAATAATGAGTCACGTAATTCCAGCGCTCGCCGGCAGAAGTTCCCTGAAAGTTTTCCGTCCTGCGTGAGCCGAAGCATTTTCTCTGCCGGCTGCGTTAGGAGCTTTTCTCTTTGCAGCAGCTCACGGTGCCCCGAGGCCCGGGGCGGTGCGGCTGGGCGCTGTGTGTACCTGCCTGGGGGCTGCGGCACGGGCTCCGGCTCTGCCCCGCCGGCAGGCAATTTCCAGTTCCTCTCTCTGCGTGAGAAAAGGCAGTGAGAAGCCTCCTGATTTTCACTTGATCGATTTTGCTGCGGTTTTAATTAGCAAAAGGGGGATCAAGCTCCAACTCTCAGGTAATGAGGGCATCGTCTGTAGGTTATTTATGTTTTTCCATTTAAAGCGCATTGGTCTTTATCTCATTGCAATTTTCCCCTTCCAATAACTCACACGCAATTACCTGTTCTCATACGGATAGGACGCTTCCATTTTACCAGCCTGGTTTTTAAAAGGCTGCTAATAGCATAAACGCCGGAGAGGCTCGGCACCGAGTGACGCGAGCCGTGGTCCGCTCCGGCGCTGGCGGTCGCTGAGCTCCTCCGTCTGACGGGGCATCGTCGGGGTCCCCAGTTCAGGGGCGCGAAGCGTCCGGCAGCAGCGGCTGTGAAGCGATCAGGAAAGGCAGAGGGCTTTTATTTCAGAGCACGCTTTCCGATTCCAGCGGTAGCTTGAGGAATTCCCAGGCACGTCCGAGGACGGAAAGCCAAGTGCTCCGTTCCCAAAGCTAATATATATATAGACAACAAGAGAAAAAAAGGAGCTTGTGACTAAAGATTACAGTAGCCTAAAGAGCACAGCAGTATTTTAAGCTGCTGCCTGCTGTCTTTGGACCGTGACTCTCTGATGAGCAACAAAATATTTGCTTTTTTCCCCTTTGTGGGTCTGTCATTTCACTGGCAGAATCTTGTCCTATTGACCCGGAGAACCTCAATTTCAAAGCTATTAAAACCTAATTTTCTATACCAGGCTCCTGAGACAGGCACTAACTTCATAGAATAATTCGTTTCTTCCCTCTGAAAAAAAGAGAGAAGAGAAGGACGCCAGAGTGCCTATTCAAAGGGAAGCCCGGGACGGAGCCGTGCCGCCGGGCAGCAGCTGCCTGCGTGTTTGCTGCTGATATTTCCCTCCACAGCGTCCTTCCAACGAGGAGCAGAAGCACTCCTCAGATAAATGCCCGTTTAGGAGCCACGGAGTGGCAGCTGTATTTACACAAGACGACTGCCGTTGACTGATAAAACACAAAGCCCGTGCCGCCGCCGCGCTGCGTCCTGCCTGCGGGCAGAGCTGGGCAGCCAAGGTCGGCGGTGCTGCCTGCAGCCGGGCGGGCAGGAGCCGGCAGGGCGGCTCATCTCTCTTCTCATGGGACGGAGTAAGCTTCCAGCCTCCTCCTCCTCCAAAGCCTGGGGGTTTGCTGTATCCCAGGAGCTCGGGGCTGGTCTGCGACCCAGCCCGAAGCCTTGCGTGCCGCGCTGCACTGATGCGACGGCCGCTTAGCTCCCGATATTCCTCCAAAGCTAATGGTGTTCCAGGGAGGTGTTACAAGAGCCTGTAGCTGCTGGGTGAGTCAATCCCACGTCCCTGCCGCTTCCTTTGCCAAAACAGAAAGGTAACGGAAGAGAAAGGCATGACAGAAGGACGCCTGAACTGCATTTCAGCACCTGGAGGAGGGTTTGGCGGAGAGCGAAGCCACGATCCCAAGGAGGGATGCGTTTTTCCAATCCATCACGGAAGAGCGGATTTCGAAGGCTGACGCCAGCTTTGCTGCCAGGGCCGCGCTCAGTGATTTCATTACCGATCAAAGCGCGCGAGGAGGAAAGGGGCGGTCGCAGCGAAGGAGAACGTGCCGTTTTCTGGGGCTGGCATCTCCTTTTGGTTACCGGGTGCCTGAGGATTGAGCAAATATCCCAAGGCTGCCTCCTGTAAGAGGAACAAAGGGAGCATTTGGCTAGGGGACGGGGATGAGGGGGACCCGGGGGGCATGGGGAGAGCTGAGAGTCGTGTCCTGGGAGCAAACTGAGCAGAGTAAGTCGGGAGCTTGGGGACTGCCCACCCGGGTGTTAGGAAACCAGTGGGAAAGTGGTGGTGTTTTGCTGGGCTGCGCTACGGCGGGGCCGCGGAGACGCCCCGGCTCTCCCCTCCTGCTGCAAACCCCTCGCGGTGCTCGCTCGGGTGCCGGCAAAGCCTGCAGCTGGCGGTGCTCCGCCGAGCCACCGCTTGATATTCTCAGTCGTGATAACGCTTTGTTGGATAAGTGCTTTTTAAACCCTACAGATAGATAGAGTATCTGGAGTGGCATTTTAAAAGAGAAAATTGAGACAAGATTCATTACAGGCACCCGTAAATGTCAAACATTTTATCAACTGTGTAAAGTGTCATGTTAAGCTGTCTTTCCCCCCAAAGCTTGATTAAAACTCTAAATGCCTTTTTAATATTAATATTATTCTCTTCTCCGTGCCGCTTGTTTGGTTATTTGCAACGGCAAGAAAGGGCTGGTGGTTGGCGGCGGAGGCGGCGGAGGCAGGAGAGGCAGGGCTGCAGGCAGCAGGAGCCCCGCGGCTTCGCTCGGCCCCGGCGACGCGGGTGCCCGGCTCGGGGCTGCCCCCGGCTCGGGGAGCAGCCGCCCGCCCACCGCCCTGCCCCAGGCTGAGCCCTCCCGCTGCGGGACCCCCCTCCTGGGGTAACCGTTCCGGCTCGGTCCTGCCCTGAAATTCTCCTGCACGCATCTCGCGCGCGCAAGGAGAGTTGTCTATAACAGGTCCTTCTCGCTAAGCTGTGTTTAATTAAAAGCTGGCTCTTTGTTGCATGTGCTAATTAGCACTCTTGGCTTGGAGGCTCCGACTCAATCAATATCTAAATCCGTGGTCTAAATCTAGCGCAATAATAAATAGCTGCGCCGGCTGTTTCACGAGGATCCCGAAGTTGTCGCTGTCGTCGTCTGCAGCGTGAATTCCGCACCGGCAGCACTGAGCGGGTCTGCCAGAGCCAGCCCACGGGGCCGGGAAGGGCTCGCACGTGTCCCCACAGACTCCCAGAATTTGCGGGAAACGTGCGCTTCGATATGATTTTCCTCCCGAAATTGCCCGTCTTTCCAGATGGGAGAGTAGCACGCCTCGGGAAGAGCCAGCTGGCTCTGATCTTCTTCAAGGGTGCGGTTTCTGATAGCGGAATGACCTCATGAAAAATACATGACCTGGAGCGTCTCTAGAATATTTATTTATCCAACAAGTCTCACCCGGGGCAATACGGCGGTGCTGAGGGTGCGCCGCGCTGCCGGGCGCTGGCACCGCTGTCTGGCCGGGGCGCTGGCCGTGGCGGTGACCGCCACCTCCGGAGCCGCCGGCTCTGGCCCCGTGAGACCTCAGTTGTGGTGTCGGGGACCGGTCAGCGTTCCCGTGTGCTGCCCGCAGGCACCTCGCTGAGGAGCTCGGAGTTGCATCTCGGCCGCGGGATAATCCAGGGCATGCAAAGGCTGTCCTGAATAGCCAGCGTCGGGGCTACTAACGAGGTTTTGGGGGCAAGCGTGAAGCCTTGCCGGGAGGCAGCGGCTTCTGCCCTGCTCGGTTCACCCGGGCTCTGGGGGAGCGCGGTTCCTCCTGCTGCTGGACGAGGCTGAGCCTGCGTTTTTCCTGCGTTCTCCTGGTATTTTCCCCACGAGTCGCCTTCAGCCAGGAGGGTGGCAGCTTCAGCGCGCCTTCCTTTCCCTAATCGCGCTGTCGGATGGACGTGCTGACACGACGAGTTGTGCTGGGCCGTGGCGCAGCGACACGGCTATCAATTAACCTCGTAGAGAGTGATAGGTAAAATAAATGACGGTAAACGAGGTAACTCTGTCTGAGGATTAAGGTTGCCCGTGCGCAAAGGGAAAGGCTCGCTTTCTGCTCGCGCCGGCCCCGCTGAGGCGGGCAGGAGGACGGTGCAGGCGCCGGCAGCCTGCGTGGGAGCCGTGCCCCGGCTGCCCGCGGGAGGGAGAGAGCCGCAGGAGCCGTGCTGAGCCCCGAGCACGGGTCCCGTCACCTCACCGCGAAATTGTCGATGAATTTTCAATTTACACTGCTGTGCTAAATCTACAGACTGAGCCTTAAAGAACAGCACTTTGCCAAAATGATGCCGTTAACTGGGAGAGATACTAACCGATGCTTCCTATCTGCCTGTCACCTCGCACCGATGCTTAGCCTCGGCCATATAAACACCATTTGGCAGAGGCACTTAAAAAGACGTGTACATCGAGAGGAAAAAGGGATGCGGAGAGCAGCCCATTGAGCGCTGGGGGGAGGCCGGAGGTTGCTCACTTGTGATAAAAAAGGCATTTAATGATACCGGGCAAGACTGATGTGTGCTCTGCGGGCGGGGTACGATTCAGTCCCGGCGACTTTGCCTTCAAGCGCTCGCACTTTATAAATGCGGTAGTCGGTAACTACTTTGCCGTTGCTTAACAGCCTCGATGGGTCTGGGGCGCGGCGGTCTCCTGCCTGGCGCCGGGTGGGAGCAGGCACGTCTCCCCTCCCACCCGAGGGATGTCGGCAAGGGAGAGAGGCGGGATGGAAAACACTTTTCGGGGATAACTTCATCCCTGCATCAGCACCGATGCTATCCTGTGCATTAAACCGGAATATCGGAGGGTCTTCAATCCCATACCGAGAGCACCACTGCAGTGGATTAGAGCCAGATATTTAATTACCACAGCAAGGGGTTTATTTCTTTTTTAGGGATGGGCTGGGAGCGGGAGGTTCACGCGAGCACAGAGAAAACGGATGGTTGGCAACTCCCATCTGTGCAGACCTACAAATCACCCGGGATTCACAGTTACATAAAGCTTCTTATATAGTAAACAATCTTGTTAATAAAAGCAGAAGTACAAGGTCCAATGTAATCCGGTGAGTGTGACTAACTGGATTTATAGGCTCACTCCCAGTGCTCGGTGCAGAAGCAGAAAGATTCCTCTTGGACCCTCGGGCCGTTTTGGGGGGACAGCGGTCGGTTTGCCCCAGAGGCGATGCTTCCCACCCCAGGCTGCTCTCGCCGCTGCGGGTCACTGATGGACCCCCCGACTGCACGGCCAGCCTCGGTGTTTCCTTGCTGGCTCAGTGTCACGACAGAAAGCTCTTTTTCCTTTGAATAAAGCCGTGATTATGGGGCGACCGTCACCTCCCGGGGTGCTTTCGCCGAGACAAATGCGTTCCCGTGATCCGTGGTGCTTCATGTCTTCCCTGTAGCTGGAGCTTTTCCAGCTTTCCATCTCCGGGTCTGGGGCGTGATGAGTCGGGTCTTCGCGTTCCCGTGACGGTTTTGTTCGTGCTGTTTGTCGCCCTCGGAAAGGCAACAGTGAGGTCTGGGGCGCGAACTGGAGAGAGGAGTGGGCTTTGGGGAGGGCTGTTGAGAAGGAGGCTTTGAGAACAGCAAATATTTATGGCATCTTACAGCAACGGCATTTGCAGATAATTTGGGATATTAAGGGAAAACAGCAGCATTTGCTTTCCCAGCTACGCAAGGCATTTGTGCTGACAGCCTCCCCTGTCCCCTCCCGAGCCAGCGAAGGCACCGTTCCCATCGCTCGCTCCTAAAACCTCTCGCGACTTTTTGGTATCCTCAGAGATGGCAAGTGGGAGAGTTTTATCCTTCCGGAGGCACCGCCGGCCCCAGTGCTGCCTTCAGCGTTCCCCAACTGGGAGCCCCGTTCGGCTGGCGCAGCCCTGCCGCGGGGGTCTCGGTGGCGAGCCCCCCGCTCTGCCCTCGGCCCCGCCGCCCGCCCTCCCTCGCCCCCCTCGCTCGGGCTGTGCCGCTCGGCAGAGGAGCGGAGAGTAAGTGGAAGCAACCAAATGAATTTCAGCGCCTGCCAGACCTCCACCCTCGCTCAAGCGGAATAACATTTTGTAATTACGAGAGTGTGCTCTAATTATATATTTGAAGAAGCAGAGGTTCAGCTTTGGCGTTGACGAGGAGGAGCCCGTTAATTGGCTTATTTTATCACCCGGTGCCAGCGCACGCCTGCAGGTAACAGCACCCGCCGGCACGGGAGGCAGCAGCCCGGTGGGACCGGGCGCCAGCATCCTCCCCGGGGAACGCCGCTCTGCTCTGTTTTCCCCGGCCCGAGCAGCGTCGATTAAACCGTCGTAAGCTGAGGTGCCATATGTCATCTTTTCCTACAGCCTTTTGGAAGTGCGAAGAAAGAGACAACTGTGAGAGGTGGCATTTCCACGCTCGGTACCGCAACATATGCTTTTTGTGAATAAACTCAGCCGATTATCATACAGGCAACAGGTAGCGTGACGTACCGCCGGGCTATTCTGGAGACTCGGAAAGTACAAGCGACGGCCGCCGAGCCGGCCCTCGTAAAGGCGCTGCCTTCCCGGCGTCTGTTCGGGCTGCGTCCCGCCGGGGAGGACACCGATACCCCGGCTCCAGCAAGGCCCCGGCTGCAATGCCCCGCACGGCTGCGGGGTGTTGGGGCTGCCCGGTGCTTGCCGCGGCTGCCGTCGGTGTAAGCTAGGATGCCGCAGATCCAGCAATGCAGCTGAACTCACCAGTACAAACCATCTTTCCGGCTCGTTTGGCTGCGATAGCTCTTCGGGCCGCTGACGTACAAGATCCAGCCGCTGGCTTGCGGCCTCCCCGCTTGCCTAATTTCCCATTTCTCTCTTGCCTTTCTTTAAAATTCCACTTAACGCTCCCCGGGCTCGGGAGCCATCACAGCATCCCCGGCGGTGGCCGTTCGGGCCGGCTGCCTTACGTGAGCGAGGGAGGGACCTCGCAAAACTTCCTCCGTTCCGAGGCTTATTTAATTAAAAGCCAGTTTTATGGCGCATGCGCCAATTATAACTTTTTAGCCCGGAGGATCAAAACGAACTTGTCGCTTCTAATTCTATAATTCAAATCTACCGCGATTAGTTTGGATGCTCAGAAATTTTCAAAATAATTCAGCTATATCAATGTGCTTTGCTGATATGATTTTTTCTCACTTGAACTTCTTTCGTATGCTTATACGCAAAGGAAACTGCCTGGGGATATGTTTCTTGCAAAAAGTAGGGACGCCGATTCTTGAAACTATTACGCTGGCCGACAGTAATCATTATCCATCTTTTTCTAACACCGCAGTGTGAGACGTCCCAGGCTACTGAGCATTGCAGAAGGGGAAACCGCCCCAGGGAAACACCGAGCCATTTTCTCTGGTGAGAACGGCAGCGATTTCCCATCGGGGCGAGCCGTTGAGACTTTAATGTGGTGTTTTCCTTAGAAGTACGTAGGCTGCCGAAAAGCCGGACCCCGTCTGTGATTGAAGGGGAAAGGGTGGGAAAAGCAAGAGGGCGTTAGACCTGCAGGTCCTTTCCCTCTCGGGCAGCTCCGGGGATCCCTGGCAGCAATAAAGATGGTTTCAGGGACTGACCGCAGTGCTTTCTGAGTAACGTGGAGGATGCTCACGTCCGCGGGGCCGTGGCGTGGGCCGACCCGGTGCCGTGCTCTCGGTTCTCCCTCTCTACGTGGCTGGAGGCGTTCGCTGTCGTCTGCGACGGCGATTACAGAGCCACCGGCCAGGAGGGCTGCTGCGTTCCCGTTTGCGGTGCCTTGTGCCTTTGCCAGCGTGGGTTTGGATGTCGGAGGATCGCAGCCCTTCGATGCTGAGATCCTGTTGTCGGAGCGTGCGGGCCCTTCGCCACAAGACAATGACAATTCGAAATGACATCCGCATCCCTCCTGGCATGTACGCTACGAATCGCAGTAATTCTGCACCGTAATGAAGCCAATTAGCGCCGCGGCTCTGCTGGCATGGGAGCCCCGGGAAGGCGCGCTGGGTGAGGATGCCTGCACATCCCGGGAGCGACCCGCCGGGCGCAAACCGTGCCGGTGCCGGAGCTGGAACGTAAGCCCACGCTCCCGGCATCTCCCTTCCACGCTGGCACGCCGCTGCCAGAGGCCACGAACCGCAGAGCCGTGGGGAACCGGGGGGATCTTGCGAGGACAGAGCAGGGAAACTGCAAGGGGAAGAAAAAGACTAGTTGACATTCCGGGCGGAAAAGGGCAGTGCTGAATTTGTTCTAGAGAGCGGAGCTGGGTCTCCGGAGTACAAGCAGCAGCTGTTTTTCCTGAACGCACCGCCGGCCCCGGCAGCTCCTTTCCCAGAGCGCGGATCGCACCTTTCGGCTCCGTCCGGAGGCAGCCCGAAGAGCAAAGGATGTGGAAAGGTTCCGCGACGAGCAGCAGCCCCCCGAGCTCCCTGCCACGCACCGCGCCAAGGGGGTGGCAACCGGCTGGGCAGCCTGGGGAGACCTTGCGCCGGCAGCCCTTACTGATTCAAAATTACTTATTTTGATAAAACAGATCACTCTGGGGGAGAAAGAGGCTGTCTGGCCCTTTTCAGGCTGCTTTGGAGTCGATCGAACCATGTTTTTTCCTTTTGCCCGGTGACTTGGGGATGCCCGGGTTTGTTTGCCGTGCGTCCGGGGCCTTTGGATGAAAGCCGAGTGCAGAGTGCTGTGGCGGGTCGTTCTGAGCATCGGTGGGCGAGCACTCGACGCCAGGCACCGGCTCCCAAATGCCAGCCGCAGCGAGCCCGGGAGCTCTTGTTCTCCGCTTCCAGGAGTACCTGCAGCGAGCTGCTTGCTCCACTTCCACTGGGGAAGATGATATTTTTCCTTCAGTTCATTATAAATAAGCATCCAGGGAGATATTAAGTCAGGAATTACATTCCAGCTACTTACGGGATTGACACAGGAATACATCATCTTAGTCTGAGGGGTAAGACGACAGAAGCTTATGTAAATAGAGCCGCTTACACGTGGCTCTGGCTCCCCGCTCCGCGCCAGCGCTCCCGGAGCCCCTAGACGGGGATGCGGGGGGACGGGAGGCGGCAGCCCACCCTCCCCGGCACTGGCCCGGCGGGCTCAGCCTCTGCTCCCCGGAGGCAGCAGCGACAGCGGGGGCTTGAGCACGAGCTGGGTCCTGCCGATGGAGGAGAGAGCAGAGGTTCGGGTCGCGCTGCTCAGCCCCGTCCTCAGACGCCTCCTTCCTTACTTCTTGCGCACGAGGAGTTTGCATCCGAAGGGGGGGAACCCAGTAAATCTTGTTGAAAAGGTTGCAATCTGTTAATAAGCAAGTTGCTCGTTTAATTATCGCAATTATGGTTTCGCTGGGCTACTGTTATTGCGGACACAAAGGGGAAAAAGAGGAGAAAAGAAAAAAAATCTCCTGGATTAGCAAATCCAGGTCAAGCAACGGTCTCTGCGGGAAGATGCGGCTCTTTTGGTGGCCGAGGCTCGTTACAACCGCGCACTGGTTGGGATAAAAATAACTTCCAGGTTTTCAAGGGGCGCAGACGTCGGCTTTCGGTCAGCACGAGGTGGACTGGGAAGGGCACGGCCCCCGTTCAGCCGGCTGCTGGCAGCCCTCGCAGAGCCCACGACAAAACTGCCACCGAACAGCGATGCCTTTCAGCGTATGCTGCAACGTTGCGCTCAGCGGGGCTTGCGAGAACGCGGGCGGTAATTACATTTTTTTGCCGTTAAAACCGCAGCTGCTATTATTGTAGAAGTAGATGGAGCAAAAGCAGATGTGTTTGTTTCTACCTTACCTTGTGCGTTAGAGGAAGAAGTACCAGCTGCCTTAAAAAACGTATTTATTATTCACTCAGAACACACTTTAAAAAACCAGGAATAAACAGCAAAGTCAAAATATTTGGTTTCCACCGTAAGCCGAGGCTGCCGAAGGACTTCTTCTGGCGCGGAAGCCGAGGAGCCGCATGCCGCAGAGCCGTGGCGTAAAACGAAGGGAAGACTGTTCCGAGATCAAAGGGTTCCCGTTCAGCTCGGGTTGCTTTGGCATCGAGCTGTCGCGGCGCCGAGTTCCGTCATTCCGAGGGCGCGGATCCGCACCCCGTGACGGAGCCAGCTGCCTCCGCCGCTCCCGCGGGAATGAAGCTTTTCTGAAACCCTCCTGTTTGCTGGCTCTTCACACCCAAAAAAACTCCAGCAGCCCCTTCGATGGCTCATTTGAGCAGTAATTAAGGCACCGGCAGACCTCGCAGCACCCTGCGACCGCAGCGGCCAAAATTCCCCGCTCCCGAGGCGGGCGTCCGGCGTGCTCAGCTGCCGCATCGCCTTCATTCTGCCTGCGGGACGGGGAAGTCCTTGGCAGGATTTACGTGGCCGGTACCCGCTCGGACACGAGGCATGTCGCTGCAGGCATTGCTGGAAGGGATATCCGCGGATGTTGGGCTGGAAGGAGAGCTGACTCCCAGCAGCACATGGATAAATGATTTAGAGGCTGAGCAGTCGGGCTTTTCCGAAGGATGCTTCTTCAAGGCGTAGCGGGCGAGCGCTCTTGATCCCGTATGGGCCCTGATCGCACATTTACGGCGATGGCACCTATGGTCATGACAGGCATTTTGTCTGAACGCGTGCAGGCGTTTTCTCCTATCAAACGGCGGCCGTTCCCAGTTGAAATGATGCTAGTGGGGTTTGGAGGATGAGTTACGGGCGGCGGGGAAAGCACGAGGCTCTGGAAAACGGGAGAAAAGGAGAACTTTGCCCGCGGCAGGTGATGCACATCGCCTCCTGCCATCGTCCTCCCTGCGCGTTTCTCCCCGCCTCTGCTCGGCCCGTCCCCATCGCGGGGAGATGAAATAACCGATAAGTAATAGATAAAGAATGAGTGGTGCGACGGGCGCTGCCGGCAGCAGGGGACCAAGTCCCGGCGCCGTTTCAGAGCAGCGAGCCGATCTCGGCGACCCCCTCGCCAGCCCGAAGTTGGCCAAACTTTCGGGCACTTCAGAGCCCGGTTAGCCGGGGGGGGAGGTCTGGAGCGGCCGACGGGCACCCTGGACAGCTGAGGCGTGCGCGGTTCCCACCGCCCACCCTTTGCGCGCCAGGAAGCCGAATAATCCGGTTCTCCCCAGCCCCAGACAGAACAAGCACGTCATAAATATTCATCTGCTCAAATGAAAGCATTAGCCCTTGTTTCCTCGAGTGGAACTAACTGAAAATTGATGATGGTTTTCTGAAAAATGCAAGATTATGTACACAGAAGCCATTATATATAAACTTATTAATTATTTAACAGCTTGTTAATGAGCGAGTTTCGGTCTCATAGCTCGGGCCGTCCTGCCCGTTTGCTGCCGCAGGCGGCCGGGCACGGAAAGCCGAGGGACCGAGATGTGTTTCACATCTTAAGCGATGACCTTTGGACGCCGAGCTCCGGGAGGTGACGGTGGAGAGGCCGGCTGCGGGGCCGGGATCCAGCGGCGCAGCAGACCTCTTCATCTCCACCTCCAGATGCCTGCTCACAGCCTGGAAGCATTAGCTGCATTAGACGCTCTTGAAATTCTCATTAAACATGTATAAATGGAAATAATTTGATTTCCTAATGCAAGCGAACAATTTGCATTGATAGAAAATGCGTGTTCCTCCAGCAGCGCTGGCGTGCCGGAGCAGCCGGCACCGCCGGCCAGGCTGCCAGCGCCCGCTTCGAGCCTCTTGGTAAATGGAGTTTCTCACTTTTACTGGAATTCCCAAGCATCCCGAGCTCTGTTACGTGCTATCGGTGTTAACTGTTTTACGCTGTTAGGCGGGGGAGGTCTCGGTCGGGTCCTGCTGTATCACGGGCACGTTGCAGTCTCGGTGGAGGTGACAGGGATGATAACATTTCTCTCGGTACCCGTTGCGGTGCCGCTTTCAGAAATATTTGTCACATCGTTACAACCCGTGCCAGAATTGAGATAGGCGCCTGTAAATGAGTGCACGGCACGCGGGGATTCGTGGCTAATGAAATCCAGCAAGCCGTTTTCCTTGAGCTTGGTGGAAGATTTCCGCAGAACAAACATAAAAACTAATAAACGCTTGCAAATGCAAAGAAGGGGAGGTACGTTACTTATGTTAAGCAGATGATGTGCGTTACTTACTTACAAATAGATTACTTGTTTTGTGTTAGCGGACATGGAAAGCAAAATATTCCATGTAATTGCATACATGGATTCCTTTACAGGTAGAAATAACCCCCGCCCCAGCCCAAGCCTCCATCGCAAGGATGCCGATTCCCCAGCTGAGGAGCGGGATCGGCCGGAGCCGGGGCCGGGTGCAGGGCTTGCTCGGGAAATGAAGCTGCAGAGGAAACTGCTTTGATGGCAGAGGGTGAAGCTATAAATTACCCCATCAGAGGGCAAGCTGCCTCTTAGGGCTTTCATGGCCTCTTTCTTTCTCTCTCTGTTCTTCCAGAGCAGAAAAGCCTTGCTCTTTCTCACAAAGCAAAACCTACAAGCCCAGGGAAAGCTGCACCTCCCTCCGATTCTGCGTGGAATCGGCGTTAGAGGAGAAAGGCAGGGATATCTCACCAAGTGACTGGCAACAGGGTGGCCTCTGGGCAAACCGTGTCCTCGCTCTGCAGCAGCAGAGCACCAGCTTTGCCCGTTGCACGTGCCGCTCGGCCGGCCGGCGGGGACGTCGCAGCCCTCGGGGACGTCGCTGCCCAGCCCGGGCTGACGTCTGGGCTGCTCCCGCAGGAAGGCACCTTGGGAAAAGACAGGAGCAGGTCCGGCAGAACCGGTGAGCAAAGCACGACGTCGCGGCCGGGCGCGCCGTCACGTCTCTGCTGGGTTTGACTGAGGCTCTGCCGCAGAAGCGCTGGGCAAGCCCGTCTCCGCAAGGCAGCCCCTTGCTAGGGACCGATCAAGTAGTTTGCACTTTAATTCTCTTTCCTCTTTGGACAAGAAGACGTTTTGAAATTAAATGTAATCTAGATTATTCAGATCAAATATAATCTGCTTCCAGATTTCAGAACCAGGTTGACGGCAATTTCTTTTCCGCCATGAGCTAATTTGCTTATTCCTAAAGGAAGCGATGCGAGATCTTGTTAGCGGAAGTCTGCAGGGATTGTGGTTTTATTTGGGCAAAGAGGAAAGCTGTCAGGCAGTAATCTGAGCAGTGGGAAAATTATTAGGGGCGTTATTAGAGAGACATAAATCCCTTTAGCATAAATGGGGACAGATAGGCAGGGCTGCTGATGTCTCGGTGATCAGTAGTGGGGAAACGGGATCCCACGTCAGTCAGGAAACCTCATTCCCGTTATGAACGTGACGAGCGGAGCGGATGTGACTTCTTTGCATTTGGAACATTAAACCCTGCTGCGGAGGCTGGCTCGGCCCCGGCCAGGCAGGGCAGGGACCCTCCGGAGGCAGCTGCCCGCAGCCCGGCGGGTTTCTTGGCACGGGCAGGCGTTTCCTCCTGAACCTTCACGGTGAAGAAGTTCTTTTAAAAGCTGCTAGCAGAAGCCATTGGCGGCAGGTATTTAGATGTCGCGGTGGAAAGACTTCCTGCAGAAGATGTGTAGGTTTAGGGGGGAAAAAAAAGAAGTCCTATCACATTTTCGAATACGTATCGCTGGTGCGGAGGTTCATTGCATTATTCATCCTGGAAACCGTGTAAACCAAGAAAGTTAAAAAGAGGGAAATTGCTGCTGTAAGCCGAGGTGTTTCAACATGCAAATGATGGCTTTCATTCCGAGCGACAGCACCGCTGGATTTTTAATTTTACATGCTATGTGCTCGGTTCGCTGTCTGTGCAGACACGGCAGCCCTTCAGCTCTGACTGGGGTCTCCCCTGTTTCCATTGCTGTCGAGCGGCTCTCAGATCTGTGATAATTCAATTACCCTGCCCTATTCTGCCGCGTCTGTTGGAGCAGGGGAAAAGGATCCGGATGTCCAGGGAGTTACTTCTTTGCCTGAATGCATATGTCTCCTATACGAAAGTCACAGAACAGCAATTATTTCCCCACCAGGAGATCTCATTGTGGGTTTTTAAATTAGAGGTCGTTTGCACAGGCACGTGTCAACTGCTCGGGGTAAAGCAGCAAGCAATCTATCAGACGGACGGTGTGACCCCGCCGGCACAGCTCCTGGCCGTCGAAGCTCCGGGGGAAGCTGGGAGCCGGGGCTCACCGGCCGCGCTCGCTGGAAGTGCTGCGTGCCGTTGCGTTTGATAGCCAGCTGAAAAACCAAGGTGCTTGCACAAGGGCAAAGGAATTTCAGAAGTTTAAAGGTAAGCTTTGCCCCCGCCGCTTGTCAGTGTGATGCTTCGTAGCGCTAAAAATAGAGCGTCTCCGACAGAGGCAAGGTATTTTTGGAAAAGCTAGTTACTGCAGCCAATCTCGCGTGGTTACCGCAGCCCCTGCTCGGAGCCTTCCTTTAGTGTCCTTCTGCAGGTAAATTTGGTGAAGCGTCGAGAAGGAGCCGGCGCGTGCCCTTGCGAAGCGGCACCCCCCCCGGGCGAAGGGAGCCCCCTCCTCCCCACCCTCCCAGGGGGGTCGCATCCCACCCCGGCAGAGCTGAGGCTGGGGGTCCCTATCCAGCCTGACGTGACCCTGTTTGCGAGTCTTAAGCACCCCCCAGACCGTTAAAGTACGGCTGGGGATATCAAACCCGGCCGGAGATCCGCCGGTGCCGCTGCACGAGGGCTCGGAGAGCTCGCGCGGAGGTGCGGGCACGGGGCGGGTGCGGGACGCTGCAAAGGGAAGGGGAGCACACGGGGCGACGCCGCGGCCCCGCTCCCGGCTGGCCGGCCCCGCGCGGAGGTGCCGGGCTTCCAGAAGCAAACTAATGAGGGGCTCGCAGTCGGGTGGTAGGGCCGGGAGGTGGTGGGAGCCCCAAGAGACGCAATTAGCCGTCACTTCACTCGAGGCACTACAGCCGAGCCTGATTTGAAGCGTTAGAAAATCTGATCCCGTGGGTCGTGCACGTGCCTCGTCACGACCTGAAGGGAATGCCCCTGGCAGTTTATTTACCAAAATCGCTGCTCAAAACACACTTAGAGAGGGACTCTAAATATAGGGAAGTGGGTAGGAATGAGGGACTCCAGCTAGGACACCGCTCGGAGAGAGCAAGCGCGCGAGGAGTGTTTTTTCTTTTTGTAAATGAAAAAAGAAAAATATACTCTTTTTGCTCTTGGCTCCCAGCAGACAGCTCACGCCAGCTCTGCCGCATCTCCCTCGTAATGATGGAAACCGCCTCGGATGTCTCCTACAAGCACTGAAATTAATACCGTTCTTCACTGGAAGTGGCATATCCAACTGCTCCCCAAAAGGTGAAGATTAATACTCTGATTTTCAGTTGTAAGACCCGTGCTCCGGCCTCGGAGCTGCGGAGATGGGGGAATGAGGGAGGAAAGCGCAGCTCTGGATGGGAGCCGGGGGGTTCGGGTACCCCAGCTCCATCCCGGCAGCACGGGTGGAGGGAAGCACCTCTGGTGAGGCCCGATCCTATCGGAAAGGTTGTGCCGTGACAGCTCCCACATCAGGTCGCCGTCTCGGAGCGTTTTCAATGCAAGAAAAGGAGAGAGGAATCTTCACGGGTGCAACCTCATTATCTATGTGGCATTTAAGCGTAATTTATGCCCGACGTCTCGCCGCTTCTCTGGTAGGAAATTGCATTGTTGGTCCCCCGCCTCTCGGCTTCTGCGGCAGCCGTGTCAGAAATATTGAAATAAATCGATCCGACTTGAGTTCCCTGTGCATTTTTATTGCCGGTTTATCAATGCGGGCAAGGCACTAAATGAGCGAGGATCAGGGGAGGAGGAGGAAGGCGAAGGCGCCGTGGCCTGGCTGCCCACGCCGTCGCTAAAAAGGGGTTTGGGCATCTCGGCGATCACCACTGCCCGTGGTAGGGAGCCGGCTGAATTCTCTCTACCTCGAGTTTTCCTTCTTTTCTTTTTTTAAGCGCATCCTAATTAGGGAACCAGCAAAAGCTTTAAAAAAAAAAAAAGAAAACAAACAAACAAAATTAGCGAGCAGCGTCAGGGGAGGAAAAAAGCGCTTTCTGGCCGGAGTCCTTGGCACGGGTAGGAAATAGCTGCTCCTCTTGGAGAGCATTTAGTCCGCTGTGAGCTGCCAGCTGAGGAAGTCAAGTGAAAACCAAGTGCCTGGAAGCCGAGTTCGCTGCAGCCTCCCTCTGCTTAGCTCATTTAGTGCCTCAGCCTTAGCAGTGGGTACTTGGATGTTTATTCCCAGACTAAATTGCTTTTGGAGCTCCGACTCGTTTGTCAGCGAGAGAGAAAACAAGCTGTCACTTGGACTAACAGCCTTCACAGCTCCTTCTCCTGGTTGTTTGTGCTCACGTCGAGGAGGCGCGCGGCGGGCGTCCTCAGCCCAGGGCCAACGCCGTCCCCGTCCCCGTTGCGAGCGCTGCGAGCGCTCTGCGATCGAGGCGGCTGGTGAGCAGGGGAGGAGCCGTTAGCACCTTGCTGATTAAACCTTTCCGTAAAGACCCAGGCTGGCAGCCGGCCCCACGAGGTGTAGAGGGGCCGAGCATCCCTGGGGCCGGCTGTTGTGCCCCCGGGGCAGCGGTTCCAGGAGTCGCCCGGAGCAGCTCGGGCTCCCTTCCCTCTCCTTGGCAGCCATGCTGCCTGGAGCTGTTGGGTGCCAAGGTTTGCCGGCGTGGAGGAAAGGGCTCCTGGCGCCGGCTTCAGTGCGAGAGGCCGTGCGTTGAGGCCACAAACTCTTGCAGGAAAAGTTTCATGCGTCTGGGAAACGTCGGAGTCTCTATCAAACCTCAGAGCTTCCCGGTTCCTCTGGGAGCCCGGCTTCGCTCGCGGGCTTTGCTCAAAACCGACATTGCCAGGGGCTCGCACAAATGAGGAGGCTGTCTGGTAGAGCCTACAAGCCAAGCAAGAGTTGCTCAGTCTCCAGCAGTCATTTATATACGCAGCTCCTGTTTATATATGGCATTGGGTAGCAGCTCATGGTATAAACCTTCATTTCCGTATCCCTCCGTACTGTTTGGGGCTCAGTTTTCTTACCCTTGTGTTGGGTTCTTTCTGGCCAGCGTGTCTTTTGGGGTTGGATTTTTTTTGCTTGTTCTCGCTTTGGGGTTTTTGGGCCGGCTGGCCTCTCGCGCCTGCGGGGAACCGGTCCATCCGAAAGCCGAGTCTCGCCTTGCCGCTGGGCATCATTTTCACTGACTCTGCCGTATATTGGCCTGCGAAAGTCCTTGCTCCGGGAAGAGCGCTCCTCGTGCACGCGTGTTCTTCCTCTCTTTTTCCGTGGAGCGTCCCAGCTCTCCCTAGAGAAATCAGCAAGTCGTTTCTCATCCGCGGGGAAGCGGTGCTGCGTTGCTTGTTTAGCAATGCTCCTTTCCAGTAGAACTTTCAGAATTTGCCCCAACATTTTGGGGAGGAAGAAGAACATAGTTTTCTTGCTTTGGCATGAAGTTAGGAACCCAAACGGAGACATTTAATGCCTCGCAGGGATTATTAGAAACAAAAAAGCTTTGGAAAGAAAGCATGCCATAAATCCAAGCCTTTCTGTAAGCTCGAAATCTGTTACATGTTAGACCATGGTCTTCTAAAACAAAAGTGACTGCACCAAATAGAGACTGTTATTGTTTAAATATTTCTGCTGGGAAATGCTGCATGAAGAGAAGACACAATAGCTGCCCTGACGCAGGATTTATTAGAGCGAGTTGGCACCAGCCTATTTGTAGGGAGCGGAATATGCTTGTAGAGATTATACCAGATTTACAGTGATTAATAATGGATTGGACATGGCAGACTTCAAAGGGTTTGGCTCCCTCGCAGTTTGGTGGTAGGTTGAGTTGAAATAAAATTGCAGATTCGCTCCAGTGGTTCAAACAAGGTTTGTTTTTTCCTCGGAGAGCAAGGCTTTTGGCCGGACAGCATCAGCAAAGCCCCGCTCCTCGTGCCCTCGCCCCCCTTGGCTTTGTGCAAGCGGCCCGGCCGACGTGGTGGCGCGCCGAGGTTGCCACCCAAGCTCGGCACGGTTCCCTGTGGAGACCTGCTCGCCGCCGCGGCTGAACCCGGCTGCGGTGAGTGCCCGGCCGGCTCCTGCACCCCGGGAGGTGCCCTGCTCTGGGGAAGCCGCTGCACCGGCCAAAAACGGCCCGAGGCCCCCCGACCCCGCGGCTGCTGGGGAAGGTGAAGCCCTTGATTACGGGAAGGGCTCCTCTCCGAGATGGAACGGGGAGCTCACCGACCAGGAGGATGGTTGGGGATTTTGTCATCAGTCTGAGGGATTAAGCGAGCCGGGAAATGTAGGACATCCCTCTCGCTCGCAACGTCGTCTGTGCACACACAGACCTCGAGCTATTTTTAAAGACCTCCCAGCGTACGCCGTGGCTGTAACCTTTGGTGTTAAGCACTTGAAATGCGCTCCTTGCAGCAGGAGCTCCCTCTCCCGCTTGGGCTGGAGGCTCCTGACCACGCTGAGGACGGCACAACAAACAAAGATCAAGACTTTGACAACTAATAATAGTGGCACTAATTATGCCTTATTATAAACACGCTCTCATTTGATGTTTGCCGGGCAATTTAGCCGTGTCCTGCACGCAGCTGCGATTGCGCTCTGCCCGACCGCATTGCTTCTCTTTCCCCGTCCGCTCGAGCACGCGGATGTATGCGCGTTAACGTAAGATCGCTCAGACGAGCGAGGAAAAGGCCGGGGCAAGCGTGAGTTGCCGAGGAGCCTCAGACGAATGTATTTCATAAGCAATAAATGCTTCGGCGTTAATCAAGCGTTATTGTGAGTTATAGTCGGGAGGCATCTCGAGCTAATGAAGACGATTCCCCTCTATCTGCCGTTATCTGGGCGCCTGGAAGAACTGCGGAGGAGCTCTCATCCTGCTCCAGGCAGGGCTGATGGGATTTGCACCGGTCCCAGTTGCCATGGAGAAAGTGTTAGATGGCTTTAATACATCTCCGCGAATTTCTCCCCGGAGTCTTCCCGTGACAAGCTGGACTGGAGGTAACGTATAAGAAGCTATAATCTTCCAACTCTATGAAAAAATGATTGATGGAGCGCGAGGGGCGTAAACAGCTCACCGGGGCTCTGGCAGCACGTGGCGCAGCAAGGCGCGCGCCAGGAGGCACCGGCCCCGGTCCCCGGGGGCTCCCCCGAGGGATGCGCCCCTCGGCCGGGGCTGCGCCGCGCCGCCCTGAACCACCCCCGGCCCCGCTCCGCCATCCCAATCCGTGCGGCACCCTCGCCCCACGCCTCTCGGGGGTCACCCGGACGTGTGTGGGCCCCCCCGGAGCTTCGCTGCGCCCCTTGCGTGCGGGATGGGGACGGCGACGGGGACGGCGGCCATCGGGCAGCCCCGCGCCAGGCTGCGCTCGCGCTCCCCTTCCTCATCGCCAGTCCAGACGTGGCTCTCATTACCCCTGCTTCTGTCGACAGAGCTGAGCTCCCCACCTTCTCGTTAACAGGCATTCACCAGGAATTAAAGGGAAGGAAATGAAACCTCTGTTTGTTTTTGCATCGATGTTTTCCCATTTAAAAAGCCTAACGTTTACATTTGCCTGTTTGCTTTTGAAGTTGACGAAAACACCAGTGATTCATAAAAACAAAGGCAAAAATAATTTCCAGCTCGGCGTGCCAAGAAGCAAGTCATTCACCTGCCCGGCTAGCCCAAGCTTTCGTTTCGGGGTCTTTCCCCCTGGATTCATCAGTCTGCCCTGCCTTTAACCTAAAAGATGATCGTCCACGGGCCGTGACGGAATCAAGTAAACCCGAGCCGGACGTTTTCAACGAGAAAGGAGACGGCAGGAAAATTAGGAGGAGCGGAGAGAGAGGGGCTGGCTGTCAAAACCTGCAGCGGCTTCTGAAAACTTCAGGAAGGAGCCCCGGGACGGTGGGTTCGGGAGCCAGCCCTGGGGCCAGCCGGGGAGCTGGTGGTCGTCTCGTCAGCGCCGCCTCCTTCCTCCTCCTTTTGCCTTTTTATTTTATTATTTTTACCCCCCCACCGCCACCCCCCGGTGGTACTTCTAGCTGCTTTAGATTCTCTAAACATTTTCCCTTCAGCAGCTCATGGGCCTTTGAAATATGATGTTCATCAATCACCGGTTAATGTCACCTCTGCAGCGGTTTCTGCTCCCGGGCAGCCTCCGCCGGGGCTGGGCACGGCACCGCAAGGGGCTGGATTTGGTGAGCGGCTGCTGCCGTGGCCGAAAATCAGGCTACCCGGCTCCATGTTCTCTCCTTCCTTCGTTTTCCAGGGGTTTCGGCGAAATTCCCCGCAAATTCAGCGGCTCCACTGGAGGCTGCCCCAGCGCTCAGCTCGGAGGACCATTTCCCGTGGGGTGCCATGGAGAGGAGAGGTTGCACGGCGAAGCGTGTGCTTCAGCTGATACGCCGGGGTTAAAAAGTAATTAATTAGCGAGTTTACGGTGTTTTCCCATCTGAAATTAAAAACAGAAATTATGCAGAACATACAAGGTAATTAGGAAGCAGCAAGCTGCAACACACCTTTAAACGAGAGCTGTAAAAAGCATGATGTTCGGCAGCAGATTTTTAATGTAACAGCTAATAAAGGCTCATGCCCTCGGTCGCGTTGCTGGGAGCGTTCCTCACGCTGCGCCCTTCCCTTACCGAGCCCCAGCAACACCCGAATTTTTCACATTCTCAGTGCTTATCCATGATCAGATTTCTCCTTTAAAATCTATTAGCCAAGATGAGAAAATTGGTTCATATTTTACATGCCTGGCTTCATTTTTTTTCCCCTTGCGTTTACAACTGGCCCGTAGTGTTTCATCCACCCCCTAATGATTTAGCTGTGCAAGATGTTCCACCAATTTATTAGAGTGGAGTGCATGGAGCAGGTCATGCATATTAAACGCGAAGTTTTTACTACAGTTGGTTCAATAATCTAAAAGGAAAACTTTTTTTCCCCCCCTCCTCGTTTTTTTACTGCGTACCAGCTGCTGCTTTTGGCAGGGCGGTTTCTCGTCCGGGCGTCCTTTTGCCTGCGTTTCCAAAGGCTCCTCCTTTCTCCGGGGGTGGTAAAGGCTCCATCTGGGAGCCGTGCCCGAGGCAAGCAGCTTCCCGGCCGGCGGGGCGATGCGCGGGGCTGGCCGGGCTCCTCTCCGTAGCCCTGGCACGGCCACCGGCCACCCCGGGAAGGCGGCCAGAGCTATTCGGCCATGCAGCAATATTTCCCCGGCCGGGAAACGTTGGCCTTCCGGCAGCCCCATTGGTATTCGGCAGCCGCTCGGATTTCCAATTGCGCTTTTGTCACCTGTATCCGTCATCGTCTGCTCTTATTTGCTGGCTCGGAGAAAATCTTTGGTTAGACGAGGGGTTGATTTAAACTGTTTTGCTTAGGTTAGCATATGGGGACGCTGAATGCCAGCCCGAGGCCGGGAAAGCGGCGTGGCCGGCACGGCTCCGCAGCCCCGACCCTGCGCCCAGCCGGGCAGGCTCTCGGCTGTGGGCTTCCTTCCAACACTGCGAGCGCAATCAGGGCTAATATATTCCCGAGATAAGGCCGACTAATTAACACACAGCCAATTGCTGCTGCTCTGCTTTCCCGTTTCTTTTGCTTGTCAAGCGCAGAGTCGGACCGTAATTGGAAATTTTTAGGAACGACAGTTTTCTGTGAAATACTGCGTTTCCTCTTTCGGCGCGTGGGGCGGCTCGTGGTCCCGCCGTGGCCGATGCCTGCTCTTTGCTTCCCACCGGCGCTGACAATAGCGCGGGTGCTGTGACCAGTAGCCGGCTCAGGGAATTAGCCACAGGATGGCCAGTTCCCCTCGGAGCCGACTCTCCCAACGGGGAGCAAAGAGCTGAAAATACGGTGCGAGCATCTTCTGCTGCAGGCGTCGCGGCGCTGGACTCGTGGCCCACTGCCGCAGCGGCCGGCCAGCAGCAGTGGCTCGTGGGGGACTCCTAAATGACATTTCTGATTATTACGGGCAGTAATCGCATCGGTTAAGCAATTTTAAAGAAAGGCCATTCTTTTTATCGTGTTTCTTAATGGGTTTCCCTGTTTTTCCCCCGTTTTCCAGCCTGTGCGGTTGAACGCAGCGCCCCTCGCAAAAGGGGGGGGGGGGGGAACGGCATGAGAAACGGTGGTGCCGCGAGCCGAGCCAAACGGATGGCGGAAGAAAAATCGTCCTCACAAAAATGCCAGCGTCAAGCCTGGCAGGCAGAGAAGGAGAAAGATGGTGTTTGAAGGAGGAAAACATAAAAGCCTCCGTGGGAATGGTACCTGCGCAGGAAATATTGCCCCAAACTACCATGCTGGGGGCTGCCAGAGGTAACGACGCTTCTCGGCTTTATTAGCTTCAGACGCACGCTCTGGGTAATGACTGATCATGTTTATGCTGCTGTTCCTGCAGTTTTCTCTGTGTCTTCTGTTCCCTTTCTCCCCCCGTTTCCCTTCTGCCTCTCTCTCCTTCTGCTGTTCCCTCTTTTCCTTTGGTTGTAGGCTGCTGCCTCCCCAAGACGACAGGCGCGTCTGGATTCCCCGCAGCAGCGGCAGCCTTATCTCCCGCCCCCGCTGCGTCCCCGCTCCTCGGGCGCTCTCGTAAACTCACCCGCTCTCGTAAACTCGCCCGCTCTGCTCTACCTGCAACGTCTGGTTACCCTTCCGGGTAATTCCCTTTTTGAGTAGTAAGATTGCCCGGGCTCGCGCTGCCCGGGTTTCGGGTGCATTTTCTGCGGCTGCCCGGCCGTACCGACCTTTGTGCCGCCTTTAGCTTGTCCCAGCGCGCTTAACCTCCAGAAATACCGAGGGGTCCCCGCCGACGCACCGGCTCGGGTGGATGGGGAAGACTTTCTGTGATGAATTTGCTGCAGGCAAAGGCCTTTTATTTCTATCCCGGAGCCTGGGGGTGGAAAGGATTGGAGAAACGCGGTGAAATGCTGGTTTGCTCTCCCCTCTTCACGACGACGTGAGGGTCGGGACCGGGGCAGCGCGGCGAGGAGGCGGCAGGACCGAGGACGGTGGGCGCAGAGCAGGCACCGCCGGTGCGAGGGCGTGCGCATTATTAGTTTGGTTCAGTGCTCGCAATCAAGGCGAGCTTGCTCGGGCTAATTCTTATGCGTCTTTGGAACAGTTTGTTTGGTTTCTAAAGTGGTGGTTTTCTAGAGTAATTTCTCGAGCCTTGTCCGAGCCTCTTGTCGTGCCTGCACTAAGTGAGTTTGAGGGCTATTTTCTAGTCTGCTTTGTCGTTTCTATTTTATTTTTCGCTTGGCTCTAAATTTACATTGAAGTGTAATTCCGTTTTGTTTTGCTGACTCGGGCAGGAAAAGAAACACATTGCCATCATCTGGAAACCCCTAGAAGGCATTCGTCTCTTGGGCAGCCTGCTGAGCTTCCTGGGTTCTGCATTCCTCACCCCAAGCCCTTTGTCGGGCTCGGGCAGGGGACGCGGGGATGCGGGGACGTGGGGATGGGGACGCCGTGTCCCCGCAGCCGCGCCAGCCCTGCTGCCCCAAGCCCCTCTAAAATCCAGCAGTAACTTAAAGGGTGGCCCAGGAGCGCGGGGGAGGGAAGAGAAAGCCTGATCTTTACAGATGACATTTAAGCCTGCAGAAGGCCGACGTATTTTACCCACTGTCACATTTAAAAGGCACTGAAGTCATTATACTGTTGAATAAATCATTTTTTTCAAAATGTATTTACCCGGAGAAGAGCCACCGCTTTCCAGCCAAGAGCTCCTCCTGCTAGGAGAAAAGCTTCCAGTGCGGGAGCGAACAATCCAGCGCTCTCCTCGCCGGGCGTTCGGATCCCCCCCCGCCGCCGCCGCCGCCTTTCACGTGGGGACGAGGAGCCGAGGCTTTGCTTGGAACGGCGGCCGAGGGCCGAGCACGCGCCCAAGCGCTCGCGTTCCTCCGCCGCCAGTCGCAAAGGGTTAAGTCGCTCGGATGGAGCTTGGTAAATCAGGCAGGAAAATAACCGGCTCCCGATTGAAGTGAGGAGATGCTCGATATTTTACAGCTTCTTTCATGCACTTTGCAGAAACTAATGGTTACACAAATAATACCTAGGGGATGATAACAGGCTATAAATAATTCAGCGTTCTCTGGCACGGAGCTGCTGCGTGCAGGTTTGAGGAGCGCGCCGGCGCCTTGGGATGGCTCAGGTCCCGGTCCTCCCGAAAGAGGCACGGGGGAACGGTGCCCTCTCACCCTCCCGGTAGCGGCCCTGCCCTTTTCCCAGCCTTTCCGGACCGGCTCCGCTTTCTCCCCTTTGCACCCGCGTCACCCGCTCCCCTGGCCGCTGCGGTGGTTATCGTGCTCCCCGCCGACGACACGGGCAGCGCCGGGCGGCCGTGACGCTCCTGGTGGGAAACGCTCCCGGCTGAAACCCCGGAGATGGGAAAGGGGGCGAGGGAGAAAGCCGCTCTGCAGCCGGGGCAGGCTGGCTGCCGGGGGGGGCTCAGCCTGTGTCCCCCCAGACGACTCCCAAACATCGGGTCCCCCGGCTGCCCCGCTGGCTACCTTAACGTTTAGCCCACGAACTTCTCGCTCTCTTAATGAGAACACGACCGGAAAAGTTGGTGGCAGGACCCCCAGCTCAATAAGCCAGGAGAACAAAACCTTCTACATCGCAATTTTGGAAACGGGTTTTTTCTCAGCCTGTTTCGTGGGGAGGAATTGATCTGTCTAATCTCTTATCTGCGACTATGAAATTGTATTTCCCTCTTAATAGGCCTACAAATGTTACAGGTGAATAGTTCGGGAGACATGCTGCAAACGGCAGGAATACTAAAAAGGGACGTTAGGTTTTGCTCACTTTGGGTTGTGGAAACCAGCACGCCAGAATTCCAGGGTCTGCGTCGGCTTTGGCCCCACTCCTTGGGGACCCGTCTCAAACGCTGGCATTTGTGCCCGATTCTGGCTTAAATCGGGCTGGGGAGGTCTCTAAGAAGCTGTGTTTAGTTTAGGCATTGCGAGGCTGCCCCATCCCCTCCTCACCTCGTGCCTGCGTTGCAAAGGAAGAGGAGACAGCGGCAGACCCAACTCTTGCTCCGCTAATCCCAGTTTCCCATGTGGAAAGGTACCGAAGCCTGGTTTTTCCCGCACCGGGATGGCCACCAAGTGCCTCAGCCATTGAAGCTCCCCATCGGGGTGACAATTGCCACCTTCAAGGCAGCGGAGGGGGCTCTCGACGCCTGCCCCGCCGTCCTCGCTGCGGCTCCGCAGCTCCGTCAGCCGGGTTTCTCCACAATTCCACTCGCAAGTTTGCAGGCGCCGGCTCCGCGCTTCGGTATTTGGGTTGCAAAAACGCGAGCTGCCATTCTCCTTTTAACCTACGCTCCCCGCCTCGTGCCTGACAGGGGCTGTCTCGCTTGGCAGCGTCTCCGGCGTGGATGCGATGTGGTGATGGGAAGTGTCCACCCGCTCCGCTTCCATCCCCGGGAGAGGTTCCTGGGACCAGACATCCGAGGTGAAGCAGAGGTGCGACCAGCCTGGGAATTCGGGGCCGCAAGCAGCAATCCCAAACCGCTGCTAAATGTTTCGGAAACAGGGAAAAAAAATCAGCCTCCCTCCCCCCTCGCCGCTTCTAGAAACCTGCCCAAGGAAGGAAAAGGCAAAGCACGCGAGCCCCCGCCGTCAAGCTGGTTGATGAATGAATTTGGAGCGGCCGAGGTGACCTTTGCAGCAGGAGATGGATGCCGTGCCCGGCCCCGCGCATCCCTCGTGCCTGCCCGGGCGATCGAGCCCTTTGCAGGACATCGCTTGGCAAAGCCCCCGTCTCCGTCGGGGCACTCGTCGCCGAACCGCCACAGTATTTAAATACGTCAGATTAATCACTTTATCATACAAATACGGGTGGATTAATGCAGTCACTTAATACTCTGTTTAAGCAGCTGATTTTTTAAAAAAGCTAAATAATTGAGGGAATTACTATAAAATTAGAAAACTTAATGGTTTATTTACTGCTTATTGTCAGAGCTGCCGGCCAAGAAAAGCCGGTAGATGCACGCCGCTGCCCTGGCTCGGTGGTGCGGCAGGGACCGGGGGAACGGCAGGGACCCAGGGACAGCAGGGACCCGGGGATGGCAGGGACCCGGGGACGGCGGTGCCGTGTAGCCCCGGCTCCAGAAAACAGATATGCAAGAAGTGGCGTTGCTCTGTCTTCGCAGTGCTCGCTCCTGCTGGTGTAGCTGAGTGCTGATATCGAAACGAAACTGAAAAGGTGAGGAAATAATTTAAAAAAAAAAAAAAAAAAGCAGAGGCACCGTTATTGTCTCTAGCTAAAAATACCTCTTTGGTAAAAGTGGTATCAATAAGCTCTCGTTTCATCCCCTCCGGCCCACCTTTCTTCACACAGCCCATCTGTTAATAAAAGTCTGGCGATCCTGCACTTCGTTTGCCTCGACTGCGCCCAGGGCAGCTGAGCCGACTCGGAAAGCGTTCGGGCTTTCAGCCCCCCGTGTTGGCATTTGTTTATCGGCTGTGGGCAAAGGCCTTTTTTTAACAGGTCTCGATCTTTTTTCAGTGAGAAGAGGCAGCTCCTCCACGCCACGTGCTAGCAGGAGATGCATCCCTACCGAGTTTTGCCACGCCGGCTCGGCGCGGGCAGACGGCAGCCGAGCCGTACCCGATCCGGCGCGGAGGCTGCGGGGAAGCGAGGCGTGATGCCTTCTTCCCTTTTCTGTTCTGTTTTTTGTATCCCAGTCGCTCCTACCTCCGTTCTTGTCGCGCGCGTCTGCCGATGCGAGGTGGCTGGCTGTTTGCGGGTGGCTCTGCCTGCCGAGGAGGCTCGCCTCTCGCCTCGCGCGCCGGGGACACGGCGCTCGGTGCCGTCCCGCAGATAAAAGCCCCGTTTCCTCGTCACAAGGGCACCGCAGCCGCTGCCGCCAAGTGACGGGGTTCACGCGGGGAACGGGCCGAAAAGCTGGAGAACTGCGTGCCGTAGGTGGTGAAACCCCTGTACCCCCTTCTCTGGCGGCGAGAAGACGAGGGTACGGAAAGACGTTTCGTGGTGGATGCCGGTGCAGGGTATGGATTTCGTTGTCCCCGGTGAGCAGATGCTGGAGCCGAGGGTCCGGGTCCAGCACTGGCTCCAGAAGCCCTTTGGTCTGGCCGAAACGCAGCCGTGGAGTGGGAAGGGGCTCCCGGAGCCGCAGATGGGTCTCCTGCCCGGACCGCTGCGGCCAAGACTGAGCAAGCGTGAAAATACCTCTGTTGTGGGAAGAAACGAGCTTCATCTCCTCGTGTTTTAATATGGGAAATGTCACCTGCTCCTCCAGCTCCTCTCATAAACAGAGAATTTATCTGTCGGCAAGCTAAACCAATAGAAGTTGAATAATATTTGTTGATTAATGTGCTCGATGAATTTCATATTTTCTTTAAAATATTTGCTGCATATTTCTGTAAATTATTCATCTGGTTTATAAGGCAAAGCAAATATTTGTGAATAGATATGAATTATGTGATTTATAAAAATGAAATATTCATGAGTCGTTTTCATTATTCACCTCGTCCTGGAATTGCTACATAAATCTGATCAAGCAAATAGATTTGGTGAAGCTCAGCCCGAATTTACGGATATCGTGGAGCTCTCTGGCTCCCACACAGCAAACCGGAGTGGATTTGGACCAAGCGTTTGAACGGCGCGCTCGACTGCTGCTGCTCGGGCTCCCGTCCCCCGGCTTCGAGGAGAGGCAGGAAAGGACGCGACGGCTGAGCCGGCAGCGTGCTCTGCGGCGCCCGCTTCACGTGGGAAATCTGCTCGCACCCGAACTTCAGCAGAGGCAAGGGCAAGAAGAGGAGACGAACGTTTGCCTTCCCTGACAAGGACGCCGGCGCTGCCGGGAGGTCGTGCAGCACCACGGGGAAGGGTGCCGGGGAGAGGTGTTTCGACTCGGCGGGACGACCGCAGACAGCAGGCACATCGGCAGGGTCGGGGCGAGCCCGGGAGCGAATCGGGTGCCAGTCTTGGTGTTGAAAATAAAAATTAAAAAAATTTCGTCTTAAAAACTCAGCTAAGCAGGTGCTTGACTTTTAGGATGCTGGGACTGTGGGTCTGCTTCAAGTTACGCGCGCGCCAAGTGCTGCTTGGACCGGTGCCACCCGGCGCTCGCTGCTGCTCCGTAATGAACTCGGCGTCTCTGTAAGCTGCAAAATGAGCACTCAAAAATTCAGCTTTGGGGACCTTGCTATTTTCCAAAGTGTTCAACTGCTTTCTTTTTAAATAGCAAGCTTCCATTTAGAAAATAGACTGTTCCACAGATAGCATTATACATCTCCTGCCACCGACGTGTTTTGCTCAACACCGTGCGGGGACATCATAAAAACCATGTGCTTAGCCAAGTGGAATTGCTGACTCTATTACCTTGGTCAGAGAAAACCGTCTGTCTTCATCCTCCCTCTTATCCATCAGGAAGGGGCCGGCGGTTCGGTGCCGTTACGTGCCGCGCGTCCCAGATCTGCAGCCGGAGCTGATCAAGCTGAATTAAGCGGAAACACTTTGGGGATGCGGAACCCGAGGCCACGGCTCCTCTCCGTGTGTTGAAGAGGTCGGATCAACCCGTAGGATTATTGAAGTCCACGGGAGGAGGACGGGCAGCGTGGATCCCCGCAGCCCTCGCCCACGCTCCCGCACTCAGGTCGTGGCCGTCGAAGCCGGACGCGGCGGGGCGGGCTGCTGTTTTCATGGCACCCGGGAAAAGAGGGAGCCGGTCCCGCAGTGGCTGCGGGTAGCGATCGCTCCTCACCCTTGTGCACGGCGGGGCAGCCGAAGGCCGAATCCCCCAGGCGAGGGGCGGGCGTGCGGGGACCCCCGGGCACCAGGGACCTCCGGGCACCGGGGACCCCTGGGGAGCAGGGTCGGTGGCCGCACCGGGAAGGAGAGAGGGCCTTTGGATCCCAGGCAGCTCCCTCTGCGCTGCCGGCTCCTGGCATGCTTTCTTGCAGCCCCTCTCCCAAAGGTCACATTGCTGCCTGCAAGGCAGAAGCGGCGATGTTTTATTCTGGCCGAAGCAGTCCCTGAGTTTTCGCGCTAAACTCCAGACTTGTTCGACCGTGGGATGGCATTTTTCCCCTTGCCGGCTCTGGAATAGCCACAGAGAAGCCATTTATCAGCACCGTGTGTGCATCCAATCTCCAGGACGCTCTGCTTCGCCTCCCGTTATCGGCCGTCTCCGCGGCACTTAATGAAGCAGCTATTTCGAGGCGATGGCCTAATGAATTTGAAAAGTTTTTGACCCTTTTATTGCAACGTCTCAAATATCAGGTGTCTGGAAAATAGTTTTAATGTTGCGTAGACCATTATGAGCCAGTGTATTTATTCTAGGGGTGTTCTGCTCCGAGATGTTTCACAGAGCTTTGGGCCGGCAGCCCGCAAACCAGAGCAGAGGGAGATTTGGCAGGCAGGGTTCTTCCTGAGCGAGATGTCTCCGTGTAATGCTCCCTTCCCATATACCTTCTCTCCCATGCCTAGCAAGCACGTCGCCGCGTCGTGAGGCTGGAGGTTAAAGCAGACTGGCGGTCACGCCAGGCAGAGCCGGCATCGGCTTTGCTGTCCCGCCGAGGCTGGCTGTCCGCGGCACGGCTGGCACCGAGGAGCTGCCTGCCCAGCCGGTCCTTTCCAAAGCGCTTGCTCCGAAGCGTGAAGAAATAAAATCTCACTGGCAGCGGGGCCCGAACGGCAAGCAGAAGTCACCCGTGGGTGCCTTCCCCCTTGGAAAACAGGCTGCAATGTCGCACGTGGGGTGAGACCAGGGTAAGGCAGCAGTAAGCGGTAGCTGGCCGGTCTGCAGGTCTTGCACGGGCACGCTTCACGCCGGCACGGCGGCACCTCCAGCCCCTGGGAGGGCAGGTCAGTGCCGGCCACGGGGCACCCAGAAACAAAGCCTCGGGCTGCGTCTGACGTGCACCGCTGCTCCAGAAACGCTTCCCCTCCAGAAATGCTTCTTGCAAATCCTCCCGGACGCCCCTCGCTGCCGCCTCGCGCGGGACAGTTTGTTTGTCGGCACCGGGAAACAAACGCAGCCAAAGCCGTCGTTAGCTCGTGGCAGCATCGGCTGGAATTTTAAGGGCCGTTAAATATGATTTAAATATTTTTTTACTCATTAGCAGTAATTTAGAATGATTCTCTCTTTTTCGGAAGCTTCAAGTATGATTGTAATAGCTTTGTAATTTTGGGCTCTGTCATTAAAATTAATGATATCCTAATGCTCTATGTGCACTAGAAAAGTCTGATCAGTTTTTTCCCCTTTATATATCATTACTAATAGAACATTTTAATGGCCGTAATTTCCAGCCCTGTAGATGGAAACCTAAAAATAGGAAGAAAGCCTATTTCATCAGGCCATGCCAGCCCCTAAATAATTCAATTACATAGACGGGAATATCTGAGGCTGGGTGTGTTCCCAGCTGCAGATAACCAAAAGTGCTTGATATCACTTGTAGAGCCGGGCCGGTTACGACAGGGTCTCGCCCTCCGGCCCCCGCCAGGCCCCCGCCGGGGATGCCAGCATGCAACCGTGCAGAGCCACAGCAGCAGGTTCCCCTCCCCGAGCCAGGGGCCGGAGGCGCTGCCGGGATCCGGGTGGATCCTGCGGCGGGGCAGGAACGGGGCTCCAGAGATTCAGCCCGACTCAGAGTAAGTACAAGCTGGCCGTTGCCGGAGGGCTGTGCCGGCAGCCAGCGTCGGTGAAGGCTCCTCTGCAAACTTCGTGGGCTCCTTACCGAAACTGTCCCTCGAACGGCCCTTGCTGCGTTTTGCCTGCGAGCAAAGGCTGTCTGTCCCGGCTCTGCTCCGCCGTGGGGAAGGGCGAGAGCCGTCACCGCGGCTCTGTGGGCAGCACGGCGGCACCCGGCAGCGAGCACCGCCAGGGAAAAAGGAAGAGAGGTCTGGGAGTTCCCTACGGAGGAAAGAAAAGCAGCTTTTATATGTCTTTATTAACAGTTCAGAAATGAAATGTAGAAGCGAAGGATGCAGCCTGGCCCGCAGCAGCAGCAGCAGTCCGGCGGGGCAGCATCGCAGCCTCAGCCGCTTAGCCCCGACCGCTGGAGATACGGGACTGTTTGCACTTAGGCATGACACAAAAGGCCAAAATAATTAACGCAGGCACAGCTCGCCCCTCGGGAGCCTCTCCAGAGAGCCCCGCTGCCTTGGGCAGCCGGCTGCGCTTTGCCGTTTTCACCACCGTTTCCCACGGCTTTTCTCGCACCTCTCGCCGCCGAGGGTGCGGACCCGCTCCCGGGGCAGCCCCTGCCTGCGCTCCGCGTCTGCAGGGCTTTTCACTTGGCTCCAGGCAAACCAGACACGGGCGTATCGTCTGCTGCTTGTTAAATACAATGAGATTTTATCTTTTTTTTTTTTTCCCTCCTTTTCTGAGTTTGCGTCGCCTGTGCACTCCATCCCTGTGCAGCCACGTGGGCAGCCCCAGGCCAGGGAGGACTGCGCCGAGACCGAGGTTAGGTGCTCACCTTTATGTTGAATATCTGGTTTGCAATAATTGCCTGGTCTGAGCTTCTCCGTGGTTCCCCCTCCGGGTGCCATACCCTGAATGTCACCTTGTACCACTGCGCGGGGAGGGACGGTCAGCCTCCGGCGGGGAGCGGAGCAGCGCTGGGACCTGCTCTCCTGCGCCGGCGGTGAGCCCTCGCCGGCGGAGGGATGTCAAAGATAAGCATTTAGTGGGGTGGACCCAGCTTCCCCCCAAAACCCAGCAGAGTGCCAAAGTTAACCCCCCTCCGCAGCTGCGGGGACGTAGGCACGGCCGGCCTTGTAATGCGTACCGGCAATTAAAAACCGCCTTTTTGTCTCTCCTGAAGGTCAGCTCAGGCTCGAACATAATTTACTGCCTAATAAGGAGAGCTTTTGTATTTTGGCATTTCTTTTCCCGTGGCATTATCAGTGCTTGGGAGAAAAAGCCAAAGCAACAGAGAAGATCAGTGCGGCCGCAAGCTGTTGGGCTCGGAGCAGGAGTGAGTGCCGAAGCGAGGAGCGGGGCTGCCCCCGGGCTGGGTGAGGGTACGCTCCTGGGCAGGCGAGCGAGCCTGGCGCGACATTTCCAAGGCTGTTTCCAACCCAAACCTCGCGCCTTCCCAAGCTGCCGGGTTTGCCATCCTCTTCCCGCCGGGAGCCGCGGGCACGGCTCGGCCGCGGCTTTTCCCGCGTGCTCGGGGTCCCTCGCAAGCCTGCGGCAGCGTCGGCAGGAGAGCCTGCATCCCCTCTGAGAGCCATCCCGCTTCCCCGGGGGGTCACAGCATCCCCGGTTCAGCCCTTCCCACGTGGTAAAGCTACAGCCAATTTATGCAGAATGCTGTCGGATGGAGCTCAGGGGGCTGTTAAATCCGTTCGGCTGTTCTCGGGTATCCACGTCAGAAGGAAAAGAGGCTCCGCCGAGAAAGAAAAATGAAGGGAGCCTGGGGAAGATTGCATTTATTTGCAGGTGGGATGCAAGCGAGGGCAGCTGGCCGTGGCCTCAGCCTGGCAGTATTGCCTCGGGTCTCCAAATCAATGTTTACCACAGGATGAGGTGTTTAATGTAGGTTATTCCGAGGAGCTAATATTGGCCAGCTGCGTGTTCAGGAAAGAAAGAAAACACTTTTATTCCACCTCGCCTTTGGGTTCCCAGCGTGGTGATGCCGTGGAGCGCCAGCCCACGTTCCGGCTTGCCTTTCGTGTTGAAGTTTGGGTGCCAAAGGGAATACGTGATCGCCCGAAGAACAGCAGCGAGCTGTGGAATAATACATCAATTTCAAATTGGCAAGAGCAGGCTGAGTAAAACAAGGTGCCGTTCCTTCCAAGACGCTGATTTACAATGCATCAGCCCTGACCCCGCCGGCACTTTCCCCGCGAAAGGAAGCGATTATCTGCTGCCAACCCTCCACTGAAAGACGGCGCGAGGCGTTCTAGCTGCAATATTCTGTATTTCAGTCACTCCATACAAAAAGTGCCTTGCCCGAGTTCCGAAATGCTCCAGGATGTGTTTCACTGTAAAGCTGCCGGCGCTCGGCCAGCCCCGCACGCCCAGCCCTGCCCGGAAGCGGGCAGGAGCAGGCAGAGGGGGTGCAGGCAGGAGCAGGCAGAGGGGGTGTGGGCGCCCGGCTTCTCGGGGGGGGACAAGAGGACGGCTGGATCTGCTGCTCTGCTCCCAGCACTGGGAGCTGCGGCCCGCAGCAATGAGGTTGCCACCGAGGAGCTGGGGTGCCCTGCTCCCGCCCCGGGTGCCGCACACACGTCTCGCCCGAGCCAGCGGCCCCGGGGCAGCTGGTGGAGAGGGAATTGCCCTTTGCAATTCCACCGGCGCGTAGGAAAACGGCTTCGTAGCGACCGGGTTCTTCTGCGGTTTATAAAGGGGTTGACCCGCACGTTTCTGAAAGCAGGTCCTCGAGCGCCTTGCAGCATTTTCCCTGTGTGCAAGGATCAACGTTTGCTTAGAAAGTCGGAATTTGTCAACCCGCTTTTCGCCCTCCTTTCGGCAGCGGGAGGTTTTCCTGCCCGGCACGGGGGGAGTGCAGAGAAGAGCACGTGAAATGGTGGTGTGGCCCTGCGGAGCTCCACGTGCGCTCTGAAGAGCCACGGGACAGTCGAGCCGTGAATATAACGCCTTTCTACAGCGATATATTCAGCGTCTGTGTTCAAAATTGATACGCTTTTCTATCTTCAAAATACTAATCGGTTTTTATCGGTTGCATCAGACTTCTCCGTGTGAGTACTGCTCTGCTATCAGCTATACGAGTGTTACGGGGTGGTAAAAGATATTAGAACATATTCGAAGCTGTGTTTTGCTCTTTGGAAGCGCAGTTCCCAGTGGGTTGTTCAAACGCCGGTTCTCGGGTCCACCGTCTCCATGCTGGGAGCGCAGCCCCGAGCCGCAGCCGCTGTGGCCCGGATCCAGCCGCAGGTCACACCAAGGCTCCATCTAATTGCACTCCATTCCCGTTAATGCCTTCCCGGTTCTCAGCCAACGCTCTCTGAAGGAGATTCCCAAGCGCAGGAGAAGGAGGTGGCTGTGACCTGCAAGCAGCGGTCGCCGAGCCCGTAGTGCTCGGTGTAACTCTCCAAAACTCCTTTTCTCACAACCAGGGGAAGTGCTCAGGGCAGCTATGAAAGCGTAATAGATCAGCGTCAAATAAAAGTCGTCAGAATATGACTAAGAGTCCGATCGCCTGTAACCAACATAATTAGACGGTGAGGATTTTCTTTCTTTTCCCTTTCTGCAAGAAGGCTAGAAGCCTCCAAAATTGGAGCTAATATCCTGTGGCGGGAGCAAGGTGAATTCACATTTGACCTATTGTACAAATAAAAATTCTCCTCCAATCCAGCCCAACCTGGCGACGGCAATCACGGCGGGGGCTTCAGCGCAGCCCTATCCGAAGAACACCAAAACAAATAGAATCCCTGAAATTTCTTTCTGTTTAGTATGCGTGATCGGGCAGATTTCAAGGGTGTCGGGGCGGGAAAGACGGTCTTTGTCTTGCTCGTTAATCACCGCCGGGCCAGCAGCCTTCATCCTGGCATAGGTGAGCATCACGCTGGACGCGTTTGCTAAATAAAGCCGTGTGTGCATGGGCGGCAAGGCAAGGGAGGGCGAGATAAACTGGGCTGAGGCGGGAGAGAGGGGACGTGCCGCAGGCAGATCCCTCTCCCCGTGGTCCCGGCGTCAGAGCGTCTCCGCTCGGGAAGGCTCAGCCGAGGGCAGCTGTGAGCCCCGGCTCTCTCCAAGGGACAAACGGCTGACGGGACGCCCTGGGATGGATCCGGGGGTACGGCTCCTGCCTCCTGCCTAGGATGTCCCAGGCTGGGACACCGAGCCCGGCGCTGCTCGGCTTGGCAGCGAGGGAGGTCTGCCTTGGCCACTGCTCTCGGGCTCAGACTGAAGGGCTTTCCCTCTGTTTTCTGCAAAATAAAAAAGACTTTGCTAGGAAGCAGAGGACAAGCCTTTAAACGCAGCCCCACGATGCTGCAATGCTGCAGTCCTCCGGCCAGGCTCCGGTGCGCCTGCACGGGGCCGGCGCTGCTGTCCCGGCTGGTCCCAGCCTGGGCGTCGCGAGCATCCCATGTCAAAGGGCTCTTCTTGGCATCTCCAATAACGCCGTACCGACTGCCTCAGGCTGACAAAAGCAGGCCGTGTTTCCATATTCCCTGGCACCGCTTATCTGTCTCCTCCCGCTCTCCAAATCCTCTTTCCATTTATATTGGCTTTAATGAAGCGCTGCCGTCCCGCAGCCCCGCCGCCGCCGCCGTCCCTTGCCTGCCCGGCGCCGCCTCACGTACCGGCACCCTGGCATTGTCCAGCTGAGCCAAAGGCCGAAGTTACGGCTCTTATCCCGCATTTGCAGAGGTGAAGCACAAGGCTTTCTGCCTGGTTAGCCGTATTGTCTGGCTGATGTTTAGGTGGGGTTTTTTTCCTCCAGCTATTTCTTTTTTATCGGATATTTGATGTTTTCCTCCTGTCATCCTGCCTTTAAGGCGATCTACAAAGGAAGCAAACAAATGAGGCGCTCATTATTTTGTCCTTTTTTTCTTCACTCCTTGAATGTTTTATTGATCCATTTCTTCCTCACCTCGTTTGTGCGTGTTTTGGCATGGAGCTTGTTTGAGAAGGCTTATGGTAGGAGAGGCCAGTTCCTTTCCCGATGTAATTCCGCTCCCGGTGAAGGCAACGTCGCTAGCCGGGGGCTGGCAGCGGCGGCAGGGTGCTCTGGAGGAGCCGAGCATCGTGGTGGGCTCCCTGCACCGGGTCTCCTCTTCCCAGGGCCGGGCGAGGTTAGGAGCCCCGGGGTGCTGAGCAGTCTGAGGACGCAGCCCGGATGGACATCCCCTGCCTCCGCTCTGCGGGATCGGCCGCCGGCTTCGCCAGCTGTCCGGTCCTCGGCATCGCCCCGAAAGGTCCTCGGCATCGCCCACCAAGCGTCGCCAGGCTGCCACAGCCGGCGACCAAGCCATCCAACCGATCTACTGCCCTAAGCACTGAGTAATTAAAAAAACAGGGAATGGAAGTAATTCCCACTTAGGCGCAAGGACCTGCTGGAATTCGTGATGAGAAGGAGGCGTTCAACAGATGTGCATTAGCATAATGTGGAAACGGCGTGAAGCACGATGCTATTTTTCTCCCCAAGCCTCTTACGGTAAGTGGAGCCGCCCTCCCCTCCGCCTCAGGTTTTCCTACCGAAAAGGAAAGTCAGAATAAATAAACCCAAGGAACGGAGCGGCTGGAAGTCCCGGACAAGTGAGCACCAACCTTTCTGCCAGGGCTCTCCAGCGTGGGTGCAAACCAGCTCAGCACAAGCCGGGAGAGGTTTCCTTCGGAGGCGGAGGGGGCGGGAGAGCCGAGCTGGGGCGGCGGGAGCCCCCCCCGGGGTGCCCGGCCCCCCACTCCTGCCCCAGCCCCCCGCCCGCTGACATTTCTCCTCAGGCTCCGGCATTTATTTTAATCCATCTTGGTTTTGCATTTCCCTCTCAGGATTAACAGGCGAAGCAGCGAGCCGTCGATACACCAAGATTAATTCACCCCACGTGGGAGCCCCTGCCGTCAGCCACAGCCCACGGTACCAGAGGGGAAACTGAGGCAGCCTCAGCATCCCCTGCGAGGGATGCGAAGCCCCCCAGAGACCCCGCAGGGCAGTTTTCCGAGCCTCTCGAGTGCTGGCAGAAGTCGTCTGTGCTTAAAGGCTGTGCCTGTTGCTGGCTTACCTTGAGGTGGCATCCCTGGACTCGGGGCTGTCAGGTCCTCCTGGGAGCAACTCACTCGTGTGCTTAGGGCCGGAGAGCACACGCGTGTGCACACACACGCTCAGACACGCGCACACACGTGACCAAGGGCCCGCGCCAGGTCCCCGGTCAGCTTGCATGGCAAAGCGAGACACGAGGCAAGACGGCCGCCCTCCATCCCTGTCCGGACACCGCCTGGGAGACGGGCAGCAGGACAGACAGACAGGCCATTCTGCATCGCACTCCAGGCACCGCCTGGGAGACGGATGGACGGACAGACCGCTGTGCGTCGGGGCAGCCAGCCAGCCAGCCGGACAGACAGCCGCTCGCCGTCCGGCGTCCTCCCTGCTGCACATCGTCTGCCCGCAGGCTCCATCTTGTGGAAGATGCTCCCCCGAGGAGCCAGAGTGGGAAGCCGCCCCTCGGCGTGGGTCCGCTCGGCACCGTCGGCGTGCCGGCGCGGCAGGAGGGTCCCCGGCGGGCTGGCGGTGCTGGCACCCAGCCGGCACCCCGGCTTCCCCGCTCTGCCTCCATGGGCTTAATAATACCTTACGCCCCTGTACAGTTCATCGGGGAAATAAACGCGGTGGAATTTCTTTCAACAGATGGAGGACCATTTTCTTCTCGCCATTTAACCGACACGCCGAGCACCGAGCTTCGCAGGGTCCCCGCGCGGCAGAGAACTGAGGTGGAGCGCAGGCGTACTACGCCGTGCTCACCCTGCTGCTCTGTTACAGGGAGAATTCCTCTCTCCCCGTTTCGGGGAATTTCGGTTTAGCAAACAAGAGGAAGGAATGAAAAGCGGCGGCGGCACCGGGGCTTTGCCGCAGCGCTCAGCTGTAGGATAAAACCACGTGGTTTTCAGTCTGCTGGATGTTCTGCCTTCATTGAGGTTTATTTACCATAAAACGTGACACAGTAATTTCACTGTATGTAATTTAATGACACATTAGGAAAGAATTAATCACCGGCAGCGGCGCTCATGCCGGAGTGCTTCGCTGAGCTCTGGCGAGAGGAGCCCCGCTCCCAGCCCTCGCTCCCCGGCCCCGGGTGGTGCAGCCCCTCGGGAGCGAGGGTTCGGCGGGCAGCGCCGCGGTGGGTGGCAGAAACGCTGCCGGCACCGTCGCCGCCGGCTTTCTCGCCCCAAGTGGCCCAGGTTCCTTTGCAATCCGGCTGCGCCCCAAGGCTGCGGACACGGCTGGAGGGACGCGGTCGGAGACAGCGCTCGGTAGGAAAACATGATACGCAAAACTCTCAAGAGCACATCCAATTTCCACTCATTAAGCCGTAATTTCCATCATTTTAATTACATAAAAGGCAGATAAATGGCGAGTATGCTCCTACTTGTGCCTTTTCTCTTAATTATTAGTCCTTTGCATGGGCCAGTTCGCAATGAATCAGCCTTTAAGCAGCGTTCAATCGGAACATGTTCTGCTTTATTTGAATTATCTTGTTGGCCGATCATTCCCCAGAACATAATAAAACAAACATTAATTACTACTTCAGCGAGTGTAATCTTCTTGAAAGCACTCAACACTACTCAACTGCCATTGTAGCCTCGTGCTCCGCACTTTAAGGCGCGTGGGTAAACGAACTCATCCCGCAGGTCTGAATGCGCAAGCAGAGCCCGCGCCTGCCGCTCCGAACAGGCGGCTTCGGAGAAGTTTGGAAAACGTGCGGGTGCGCAAAGGAAAAAGGCAAGCCTGTTGCCCAAAGAGGATGGAAGTGGCTCGGTGGGATGCGGCGGGATGCAGCAGGGCTGGACCATGCCACGTGCCACGGCCGGTCTCAAGGCAGCCGGCGAGCAGCCGCAGAAAGCCGTGCCGATGCTTGCGTTTCAGCTCGCACAGGGCTTATTTGGGTGTTGCCTCGATTGATTTGGAACGTTTCAGGTACGTGTAAGCGGCAGCTCCTAATCTCCGCTCAGCGTTTCTGATGATGGCATTTCCAGCGCCGTTACTAAAACACCCCGAGGTGTCGCGCCTCGCCAGGGCACGACGGAGAGCCAGGCGCTCGGCGCGTGCAAACGTCTGCTAAAACCCGAGCTGACGGCGCGGGCTGGGACGGCAGGCCCGCGCCTCCGTCTCGCCTCTCCGGCTCCTTTACCGGCCCCAGCAAGGTCAGTCCGGAGGGAGGAGGACAGGAGGGGCTGGGGCCACGCTTTTTGGGGGCGGCGGCGGGGACGCAGGGGCCGGGAGCGCTGGGGATGCTGGGGCACACGGCATATCCCGGCAGCTCGCCTGTAAAGGGCTGCTGCAAAGCCTCGGAGGGCTTTCGGACGGAAGGAGAGGTCTCTGGCGTGAGGGCTGCCCGGCTGGATTCACTCCTCCCGCTGAGCTTTGCTTCAGAAAATCCCTGCCCGGTTAAGATCTGCTGAGGAAACCTCTAAGCATCAGCTGCTGGTGGGGCCGCTGCAGGCTCCTGTGCGTGGCCAGGCTTTGCATCCCCAGGGCTTCGCTGCCCGCGGGAAAGGAGCTCTGGTGGTCTTGATTGCTAACAGCAAGGTTTGAAGGTTTGGGAAGGTGTCCTGTCCCCCGGGGAAGAAATCCCGGGACGCGGAGTGAAGGGAAAGGCAGGGCTGCGGCTGACAGCCCTTGCGACGCTGATGGGGGAGTCAGGCGGTGCCGAGCGGGTTTCTGTACCGATAAGGGAAGGGATTTGTTCTGTTGGGGACTTTCAAACGCAGGGGAGAGAGGAATAAATCTCAGTTCTCGGCATCCTTCTGCCACACTGACTGACAGCAGAGCAGTGCGCATCTGCCTAGTTAGGAGCAATACTTGGGGCAGGCGAGTTTCTTCCTCCAAGAGGTAAACGGGATTTCTTCCAGCCGGCACCTCTCGAGAGCGTTTTAAACGTTCCCCGCCGAGGGAGCCCCCAGGACAGGGATGGGTGCTGGCCTGGAGGGTGCCGACTCTCAGCAGCCAGCTTGGAGATCCAGGATTGCCTCTGGCGTTCTGGCTTGTCTGCAAGCGAGGAGGGGTTGAGCTCGGTGCAATCCAGCCGTGTTTTAGCTGGGAGAGGGAAGAGACGCGTCTAAAGCCAGGCAGCAGTATGACATTTTTCCAGCCAGCTTAGGTTCAACATGATTAGACATTCCTCCTACGCACATCGAGGCACGGCAACGCTTCGGCAAGGTCTTTCCCTGGCGGGGCTGCCTTCTCTGAAGCCGCTCCCCACCTCCCTCCTGCTCGTCCACCTGCAGAAACCCGGCCGTCTGGGTTTTCTCTTGGAGTCACTAAAAGCTTTAAAAAAGAGGGCAATGTTCCTTGCCCATAGCCCCGCTGCCAGCTGCAGTGCATTTCCAAGAGGATCTCTGCATTTCATTAGATGCAAAGCTTCTGTCTGAGAGAAATCAATTGCAGCCTGAATCTTAAAGACAAAAATCAATTGTAACTCCGCTTTCCAAGCGAGGGCTCATATGCATACATCGACTGAAGAGGCTCGGGCAGCCTCCGGGTCCAAAGGGACCCTTATGGACTGTCGTGTTAGGCGTCTGCAAGAATGAAAATCAGATACGAATGCAAAGCAAGCACAGGCTCTTCTCTGGGGTGCGGCTGTTTAAGGGGCCGGTTCTTGTCGGTGTGGGAATGTACCCCAAGGTAGTGAAAAACCCATCCTCGGTGCAGGTTTCCACGGAGGAGAACTACGTGGAATCAAAACTTACCCTCTGTCGATGCATTCTCAGGTGCGCCTATTCAAATACCAATACATGCCAAAAAGAAAATGTCCGAGGTTCCTAAATGCTCGGTGGTGTTACTTTAAAGCTCTGGTTTTGCATTTGTGCAAGAAAAAAGGAATTTAAATATGCTTTTAAATAAGAAAATGGTTTTGTGTTATTGCAGTAGCATCCCACCCGCCCCAAAGGGCGCTCTGTTTCTTTTCCTTTGGTGTTTCCCCCAAGCAGGGTGCCCAGGATCCAGGGTGAAGGGGCACAGGGCAGCCAGGGAGAGCCCCCGTCCAGCCCCAGCATCCTGGAGGAGGAGGAGGAGGAGGAGGAGGAGGAGGAGGAGGAGATGCTCTGCGGATAGAGCCATATGTTGTCAAGTTAATAAAAGACCTTGAAAAGCATAAATCCTCTGTATGCTGGCTGCTAGCCCAGGTGCATAATTTCCTTGCCGTTGGGGGGGAGCAGACAGCATCTGTACAGCTCCTGTATTGTAAGCTAATGAAAAAGCCCACAATGAAACGCCCCGTCCCCCAAGGACGGCGAGGGAACTCGGCTCTCTCCATCAGAGCCGTTATTTGTCTTGGAGGAGAGCCTGGCAGGCTCGAGCAAGGCTTCCTCCTGCTCCCCGTGCCGGGGAAAGACTATTCCTGCTGCAAACGGCTCCCAGCTTGGAGACGAGCATCCAGGGGTGCTGGGAGGCACGGCGTGGAGAGGGGCATCTCCGTGGCGCGTCCCCCCGGGGAACGCACCGGGCGGGGGGCGAGCCAGGACCTCGCCTGCGGCACGGAGGGAAAGGAGCTGCTCCTGCCAAAGCGGAGAAAGCCCATTTCCCTGCTGCACGCAGCTGACCTGCAAAACCCCTCGCTGCAGACACAAAAAAGCTTTGGATGCGTTCAATGGGATAAGTGCGGAGGGGAGGAAGCAGCGAGGGCTGCGGGACCCCGAGATCATCGCTCTGCTCCAGCTGGGTGCTGCTTCAGGCGGCCCTGGGCCCTGCCGACGCCGGGATTTATTCCGAGAAACTTTTGGGTTTTTATCAGTAAAACAAATTCTCTATGACCCACCTGAGGCTTAGGAGGAACAGGGAAGCTGTTGTGTACATGACTCAACCGTAATGCAAAGCCATTTCCTTTCTCATTTGCGAACCCGAAAATTCAGACATACACAAATTAATGAGTAGTATTATGAGCCTCATTAAAAGAACTGTTCTTTAGGGGGAACCATCTTCCCCAACACAAGCACTGCATTCTCTTTACTCGGCTATTAATTGACGGCAAACTGTGAAATTCTCAATTTCCTTATGATTAACTTGTGCGGTCTGTAACTCGCCGGCTGGTCGCCTTCCCGGTGCGAGCAGCGATGGGTCGGGGTGCTGCGCGGGCCGACGGAGGCAGAGCTGGCCTTCGCACCCGGCCGCTCGTTGGGGCCCGCGGGGACCGCGTCCCCCGTGGCTGAGGCCCCTGCTTTGCTCGGACGAGTGCGGTGCCGCTCCGAGGACAGCCCTACGCCTCCGAGCGAATTCATTTCGCTTCCCGCAGCTCCCGCAAAGATGCCGGACTTTGTAGGGAAATAAATACCGTGCTGGTTCTTTTTTTTTTCCTCCTCATCCTCATGTGGATTGATCCAACACAAGTGTTCATCCTCGCCTTAAGTAGGGAACGGGTGCTGCATCTCGAAGCCTCATTTTGCCTTTCGCCATTAAATTATATTAAAAGGGCTTTCATGTTATCTCCTAAGTAGGTGCTTTTCATTCCAGCCACATTTCCTCCCTTGCTGCCAGTCTTCTCTCCTCAAAGCAAGAGCTCTCCTTGCACGTACAGAAACAGAAGGCCGCTTCTCTCGCGCAGGTCCTGGGCACCTTGAACGCGTCGGGGTGTCACGAGCTGAGTGACGACCTCTTTCCCGCGGGCGTGCGAATAGGCGTGCCCTGCTCATACCCCCTCGCTGCAGCCCGCGGGTCCCCTTGTGTCCCCCCCCCCCACCTCCTGCCAACCCCTCCATCCCCTGGGAATTACAAACGCTCGCGGCGACGAGCTGACCGCCAGTGTGTCTGGCGTCGTACTGGCTTGCTGAGGTTGAGACGAGTGTTTTCTGTTGCGCGCCCATCTCTAAGAGAGGTGCTGGAAATCGCGAGCGGGGCGTGGATCCTTCTAATTGCAAGTCGTCAGCGGTTATCTGCCTGGAAAAGGCCGTGCTCTCCTCGCAGGCATGCGGACCAGGCCGGGGTGCAGAAGGGCCTCCTCCTGCCCTCCCGCCGCGCTGCCTCCCTTCAGATGCATTCATCTCGGCCTCAGGAACGGGGCGAAACGGCCGGCTGCCCCGGCGTGCCTCCCGCAGCTTGCTGACCGTGCTGACGCCGTGCTGTGCCACCGAATTGTGTCTCTGCCACCCGCGGCTCCCAGAGGACGGTGTCAGCCGGGGGAGCAGGGAGACCGGGACCGTCGCTACCAAAGTCTGCAATTGAACTGGTGGAGGAGGAGGAGGAGGAGGAGGAAGAGGGATGGCCAGCTCGTGACCCGGCAGCAGAGAAACCGTCGAGCCAGCCGCACCGGCCCCTTGGATGCCCAAGAACACCACTGACTAATTGGGAGCGATGCTTGGCCCGAGCCCCATTTGGAGTCTCGAGCAGATTTTTCTTTTACAATGGATGCAAAAACTCAATTTTCAAGAAGCGCATCAAGCCCTTAATTGGGATTTTAATTCCTAAATGGCAGCGGGTACAGCAGCCTGGCTCCCCAGGCTAATGCATCCTGGTTATTAGAGAGCAGATACCCCTTGAACGGAGGAGAGGCGGCAGCATTTGCATAGCAATGAGGCGTTCCGGCAGCCCCTAAAACCAAAGTTGATTTTCTTTTGCATCTAAAAGCAGACATGAGTGGTACTTATTAATTTGAGTCCACCTCTGAATGCACTTAACGATTCAAGTCCAATTAGTTTTCAGAGTGCCCAGGTAGGAAGTAATCATTAAAAACACGTAAATTAAGTTACTGGGGAGCTTAATAGATTAGTCATTGACTTTCTAGCTTATGTTGGCTCTTAACCTTCAGCTTAAATTAATCACCAACAATTTCTCTGAACTGGCTACGAAAGGTTAGAGCCCGGGGGCTGCGGCATCGCCGAAACGAGAGCCGGCCTTGCCGGCCAGTGGGCAGGGGCCAGGCAGCCGCACCGCTGAAGGGAGCCTTCCCTTGGCATCTCCCTCGGGAAAAGGAGCCGGGCACCGTGCTGGAGACGCCCTCTCCTTCCAAAAGCAAAGACCCTGGTTGCCGCGAGCGCTTCGTTTGCGGGTAACAAGCCGCTGCGGCCGAGCCGGGGGGCTGCCTTCTGGCGGGGGGGTTGCCGCTGGGCATCAGAGCGCCCGGGAGGTCCCGCTCCCCCGTGCCGCTGCTGGGCTCTGCCCAGAGCCGGAGCCCAAAACCATTTCCCGTATGCGGGAGCGATCATTTTATTCACTTACAAACAGCGATGCGTATCTCGGATCGGTGCCTCAGGGACGAACTGCTTACAAGTGCAGGTCTCCGTCTAATTCCCCCCCTGACATCTCTTTCGCCGGGCTATTTTCCCGCCGTGTATCACTAGCATGCTTCCCGTCCTGCAATAACTGAATCTCAGCGGCGAGTGGAATTAATAAGAGTTAATCTGAAATTATTGGGGGACTCCTAATAGATGCCCTAATTGATTAGGAGGCGCCTCGTGGAAAGATGGAGTCTCCTGGGGTGGCAGAAACCTCTCGGTCTGTGAGAGGGGAGCACCCGCAGAGCCCCCCGCTCCCCCCCGGGGCCTCCCCTGCCCCGGCTGCCCGGGCCAGGCGCCCCCGCCACCGTGGGCAGCAACTTTATCACGGAGGGGAAAATGAAGGAAATCTCTTCTAAAAGGATATCAGGCTGTGAGCATTTGGGAAAGCTGTTTCTAAAATTGCAATTACCAGGGAAGAGAACAAATTACCACTTCAGGGACCGTCACACATGGAGAATCAGAGCTTTGGGAAATAATCAGAAGAATATATTCACAGAAGTGCATTATTTATATTGAAACATTTTAAAGTAAAGGTCACAAGGAGAAGCTGAAGATTAGTAAATAGGAAAATGCAAGGATCGCTTTACTGCCGCAAAGATTATGGTCCATTTTGATTATGACCGCATTAGTCACCGAGACACATGAGTCACCGCAGAGCAGCACCCAGGCACAGGCTTTTAGGAGTTAAGGAGACGACAGATCCTCGCGCACCCCGCAGCGGCGCCTTCGCCTGTTCCTGCTCCGGACCGAACGCTTGCACCCTTGGCCTCGTCAGCAGGAGCCTTCTCAGCGGAGGGCAGGGGCCGGCCAGCGCTCTCCTCCTCGTGCCCTTCAGGAAGCGTCACCCCTTCGAGGAGTGGATTCCCCTGTCTCTGCAGACCCCGGACGCGGTTCCGGGGACCGCAGGGGTCCCGCGGCTCCTGCGCTGGCGGGTAACGCACGCGGACCCCGGGCGCGCCGCCTTTCTGCCGCTCGCCTCACCTTGCGTCAAGGTCTCGGCGTTTATTGATGGCACCAGCCGCCTTTGAAGAAAAATCCCAAGCGTGGAGAGTCTTGCTCCCCCAAACCCGACAGCGCGCGTGTGTGACGCAGCGGCTCTGTTACCCACGTTCCCTTCCATGCCTTTCAGAGATGACTTCTTGTAAGACAGCCGTCTCTTTATCCTCCCCTTTTATCATCATAGATCATTTTTAATACTGCGCCAACCTGTCAAGCTTCCCCTGGCTCCATCTAAGCTATTACAAAGCACTTAAAGCAGACATCCAGAGAGCGGTCTTCCTGGGTGCTGCGAAAGCCCGTACGAGGCGGGAGGTAACGGTGCTGGGACGTCTCCCGAGCCCCGGGGGTGCCGAGCAGCGCAGGCAAAAGCCGGGGGCTCGCAGATACCAGAGCCCCGTGAGGCCGACCCGGCAGCGGTGGGCTTTGCCCCCAGCCCCCGGCTCCTGTCCTCCTCCCTCAGTCCCTCCGCGCTGCAGTAGCCCTGAGAAAATATTTGCCGTTTATAAGCAGCGAAAATAGGATTGATTTACTGTAGCGACATCTCAAAGCACGAAGTGGCACTTTCACACTCGTATCACCCGTTAGACATCTGAAGGCATCGGCACGGCCCATTTCATTTTTAAAGACGTACAAAATGCTCAGAGGAAGCCATCTGACATCCCCGTTCTGGGAGCAATGATAGCGTGCTGAAAATAATACAAATGCATGAGAAGTCTTACGTCTACTCGTTTCAGTCCCCGTTTTCCCTTCGAGTCGTCTCAATACGCTGCTAAAGAGCTAGCAAGTGGCGCTCTGCCATTTTTCTGTATGTCGCAGCTGCCGAAGAAGCTGCCCGTGGACAGTGCCCTTAAATCAAAGCGGCAGTCGCGTCCACATCTGGCTCCAGCCCCCCGCGCGGGGAGCATCTTACAGAGGACGCAGCAGCATCTTTCGGGAGATGCCGGAGCCCCTTACGGGAGACGCAGCTTCGGGCGAGGAGCTTTCCTGCTCTTCCCCGAAGCTGGGCTGCGGTAGCCCCTGAAATCGCTGCCCTGCACCCCGCACGGGGCATCCCGTCTGTGTCCGAGCGTGGAGGAGCGCGGGGTGCATCACCCACGGCCTCGGCCACCCTGGGGGTACCCCCGCTGCGTGGGGCCATTTCTCACCCTCCGGCTCCGGGGTTTTTCTCTCCGGATCCAGCGGCAGCTCCGTGCTGGAAACGCTCGCAACTTTTAATGGTATTAATCTGTCACCGGGTGCCAGAGGGGAAAGAGCCTGACTGTGTTTCTGAACTGTAATAGCTGTGCGCTGAACAGCACCGGCCCTGATTTATTAACGAGGAGGTTTCACAGGCTCCCAGCTACTGAAAAATGGCCACAATTTTAGCCCCCCCCCCCCCCCCAATCGATACCTTTTAATCAAATCCAATCGCGCCGACTTCAATTAAGGCAAGTGTCCAAAATAACCCCAAAGTGCTGGGGGTGCCGGTCTCGGCACAAGCCGGCGTAGGGAGCTGCGGGAATTAATCACCTCGGTGCTGCCGGCGAGAGCAGCCCAGGGGGTCGGGCAGGGGGAGGAAAGGCGGGTTAGACTTCTACCCCCATCACCGGTGCGGGGAGCCGGCCGCTCCATGCAATCCCCACATTTCCTTGCCTGACCTCCAGCGGTTTTCCCAAACGTAGCCCCGACCTAGAGATGCCGGAGAGCCCATTTAATGACAAGGTTTCCTCCTGTGGCCAAGGGCTGCTCAGGCAAAGCATTTCTACCACCCGGGATGCGTTGAAGCAAGATGCCCGGGAAACAAAAGGACTAAATATGTGTATATTGAGTGTGCAAAGCTAACAACGGCACTGTTTCTCTGACTTCCAACTTGGCACAAGCGAATCCGAGGAGCTGCCTCCTCCCGCCGTGCAGGAGAAGCGGGCGACGAGGGAGGGGACCTCCCACCTCTTCCCAAGGCTTTCCTCGCTCCCCCTGCAACCCTGAGCGGGGGGCGACTCACAAGAACTATCCTGGACTATTTGTTTATCGCTGCTTCTGTATTGCTCTCGCACTTCCGTCGCGTTTGTGCAGCAGTTGCCTTATTGTTCCTTGGGGTTTGCTCTATTTAGCCACTCATGCTTCCACCAAGTTTTAGAGCTATTTCTGCGTACCAATTATTCTCTGACATAATTTTGCAGCACTGGTTATATTTAGAGAGCTCGTTCATTGGGTGAGGCTTTCTCATTTTCCGTTTCGTTGGGTGAGCTCCTCTGATTTCTGTATTCCGTATTTCAGGCTCCAGTTGATGTGCGCTAACTAATTACATTGTGGGATGCCAGATGAGGCCGAGCTCGTGCTTCCTCCGGTTTTTGCAGTGATATTTATTTGTGATAACAGGGAAGGCAGCCGCGGACACATCCCCCCGCCTGCGTGTTACAACTGTATCGGCTCGCGCTAGATCAGCTATGAAAGAAATTTTCACCATGAAAAGAGAAAAGCTGCTGCAGCGGGACCCGGATTACTTCATTGTGCTTTCTGTCTATTAAGGGCCCGGCCTGCCGCTGCCGTGTCTGCATGTCATGTCCTCGGCCGAGCGCGGCTCTCTCCGGGGCTGTCCGGACGGCTTTGCGGGCCAGCTGGAGCCTCCCGGTCCCCGGGGCGGGTTTCCCTGGGGGCTGCGGCAGTTTGTCCATCCGTCTGTCCTCCCCTGGCTGGATGCTTCCATCCGTCTTCCACTGCTTCTCATCCACCACTCCTCGCACGGGCTCTCATTTCCCCAGCCACCTCCCTCACCTCGTTACCTTGATCTATTTTTAATGCTGCTCTTGTTTTTCCTCCTCATCCTTCCACCTTCCATAAAATACTTGACTTTTCCCAGCGTAACTGGCATTGTTTGGGCACTCCTCCTGCGCGTGCCCTGGCTCCCCCGACGGCCGGCCCGGCGGCTCTCGGGAGCATCCCAGCAGCCCCGTGCCTGCCTCCCCAGCCGCTCGCCCGGCACCGCGGGCCGACTGCGTGCAGCGTGACCTTGCTCCTGCCAGGAGCCCCCGGCACCCGGCAGTGGCTTCGGTGACCAGCCCCTCTCCTGGAGCTCCTCGTCTGGGCCCGGCATCCCAGCGCAGCCTTCGGAGAGGACGGCTGGGCTGCTGGAGCTGCGCCAGCTGCGGCAGCTGGAGCCTGGCAGAATTAAAGTCTTAATTGCCTGTGATAATTAAAAATCTGAGGAAGTTTCCCCCAAGCGCGAAGCTGTGTCCTGGTCCAATCCGAGCGTGCGCAGTTAGCGGCGGTGGAAGGACAGCTCCTTTGTGCCTCCAACTCAGCCCAGCGACGGTCTGGGGATGGTTTGGGTCGCGGTTTTTCGGACTCCTGCGGCAGACGGTGAGGCGAAGCTGCCCGAGCCCGTTTCCACAGGCAGGGATTTGATCCCAGCCCTGGACCGGTGGTACCGTGCAGGCGGCTTCTGCAAACTGCGTCGGCATCCCGGTCCAGCAGGTCCCAGGGAGGGGGCGAGCGGCACTCGTCAAGAGCCATGCCAGCCCGCGGCTAATTAACGGCTCTGCAGGCTCCAGCCCTTCGCTGGCAGTTTGGGAACCACGCGTGGTCAGTCCCACGTGCCGCGGGGAAGGTGCAGTCGGGAGAGAGCTTAATGAGCTGCCGACTGGGGAGGGAGGGCCGAGACGGCAGCAGAGCTGTAACCGTACGGGGTCTGGCTCTGTGCTTGCCTGCGAGCACCAGGACCGCTCCCGGCCACCAGCGAGGGAGACGATGCAGGAAAGACTTTAATAACCACCTTCGGTCCCGTGCATGCGGTTAACCGCAGCTGCAGATTTACGGTTCCAATTAATTGTGCGAGTAAATTGGAGGCACCCAGGTGAAACCATAGACAGAAGACGTTTCCGATGTGCTTTCCCTTCCTTGGCGCTTGCCCATCCCTGCCCACCCCTTGGAGGGAAGGGCGGGCTCCTGCAGAGCTCGGTGCCCCCCTCGCCCCGAGGAAGGCGTCGGGGACGCTGGCATTTGTCCCCGAAGGCTGATGCTGCTCCCCTGGGTGCCATCGCCCCCCACGCTTATCCCAGCCTAGTGCCCTGCAGCCTGGCCCATCGCCCGCTGCCCCTCCTGTGTCACAATCAGCTGTACAGGGGCCAGGCATCCCCGAGACCATTCCAGGGGGCCGATCCCGTCCCTCTTTGGATGCACGGCTCTGCCAGCACCCGCCAGAGCAGTGCACGGTGCTGCAGGGCAGGCCCTGTGCTGCAAACCCCTGCCCGCAGCCACCCCGGCAGGGGGTCATCTCTCGTGCTGGGCTCTCTCGCTGGGGGTCAGACCGGTGTTCGCAGCAGCCCTGCGACCTCGCAGCTCTCCTCCCTTGCTCGAGGCGAGCCCTGGCAGAGCATTGCCGCTGCAGGAGGACGACCTTGCAGTCCGCGCTCCTCCGCTCCCTCTCCTCGCCAGCCCTCAAAGCTGCGGGTGAGCCGCCGCTTCCCGGGAGAGAGCTCCATCATCCCTGTCGACAGTTAGCAGCATCCCAACTCCCAGTCATCAAGCAAATCTCATCAAGCTCCCTCCTAACCTTTGTGCAAAGGTTGTGAGAAATGCCAGGGCCGTATTTCACAAGAAATACGAGTCCGAGCGGTCCCGGGCTCGTAAAGGCTCCGGCAGGAGATTCGGCGGGACGGCCAGGCTCTGCCTGCCTGCAGCAGGAATCACCCAGCCCCCGACGAGTGCCGCAGCAGCCCCGTCGGGACGGTTCGTTTGGAAGAGGCCGACCCTCTGCGGCTCGCTGCGGTGGATTAGGAGAGCCAGGCTTGCCTGTGCTGCCTTATCTGCCCAATAATTGAACGGAATAAGCTCTCTTATCTCTCTGGTCCGGCTTTTCCCTCGCGGCCCCCTTATCTCGCAGCCCTTGGAGACTGCGAGCAGCCGTCGAGCCGCTCGCGAGGGTGCTGCATCCATCCACTCCCGCCGCCGGGCTTGGGCATGCCGGCACGGCGCGGGGCACGGCCCCTCCTCTGCCCCTCATCCTGCCGCGGAGACGCGGGTCCTGCTGGAGGGGGCTGTCCGGGGTCGATGCTCCAGCCGGCGGCTGCGGAAGCGAGGACGCTGCTGGGAGCTGGGGCTGCAGGCAGCCGAGGGGCGGCGAGGGATGGGCAAAAGCCTCGCGTTTTCAATGGAAACGGCACCGGAAAGCCGGAGAGGAGCCTGCCCGAGTGCCCGGACCACCGAGGGTTCACGATGCTTTTGCAGCATAGTTCTCACCCGCGCTGGGCTCTGCTGCGTGGTTTGCTCATTGCCTGGGTAACACAGGGGGAAATGGAGTCTGCTGCCGGTTACGGCTGCGGTTCTGGGGTTGCGCGGGCAGGGTGGGTGCCTCTCCGCGCGGGAAAGGCGGAACCGAACTCTTGGAAACAAATCCAGAGAACTGGTGCATCCTTTTTGTTCCCAGCCACCTCTTCGCTTTGCCTTTGATTGGCGCCTTCCGTTGCAGGCGCCCCAGGCCCCGTCCGTCAAGCAGCTTCACGCAAAGGTTGCGGGGGGGAAGAACACTGAATATTTGGGTTTGGTTATTTTGTTACCGCTTATTGGCGATTGCAGGAGAAAATGGAGGATAAAAAGCAGCTGTGAGCGATTGCCACTAGATGGCAATGAAAATGTCAGTGCGTCTTGCCATACGCAGCCTGGCAGGGCTCGTGGCCCTGGGCCGCCAGCGGCCCGGCCTGCGGCTCTCTGCAGACATCCCCAGCTGCTACAGGCCCCCCGGGAGCGAGCTCGGCCCCTGGGCCGGGGTACCCCGGTACCCCCGCAGCCTCCCTCCCGTTCCCGAGCCCTCCCGGGGAGCCGTATGAGGCGGGACGCAAGCCGTTCTGCTCTTCCTTTTTTCACCCAAAGCCTCGAAATTATTCCCCCGCCGTAGGTGATGCCAGAGCGAAGCTTTGCCGGGGACGAAGCGGTGGGCGGTGGGGGTTTATTTGCGACGTTCAGAGTCAGCCCGCTCGGAGGAAAGCACGTAATTGGGTCTCTTCGGTAAACCGCGGCGGCTTGAAGGCGGCCGCAGCTGTACGAGCTGATGGACCACTGAGGAGCCATTAGCATGCGAAATGATGACCATTAACTTGATTAAAGAAAGGACACAACGCGCATTCTGTTCTTGTATCGGAGCCGCTTCTTCCCACGAATCGTTGGTTGGGGATTTTGGTTTCCTGATGCCAGGAGATAAAACACCTCGGAAGCGATGGGTAATTGCTTATGGGCTGAGTTTTTCTAGGCTAACCTCATCTTGCCAGGGATTTGCCTTTAGCTGCAATGTGAGGATGGATTTTCTTTAAGATCAGGATGAAAAACACTGTCATATATTAGAAGCAGAATAAACGACTTCTGAGCACTGCGTTTGCACAGGCTTTTCTTCAGTGATGGCCAACCCGAAAAAGCCAGCCCCAGTCCTGTCCGCGGGATCCAAGGACCAGCCGCGACGGGGGCGATCCTGACCGCGCCGTTACCTCCTGGGAAAGCGACTGCATGCCTGGGAAAAACGCTTGGGCGTCCCAGCCCGGGATTACGGCACGGGAAACTCTGCGCGTGGAAGGCCTTCTCCTGGGGATGGCCGGGCGGCAGCCAGGGCTCGCTGCCGGGGGCCGGGAGGGACGTCCCCAGGTCCCTGGAGAAGGGTGTCCAGCAGCGCTGAGCAAGCATCGCTGCCCCATCCCTCCCTCCCGCCCTCCACCGGCCCCGACACCGGCACGGGTCAGCCGGAACGCCGCGGGAGCGGGCAGATGTGCTCGTAATTAGGATGCATCAAATCAGTTAATGCCGAAGACAAAGAAAATTAGAGAAAATGAAGAGGAAATGAAACGGCTCGCGCAGATGCACCAAAAATATTTTTAGTCCTTCTAAGTCCGCGGCGTCTGTTGTTTTTGAAGAGTCCGCGCTGAATCCTCCCGGGACTTGCTTCCTTTCAAATGAGGTTGCCGTCTCCCAGTGCTGCAATTAGACATGTCCGCACAGCTTCTATTTAGTACAACCAAAGCACTTAATTTTCATTAAAAAGATGACATTGCGAGCCGTTCTGAAGGACGGGCCGCAGCCACTGGTATCCGCGTTCCCGAGGACAGAACGGGACGCAGAGATGCATAAATTATCGGGCTCCTTTTCCACGTTTCTTCGTCTGCTTCTCGGCAAAGAAGATTGACTCGATTGTAGGTGCCTCTCCTGATATCTCTTTTTAAATCCTATTTACATTTGTGTTAGATAATTCAGTATATCCATAAATTAGTGTCGAACATCAGTTTGTTTTACGGAAGTGTCGAATAATCTCCGCCTCATGTATATTCATGGCCCATCCCAGGATCCCCGGCAGAGGCAGGGGAGGCTGGCGAGCGTTCACGGAAAGGCCCCCGTCCTCCTGCCGTACCCCTGCCGGCTCCCACCGCCTCACTGCTGACCCGTCGCAGGCCCGGGCGCTGCCCAAAAGCCGCAGCCAGCAGGGCATTAACGGAGCTCTCGCTCGGGTGTAGCTCCCCGTAAGGCGGGAGGTAACGGGGCTGCGTGCACCTCCCTCGGCATCCCGCCGGGGCAAGCCCTGCCCTTGCTCCGGGAGCGCTTGCCCGCCCCGGAGCCAGCCAGGGATGCGCTCAGACCGCGGACGCCACGCTTCGCATCCGGCCCCGTCCTGCCACCGCGCGCCGTGGTAGCCCAACGTTTACGGTGCCTTTTCTTGCTCCTGCCAAGCCATTGCTGGTTTTTAAAGCGTAAAGGCAGCTCGCTGCGCATCGCGCGTTATCGAGGTTTACACCGCAGAGCGGGCAGCCTCCCCGGGAGCGGCAGCGGGCCCGTGCAGCCACGCTGGGCGAAGGCAGCCGTCCTCGGGCACTCCGACACGAGGCCTGTGGTTGAAGCCTCGCAGGGTGCCGAGAGGAAGGAACCGGGGCTGGATCGAACAGGGTCATCTTTATTTTTCAAGTTTTGCACGTTCCTGAAAGCAAAGATTCGTGTGAGGGAGCCTGAAGACAAACTGCTTCAAAGAGCAATTTTAATTGCAATGATAACGATGAAAGCTTCGCAGCCAAAATTGAAATATGCATTACAAGTATTCCCTCCTCCTGCGAAGCGCGCCCACGAACGGCAATAACAAAAATAGGGGTCCTGCGTGAGAGCCCTTGGGTCTCTGTCTGCGAGCGGCGGCGGTTTCCTCAGTCCACGGATTCTCTTTTTCTCTGTAAAAATCAATCAGCGACTGCACTATCCAACTGCTCTGCAGCCTTTCTCGTGTTCCCCCTCGCCCCTTGCGCCAGGCATCCGGCCTGGTTGAGCATCGCCGCAGCACTCGCCTCTGCCCACGCCTGGCCAGGTGCCGGCCGCTCCGTGTGCCGCGCCGGCAGCACGCAGCCCTAACTCCCGCCGACGTATTTCAGCACAGCTCTGCTCCTGCTCCGAAATCCACCACCGGCAGCGGTGCTCGGAGCTGGGGCTGTGCCGTGTATCACCAGCGTAACGGCCTCCCGTGAGGTACCACGCAAAGTGCTGCCGTCCCGCTGATGCACGGCGAGTCCCTCGCCGGAGGCTGCGCTGCCGTAAGTGGCCTCGAAAGGGCGAAATTTAAGATGTTTTTAGAAAGGAGAAGGCAGAGGTGCCGGAGCCGGGGCCTCAGCGGGTCCCTGCTGCAGAGCACCGGTTTCTCCGGAGCGGAGCCGTGCGGCAGCCGCCTGCCCGGAGGAGGGTCCCGGGACTGCAGAAACGCCTCCAAGGTTTCTGGCATTGCTTTGCTTTTCCTATCAAAGCCCAAAGAAAAAGGGCAGGGGTGAGGAGGTGGAAGGAGAGCCTTCATCTCCCCCCAGGAGAGGAGCAAGGCAGCGAGGAGGGGCAGGGGTAGGCAAGCCTGAGCATGAGGAAACGGAATAGCTCAGGAAAGAACAAAGCGGCATTCGACGGGAGGCCGTTACGGGAACACGTGTCTTTTAAGAGCCAAGCAGAAGAACAGAAACACGTCTCGATGGAGCCACTGTCTTCTTAGCCGGGGAGTAGAGGGCGGCTGTGCCAGGGTCACCGCCGGCACGGTAGGAGCAGAGGGTCTGCGCGGGGCTGTAATGGGGACCCCTCTGCTCCGCTCCCTGTGCCACCGGCAGGTTCTGCTGCCGCCGGATTTAGCACCGCTCCGCCAGGTTAGCAGATGAAAGCGCCGAGCTTCCCAAGCGGGATGCTCCGGGATGCTCCCCTCAGGGGTGGGTTGGCTCCCAGTGGCGTCGGGATGGAACCCCGAGGCCGTGACCCCCAGCTGGACCGCTGCCGGCTCCTGGCAGGAGCGCAGGGGCCCGGGGGGGTGAAAAGCTCCTCTGCTCCCCAAACAGAAAACGAATGCTGGTTCCCCTCTCCTCGGCATTAATCTCTGTCCCTCCTGGGAAATTACGCCATGATAAATCTTTATTTCTCATGATGGCTTGCCAGCTTTAATAACGGTTTCGCGGGGGACGGGAGAAGCCGGCGAGCCGGAGCCGGAGCACGGGCTGGAGGATGCTCCGCTCCCCCTGCAAACACCGACAGGTCGGGAGTGATTTATCCTCCTTCCCCAAGCCCTGCTTGTCCAGCTGTCGGGTAAGGCCAAGCGAATAACTGCTTCCTCAGCAAATTTAGCCTCTTCTTAATCTTCAGGCATCTACGATTTTCTGGAATTTATTTGCTACCCAAATGGAGCTGGACGGTGAGAGATGTAGGTCTTCAGACCCTCCCTTTTCCACGACGCCCACCTCACTCTTGCACCCCCAAATGTGGGCAGAAGAGCCGGTCCCCGCTGGGTGCGCTCCCGAGCCCTGCCCGGAGCCGGCCGTATCCCGCGCCGCCAGCGCCGGCACGGCTCAGCAGCACCGAGGGATGGTGGCTGCCCGGGGTCCCACCACCGACAGCGGGATGCTCTGCCGCCTCGCACAGCAATGCCTGCTCCCCGTTCTGCTGGCGTCCGGCAGGAAAACGCGTTGCGTTGCAGCACCCCGAAAGGGCTGCTGGCTTCCTTCGTTTGCCTGAATGTACGCGTGTTGCGGTGCCAGGGATTTTTATTGTTTTCTAACTCGATACAAACCATTTGTAGGACTGCGTATAAGAAAAATGGAGTTTGTTCTTAGTTCCCACGCTATCCGACTGGCGAATGTGAATAATTGTGTTTTCACTTATTTGTGGAAGTAACTGAACGGCCAAATCCAATTACTTCTGGAAATTCTGCCGCGATGCAGAGACCAGCATGAGCCCTGAATCGGTTTTCTCCGAAGCGGGGTGGCCGGTGCTCCTGGTGAGCCTCGGGATGCTCAAGAGCCAGCCCATGCTCGGCTGTCCAGCTCCCCTCCTGCTCCTCTTCTCCTCCGAGGAGGGGCTTGAGAATGTCCATCTATGCCCAAGGAAAACGTGACCTACAGATGAGGAAGACGACAGAAAGATGCTGCACAGAGAGGAAAAAGCCGTCGCATCTCACCCCAGGGGCCGTGACAGCCGATGCACGGGGCTGCCACATGTCCGTCCCCTTGCCGAGCGGCTCACCGAGCCGGCGTCGGGCTGCCAGGTTCCGCGCCTCCTTTCCCACCTGCCCGCCGGCGCGTCGCGGGGAAACGCTGCCGAATAAACCCCAAAATGGAGACGCTGCCCCTGCGAGCGGTCCGCTCCCGCAGGCACCCATACGCTGCTCGCAACGGCTTAAAGCGGGTCCTGTAACGGACGGAGAAAAATGAGCGTGGGGACTCCTCGGCCGAAGCCGCAGCCGGGGGCTGCTCCGCTCAGCCTGGCAAGCAGGGCGGCAGAACAGCGTTAGCCGGGGCGAGCGTCAAACGTTTTCGCAGGGAGTTACTATAGAAACTATCTCAACTCTTGTTTCTGTGCAGCCTCGTTGCTGCTAATAAATAGCCTCATTATTTTGCAAAAAGTGCTTTGGAAACCAGCAGCACCACAGTTCGGGCCAATACAAAATTAATGATCGAAAATAGTGGGGCCATTTTTCTCCTGTGCCATAAAAAGCGGGGAGGCCGGGGTTTCCATTAGGGAGAGTTATGGCTCATTTCTCCGCTTTTGCTGTATTTATGTTTTACGTATTCGAAAGTGATTTCAGCCGCTATCACAAATTACTAATTCCCACATTACATTAAACGTCTGCGAGCAGGAATGGCTCCTGCCTATCAAAATAAACCAGTAAGTTACGTGCTGGCAGGGACCCGGCTGGGGAGCAGCCCAGCGGCTCCGGCGGCCCCGGCACCTCCCCGGCGCGTGCCTGCACGGCTCGCTTGGGCGATGCAGCCGCCCCGACTGGTGCCGGGGGGATCGCCAGTGCCCGAGGCAACGGCAGCCCTGATTTCCATGACGAATTTCTCCCTTCTCCAATGCCCCAGCGGCCGCAGCCACCTCCACCTCTCTGCCCGGCTACTTAAAACGTGCAATTGCCGTTTCATTTCAAGCGTGCCCTTCCCGGTGCCCCCGAGCAGCCCAGGAGAGGACAGGTAAAAATAATAACAGGAATAACACAACTCTCCAGAGAGAAGCTAAAACACGCCTTGCTCTTTACATATTAATAGGTCCTGTTTTAATCGCTTCCATTGCCGTTGCTCTCCCAGCCGGCAAAGCGTTCCATCCACGCAGGGCGGTCGCTGTGCCCAGGCTCAGGCGTGTGCTGGGGAGCGCACGGGCTTTTAGGATTGGCACTGGGGCCTGAGATGTTTGTGGCCATCAGCCCTCTGATCGACTCGACGTGGTCACCATCCTGTCGTACGCAGCCGAATCTCACTTAGCAAACAGGTTCCTCGCTGCTCCCTTCGCTGCTGGAGACTCCCACAGCTTCCCCGGATCTGGAAGATCTCATCTGACTCAGGCTCCAAGATCTAGCTTGCTTGTGCCATCCAAAAAACCTCCGGATCTGGATATCAAAAGCTGGAGCATTTTGCTCGCAGCCAGGCTTCACTTCAGTACAACTACCACCCGTCTTACCTTAACCGCATGCAGTCGTACACACGGTTCAGCGGAGAATCGCTCTTGCAAGCGAACGTGGAGCATTTTTAGGGAAAAGCTCCACAGCCAGCTCTCAGACCGTGCTTTTTCTGACGGCTAGCCGGGCCTCCTCTCCCTGTGGAGAGGACAACCGCCCCGACGGGAAAGGCTGCATTTTGCTCTTTGCGTTTTGCACTGCCCTGCCCGCGGCTGGCTGGCTGACTTCTGCTAAATTGCATATTCTCATCCATGGATCCGAGGGGCAAACATTGCCCAGGAGAAGATGAGTTCAATATTTACCTCAAGGGAGGCTGGAAGCTGATAGTGCCCACCATAAACCATCACCGTATGTCGTGTATTGCTGGGCGCCTTCCCCTGCGGCATCTGCAGGCATCTCGTCCGTGCTACCGGTTTGCAAAACCTCTCGCAGCACAGAGTTTTCTCGCCTTTGCCTAGTAAAAGCTGGACGTCATTGTTTATATTCTCAGGCCGTGTCTCTATATGTAGGCATTTTTGTAAAGATCTGAAAGGAAACTGGAATTGATCACACTGGTTTGCCCCTGGCATGAATCACCACAGACAAATAGGAAATACCGCTCTCCACGGCTCTTCTTGGAGATCACGTTAATGACTTTCCATGGTGCAGACCCAACATCTCGATGGGAGGCAGCCAGGCATCAGAGAAAATGATGGGGAATATAAAGAATCATTTGTCTTCCCTGTAGAAGGAAGAGTGGCAGTGGAAAAAACAGACCCTTAACTCTTCAACAGCCAGCTGCTGCTGCTGCTGCTGCTGCTGCTGCTGCTGCTGCTGCTGCCGCCGCCGCTGGTGTTCCCAGGGTCTCCGATGGGCAAGCGAAAGGGGGAAAAGGACCACGGGAGACAGAAGAAAGAGGACATTGCCATGCTGGCCTGTTTTCGGTATTTCAAATGCATGCAGGCTTGCTCTCCATAATAGCCTGGATGTCAGCAATTGCTTAGTTTGCCGTTAACAATATAGGACCGCTTATGGAAAAGGATTTAACTTCCTCGATAACAGTAACAAAGCAGATTTGGCTTCTTGTGCAGCATCCTTCATCTGAGGTCCTGGGGATGCTGGAGGCACCTGGAGAGCTGCGCCTCCGCCACAGGCCGGCGGCGGAAGAAGCCGCATCTGCCGGGAGACAGCTCAGAGCTCAAGGCAAGGAAAGCCCCAGCCCCTGCCCGGAGCTGCCCTTTCCCCAGCATGGCTCTGGGAAGCCACTGCCTGACGCAACCGGCTTCGTCACCCAACTTTTTGGGCTTCACTGCCGCCCCGCCGGGACTTCCCCGCTTGCTGCTGCCCGGGGCCGAGCTGCCCACCCCGCTGGCTCGCAGCTCCGCCGCCAAACCGGGCACACGGCGGGGCAGGTTTGGCAACGCCAGCAGCAGCTCCAGCGCCTCGGGCCTGTGAATGGGGTCGTCGCGCCATTATGCCTTGCAATATAAATGGCCCGAGCCGTAAAAGCCTTGCACTTAGAAACAGAGTGACACGCGGCGAAATGAGAAGAGCATTTGCTCAGTGTGCTCAGCACCGGCCCCTCATTACTGACGGCGAAGCAGTGATTTTACGCAGCAGCCGTGACCCGGACAGACGTAGAAGGGAATCATTTCTCTGCCTGCGCGGGTTTGTGTTTGCGGAACGAGCACCCAGAGATGCTTTTCAGGTCACTCTTGCATCCTCGCTGCTGCGAGTCGAGGCCACGGCTGGTTCGGCGGGGTTTGGCGAGGGCCACGCGCCGACATGGGGGAAGGCCGGTGACGGAGGAGGGGACCGGACTGTCGCGGCTGGCCCCACGGCTGCAAACTTTCTGAGGGTGCCTGGAGTGCTGACGGCTGGGAATCAATTACCAGCTCCCATTTCATCAGCCCTGCTCATCGTTTCCCGTGGAGTGAATTAAAAAGCTTTCAGCGGCACATACAAATTGCGGTCCAAACTCGCGACCGATAAACGTTCCTTTTGAACTTTGGCACAGCGGGGGAGCCGATGGAACTTTTAACTGTTTTAATCATATAATTTATTTAAAATGTATTAACTGAAAGAAAAGAAAGCGGAAGATTTTTGTCTTTGTTATTTTCTTAAGAGGAGTTGATGTTAGAGATAGATAAGATAGTCCAGTAAGCTCGCCTCTGATGTTACCACCACTCGGGCTGAAACTGCTGTCCGAAATCTGGGACTCAGCCGGGGCAGGAATTTCCCCAGCAAAGTCTGCCAGCGATCCCGCCCGGCGGAGCAGGCAGCAGGAGCGGAGCCGGTGGCTCTGTGATGGCGGATTTGCGCAGCTCCTCTTTAATCCTAGCTCCTCAGATCCTCGGTCGGGGTTTAAAGGTAACATCGTCCCTGAGCGACAGAGACCCGCGGGGCAGATCTCGGGCAGGGCTCTGACGGCAACGCTGCGCCTCGCAAGGCAAACTGGAACGACGGCTCCCCTGTTTCTGTCGATTAAGGAATTAAAGTCGTTTCCCTGATAAACCACTCCAAAAGAGAAATAAGCAATCTAAAGCAATTTCATTAATGCAGACACGATTGTCTTTTTTCTTTTCAATAAAATGTGACTTGCAACTCGGTTCTGCATTTTAACTCAACTCACGCTGGGATGAATAAGCCACAGTCACCCTTGAAGTCTGACGGCATAACTAATATTTGCAATTTCAATAGGGGAACCGCTTGCGGAGCATGAAACGAGCGTTACACAGCTAGCCACCGTCCAGCTCCGCTCCCGGCGCTGCCACGGTGCCGCCGTGGTGCCGCCGCTCTGCCCTTGCCCTGCAAACCCGCCAGCCCGGCGCTCGCCGTCCCGCAGGAGTTTCCCAGCCGTACGGCCAGGTCTCATTAACCACCGCACATCCCAAGTGGAATTTGCACAGAACAGCACAGCGTATACACGTGTTACAGCCCAACGAGCTTTCCGTGATGATTGTTATTACCATAATTACCAAAGGAATTAGTAAGGATAAAGTGTCGAGAGTTAAAGCACCGGAGGCTAGAGAGCCGGCCGACACATTGAAACGCTGGGAAGCATTTTCCTAGTTAAGAGCCGTACAATGTTTACCCGGGATGGCAAACGCGAGAGGGCGGTGGGTACGTAGGGCGCTCGGCACGGGAAGTATTCGTGGGACGCTCGGAGCAGAGGCTCTGGGCTGCCGCCGCACCGACGGGCGTAAGGGATGCTTTAGTTCACTAGACTGAAAAGCAATGCAAGAGGAAGGAAAAAGGCCAAGCGTCTCCGCTTCCAGGCAGAGCTGAATCCCGCCTGCTGCAGACCGATAGCAGGGATGCGGCCGTAATTCCCTCCTGGCTGTCTGCTGCGGAGCAAATCCCCGCTCCGGCTCGGCACCGGCCCTCACCCGTGGGACTCGCCAGGAAGCCACGCTGGGGTTTGCTTCTCGCCAGCCACGCTGCTGCCACACAGCGCAGAGCCGATGGGATTGCTTTTATGCTCCGGCTCCGGCCAAACCAGCGGCACGTTCTTCCTCCAGGAGCTCAGCCCCGCCATTAAGCAGGGTGCCAGAGCGACCAGCACCCGGTGCTCCGGCAGTTCTCGTCACCGCACGGCTCCTACCTCGGGCAGCAGCCTTAAACCCGGCCTCTCGATCTTTTTGACAACTTAATCTTTATTTGCTACTGACAACAATATCTGTAATTGCAGGCCTTGACAGATCAGATAGAAAGAGCACTCCAGACACCGCAAGGAATAAATGGTAACGCGTGGCTCGAGCCCAGCGCGTCTTCACCTCTTCTCGAGACAGCAGCAGCAGCAGCAGCAGGGAGAGGGCGATGCTCCTGCCGCCATGTGCCGCGGGCAGTCCCTGATCCCGGCCCCCTCCTGCGATGGCTGAGCTTCCACAGCCACGGGGAATTCGCGGTAAATCCAGCGGTGACGCTGGATCCCTGCACGTCCCTTAGTTCCAACAGATACAGGCGCTCCCGGGGGTTTTGTGCGCTTCCATTTTCGGGGACGAGGAGCGGGTGCGCAGCGGGATGCTGAGCAAGCGCCGCCTCCTGCAAGCCTTATTGCCGTCTCATAATCGATACCCCTGCCAACAGCGATGCCAATAACTTTAATTCTTGATAAATGGCAGGCATAAAACTGAGCTATTGTGTTGCTAAAAGAAATTTAATTAAGGGTGAACAGAAGGGATTCATCACTTGGCAGCGTAGCTGTTAAAGTCGACCGGTCGTCCAGTCCCCATCAATAGCCTTGCGGCTCCTGCCGCGGCTCGCGCCGGTAACGGCGGGTCCCTGGGCGCTCGCTGCGGCGGCCCCCGCTCCCTAAAACCGGCCCATTCCCATCACACGGCTCGACGCCTCTCGTTGCGGTGCAGCCGAGCAGGTCTGCGGCCCCCTCGGCACCCCCCCTCAGCACCCCTCCTCGCCCCCCTGCGTTAGGGCACGTCCCGGCGTTGGGGACTCGGTGTCACCCACGGCCACTCGCGCCCACCCTGCGGCCGCAGGCCCACCGGCCCGTCCCCTGGACGGCCACAGAAGGGATTTTTGCCTTTGCTAACTTTTTAATTACGGGCAGCCTTTTCGTTGGGACGGACACTTCTTTACGCCCGATTATTTTTCTTAACGCATCTGTGACATAACCAGGGTTTCCTCTGCACACGCAGGAAGGCTTTCTTCATTAGTTATTCCACTTCAGCCCCCGAAGAGCAAATTAGGGGACATGAAGATGCAAATCTAATGCTTCTAAACTGATAGCACCAGAGCTGCCTCCGGCGGGGATCAAAGCTGCGGTGACATTTGGCTTCCAACTCTTTGCATTCCGGGGGTGGGGTTTCTACACTTTCTTTAATTTGTTTTTTGCACTGGAGAGAGCTAAAAAGAAATCTTCCACAGAAGTTGTTCTTTTGGCTTGCTCGCTTGCGTTTGGTTTGGCTTTTTTAAAATAATAGCTGCGCCGTGTTGACAAAGCTGGCCAGCTTTCAGCCGGAGGGGCTGAGGCGTTTCCAGCCCGTGCTCAGGTGCCGTCCCAGCGATGCTCTGCCCGGTCGCCGTTTGCCGCTGCCGCTGCTGTGGGCGGAGGGCAGAGCCACGAGCACGGCCGCCACGGCGAGATGATTTAGCACAAGGGACAGCTTGGGGACGTGCTGGATGGCAGAAACTGTGCGGCATCACAGATGGCTTCAATTTGGGCTGTAACTTCCCCAAACAAGCCATTTCCCCCCTTTAAGCTTTTCCAATCCCACCCCTGGGAATCCTGCGGCAGAGCAAGAGAAGTCAATTAAAAGAGCTGCCAGCTCGGCTCCCGGACCGGGGCTGGCTTTGCAAACGAACCCTCAGCGGCCCACGCAGGGTCAGCCTTGCTGGCAGATGCCAACACCTAATATGGGAGGCTTAGCTTTAAATCCCAAGGAATTTTGCAGACTCGGGCTCCCAGACCAAGGTTTTTAAAACAACGGCTTCGGGGGAATTTCTGAACACCAGAAAAAGAGGCAAAAATTTACCAAACCCCTTCTCTCTAAATTATTTGGCACTTCGGAAGATTAAAGGTGCCACCGAAGCCGGCAGCCCCCAAGTTATCAGTCTCTAGGAGGAAATAGGAGCTCACAGGAGCTGTGCCATAGACGTTTGCAGAGCATCAGTGGTAATGGATTTCATCATTCTTTGCTGCGGATTGGAATAAAGCAGCCTTTCCACGTGGAATAAAGCAGCCTTTCCGTGCGGAAGGAGAGCCGATATTTCACGGGAAACGGGTATTTGCGAAACCATCAGGCAAACCAGCAGCAAACCCCTGGGCGAGGTGCTGCAAACCTCTGGAGGAGCATTGCCAGCCCGCAACGCTTTCGCAGGCGTTCAGAATGAACACCCCAGAGACGCCGAAGCGCTTGCAGGATCCCGACCCGCTCCTGGCCTTGATGCTTCCCACGCTCCGTCACACGGGAATTTCCGCCAACACATGCGTGGGCCCGAGTGTCTTTTCCCTGCCTCACAGCGATGATTTATCGCGGCGCGCGTCTCTTCTCATAGAGTTCATCCTGACTCTCGAGGCCGGAGCTACCCGCTGCCTGTCGAGGCGCACGCTCTCCCAGCGGGTCTCTGGCGAGGTGCAAGCAAACGGGAGGATTTCCCCACGCTTCCCAGGAAGGGCTGCACGCCTCCGCCGAAGCATCCCTCCCAGCCCCAGGACCACCCCAGCCCCGCGCCCGCCCCCAGCATCGCCGCTGCAGGCAGCTGCCTGCGCAAGGTGCCTTCCCCTCCTTCCCCTGCCTGCGCTCATTGAACAACGCACTGCAAACAAAAGCTAGCGCGGCGCGCTCTTTTTTATCTAATCGCGGCGGGGAGAATTATAGCTGCTCCGAAACAAATGTTTGTGCTTGCTCTGGATGGCTTTCGGGGGCCCTCGCAGCCAGCGACTGCGGAGGCGAGGCAGCGAGGTCGCTTATTTGGATAGAAGGCGACGTGTCCCTGGCCTGAAGGTGACCACGTGCCGACCCAGCTTCCCCACTCGACAGAATTAAACACACGAAGCCCCGTGTCTTACAGGGGGATCAATAAAACCGAGGTGCCGAGAAGCGACGCGTTCCCGCTCGCCGCCCGCGAGCCGGGCTCCAGCCGATGAAACCCTCAGCCCCTCGGTTCCCACTGACGCGTGAGCCCGCCGGGGTTTCATCCTCGCAGCTGACCGCGAAGCCCCCAGGGACGCATCCCGCGGTCACGGCCCGCAGCCAGACGTGCCAGGCTCAAGAAAGCGCCGGTGCCGGGAGGGCTCGGCTGGCGGAGAGGGCTCCGCACCGTCGCATCCCCGCGGGCATCTCCATCCCGGCGGACTGCCGAGGTAACTCGTCGGCAAACACTGGGAATCGGGGGCGGATAATAAGGAATTCCAACAAACTCCCCGCCAGAAGCAGCTGGTCGTTCATGTACCGCCACCCAGGGCTGTAAATGCCCTTGGCTGGTTTTCGCCCCGATCTGTGCCAGCCCAGCCTCTGCTAATGAGTAATTAGGAGATAATTAACATTTGTAGCATACAGTGGGAAACATCTGGGCCTGATAACGTACGAGGAGCCTTCGAGGGCGATTAATGGGGTCCGGAGGAAGGAGAGCTGCGGGTGGCTCGGCGGAGCATCGTGCTGGGCTGGGGACTGGAGGGGACGGGCTGGGACAGCCCGGGGGGAGCTCCGGGGATGGCGATGGGGATGGGGACGCCTCTTCCCACCCTCCTCCCGAGCGAGGGTGGGAAAGCAGCATCGTCCCCCCGGGAAGAGGGATTCTCAGTGGGGAGCCGATCACTCAGAAGCGACGTGGACTCGGAGGAAAAACAGAGGACATTTGGTGGAGCTGGAATTTATTTCGTATGACTCCTCCTTAATTAAGTACTTCATTTGCATAACCTTGTGCAGTTACTCACCTCTGTCATCATGAAATTCAGCCATGTGCAAACAGTTAGCAAAAATAACACACATAACTCAAACTTATGTTTGTTGTAAAAATGGTTTTACACGATGCGGTTAAACGGGCCTGACGTACAGCCCAGAACCGTCTTTCCTTCCCCTTTAAGCGAGGAATAAATCTCCGCATTGATTTCCGGGGAAATGATTTTAGATTTTGCTCGGCTCCCTCGGCTCCTCTTCGGCAGATTTCCCTTTCCGATTGCTCCGCTGCGAAGCTCGGCGGGAGCCATTGGGCTCCCCACAACCACTCACACAGTTCTTTTTCCCTGTAAATTAGCAACAGGCCAAGCCGAGGGCTCCTTAAGGCCTAGTGCAACCTAATTAAACCTTTCCCTTGCTCTTAAAGGTTACCTGTGTTCAGGTCGCTCCAGCCTTTTACCTAGCAGCACGTGTCTCGATTAACGAAGAGGCCAAAAACACGTACGTGCGCATACAGGTACATCTTTTTAGGGCTGCTCTGACCTTCTGCAGCTTCCCGCCGTCCTCCCCGTGGGACACCAGGAGAAATATCCCCGGTGACACTCGGCGGCCGCTCGCGAGTGGCCTGCGAGCAAGCAGCGCCGCGCCACGCCGGCTCGTCGGCTTGCGGGCGGACGGTGCAGCCGGGAGGGTTTAGCGCTGCGGGGTGCTTGGCAAACCCAGCTGACATTTCCCAGCGTGACGTTAATAAAGGTGGGCTGGAGCGACGAAGGCAGCTCCGGAGGCGCCGGGGGAGAAGCCGGAGCATCCCTGAGGAGGGGCACTCCGAGGTCCGTCGGATCCTGCCCTGCTTTTTTCTTCTCTCGCCCGCGACGGAGCGATGCTTACAACCGCGGCGGCGGCAGCCTGGCCCACGGCTGCAGCGTGTGGCTCGGCGCGTGCCCCTGCGCCCGCCCCGCCGGTCCCCGGGCTCCCTGCCACCCACCAGCGTGCGGGCGAGTGGCCTTGCTCCAGCCTGGCATGTCTAGGGCACCCATGGCCACGGCGGCTTGAGCGGCGGCTGCCGAAGGACTCGCCGTCTCGCAGACCGATGCTGCGGCCGAGCCCTCCCGCAGCCTTAGAAGGGCCCGGCGTGGGGAAAAGCATCATCCCCGGCAGAAGCTTTTCACCGATATCGGAAGGTTGCAGAGGCGTTTGCAAAGTTTTAACTTGTGAAGCATGAAGAGGTCCGGTTTGCTGGCCTCTCCGCCACCCCCGAGCGGCTGCAGCATCGCTGCTGAGCCCGCAGGTCGGGGGGTTATTTCCAGGCAGCCAAACGCCAGCCGCCGGCCGTCCCCGGGACAGCTCACCCTCGGATGTACTCACCACGGAAAGTTTGTTTGACCGTGCTCTGAGAGGCTCCGGTAAGTGGCCGTGTTCGCCAGGAACACGCACGCCTGTTTCTTACGGCGGACGAAGAACAATTCAAAGCGTCTATAAATACCTGGGAAGGTAAATGCATTAACCTTATCTTGATCCCAGCGTGTAATTACATAAAGCCTGGCTCCCAAGTAAATTAGTACATTAATAACAATTTTGTTCCTGTAATTACTATTATTTCGTAGACCTCGCAGCTACTTGCTAATTCAGCCGCACGTGCGAGGGCATTTCCACCGCCGAGCCCGCCGCCGGCGCCTGCGATGGCCCAGCCTTGGCCAAACAGCTCTGTGCCACGCTCAGGAAACCTATTTTCAGACTACAAAGACTATTCATAGTTTAAATAAAGACACCACGAACAAATCAACCTGATTCTCGTCCAGTGAAAGGCCCACCTGAAGAGAAGCTCCCCGGAGAGCCGGGCGGGATCAGCTCCGATGCACAAAGAATAACCAAAACCGAAAGCCTGCTCCAGGCGCACGTGTGCGAAGGAGCTGCACGGCGTGGGAGGCACCGGTGTGGAGCGAGGCGCCGAGAAAGAGGCATCGGCACCGACAAGGAAACGTGCAGCTGGGGAAGGAGGTGATGTTTTTCACAAGGTGCAGACACCGGTCGCAAGGAGAGGTCCCGGCAACTCCTCGGGGACCGCCCAGGGAGAAACCCGCATTCATCGAGCTATTCCTAACCTCCCGCCCGCTCACATATGGCTCCCGGTGGCGGTGGGGATGGGCGCCGAGCCCAGCGCGTTGCAGGCAAAGCAGAGGAGCCGCGGCAGCGCCGGCACGCCAGGACCAAAGATGCCGGGTCTGCCAGCGGCAGCACGTGGCAAACGTGGCTGCGGAGCCACCGGATGCCCAGGGACCCCCGAGCCCCTGCCCCCGGGGCCATCCCCGGGAGGGTGCCTCTCCGTCGGCTCCGGAGGAGGAAGGAGCATCCGCTCGGATCTCCATGGAAACCCGCGCCGAGCGGCGGGGAAGGCTTTAATTGGAAGTGCTGATTTGGCCGAGACCCTGGGAGCAATCGGCAGGAGATGAGCTGCATTAAGAAGCAGCAGGGGTGGGAAGCTTCTCCGAAAATGGGTGCCAAAAGGGTATGCGATACCATTAGGCTTGAAAACCTGCTTCCGAAAGGCAGGGAGCCGAGCTGGGCGAGCCCGTCGCGGCAAAGGATTTATCTAATTCATTTGGCCCCTTTTTTCTGTGCGCAAATTACCCATGAAAAGACTTGATTATTTTTTTTCTTTCTGAATTTGCCTATTAATTTGAAGTGAGGGAGCAGATGGTCTGCACAGGCAGAGCTCAGAGCATCCTCCGGCATGCACTGCGGGCGAAGGCGGACCCCGCCGCCGTCCCCCACGCTGCGGGGACCGCAGGCACCGGTCCGCCGGCCCAGCGAAACACCCCAAGTTTGCAAAACCTGCTCTCGAGAAATACGCAGGCCCGTGGTTTTGGGACAGGTATTCCCAGGGCCAAAATGCCAGCGCTGTTAATCCTGGAATTATCCCTCAGCACCAGATGTAAAAGCCTCCGTCCCAAGGGGAGTCTAAACCCACGCTGAAGGCAGAGGACGGCTTTTATGATCAATTCTCTCTTACGGACTTTCTCCAGCAAAGCGGGTGTAATGGCAGGGCACGGCTGTTCCCGAAACCCCAGGTGACACCCGCGTCAGACGCCAAGAGGTGACTCACCAGGAATTTTAAGAGATTGCCAGCCATAAAAGCAAAGCCCAGCCCACCCGATGCACGGTGGATAACCACATGTGCCATAACTCCGGGTAGGAAGGGCAGCCCCTGTCCCTCCAGCTGCCCTGGCAGCCCCGCGGCAGGTTTTCTCCCGGGCTGGCACGGTTGGAGATGCCGGTAACAGTCCCCAGGTGATTTGGTTTTCCACAGACTTGCAGGTCTGGCCTTTCTCTAGAAAGGACACACCTTTCTTTAGGCAGAAAATACGAAGCGTGGAAGTGTAAGACGCTCCAGCATACATGGAGCCGCACCGTAAAGCTAGCAGAGACCTGGCCCAGCCCTCTGGCGTCTCCCGTTCCCGTCTCCCGCTCCATCCGTACTTTGGAGATGAACAGAAGGCCGCAGCCTCCGAGGCTTTTATTCCAGGACTTTTCATTTAATTTAATTACGGAAGTATGTCTCCCCCCGAGATAGGACCCGCGTGACATTTGCTAAGCCGTACCTCCTGGTACTCTTTCCTCGTGCAGCAGCTACCGGCTGAAGGGGTTTACAGACGGTAATAAACGGGTCTTACTGCAGGCGGCAAACCCACCATCCCCGGCGAGGAGTCTTGGGGCAGCTCCGTCGAGCGTCCCACGGATGAGCGAGGAGGGTGGCAAGGCGGAGGAAAGCAGGGCGCGAATCAAATGTTAACCTGGGCTGGGCAGTGACAAGTGGCTGTCAGCGCTCGGCTCGTCACGTCCCGAAAACCAAGGGCTCTCTAAGCGCGAATTCGGGGGGCGCGCTCTGCCGTACCCGCTTCGGAGACTGCCACGATGAGCTCCCGCCGATGAGCCAAGTGATCCGGCATCGCTCCCGCGAGCGCCTTGTCGCCGGGAGCTGCGCCTCGCCAGAGGTGCCTTCGTTGCCTACGGCACCCACACGGTATTTAAAAACCTTAACAGTATTTGGAAATAACAGGTAAACACTTGATTCCATTGACCTTCGCTAAGGCGGACGCTGCTTCCCACCTCGGTACAACGATTCAATCGGTAAACAATCACAAAGCCTCGATTTTTCATCAGATGTCAAGCCTGGGACAGAAAGAAGGGAAATGATTTAAAAGCAACCGGCAGTTTATAAATGCTATGAATTTCTCACTAGGTAGCTGCGAATTATTATTAAAAACTAATCTGCGTTTCAGCGTTGCTCTCCCTGCACAGCGCAGTCCGTGGTTGAGAGGCCCCGTCTCCTTCACCCGACGGCTGCAGAAAGTGCCCTCAAAGACCCAAAAAACCCTTTGAGCGTCGCAAAGTCGGAAGCCCCGCTCGACTTCGAACCCGGGCGGGGAGGCGAGCTCCGCAGGGAAGCAGCCGACCTCTCTCACGGCGGATTTGTGAGCATCAGCATCATTGCCAGCCGAGCATCCCCTCGCCGCGGGTCCGGCTGCTGCAGCCCGGGTGCCTCCCTCCAGGCAAAGGCCACCAGCTGCGCTACTTCACCTCGGAGCCCGAAGGGACGGCTCCCGTCACCCTCTTCCCAACAGGACCGGAGTGGGTAGCGAGGACGCCTTTGGCAAACGCCCTTCACGTCTCATCCATCCCGGCTGAATAGGAGTGCGGCAGGCGCAGCTCGGAGGCTTTTCATCTCTTCTGCCAGCCCTCCCGTCTGCCGGAGACGCTAATAAAATGCATTTCCTACGGCCATTGTTTCACTTATGGAACCTTCAGCCTGGTTTTGATTGAGTGCACTTAATATAGTTGCTCTTGTTGTAGAAAGGATTTTGAGCCTGGTATTTGACAGCCTTGATCTTAAAGAAATCCATTAAGAGCAGCTTTATCTCCGGGTTTTGTAACCGTTAAATCGGTTTTTTATCAAGTCGGCGGTGCGCTCTCAGGAAGACGCGTGGGAGAAACGGGGGATACACCTCCCCAATGCCACTGCTGGCACTGCTGCGCTGTATTCGGGCTACACGTTAATCACCAAAAGGGGATTTTTCTCTGCGGAAGAACGTCTTGCACCTCGCTTTGGAGAAGTACAGGGCCTGAACTTCCATAGGACAAGAGAGAACTGTCATTGGCCTAACAAATATTCCTTAGCGTTTTCCCAGGCACCCATTGGTCCCGGTACCAGCAGCCACAGGGACTACAGGTTCACGTCCTGTTGGAAAAACCTTTTCTTCCTTCTTAGACAGGAAAATTAATGACCTTGAAGATAAAGCTTTTAAAAGAAAGCTTCTTCTAAAAGACAAAGTGCCGGGACCCTTCCTGGGGTGAGGTGGAGCCGGGCACGGCCCGGGCTGCGCCGTGGGAAAGCCGGGATGCTGTCTCCGCGCCTCAGCCAACAGATCGTAGTTTTCCAGATTTTCCTCTGGCAAGCCATCCCAAGGAAAGGGGAAGGCAGAGCCCGGGCTCGGCTTGCCCGACCCTGCCCATGAGCCCCGAGGAGCCCGCGCCGCCCCGGGAGGAGCCCACCGCCCAGCTCCACGATGCGCTGTCACCTCTGGAGCAATTTGCTTGTCTCAAAGCTAATATATAATTACGACCGGCAACTATTTCTTCGCCGTGAAGCCCAACGGCTCTCTGGAGTAAACTTCTACAGGTTTTCTGAAACGCTTTCTCTAATAAGGAGCGAAGCGTTTCAAGTTGCGCTGAGGGAAAAGCCGCGAGCGCTCGCCAGCAGCTCCGGCGCGCAGCCGCTCGGCGCGGGAGCAGGAGCAGGAGCCGGAGCAGGCGGGGATGAAAAGGTCGCTTGTCCCACTAACGGCATGAGAACATCGAGATGATCCTTGGGAACGCCTTCTCCTCGCTTTCCGGCACGTTTTCGCTCTCCCCTTGCAGTCAGAGGCACTGTCCCCGAGGAGGGCGATGGGGAGAGCCGGCAGCCCAGGGGATGCTCTGCTTTCGCCCGAGCCGCGGAGCCGGCGGGGTCCAGGGCCGGGGGCTCCTCTGCCTGTACTGGTGCTGGTGAAGAGCTTCTCCTCCGAGGGCAGCCGGGGTCACGGGGCCCAGGAGGGTGTTTAGCTTCCCTCGGGTGAAAGGTACTGTTAAATGAAGAGAGGAAGAGATGTGCGGCGCTTGGAACCTGAGAGAGCACGTACTGAGGCCGCAGCCAGAGAGGGTTTGTGCAACCTCCTTCAAGGTGGCTTGAGAAAAAGCCAAAAAGTTGCCGCATCTGCATGTAACGTGTATATATATCTCTCTGATGCCTTGCATCGCACGCGTCGAAGTGAGCAGAGCAGTACTCTGAAAGGTAGAAAAGTTACGCGGGGCAGACGACCCAGCGCACGGCTCCCGCACAGCCACCAGCAGCCCGGCCGTGGCCGCAGCAGCGCCCGCGGTGTGCCGCATCCCGCGGCCGCTCGAGCCCGCTGCCCGAGCGCTGCCCGCCTCGGCGGCGGCACGCAGCCGGCAGCTTGAGTTACCGTGTGCCTGCCAAAGACAAAAACTAATAAATTCATCTCAGGTGAATTAAAGTGTTTCATTCAGATTTTGACCTTTCAAAAGAGAATGAATAATGCATTTCAAAATAAAAACTCATTTCAGACTTGAGAATCAAAACAATTCCAGCTGGAAATGCCAGGGCGACGCATTACAACACCGAAGTTTGCGGATTCCTTCGGTGGAAAGACTCCCGGGAGCAGCCCCTTGCCCTAAGGAGAGCAGATTCGCCCCGCCAGCCCCGGCGTTGCGGAGCTGTCGGCAGCTCTCGGCGGGGACGTGGCTCGGAGGGCGTCCGGGCTCCGAGGGGCTGCGCCTGCGCAATCACGGCACCGCGCCAAGGGAAAAGAAATTAAAAACAATTTTAAAAATATTTTTTTGAGGCTTGTTCTCGCAGATTCCCCTTGGCATTAAAGTCAGCCCACTGCTGCCTTAAATCTCGCTGCCAGCAGCCGCCCCGCAGGCAGCTGCCCTGGACCGCTGGGTTTTCTCTGCCCTCCTCCTCCTCCAGCCCCACCGGGCTCCTCGGGGAATTCCCGGGAGTTTTTACGGAGCCGACGGAGCGGTGGCTTTCCCCGGTGTTGCTGTTGCAAGGCACAGCGTCGGCCTGCCGGTTACCCCGGGCTCCGGCAGCACCGCCAGCCGCGCTCGGCACCCGGAGCAGAGACCGTACACCAATAAATTCATAGTGTAACCGTCCCTCCATGTGTCGTTGGTTAATTGATAATGAAATTATGTTCCGGGATATAATTGCCCGGCGGAGCGCCAGGATTGTCCCCCGCCGCGGGAAGAGAAGGCGCCCTGCCGCTCGGCCAACGCCAGCCAAAAGGCGATGCGCGGCTCCGTCACCGGGACGTCGTGTCTGCCGCGAGAAGGTGCCACGCCGCGCCGGGGGGGACGACGCCGGGGCACCTTCCCGGCCCCCTCCCACCACGCAGGGCGACGGCAGCCGCCCTCCGCCGCGGCCAAGCCCCGGCGGCAGGTCGCAGAAGCATTTGCCTGGTGCTGCGGTGCCACTTTCAAACGCGTCTATCAGCTTTCAATTTGGCAGAGACTCCAAATACTCATTTCAGCTAATAAAGACACCCGGTAATGTGGTATTACAAGGCTGGCAAGCTCCCAGCAAATATTATGGTGAGCCTTTGTTTAATTAGAGGTTTCTCAGGCAATCGCAATTTCATCCTCATAATGGGAAAAACAAGCTGGCTTTAAAAGTTTGGGCTAGAGGCGTACCCTGCTGAAGGCCGGGCACCTCGGGAGCCTGCTTCCGAAAGGGCATTTTGCTGGCGCAGGAGCTTTCGCACCCAACTCCCTTTTTTCTTTCTCTTTTTTTAACTTATTTTCTCTTTTCTAGTTGCCCTTTTTTAGCAGCCCCTCCCCACCCTGGGCATGGGTAGGGCTGGCCGGGCGTACGGCCGGGACCTGGAGGCAGATTTACCCGCTCTTCTTCTTCTTCCTCTGCTGCTGTTCTTGCAATGCTTCCCGCCCGCCCCTCGCCTCGGAAAATCTGGCATAAGCTCCAGTGCCAAGGGCTGGGGACCCGGCGGTGCCGGCATTGGCGAGCCAGCGCAGCTCCCGCGGGAAAGCAGCACGGGCAGCCGTGCACAAGCGTCAGGCAGAGCTTTCTGCCTGCTCCTGCCTCCCCCGGGTTCCGAACACAGCCCCGGAAAGGTTGTTTGTTCTGAGGATCAGTAAAGTTCAGTCGCCGCAGCGGCGCACCGACGACCACTCCTGTCTGGGTGAGGAAGTGAATTTTGATGGGTTTTCCATCCACCCCGCTCAGGATGGGAAACGCCAGCGCTGGCTGGCAAAGCTCACGGAGAGCAAGCGGCCCACGGAGGCAGCGGGAGCAGGAGCCGAGCGGGAGCCATCCCGGCGCAGCCGCCCCGGCCGCCTCCCCGCAGCGCATCCGCAGCCGGGGAGGGCGGAGAAGCAGCGCGGCGGCACGCGTGCCGGCATCCCTCAAGGTTTCCAGCATCATTAAAGAGCCGCCGCGGAGCGTTTGATCTCCCGTCCTCAGGAAATGCCGCATGGCAGCCCCTCGCCAGGTCCCTCCGAGGATCTGTCCCTGGCGGGCTGCGCTGCCTCGGAAACCCAGCCAGATCCACCGGCATCGGCGCCCATCCGCTGCCCCGGAGCCCGCAGAGGCGAGAGGCAGATTTAAGAGACTTGAGGCTGCCCGGCTGAGAGCGTCGGCGAGGCGAAGGCAGCGATGCTCAGGTCCCCGGACAGTCCCGCCTGCTCCGAGAGGGCAGAGCGGTCCCAAGAGTTATGGAAACCACGGAAAGCGCTTCCCAATCTTTTCTTCCCCGTGCGCTTCGGTGATGAAATGCGAGCCGAGATTTTTAGCCTGAATTAATTATATCATTACTGGAATCCAATTTTCTTCCTGACATGAATGAAATGGGCAGAGAACAACAAGCTGCATGCTAGGCAAGCGGTGCTACGAGTTTCTTGTCATTAGCGGGGACGACTTCATTAACAAGCGTGAACCCAAGCAGCGGCTCCGTCCCAGCCCCTGCCTGGCAGAGCCGGGCGGCAGACGCTGCTCCCGCGCTTGCCCCGCTGCTCGAGCGGCAGGAGCTGCGGCGTTTCCAAGGGCCGCGGGTTGAACGCCAAGCAGCGCCGTGCACGGCCGCAGCCCCGTTTCTGCCGGGCTCGGCAGCGCTCGCCGCACGCCTCGCACCTCTGCGGAGGCTCTTTGCTCTCCAGCGGGACGGGGTCTCACCCCCCCGAACCCCCGGGGCTGCCCCTCTGCGGCCCCCGCCGCGCCGCACCGCGCCGACAAACCCGCTCGGATCGACCGCCGTGGTTTGCTTACGTTGAAAGAAAGGAAATTGTTTAATTAAAGCTAACGTAGTGAAAACAACCTAACAGGCGCCAGCAGGGCAGATGAATGCCCCGCGAAGATTTATGGGACTGTCTGTGCCGTAGGAAAGGTTTTCCGGGCTGGAGAAGGCAGCGTGGCCCCGATTCGTGCCCACCCGAAGGAGCTGGGACACAAGACACCTCCATTTCCTAATGGAAAAGTCTTTTTCACCTCTTCTTAACGGCCTCACCAGTTCTGCAGATTTCGGGTCAAAGCCGTGGCACTGCCGTGCGCTTTGGGGGAGCAGGCAGCACCCTGCCCGCACAGCTGCTGCCCGCCGGGCGCACCTTAGGTGCTCGAGTCCCCGTGCCGGCGTCCCCTGCCCGCCGGCACATCAGTTACCGGCGGCTGTGAACGCCTGGCGCTCGAGCTGCCTCCTCTGCCGCGGCCGAGGGTACAGCACCAGCTCATTCATAAGCCTCAAGAAATATCGTTGTATGAAAACGTAATGAAAATTATTCAGCTAATCTACTTTAATAACCCAGCTTCGGGGCCTCTCCATGCTGCAGACAGTGTAATCATTTTTAAAATATTAGCTGTCATTTCCGATCAGTCCTAGGGAGGCAGAGGAACTCGGCACGCCACTTCATCGGGGCTACTGATTCACCAGCCTCCGACCTGTGCAGAGAAGCGACGCGGCGCTCGCGGGGATACAAGGCTCCTGGCTGCCCGCCGGGGCTCTGCCCACCGCCCGGCCGTGGCGGCACAGGGGCACGGTGAGGGGCAGGGCCCCTCCCCACCTTTGCTGGCCGCGGCTCCCTTGTTTCTCGCCTCTCTGGGATTTTCCCCCCTCCACACAGTGAGCCTAGTGCATCCCGGCGGGAGCAGCCAGCCATAGCTGTGCTGCAAACCGGGGAGGAACGGCGGGAGCCTTTCAGGACCCGACAAGCAAGATGACAAGGCGCTGGGACGGGGCCGTCAGCCCACACCTTATTTTCCCGTCGTTCCCCTCCGCGGTCCCTGCCCCGACCCGGACCCCCAGGATGCTCCAGGGAACTGGGGGAGAGACAGGGGACCCCCAGGGCTCCCCGCCGCGGGAGTGATGGCACCGCAGCCGCGGGCAGGGCGAGCCCAGCGCTCGTCACCGCAGGACGGGGACCCCGAGAGTTTCCTCCTCCCACAGCAGAAAACGCCGCCACACTCTGCCAGTTTTGCGCAGCAAGTTTAATTGATCAAGGATGAGTAAAAAGCATCGAAAATCCCAGAAAACTGCTTCAGTGTGTACAAAACTCACTGTAGAATATAAAATATTTTAAAAATATACCACAGAATCAGATCTGCAAACTTTTTAAGTTAAAAATCATTGCCTAAAATATGGTAACGCTTAAGAAAGATAAAGACATCCTGCAGTCGCGGTAACAAACACATTCGCTCTCCCCAATTTGTGCAGCTGAAGCCACGTGGCACTGCTGGTGCTCATGGCAATGCCCAGGAACCCCAGGAGACGGCAAGACCTCCTGGCTTGGTGAGGTGACTCCAAGGGGACTGGGCTCACAACCCCCTCCGTCGGAAGGACATGGGCGTCCCCGAGATGGCGCTGCGGAGGCGCCGGGGCGGCCGGCGCAGAGACCGGCCGCTTTGCCGCGGCGGGCGGGCAGCCTCAGTGGTAGAGGACCTTCACGCAGAAGGTTTCCTCGTTCTTGTCCTCGTGGTCGTTGATGTGAATCAGGATCTCCTCCTCGCCCGCGGCCTGGCTCGGGGCGAAGCGCAAGCCGATGGTGTACACCTCCCCGCCGGCGACCTGCGGGAGAACGGGCGGGAGGAGAGGCGGCAGGAGCCGGCAAGGAGCCCTCGACCGATGCCCGCCCTTCCCCGGCTAGCGCGGCATGGTGTGGTCCGGCTGGATGAGGGTGGGGGTCCGGCAAGGGGGGACGGGCAGCAGGAGGACGTACCTCGAAGGAGTCCTCCTTGAACTGCAGGAGGTCGGGCCGGTTGGTGCGCAAGAAGTAGAGCCTGGGCGAGGGGTAGGGGTTGGTGTAGGTGATGCGCTTGTTGCAGCCTCTCCCGCCTCCCGCCGGGAGCGAGATCTCGAACGCCTGCGGGGCGAGCGCAAGCCGTGGCAGAGGCGGCACAGCCCGCGGGGCGGGCAGAGGGAACGGCGGGCGCTCCCCCAAAACCGACTCCGGGGAACTGCCTCCCGCGCCGAGGCACGGCAGTGGGGGGGCGTTCCGGGGGCACGCTGCCTTACGTCCCCCTCCTTCTACGCTTACATTCGCTCTCTGCTAGCAGGTATCGAGAAACCACCTTTAAGCACAAGCACCCTCCTCGCGCTGCCGCTGGCACCGGCGTGGTCGCCGAAGTAATTACGAGCCGGAACGACAAAGGGCCAGGGGAGCAGCTGGGACCGGGCGGCTCGTTCTCCGGCTCATTAACGGCCCTCCGCCGGGAAGAGCCGTGGTGCTCGCTCGGATAACGCCTGGCCGCACCGGAGGAGGGCTGGCACTTGGCAGGACCCTGGGGCATCGGTTTAAACGCCGATCTGAACTTCCCCCGGTACCGAGGGTTTCGGGAAAACGTTTTAAAAAAGGAACACATTAGCCAGGAAATCTAATTTTCTATCTTTGAGGCAAGGCCTCCGCCAGCACACTGCTAACAGAAAGCAGCGTGCCGTAGCTTTAATTTCACAACGGCGGATGCTTCGGAGTTGACGCTCCTCAGCATGGGACTGCCTTCAGAACGGCCTGCAAGAAGCTTTACCGTGGTCTCCAGTGAGACTATTCGAGCACCTGAGGGCTAAATGTGGGCTCAGGGCGGCAAGCACCAAAAAACCCGCAGATGTAGAGAGAGGAAGAAGCAGGAGACGGCCCCGGGTTACCGGCCGGCCCACAACCGCCGGTCTGGCGACCGTCACCGCGTTTTTCCGGCGTGAGAGCCGCCGTACCTTGGAGATGAGGGGCTGCCTGCAGGACAGGCAGAGCAGCCAGGAGGACACCAGCTGCTGGGACTCCACGTCCACCAGGTTGAGGTAGATGAACCTGCTGCCAGCCCGCCGAGGCCTCACGCCGACGTACAGGTCCTGGATGCCGTTGGCGGGGAGGAGGAAGGCGCCGTCTGGATCCACCTGCGGAAACCAACACCGGGAGCTGCAGCCGCCTCCAGCTTGGACTATAAACTAGACCCCATCGCTCTCAAAAACCTGCGCGCCTGTGCCACCGCGACTGAATCCCACCCATGCGAATACGCCGGGACTGGCTTCGTGTCAGGAAGGATAAGAGCCGCTCGGGGAGAGCCAGCTCCTCCCCAGCCCGGGGACAACCTCCCGGCGCAGGCTTTGCCCGGGAAGACTTTGGCTTTTGTTCACGGCACAGCGATGGAGTTTTTCTGCCTTGTAGTAGTCACATGCGCAATTACGGCTGAACGCATTCTAAAGAAATTGTCAGTCTTCAGACGGTCTCATTAACGCAGATAATTTGCCCTCCGGGCTTTTGTGGCCGATGATCCCCCACGCGACAGCCCTCGTCAAAAGAGAATTAGCACAAACACCTTAGGGCTGCCTTTCCCTTTCCGGAGGGGATTTCACCAGGCTGGTCCAGGCCAACCCCCCCGCTTGCCGCAGCCACGACGGACCGTGCCAAGCCCCCGGGGTTACCTCCAGCTCCTGGGGGTGGGAGGTGAACGCCCGCACCCTCCGCGGGGCCGGGGTGCCCCGCAGCAGCAGGGAGAGGCGGGCGAGCTGCCCGGCCGTGCAGCTGACGTCCAGGCGCTGCAGCGAGTGCAGGTAGAACTGCCAGATCTGGACGGGCGCCGCCAGCCAGGCGTCCCTGCGGCACAGACAGACGGCCGGGGCTCACCGACGGCTTCTTCTAAAGGAACCCGTTGCGGTCCCACCCATTCCTAAAGCATCATCTGATGCAGAGAGAGCCCGGCCGGCTCAGGAGGCATTAGTTTGCACGCCAGGGATGCTCTGGCCAGGGATTATTTAGGGGAAGAGAGAACGATGTAAAAACCCTACGCCACAAATGTTTTGGGAAGCCTCCTGCCAGGCTTTCCCGAGCCGGCCGGGCTCGGGAAGCCGCGAGCAAGGAAAGGGTGGCCCGAGCTCCCCTCCGGCCCTGCCCCATGCTCGGGGTTAGCCCTTCTCACTTTTCGGGGTCCTGCTACTTACGTATAAATAGCAACGAAGAACTTTTTGATCTGCGGGCTTGGTCCTCCGGCTACCTTTAAGAAGATGTCCTGCGGCTCCCCGGGCCCCTGCGTGCAGAAATCGGAGCGTCGTTCCAACAGTTAACCTCGAGATCAAACCAGCTAATGAGGGCTCCAGGGTTTCCCTCCCATTACCGGAGAAACCCGCCGCCGACCCACTTACGAAAGCAGATGCTTTCAGCATCTCGTTAAACTATGTTATTAAGTTATTATACAGCTTGGCTGAGCTCTTCCAGTATTTTTAATTACAAAAGAGGATACAAACGACTATCGCGTTCCAGGTCTGCATCCGTAATCAAATTTTGGCAAATTTTCCCCAAGTTTTCTAACAAGCCCTAATCCAATTACCATACTGACGTGTTTCTGCGACGGCAATTAGCAACTGCCCTTCGTCGCCATCTGCCCGTACGGGGCCCAAGTTTATTTTTCCCTGTCCTCTTTTTTTTACATTTCAAAATACTGTTGTTAAAACCAGTACAGTTTTATCCAGCGGCTGCGGATACCCCGAGCAGCGGGAAGGTCTATCCCACGCTGGAGAAAAGGCTGCTTTTCCCCAGCAGCTTAATCATCTGGTGTTTGCTCAAAAGAACAGGCGAGCACGGGCCGCTGCACGATGCGGTAAGGCGCAACGTTCGGCTTCGACCACGAAAACAACGCGGCTCCTTTTTAATCAGGAATAAAGGGCAATTCTGGCTCCGTTGCTGCCAGCGTTTCACTACCACGGGCTGATCAATGGGGATGCTCCGTGGGCGCGAGGCATTTCTCTGCCGACGAAAACAACCCGCGGCAGGAGGACACAAAGGAGAGACCCGATGCCGAAGCGTAACCGGTACCATGTTTTTGGTTTCGCAAATGACGTCAGGGTCGCTGCAGCGAACAAACATCTCGGGCTCCCCCCCCGGCATCCCCACCGGCGCGCCTGCGGAGGAGAGAGACCCAGGTGAAACCGTATTCGGCCTTTCCTCTGTTTGTGCTTGCCACCCTGCGCCCCACGCAGCCGCAGGCCAGAATCCCTTAGGCCGGGGCTACCGGCAAACTACACGGGCGCACTGGTGCAGGGAATTAAGTATAACGTTAATGCAGGCAGGCGGATGAAGAGCAAGCGAGGAGCCCAAGGCTGCGGAAGGGCGAGGAAGCAGAGACGAGCTCTCTGGATGCCACCCGCCCCTCCAGGAAGGCCCCTCTGAACCACGGGTGCTGACCGACGAGGAAGAGCCCGAGCCCCCGCCGGGCACGCCACGGGCTCACCGGGGAGGGTGTGCCAGGGGGGCAGCCGAATAGTCTTCTTCAGGAAGGTGAGCTCCGGGTGGTAGAAGCGGAAGGTCTGGTCCACCACGTGGGGCTGCGGCTCCACCTTCACCCGCAGGAGCGCGATGGGCTTCCCCCCGCTCACCTGGAAGGAGACCTGTCCCGGGGGGGGCAGGCCACCGGGAGAGGGACGGAGTTTTACGAGAGCGATGCTTCCCCTCCCGCGCAGCCCCTCGAGCGGCGTTCTCACCCGGCTCCCTCACCTCGATGTGCTTTGTCCGCCCGGCCCCGCTCTTCCCCAGGGAGCGGGCGGCCGCGTCGGCGCCCAGCCCTGCCGGCCCCTGCGGGGTGCGAGAGCGGGTCGCCTCGGGATGCAGCCCCGCTACGGCCACGCAGTGCTGCCCGTGGCGGTACCACCCCGCCCTGCGTAGCCGAGGGAAACGCTTCCCGCTGGGAACAGCTCAAAGCGGGGGCCTGCGCCTACCTGCGCCGCGACGACCGCGGGGTCTGCGGAGAAGGTCTGGTATTTGAAGGGGATGCGGACGGTCTCGTTGGGGCGCAGGTAGACCTGAGGCTTGAGGTCGTCGCGGAGGTGGAACATCTCCTCCTCCACCGGCGTAACGCTCTTGGTCAGCTCCTTGAAGTGGCGCCACTCCCTCGGGTCCAGTATGACACTGGGGGAGCGAGCGGCAGAGGTGCCGGTGAGGACCGGTCGGGAGCCGGTGCCACCGTGGCATCTCCCCACGCACACAGGGGAGACCCCGCTTCAGCCCCCCACCTGAGCTCAGGGTGGTCGACCTCGATGGTCACGGTGTGCTGGACGCCGTAGGGATTCTTCAGGGCGAACTCGAAGAACTCGGCCGTCCCCAGCACGGCGTGCACGGTGCGGGTGGCGGTGATGGCCTGGCTGAGCATCTGGGAGATGCTCTCGCCCTTGATGTGCTCCCGGTAGGCGTCGATGATCTGCAGGTCCCGCACGTGCCGGGCGCGCTGCTCCTGCCAGCCCTGCCGGGAGGGAGTGGACCATAAGCCCGGAGCCACCGTGACACCCCCGGCCCCCGGCGCCCCTCTCCTCACCGAGAGCTGGGGCGTCCTCCCGCCGTCAGCGTCCTCCTGCTGCCGCACCAGCGCCATGCGCCGCAGCTTGCGCCGGCGGGCGGCCGTGGCCTCGCCGGGGCAGCCGGGGGGCCCAGCCTCGCCTCCGGCCGGCGGCTGCGCAGCGCGGCCGCCAGCTCGCCGTCCACCTCCACCAGCCTCCGTGCCCGCGACACCCGCCTGCCTGTGGGGAGAGAGCTCCGTGGCACCGACGAGGGACACCCAATTAGCGCGGCCCCAGGGAGCGCCGGAGGGAGCAGCCACTCTGCAGCTGGGAGCACAGCACCAGTGCCGCAGCGGCAGAGACCCTGCCAAGCCAAACCCAGGCCCAGCCCGGCAGGACTCACCGCCGGCGGCGTTCAGGGAGAACCAGCTGCCGGCGCTGTCCGGCGTGGGCACGATGCGGGAGCGGGACGGCAGTGGGGATGGCGGCTGCCCCGGCGTCTCCTCGGACGGGTGGCCTGCCACAAGGAGAGACGGGGGTGAGCGGAAACCATCTGTTTTTCATCGTTATAAAATCTACTGCAAATTTTTATCTTCACTGCCGCTCTTTACAGACAATTTCAAAAAGCAGGAGCAAATATCTGGTTGCCAACGATGCTCTGCGAGCCCTACGGCGCTCCCTCCAGAGCCTCTTGCCGTTACCACCATACAGCCGTCCGCCCAGAGACAGAGCAGCATCAAAAGCACGGCGCCATCCCGAGCGACTGTTTTTAACAACAGTATTTTGAAATTCAAAAAAAGAGGACGGGGAGGGGGGGGAGCAATCAAAGGGCGGCTGTTGTCCTGGTGCAGCGTCTCTGCTTCCTCTCTCCCTCTTCTTTTGCGGGGTGTGAGTTAAACCGCTCCCTGGGTTGCGAATCTCAGATTCTCCTTCCCAGGAGCTTATCATCCCTTTGCAGGCAAAGTAGGGAAGCGACGATTTAAGATACCTTATAACGGAGCTAATCTTTCTTCTGAAGATAAGAGTTTAAAACCTGGAGTCACTGCACATTTATAGGACGGGGAATTAAACATATAAAATAAAAGCAGCCAGCAGGTTCTGGGAAGAAGAACGTTCTTACAAGCGTGCTTTTCATTCCGGTACAGCCCTGGGCATGCCGTGCATTTCTCCCGCAGCCCCATGCTGTTCGCTAGCACCTAACCGCGCGGCACTGTCCCCGCACCGCCGGCCTCCCCGCCACCTTGTGCCGGCATTTGCGGCCGAGCAGAGACTGCAAGCCTGACCAGGAGCCACACGCCTCTGCCTGCATCCCAGCGGCACCCGGAGTCCAGCGGCGGGTGCCGGGATGGGGGCTCTGACCGGCACCGGAGGTACCTGGCGAGGGACGCGTGCCACGCGGCACTGGTGCTGGCACCCAACCCTTTCGGCTGTGTGAGCAGCAAGCTCTTACCGACGTTGGCCAGGCAGAAGTGGAGGCGGCCCCTCACCGCCACACGGACGCCGAGGGGCCGCAGGGCGCCGTGCCGCAGCGCCTCCCGGCCCATCACCGTCGCGTCCGGCTCGTACTCGGTCGTGGCCACCTCCAGCTCGTGGTGGGTCCTGACGGCCGCCCGGCCCTGGCGCAGCAGGGGCTGGGGACAAGGCAAGGACGGGCGAGGGGTAAGGAGGTACCGGGGAGTCCGGTCTGGGGAGCTAAGGGGTCTGGGTAAGGATGTCTCCGGACGTCCTAGGCCTGGGGGGTTTAGCCCTAGAGTACTGCCGGAGTTCCAGGGAAGCGGAAGGAAGTTAACGTTTTGCCATCGCTTTCGAGGAGAAGATGACAAACCCCGCGATTAGGGGCTTGTCAGGCTGACATCGGGCTCGGTTACGCAGAGGGGCTGACGGCAACTCGATTACCAAAGGCGCGAGGGTAACGCGACAGCATCTCAACACGGGACCGAAGGAAAAGTCAGGCTCTTCCTTAACACTCCTGCACACTAAGGAGGGCGTCTCCTTCATTGTTAGCAGTCCCGAGGGCTTAAGAGGAAAAGGGGAAAGACTTTCAATTTAACCAATACCTCCAGTTTAACGGCAGCGGACCCAACAAGGAGCAGGGAGTCGCCATCCCAGACGTCAATCTGGAGGCTGTGCTCGGCCAGGTACCGCACAAACCAGCGCTGCTCCCCGGGCCGCAGGAAAGCGGGATCCACCATGTACTTCAGCTGCAAGCCCGGCGGTCCTGCAAGACACACGGCATCGTCGTGGAAATGGAACTTCCACCGGCACGTCACCCGGGACGGGGACACTCTTCCGCTCTGGAGAAGCCTGCCTGCTCGCGCACCCACTCTCCTCCACTTAACGAACCCGTTGGTCAATTAGTAAGGTCCGAGGTCCCCTGGGATCGGCACCCTCCCGCAGAAACACTCGGTCTGTACGGACCCCCCCTCTCATTTCCATTAACAGCTCCGCGGGGAGAAGGAGCTTCGTCAGCCGCAAGTGCTTGGTGTCTCTTGGGACCAGAACGTGATAAGACACAGAAAGAAACAAAAGAAAAGCATTCGGCTAGGAGGATCAGAGCCGCTCGCTCCAGGCGCTGCGCTCTCACGTGTCGCCTTTCTTTTCAAAGGCACTTAGCGCCTCGATGTGCAAATCGCGCCACCAACGCTTACCAGCGTTTTCCTGCAAACGTTGGACATTTTGAACGTTTTTCACGACGTGCCGCGCAAAATAGCGGAGGTTTGCTATTAAAGCAGACAGCGGCCCGTTCCTCAGCCCGCAGGCAAGCCCAAACCTGACTGACAGAAGAGGAGTGGCCGCACGAGGATGCTAAAACCGGAGCTTACCGGTGCCGAGGGTCCCGTCCTTGTTCACCCGGACAAGGAGCTGCGCCGGCACAGCCGGCCCAGCCGCCAGCCCCCCGTCTGTGCTGACCAGCTGCAGCCGCGGCGTGGTGACTGGCGGGAAACGGTAGAACTGGAAGGTGAGGAAGACGGTCCTCGGCCACGTTCCCTCCGCGCCGTCCCGGGCATCCCTCGAGGGGGAGAGAGAGAGAGGGGTTTGCGTTAGCTCATGGCACAGCGCTGCCTCCCCATCACGAGCTCCTCATGCGTTTGGCACGCACTGAGAGGCAGAAGAACAAGAGAAGACCAGCAGCATCACAAGTATTTGGACTTCTCCGAAGACAGCGGGCATATGGTTTGCCTTGGCTTTCCAAAAAGCTTCATAATTCCAGCTGTCTCCCACCATATGCTGTGACAGAGGAGCCCAGCAAAGGCAGCGTTTTACCTTCGCACAGCACACTGCCATCCGCGGAAAAAACACAAGGGGGGCCTTATCCAGCCAAAGCCACCCCTACGGGTGCCAACCTTCCCAACTCCACATGCATTTACGGAGAAAGCCTGCATTACCTAGCTTTTACATCACATTGTGGCTAACAGATACAATAAAAAAATCGGAATATGATTTAAGAGCGCCCGGAAAGGACAAGAGCATCGTCCGTAAAACCCTCCGGGGCTTCGCCTCCACGGCAGGCGCTGGAGGAAGCGGCACCTTTGCAAGGACTTCTCCTGCTCGAGCAGGGAAGCGGGTTGGGGGGGGATTTTGGGAAAGGACTCTCCCCCAGGAGGCCCCTGGGATCTGCCCGCAGAAGGCGCCACGAAGAGCTGCCACCCCACCTGCCAAAAGCCAGGAACTGCAGGATTATTTCGTTGCCTTGCAGAGGGTCGGCTTCCTCCAGCCGCGGGCTGAAACTCCCCGGGTCCGCCGGCTCCGAGATTTCCACCGGCTGCCCGTTGCGGTCCAGGATCTCCGGGAAGCCGGCGGCGTGCAGGCGAGCCAGGGAGGCACGGGAGAGCAGCGTGCGGGAACTGACGGAGAAACGGGGGTGAGCCGCGCGGAAGCGGCCGCGGGGGCCCCCGGCGGGCCGGGCGACGGGGGCGCAGGAGCCCGGGGAAGGGCGGCCGAGCATCACCTGCCCGCCTGCAGCCCCACGGCGGCGATGGGCACCTGCAGCGGGGCGAAGGGCAGCGCCCGCAGCTGGTCACCGGCGCAGGGCTCCGGGTCCGGTGAGCCGAGGTCGGCCTCCAGGTGAGTGATCCCTCCTTCCTGCCGAGAGCCGCGGCGGCGCGGTGTCGGGGACCGGTCCCTGCCCCGCGGCGGGGCCGACAGCTGGGACACCGATAGCTGGTGGGAGAGCGGCGAGCGTCAGCGCCCGCAGCCCTGCGCCGGGGGAGCAGCCCCCCGATGCAGCCCACCCTGCCGGAACCCCTCCTTGCTAAAGCAGCTCAGACGCCACGTGCTCCGGCATCGCCGCTCCGCCGAGAAGCGGCGCGGCTCGGCTGCCCGTGGGTTCGCACCTCTGCTTCCTATTTAGCTGCTGCGCTTTCCCTGGCAAGGGGAGGGATGAGAAAATGCAGCAGGAAGATCAAACCGCTTAACGCGGTCTTATGAAGCATTTCATTTCATCAAAAATATTTGTGTGCATTGATCCCTGCATCAAGATATTAAAAAGCATAAAGAGGGATCTCGGTATTCATAGCTCTCCTTAAATCCCGGTAGCTCCACAAGAAGAAACCGTGCGTCACTGTCAGCACGTACCGGGGATAACAGTACCCAGCAAATCTGGGCTGTCAAAACCCAGAACTGCCCTTACAAATACATCTGGGGTGTGAAAAGAGCTCAGGGAATCTTGCCCAGCACGTCAGAGGCAGGATCCGTTTTGCTGCCCTGGAGGAGGTGGATTTGAGCAGGACGCTCGGTGCCTCTTGGCCACAGCAGCTAGGAAAACCGGCAGAGGACGGGACCGGGAGCACGTCCTCAGCGCGTGGGTCGTCCCCCGGGAACGCCGCTGCCCGTCACCCGCGTCCGCGGCACTTACCCCCGGTCCCCGTGGGGAGGCCGCCATCCGCAGCGGGGCCGGCGGACCTGCGGAGAGGGACGGGAGAGATGCTGTAGCGGAGCCATCGCCCCCAGGCCCCGCCGCCGCGGCTGCACCCTCCACCAGCGAGCCCACTCCAACCTCCCGCCAGCCCTTCTACGTTCTGGGGGTGAAACCAGCTCAGCGAGGTGGCTTGCCATCTCTCAACCACTTATTTGACTTATTTTTCCAATAAGACTGTTGCCTGGGGGGGCAGGAACGTGGCACGTCTCCAGATCCATCCATTACTTTGCTGGGAATTAGGCTAACTCTGCCGCAAAAGGCAGCTCCTCCATCCCCAGACAGTGCCGCGGTTCCCTACGGCCATGCGGCGCTGCCTAAGTGGGATGCTTAATGAGACGTGAAAGTTTTAGGATACTTAAGGTTTTCGTCGCTCCTCTGTTATTTCTTGTCGCTCCCTTCATCTGTTCGCGCATTCATGCCCCGAAAACGCTACGAGCTTTATCGTGTTGCTGTTTGGCTGCTCGGCTCGCGCGCCAGCACAGCTGAGCTTGCCGTGCCGCTGAGCCGCGGGTCCTTCGGAGCAGACCAGGGACACAGATGTTCTATCTCTGCACCCGCGTGATGCCGAGACCTTATTTTGCTTTCGCCACCACATATATTGCAGCTATTTCACGCGGACTGCTGTGCAAAGGGAACCACCCTGTCTCCCTTACGCCTAAAATACCGTTTTCTTTTGGTGAGGACGGACAGATCCATCAGCACTGCCAGCAGCTGAGCTGACAGAAGATGCGCTCGGCCTCCCCTGGCCAAAAGGGCCAGACGGTGGCAATTTTTCCAACGGAGCTCTACAAGAAGTTCACCAAACACTCTTCAGCAGCTCAGGGTGCAGGCTGGCTCTCGCGCGGGGCCGCTCACCTCACGGCACGGCTCCGGGACCGCCGCCGCACTTGCCGAGCTCTCCCCAGTGCCACCAGCCCCCCGGAGACAGGGAAACGCCACGCAGCTCACCCCCTAAAATCGCCCTGCTGGGGCATCTCCCCTCGCCGGACACCATGCCCGTGGCTCCACCACGCTCCCCCCAAGCCGGAGCACGCCAGCCCAGTGCCGGGCTGGAAGCTAACCATCGGCGCACGCTCACTTCTCCCTTCACCGCGCTGCAACTCCCTCAAGGTCCTGGCCACCGCCAACTGAAAGGCGTCCAGGAAAACCTTTCCAGCAGCACCAGGAGGGTACCAGCAGCGATGCAGCCATGTCGCAGAGAGCCCAACCCAGCGCATCCCCAACGTCGCCAGACCCCTTCATTTCACCCGTGAAGCTTTCTGCTCTAAAGCCCCTTACACCAGCAAACCCGGCTCCTCGCCGGCAGAAAGCCAGGACTTGCCGCGGCAAAGCCGTGGTGCCACTGCCATCTCGTGGAAGGCACAGCAGTACCGGAGCCGGTGCGGGAACGGGCGTCCACCGCCCCGACCTGCGGGCTGGCAGCTACCGGCTCCCCAGAGGAGCTGGATCAGCTCGTACAATGTATTTAAACGCTGTCAGGTATCTGGAGAGTCGCACTGAGACCTGCGCAGGAACCGGAGCAGGAGCGACGCGGCAGAGGAAAGGGAAGTTTGTTTCCCATTGATCACAAAAGGGGGGATTAGACAGAAACAAGCCGGAGAGGATTTCCAGGAGCCCGGGCCATTGACTCAACTCCACACCCAAACCCAAGCCAACAGCAGTTTTCTTTCCGCCTCCAACGCACACAGCAGACGGGCGCCGAAACCCCAACCACCTGGCACCCCGGCACTAGAGATAGATGCATACGTGCACACACGCATACGCAGCCTGGTTTTCTCCGGCTGGGCACTGGCACAGCCCGTGCACGCCGATCGAACGCGTGCTGCTGTCACGCTCCCTGAGCGCCAGCGCAACGAGATTATTATTTTTAACTCAGCCTATAATTGACATCTCTCCTGTGCTCACGTCTGGAGGGATTCAGAGTCCAGAGAGACGAGCAGTGGCACTGGCAGAGAGCAACGCGCCGCTGGTGCAGCCGCTGTGCCCGTCCCACTGTTCTGGGTGGGGAGCACGGGAGCCCAAACGCCGTCAGAGCGACCCGAAATGGGAGCGGGCTGGTGCCGTGCTGGAAATCCCTGGGCTCAGGGCTCAGTGCCTCAGCGCTACTATCACAGGGGAATTTTGCAAGTTAAAAAGTGAGAGCTGAATTCAACTCGATGGGAACTTGGTTCACTCCGGTAATTCATAAAGTAGCTCACTGAAACTCAGTGAAGTCGTGTTTTTTCTCCTGAGCAGACACCGGTGCCACACTCTATATTTTAAATGTCAGCGATCTGGAAAACACTCACTCAGCGATGGCGTAGGAGGCTTCTCCGACTCGTCCCTGTCTTTACGTAGGATCTCCGCAGCAGTTACAAGATGTTCTTCCGAATCAGTGGAAACATGGAATTGGACAGTCCCAGACTCCACGTGCTTCCCCTGAAATTGGAAATGAAATACTTTTAGACGGCGTGCTACACGCAGCCTCCCCCGTACCTCTGAGAGACGATTCCCTTGCCCTGCAGCCGGAGAAACGGTGGTGCAAGCCGGAGGCAGAGCTAGCAAGGGGCTGTACTTTAATAAGCCGATCAAATACCTCTGTCCTTGAGGAGACAAACACAGACACCCGCCAACTCCACCCGCTGCCACCCAGCATAAGATTTTACCGAGCAAGTTCTGGAGATGCCATCTATCCATCCCTCCCTCCCTCCCCGTGGCAGAGAGCAACCCATGGAGCTTAGCACCACGGCCGTATTTTGGCCGCCCCCTCGTGACTCCTTCGGCCCGGCCCTAACCTCCTTTTGCTGACAAACACTTGGGAGCGAGGTCTTTGTCCTGTGCGTGCAGATCTCTCGGAATAAACCGGCTCGGGTCACGGTGGCCTCCAAGAAGCATCGCAGTAACTAGCTGCGTTGACCAGCCTACGCGGCAGCTCAGTCTGCACGTTCGCAGTAACTACGGTCAAGCAGGACCGGGCACCAAGCGCGCTATCTGTCAGCGTAGATGCTCGCTGGCAGGGGGTGGGGGGCTCTCACCCTCCTCTTCCCGTGCCTCTTCAGCCACTCACACATTTGCAAAGAGCTTCCCCATCACCCCGCACTTAAACAGGTTTTGGCAAAGAGCCTCTCTAACGGCAAGCCTGTCCAAGCACCGGCAGCGTCCCCGTGTAATTGCAGTGCAGAAGCAAGCCCTTACCCGGCGGGAGCTCCTGCCGCTCGGCGGGGTCTGGTAGACCAAGGTTTGGCAGGGGCCGCGGCGGGCGCCGCCGCGCAGGGGCAGGACCACCTCCGCCTCGCCGGTGCCCAGGACGGGGCTCCAGACGGCCCAGCGCACCGAGCGCATGTTGGCCGCCTCACCGCCGGGCAGGGCCTGGTGGGGGGGGGAGAGGGGTGAGCAGTGAGCGCCGGGCACCCCCCTGCCTCGCCGCCGGGATGGGAGAGCGGGTGCCGCCGGACAGACGCGGGCTCTGATCTCTCGCCGCGCCTTCCCGCGCCCGCCTCCGCAGAAACCGCTCCCCTTCAACCCGTTCTGGGGACGTTCCGCTTTCCAGCGCCTTATTTCTCTTTTTGCACCCATTTTTTCCCCCCCACCGACCGCACCTTTCCGCTCCCGTCCCTTTGCAGGCTCTGAGGAGCGCCAGGAACACTTCTCTGATGGAGGGGGACACGTCGGTCCCAGGGAGGGGACCCGGGATCACGAGACCTCTCGGTGAAAGAGCACCGAGACGGCTCGCAGGGTTTCGAGGTTTGCTTCTCTTCCCTCTGCCAGCAGCGCCGCAGGCAGAACCGGCGCCTTCCTACGCGATTTTACCTCCTCAAGGCTGACCGCAAACTCACGGCCACAGCGGCACACAGGTATGAATCCCGCTTTCTCCCTGTAAACCCCGTAGCACCCTTCCCCCTCGGGTTTTTCTGGCACGTACCCCATTTAGCCAGCCCATCGCTGACATTATTCCCCTTCCTGCAGGCTGCAGCTGCAGTACAGCAGGCGCCCGCGCTCCAGGTAATCGCACCTCATCCCTTCACCGAGTTACGCAAGGGACTACGCCTCTATATTGCAGATCGGCATAATATAATGCTGATATAATATAAAAGCGTGACATAATGCTTTTCAAAAATGACAGGGTTTTCATCCCTCGTATATATTTAGCACGGGTAGGCTGAGACAAAGACACCAGCACCCAGCCAAAGGGCTGCAACCCCCTCGCTCCAGCCGCTGCATTAAGGGATCTATGTTTGACCCCCCACATCTGACAGACGGGAAAGGCAACGTAAAGGCTTCCACTTACCCGGGGACGTCCGCAGCCTCCCCTTAAACCCACGGAGAGGCGCAGAAGCAAGCCGAGAGGTCTCTACCAGCGCCCGCAATCACCCCTGCAGCCTGCTAATTACGGCACGGAGGACAAGGCGATCAGCTCGGCAAGCGGCTTTGGGATTAAGCGCTCTGCCCAAGGGCTGCGCCGCGGGAACCGGCTCCGCCGCCGCCCCGGCCAGCGCTCCCGGCACCCAGCGCAGCCAAACAAATCGATCTGCATCTGGAGCCCCAAATCTGTGCGGGTCCTTGGGTTTCAGCTCTTTAAAGGAGTTGAACCCAACACGTAGTTTCCGACAGCAAGGCTCAGCTTCTCCTCCCCGCCGCAATACAAATCCCTCTGGCCTGGCACGCGTGTCCTGCTTTATGAATGCCCATTTTCCCCCCAGTTTTGCTCTGGACAGCTCTAACAAGAGAGGACGCTCACTGCATTTTCAATGACCGTCTTCACGGGACGATTAGGGCCTCCTAACGAACCCACGGCCACCGATTCAGCCACACTACGAGCTCTAATAGCAAAGGGTCTCTGGAGGGGAGGACCAAACCGCTCTCGCTAAGCCGGGTTTAACCTGCAGAAAGGTTAAACTGAAATACATGTAAATGATCGGTAAGTAGGCGTTAGCGAGTGTGGTCTCTGCTGTCAATACAGAGACTTCTCAGGGCTTTAGGGTCCGGAGAACATCAGGCTGAAGCTCCCAGAAAAAAACTCAGCATTCAGGGGCGAGAAAAAGAGAAAAAAAAAAAAGCACGGGAGGGGCTAATTTCTTTTCGGCATAAATGCTAAATTCTAAAGCAAAGCCTTTTTTAAATTAAAGAAGGCTGAAATATTCCAAATTAGCTTGCCAGAACACTGTGGGACTGCTGCAGGCTACATTTCTCCACATACATATGCACGGTGGAGAAACGTAACCACAGGTAATTAAAATGATTCCATAAGCCATTTGCAGGTTATTCTGCGCAGCGCTGCGGAAAGCACCCACACGCTTTGCGGGGCCGTTCGTCAGGCAGCGCGGCCGCCCGACGAGGAACCCCTGCGCCTCGGGGGTGCGGGGCGGCGGAACGGGGGGGACAGAGGACGGAGTTGCTCGGCGGGGCTCGCTCCCCCAGCGGCAGATCTCCGCTCTTTAATAAGCGACGGCGACGAGGTGCGTGCACACTCAGCCCTACCTTCCCGCCGGCTCTCCCCGAGCTGCAGAAGACGTACTCCAGCTGGAAGCAGATCCCGAACGCCGGGTGAGGGACCATTTCGTTCAGGTGGATGCGGCTCCTCAGGACCAGGGCTTGACCTGCACCCCTGCGCCGGGATGGAGATGCGGCTGTCGGCAGCGCCCGAGGCAGGAGGGAAGCGGCACCGGCAGTGGAGTGTCTCGCACTTACCCGGCTCCGGAGCTGGGCACCCCCGGGCAGCCGCCTCGTGCCACCTCCGCCTCTGGCACCAGCACGGCCACCTGCGGCGCTTGGATGAAGCGCAGGCCGTTGTGGACGCCGATGTGCAGCCGCCGCTCCCGAACCGCCATCCCGTCGCCATCCGGCATGGCGTTAGCCTGCGACAGGCGAATTTTCCAGCTCGGGCAGCGAGGCAGCACAGCATCCCTCCCTGCGCTGCCCACGGCCAGGAAAATTCAGGCAATCCCTCAGAAACTCAAAAAACGGGACCCACCCCCCCCAGCAGCTGATGGATATTAAAATCTTCCGTCTTTATGGCAGAGTTGGTGCAAATCTGGCAAATAAAGGACTCAGCCAGTGGTCGTTACCACGCACCGAGCGCTGCCGTTCCTAAAGAGACGTACTCAATGTGCACTGCATCCTATCTTTGCATTTTCCGTAGCAGAGCAAACCCACATTCTGCTTACTAGGGTCTGGATGTTCAAAACGAAGCCTACACAGAGCACGTGTGTGCTAATCCAGCCGTAAAGCAAGCAAAAGGCCTGCACAGCAAAAAAAAAAAAAAAAAAAAAAAAAAAAAAAAAAAAATCGGAGACTCCAAGCGAAACAAATACACGAGCGCCATTTATCTGAACCTTTCCACTCCACCCGTAAACGAAGTGCTGGCATTACTGCTCGTGCACCGGGCTTTCCCCCGCCGTAACTGCATCGGCAGTACCTGAAGTAAGCGATCGCCGTTCAGTAAGTCCAGCAGTTCTTCCTCAAATTCCTCCAAGGAAGGGTACAGCCGGACGGAGAGCCTCTCCAGATAGCAGGTGACCGGCTTCATCAGCCGGGGTTTCTGCAAGCAGTCACCTGAAAAGACAAGGTGGTGGCCACAGGTCACGCTGCGGCCGGGGGGGACGTCGCTGGGAACGCCGGGGCACCCACAGCCGGACCCGAGCCGAAAGCAGCACCAGGGAGAGGTCGTGGCCGTGCACAGGCTCCCTGGCCACGGGGCCACCGCCTTCATGCGGACGCGGGGTGTTTGCAGAGATGCACGATGAAACGTTCCTGCCTCCCCCAGCTTCCCCGGCACACACACGCCTTTACGCCCGGGAGAGACCCAGAAATACCCAACGCCTTCGGTGTCAATGGACATGATCTGTTTGCTTAATAAAGCCACCGCCACTGTAGCGCTGAGGTGCCCTGCGGCGCAAGAGGCTAGCTCTCTCCTCTTCTGCTTCCGAGCAGCGGTCTCAGCAGCACCGGCGACTCGGCTGCTTTGGAGACCTCGCTCAGCTTTAGCATTAACAGTTACAACCCCCCAAATGGTTAGCAGTAGGGTTTTCCAGGCAGCAAGCTGACGAATAATTCAGCTGCAGAATTCAGAGTGCTTTTTACCCTCGGAATCTTCAGACCACGTAATTTTAATTGCAGCAGCTCAGAACGGCAAGGCTCCTACCCACAGGGAAAGATCAACGAGGGCTGAGCGTGCAAAAGCTTGTCTCCCCGAACCTGCCAGACCCCCAGCGGTCCTGAGCCCCGCCACCGAGGAGGACGACTTTCAACAAGCTGCAAGGGCATCGCCTAAGACTCCGCTGAACGACTGCAATTAAACCAGCCGTCACTTATCCCTAGCAGCTTCCCAGGAGCGAAGCAATTAACGGAAGGAGAACAGACTGAAGCCATTTTGACACCTTTCAGGACAAGCTACGACTGCAAGGGCTGCAGCCCCGCTGGCCCGCGCAGGGGAGATGCTCTTGCCGAGGGGCAGCGCTGCAGAGAACCCATCGGTGCTCCCAGAAACCCCACGCCAGCGCCCTGCCTGCCCTGCCCGCAGCCTCCCCGGGGACCTGCCGCCTTCAGCAGGGGCGATGCAGGCAGCAGGGAAAGGGAAGGAGCCCTCACTCGCATCCCCGCGTGCCGGCAGCAAGCCGGGAACGGTCTGCAGCCCAGACATCAGAAGGTTTTCAGGAAGGAGGTGAAATATCGTCTCCAGAGGCTGGTGGGGCTTCAGGGCGTATTGCAGGTGGCTCTTCTCCATCACCGTCAGGTATTTGTTCTCTGAAGAAGAGAAAACATCCCAGAATGACCAAAAGCGGGGGAGACAGCTTCGCGGCGCCACTGTCAAAGAAATCGTTATCCACAAACGCACGTGTTGGGAGCGAAGCAAAGCCTGGGTTTGCCCGGCCAGGCTTTTCCCGGCTGGCAGTAAGGCACATCCGCTCGGCACTACCAGGGCACGGACCACGCATCGCACTGACCCGACGCACACGCCGATACTCATTTGGATAAGAGAGGCCGCCAAGAAAGGAGCGAGACGCAACGTCTTGCTGCTGCTTACTTTCCACGGGGTCCTGGAAGCGCGGGTGCAGTAAGGCGCGCGGCGTCCCGTGGTACAGCTTCAGCCTGAAAGCAAAGAGCACAGGTGCAGCGGTCAGTAACCCACCCTGAAGCACATCTTCATCTTCCACAATGCCTCTGCTCACCAGTAAGAAACCACCTTCCTACTCTGTACCCGCGGTAAAAACCCCATCCTCTAGGGAAAGGACAGGCATCGCTTACAAACCCATCGCTGCTTCCCCAGCAGTGCAGAATTCCAGGTTTCTAAACGCTGGCTTGGTTTCTGCAGCCCCAGGACCACCCTTTCTCACCCCTGCAAAGCAGCCGTGCACGTTGCCACCCCAATTCCCGGCGTGCCCCATCACGCGGCGGCGGGGGGACCTACGCTCTGTCCTCGGCGGCCGGCTCCGTCGCCTCCGACCCGCTGCCGAAGAGGGGGATGAGTCCAAAGCCGCAGGAGAGATGCCGAGAGCCCTCATCCCCTTTCCCGGCCGTCGCCACCACTTCCACGACGGCGGCGATGCCGGGGTGGTTCAATGAAGTATGGAAGTAAATGGTCTGGGACGGGAAAGGAGAGAGAAAGGGTATTTCGGAGCTGGCGGCGGCAGCTGCAGGCAGAGCAATACCTGTTGCATTTGGACAGCCAGCGGCGCAACCGGAACATCCATTAAAACTTCCAGACAGTGGCTCACAGCAAACGACCTCCGGCACCACTTGGAAATCTCAACCTCCTTAAATCTCAAACATCATTAAAAATTTATTTTTTTTTCCCCTTTTTCTTTTTTTTGTTGCTAACACCCGTTTTCCAGAGTAACTCGCAGGCTGCAGACCCTGTAAGAGCAGGGCTTCGATGCGTCCCTGACCTACGGCGTTACAGCAAGCCCCGCACTGGGAAAGCCAAAGGAGCTGGAAACCCTCCTGCCGCGGGGAGGGGAGATGGGGGGCCCGGAGCTGAGGGCAGGAGGGGACGGGACACAGGTCACCTCCCCGGGACAGGATTTAAAGCTAGGTTAATCTTTCTATTAAAAACTCATTACCGCAGTGTCCCAGGGAAAACATTCACTGTAATCACAGGGTGTCAGGGAGGGATAACGGAGAGAGACATTACCGCATCAACCCAGGGAAATAAATCGTTACTCTATTATCTTTTATTGCAAAACGCTGAAATAATGACCGCTGGCTGCAGACCGATGCCTCGCCTTGCAAAGACACAGAGCGCCCTTAAAGCGGGTCCCTGGTAAAACCAGGCTTGCTGTTCCCTCTGTGAACGCTAACAACGCTTTGCGACAGCTCGTTCCTCTCCCCTAAACCCTACAAGGACGACGCAGCGCCGGGGTCACCTCGACCCGCCACGCGTGCGGACCCTGTCCCCTGCCCACGCGCCTTCCTCCTCCGGCGAGGCCGGCAAGCTGGTGCTCGGAGAGGCCGCTCCACCCGGCATCTGGCGAGGTGCTTTCTCCGCAGCACTCCCCGCCATAGTTGTTCTCCATCCCCCTTCAAAATAGCAGGGGTCGGCCGGTAATGAAAACACTTGGGGAAGAAACGCACACGTCAACGCCCCTCAGATACGGCTACCGATTTAAATAAATGAAGGAGCGCGGCGCTAATCTGCGCTACGCTTCATCTGCAGCGCTTGGAGGAGGTGGAAACAGAAGTTATGGATTAGAAAACGTGACATCTCGGCTGTCGTCCCTGCTACGGGGCAGCGGGATCTCCCCAGTAAGGGTTTGCCGGTATCGGCAGCGGATGGAAGCATGGCTTTGGGCAAGCTTAGTTCCCAGGTAAGGCGAGAAAAGTGCTGTGCTGAGGGCGAGCGGCTGCTCCTTCCCTTCCTTCCCACTCATGAAGGAACACTGCTCTCTGCCGCCGGCCCTGAACACCGCAGGCGGCACACATCGGCACACCGCTGCTCCCACGCCGTCGCCCAGCCCCGGAGGTAACCCAAGACCCCAGTTTCCCCATTCCAATAAACCGTGCATAAAAGCTTAGTAAGCGGGCAGCGTCTGGGGTGCGCCCTGGGCAAAGGATCGGGAAGCGCCGGAAGGGAAAAGGGTTCGCTGCTGCTGTCTGCCTGCGTGCAGGAGAACGAATGGCCGCAGACAAGGCTCAGCGCCAGACAGACCGACCGACCACGGGCCAGAGCCCGCGCACGCTTAGGACTCGCTGCTTTAAAAGGCTCACGGCTACAGCGTGCTGACCCCGGGCTCCCAGCGCTCTCCGAGCTCCGCTTCCACCAGACTGACGGAGGAAACCAGCCCCAGAGGAGAGCGGCTCCTGGCTGAACTCGAGCAAAGACGGCTTTTCCCTTCGCGCATTAAAAACCTCCCTCCTCGGACTCGGCTCCTGCAGCTCCAGCAGCCTCCCCACGGGATCGCTGCCACCCCGGCTCCACTTCTCGCCGCCCCTTCCCGGGGGGGCTACCAGCGTTTTCCCAGAGCCGGCCGGCACGGCCGCCCCCCTGCCCGCCCGCAGCCCCCCCGGCACCCTACCTCGTTGAAAGCCGCCCTGGCCGGGCGCGGCGGGGCGGCGCGGGCAGCTCGCCGGCGGCTCCTCCACGTCCTCCCGAAGAAGTGGTGGTAAGTGGCGTCGAAAAGGGAGAGGCGCAGGTGGTACTCGGCTCCCTGCAAGGCACGACAGGACGGGAGGCACCGGCGTTCCGGCCCGCTCGGGGACACGCCAGCTCAGCGGCCCCCAAAGCTGCAGAAAACACGCTTCAGGAAGAGAGGACAAAGAATTCCCATTTTCTAACTGATGCCCAGATCAGGCACGCGGCTGCGTACAGCTTCGCACATTGCTGGAGAACCTGCCTGAAAGCCAGAGGTCGAACAAGCAAAGCAGAAGCGGGAAAACGGAACGCTGAGCATGTCATAAAGGGGTGGCAGACTTTTAGGGCGCTACCCGGAGATTTTAATCTAAAAATGCTTACCAAAATCAAAAAGTAACAAAAATTAAATTATTTTTAATTAAACGCTAACTCAGATTTGCAGGTAAAAACGCATGGGATTGAGACACAGCTCCGACTGGTGTTTCTAGGAGATTTACAGCGAGCTCCCCTCAAAACACGTAACCTCGTTTCGAAAGCCTCCACCTTTGCGAGCTCTGGCCCGCAAACACAGCGAATCCCGGCAGCACCGCGGAACGGCAGCAGGCAGAAGCCAAGGGCTCAGCAAGACAACACTGCTGGGCTCTCCTCTGCAGAGCCGGGTCCCCCCTACCTGGGCGAGGGCAGCCCCTTCCAGGTACTTCAGGACGCAGCGGAAAGCCGTGGAGCCCGGCCGGCGAGTCCGTCTCCGCCGGCAGTGCGGAGGAAGGGCGAGGTTCTGCAGAAACACCCTTTCCCACTCGCTCATCTTGCTCCCCCGAAGGTCGCCTCTCCCTCACGGCGTCGGCTACGGCGAGGGCTCGGCTGGAAAACGGAGACACGTCTCTCAGGGAAATGCACGCTCCGGCCACGTGCCGCGGAGGCCCGCACACGGACGACCCCGACGGGACACATCTCGAAGGGTTCCCAGGCCCTGCGGCACCCACGCAGCGAGGCGCCGGCCTTCCCGTGGGAGCGGGCGGCACCACGGGGCGTCCCACCGAGCCCAAAGGCACGGCCGGAGGGGCCACCGCAGGTCACCCGAGGGCAGGGTGAGCCACCCGTGCCGGTGGACCTCCGGCCCCGCCGGCCACCGCTCCTCCCGTACAACAAGAGCCGTACACATACGTGCATGTCTGCGTACAGAGGCCCATATATGTATGCACATGCCTGCATGGAGACCCATAGATACACGTGCACACAGACGTACAGAGACCCACGGACACGCATGCACACAGAGACACACGTGCATGCAGAGACCCACAGACACACGTGCAGGGAGACATACAGACCCACAGACACACGTACACACACGTACAGAGACCCACAGACACCCGTGCACGCAGACCCACGGACACCCACGCACCCGCGTGTACGGCACCACAGGCGCGCGGGGCCGGCCGCGGAGCGCGAGGCCAGGCGCACCTTCCCGCCCGCCCGTACCTCCCCGCCGGTGCGTGCCCGCGGCGCTGCGGGCGGGCAGGGACGGGCCGGGACGGGCCGCTGCCCACGCCAGGCCCGCCCGCCCCTGTACGCCCCCGGGGGTGTATGTGGGCGCGTGGGTCGTCCACGCCGCGAGGTATAAGCCGCGGGCCGGCACACGCCCACGCAGCCATACGTACACCTACACGCGGCTATAGGTGCCCGTGCGCGGCGCGGCCCGGCCCGGCCCCGCACCGCCCGCCGAATCGAACTCCCCCCCCCCGCGCACTCACCGCGCCCCGACGCCATCTTCTCGGGCCCGACCAACCTCGCGCCGGGCCGGGGGGGGTGAGGGGGGAACGGACGCGCCGCCGCCGCTCCCCACCCCACCGCCCGCGCTCCCGCGCCCCCCCCGCCTCGCCTCGCCGGCGGACAGAGGAGAGGAGAGGCGGCGGGACGATCCCGGAGCGACGCGGAGCGCGGCGGCAGCGGCGGAGGCCGTGTCGTTTCCCCCCCCCCCCCCGCCCCCCGCGCGGGTGGTCGCGCCCGGCTCGGCATCGGGTTACTAGGGCGATGGTGCCGCACCGCGGGGGGCGGTGCCTCGCCGCTGGGCCCGGCCGGCGCTGCAGCCAATGGGAGCGGGGCGGAGCCTCCCCCCCGCCCCCCCCGCGTCGTTGTCGTTTGCATGCGGCGGGAGAGGCGGGCGGCGCGGCCAATCGGCGGCGGCGGCGGGCGGGGCGGGGCGGGGCGGGGCGTGCCCCCCACGAGGGCGCCGCGGCGGAGCGGTGGCGAGCGGCGGACGGCGGGCAGGTGCGGGACCGCGGGGCCGGGGCCGGGGCCGGGAGGGTGCTGAGGGGGAGGATGGCGGAGGTGGCGATGGAGGCGATGATGGCGATGGCGGAGCCGGGCACGGCCGCGGGCAGAGCTGCGGTAAGGCCGCGCCGCCCCTCACGCCCGTCCCCGGCGCCGGGTTGGCGCTCCGGTAACATCAGGCTCGTCACCGGGGAGCGGCGGGGGAGGCTGCGCGGGGCAGCCGGCGCCCCTTCCCGCGGAGGGACGGCTCCGATCGCCGGCTGCTCCCCGGGCATCCCCCCCCCCAACGCTGCCGGGGGGGACGGCGGCCGGCGCAGGCGCGGTCTCGGCGGGGGCTCCGCGGGAACGGACGGAGATGCTCGGGGCGCTGGGTGCGAGGCGCAGCCCCAGCCGGGCCCACCCCGGCCCCGGCGGCCTCTCCCTGCCAGCCCGGCGCCCGGGCCCTGCTGCTCCCCACAGGCTCTTTATTTTTTCCCCTTCCCCGGCGTTTTCCCCGCGCCCCCGGGAACGGCTCCACTCGCTCGCCGTCGCTCGGGTGGGCCTGGGTCCGGCACCCTCGGAGAGCCAGCCCCCTGCCAAGAGGATCCCTTGCCGCATGCAAGAAACCCCGCTCTGAGCGGGGGCGATGGGGTCTGTCCACCCTTGGGTTTTTTTTTTTCCCCCGGCACAGCAAGGTAACCCTGCGGACGATGCTCCGGCTGCTGGTGGCCTGCGGCCCGTTGACGTCGCGCCGGGGAGAGGCTGGCGCTTCAGCCCCGATGACACGACGTGCTGGCAAACCCGCCGGCGGGAGAGTGTAAACGTTGGGGTTTTTTTTCCCCAAGCGTCCTCCCCTGTTTCCTAACCGGAGCCGCTCTGCGCACAGCGGAGACAAAACCGTCGCGTTTCCTACGGAAGACGGCGGCTTCGGGAACCCAAACGACGCGTAGGGTTGCTGGAAAGGAGGACCCCTCTCCCAAGCCCTGCGAAGGATTCCCTGTCCTGCAGGCCGGCCGCTGCCAGCGCTCCCCTTGGGCTTTCCTTCAGCCGTGCCCCGAAACTCGAGGGTTTCTTTGCCCCTCTCCAGCCTCAGCTCTTTAAGGCTGTTTGCCTCGCCACGGGGCACGCCGCGCTGTTGCGGTTCACGCGGGCGCGTCCTGGGACCGCTCGCACGGGCGCCTTGGGCTCTCGTCCCGGTGAGAGCCGCTCGGTAGAAGAGCAGAGCCGCGCTCCGCGCCGCTGGGAGGCGAGGCCCGGTCGCCGCCGGCTTTGCGTGGGTAGGGCATCCAGCCCGCTTTCCGAAAACCACGGGTTTCTTCCAAAAGCGTCGCTGGGAGCCGCGGTGCAGCGTCGTGGGTGAGTGCCAGAGCCGGCAGGCTGGGCAATACACATCCGGTATATATTGCACATATATATATATACACATATTGCATATATGCAGTGATTTTCCAGCTGGTTAACAAGAAACGCCTCTGCTCGCAGCTGCTAACGGAAGATACGCAAGAGCTGCTTTTTTTATTACTTATTATTTTTATGAGGAGGGCGGCGGGGCCGGCCGTCACCTCCCCGCTCTTGGCGTGCGGCTCTGCGGCTCGGACGCGCGGCAGAGCGAGAGCAGAACGACTTGGCGCGCGGTTTCCACCGTCTGCTGGGGAAGCAAAGCCGCCGCCACCGTGCCGGCACTGGGGAGCTCTCCCCGGACGAGATGGGGTCTATGGCCTTCCCTGTCTGTCGCACGCTGCGAGCGGAGCTGCTGCGGCGTGGAAAGCGGGGCAACCTGCTGGGATCACCTGCCCAGGCGATGCCGAGCGGGTCCCCATCAGTGCCGGGGCGGTTCGGAGCGGGCACCGTGCTCGCTGGCCCCGTTGCCGGCAGGACCATGCCGGGAGGGCAAAGGAAGTGGCAGGATGCCGCCGTGAAGCTGAGCGGGACTCGGCGGATGGAGAGGGACTGGTTTTTCCTAATTTAGAAATGGAAAAAGCCCTGCGGCGCGCTTCCGAAACCCTGACCCCTTTTTGCTGGCTTGGCCTCCGGTTTTCTTGTTGCATCCAGCCCCTGGCCACATCGGTGCTGTTGTCGCCCCAGGATTACAGTGCTGTGCTGCTGCCGGGGACCAGCGTGCTCCTGTTACCAGGGCGTCCCCGCACCGCGCGCTCCAGGGTGGGTTTTTTTGCCCAAGGTGGCCAAAAAGCAAAAGCGGCCGAGGAGGCGCGATTGGCGCAAGCGGAGGAGGACCGGCGGCCGGCCGGCCGGCGGGACGCGGCGGCTGGGCGAGCCCCGGTGCTGGGAGGCAGCCCTGCAGCATCGCCTGCGGCCGCCCTGAGTTTATTTTTGAAGAACCCCCCCCGGCGTGATTTAACGGCATCCGATGATGGAAACGTCCGGCTCCAGACTCCCGCGCCGCCGACAAGCCTCCTTCCGCCCGAGCTGCGCAGGGGTGGCCGGCGCCGGGTGGCAGCCGCTCACTCGCCCACGCGCGCTGCCGGTGCCGGGCTGCGGCGCCGACACGGTTAAGGCACCGGTGGGACCGGGGAGCCGGGGCGGCTGCACGCCACCGGCGGAGCCAAACTTGCCGAGTCAGGATGTGAGAGCGGCAGGGACGGCTCTGCAGCATCCCTGGGTGCTGCCGCATCCCGGGGTGTGGAGGGCTCGGCTTCCCCTCCTCCGCCAGACACCTTTTCCCAGGGACGGAGCGGGAATGGGGTAGGAACCGGCACCGGCTGTCTTTGCCGCCGGCTGTCGCAGCTGCTCTGCACCGGCACCGGTGCCGCTTCCCGAAACCTGCAGAGCCTCCAGCTCTGCCGGCAGCTGGGGTTTTATCTCCTTTTTTATTTTTTTTGCCTCCTGACCGCACGCATCTCCGTTAGAGCACCGGAGCCAGGTAGGTGCGGGTCTGCGGTGCCGCAGCGGTGGCTCGGCTGTGCCTGGCTGGCAGCCGCCGGCTCACTGGGGAAGGGGCGCACGCTGGCGGTGCTGCACATCGGGGACCCGGGGGTGCTCGGTGGCCTGGCAGACCCCGTTACTTCCATGCTGGCCGTACGTGACGGCAAAGCTGGAATAACGCCGTCTGACGCGTCGCGTGTTGTTTTGGGCTGTGTCATCGACTCGGGGAGCCGAGCGGCGCCGGGTGCCTGCGCTTCGGCGCGCACAGCACCATCATGGGTGACCTCGCGTGTCGCGGCGAAATCCCCAACGCCTGCCTTGTGCCTTGGCTTCGTGACCGGCTTGTAAAGACCCCGCGGGCCGCGGTCAGAGGGAGCCCGCGCCGCGGTGGCAGGCGGCGGGGAACGAACGCTGCTCTGCAGCAGCAGAGGCTTCCCCGGGCAGAGGGAAGGGGCAGGGCTGCCGCTCTGCGGATCCCTGCGGCGCCGGTGCTGCGGGCGGGGGGCCGGGAGCGGGTGGGGGGTGCAGGGGAGCCCAGCGCGGGGCATGAACGGGGAGGGGGGTGACACGGCAAGAGGTGCCGGGCCGAAAGCCGTTTGGCAAGGCAGAGCCGGGCGGCGTGAGTAAATTGTGCTAAAGTCACCGTTCCCGTGGTGTGTTGCGGGGAGCGGGGCGGGGGGGGGGGGGGGCATTTGCTAAGGGTGCTGTTTGCAAACCCGGTAAAAAAGGGGTAGAAATATGGGGACAGGTACCCGGAGCAGGGAGATGCTCGGCGCCGTCTCCCCGGCATCCCTCGCCTGAGCAGCGGGGAAGGATGCTGGGGTGCCCAGGGTGGGGGTCCCGCGGCTCCCCCCCCGCCCCAATGCCTCACCCTCGGGGGCTGAGGCGCATCAGGGGGCGAGGAGCTTCGCCCCTATATTTAGATTAATTCCGCCTGCAGTTTCACCTCCTCTTGCTCCGGCGGCAGCGTGTTTGGGAGGCTGCGGTCCGCAGACCACCCCCCAGGCCAGCCCAGCAGAGCTTTGGCTCCCGGGGGGCTTCCCGGCCATAAACCCTCCCAGCATCCCGGCGCCCACGCTCTCCTGCCCCGTCGTGCTGGCCGGGGATGGGGATGAGGATGGAGCCGGGTGGGAGCGCAAGCTTTCGGGGCACCCTTGCACCCAGGTCCTAGGCGCATCCCACGGAAGAAAACACTTTTCTTCCCTTTCCGTGCATCGCCCCGCAGAAACTCCTGCAGTTGCGGACTCGCGGCTGAGTTTTGCCGTGAGGAAGCTGAAGGCGCAGGAGCGGTCTCGGGGAAGCACCAAACTGCCGGCACGGAGGGGACCGGGCTTTTGGCAGCGCCTTTGGCTCGGAGGACCTGGAGGGGTGGGTTGACCCCAGGGGCCGGGATGCTCCAGCTCCTCGGGGCGCAGAGCCCTGCCCCATGTCCCAGTGGTCCAGCGGCACTTCCCAGCAAAGTTCCTCCAATGCCGCCGGAGACTTGCCAGCCACTGCGCCCGGTCGCCCCAGCATTACCAGGAGGTAACGGATGAGGGGCGTCGGGTCCTGCTGAAAACTGCAGAGAGCTGAGCTCATCGCAGAGCTGAGCTCATCGCTCCACAGATGCCCAGGATGCGTTAACAGAGCCAGTCCTAAGCCCTGCAATAAGTTTGAGTCTCGGATTGTGGCAGTGCAGGCAAGGAAGCGGCACGGCTGCCCCGCTGCGGCTGGGCAGGGGGGGGCCGGCCGGCCCTCCTGCTCGCTTCAGCTTCATTAACGCGGCCACTAATTAAGTGACGCTGAGCCGGCGTGAAGCGGCTTGCAGGAGCATGCAAGACGGTGCCCAGGCCAGTGGCTGCTGTTGAACCTGCATTGTTGCAGGCAGCTGCCCGCTGCCAGGCGAGGGCCGCGGGGAGCCACGAAGGTGAAGCCCCGGGGAGAAGCCGGGGGGGTCGCGATGGCTTTGGGGGCTCGGCAGGGTCCTGCTCGGGGCGCGCAGTGCAACGGTGTGGGGCCGCGGGGGAGCAGCTCCCTCCCGCCCTCCCAAAAATAAACCCCAGCTTTAATGAGCCTGCCTGATCTCTGTCCCCGGCGCGGCTGCGACCAAAGCGAGCCGCGTTTCTGCGGCCCTCAGGGGAGGAGGGGGCTCTGCACCAGGGGCTGCACCGGGGCTGCACCAGGGCCCGCAGCGGGGCCAGGGGCCGCGGTGGGCGGGCAGGCGGCTCTGCGGGGACGGGCTCGGCTGCCGCAGCCGCTGCCATTGGGCCGCGTGGGCTGCAGGGGCTGCGCCGGGATACAGGCACGCCGGGCCAGGATGCCGGAGGGATGCGGGATGCAGGAGGGATGCAGGATGCCGGAGGAATGCAGGATGCAGGCACGCTGTGCCGGCATGCAGGAGGGATGCAGGATGTGGGAGAGATGCGGGATGCAGGCATGCCCTGCTGGGAGGCAGGCGGGATGCGATATGCAGGCACACCATGCTGGGATGCGGGAGGGATGCAGGACGCAGGCACGCCGTGCCGGCATGCAGGCAGGATGCGTGCCAGGACATGAGCACGCTGTGCAAGGCCGCGCTCCCGCTGTGCCCGGGGCAGCCGGGGAAGGAGCCCAGAGATCTCTCAGTCCCCATCCGGGGGAAGAAGCAGCTCGTGACCTGCAGCGTCAAGATGGCATTTCACGGGCCTAAAGAAAGACGGGTTACGTTTAAAAATTAGCCCCAGCTTTGCAGGGAGGTGTTGTGGTTTTCTGTGATACTGGAAACTGCTGACGATGTTGCGGGATGGGGAGCGGGAGCAGGACCACAGCTCCCTAGGGAGTCATGCCAGATGCCCCCCTGGCATGGGGATGGGGACAGGGAGGGTCAGGGGTGCCTGCTGGCGAGCCCCCCTTTCCCTCGGAGCTCCTGCACCCCGGCTCACGCAGTCACGTGCGGGCTGCGGGCAAAGCCGAGCTGTTTGCCTTTCCTTGGCTTGTCCCTCGCAGAGAGACCCGCTGGGGGCTGCTTCGGTGTTAAACACCAGCAAAACGTTGGATTTTTCAGGCCCGCGTTTCTTCACCATTTCCTGCGATGTCGTAAGGCCTCCACGGCGCCGGTCGGTGCCTCGCTGCCGCAGCTGGGTTGCCCCGTGGCATGCCCTGCTCGCCTGCCATGGGCAGCGGGGTGGGCAGCGAGGCGGGCAGCGAGGCGGGCAGCAAGCAGCCCCGCTCTGCCCTCCCCGGGAGCCCCAGAAGTTTGGGGAGAGCAACCAAGTTGGGGAGTCGGCGGCACAGGGCAGAGGTGGGACGGGTTTGGGATCGGCGGCGGGTCAGGGTGGGAGCCCCGGGGTCTGGAGCTGGCAGGGCTGCCGTGCCCTGCCTGCCACTGCCCGCGCCGCTGCCCACACCGCATGCCCATCCGGCTCGCGAGCTTCTGTGCAGGAAGTGCCGTCACGCGCGCGCCCCAAAAACCGCCGTTTCTTCCTCTTTTTTCTCTTCCCCTGTGGCAGGGGTGAGGCGGCGAGCGGCTCCGGGGAGCCCAGGCTGGCTCCATGTATCCCGAATCCACCACTGACTCCCCGGCGCGACTCTCGCTGCGGCAGACGGGCTCCCCAGGGATGATTTACAGGTAAGGGTGCGGGGCGGCGCTGGGGGGGGGATCTGCGGGGCATCACACCCGAGGCCACGGCACCCCAACACCGCCCCGGCACGCTTCGCACCAAAAACTTCCAGGACTGCAAAAAAACCAGGCAGCGGCAGCAGCGTTTTTGGGCGCTGCTGCCTGTTATGGGAAGAGCGGGTACTTTCGGGGAGCGTGCCGGTGCCCGCTGCACGGTGGCCCCCACCGCACGGCACGGGCGGGCGCCACCGACCTTTCCCGCGGCCGCCGGCTCTGCCGCTCGGTCCCGCTCCACCTTTCTAACGGGGTTTGTGGCATCTTTCTTCTTTCTCCCCTTTGCTGTCGGAAGCGCGAGGTACGGGAGCCCCAAGCGCCAGCTCCAGTTCTACAGGTAACCCAGCCCTTCCCCCTCCTCAAAATCTCCCCCCCCCCCCGGCAAGTCTCTCCGTGCGGGGCGGTCATCGCCGGGGCATCGCCGGGGCGGCACCGCGTCTCCGCCTGCTCCTGGCTTCGGCAGTGCGACCTGGGGACCCCACGCGTGTGCGGCTGGGTAGGTGGGGGGCCGTCCTCGCCGGACTCCCCAAGCAGCGGAGCGTGGCTGGAGCATGGCCGGAGGGCTACTGGGGGGCAGCCACCGCGGGGGTGCGGGGCTCGGCTCGGCTCGGCTCGGCTCGGCTCGGCTCGGCTCGGCTCGGCTCGGCTCGGCTCGGGGGGAGCATCCCGCGCCAATGCTGCGCCGGGAAAAGCCCGCTGGCTTTTCCCAAGGGCAGCTCCAGGAACCCGGCCAGCCGCTCCGCTGCTCCTTCCATTAAGAGAAGCGTCATTAAGTGGTGCAGAAGGCAACGCTTTCCCCACCACCACCGCCCTTTTACCGTCGGCACTTTTCCCCGCACGCTGTGCCAGCAGCCGCTTCGGTGCTCCCAGGGCCGCAGCAGCCCGGCGGCGCTGGACCAGGTCCGGCCTGGCTGCGATGGGGCAGGGGACGGGGGGCTGCCCCCCAAGGGAGCCGTGGCCTCCCCACTCCGTCCCTGCGCGCGGCGGGAGGAGGAGAGGCTGGCCAGCACCGGGGTGGCTCGGTGGCACCGCGAGCGTGCCTGTCCCGGCGATGTGCTGCCGCCGGCACTGCCGAGCCTGAGCCACGGTTGGCTTTTGGCTGCCAAACCGGCCAGGCTCAGCCACTCACCTGAACGGCTGGCTACGTCTGGTGCGAAAGGCTCCCGAGGCCAACAGGCAGGAACCGGCTTGCCCGTAGGCTGCCTGCAGGCAGCTGCCGCCGGTGTCTGTCACCCAGCCCCATTTCGGGGCTCCTGCCTGGAGGAGTCCGGATTTCGGTCCTGCCACAGCCCGGCTCCGACCCTGCCGCCGTGGGGAGCGCGGGAGGGCTGCATCCGCCGCAGGGGGCCGGCTCCGATGGCCCCCGGTGCCCCCGGCTGTCCCCACCGCCCCGCGTGCCGGTGGCGCAGGACCTGTTGCCGCAGGGCGAGGGTCGGCTGCGGGCGGAGGCAGCGATGCCGGCGTTGATAAAGCAGCGGCGCATCCCCGGGCTTTTAGCGAAGCGGCCATGAATAATTTAGCTCCCCTTCGCGAGGAAGAAAATCCCCTAATAGGGCTAATGGAGCGCGGCGAGAAAGCTGGGCTCTGGGGGGGCCCGGCGCAGCCGCCAATTGCTTTGGACGCCAAGCGCCGACACTCCCCTAATGCAAAAAAACCCGGCGGCCGCGCGTCTCTTATAGCTGCCCGGCCGCCCAGAGCTTTGCTGTTGCTGAGCAGCATCCCCGGCGCGCGGGTGAGTCGGGGCCGGCGGCGCGGGCGGCGAGCGGGGCCGCTGCGCGGGGTGACTCGGGATTTGGTGGCTCGGGGAGGTTTTCGTTTGGGGTTTGGGGTCTTTTCGGTTTGAGGCAGGCTGTTGGTGGCCAGCAAGTTCCCAGCTTGGCAAGCCGGGCTGGACAGACGCCTTTCCGAGCAGCTACCCTGCGCACCCGACTGTCCCCCACTTGTTGTGTCCCTGACGCACGCTAACGGTCCCCCGTCCCCCTGCAGAGCCTGTCTCCCGTCCCCATCCCCGCTTCTTCCCCGCAAAACGGCTTCTCCCGCTTGGGCACGGCGCCGCTTGGGCTTCGGCAGCTCCTGCGGCCCCCGCTGCTTCTCGTCCCTCAGGCAGCGCCAGGATTTCTGCTGACCGGCGGGCCTGCAGACAAACCCCGCTGCCTCCGTGCGCTCTCCGACGCCCGTTAACGTTGCTCAGCCGAAAATCAGGGAGGTGTCGAAATGAGGCGGCCGGTGGATTCCCGCCCCGTCCCTCAAAGCAGCCCACACCAAACCCCCGGCTCCGCTTGCTGCGGCCATTTCATCGCAGCGCGGTGAAGCTGTAGAGCAGCGGTGCAGCCGGCTCAGACCTTTCCCGGCCGCTATCGGGCGAGGGGATCCCGCCGGGGCCGGGTGCTGCGCCCATGCCCGGCGGGAGCCACCGGCACTGCCCTCATTAAAACCGCCGGCCGCGGAGAAGGGCTGGTGCCAGCGGTGCCGGCTCCGGACTCCGGCTTCGAGGCGCGGCAGGAAGAGGAGGCTGGTGGCCAGGGTTCGGTCTGGCTTTGCCGCGGTAGAGGGGTGCCCTTTCCACATCTCCCTGGGTTCCCAAGCCCTTGCTGCGGAGCAGGAGGAGCGCGGGAGGGTCTCCGGCGGCACTGGGTGCTGCAGGAGCTCCCCGGGGTTTCGGTCACCCCTTGCCAGCTGCCGCTCCGTATCTTCTGGCTTTTCTTCTTCTTTTTTCTGGAGGTCACACCTCAGTGGGAAAGCGCCCTTTGCTTTTGGCTCCTGCTACCATAAATTTGAGCTTCGCAGGGAAAGACAAAACCACCGGCTGAAGCCCGGCAGGAGCCTGATGCCGGCGCAGCGCCGGCACGGTGCACTCCCAGCAGCCGCTTCGGCACCAGCGCCACAGTTTTGGCCCCGGTCCCTGCTCCTTCTTTCAGACACTGAGTGCGAGGGATGCTGCGGAGAGCGGCAGGGAAATCGATGCCGGTGCCACCGCCGGTGAGATCCCAGCCGTAGAGGCGGCGAGCACCTCCAGCGTGTGAGGAGCCCGCTCTGCGGCAGGCTATTTTCAGCAGCCCGCACCGGCTCGGAGGTCGCTGCCGCGGTTGCGGGGAAGGTGTTGGCTGGCGGCGCAAGTTGCGGCAGTCTGCTGCAGGCACCGCAGCCACCGGCGAGCGCCCAGCGCCCACAGCCCCTCTGCGGATGCCCACCCTACCCGGGGAGCCCTGCGGGGACACCTTTCCCGTCCTGACCTCTCCCGCCCGCCGGCACGCGGTGCCGGATTCTCACCGGCGGCGCTTGTGCCACTGCTCGCCCCGCCCCAGCCGGCTCCCGGGGCCCACCGCGTCCCTCGCGGGGATGCAAACCAGTGGCAGCCCAGCTGGTGCGAGCTGGGAGGCAGCACGGCCGGGACACGTGCCGGGCTGCAGCAGCTCGCCGGGCTCGGGGCGGCCATGGCAGGCACCCGCTGCAGCCCCCGCCGCGGGCAGCGCCGCGTCCCTTCCCTGCCGCGCTGCTGCCCTGCCGCCCTCTCCCTTCCTTTGCTCTTCGGCTCCCCTGCCAAGGCTTTACTCCGCTGAAGCGACTGGCTTTGCCAGGGTCCCTGCTCTCCCCTCCCCGTGCCGCAGACCCGCCGTGGGCCCTTGCAAGGGCGGGAGCAACCACTCCGGCATCGCGGCGCGGGCGCGGGCAGGGCTCCTCCATGAGCGGTGGCAGAGCCCGGCGTCGCGGCGGGGCGCTTTCCCAGCTCTCTCCGTAGCATCGGTGAGCGGGCGGCGGCGGGGCCGGCCCGCAGAGCCCGGACTCGGGCGGCGGGATGCTCTCCATGACGTACAGCGAGAGCCTGCGCAGCGTGGCCAGCCGGCACCCCCCCGAGTGGGGGCTGCCGCCGGCCCCCCGGCCGGCGGATGGGCTGGAGCTGCGGCGGCTGCGGGACGTGCGGGCGGCAGCGCGGGCGAAGACGCTGGAGGAGTTCCTGCGGATGCACGGGCTCTCCCTGGCCGACAGCACCGCCCGCGCCACCGGCATGAAGTACAGGTAAGGCAGCGCCGGGGTGGCGAACGCGGCGAGGGCCGAGCGCGCCCGGCCCGAGATGTGGGGACAGAGCAGGGGATGCTGCTTAGCGCTGGTTTTACACCTCATCGGGGAAGAGCCCGGCTTTCACCGGTTTCCCTGTGCCGCGCCGAGGTCGGGAGGAGCCAGCGCCCTCGGCACGAAAGGCGATGGATCTCGCGCGGCGTGTGCGGGAGAGGCTGCAGCAGGGCAGCGCCGCTGCCTCTTGCTCGCTCGACGATCTTCGATCTTCTCGCTCGATTTGCCCTTTTGCTGTTGGGAAGCGGCAAGTGCAAGCACACGCCGCACTTTTCAAGAGCAGGCGGTTGGAGCAAGCAGCCACAGAAACGCTTTATCCCTCTGACGAGCGGCCATTGCAGAGCTGCTGCTCCAGGAATTCTGCGTGGGGGTCCCGGGCGCGGCGCGAGGCGTCTCAGGTTTTCAGCCGACTTTCGTCCTTCCCGTTACCCGCCCGTGCCGGGGAGGACGCGCCGGGCAGCCGGAGCCGTCGGCCGCGGCTCCTCTGAGGGCACGTGGCCGGTTTTCCCAGCGCGTCCCTTCCCGCTCTCCCGCAGCGTCGCCGGTGGGGCGATGGGGCGCGGGGCCGGGCACCCCCAATAACCCAGTTCAGGCTCGGGCCGGGGGCACCGGGGCTGGGGACGGCGGCCATTCCCCCCTGTGCCCCTAGCCCCCCCCCCCCCCCCCGCTGCAGCGAAGCCCCGGGGGCCGGCGGCTCTGCCGCGCCGTGCCGTGCCGCGCCGCGGGTCAGGTTCCCCTCCGCTCACAATAACAGAGGTAACATTTACACGGTGGCAAGAGCCCATCTAATATTCATGGGGCGGTTATTTATTGATGGGGAGAGGCTGGCACGGGCACCCCCAGCCACGCTCCTGCCCGCTGCCCCCAAAACCTCTGGGGTTTCTCCTGCTCCGGGGGAGCTGCCCATTGCTGCCGGGTGCCCCCCGCCCCGGGGCCAGAGCCGGAGCCGGCGCCGGCGGGATTACCCGGCTAAGGAGCTTTGCGGCAGAGGCAAGCGGAGGAGATTACAAGCTTTCTCATTAGGTCGGGGCCGACCGTGCGTGATTTCCCCCGCAAGTCAAGCCCCGGCCCCGCTCCTTGCGCCTTACCCGGGGTGGGCACGGCCGGTGCGGGCAGCCGGCACGCGGCCCTGGCCGCAAAACGGTGCTGTAGCACGGCCGGCTTGCGTCCCTCCTTCGGCAGGAGATGCTGGGCTGGGTTTCGCCTCGATCCGCTTAGCTCGCGCTGGGCAAAATTTGGGGGACGCGCCGCTGGGGCTGCGGCCCTGAGGAGGGGGCGACCAGCTTCGGCAAACCGCCGGGCTCTGCCCCCAGGATTTTTGGGGGGAGAGATTCTGCCGGGAGATTTTTGTTTCGGACTCGTGTCCGCCCGAGAGGAGGGATGCTGTGCGGCCGGAGGGAACCGAGCGGCCCCTTCGCCCCCGGGGCCTCAGCCCCCCCCTCCCCAGACCCACCGCACCCCAAACCAGGCCTGGGCTGGAAGCGTTGCCGGCGGGGGATGCTCGGCGCGGCGCGGGGGGTGCCTTCGGGGGGCACCGGCAGCGACGCTCCCCTTCCTGCCCCCCACCTGCCCGGGCGCCGCTGGCTCGCTTCCTGAGCTCATCAAATATTGAGGGCAAGGAGGGCTGACGGGAGCCGGCTCCGTGCCCGCCGCCTCGCAGCCCCCCGCCGTCACGTTGGCGGAGCGGCGGCGCGCGGGCGCGCGGGAGGAGCTCCCCGCCTCGCCCGGGGCGCCGGCTAAATTTAGGCAGCTGGCACGGCTGCCCGCCGGAGCAGCATGCAGGTCTCCTTTGTGTGCTCCGAGCACAGCATCAAGAGCCGGAGCGCGGAGGACCGGCTGAACCGGCAGAATGCCGGCAGCCCCAGCCTCGGTACCCGCGGCAAGTTCCGAGCGGTGGCCATGGTGGCCCGCAGCCTGGGGCAGCTCTCGGTGCAGAACGCCCCCTCCTCCAGCGAGTCCAGCGTCAAGCAGCCGGGGATGAAATACCGGTAGGAGACGGGCGCGCTGCTCGGGCAGGCAGGTTTGCCGCCTGCTCGGCTGCTTTCTCGGTTCCTCACCGAGACGTGGGCGGCTGCGGGGGGGGTCTGGGGGGGCCGGGTGTGCTGCACTCCCCTAATCCCCGCCTCGCGTCCCGCTCCGTAGGTTTCTCGGTGCTAAAAGTGCTGACCGTGCGCCTCCGTCGCCTTCCTCACTGTTTGCTCCTGTCCCCTCTCGGGGCGGCTTTGATCCAGCCTCACGTAAAACCAGCGGGATGGGGGGGGAGGAAGGAACCCAAAAATTTGGGGTAGGATTAGTAGCATCCAAGCCGGGCAGGCTGCCGAGCCGAGGGGGGGGGTCTAAGAGTCGCGGCACACTTTAATCCACGGGCTGCCATGGCATCGTTACGGCGCTGCCGGAGACTCGCCGCCCTGTGAAGCGTGCACGGAGCCGTAAATCCAGATTCAGCCCTCGGCTGCCCGCAGTGGGTCTGGAAACGAAGGGCGGCATGTGCACGTTGTGCCCCCCCCCCTCACCCCGGCCAGCACCCACTGGGTTAATGCGCTCCACGGCACTGGAGCGAGCGCTGGGGGCTTCCCCCCCCCCCAAGATGAGCATGCACCCAGGCGCGGGGCTGGGGGTCCCCCGGGGCCGAGCGTGCGCGCCGCGGTCCAGCTGACAGCCGCTGCGTGCCCCCGCTGCGGCCCAGATGTGACCGGCGTTGGGCTGCAAAGCGCATCAGGCCGGCAGAGCGCGGGGATGAGTCCGGCCGTCACCCACCATCATCGTCCAAATCAGCCGAGGGGTCCCGGCCGGCCCCGGCCGGCTCTCCAACACCAAACCCTTGCGGCAGCGGCGCTGGGGCCACGCGCGGTGGCATCCTCCGGGCTCGGTGCTCACACCCCGCGGTTGCATCCCCATCCAGAGGAGGAGCGCACCGGGGGCCACCCTCTCCCAGGCAGTGGGTGACCGGCTCAGGGGCCCCCGCCGGCGGCTGCGGGGGGGGACGGTGGCGCGGGGGGCTGCTTGGCCTCCCCCAGTATCTGCCAGTGGCTCTGTTTGGCAGCCGGTCAACACGCTTTCAGGCAGGAGAGCCAGGAGTGGCGATGCGCTGCCGGTGCCCACCCGTCCAGGAGGACCCCGGTGATGCCCCTGCAGCCGGGACGGGGCTGGTGCCATCCTCTACCCACCGCAACCCCCCATCATGTGGGCTTGAGCCGCCGCCGCCGCCGCTGCCCCACGGCCACGGCCTCTCCAGCCGCAAAACGCTCTAAAAATAACGCAGGGTTGGGGAGGGAGTGCCCGCGCCTCCAGATGTTGGGCAATAACGCGGCGGCGCGGAAGGAAGATGCCCCGACTCGGCTCAGCCCAAGCCGTCGGACCGCGGCTGCTCCCTGCCCAGCTCCCCGTGCCCATGGCGGCGATGCCGGCGGTGGCGGTGACTCCCGGTTGCTACGCGACACCCGCGCGGGCGAGCTGCCACGGCTCACCTACACTTTATTTATTTTAACGCTCGTTTCTCGAGCCTTTGTCATTTTCAACGAGAAACTGGCTCTCCATCACCGTGGCGAAGGCGTCTGCCTGCCCAGCCCCCTTCCCGAAAGCTGTTCTCCGGCTCCTCGTGCCGGCCAAATCTTCAGGGGTGCTCCGTTCCTCCGCGATGCCGCTCCACTCCCAAGCACCCTCTCCCTGTGCGAGCCCCGTGCTCCCTGCGCCGCAGAGAATGGGCACAGCTCGTGCCACGTGTGGGATGCTCCGGGCCTGACCGCCGGGGTGTCCGCCTCCCCCTGCTCCTGCCCCGGTCCCCTGTGCCGGCGGCACCGTCGGGGCAGCCGGACACCCCGGCCTGGTCACGGGGAGCCACTTTAACGAGGTCACTGCCCGCTGCCGCTCTCAGTTACCCTGCCGGGCACGGCAATTATTTTGCCTGCGGGAAACAGCATCACTGCGCCGGTGCTGGCCGTGCCGCCAGCGAGCCGTGGCATGCCCGGCCTGGGATGACGTTTTAATTGGTTGTGGGGGGACCCTCGCTGCGGGACCGTCCCAGGCAGGGATGGGGACGGGGACCAGGGACCACCACCACACCTCCCAGCCCATGCGGACGGCGCGCTCGGTGGCACGCGGGTGCACGAGCCGGCGTTTTGGGGCTTTCTGGCGGCTTTCCTAACAGCTCTCTGTCTTCCAGGAACCTCGGGAAGTCGGGGCTGCGCGTGTCCTGCCTGGGCCTGGGTAAGTGCCAGGGTTCGCCGGGGCCCCTCGGCGGCTCCTCCGTCCCGCGGCTGCTGCCGGCGCTCCCCGGCGAGGCCGGCGCTCGCCTGCTCGGGCGATGCTTTGCAAAGGGAAGGAAAGGGTTGTCCTCCGGCCCGGCAGCGGTTTTGAGACGCAGCCTACAAGTTGTCAAATTATTTACTCTTTTTCTCTTTCGACGTGATAGGAGGCGACCGGGCTATGCCGGGAGCGCCGTGCCGCACGCGGCGGGGCCAACTGTGGCCGCCGCGTGCCGGGGCTGTGCCAGGGGAGCCAGGGTGGGCGGCCGGGGGCTCGAGGCGGCGGCGTTCGGTGCTCACCGCATTCACTGCGTGTGCACCCTCTCTCCTCCGCAGGGACGTGGGTGACTTTTGGAGGGCAGATCACAGATGAGGTAAGGATCGCGCCCCCTCGCCCCGTCCCTCCCCGGCCTTTCCCGAGCGAAGCAGGGAACGGATGGGGCCGGCACAGCCACGGGTGCTGGTTTCGGTGCATGCGACGTGCCGGAGCTCACCAGCGCTGACGAGCGCGTGCGCCTCGGCGCTCTGGCTCTCGGCCACCCCCTTCGCTGACCCTCCCCGCTCTCCCCTCGCAGATGGCAGAGCAGCTGATGACTTTAGCCTACGACAACGGCATTAATCTCTTCGACACGGCAGAAGTCTACGCTGCCGGCAAGTAGGTACCCCACTTCGGCAGCGGCACAAGGGGCCTCACCCTGCGCCCCAACCTCCGGCACCTCCGAACTGCGGCGGCGCTGGGAGCCTCCCGGGTTTGCTGGCCGCAAAGCAGCTGCCGGGATGGAAGCTTGCTCGCCGGGGGGTGATGGCTCGTGCGGTCCCGCGCTGCCTGCGGCTGCCTGTGCCACGCGGCTGTAGCCGTGCACCCTCTCCAGCATGGCGAGCCATGGCTGTGCCTGGGGCACGGTGGCCCGGAGGCATCGCAGCGTGCCCACGCGCCCGCTTAAAAATAACGAGCTCACGCATCGGGGAGCAGCTCGGCTCTGCGCGCTGCAGCTGGAGGGGGAAACGGCATCCCCGCGGCCACCGCGTTTGCCTCTTAGTCTGCCGGGGACCAGGGCCGTCCCTGCCGGCTGCCACCACTCCCCGGGGCCGCAGCAGCCGGGGCGCCGGCGGCTGATGTCCCCTTCTCTTGTAGGGCCGAGGTGGTGCTGGGGAACATCATCAAGAAGAAAGGGTGGAGGTAAGCCGGACTTCATTCTTGTGCGGCAAAGCCGTCACCGTGGTGCCGATGGGCTGGGGAAAGCTGGCAGAGCACGGCGCGCGGGGCTTTGCGGGTGACTCTCTCTCTTTCTCCCTGCAGACGGTCCAGCCTGGTGATCACTACCAAAATCTTCTGGGGAGGAAAGTAGGTAGCGTGCCCACCCCACGGCAGAGCGGCCAGAGCGTGCCAGGCTCTCACCCACCTTTCCTTTTCCAGGGCCGAGACAGAGAGGGGACTGTCCCGAAAGCACATCATAGAAGGTAGGGATGCTCGCCAGGCACTGCCAGCCTCGGCGCCAGGCTGTGCCTGCACCGGCTGCCTCGCCGGCTGGCGGCGCAGAGCCTGGCACGCCTGACGGTCCCGTCGGTGCGGCAGGTCTGAAGGCGTCGCTGGAGCGGCTGCAGCTGGAGTACGTGGATGTGGTGTTCGCCAACCGGCCCGACCCCAACACGCCGATGGAAGGTGGGTGCCACGCCGCGGTGCCGCGCTCCTCCCCGCCGCCTTTGGTTGCCGTCGCAGTTGGTTTGCACCAGGCTTTTATCTAAAGGGCGTTTTCCCTTCCCGAGCAGAAACCGCTTCTCCGCCGCCACCGTCAGCCCGCGCCGCGGTTAAGCCTCTGCCGCCCCCAGCCCGGCACCGGGACCCGCCTCGGGCCGCGGCAGGGGCGGGTTGGCAGCGCGGCAGCGGGTCGCTGCCCCCACCCCGGCGAGCCGCTCGCTCGGCTCCGCCAACAGCGGCCGACTCCGCTCTCTCTGAATTTCTCTTTTATCACCAGGGGACCCATTTAGTTCCTCCAAGTCCAGGACTTTCATCGTAGAAGGTACTCCCTGCCCGCACTCTGCCCGCCGGCCGCTGCCTGCGTCCCGGCGGCGTTTCCCGGGGCAGAACCCCTCTCCTCTCTGATTTCCAGCCCTTTCCCTCCCGCCCCGAGCAAACCCCGCCATAAAATGCACAGGCAGCAGCAGCGCAACAGAAACACCCCCCGCCCCTTCAGACCATCTCGCAGTTATCGGGGTAAACAGCAAAGAGGCTCCCCAGCCTCGCCGGGGTCCTCGCCACGGGGCACCCTTTGCAGCTGTGCCGGGGACCGCGGCAGGGTCCCTCCTCGCCGGGGCAGCTGCGAGCACGCCGGGGCGCACGCTGCGGTGCCGGCCAGGCGAGCCTCGCGCCCCTCGCTCTCCCCGCTGCCCGCCTTTGGCTGCAGGAGCGTGCCTTGGCTTGGCCCCGGTCCGCATGGCTCAGGGCCCGCTCCCCCCGAGACCCCCGCGCCCCTCGCACAGGGTCCGGCCTTCCCTCCCTCTCCTGCGTTTCGGGACACAGGTGATGCTTCAGGTCCCTCCGCCCGCAGCAGCGCCGGTGCTGGTACCCCGCGGGGCGTGGGGCCCGTGCCAGGAGCCTCGGGCTGCTCTCTGTGCCGGGAGAGTCCCGGCATTGCCGGCAGCATGGTCCCCGGCATGTCCCGAGCGGCTGCTCCCTCGATCCCCGTCCTGCTCCTCTGAAAGCATCCTCCGGACACAGCCTGGCTCCTGCCTTGGCGTTGGGGAGCGGGATGCTCCCCAGCCGTCGGCATGGCGCAAGCCCCCTTGTGCCGGCGCGGCGCCCCGCTAACCCCCGCCTGCCGCTCTCCCCTTCCCTCCCGGCAGAGACGGTGCGAGCCATGACCCACGTCATCAACCAGGGGATGGCCATGTACTGGGGGACCTCGCGCTGGAGCTCCATGGAGATCATGGTAGGGGCCCGGGGGCGGCCACGGCGGAGCAGCCCCGGTGCTGCCGGTGACGCTGATTTAATGAGACAGCAGCTGTCGGGAACCAAGCGCTTGCCGATGCGCTTGAGCCTTAATTATTTTTCAGGGCGGCTGCTCGGGGGGCACGGGGGGCTCGGCGGGGGGCTCGGCGGGGCGCTGACGGTCCCGGCTCTTTGGCAGGAGGCGTACTCGGTGGCCCGGCAGTTCAACCTGATCCCGCCGATCTGCGAGCAGGCCGAGTACCACATGTTCCAGCGGGAGAAGGTGGAGGTGCAGCTCCCCGAGCTCTTCCACAAGATAGGTATGGCAGCGGGGGTCCCATCCCAGCCCCCCCAAAGCACGGTGCTCCCCAAAGCCCGGCGCTGCCGCGGCCAGGCGGGGCACGGCGCGTGTCCCCGGGGGAGCTGGGGAGCGGCAGCGTCACCCCCCGGCTCTGCTCTGCCCCCAGGCGTCGGAGCCATGACCTGGTCCCCGCTGGCCTGCGGCATCGTCTCGGGGAAGTACGACGGGGGGATCCCCCCCTACTCCCGCGCCTCGCTGAAGGTGAGCCTGGCCGGGGCCGGGGGGGCCGCGATGGGATGGGCAGAGCCGGGGGAGCGGGGCCAGGGGCGTCGCAAGGTCCCCGCGGGAGCAGGAGGTCCAGGAGCCGCCACCCGGGGAGTTCGGGGACGCCCTGCCTGTGCGAGGTCCCGGCCCACCCCGATCCCACCGTGACACCCCCTCCCGCCCCCCAGGGATACCAGTGGCTGAAGGACAAGATCCTGAGCGAGGAAGGCCGGCGGCAGCAGGCGAAGCTGAAGGAGCTGCAGGCCATCGCCGAGCGCCTGGGCTGCACCCTGCCCCAGCTCGCCATCGGTAAGGGGCCGGGGGGGCCGGGGGGGGGACACCGGGGGCGGCCAGGCCGCGCTCAGGCTCTGCTCTCCCTCCTCCCCCAGCCTGGTGCCTGCGCAACGAGGGCGTCAGCTCCGTCTTGCTGGGTGCCTCCAACGCCGACCAGCTGATGGAGAACATCGGAGCAATACAGGTCAGCGCTCGCCGCCTCGTCGGCACGCCGGCAACGCGCGCCGGGGGAGGCTTCGCCGCGGGGAAGCGAGCAGACCCTGCTCCTCGCCGGGCTTTAACGGGGCAGCGCCTGCCTGCGCGTGCTTTGCTGCTGCCGTGCTGCAACGCACGCTCCTGCAACGCTCGCTGCTGCAACGCTCGCTGCTGCAACGCGCTGTGCAGGGAAAGGAGGTTGCAAACCTGGCTCGAAACAAAAATTATGGGTTTTGATTGATCCGAAGCTGAGCGGCAGAGATGAGGCTCTGCCAGGCGGAGAAGGCAGAGGATGAGCCCGGCGTAGGCTTTCCATAACTGGGTCGCCTGGCCAGCAAGCTGGGGCTTGTAGCAGCAAGGTGGCGGGGTGGAGGCGGTGAGCGCGGCACGGCTGCGTGCCGCCGCCGGCTGCATCCTCCCGCATGCACCCGTGGCACGATCCCGACTCCCAACGGCGTCCCCCGTCCCCCGCAGGTCCTTCCGAAGCTGTCGTCTTCCATCGTCCACGAGATCGATAGCATCCTGGGCAACAAACCCTACAGCAAGAAGGACTACAGATCCTAAGCGCGCGCAGAAGCGCGCCGCCCGCCGCGCAGCCCTCGCCGCCCGTTCGCTTGCTTACGCTTTGTTGGAGCAAAGTGGAGAGTGTGGTTTGCACCGCGAGCCCGACGCGCCGCGAGCACCGAGAGCCAGCGCTCCCGCCCGCGCTGCCCGGGACCATCCTACCGCTTCCACCCGACGCGGCTCTGGAGCGCAGGGACGGCCGCCGGCGGGGAGCACCCCAGGGCGAGCCCCGAGCTGCCCGGCCGCGCTGCCCGCAGCCGGAGCCGCCGCGGGCGCCGCCGGCGCGGGGAGCCCGTTGCATGCGTCGCTCCCGTCCCTCGCGTTGCGGGAGGCGGCGGGCGCGGGGGCGCGAGCGGGTGCTGTACGCCCACGAGGCCGACAACACGAAGCTGTTCCCCAGCCTGCGCCCCGGCCCCTCGCCTCTGCCCTGCCTGCGTCGTGCCGGCGCCGGCGCCGGGGGGGCTGCGGTCCCGCGGGAGTACCTGCTCCCGGGGCGGGGGGCGGTGGCGGGGAGGGGGTGCCCCTGCGGGGGGGGCGGGCGGGTGGGTGGGTGCTCCCGGGGTGCCCAGGGCTCAGCACCCAGCTGGGCTCTGCTGCGGGGAGGGGGGGGGGGCAAGCGTGTGAGCGCGCGTGTACGCAGACACACACACATACGCGTAGGGATGTATATATATACACACACGTCTGCTTGCACGTTTTGCACACCTGGGTGCACGCATCTCTAAGCAGCTGCGTAGATCTAACACGCTACCTACACGTACCTTTAGCTAGATTCACATATAGATGCATCTATGTGTGCACACACATACATAAATTACAAGCGTGTATATACATATACATCTACAGCTGCATATATAGATGTAGATCTCTACCTATATCTCTATAGTTATACCACTCTTTATAGATATCCATACCTATTGATATATAGAGATATATGTATGTATATATTCACACATCTATGAAAATTGCATATATAACATGTATACACACAAATGTAGATGTGTATTTGTGTATATACAGACATATATATCTATATAGCTATATATTTATATCCATATACGTAGATATATAGACGTGTACATATCCATGTAAATATATTGATACAGCTACACATGTGTTTGTATGTATATATATGCACACATGAAATTACAAAGATATATACATAAATGTGTGTATATGCAGATATATGTGCAGATATATCTATATAAATACCTAGCTATATAAATACATACATCTATACCTCTATATATAAACATATGCCTATATATAGACATGGACATACACACATTTGTAATTTAGATATAGCTCTAGATGCCTCTCTCTCTGTCTCTGTGTGGAAACACACATCTCTGCCCATACCTATAGATATCTATATCCACATATATATGCACACACATAACTATAAAAATTACAACATGATGTACAAAACTAGCTCTATGCATAGACATGTATATATGTACGTGTGTGTGTGTGTGTTTATCCACTCTCTGTGTAGCCACAGCTATACTTAGATCCCTGCCATCAATGTGTGTGTGTCTGCGTGTATGTATAGAAATATGGGGCAGGTACGTGTGTGCGTGGATGTGTAGAAATCCGGGGGGGGGGGGGGATGTATATACACCCGCAGGCACGCACGCAGTCTCTGACAAAACACATTAAGACGGCCACAGCGCTGTACGTATGGGCTTGGGGGGTCTGCGCGCACACGCGCTCCCGCTGGGGTGAGTTGTGTGTCTCTATACCCACACACCTTTATCTATATATCTAGCTATAGAACTACGTAGCTGTTTGTATGCATATATAAACATATATATACTCATATATATGTATGAAATCACAAATATATATATGTGTATCTGTGTATACACACATATGTATACTATATATGTGTAGCTATATCTATACATCTTTATCTGTATCTATTTATATCTACACTTATGTATAAATATATGAAAATTACAAATACGTGTGTGTCTGTATATACACACAGATCTATATACCTATATATCCGTACAGAGATATAGATATGTAGATATAAATATATCTACATATGTACATGTGTGTATATATAAATTACAAATATATATTTATGTGTGTATATATAGATACATGTATGTGTATATACACCTATGTAAATACAGATCTATACATCCATACTTATGTATATAGATCTATGCCTATCTACCCATACCTATGCCCATATATACACACACCCCTATATATTTACTTACAAATGTACGTAAGCATATATATACACATGAACACACACGTTAAAATTACATTATATACCCTCACTTATAAAAATAAACAGGTGTGTATATATGTACACATCCGCATAGAGCTGTACCTAAATACCTATACCTTTAGCTATACCTATGTATCAATACCTATTTATATCTATGTACGCTTATATCAAGATACGTATGCACACACATACCTCTAAAAATTACCATTCTACATATATCTACACGTGTGTATCCATATAGATACATACACATCTCCATATACCTGTGGAGGTATATACATACATACGTATGTACATTGTGTAGCCATATATACACCTATGTACGTGCATATGCCAACCATATAACAATTACACTATATATCTACATATATGGACATGCAGACACATATGGATGTGGGGGGGTGCAGGAAGAGCGTGCGGGGAGCCGGGGCTGGGGGCAGCTCCGCGCCCCCCGCGGACAGACCCCGCGTCTGCACACGCGTGTGTGTGTGTCCGTGTGCGTGTGTGCATGCACACACGTGTGTAAGCAGGGCGGTGCGGGGGCCGTGACCGCAGCCGGCGCCCCCCCGGGCCCACCCCGTCGCCGCCAGTGCCCCCCGCCGTGGGCCCCCCGCCCTCGCCCCCCGGCCGCTCGCCCCCGCCAGGCTCCCGCTGCATCCTTCCGAAAGGATTTATTAAAACACAGAGAACAGAAACCGGGACACACGGAGGACGAAGTGAATGCGGGGGCGTCGCTCACAGCTGCCGTCAGCCTCCGGCGAGAGGCCGCCACCGCGGCGCAGCCGGTGTCACCACGCTCGCGGGCGTCCCCGTCCCGGCTCCGGCCGTCCCTTCCCTCCCGTCCGCGTCGCCTCCGCCCGTGTGCCCCAAGCCTGGCACGCCCGGACCCCCAGCCTCGCCACGGCCCCGCTGCCGGGACAGCGCCAGGCTCCCCGCGGCAGCGCTGGCGCACGCCGATGCTCCCGCCGGGACTGGGCCAGGCAGGCTCCGGCAGCGGGCAGGCAGGCTCCGGCAGCGGGGCTGGCAGCAGGCATGCACTTGCTCAAACACCACGAGGACGCAGAAATGGACCGTACAGGGAAGCGCGGGAGCGGGAGCCGGCTCGGCCCCGGACGGGCGCCCTGGCGCAGCCGGCCGGGAAGCGGGGCGCCCGCCGGCCTCCCCTCACACGTGCCAAGAAAACCAGACAGAAACACGGCGACTCTGGCTCCCTTCTCAGCTCAGCCCACCCGGCCCAGACAAACTCTTCAAGTCTTCAATAAGAAAGTGCAAAAAATGTACACGGAAACGAAACCCCCGTCCCAGCCGCTCCAGCCACGGCGGGGGTCGCATCGCTTGAAGCACACTTGAAGCGGGAGCGGGAGAGCCCGGCAGCGCCGGCGGCAGCTTCGTCTTCCACGCAGGCACCGCCGCCGCCGCGCTTCCCCCGCCCTTCCTCCGGCGACAGGGCGGCTTTCGGCTGGGGGGGCCGGGGAGCGGCCCCCGGGGGCTGCTGCAAGGAGAGGGGGGAGAGCTGCCCGTCAGCCGGGCTCCGGACCCTCCCCGTGCCAAGCAAGGGGCAGGGGGAGCGTGCCGACCCCCCCGGGCAGGGGCAGCCAGCCCGAGGGCTTCGGGAAGGATCCTGCCCCTGCTCCCGCCTCCGCTGCCGGTACCCGCCGCGGTCGCTCGAGCCAGAGGCCGCATCCGGACACCGGCACTCGGGGAGGCAGCTCGGAGCGGAGCCCTCGTACGGCCCCCCGCCCCCGCGAGGCCCCGGCGAAGGAAACGGGGAGAGCGGGGAGCGCAGCCTTACCTCAGCTGGAAACGGGAGCTGCGGAGGAAAATCGTGGGAACGGCTAAATATCTGTGACGAGAGAGAGGAAACGCCTTGCTTGCCCGCCGTCCTTTGGCGATGCTCCTGGCCCACTCAAATCCGCCCCCGGAATTTCTCTGCCCGGGAGCGCCCGCTCGAAATCCCGACCTACCGGTCACGTACGGTCCCAGAGGCATCTGACTGTAGTTGACAATCCCGCCCGGCCCGGGACCTCGGAAATTTGGCCCGAAGTTGTTGTTGTACATCTGGGAGGAGCCGAAGGATCCCTGGGGAGGTAAGGAGGGAGAAGAGCCGCCGACCTGCCGCCCCGGCCCCACCGCCGCCGCCACCCCCGGCGAGGGGCTCCGGCCCCGGCCCCGCTGACCTGCTGGACGGCGGGGTCCCCCCCGCGGGTGGCCAGGCGGCTGAGGATGCTCCGCTCGGACATCTGCAGCCGGGCGGCCACGGGCGGGATGCGGGACAGCATGGAGGGCAGGCGCGTCACGTCGGCCTTCATGTCGCTCAGCAGCTCCTCGAGCTGGTTCAGCACTGCGAGCAGAGCGAGGCGGCGCTCAGGCCGGGGGGGAACGCTCGCCGGACCCCCGGCAGCGGCAGGAGCGGCCCCGGCATCCCAGCCCCAGGGACTGGCGAGCTCCGGCAGCCGGGAGCCGATGGCAAAGAGCGCTGCGGACCAGCGTGCCGCTCTCCGGTGCCCTCGCCGGCAAAGCGAGCCGGGGAGGAGCAGGCAGCTCCTGGCCAAGGGAACGCGAGCCGGGGACGACCTCCCGGCTGGATCTCGCCACGGTCAGGGTGGCAAACCCTTCCCGGCTCCCCCCGGGGCAGGCTCCCCCCCCCGCCTCTGCCGGCACGCACCCTTGTGCAGGACGGCGTTCGCGGGCTTGTTCCCAGCCAGGGACTCTTTGGAGAGATGCTGGTGGCTCTCGGCAAGGCACTCCACTTCAGCCAGACGGGCGTTCAATGCCATGGCCGGGTGACTGGGGTCTTGGGTCATGTTGAGGTACGCAGCCCTCCGCAGCTGCTCCTCGATCACCAGGGCCTGCTCCAGCAACTGGGAGGTACAGGAGGCGAAGGATTCAGGACCAGACCCTGCTCCAGTGTAAACCAGTACCGCTCCGCAGGCTCCAGCTGCCCACACTGTTCACGCCAGCAGAGCCTCTGCCCTGCCGTGCTCCCCGCTGGCCTCACTCCCAAAAACTCCGGGGGGAACAGGCTTAGCCCTTCTGTTTTCTTATCCCCTTCAGACACCGAGCATCCCAGAAAGGGATGCGGGCAGCGTTTCCACAGCATCGCACGTGCCGGGAGCGGGCAGAGCACCCAGCCTGGCCCACTCGCAGAGAGGAGCCCAGGGCAGCCAGCCCCGTCCCGTGCACCGCGCTGCAGAGCCTGTGAGCGCCCCGAGACCAAGCCCCGGCTGCCTGCTCTCCTCCTGCGACCAGGAGCCCCTCGCAAAGCCCGCGACCGCTCCCAGAAGGCGCTGGCGGGCTCCCCCACGGCTTTGGGGCGCCGCTCTGGTCCCCCCTGCCGGTAAGGACTCACCAGCCCTGGACCTGCAACTCGCCTTGAACCGCCGGGCGAGGAACTTGTTCTTCATCTCGAGGTAGTTCCCCTTATGTATCTCCGACTTGAACGGCTCATTCAGGATCACGTAGCGCGGGTCGTTCTGGATGTCCTGCCAGCGGGCGTAGCCGTGACTGGTGCGGAGGGAGCGTCAAGGGAAGCACCGGCCGGCCGACAGCATGCCCACCGCCCCGCAGCGACACCGCGTCGCCAAACCCCCTCCCTGCTCGTCGCCGCACCGTCACCCCAGCTCCCGCGCCCCGCGGAGGCCTCCCTCGCCTCGCCGCCTCCCTGCCACCCGCCGGCGGGAAGCACGCTCCCGCCGAGTCAAAGGGTACGTGACAATTCCTGCCAACAGCCAGTAGTCGTGTCGGCGGTGCCAGATGTCGTAGATCTTGCCGGAGGAGATGGCAGCCCTTTCCTCGTTCTGCCACAGCGTGTGCAGCTCTGCGGAAGCAGAAGCGAGACGGCCCGGTCAGGCAGCGGGGCTGCCGGGGACATCGCAGAGCGCGTCAGGCAGGGCGAGCGATGAAATCTCCCGGGCGGCCGTGGGCACAGCGCAAAACCGAGACAGCCTGCAGCGACGCGAGCACCATCCCGTCCGCAGCCTCTTTACTCGGCTCGCCTCTCGCGCAGCTTCAGAGCTGCTGTGCAGAAGCCGTGCAGGAGCGGCCGACGCCTCGCCTCTTGCTCTTACCTGTGAAGCCACCGTCGGCAATGTTGAACATGAATCGGAAGTTCATGTTTCTGTCATCCTTCTTTCCATCCTCCTCTTCCTCTTTGTCACCGTTTTGCTGAGCCTCGCTTTGCTCCTTCTCCTCCGCCTTGGCGTCCTCTGCTCGTCAAACACAAGAAATCGCGCCTGTCTAATCGTCCTCTGCTGAAAGACCGACCGGCGTCATCCTTGCCCCATCAGCTGCCAGAGGAACTCCCTGCTAAAGTCACTCCACTGTTGGAAAAGCCCCCAGCCCGCTCCCCGCTCCACAGCGGCCGACCACCTGCCTCTTCCGGCAGCTCCCGCTGTTTGCACGGCAAGTCCGGGCAGCGCTCACCGTAACGGCGTCTCGTTCCCGCTCGTGGCTCCCGAGCGTCACCAGAAGGCAAGCACCAGCCGCTGCGGGTGCTGACGGTCGTCCTCGCCATCACCCCGCAGACACGCTCCCTCGCCCCTGCGCCAGGCACCTGCCTTGCCTTGGAGACCCTTCGCACCGCTTCTCGCCCCCCCAGTGCCTCCCAGTGCCTCACCTGGTTTGACTTCTTTGTCCTCCCCTTTCCCTGGGCTGCTGTTCAACTCCGGCTTCTCCAAAGGCTTCTCTTTCTCTTGAATCCCCTCATCTGCAGAAGGGAAGGGGACTATGAGAAAAGCTTGATGTGCAAAACACTCTTCAGGGAAGAACACCTTACTCGTCCGGATAGACTCTCCCTTTTAGGGTAAAGTGATTACATTGTTTGTACGTTCGAGGCATTTGAAAAGCTTCTAACAGAATATTCTTCTGCATTTTATCAAGAAAACGTATTTAGTTTTCCCTCTTCCTTGAGACAGCTGGAGGAACATATCGCTAGGAACAGAAAATGCCCCCCAAAGTGAGCCCTTCTCATAATCTGCAACCTGGAGCTGTTGTTTTTTCAGGAATTGCTACAGGATCTCACGACATTCACGTTTCCCACTGTGATGTGGAGAAGAGAAAGACCCAAGCAAGGTGTGAGCGCTGGAGCCTCCCACCTCAGAGGGAAAGCTTGCCCGTCAGCAGCGCCAGCGCATGCGAGGCTGGTAGGGTGCACACCCTGGTGCTGTAGAACTTCTCCAGCGCAAATGGATGCCGCTGCTGGGTGCCACAGCCCCACCGAAGCCCCAGCCGTGGCTGAGAGGGGAGCCCAGGCACGGGGATCGTGTTCATTCGAGCCACAGAGACTCACCTTTCACCAGGGGCTCGGGAGAAGGCTCAGCCTTTTCACTCTCCTCTTGCTTCTCTTCCCTCGGTTTCTCCTTGCTGTCGCAGCTTTCTGGGTGCTCTTCGCTTTCCACCTTCTCGGCACTCGCAGGCACCTTAACGTAAAGCGCCCGCACCAGATCAGCCCAGCCTTGCCCCTTCCTCGGGGAGCGCTCCGAGTTTCCGGGCAGGCCACGAGAAGGCCTGCCGGAGGAGATGCTGAAAGAAGCCAGCCTACCTGGCTGTCAGACACCTTCCTGGACTTCTGCTCCGCTTGGTCCTTCTCCTCCTGGAACCCGAGCTGTGTTTCTATTTTGTCTGTAGCAACAGCAAAGCAAGGAAGCTACTGAACGGGGCCCCCGAGGGCCGCGCACGCTACCAGGTTAGGCAGACACCTGCGAGACCTCCTGGCGTCTTGGCCCACCTCCCTTCCCAAGCCAGACCAAAGCCACGATCCCCCGGACGCCCGCAGGCAGGCCTACCCGCAAGGGCCACAGGTCCCGCGTGCATATGCGCCGGGCTGGCCGGGATGGGGGTGTTGGGGTCTGAAGACACGATCTCGCTGGACTTCTTGCTCTCCGGGCCCTCGAGAATCAGATCTGGGGTGCTGTACTTCCCATTGACATGCTCGAACTCCTGGACCTGGGGCAGAGGCACACCATCGAGTCAAACACAGCAGAGACGTTTCCAGCCCGGCGCTGCAGAGCCGGCACGTTCAGGCTGCTTCACCCACAGATTCACGAAGTGGCCGGATCGCTACCCCCACCCTGCCAGGGACATCTGACACTGGAGCTCTGAGACCCAGCAAGTCTCCAGCGTGAGTTCTCTTTTCTGCCAGCCAGACTACTAAATACCTGCTCGTCCCCATGTCCCTCCCAGGGAAAGAAGCGGCAGGGTTTGGAAGGCAGTTTGCGTTACCGTCACCTATCCGCTTATGACAAAAACAAGCCTGGGAGATTCAGTAGGGGATCCCTGGCGAGAGGCCTTCAGCAGCCAACGAAACCCCCAAGTCTCCAGAACATACCTGAAACGGCACGTTTAAAATTTTACTCACCCACCTTCTTCCTTACTAGTGACATGACTCCTATCCGAGTCAGCACGTGCTGGCGTGACAGCCCTTCCCGGGGAACACCGTCCGCAAAGGTTTCGGCACCGTCTGCCCCAGGTTCGCACAAATGTCTCATGAAGAGAGAGACGTACGCCCTGCGGAAGGAAAACCAGACCTCAGTCCAGCTTGGCCCACGGACCCCCGGCTGAGCCAAGCGCCCACACCGTCTGCTTTCACCCGTGGGCGAGGGCAGAGTCTCACGCCCAGGCTAAGACGTAGCCTATCACAAAGAGAACGACAGCAGCCCTCCCAAACGAACCAGGCCTTGCCTCCCCAAAAAGAAACCACGGTGGGGGTGTGCAGGCACCTGGGCTACTGCTCCCCAGCCCTGGGGAGCACGGCAGAGATGGCGACAGGGCAAGACAACAGGGCGATCAGAGCTCGCCCCGAATACAAGAGCGAAGCGCTCGCTGCGATCAGCCGGAGCCCAGGACAGACCTCGCCCTGCCTGCCCGGCACCCCCGTACCTGAACTCCTTCTCACTCTTCCCTCGCAGATCCCGGACCAGCCAGTGAGAGTTGAAGGCGTCCTGGGGCGGCATGCCCCAGCGCATGATAGCGTTCAGGAAAGCCTTGCGCTGGCGGGCGTTGAAGCCGAGAACCTGCAGGCAGCGGAGGTGTTGCCGGGATCACGACGCGGCCTCGGAAGCGCGCGGCTTCTCGCAGCCTCGCGGCTGTTACAGGCGTGCTGGACCAGGACTGATGCGCCGGCGACTCGGCACGGAGTAGTCCGGCCCGCGAGCCCAGGGCAGCCCTGGCACAACCGCATCGGTCGTGCTCTGGCTGAGGCTGACACTCACCTCGATATTCCCCCCAACTCTTGCCAGCAAAGGAGGGAGAGGCTTGTCCCGGTCGCTCTTCAGCTGTCTCCGGGATTGTCTTCTGCCACCTAGAGTCAAGCAGCCTCAGAGATGGGTGGGCCCAGGCAGCGAGGAAGGACAGCCAAAGTGCTCACGTGCCCCAAGATTCCTGCACTGCCTCCCGACGGGAGCAGAACCCGGGCAGAGCAGCAGCCCAGGCTGCAGGGTCCCTTCCACCCATCCCGCCGGACCCCCCGAGCCGGGGCACTCTTCTGCCCTTCCCAGGCAAGGGGGTACCATGCCCGTTCCTCCCGCGGTCCCCATCCTTCCACTGCGAGGACCAGAGCAAGACCCCGCAGCGGCCAGTGAAGGAAACAGCCGGTTGCCTTCCCTGCCCTGGGAATCTCCTCACCTGGCAGGCAAGCGGGGATACCTCCCCCTGAATGGAGGCCCAGAAGCACGCCAGTCCCTCCAACCCAGATGCTTCTGCTGCGCCCGAGGGCCAGGGCTTCCCGCAGAGCAAAATCCCGTGGAGTATCAAACGCATTAACTCACTCTGACCTTCTGGCCTCTCTTCAAAGTCTTCATCCTCGTCCTCGGAGCCAATGGAGTACTCCGACTGGTTGTCGGAGAGCTCGTCCTGCCACTCTGCAGACCGCAAGGGAGGCCAGGTTAGAGGAGCGCCCGAGCAGCGGGACCCTGCCCGGGAGGGACACGCCGGAGAGGCGAGAGCCTGCCCGCAGGTGCGACTGGCATCTGCTGCCGGGCAGCGAGAGGGGAGGCACAGCAAGCAGGGAATCACATTCTCAGGTTTTCCAAAATCAGTGCTCTCCTATACAGGAAAAACCCAATTTGAAATATTGTGCCCACAGTCACGTTTCTCCTAAATTCTTCCAGCAAAAACAGAGTTTACGGGCCAAAAGAGAAAAAGAAAAAATCTTTGAAGAATTTCTATGCTGGAAAGTTCAGGAATCTGGGAAGTACGGAGCCACGCAGTCTACCAAACTGCAGAGAAACACCAGGCAACAACTCAGCCAGTACGCCCATCAGGGAACCTGATGCTGTGCAGCTCTTCAGAGCCAGCCCGCAGGGCCTGCTGCCTGCCCCGAGCCCAGCCGGGAGCCGAGCGGCCGCAGCCGTACCTTGGTCCTCCTGCGAGGCGTCGTTGTAGTTGACCTGCTTGCGGATTCTCTTCCCTTTCCCCAAGTTCCTGGCCAGATCTTCCTGCTGCTGCTCATAGTGGTGCCGCAGCAGCTTCTCCCAGTAGTCGGGGTCCACATTCTCCTCTTGCTTGATGATCTCACGCTCCACCTCCTCCTGCAAAGCGAGAGACAAGAGGCTGGAGATCGGGCAGCCGCAGACCTGCCCGCATCGCCCCGCTGCCTGTCCTCTAACGGTACTCCAGGGAGAGAGGGAGGGAGGGCACCGAGCCACGGGCTGGAATTTGGCTCCTGGGTCTTTGCCCAAACGTAGCGACCTCGGCGCAAGGTTGTCGAAGGGCTGAGACAACCTCCCACCCAGAAAGAGCTCCTCCGAAGGCTGCCATCCATCCCGCCCTGCAGTGCCCGCGCTCACATCGAGGGAAAAGCTGCAGATCTGCAGAGACCTCCCAGAACAGCAGCCTACTACCGGCTTCGTCAACAGATGAAGGAAATAAGGCAGTCAGCTGCTGGGAAAACGAACGACAGCAGCGCGGTACGTAAGCAGCACCATGCCCGTTCCCAGTCTGCAGGGGAAGGGCCTTCAGAAGAAGGCGCCTACGGACGCTTTGATCGAAAGGAGGTCCTGCGCCAAGAGGGACAGAGCCCGGCCGGCAGTGTGGGCTGCACAGGACAACGACCACTGTGCTTCCTCTGCCTGCGGCCGGTCCCATCAGCCCTGGGACCCCCAGGTCCGGAACAGCGTACAGCAGTCGTAGACAGAGAGCAGGGAGGAGTGCCGGCCCGCACCGAAACACTTGCGAGAACAGGAAAGGGAGCGGAAGAGACCCCGGGGGACGTACAAAGAGGTGCGATTGTAAGACAGGATACTAATCACTTTACCACACCGTCCTCTTCTCTCACAACATACTGGGCCACTTTAAAGGAGCTGAGATACTCGTTCATGTTCTGCAGCTCCGTGTCATCAGTCGCGTCCTGGTTTCGGTCCAGAAGCTTAGAGATGGCAGCGTCGTCGTAGTGGATCACGCTGCTGTCATCCACGTCCTTATTGTCACCTGGAGAGCAAAGCGAGGGGAAGGGAAGCGCAAATCACCGTGCCGGAGACAGCCCGCTCCCCGAGCCAGGCGAGCTCAGGTTGGGCGCAGGGCCAGGGAGGGGGACGGGTCGCCCCAACAAGGGGGGCTACACACCTGGCGGGGTGCCACCGTGCTTTTTTTTCAGGCCGGGAGTCACCGCACCCCCTTTGGTTGACAGCGTGTCAGAGAACGGGGTGACAGCATCCGGCATGGCGATCCGCTGTCCCTGAGACACCATGCCTGCGGGCGTAAGAAGAGGAGAAGGAGCCCCGGCAGCTGAGACGGGGCCCCGCCTCGTGCAGAGCATCCCCAGCGCCTCCCCGACCTCACCTTCCACATCATCCTTGAAGAGCTCTTCTGTCCCAAACTTGAGGATGTCATCCAGCTCTTGCTTGGTCATGGAGCCCGACTTGGAGCCGAGCCCCGGGCGGACCACCAAGTGGGTGAGCATCATCTTCCTTTTGGCCACCTGGGTGATGCGCTCTTCGACGGAGGCTCTGGTCACAAAGCGGTAGATCATCACCTTCTTGTTCTGCCCGATGCGGTGAGCTCTGCTGAACGCCTGCGGGCAGAGAACGGAGCTGTCGAGGGCAGCACCGTGCCAGGGCGGCGCCGTGCCGCGCCGGCCGAGGGGTCCGAGTTCCTCACCCCTCCGGGCTGCACAGAGGCAGCGCGAGGGCAGGGCTGAATTCAGCATTCAAGGCTGCTACGGGGCGGCGGAGCGAGAGGGGCTCCGCAGAGCCAGCCTGAACGCGCTGGCCCCCTCCGCTGACCGCGGGCAAGCCAGCTTCCCCGTGCAGGCCCCTAACTGAAGGGTCTGAAGGCAGGCAGCGAGGACACGCTCTCCCCAGGGACCCTCCGGCTGCAGATTCACCGGGCCCGCACTGCTCCTTCGCTGCCCTGCACCAGCACATCCTCTTGCCGAGGACCCAGGGAAAGGAAACGCTGGCACAAACGGACGGCAACAGCGGATGCAGCTTTGGAGGGACCTTCTCCCGGCCGGGGAGGGAGCACGGGAGGGATACCCATTTCTCTTCGCTTTTCCATTACTTTCAGAGGCACCGGCTGCTCGCCCGCTCCAGCTGCCATTTCCCACCGGCGGTCAGTCCTTAGCTATGGTCCGCCCCGGGCTTTTGGAAAGGCAAGTGGAAGCTCCCCAAAAGAGGAGGGGACACCCGGCTGTGAACAAGCAGCAGGAGAAAGTGAGAAGCCTGCGGAAGAGAGCCGGTTTTAGGTGCCAGGTCTCTCCCGTGCCGCGGACAGGCCAGGGCGAGGCTGGTGGATGCGGGAAGGGAGCTCCTGAGCAGAAACGCGCCCCGTAAATCCTGCGGAAAGGGTCGGCAGCTCTCGAGAGAAGAGACCGACTTCCCCGTGCAGGATGTGCACGCAGAGGGCAGAGCCACAGGGGTACTTACTATACGGGAAGGAAAAGGAAAAGTCAGAAACCTGGATGTCATTGTGGGGATTCCAGTCAGAATCATAAATAATGACTGTGTCGGCCGTAGCAAGGTTTATGCCCAGACCGCCGGCGCGGGTAGAGAGGAGAAAGCAGAACTGCTGAGCACCAGGAGCTGAGAAAGACAAACCCACAGGTGGCAAACGGTGAGACAGAAAGGAGCGCGGCTTACGCGGAAAGGTGCAGCGCCACGCTTTAGGGAAAAACCAGCGGGAACCGTCGGTCTAAGGCAACAGGCAACAGGCAGGGAAGGCAAGGAGTGAAAACACATCGTTCCCTGGGAACCCGCTACTGGAGAAAATGCAGCTCCAGAGCCGAAGGGGAAGCTCTGCCGTCTACCGAGGCCTTGAAGGGAAACGCCGGACTCCCTCAAACTAAGCAGCCCGCCGTCGGCACGCTCAGGGTTCATTGTGGGACGCAACTCGAGGGCCCAGCGACGCGGTACGAGCAGCCCGCGCCGCGCCTCAGGAAGCTGGACCTGCCGAGCGCGGCACAACCGACGCGCAGGCGACCCCCTGCCGCCTGTCCCGCGGGCGAGCAGGGGCTCTCGGGGACGGCCAGCCGGCCCCGCTGCCGGCCGCCTGCTGCGAATCCACCCCGCGCCCTCTCCTCGGCAAGGCAGAAACGCGAGTACCGTTAAACCTGTCTATGGCCTCCTGGCGCAGGCCGCCGGTGATGCCCCCGTCTATCCGCTCGTACTTGTAGCCTTCGTACTCCAGGAAATCCTCCAGCAAGTCCAGCATCTTCGTCATCTGCAGGGCAAGGCGACCCTGGCACGAGCGGCTCGGCACGGCACGGCTCCCCGCATCCCCCCGGGACCTGCCCTGCCCCGGCCGGGCCCCTGCCCGCAGCCCAGAGGCCAAGGTGGCGGCGGTACCGCCAACGGCAGAGTACGGCCGACCCACAACTGCCGGAGGAGCGATGCTCGCGTCTCATCTTCTACAGGCAGCTTTGCCAGCACGAGGGAGTCGTGTCCGAACGGCCCTCCCCGAAGGGGAGCGCTCCTCTTTATCCGTAGATAAAAGAGGTTTTAAACGTTACAGGCGCTCCCTCGGGAGAGAGCTGGGACGCAGTCCATCCATCGTGACTGCCACAGCTGCCACGCTATCTGGGGGATAAGCTGGCACCAGCTCTTCCACCTATCTCTAGCTGTTCCTAGCACAAAATTCTCATGCAGAACAAAAAAAAAAAAATCCTGTAGAAATGTATTTATTATTAATCCTGCCCTACGCTCACCTGGGAGAAGATCAGAACTCTGTGACCCCCATCCCGTAACTTCTTCAGCATCTTTTGGAGCAGCATCAGTTTCCCAGAAGATTTGACCAAAGAATTCCCGTCGTAGGATCCATTGGGCAGCACCGGGGCCTCCTGCGAAGGCATCCCGGTTAGCCTCTTTGAGGACAACGCTCGTTAACTTCACGGAGAAATTCTCATGCATTTCAAAGACAAAATCCTTGTACGAAACCACTCGCACGAAAACCCGCACCGTTAACCAAAGCCAGATCACGGAAACAGCCCCCACCGCCGGCTTACACACAACAAATGGTCTGAGAAATGTCTCCACAGTGCAAATACAGTTGACGTACCACCGCCGCCACAGGAAAGAGGTAGGGGTGATTACAGCACTTCTTCAGGTCCATCATGATGTTGAGCAGCGAGACCTGGTTCCCACCACCTTTCGAATTCAGGGCTTCAAAATTCCTCGTCAGTATGAACTTGTAGTACTTCCTGCAGGAACGGGGATGGGACAGACGCGCTCGTTAATTCGGCCCGATGCGAGACCGGCATAAGCAGGACGGCACCGAATTAAACGCCACTTGCGTCACTTCAAAAGGGACATCTGGATGTTTCTAAAAGCGACGGTTCGGCACCCTCAGCCTGGCGCCAGGTTTACTCGCTTGCTCTGTGGACATCACAGCCCCTGTAAGCGGGACGGACTCGGGGGCACACCAGCTAGGAATGCTCCTGGGCGTGAACCGAGCCTTGCCCCACCGTGCCGTGCCGGGAAGCAGCGACATGCCCTTCCCTGCGAGCCCCCGATCTCTGCAGAAGATGCCGCTGAAGCTGAGCAAGTCAGCCCAAAACAAAGGGAGCTGAGCAAGCATCCCCTGCGGCAGCAGCGACGCTCCAGACTGATGCCAGGCGAGCTGGCAGCACAGGCCGGTACCCCGGCGCCGAGAACAGGAGGAGGAGAAGGGGGTTCAGCCTCAGCGTTTTCTCTGCGCCCCCCAGAACTAGCAGAGCCACGCCAACAGGCTGCCAGGCATCTAACGCTTCCCGCTGAGCAGCCAGGACTGCACGGAGCCCAATTTAACCAGGCTGAATGCGCTCCCCGGTGAGACGGAAAGCGCTCCAGCTCTTCCCGCAGCAGGCCTGAGGACAGCGGGGTGTCTCTGACCTGTCGAACCCCAGCGACGCCCCGCCGTGCTGCAGACGAGGCGGGGTGAGGGAAGCCAGCCACCCCGGGGGAGCTGCGCCGCAATTACTCACTTCTGCATCTGGCTCAGCTCCACTCTGACGATCAGCTCGGTCTTGGCCGGCATGTTCTTGAACACGTCCGCCTTGAGCCGCCGCAGCATGTGGGGACCCAGCAGATCATGGAGCTTTTTGATCTGGTCCTCCTTGGAGATGTCTGCAAACTCCTCCAGGAACCCCTCCAGGTTACTGTGAAAGCAGCCAGAAGCACACAGTGCTGAGCGATAATGGGCACACGAGAGCAGAGATACCTGTTTCTTTACGACTTAAAACAAGGGCAGAGCTCTGATGGTACGCGATGAGGTTAACGCTCCCGCGCCTGTATCAGAGCAGAGCAAAAGTCAGATCGAGGAGCCGCACTGATGGCTGAGGGGAAATTCGCACTAAATGCGCTAATACGAGGTCTGAACAAGTTCCCCAAAGTACCTCTGCCTCCTCAGAGAGAGGGAAGAGAAGGCAGGCTCCAGTTCCTCACTCACAATTCCCCTGACCGATAGCAAGGCAATAGCTACCCACAGGACCCAAAAAGTAGTAGTCCACGGGAATGAATGAGGGGTTACATAAAACGTGCGTGTAGCTGCTGTGAGAAGCCACGGGGGCGATACGCTTTGCCACCGGCCTGCCGGCGCAGATCTGCGACGCTGGCACAGCAGTAACTGGACCCAGGCACCCCCACACAGACAGGAGCCCCAGGAAACTGGAAAACCTCTGCTGAGCCGCCCTGCCGGCCAGGTCCCGACTGCTCTCCCTTTTCGGGGCAGGGGGGAAACTACTGCAACTTACTTAAACCTCTCGGGAGTCAGGAAATTGAGCAGGTGGAAGAGCTCTTCCAAGTTGTTCTGGAGCGGAGTCCCGGTGAGCAGCAGCTTGTAATCGATCTTGTAGCTATTTAATACTCTAAAGAACTGGGAAGAAGAAATGAGGTTAGGTGAAAAGAGCTCAGAGGAGCCGATCAGTCATCTGGGGGCTCCGCAGATTGCGCACCCGGAGACTCAGCAGTGACCTCTCCCCCCCACCGGGCACGCAGAGCGGACCGCAGCTCTGCGCCATCGCCACCGAGCACAGGCAGCAATCCTGAGCGTCCTTGGGTCACACCGCCTGCCTCCTCCTGCGCTGGGGACTGTGTGAAGGTCCCAGGGGCCAGAGACTGCATTTAGCCTCAGGTAAAGGGGAGAGGAAGGAGAGGGATCGATTCCCTTCCACGACAGCCCATCCAAGGACCGTCAGGCTGCCAGGCAGGCAGCCAGGCTGCCGCCTCTTCCACTGCTGAAGGATTTTTAATGCCAGAGGATGTTAAGGAGAGCAACCCCACCGAAACGCGGGCCCCAGGCAGAGCCTGTGCGAGGCGAGGACATCTTTCTGCTCCCAGGGAGAGAAGCGTGGAGCAGCAGACCACCAGTGCCGGGGCGTCGTATCTTTGTGGCACCGGCTGCACCACAAAAATCGCTCACCAACGTCTGCTACCTACTTTGGACTGGTTGTTCTTCAGCCTGTGCGCTTCATCCACCACCAGACAGGCCCACTCTATGGAGCCCAGCACCGCCTGGTCAATAGTGATCAGCTCATAGGAGGTGAGCAGGACATGGAACTTGATCTGGGCTTCCTTCTGGAGGAGCAGAGGGAGAGAAAAGCCAGGATAAGAGAGCAGGGAACGGGACGGCCTCCGCCTTTGCCGCTGCCGCACGTGTCCCAAGGAGAAAAGGGGGGGCTGCCTGCGCTGCACTGCACAGCGCCAGCAGCAGGGCCAAGGCATGAGCTGTGCCAGCAGAAAATCTACGCCCATCCGAACGTTAGAACCAAGCAGGGGACTACAGAAAGAGCAAAGGGTCTGGCAGGAATCTTTAAAGCTCATCACAGATCTCCTGCAATTGTAAACAGTGCCAGCTTCCCTCTTTGGAAAACAGCTGATTAGGGACCTAACCAACCTCCCTCTCCGGGTCAAATTCTGCTCTCTCCCCTTCTTACTGATGGTTAAAGCTACCGGGTAGGGCACAGGCTTAGCTCCCACCTTCATCCGGAAGACCTTCTTTCCGCTCCGGATGGCGTTGTCTTCAAAAGAAAACTCATTTTCCCGGATGACCGACCGGCTTTCTTTGTCCCCCGTGTAGGTCACGACGTAGAAGTCGGGTGCCCACATCTCAAACTCGCGCTCCCAGTTGATGATGGTGGAGAGAGGGGCGCTGACCAGATACGGCCCTTTCGAGTGGCCCTGCTCGGGGAGACAAAGTCCAAGCTGTTCTCCCTGTACCGAGCAGCTCTCAGCCACCTCAGGGACTGCTGGATGCTCCACTCACCTCCTTGTACAGGGAATACAAGAACACAATAGTCTGCACAGTCTTCCCCAGCCCCATCTCGTCGGCCAGGATTGTATCCGTCCCTTGGGCCCAGGAAAATCTCAGCCAGTTTAGGCCTTCCAGCTGGTAAGGATGGAGCGTGCCTCCCGTGGCGTCGATGTACCACGGCTGCTTGTCAAACTTCACCGTAGGCTGGAAAGAGAGAAACACGACGCATAGCGGTGAGAACCACCTCCCCTTCCTTTCTCTGCGGCCAAGCGCATCTCTGTTTAGCCTCGTGACACCGAACAGCCCCAAAAGAGATGCAGACACGGTCCCCGGCACAGCCCAGCCCTCAGGCTCCTCACAGCGAAACCACCCCAGAGCTTCCAATGAAAAAAAACCAGGGTCCCCGAAGGAACCTGGAGGAGAAAAACATAACAGGATGGGGGGGCCAGACCGACCTCCCTCTCTCTGGGCTCACACCCCGTTGCACTGCCCCCGCCACTCTTACTCACATCCACGAGAGGCGTTTCTGGAGGCTTTTCCAGCTTCTCCTCTTTCAGCTTTTTCCCTTTCTTGTTCAGCTTCTTCAGAGGGCGCGTGTCCTCCCCCAGCATCAGCTCCCTGCAACAGCCAGGGCCCATCAGGAAAAGGCAGGCGGGCATTCCTCTCCCAGTCCCCACGCCGAGGGACAGAAACGCCTCTCAGACTCCACTGCCTTTTCCCCCCGGGAGCTTTTCTGGCCCACTTAGCACGGGCACTCACAGGGTGTTCATTTTCCCCTCCCGACAGTCCGCGCAACATCATCCAAAACGAAGAATAGCAATCTCATCAGAGTACTGTGGTTCTCCCCCAAAACAGACAGGCAGCAGCGCCACGGAGCCGCCCTGAGGCGCAGTGAGACCATGAATATTACGGCAGTATGAACGCAAGGGAAGGGGAGCACAGGCTGGAAAACAACAGGTACGGCAGGATTTCCCAGCAGCCCCGAAATGGCGTTTCAGGAGGGCCAGCTTTCCGAAAGTGCTCGGCCACCGCTCTCTGAAGAGAGGTCCCTGCGAGCGGTGCCAGTAGGTTGAAAAGGGGGACACCTACGAGTCCCCGGTCGTCCCGAACGCCTGCGCAGGCTGCCCCGGCTCTGCCAGGCTGCGGCAGCCCGGCTGCGGTCCCACCGCCCAGCTGGCTCGTACCTGTGGTTCCAGTAGAGGTGTTTGAGGTTTTCGTAGTACGGGATGTCTATCTCGTCGATCTCCCAGGTGCACTGGTCATACGGCAGGTCTTTCCACTTGATCAGGTAATGGATGTCTCCTTTTTTATCAAAGCTGTAAGGCAGGGCATGAAAAGCCTATCAGTGAAGTGACGCTTGACCCCCGGGAAGCAGCTAGCCATAACCGGCTTCCACAAGCCCGGATGTTTCATCCTCTGCTTTTACCTACAGACCGCGACATCCAAGCAGAGGCAGAAAAACATACAGAAAGTATGGACGCTTTCCGGAATAATGCCTATTAATCTGCTGCGTGTGTTAAATCACTGGGCTTTAAAGGCTGCTCTTCCGTTCCACCGAACAACCTCGTTTTCCTGTTTTACCAGGACTGGATGAATACCGGCGCTCACCCTCTTTCTCCCGCAGCACTCACTGCTCTATGAAGTTTTGCTTACACTGAAAAATGAATAAACACACTACCGAGTCCGATTATATGCCTACAGGGAAAAAACCCTTGCCTTATTAGCAAACAATGTAAAGCTCGCATGAAAATTAGCCAGGCAGCTTTATTTATTTTCTGCCGAGCAGCCTTCAAGCAGAGCTGCCGCTTGAAATTTCCGGTTGCCAGTTGAAATGTAGAAATTCAACCAAAAAGGTATCTCTAGCCGCTCGATGTAAGAAAACCATCCGCAGAGCACATTTCATATGCAGGAGATTTCTTCCACAGCAAAGAAGCGCAAACGTCAAGGCTTCCTAAGGGAGTCGGGCACCTGCTCCAGCTCCTCTCCTCGGGCACCGTCCCTATCAGCATCAGGGGAGGCGAGCGGGAATAACGTACCTCTCGGGTACGCGTAGTACACAAATCCCTGCTGGTGCCTCACCTCTGATGTGAGTTGCAGAGGGGCCGCGTGGTTTCTGAGAGGAACAAACGACCTACACGGAAACGGGCCGCTGTTCCAAAGCGGTTTAGGTGAGCGGCAGCAGCCGCAGGGCACAATCGATGGAAGCAAGACCCATCACCGGCTTGCAGCAGAAATTTGCAGAATGATTAGGCTGTAACAGGGACCCAAACAGTACATCTAGGAAGAGCGGAACAACTCTGTGCATCCACCTTTGGGAAAGTTTACTATCTCTGTTTTTAACGTGCAACGTAGCAGAAATGAGGATACGGAAGGCATCAATTCACTTCTGGCCTTGGCTTCACCTCGGGAGCAAACTCCCAAGGTGACAGAGACCTCGAAACAAGCCAGCAGCTGAAATTCCACCAGCCCGAGATTTTGGCTTTGCAGAAGGACAGCAAGAACTTCCCGGCCCCGGGGCGGGGAGAACTCAGCCAAGCACAGAAATCCCGCGGCAGGCAGTCCCAGAGGCTCAGCTATCCGCATAAACCGTCCGCGTGAGAGCTGCACGCGAAGGGAAAACCCGCAGAGGGCACAGACCCGCTGCTCAAAGCTTCATCTGCAGGACTCGCAGGGGTCCCGGGGAGCATGGCAGAGCTCACCCTTGCCGCTTCCCTGCCTGGCTTGCAACGGCATCGCTCAGCGCCACTGGGGCTCGGGCACCCTGACACGCGCCTTCCCACGGCCCGTTCACGCGTCCCCCCCGCACACGGCTCCTGACCTGTGGTTCAGGATGCGGTGGATCATCATCCACTCGGGCTTGATGCCGTAGCGGTAGAACCGCTCCTCCATCTTGGCGTACTGCGGGTCTTTGCTCTTCCGCTTCTCCCTCTGGCTGTCCTCGTCCCCAGAGCCGTAGTCGAAGGCCGGCGGCTCATCCATGTCGTTCTTCCGTTGGTAGTTGCGGTACATCACGGTGTGGTAGAGCTCCAGCTGCGGCAGGAGGCAGCCGCGGTCAGCCCGCGGGCGGTGGGGCAGCGGGGCGGGCAGGGGCACAACGACACCGACACCGCGCTGGCTCACCTGCAGCTCCTTGACCCAGGAGCAGTGCCAGTAGGAGAGGCCTGCCCACTTCACGAAGAACTCGCGCTCCGGGATCCCCTCCAGCACCTTTGGCGGGGCGAGAGCCAGCTCCGCGTCCGGGGCCGGCAGCACGGGCGGGAGCGGGGCGGCCGGCGGCTCTTTCCAGGCCCAGTGCAGGATGCGTTGGACTTTGCCCTTCAAGGGAGGGCACTGGGGATAAAAAAGCAAACAGGCAAGAGCACAGAGTTTAAGGTGAGCCCCTGTCAGGGGCCGCGGGAGGAGGGCAGACCTGGAGGGCAGAAAGGGTGTCGTGATGCCAAGCGGACGGCAGCCGTCCAGGCGCGGCAGAGAGAGCACGGCCAGGGCTCCGGGGAGCGTGCCGGCACAGCCTGTGCCAAAAGCTGCTGCCAGAGGAAAAGCCCAGGGCGGAGAGCAACTGTGGATTCACCCCCAGCCTCAGGGAGCCAAGCGTGGCAAAGGGGTGACCTGAACGGTGCCAGACCCTGGCTGCATCTATCTCACCCCGCAAACACCACCACCGCCCCTAGGCACAAGCAAAGCGCGGCCCAGGTCCCGGCAGAGCTACTCGTTTGCTATTTCTAACGGGGCAGACAGAACGGAGGCGGTGAGGGTGCGTGGGGCGGGCGGAGGCTGGCCGGCGCAGGCGTGCCCGAGAAGTGTCCGTGACACTGCTGCATCCCCCGCGGGGACGGGCCTTGCCACCAAGCAAGAAAGGTCTCTCTACACAGGCCACACATCAAATGGGGCTTGACATCCCATCTGAAAACTGGCAGGGAAGCCGCCACGGGGAGACCGTGCAGGCAGCAGAGCCGTCCAGAGCCGTCCAGGGCCCTCGGGCGCAGGCAACCAGCACGGATGCTCCTCCAGGGAGGGGGTTTGTGGCAGAGGGCAGGACGCCGGCCTGCAGCAGGGCACGGGGAGAGGGTGCGAGGGGCAGTGGCGGCCAGGAGACCCGCTCCCGGGCCAGGCGGGGCGGGTGCAGGAGCAGGGACGGGGCGAGGAATGCTGGTAACACTCACTGTACAGCGAGGGCAGAGCCATTCACCGTTTGGTATTTCTGGCAGCGGCGGGTTCAGGCAGTGGAGGTGGTAGGAGGACGGGCAGGTGTCGCAGCACAGCAGCTCCCCTCCGTCCTTACAGACTCGGCAGAACTCCATGTGGTCATCCTCCTCCTCCTCCTCGCCGCCTTCCTCTTCCTCCTCCTCCTCCTCCTTCGGCTCCCACTGGATGCCCTCCTTCTCCTGGGGAAGCAGAGCCAGCGTAACGCCGAGGGTTTCCGCCGCCCGCCCGCCCACCTGCCCCCACGGGGCCCCGACCCCACTCACGCAGTGGGGGCAGCTCCACTTGCCCTCGGGGGCCTTCTCCAGCTCGGGGTCGAGGCAGACGAGGTGGTAGGCGCGAGGACAGGTGTCGCACAGGATGATCTCCCCTCCCTGCTGGCACACCTCGCAGTAGTCCTGGTGGTCCGTCTCGTACCCGTCCCCTTCTTCGACTGCAAGCAAGGGACAGGCGTACAGTCAGAGGGACGGCAGAGCTGCCTGCTCTCCCGGGAGGGAACGGGACGCTTGCTCCTCTACGATACAGTTAAGGAAATAAGGAAAGCGTTTCGCCTCGGACCCCTCCTGTTACGTCCCCCTACCTCTCTGTCCCTCAGCACCACAGTTCATCTTTGCACACAGCATCATCTCACCTCTGTCTCTCTTTCTCTCTCCACACTGTATCATCCTTTGGTTCCTTCAGGCTCTCAATGGAGAATGCCAGAACCTGGAGAGGTTGCAAGGGAGGCCAGTCAGAGAAACCTCCCCGGGTACCAGCGCCACCAACTGCAAACGCACCATGCAAGGGTGACACGGCCGAGCAGGAGGAGGAGGACTCCTCCTCCTGGGACTACGCTGCTCTTCCTGGGTGCTCACTGGCACAGAGGCAGGAGCTCTCTCAACCCGGCACGGACGGGAAGAGGACGGGAGGGACGAGGCCTTGCAAGCACCGGAACGGCTCGTCTCAATTCCCAGCTCTGCCACAAACTCCCGGCGCAGACCTCCGACCTTCCGCTCCTCCAGCACGCGGCAGGAGCTGCCTAGCTCCGGCACGAGGGCCCTCGTACGGCAACAAGCCGGGAGGAGAAGCGATGCCCTTCACGCGCGAGACGTGGAGCCAGCCGGCCAGCCCTGCCTCGTTGACCGACGGGGAGGCTGGCCAGCATCACATCCTGACCGTCCCCCAGCCCAGAAGCCGCCCTTCCACTTCTCGGAAGCAAAAACCCGCCGGCAAAGCTAAGAAGCCAAAGGATGCGCCTGGATCTGAAGCATCTCATCCCCAATGAGGACACAAAGTAGAAAGGCAGCGCGCGTCCTGCAGCGGCACAGGAGGCAGAGACGGCGTGGGAAGCCAGGCAGGGCAGTGCCGGGCCCCAGCAGTCTCCATCGGCGCTCAGAGCCGGAGCACGGCTTGGGGCAGCTCGGCGCAGCGGGGCTGCTCTCAACGGCAGCACGGGGATGGAGGTGCCATCACGCGGAATCCACCCACAGCCCTCCGTGAGGGAAGGATGAAGGAATACACACACAAACGTGGCCATGCAGCCGCTGGGAGACCCCAACAGATGCTTTCCACTGCTGTTCGCGTGCCTCCCTCTTCCTACATCGCTACCACAGATCTACCGCCTGCCCACTGCCTGACTGCACATCTCACACAGACAAAAAGTCCCTTCTCTTAACGTTTTCTCACCCGCAGCCTGCCCTACTCTGCTGGGAGCTTGCCACAAGCCGTGTCTCTCCAGGGGCTGCTCCTCAGAAAATCACCTCCCTGGAAGCCCCACAAATTCTGGAACTTTGCTGCTAGAGGACAAATCCTGGCGGGATCACACGTGCAGGCAGGGTGCTGGCTGCCCACGCTGCCTGTGACGCACCCCGGCACCCAAAGCGCAGGCAAGGTGCTGGGGCGGGCAGGGGGCTCAGCCGCCCTGGGTGGCTGGGGCTGCGAGCAGGCAGCGAGACGAGGCAGGCAGGCTGTGCGAGCCACGGCACGGCAGAGCACCGCCACCACAGCTCTCCTGAAGCAACTCCGAGTGGCAACACAGAGCTGGCTCGGGGGCAGATGAGCCCCGGGCGGTGGCTGATGGCTGGAGAGAGGCCCGGAGGGAAAGCTGGCTGCGGAGCGGCGGAAAAGCCCCGCCGCCGGGCTGCTCCGCCGCCACCGGCACCGTGGGGGTGAGCCGTCACCCTGCGGCGGGATCCGCTCGCTGCCTTCTTGCGGGCGCGAGCCCACCAGCAGCAGGGCCTGGACACCAAGGAACCACCTCGCACTCCACACACACAGACAAGCACAAGCACATCCTCTCCCACCGAGCCAGCGCCAGACACGGCCTGGAGCTGCCAAGGCCAGGAAAGCACCATCTGAAGAGGGAAATCCAAACAGAACAGGAACAGAGTAGAAAGGATGGCCTACTCCTCTTTTTCTTTCTCCTCCTCTTCCCTCTCTTCCCCAGGCCAGCCGAGCACTCGGAGCGCACTGAGGAGCTGTTGATGCTGGCACTGTCGAAGTCGGATTCCTCCCGTTCCTCCTCTTCGCTCTGCAGAAGGGAAAACCAAAGCACACACAGTCCAAGCGCTGGCATCCCAGCGGTCGCACCCAGAGAACGCCGCTCTGCAGCGGAACAAACCCCCAAACACCCACACAAACCCAGGCGGGATCATCGACCAGCGGCCCAGCTCCTCGGGGCGCCCTCCTTTCCACGTGAATAGACTAGCCAGAGCAGCAGGGATGGTGGCAGGGCGAGCGCGCTCCCGGCACCGACGGACGGGGCTCATAGGAGCGTGTCACAAGGCGTCGGGAAGCAGGGAAATCTCCTCTATCAGATCGATGTCCCAGCCAGGCAATCGGTAAGCGTAGAGCCGGACTATCGCTAGAGCCCGAAGGCAATTGCCTTGCACTGCTCAGCACAGCACAGGGACAGCCTGTCCAGTTCACAGCACCATCAACGTGCACTCCCCGAGCACATCTCAGAGCACAGTTAAAATACATAAATCAAGGTGTCGGGTCCCTGCTCGGCCTCCCTGACAAGAGGTGGGCTCTGGGTTTCGCCTGCAGCCTGCCGTCCCCGCTAGCGCAGAGTGCGGAGGTATCGCATGGTGCGGCGGGCCAGGCACGTTGGGAAAGGCTCAGCGTCTCGCAGGCGTCGGCCAGCTGCAAGAGCCCGCTGCTGTGGCAACGTTGTCCTGGGTGCAGACACCCGAAAGAGAGACACGTGGGGGGACGACCCCCTGCTCCCACTCCTGTGCAGTCAGGGGCCCCCTTCTTGGGGGCAGAACTTTGCTCCCTCTCTCTCTCTCTCGACACCCGTTTGAGCTTGTGTGAGCCCGTTTGTGTGCGTGCACGTAGGCATTCACGCTTGACCTTCCTTATAACGTGAAAGGAGTTAAACAGGCCCAGCATTCAATGGCGTCAAAACGTAAGAACATGTCTGAATTCTTATTCTGGAGACTTACGCATGCAAATCCCCGATTTGCACACTATTAATCGGGTGCTTAGCGCTCCAGCTGCAGGAGCAAGCCCAAGCTCTTTGTAACCCTCAGGAAGGTGAACGCACAGATCTAGAGCGCGCCCGGAGACGGGATGAATTTTTTGTGACGTGCGACTGAAAAAACGCAGCAGCGAGTGGCTGCCTCGCATTGCTCCTTTTGCTTCAGTCTCTGACGCACAAAGGTATTTACAAACAGGTTGTGTTACACGAACCAGAGCTAGAGAGTCAGTGAGCTCCAATAAGGGTGAACTAATAGGACTTTGATCAATAATATTATCAAGACCTACAAGAGTTCCACCCCTATTCAATAGCTGTTTAAGAGATTTCTTCTTTAAAATGCTCTGCTATTCTTTAAAACGCGCCCGATATTCATGTGCTGGCAAGAGCACAGCACACAAACTGCAGTAGAGCCCTGTTGCCGTGCTCTTACTGGGAAGCTCTGGTACCCCTGGGCTACGCTCCGGATGCCCGGAGGCAGGCTATGCTAACGCAATTAAAGCATTCGATAATTCTCTTTGACGTACGGTTCAGCTGGAGTGCAAGCCCTGAAGAATTCCTTTGCAAATGGAATCTGAAACAATGGCATTATCAACCTCATCACCGAAAGGAAACGTGGTTATGTGATTTTAGCAGCAACTGCGCCCAGACACGACGTCTTTACAGATCTGAGCCCGGACACAGCTCGCTCTCAAAGGGATGAACAAACGTGCTGATCGGAGACCGGCGCCTCGCAGAGGGGCATGAACGAGGCCGTGACACCCCCTACACGAGGGAGGCTTCTAGGGGAGGGCTTGTCCCGGCACCTCCCTGCCGCGCCCCCCCACACCCAAGGCCCCGTGCCGAAAAAGGTGGCGCACACTTACAGAGGAGCCCTTTTTCCTTTTGCTGGGGATTCCTCCAAACCGGAATTTCAAGCCTGCCATCTTTTTCCCCTTCCCTTTTTTCTTCCCGTCTTTGGAGCCCTTGATTTTCTTCCGCACGCCTGGACCTGGAGAAACAGAAGACTTGTTTGGTACTCTACAAACAGCTGTCCCCCAAATCACCCCCCACCCCAACCCCAGGATTTACAGGGACGATGAGAGCGCGCTGGGGACCACGGGGAGCAGGGCAGTGGCTAGCACCGTCCACAGAGCACATCCTTCAGGGCAAAAGGCTGCAAGCCCAGACCCAGCGCTCGCGAAGAATCGGGGGAGGAAAGCATCTGCCCTGGGATCCAGGAGAGGGACCGCAGCCCAGGGACCACAGGGCTGCGAATTCCAGATAGGGACTCAGGGGTCCGCAAGGCGGGGAGAAAAGAGGCGGCTGCCACGGAGCGGCAGGAACGCTGCGCTGAGCCCATCGCACGGGAAGGCTGCTGCAAGCTGCGCTCTCGGTCAGCTGCCAGCTCTCAGCCGCTTGTTCAAAACCTCTTGAGGCATCAGGAATTGACGACCGCACAAGCAGAACAGCAACCTTCCCAAGGAGGAACACGGCGCAAACAAAGGGAGATCCCTCCCTTTCCCACTACCGCCCAGCTTCTACAGCGATTCGCACAGCCCCTTCCGAGCGCAGGGAAAGCAGCACCAATCTGCCATCAGAAACAGAGAAAGGTTGACAGCAAGAGACCCTTTCAACGCAAATCAGACTATTTCCAGAGGAGCTACTGCAGATTTATATGGTTGGCTCGCTCCTTGCAAGCAGGCTTTGAAGACAGTCGCCTTCCACCCAACTGCCAGAAGAATAAATCCTTTAATTCTGGAAAAGAGCTGCAGCCTTACTGCCAGTGCCTTTCCATCACTGAACTCCTTGCCATCTCAGAGACAAAGCACCCGGCTCGACTGCCAAACAGTGCACGTTCATCTGGCCAGACCATACCTGCTCTGCCAACGCACCTCTGCCCTAGCCTTCCTAACCTACAAATCCTCTTCAGCTGGGACACCGGACTCTGAGGATACCGCTGGTTTCTGGAGGGCTTTACAACCCTGCCGAATCCCCCAGCAGAGAAGAGGGCACAGAAACACACGGCCCAATCGCTTATTTAAGAATGAAGTTGAGCACTAATTGCCACAAAGTGCCAAAAGTCCAGAAGATCCAGAGCCTGCCAGGGCGATCTGCCGCGGCTGACGAACCACGGCCCCCTCTAGGACTTCTGCGAGGGAAACGGGAGCTGCAGACACACCTCTGGCACTACCTTCGCCTCCGCGCTTTGCTGAAGCACGTCTCCTGCCCGGAGATGCTTTGCCACCTTTGCCAGCCTGAAGATGCGGCTGGCTAGCTCTGCAGGCCCGGCAGGCGGGCCGTACGCCGCCGGTGAGAGCAGCCCCTCCGCTCAGCCCACCGCGGTTGGCACCTACCCTTGCCCTCCTTGGTCTTAGCCTTCCTGATGACGGTGGGCAAGGCAGACTGCTGGGGGCTGGCGGCGAGCGGCGGGGCGACGGTGACGGTCTCCACAGCTGCAGCAACGGCCGCCGCTGCCGCTGCCGCCGAGCTGCCCTTGAACGGGTTGTTGGCACTGAACTCGCGCCACTTGGCACCGAGCACGGTCATCATCTTGGACATGGGGATCTTGGGGTTCTTCTTGGCGATCAGAGGCCTGCAGGGCGGGTGAGAGGGAAAAGCACGCCTTAACAGAAACACTTCGCTGCGCGTCTGCTCCTGCTCGTCGTGTGCTGGTACTTCAGCCCAAGAAATGCACCAGCGGTGCACGGCTGGCAGCAGCAGGCTGCTGTGGCCCACTGGTAGCAGCTCCATCGGAAAGGCAGCAGACACCAGAGCTTTCTCAAACAAGAACCTATACAAAAGGGGGCACGCCTAAACTTCCTCAGAGACCGCCTTTCCCTGAAATACCTGTTGTGTTTTGAATGGCTGGCAGTACAAGCAAAAATTCACTACTGTTACTCAATTTTTCTCATGAAACTTTTCAAAGAAGCACACACCAAAAATGGGCTTTTGGAGAGAGGGAAACACTTCAGCTGTTTTCCAGTCAATCCTGCAATTCAAATGGAGTCCCGAGGACTGAGTCAGGCGGGGAGAAGCAACAAGGAGCACGCGATGCAGAATTTACTTCACAACTTCACCCGCTTGACCGAGCAAGGCCCAAACCTCAACCGCCACACAAGGCCCCATCCAGACCTACAGTTTCCTACCTGAGGAACTGGCTGAAAGCCTTGTAATTAGTCAGAGTATGATAATCTTCTTCTGAGAAAACGTAATCTACGTCATCGAGGCCCCATTCTTCCATCAGCTGGGCTGAGCTCTTGGGCTCCTGTAGATTTAGAGAGACATCGTTAACATAAATGACTGCGGCTCTGCAGACGAGCAGCGCAAGCCTGGGTCTGTCATGTGCTCCGTATCAAACGCTCTCCCTAGTCAGCCACACGCAGGGATTTGTTTCCATGATTTACAAAACGGAGCGGGCACAAGTGCTTAATAAACTACAGCTTCACACACTTCCAAGAAGCAAATTAACGTGGCATCATCCAAACGCTCCCTGTGCCACGTAATACAATGCAAAGCCTTGGCAGGTTTCACGTCTCTGAGAAACTCTGCATGTGAGATAAACAACAGGGAAACACAACCTTTCCTCTCCCAGCCGTTCGTCTGCAATCCCTTCCTCACCAAACCCAGGGCAAACTTCTCATGAAACCCCCAGGCCACCTTCCCCAAGCACGAGCTGCTCTGTCACTCTCTGTCCCCGTGTTCAGACGCGATGAATCTGTTACTGACAGGATGTGGGCAGATGATCCGAGAAGGCAAGCTGCCTCAGACGGAGAAGCTGCCGTCTGTCAGAAGCTCCAAGCTACCTGACTAGGCTTCCAACCTCAGAGTAAAACACGCTGGCTTCGTCACCGCGAAAGGCACCGTGAGGACTTGCGAGCGCACGTCGCCACGCGGCCAAATCGGTCAGCCCGCCGGCGAGCGCTCTGCTTACGCCGCCCTGCGTTACGCACAGGGAACTTCTCCACCCACGCAAGGTGACCGGCCAGAAAACACGGCTCGGCTCTCGCGCGGTGACTCGCTGAACGAGGTGGCTCGAGCCCTGGCAGGGATCTGGCCACAACCCGAGGGCTCATGCTCTAGCACCAGCTCGGGGTAAAGGAAGCTTTGGTACCTTTAGACCTCCGTCCTCGTTGTCATCCTCCTCTTCATCCTTCTTCTTCCGTTTTGGCTTTTTCTCCTTCTTGTCCTTCAGTTTTTTCTTCTTCTTTTTGTTGGGGGAATAGTCACTCCCTTCACTCTCAGATTTCTCCTCGATCTCCTCTTCGTTGTCTGACATTTCATCATTGCTCCCCTAGAACAGAAAGTGCCAGTGGAGAAAGAGCAGGGCCTGCCCCCCTCCGCTCTCCTCCAACAAACCCTCCCAGCCAGCACGAAGCAAGCCCTGTCACCAGCCACAGTCAACCCTCCCTCGAATAACCCTGCCGTTACGCTGGGGGAAAACACCACGAAAATCAAATTTGGGAATGGCAAGAAGCACCCGACCACAGGAGACACAGACAGAAAGAAATCCTTGGTTTATCTGCAAGCGTTTCTTCAGGGCAGTTGCGTGATCCCTAGCTAATCTTCTGCCCCAAGTCCCCACCTGTAAATGGAGCCATTCCCTCTCTCCATTCGAGGAACGCTATAAACACATCTGCTCACGCAAGGCAACCCACGCCCCGTGGAAGCACTGGAAACAAGAGGAGAAGGTCCTGCAATACGGATAAAACTGTGTTTTGGAAAAGCTGGTCTAGGCCAAGGTATACGGCACGGAACCTTCATGCTTTTGCCTCAAGAGTCGTTCACCGAGGCGGGCAAGAGAAGCAGCGCTGAGCCACAGCCGTACGGATGTATACAACATGGAGGCAGAGCAGGCAACGTGCTCCTCTGAAAGCGCCCAGATGCTGCAAGACCACAGCGTCCAGGTACGGCTCTGGCGAGCGGCGGTACAAACAGCAAACCAGGAGACAGCAAGCCAAGTCAGGGAATGTGCGCATTAAAAACAGCTGCGTAGAAAACCAAAGAGCAACGCCTCTGAGAGGCAGCTAACTGCTCTGCTAAAAGATCCTAAATTGTCAGACAGGCAACATTTAGGCAACGCTTTTAATTGCTGTAACACAGGTAACGTGATGTTCCGTCTTGTGTTTGCTTCCGGCTTTACACAAATAAAGTCACATTCTTCTACCACGGTGTGAACAGCTAAGAAACTACCGGAAAGGAAGAAATCACCTCTTCAGTCACATGCAACCTTTTAGCTCACCAGACAGGTAACGTGCTCGGTTTTTGCTTTGTGGCCGTTTTCTCTTTCTGCCCGGCCGGGCACTACGTGCTGCAGTAGGACTGTGTGCCTACAGGAGGATTTCAGCTGTCACGCGAACAAGAGAGTCCCGGTGGATGCACAGAGAGTCTTGAAAGGGGCAGGAGAGCAGGGTAAGTCAGGTCAGCCTGGCTGGATTCCCTCGCTCTCGGAGACAGGCGGCCGCAGGAAGCCCCCCGTCTCCAGCGGGGACTCGGTCACGCGCAGCTTCAGCAGCACGGTGAGCCAGCTGCCTCAGAAAGGCCTGGGCCTGCCGGATGGCCGGCGGACGCGTTCTGCTTCCCCACAGTCAGAAGGGAGCAGGCTCAGACGGCTACACCGAGCTGGGGAGAGCTAGAGTGGAGACCCGTCGGGCAGAGTTTAGGTTTCCATCTGGGAGAAAGACTGTGACCCGCTGCACAACCCTGACAGCAACCACATTACCACCCTAAGGAGGGCTGGGCGGAGGGCTCGGGTCCCAGGGACCGAGGATACGAGCAAGGACGAGAGGATACGTGCGTTATGGCATCCCTCCGTCCCACCCGGAGTGCTCCGGACCTGGTCGGCAGAGCCCTCACGCCGGCGTGCGGAGCAGCACAAGAGCTCAGCGGGATGCTGCCCCGCCGGGAGGGCTCGGCACCGCGGGGAGGGCTCGGCACCGCCGCCCGGCAGGCCCCCTCCGCCCCGGGCCCTCCTGCCCGGAGCCACCGCCCCGGCAACAGGAGTTCATCGTAATGCCCCACACCAACGGCTGCCAAGGCGTGCTTTCTCTCCGCGGCCATTATAGCATTCTGGTCCTTCTTGGTTCAGAACAAATCGAGCCTTTCCTTCAGCGGGGTTATAAACAGTTGTAATTTGGCATGGAATAATTGGTTGCCATGGTAACTGCTGCAGTACAGGTTGAAATTCCCCCTCTCGCCGCTCCCTTCTCTGACAAGGACCTTCATCTCCATATGCTGAGGTTCCAACCGCAGCCTGGTTATTTTACGCAGATTTTTCCAGGGGTTTGCAGCACCAATTCCTGCAGCAGGGCTTCCGCCAGCGTCGCCGCAAACCGAACGAGTTCCACTGCGGCTGGCGCAGGCGAATTCCCGTGCAAGCGCAGCGTGGCGGCACTCCTGCCCCACGCTCCCATGATGGAACCACGGGGGACTACGGGGCGTCAGTCAGTCGTGGCGCAGGCACCGGCCCCACATCGCAGCCTTGCACCTCGCTCCCACCTTCCTCTAGCAGGGGGAAAGCCAACTTACCCTACAAAACTCCGGAGGAGGAGTTTAGGAAAAGGAAGCCCCGTTCAAGGCCCCCCTTTCTTTTATCTCCTCATCCCAAAGGCAGCCTGGGTGCTGCTCGGTCCTTACCGACAGCTACAGCACCAGCTTCTCACTGGCTTCGGTGGACGAGGAAACAGTCTCCCACAGGGGGAACCAAGGTTGGTTAACGCTGCCCACGCAAGGCATTAATTAAAAAAACCAAGCGCACTCCACGTTCAGCCTGTTCTTTTCTCCCCACCCCCAGTAAGGCAGCAGTCAGGCTCGGCACAAGCCGCACATGTTGCTGCTGGGCTCAGGCAGGCCGGCATTGACGGAAAACGAACAGAGGTGAAAATACCACGGGGTTTTATTTTATCCCCCCCCCTGCCCCAGAAAAGCGGCATAGGAAAAAAATGCACCCAACGATGGCAGAGGCACAGGGAGGCAGAGGGCCTGAGCCAGCTTTGTGTGGTATCTGCAGGAGGGGAAGAGCATCACCGCGGCCATGAAGGAAGAAAGCCTCCTCGGGGCCGTGACTTCTCCAAAAGGCTGGCAGGCAACGCAGTGCAGGACAGAATCAGCTTCCTTTAAATCAGCAGCTCATCAAGCTCCCATCAGTAGCAAAAGCACTTTAATGCGCTACCTCGTCCAGCCAATCTGTTTTTACAAGTCCCACGGGGAGTGGCTGGAGGAGAGGATGACCGGAGGAGATCAGCATCGTTCAGCCCCGGTTTGGCAAGGGAAGGGGGGAATGTGTCTAGTTGTGCTGGATGAGTGACCTCTCCCCAGCCACAGCATCACTGGGGAGGGAAGGGGGCTGAAGAACCTCGGCTGTTGGCCCTTTCTTTCCAGCAGCCTATTTGCATTTAGTCAGCGAAAGGGCCAGCACACAAGATGTCTGCTCCCATCCTCGCATCCAGTGCTGCCCGGGGATGGCAGAGCGAGAGGCAGAGCTTGCGCGGCACAACGCGGCAGTGAGCCCAGCTCCGGGACTGCGCCGTGTCCGAGCCGGGTGCCCCGGCAGAGCACACGCAGCGCCAGTCAGCCTTCCCGACCAGACAGCGGACCCCCAGTGCAGCCTCGGGAAGGCCTGATCCTCAAGGACACAACGCCTCGCCTTTGTTTTCCTACAGAAGGCCCAAGAGCCCTGCTACGTGCCAAATCCTTGAAGCCCCTATGCTGCCTGGCTTGCAAAATGCCCTGGAAGAGCACGGCTGACACCGACGTCTGCAGAGACCTCCAAGCCCTGCCCCGGTCGCGCCCCCAACGTGGCGGTTTGCATCTCCCTCCTCAGAAACACGAGCTCCTCGACGCCGCGTCGGTACAGGACGCGCCAGAAAGATTTACTGTCTGCCCCCGGAGACAACGGCAAGGAGGTGCTGCACTGCAGCGCGGGCAGGAGGGCTTCAACAAACGGGGACAGACGGTATCATCGCACACACCAATGTATGCACCACAGCCGAGCCCTTCCCGAGGGGGTGGGCAGCCGCGTCGCTGCCGGAAGGTACGGTGGCCGTTTCTTCCCCCAGCCGCTCTCCAGAGACCACTCGTAGGGCCGATTTCCACCCCAGAGCCTCCGAGCTGGACAAGAACCGCTCCTGCCCTGGCTCTGGGTCACCCCCCGGGGCCAGGAGAGCACCTGCTCGGCGAGGGAACACCCCGATAACGCCCCCCCTTTCCCTCCACAGACACCCCAGAGGTGCCCGCCAGCAGCGCCCTGAGCAGCCTGCCTCTGTGCCACAGCCGAGAGCAGCCCCCCAGCCCGGTGCGAGAGCATGTAGCGTTACCTCCTTCTTCCTCCTCTTGATTTTGGCAGCCTTGCCGTCTTTCAGCTTCTTGGATTTCTTCTTTTTCTGCACAGCGACTTGCTCTTCTGCGAAAAACTCATCGAGTCCTTCCAGCACCCCATCATCTTCTTCTGGGGACAAAAGGGACAGCTCACGCGGACGGATTGCACAGGCACGCAGGACACCGCGTTCGCGTTTATCCTCGCAGAGGAGCACACCCGAGCGGCAGCATCACGCCGGAGCTCTGCGGCCTCTCCCGGAGACCCTCGCGCCGGCAGAGCCCTGCCCAGGAGTGCCTGCCCCGGCACTTCTCGTGCCCAGCTCCTCGCTGCCGCTCGCACATGAACAGCCGAGGTTTTGGCAGTCTGCGTTTCGCTCTCGGGAGACAGGGGCACGGGGATGCTCCCGCGCGCTGCCTGCTCTTACCGATCTGGGTCCGCAGGTAATAGGGAGCGTTAGGCTTTTACCTGTCGGATCTCCAAGCAGAGCCCGTTAAAACGGATTCAATGAAAGGTGAACAAGGAAGAGGAGGGCCTCGTGTGGAAGACGTGTGCCAGGGCTCACGGGAGGCTGGTGTGTCATGGCTCCGCGCTGGGGGAGCGCCACGGGCACCCGGCCGGGCTGCGTACGCCAGCTCACGGACCCCGGCCCCGGGCAGAGGCACCAGTCCCAACACACGCTCTCACCTTCCCATCATCGTCACCTCCCCGAACCCAGCGCTCGCCAGTGACTCCCAGCATCCTGTCCAGCCTTTGCATTTCTTTAAGGCCTACATCAGTCTTTTTATTTTTTTATTTCCAAGCTTATACGGTAATAACACTCCAGGGTCGTTGGGGCGTAGCTCTTGTTCGACTTCGAGCCGTGCCGGTTCAGGCTCCGGCGAGGCAGGCGCCTGAGCTCCACCGAATTCACGGGGCAGGGCAGGAGCCGGGAGCCCACCTCCTCCCCGGGCACCGCACGGAGCCCCGGCCCCGCGTCCCGCCGGAGAAGGGGCTGCGGAGCCTGCCCTCCGCGGGGCTCGCAGCGAGGAGGGAGGGCAGCTCTTCGGCCCCCGGGGAAGGACCCGGGCCGCCCCCCGGCGCCGCTCCCAGAGGAAACCGCGGCAGCCCCGCGGTGCCCGGCCGGGGAGCGCAGCCCGACGCTCCGGCCGGAGCCAGACCCGCAGGCGGGAGGGCCCGGCGCGGCCCGGGGACAAGCCCGGGCCTGGGAGAGCTGCCAGCCCCCCCCCCCCCCGCCCGTTCGTGAGGCGTCAGGACAACGGGGCTGAGCTGGAGGAGCAGCACCCGGCGCAGACCGCCCCGGGGCCGGGCCGGGAGGGCGAGGCCGGCTCCCCCCCCGGCCGGGCCGCTCCTCAGGGGAGGCCCCGCAGCCGCCCCCGTCCGCTCTCTCCCCCTCCCGCCGCCTACCCGAGACGTCCTCCTCGTTCTCCGCGTCGTCCAGCAGCTCCCGGCCGGCCGCCGGCCCCCGCATGCCGGGCGGCGGCAGCGGCCCGCGGCGGGGCCGAGCGGCGGGCGAGGCCGCTCCGCGCCAAGATGGCGACCGCCGCGCCACGCCCACCCCGTGACACCCCCCCCAGCCCCGCCCTCCCCGCCCCCAGCCCCGCCCCGCCGCGCCTCCAGCCCCCTCCCCTCCCCGGCGCTCCCCGAAAATCCCCCAATCCCCCCCAAAATCAGCCCCCCCCGGGGGCCCGCCAGCCGCCAGCGGAGCGCGGGGGTATCAACAACTCTCCCCGCCGTTTATTCCAGCAAAGCAAAACTGTACAAAATGGCTGCCGGGCGGCGGGCCGGCTCAATCCTCCTCCTCCTCCTCCTCCTCGTCCTGGTTGATCTGGAAGTACCGGAGCTCGTAGCTCTCCTTGCTGTTGGCCACCACACGCAGCCAGTCGCGCAGGTTGTTCTTCTTCAGGTACTTCTTGGTCAGGTACTTCAGGTACCTGCGGGGAGAAGCGCGGCTCGGAAGCGGTTTTGCACCCCCAGATCCGCAGCGTTTCTCCAGCGGCACCGAGCAGCCTTCCCGGGACGCCCTCCGCCCACCCTGCGACCCCCGGCACGGCGGTGCTGGCAAACACCCATCCCCGTTCCCGTGGGCTTCCACCTCCACCGGGAGCAACGCGTCCCATCAGGCATGTCCCGGCAAAGCTTCTGCCAAGAAACACCACCGCCGGGGGAATCGCACCGGCAACGCCGCGACACGGAGCCTGGGAAATCATCTCCCTCCCCTCGCCCTCCGAGGCTGCGACCACAACGCCCTTATTTCCACGCCACCGGTTCAACCCGCCGCAGCGAAGCTCCGCTCGGATGGCGGCTAACCGCTGCCGGCTCCCGCAGCAGCTGCTGGGACGTGCCGGGTGCGGCACCAACACGGAGAAACCGCGCCGGGTGAAACGCGGGTGCTTGCAGAGCAGGGCACTGCCCCAACACCACACAGTTTTCCTCCTCCCACCGTTTTAGACCTCCAGCCGCCGCACCGAGCCGCCTCTGCCGCAGCAGAAACCACATTTATCGAAGCCAGACAAAGGACAGGCAGCCACGAGAAGCAGGCTGAGGATCATTTGGGAACAGCAGCCACCACACCGAGCGTCACGCAGCGTTTAACCGAGAGTCTTGGCACAACTCCGGCACCAAGACGTCTCTTCGCTACCGGGCCCTCCTGCCAGCCAGGCTCCTGTCTGAACGCCGGCAATCCCCCACCGAGGGCCTACTGCTGCCGGCAGCGACCGACCGCGGCTCCGGGTGCCGGCAGCAGCCTCGTGACGGCAACCAGCACCGCCGGGACGCGGGGCTGCCCTGCGCCTCACCTCTTTGAGAACGGGACCTCTGACGTGACCGTGATCTTGCTCTTGCTCCTCTCGATGGTCACCACGCCCCCGCCCAGGTTACCCGCTTTGCCGTTCACCTTGATCCTTTCCTGCAGGAACTGCTCCTGCAAGAGAGGAACGCCGCCGCTTAGCCGGGGCCGCCAGCTCCTGCCGGACAAGGCCTCCCCAGCTCGCTCGTGCCCGGCGCTTCGGCTTTTTGTTAGAGCTGGGGAAGAGAGAGGAGTGCCGTTATGTCCAGGCAAAGCGGAGGAAAGCTGCCTTCCTGCAGGCCAGGAGGCTCCGAGCCCGCCACCGCCTTCCGCAACAAATCCGACCGGCCCATTCAGGCCCGCGCCTAAGCGAGGTCCTCAAGTCCGAATGCACCGGCTTAGCGAGGCAGGGACGCGCTTCCTGCCCTCCGAGGGGACAGCCAGCGAAGCGACGGCTGGGTTAGGATCCTCCGAGGACACCTCAGCCGCAGCCCTGCGCTTCAAACCCGTACTCGAGCACAGTCTGAACGAAAACAGGTTCATCGGACAGCGCTGAAACGCAGCGCTCCCTGCCCTCGCAGATCCTCACAGCCTAACGGAAAACTCACCCCGCGAGGGACGAACGGCAATACTGTTCGACAGGTGGGGAAAACGCTTGTGCTTTAACTACCAAGTGTTTAAAAACAATAAGCATCTCGTAGCCTCCGGCATCACCCCGGCTCCCTTTGTCTGCGGGGCGTCTCCGAGCGGCGCAGGCTTTTACGCTGCGCCGTGCTGAGGGGCAGAAACAGAGAGGAGGGGCGGCGGGGGCTGCCGGGGGGGGGGGAGCACGCTGTTGGGAGCGGAGCCAGCAGCCCCCCCCCCACGGAAAGGCCCGGGGGGCAGCAGGGCCGTCACGTCTGCCCCCGGGGAGGCCCCGCACTCACAAAGTTGGCGGCGTCCATGATGCCATCCTCCACGGGGTGGGTACAGTCCAGGGTGAACTTCAACACCTGCTTCTTTTTTTTGCCACCTTTCGCTGCGGGCTTCTTCTGCAGCGGGGAGGGGAGGGAAGAGAGCCGTGAGGGATCCGCTCCGAGCAACGGGCCCGGGGGCGGCGGGGAGGAGGGAGGGGGCCAGACCGAGCTCCAGGCTGGAAGCAAGGGGACCGGGCCGAGCTCCGGGCTGGGGCGGGGGAAGGGAAGAAGGGAAGGGGGCAGGGGCCTTGGGGAGAGGGAAGGGCCCCCCCCCCCAGCCGCTCGCCCCCCCGGCGCTTGGCGGGCCGGGCCCGGAGGAGGCCCAGGCCCAGCCCCACGCGCAGGCCCGGGCCGGGCCGCGCCGGGCCGGAGGAGAAGGGGCCGGGGCAGACGGGGCCGGGGGCGGGGTGGGGGAGGGCGGAGGCCCGGCAGGCCCCCTGCGGGAGGGCGGGCGGGCAGGGAGGGGGCCGGCCCGGCCGCCCGCCGCCGGCGGAGACTCACCACGGGCGCCATGGCGGCTCCAGCGAAGGGGCAAAAAGGGAGCGCCGCGCCGCGCGCCTGCGCGGAAACACCTTCGGGCGGCCACGGCGCATGCGCCGCGCCGCCGCGCCGCCTGCGCCCACGCCGCCGCCGGGGCGCGCGCCGGCCGCCGCGCGCGCCGCGCGCCGCGCGCAGGCCGCCCTAGCCGACCGCTGAGCGCGTCGATGGCTTCCGCCCCCCCCCCCCCCCCCCCCCCCCCCCCCCTCCCCCCGTCCCCCGCACGCCTCTGACTGCCCCGCGAGCGCATAGTGCTGCCTGGCTGGGCGGTGCACGCAGCGCGGGGGGGCGGGGCCGCGGTCGGGGGCGGGGCCGGCGAGAAGGGGGCGGGGCCCGGCGGGGGATCGGGGCACCGGGGACCGGGGCCGGCCGGGATCGGGGGCGGCAAGGACAAGGGGATCGGTCTGGCAGGGACCGAGGGGTCGGGGCCCCTCTGGAGCACGGTGCGGCCCGGGGCGCCTCGCCGCCCGCCGGGTGCACGTGTCCCTGCACCCCCGGTCACTGCCGGTGGCAGCACCCCTGCACCCCGGGGCGCCGTGCTGCCTGCAGGGTAACCCCCTGCCCCCCGGGGTGCACGTGTCCCGGCACCCCGGTCACTGTCCGCCGGGTGCACGTGTCCCGGCACCCCGGTCACTGCCCACCCGGTGCACCCTCACCTCCCGGGAGCCATCGCCAGGCCACGTGGATGCCCCCGTCCCCGCAGCCTGGCTGCACCCCGGGGCCCGTGTCCCCGCAGTCCCCGCACCCCGAGGGCCGTCCCCGCCGTAGGGCGCCGAGGAGCGCGCGGGGCTATTTTTGGGCCGTGGCGTGGCAACCGTCCGGCGGTGCCAGGGGGCCCCACGTCACGGGGGCGGCCAGGCCCTGCCGCCTCGGCATCGCTCTCATTCCAGCCGGCGCGCGGGGAGCGGCGGCACGGCTTGACTCGGCACGGCACGGCCGATCCCCCGGCTTACAGACGGGGAGAGGTAAAGCCTTCGCCTGGCCACGGTGCCCCCCGGGCCGGGGGCTCCCCGGTGTGTGGGGCAGCTGGCTGCCTTCGCTGCCGGGCTGCCATCGTAGGGGACATCCCAGGGCAGGGGAGGCCCCGTCGCGGGGGGACGCTCCCTCCTGGGGGACACCCAGTCCTGGGGGATCCCCCACCCCTGTGCTGGGGGACGCTCCTTTGCAGGGGACACCCCATCCCGGGGGATGCTCCCGCTCTGGGGATGCCCACCCCGGGGGCCACGGCACCCGGCCCTGCTGCCCCCAGCCCACGGTGCCCGGGGGAAGGGGCGCGTTCGGGGCAGCCTCGTGCCGCTCAGCTCATAACCTAAAAATAGGCAGCGGCTCACGGGGGGGGCAGGATTCGTCCTTTCCGCGGCGGCCGCGGTGCTCGCGCAGAGCGGTGCCGCACGGGGGGCACAGGGGGTGAAGCGGGGCGCGGGGGGGGCCGCTCTCTGCCCCGCAGATGGCCGGCGGCATTTTCTCCCCGCTGGGGAGCTGCTCGGAGCTGGAGAAGGCCAACTGCCACCCGCTGGTCTGCCTGCTCTGCCACGAGCCCTACCAGCACCCCTGCCTGCTCGACTGCTACCACAACTTCTGCGCCAGCTGCCTGCGGGGCCGCGCCAGCGACGGCCGCCTGCGCTGCCCGCTCTGCGGGTAAGGGACGGACCCTGCCCGGGGACGGGGGGGGACGCCGGGACCAGGGCACGCGGCCGGCAGCCTGCTCCCAGTGTCCCCAAGCCTGCCCTGGACGGGTGTCGCCATCCCTGTCCCCGTCCCATCCCCGCAGGCACCCCTCGGTGGTGAGGGGGGGCACGGGGCTTCCCCCCGTGGACCGGCTCCTGCAGTTCCTGGTGGACAGCTCGGCCGACGGCGAGGAGGACGTGCAGTGCGCCAACTGCGACCGGCGCTGCGCCAAGGCGGTGAGGGCAGCGGGGCGGGCAGGCGGGGCGGGCAGGGGACCCCCGCCGGGGCCGTGCCCGCCGCCAGCCGCCCCCCCCCCCACGAAGGAGCTGGACACCATGTACTTCTGCAACACCTGCGGGCAGCCCCTCTGCGCCCCGTGCCGCGAGGAGACCCACCGCGCCAAGATGTTCGCCCGCCACGAGATCGTCTCCCTCTCGAAGCGCACCAAAGACATCCACAAGAAGTGCCGTGAGTGCCGTGCCGGGCTGCGCCGTGCCGCGCCATGCTGCGCCGTGCCGCGCCAGCCTGCCCGACACCCCCGTCCCTCGCAGCGCTGCACGAGGAGCCCTACATCATGTTCTCCACCGAGAAGAAGTCCATGCTCTGCATCAACTGCTTCAGGGACATGCAGGGGTGAGCGGCCCCGGCCCCGCGCCCGCCCCGCGCCCCATCCCGGCCCGTGCCCTGACGCCCGTGCCCGCAGGGAGAGCCGGGCGCACTGCATCGACATCGAGACGGCGTACATGCAGGGCTGCCAGCGGCTGGACCAGGCGGTGATGGTGGGCTGTGCCGGCGGGTCTCGGGGAAGGGGGGGGTATGGGGGTGCAGTGCTGCCTGCAGCGCCGCAGCCGCCCCGCCGCCCCCGGGCAGGCCGTGAAGGAGCTGCAGACCTCCACGCGCGAGGCCATCGTCCTCCTCAAGGCCATGATCGAGGAGGTGCGCAACAGTGCCAGCGAGGAGGAGGCGGCCATCAACTCCCTCTTCGGCCGCATGCAGGTGCGGGGCAACCGCCCGCGCATCGCGCCCTGCGCCCAGGGTCGCGCCATGCACGGGCACGGCGGAGCCGGGGCAGCAGGAGGGAACCGGGGTGGCCGCAGGACACAGGGTGGCCGTGCCGTTTGCAGGAGCAGCTCTCCGAGAGGAAGAAAACGCTCCTGAAAGCCGTGCAGAGGTGAGGGGCCGCGGGCTGAGCCCCCTCCCAAGGGTGTCCCCCCCCTTCCCGGGGTGTATTGGGGTACCCTGGGGCCGGATGGCTCCCCGGTGCCCCACAAAGGCTGGGCCATACCCTGCTCTGCTGCAGCCAGCACGAGGAGAAGGAGAAGGCGTTCAAGGAGCAGCTCGCCCACCTCGCCTCCCTGCTGCCCACCCTGCAGGTAGGGCCCTGGGCCGGGCAGGGATGCCCTGGCCCCAGGAGCCGGGCAGGGGCCGGGCTGCCACGGCCCCGAGGGGCGCCGGCGGTGACACCCCCCTGTGTACAGGTCCACCTGGTGACCTGCTCGGCATTCCTGAGCTCCGCCAACAAAGCCGAGTTCCTGGACCTGGGCTACGTGAGTGGTGCCAGCACTGCGGGGTGGCTGGAGCATCCTGCCGCGGTGCCGTGGGGTGGCCAGTGCACCCTGCCGATGTGCCGTGAGGCAGCCGGAGCATCCTGCCGTGGTGCTGGGCTCACGGGCAGGGTGCCGGGCACCCCTCACCGCGCCTCGCCGCTGCCTTTCAGCAACTGATGGAGAGGCTGCAGAGGATCGTCAAGCTGCCGCACCGCCTGCGGCCGGCCCAGACCAGCAAGGTAGAGCCCTGCCGCTCGCCCGGGGCCGAGCCCCTGCCCACAGCGCCCTGCGGGCAGCCCCGGCTGCCGGCTCTGCCCCGGCCCCAGCCGCGCTCGCCCCTGTCTCGCCCCCCAGATCAACAGCGAGTACCAGGCAGAGTTCGCCCGCTGCCTGGAGCCCCTGCTGATGCTCAGCCCCCGCCGCTCTGTGGTGGGCAGCGCCGGCGGCATCGGTCCCGGCATCGCTGGCACGAACATGTGAGGTGCTAGGATCGCACCCGGGGCCGGGGCGCATCCTGCCACGCGTGCCGCTGCGTCCCCTGCCGCGCGCCGTGCCACGCATCCCCGCTCGGCATCCTGCCACGCCAAGCTCGCCCCCGCTGCTGCCCTTGAGGCTGTCACCTCGGCGGTGGCGCGGGGACAGCGGGGAGCACAGCTGCGCTGACGAACGACAGGCGCGGGGGCTTCAAGTGACACTTCTGGGAAGCGGGGCGGGCAGCAGGGCTGGCAGCGGGGCGGGCAGCAGGGTGCCTGGGTGAGCCTGCACCCTGCTCCCCAGCCCGGCCCCCCGCCGCGGTCCCCGGAGGGCTCTGCCCCCGCTGCCGCGGGTGCTGCGCCGCAGCCAGCTCCTGCTCGCCCGCACGCCCGCGGCGCCGCAGCCTCTTTGCCCGCCACTATTTTTATCAGAATTTCAGGGAAGTGCCCGGCCGTTCCTCGCTCGGGATATATTTAGGCCCGTTGATGTCACGGCAGCACCGGCCCTGCCAGGCGCTCCCGGCCGGAGAGGACAAACGGGCACTGCCACCCCATGGGGACCGCTCCTCGCCCCCGGCGGGGCTCGGCACCGCAGGGCGGCTGAGCTCCTGGGGGCTGCTGGCCCCGGCGCGGGCAGGGGGAGCACGGCGCTGCACGGTAGGACCAATGGCGGTGGGGTAGCAGAGCCGGGGCGGTGGGCAGCGTGATGGGGGAGACGCAGAGGCAGTGGCACCTGCCAAGGGGCCAGGAGATACCGGCGGTGAGGGAGCGAGCCGCATCCTTCCCTTTAGAAACCGGAGCGTGCCAAGCTCGGCTCCTGCCTTCTCCCTGCCGCAGCTCATCCCGAAGCCGCAGGCATCGGGAGAGCAGCCCACGGAAACCCGACTTGCGGGGCGGCGTAAGGCACCTCCGACTGACCTCGCGTGCTTACGTGCGGGGCTGGTGCGTCCCCAGGCACCCCGGGGGCGAGGGGCAGCGGGGCCGAGCCGGCGGCGGGCCCCTGGCACCTCGCCCCCGCCGCTCGCCTGCAGCGCGCCCCTGTCGCCCTCTCCGCGCAGGCTCCCTGGCGGCCAATGCTCCAAGACCCTCATGGTGCCCAGCTGCCCCCCCGCCGGCGATAAAATGTCCGCCGGCCCCATGGTGCGGAAGCCGACGATGCACCGGTACATCAGCACCAAGGTCCTGCTGGCCGAGGGGCGCGAGACCCCCTTCGCCGAGCACTGCCGCAACTACGAGAACACCTACCGGGTAGGGAGCGCGGGTCGGGACGGGTGGGGACGGGTGGGGACGGTGCTGCTCACGTGGCGGTGCCCCCCGGCCCCCGCAGATGCTGCAGACGGAGATCCAGGGCCTGAAGGACCAGGTGCAGGAGCTGCACCGCGACCTCACCAAGCACCACTCGCTCATCAAGACGGAGATCATGAGCGAGATCCTGCAGAAGTCCCTGCAGATGGACGTGCAGATCGCGGCCCACTACTCCGCCGTGGAGATGATGCGCAGCGTCTTCGAGGAGGTACGGCCGGCGCGTCCCGGCGGAGCAGGGTCCCTCCGTGCCGCGCCGCCGCACGCTGCCCGGCTCCTTCTTCCCCTTCCAGGTCTGGGAGGAGACGTACCAGCGGGTGGCAAACGAGCAGGAGATCTATGAAGGTACCGGCGACCCCGCTCCCCCGGCCCCGAACCCCCCGTGCCCGCTCCGGGGGCGGGGGGGCAGCCGTGGCCACGGCCCGCTCCTCTCGCCCCCCAGCCCAGCTCCACGACCTGCTGCAGCTGCGGCAGGAGAACAGCTGCCTGACCACCATCACCAAGCAGATCGCGCCCTACGTCCGCTCCATCGCCAAGGTGAAGGAGCGGCTGGAGCCCAGGTGAGGGGTGCAGGGGAGGGGGTTTTGGGGCCGGGGGGGGACGCGGCCGTGGCTCACGCCCGTCCCGCGGCAGGCTGCAGGAGCACCGGGAGCCCAAGGAGGAACAGGCGCAGATGCTGCTCAAGATCTGCGACGACAGCAAAGCGGCGCCAAGGTAGGCGAGGGCGAGCGCCCGGGTGCCGAATTCCCTCCCTGCCCTTTCCTGGCCGCTGACCCTGCCGAGGCACCTTCCCTTCCCCAGGGACAGCGGCAAGGAGGGGGCTCCGGCCAGCCCCGGGGAGGGCTGCGCGCCCGGCGCTGCCCCCGGAGACCCCTCCCCGAAAAGCAAAGACTGCTGCAGGGGCCAGCCGAAAAGCGGGACCGAGAGCGCCGCCCGGAAAGAGCTTGCACCGTAGAGCCTGACGCCGAGCGAGGGCGCGGAGCCGCTCGCTGCACAAAAGCCGTGCCCCAGTTGTGAACCGGCTCCTCTTGCCTTGTGCCACGAGCGAAAACGCAGCCCGGGCACACAGTGTCTGCGGCGTATCAAAAGCCTGCCTTAGGGCGACTGCGTTCGTCTGAAAAATCCTTAATTGTCTTTATACTCTCCCTCTCGTGTGTCGGAAGTGAAATAAAAGGGCGCAAGCGTACCTGTCCGCTTGGTTCTGCGCCCCGGAAAAAACGGGGCCTGCCAGCTCCGGGCGTCCAGCCACTCTTAAAACCACAAAGTTTGCAAACATGGGGTAAATGAAACAAAAAAACCCGGCGTAGGGCAGAGCCGGGAGCTCACCGCAGGCTCTCAGAGCGTCCTGCGAACCGCCGACAGGCAGCGGAGCGAAAACACAGGCAGGGCGCTAGAAACAGGCGCTCTGCTCCTTGCGCGTCTGCGCTATTTAAAAACTTACCGACTGCTGCGGCGCAGGAGGGCAGGGTTTGACAGCTTTCTCCGGCTTTTCACTAAAGATTCGGACGCCTTCCCCGCGCCTGGTGAGCTCCGGTCTCCTCACCGAGCTTCCAGTCACAGGTTTCGGGAAAATAAAAGGTTAAGAGAGGCTGCCGGTCTCAAAAGCACCGAGAGGGCTCTGAAGATTTTGCTCAAGGGGAATTTTATCCCTTTCTTTCGGTGCCCACGCATCCCGCCTTGGGCAGACCCTGCCGCCGCGCAGCTGGAACCGGGGTCAGAGCTAGCGCTGGCACGCTCTCGCCCATTAGGGTCGAGGGGCATTTACTACAAAGAACAACTTGAGAATAAAGCTGAAGTTTCCGTCGTCAGCTCACGTCAAATCCCAGCGACAATCGCTTTGTTTGTTTGTTTCAAAGTACGCTGGCGCAAGTTCACAGCAGAAACGTCAACGCCTACAAAATAATTAGTTAAAAATTCACTTGCCCGAGGCACGCTGGCTACAACAGCAGGTCGCAGCTTCCGGCAGGGCGTGCGTCGGAGGCACAGAAAAGCCCGAGCGGGGCCCTACGAGCGACTACGCAGAGAAATCGGCGCTATCCGGCTGGTGTATTTTCACATTTGCTCTCTTCTCCCAAGCTAAAACCACGCTCGGTAAAAGACAAATTACCAGCGAAGGCGTTAAGCGGACGCTCCGTGCAGAACGCACTCTGCAATACAAAGCAAACCCGGCGGAGGAAGGACTCTGCGTCGGTTAAGCGAGGCGAGACGGAGAATTCGCCCCGTCCCTGGGGCCGTGCAGCCCCGCGAGTCACCGCGAGTTGCGGTCATGCTTTAACGCAACACTGGCCTGGACCGCAAACCCACTGGGAATTGTAAAGGTAAGGATTCCAGTTTCGATGATGTCATCGGCACCTCAGGAGATCTCCAAATAACCACCAGACAGCAGTCGGCAATATTTTTTGTTTTATATAAAAAAACCAACCAAAATCAAAGCAATTTCCATCAGTGCCCCCTTTCCTGAGCCATACCACAGCACCTTCACCGAGGAACACCGCAAGCCCGAAGCGTGAACTGACAAGCAACTTGTTTCCATTCCAGCTAGGAAGAATAACGTAAAACTCAAGAAAACAGTGAACCTCTTTGGTATATAACGACAGAATAAGTTATACCACAAAGCTCGAGTAGGAACCATTTCCAAAATGGTAACGTTTAAAATAGCATTAGCTAGCCAAACTTTTTTCCCCGTTTGGAGAATTTCCCTAGAAGCGTCTCCTAGTCACGCCAACATCCCAGCTTTCGCCCAAAAAAGCAGGCAAGAATCTTGAGCGCTAAAGCCCCCGGCAAGCCCGGCAGCTGCGGTTCTTTCCCAACCCAAAATCCCGGGATCTCTGCAGGACGGAGGCGGCCCGGCAGGAGAGGAAGCAGCGCGCTTTGGAAGCGGGAAGAGGGAACAGAGGTGGCGGCGGGGAGGCTCGGGAAGGCAGCGGCTGAAACGGTGACTCCCGAATTCGCGGTGGCAGCCGAGGAGGAGGGAGAGGGCTCACTCTCCTGCCGTGTTTCACAGAGGTGCTCGCGATCCAGCGGCACGAGGCGAGCGGAAGAATCCTCCCTGCGAACGTTAACGCCTGGGAGAGAACCGACTGGTGCCGCGCTGCCGGCTCTCCGGCAAGCAGGGGGTAGGCAGCCCCCGCACCCGAGGAGCGGAGAGCTGGAGGCCGGCTCCCGCGAGCCGCCCGAGCGCCAGCTTGCAGAATCGGGCCTAAAGAGATTAAAGCCACGCTGCCTGGCTCGCAAGGTCAAAAAGCTTTAAAATCGAATTATGGCACAGGAACAATCCGCTGACCGGCGCCTTTCCTGCACGGGGGCGGGAGGGCAGAGCTGTTCTCCGGAAGAATCGGTCCGGAGGCGTGTAATTCAGCTGCTGCAGGCAGGAGGGTTCGAGTCTCTTTAGGGTCGCTACAGGCTAAGTTATCTGGAAGATCCCTGAATGTGCAACGAAGGACTTATCTCGAGGAGGACGAACGAGCTTCTGATCTGCTAGCGACCCGGCAGGCCGCCGAGCTCCGCAGCCCTTCGCCAGCTCCTCCTGGGCGGCCGGGAAATACCGACGGTCTACTCCCGGCGCCGGCACCACGCATCGTCCCTCGCCCCGCCGTGCCTGGAGCCGGGCGTTCGCTCAGCCAGTCCGGTTTTCGCCCGCGTTACAGTTCCACCTTGACTCCTTTAATAAAAGGGAGACCCGACGGCACCTTCCTTTTGTACTCCAGGTACTCTTCTCCAAAGAAGTGAATGAGCGTGATCTCCTCCTCCTCGATCCGCTCCCTGAAGAAGCGCCAGGACACCAGCGCGTAGCCCACCATGCAGATGGGATTGCAGAGTAACACCTGCAAACAGACACCGGCGGTTAGCGTCCCCTCACCTCCCGGAGAAACCGCGGCTGCCCCCCGCCCCCACATGCTAATCACCCTTCGTTAAGTTTGCCATGAGGTCTAAACGCTCTCCAAAGAAAAGAAAATATCCCAGCGCCTTTTGTGGAATTTCATTCCGGGGAGAAATTAGTGCTTATGAAGAAAGCGGCCCGCGGGCAGCTGCCTGCTCCTGCCGCCCTGGCTAAGAGCGGCACCCCGGCTCTAGAGAGCCCGTGCGTGGCCGCGCTGCTCCGCATGCGGTCTTTACGGTCTCTCTCCAGAGAAATAAAACCAAATGCCAGCCACGAGAGGAGCGTGACTAAGGCAGCGCCGAGTTACAGCTCGACCGCAGCTGGCTTCCAGTTCACCCTCCGGCCCGGGCCCTGGGCACTCTTAGGGGGAGTTTTCTTTGCCATCCGCACAGGACTGGTGTTTGGCAGGAGCAAGGCCGAGTCCCACCGCTTACGGAAGGCGTTTTGGCCACAGGGATGCAAGGCAACTCCGGACACCAGCTTTAGGCTAGCAGCGGATCACACCCCGAGCCTCCGAGGGCGTTCTGGCTCAAACCCCGGCCCCGCCGCCCCCGCTTATTGCACACAGAAAATTAAGGCGACGGGGTCTTCCCAAAGATCGTGCGGGGCGGAGCGCTCGGGGTTTCCTGATCCCCCACGTGCCGGGGGGAGGCAGGAGGCGTCCAAATCCAGGCCTGGGCCGCCCCTGCCGCTGACCGCTGGCGGTTTGCATCCCGTTACGGGTGCGGGGCAGTGTTAAGAAGAAAGACCCGGGTTGTAAGATGGAAGTATCTGAGCGCGTTGTATACGGTACCTGCGTTCCAATACTCCAGTAAAACCATCCCACGTAAGACGGGTGCCGGAACCACCCATACACCCCGCTTGTCACCAAAGTATGAGTATCCGATTTCTCATTCTGAACAATATGGTTGAAGTTGGAGCCAGCTGTGAGCATGGCCGCTTTCCTCAGACAATCCCCAAAGATCACCATCACCAAGCCTACAGTGCTCAGCCAGGTGATCTGCTTCAGCTCTGCAAGGGAACAAGGACGGGTCACAACAGGTTTGCACAGCCCACGCCGGCGGCGCGGGGGGCTCACGGGGGGCTGGGTCGCTGGGTGGGCTTCCCCCCCCCCATCTCAAAGCGGGACAACGTGTACGACAGCCAGCGTTCCACGCGCTGCCATCCCGCCACCAAAACAAATAAAAATAGCGTCCCCTGCCCCGGAGTCTCCCCCCGACGCGCAGCCTGTACGTCCTCGCAGCAGATCGCCCTAAGGGGAACCCAGTTCCAAGGCAGAGCCCGGCTTTACGGTGTAGAGTAAAGCCGCGTAAAGCACAGCCAAGCAGACGCGCTCAGGCCGGACACGGGGAGTCCGCAGCCATTGTGAAGCGGGAAGGGGAACATCTCCCTCTCCCAAATAAAAAAGAAGCACCCGAGATTGGGCGAACAGCAACGTTTTTTGCCGATTTGATTTTATTCGAGGTCAAAAGACGCCCAGATGTAACTGAAGCGTCGTTCTTTGTACCACCAAAGCGGCTCAAAAGATGCAGGCAGAAAAGGGCTGAAGACCCGCTACACGGCAAAGATGGGGTGGCGCGTCAGAGCGAGGGGGGCGCTCCCCCTCGCCCCCCGAAGACCGAAACCGAGAGGCTTTGAGCACAGGGAGATTAAGACCACGTCAAAGCCCTCCTCCGCCGCCAGCAAGGGCCGGCTAAGCGGGGGTCACCAGCACTTTGCTACCGGACAGGTGGGCCCCAGGCGAGGCAGGCGCAGCCAGGCAGAGCCAGGGGATGGCAGGCGGGAGGGTGGGCGGCAGGGAGGGGCAGGGTGGCGGCTGACCTGGGAAGAGAAGCTTCTCCAGCGTGAACTCCACCCAGGAGGAGAGGGCGGCCAGGTTGTACTCGAAGCTGTGGTTGAGCAGGAAGGAGTCCAGCGAGAGGCTGCGCGGGTTGTTGATGGCCGTCACCAGGTACTCCGAGTAGTGGAAGAGGGAGAGGGAGCACATGTACCTGCGGCGGGAGGGAGGGAGGGAGCGCTTGGCAGGGCCGGGGGCCGTCGCACCGGCCCGGCTGCCCCGGCCCCCGCCGGCCCTCCCCTTACCAGCCGAAGTGGCGCCAGGCGGAGCGGCCGGCGCTGAGCAGCAGCCCGCAGCCGAAGGCGAAGCCCAGGAAGCACGCCCGGACGGCGATCTGCAAGCAGAGAGAGAGGGGAGAAACCGCCGCCCCCGCCGCCGCCGCCCCCCGGACCTGGGCCCGCCGCGGCCTTCCCCTGGGCCCGGTGTCTTCCGACCGCCGCCCCCCGGGCCCGGCCCTGGTGTCGTCCCCCCCGCCCCCAAGGCCTCCTTCCACCCCGCCGCCCCTCAGGCCCGCTCCCCAGAGCCTCCCCCCATCCCGCCGCCCCCGCACCTTGTAGAGCGGCCGCGGGTAGAGCAGCAGCAGCGCCGCGTTGACGCCCGCCACGTGTAGGGCGAGCGCCAGGCGGCCGCGCAGGCCGGGGGCGGCCAGCAGGGCGGAGGGGGAGCCCAGCGCCACCGGCAGCGCCGCCACCGAGGCGCCCAGCAGGAAGGCGGCCAGGCTGGCGCGGGCCTCCCGGCCCAGCCGCCCCCGCCGCGGACCCGCCGCCGCCGCCGCCATCATGGCGGCGCCCACCCCGCCCGCGTCGCCCGGGAAACGGCCGCGCCGCTCTCGCGAGAGCTCCGCCCCGCGCAGGCGCAGCAGCCCTAGGAGCGGCGCCGCTCTCGCGAGAGGTGCGCCGCGCAGGCGCATTCGCCCAGGCAGCGGGGCCGCGCAGGCGCACTGGCCGCCGCCGGTGGGAGCGGGACGGTCCCGGAGCCCGGCCCGGCGCCGGTTTTGCTTTTGGTCGTCGTTTCACATCGCGAACCGGAACAGCCGCTCCGAGGGCGAAGGCGCCGTTCCCGGCTCGGGCTGTAACCTTCAGGCCACCGTCCCCTCACCACCCGCCGGGCCGCCGCCCGCCCTCTCCCGCTGCGGGCCGCCGCCCCGGCCCCGGGGCTCTCTCTGGCACCTGCCCCACGCCTGGGAGGCCGAGAGAAACGTGGTGTACCCCGCGGGGCAGCGGAGGAAACCGGTAGTCGCTGCCCCATCCGCCACCGGCCCCGAGGCCCAGCGCAGCCGCACCCGGCCTCCAGGCCCCAGGGTGAAGAGCTGCGTGGGCCCTGGGGGGCCAGCCGCAGTCCCGGGCCGGCGAGGGGATCCGCGCTGGATGGCTGCCGACCTGCGGGATTCCGTTAAAAGAGGCAGAATTTCTTAAAAACAAGGGCAGGAGCCCGCTGCGCCGCTCGGGGAGCCCGGGAGGGTCCAGGGGGGAAGCAGCACAATTGTTTGCAATAAAGCTCCTAAGCCAGAATTGCTGCTGCTCGAGCCAGAAAACAAAACAAAACAGCAACACCGATTTTCTTTCAGTCAACGACAACAGATTTTATTTATGCCACAGGATTCCTTAAATAATTTAGTTGTGCACAGAGAAACTACCTAGAGATGTCAACGAAACGGTCCGAGACATTCAGTACGATACCGGGGCGCGTTTCTCGTCGCCAGTATCGTACGTAAGCTTTGGTGTGCAGTTTTAGGACATACTGGCAAGTTTAACACAGCATCACAAAGACTCGTGGCCTCGCGCGTCCCTCGCGCCGCGCCGCTGCCCCGCTCCAGCACGGGCAGCAGCTTCGCTTACAGGGTTAAACGGTGAAAACAGGGCTCCAGAGGTGAATGGCGAGCGACCGGGAAGGCTCCCGGAGGCTTTCGGGGTGCTTAAGCCACCTAAAGCACAAGGTCTACGGCACTAAACCGATCAGCAGCGAAGCAACCGCACCACCGCGGCGGCTCCGGCGGCAGGCGGGGGCGGGCGAAGGCGCGAGGCCCGGCGCGGACCGGACACGACACTAACGGGAACCTGGACGTTTGGCGGGCGAAGGCTGCGGGAGCGCGGGGCGGCGCGGGACGGGATCACTGCCGGGCAGCCTGCTGCATCTGCGCCTGCCGCTTGGCTTTCGTCTGGAGGTACCTGCCCTTCCCTTCCTCGAAGCGCCGCTTCTCATCCTCCGTCTCCGTCTGCCGGCGACAGAAAGAAAACGAAGCCAGCGGCGTCAGCTGCCTCGGGGCAGCGCAGCTCTCCCACGCCACACCTTGCAAGCGTGTGCGGGAGGGAAACGCGCCTCCCCTTACAGGGAACGTAAAGGAAAACCTGCGCTCCGTGAAATACGTGTTTTGACAGCTAATGCACTCCTGCACGGAGCAGGAGGAGACCCGCGCGGGATCAAATATTAATCAAGAAACAGCCCCCAGTCAGCAGCGCCGCGTCAGCAAAGCCCTGCCGGGATCAGGACAGCTAAAAACAGGCAGGAGGGCCCGCAGCCCGGCGGGGAGAGCTCTTACCAGCAGCTGCGGGACAGGCAGGGGCTTCCCCTCCTTGCTCAGGGAGACGTAGGTGAAGAAGGCGCTGACGGCACGGTACCGCTCCCGAGGCTCGTCCACGAACGGGTCGGCATCCACAAAGACTTCGATTTCCATGGATTTATTGCTCGTGAAGGTCATGCGCCCCGAAATGGTGATGACGCTGCCTGCGAAGCCGAGAGGGGCCGGTTAAGCAGGCGGCCCCCGCTTCTGCTCAGAGAAAGGGAGCAAGGGGTCCCGCGTGTTTTATGCTTAAGCCATGTCTTAAGCGGAGCTTCTCGGCACAGGACAAGTGTAACGGGGACTAAATTTCTCTGCCAGTGTGTCCCGAGCACGCACCCAAGGGAGCTGGGACGTGGCACCGCAGGAGAGCAAAGTGCCCGCCACCACCCCCGGTACCTTTTTTGATCTTCTCGTGGAAGTTGATGGCGTCCACCGAGGCGGTGACAATGTTGGTCTTGCAGTGGCGGGCGGCCACGATCCCAGCAACTTCGTCCATGAGCTTCATGGTGACACCTGGCGGGGGGAGGCAGAGGGTGCGTCTCAGGGAAGCCAGTGGGATTTGGGAAAAACCACACGTAGGTCGGTAAGGCCTTTGCACGACCAAAGCTACGCCGAGGAGTCGGACCGGAGACTGAATCCCAGCTGCAGGAAACCCCCCATACAAGCACAAAGAATTCCATCAAGAGTGCCATCAGGGTGACATCCTTACAGACCTGGGCTTAAGATTTAGGCCAGCTCTGGCTCTCCCGAATTTCTTTGCGCAAACCTCAGCCTTGCAAGGCAAGAGCGGTCCCACAAACCTCCTGCTTGGAAAGAGCTCTGAGCCACATTGTTGGTTTGGTTTTTTTTTTTTTTAAGGACGCAATTAGATGAAGAGTGGCATTCAGCGTCATCCCAGCCCTTGGCGAACATGCGTCTCCCCGGGCTCACGCTGCACGCGTCCGCCCTGCCCTGCCCTGCCTGCCCGGCAGGCGACGGGCACTGCTAGCCAAGAGGAAATTACTCCAGCAAATTGCAGTCATTGTACGCTGGGTGTTTATAATCAGCGATTTGCAATTTAAGAGACGATGACAAAATTGTAGCATTTAACAGTTGAGCATGTCGGTTTTCGGGGCCTTTTTTAAGCATAGAAAAAGACGAAGCTTTCGTCTCAGCTGAAGCAACGCTGAACCTTACAGACGGTGGAAACGGGCCTGCGCGCCTCGGGAGGCGGAGGCCGCCCCCCGAAAACACCAAGACGCACGAGTCGCTCTCAAACCGCGCTTCTGCTCCGGGGAAAAACCAACCCAGCCGTTGAACGGGGCGGCGCTCGCTCACCTCCGTGCACGAAGCCCAGCAGCGTGCAGTCCGACGGTCCCACCAGGTGGATCAGGCTGGACTGGCTGTAGCCAACAGTGTGCGGCTCTGGTTAGAGGAAGAGAGCAAAGCGGAGGTCAGAGCTGCTCGGCCAGCACCCGTACGCCATCGTACGCCCCCGTCTTAAACCGTCTGAAGGAAGAAAACATGGGGCTGGCTTGTGCAAAGCTGAAGCATGTTCAAACCAGCGTCTACATCGGCCCCGAGAAGTCCTGAGAGCAGAGGCTAGTCACCACCTGACGGGCTGCCACCTCCCTCCGATGCCCACCCATCAATTTTATTCCAGCTCAGCTCGTTTCTTCTTTTAAAGCTTTCAAAGAGCCCGAAAGCAAACGGGAGTGAACTGGACGGACACGCGGCTGTACGCTTTCCCTCCGCAGGCCACCAACCGCAGCCAAATCTCCCCGAAGCTGCCACGTAGCGGCGTCTCCAAAGAGCCACGCTTTCCCCTCGGCGTGAAGACCTCGGCCCCCACGCCCCCCCAGCCCTGGCGCATGCTGGTGACATCTGACTCGCCACTAAATCCAGGCGACAGAAATCGCACCCTCCGACTGCCGGCAGAGGGAAACCGCTCTCGGGGGTGGCTGCGTTTTCCGTCTAACGAGAGACACTAAAGGCGCTTAGCGCAGGAAAAACCAGCCGAGCCCCCGACCGCTCGGCATCGCCTCCTCGGGGGGTGACACCCGCACGGCAGCGCCCGCGGAGCCTTACCTTTCGTCTGCCTATCTGTGAGCAGGGAGAACAGAAGGGGGAAAAAAAAGCATTTGAGCAACTTTCATCCTGCATCACGCCCCGCCCCGACGATCCCCGTGTGCCACCGCTCCGCCTCTGCCGGAGGCCGCCGGCCGCTCGCCCCTTCGGCTCGCCGTCAGCGCTGCCACCGGGTTTCCAGAAGCCGGGGCGACGCTTTCGGTAGGAAAGGGATCCCCGGCGCTCCCCCAGGGAGAGTGTGACCCCAGCTCCTCCCCGTAGCTCATCCTCCCCTTCGAACACCGGCCGATGAACTTCTTGCTAAAAACTGACTTCCAGAGAGGGGCTGGAGCTGCAGAGCGTGCAAAACCCTCGCCCAACGCTTGCGTTTACCCTATGCTGAGCAAAACTAGCTCCCGCTGCCCAGGAGCGCACGAGGGATGCAAGGGTGGTGGCAGGAACCGTGTTTCGGCAGAGGGCATCCCACCCACCAGCCCGAGCCGGGGATCACAGGTGCCCGCCCGGCTCCCCCTCCGCGGCTCCAAAATCCCATCCCCATCCGCGACACAGCATTTCGGAGCGCACGCTCGCAGCCACGGGTGCCCGGGGATGGCTGGAGTTGCCTCGGGGACCAGTTCGGCCTCCCAGCACCGCCGGGACGTTTCCACAGGCCACGCACTGCCCGCGTTACCTGGGTTGATGACGGGGAAGATCACGTCGCCGTTTCTCTGCTTAGTTTCCAGCCGATCCAGCTTTTGCTCCTCGTAACGCTTCTTCCCCTCGTCCTCCTGCTCCTTTCTCGCATACTGGAAGCGAAGGCCGGTAAGAACGGGGTCAGCAAAGCCACCGGCACAGCCAGGGGTGCCGACGGGGCCAGGTTAGCGCCCGGAGAGGGCGAGCTCCAGTTTTCGGGGAGCAAAGCGAGCCATCCTACCTGGATGGGGGGAACCTCGAGGACCTTGTTCACGTTCTTCAGGGACAGCGGCACGTACCACAGCGTCGCCTTGTTCGTCACCTTCTTCGCCCCTGGCGGAGAGGGGGGCAGAGGGTGACCGTGCCGACACCGGCAGCGCTGCCGCGGTCTGGGGCTGGCCGCACACTGGCGATGCCGCCGGCACCGGGCAGCCCCCTGCCCTGCCGGCTCCTGCCGGGCTTTGGCTTGGAGCGGATGTGACAGTGCGCTTTTTGGGAAGGCGTCCCGGCAAGCGGAGCCGGTTGCCGCAGCAACAGCAGGAAAAGGGCCTCGTTCAGGCCAAAGGCAGCCACGGGCAGCAAATTAGGCAGGGGGAGCTAACGGTGGATTTTTCCGTTCTTTGCCAAAAACGATCCACAGAGCCGTAATCCCCAGGGAGCCTGCTCCGCTTCCCTTCCCAGCGCCGCCCCTCCCCGCCGCCCCCGGCGCTCCCAGTAGAAAGGCAACATCTCCCCTCTGCCCGACGCTGCTGGCGACGGTGGGCGGAGGATGGGGTCACTGCCGCGAGCTCTCGGCTTATCACGGTTATTCCTGGAGTTTTGGGACCGAGGCGCCGGCAGCCACCCACCTGTTAATATGTTTTCGGACATGACGTTGACCTGGACCTCCACAGAGCGCCGGGAGGTGTAGGTGATCTCGGCGCTGACGTTGGCCACCTCGCCGATGCACACCGGGGAGAGGAAGTCCGTCCGCTCCACCCGCGCCAGCGCGGCCACGCAGGGCTCCTGGGGACATCGAGAGAGCGAGGGTAGCGGCCGCAGCCATGCCACGCGGGACCGCAGCCGGCGGCTCCCCGGGGCCCGACCATGCCACGTGCGGCTCCGGCACTTTGACCTCCACCTTATCAGCCGGTGGCTGTGCTTCCTGCCCCACCCGTAACCGACGCCGGGGCTGCCTCTGACTCGCCCTTCACGGGAGTTAAAACATGAACAGCAGCGTAATCATGTTTCTGCTCATAAAATGCAGTTTCAGCTGGATGCTACCGGGGCCATGCTCTGGCAGCAGCCGGAGCCACCAGTGGTTTGCACACAGGAGCAAGCGCTTCTGGTGCGGGGGGACAACCGGGGGGGCCCCCGGGGATGCCTGGGGACTCCCCGCTCCCAGCAGACCCCTGAGGCGTGGCGGGGGGGTCAGAGAATCACCGAGCCAGAGCCCAGCGGGCACTCCGGCACCTACTCACCCCAGCCTGGGAGTTACAGTGGCGGGTGCTGATGATGGCTCCCGCCTCCTCAATCATCTTCAGGATGGTTCCCCCGTGGACGTTCCCCGCGACGTTGGCATCGTCCGGGCGCATGATCCTGCCAGGGGAAGGAACACGGGAGCTCGCACCCCCCTGCTGTGCCCCCAGCCCGGCTCCCGGTGCAGCCCCCCGGAGGCACCGCCATCGCCCTACCGGATGAGCTGCCAAGCCATCTCACCACGCTGATGCCGGCAACGTCACCGGTGCTGCCTGCATGCAGCTTCCTGCGAGCAGCAGTGGAAACCACCCTAAATTACCGCTGGGAGCGGAAGGAGGCATCGCTCCTCTGCCGGGGGCAGCCGGCTGCTCGGCTGGGACCGCATCTCACCGCCACCTCACTGCGGCAAACAGAGACCGAGCCGGGCACATGCCACCGCTCGACCCGGCTTCCCGGCAGCAGCAGCGGCGGCTTTTGCCGGAGTAGCAAATAATTGACCAGAGGAGGGAAGGCGAGGCACGGTGGCGATGGGGCAGCGGCTGCACGCCGGCCCGGAGAAGAGCCACGCTTCAGCAAGGCGGCCATGCCAGGGAGCCGCACCGGGCAAAGGCAGGAAAACCGGGGCGCGCCCTGCCCGCCCTGCCAGCTCACGCACACCCGAGCAAGGGCACGGCGCGGCTTCGCTGTGCCCGGCGCAGGCAGCGTCACCAGCGCAGGCAGCGACGCTGGTGCAGGCAGCGTGACTGGTGCAGGCAGCGTTGCCGGTGCCGGCAGCAGTGCAGGCAGCACCGCCGGTAGCATCCCGGTTGCAGGCCGGCCCCGGCCCCGGCGCCCTCCCGCCCGCGGTCCCCCAGCCCGCCTGCCCTCCCCTGGGTCCCCGGCAGACGGGCGGCGCGGCGGGGCCGTACCTGGAGACCTGGATGGCGGCCGGCCCGGGCCCGCGGCCCCCCGCTCCGACATGGCGGCACCGGCGCCCCGCCCGCAACGGCGCTGCGGCACCACCACGCCTCGCCACGCCACGCCCCACGCCGAGGAGGCGCGCCTCCCCCCCGCGCCTTCTCATTGGCGGGCAGCGCCTCGCCACGCCCCCACGCCGGCGAGGGGGGCGGGCCGGCGCTCTGCCGGCCTGTGCCGCTCGGGGGCGCAGCGGGGAGCTGGTGTCCCGGTGCTGCCCGGGGGGCGGAGCCCCGGTGCTGCCCGGGGAGCCGTGTGTGCCCCACCGGGACGGGGGCCCCTCCGCCTCCCCTCGCTCAGCCGCCGGCCCCGGGGCGCGCCCTGCCTGCGCGGGGGTTCATGGAGGCCACGGCCTTCAGGCCGGCACGGGCAGCTGCCGGCACCTGCCTGAGCGGGCGCACGCCGGGCGCGGGCCGCCGGCGGGCAGCCGCCCTCCCGCCCGGCGCTGGCGGCTCGGGTTGTCAGGGCGGGTGGGACCGAGGAGCGGCAGGATGAGCGTTTGGAGCCGGTCGGGGCTCTCGTTGATGCGGGGCGGCGGCGGCGCTTCCCCGTGAGGGGCTTGAGGCTCTGCGGGGAGACGGGGCGGTGACGGCGGGCGGGAGACCCGGGGAGGCCCGGGACTGCCGGAGCTCTCACCTTGCCCAGCTCAGCGGCGGCAGGAGCGGGGCGCGGGGGCCGGGAGGGCTGCGGCGCGGCGCCCGGCGGGCCATGGCGCTCCGGTACCGGTACCGCCGCCGCTTTTACGGCCGCCGGCGGGGCAGGGCGGGCGGGCGGGGCGGCCGCGCCGCTGTCCGCGGTGCTGAACGCGTGCCGCCGCGCCGCCGCCGCCGCCGCTGTCCGCGGTGCTGACGGCGGGGGTGTCCCAGCCCGCCCGCCCCGCCCGCTGCCCGTGCCCGGGGTAACCGCCGCCGCTGCCCGCGCTGCCCACGGGTCCCGCCGTCGGTTCCGACCCCCCCCCGCCCCACTGCCCGTCCCGGCCCCCCCCCCGCGGCGGGAGGAGGAGGCAGGGCAGCCCGCCCAGCGTCCCCCCGCTCCTGCCTGCGCTGCCGGACCGGCAGGCGCACGTCGGGCTGCCGGAGGAACCCGTCACCGCCGCGCCTCTCGTGTTGGCGGGCGGCGTGCGGGGGAAGGGGACACCCGTGGGGCGGGGAGGGGCGGGGGGAGGCAGCAGCTCCCCGGGGCCGCGGACGGCAGCGCCGGCGGCCGGGCACGGCCGCTCCTGGGGTCCCCCGAGCCGGCCCCGGTCCCGGCCGCAGCCGGCAAAGCCCGGCTGCCCGGCAGGGCCGGGGGGAGCGGCGCGGGGGGCGCGGGCAGCGGGCAGAGGGCAGCGGGCAGCGGGCAGCCGCCGCGCCGTCGGGCGGGGCGGGCGGAGGGCGGCCCCGGGGGAGGAGGAGGAGGAGCCGGCGGGCCCGGGGGGGCGGCGGGGCGGGAGGCCGCGCAGTGCCAAGCGGCGGCCGGGGCCGGCGGGGCCGGGCCGGCGGGGCCGGGGCCGGGCCGGGGCCGGATGGCGCTGGAGCGGGCGCTGCTGGCGGCGCGGCAGGGCGACGTGGAGGCGCTGCGGGGGCTGCGGGCGGCCGGGCTGCTGCGGCCGGGGCTGCGGGACGCCCTGGGGGCCTCCCCCGCGCACCACGCCGCCCGCGCCGGCCGCCTCGCCTGCCTCCGGTACCTGGCGGCCGAGGCCGCGCTCCGCGGGGACGCGCGGGCGCGCAACGGGGCCACGCCGGCCCACGACGCCGCCGCCACCGGCAACCTCGCCTGTCTCCAGTGGCTGCTCACGCAGGGGGCTGCGGCGTGCAGGTGCGAGCGGGGACGGCGGAGAGGTGGGGGGGGGGGGGGGGCGGGGGCGCGGCGGGGTCCCCGTGGCGCGGGTAACCGGGGAGGCTCTCCGGAGACCCGAGCCGGGGTCCCGGGCAGCACGGGCAGGACGGCGCCGTGCGGAGCGGGTGGCAGCCGGGGCACCCGGCGAGCCCCCGGCATCCCGGCGGGGCTCAGCCCCGAGGGGAGCACAGACCCTCCGGGGCCGTGCCCGGGGCTGCCGGCCTCTCCCGGGGTTACGCAACGGCAGGACCGGGGCGGTAAAGCGGCTTGCCCCAGGGCCGGCCGAGAGCTGAGGGCATCTGACGGGCCGGAGGAAGAGGAGGCGGTGGAGGCGCTGGGAGCGGGGATTAAGTGGGAAGGACGGGGTCAGCACGCTTCGGCAACCTCCTGGCCGGAGGCCAGCTCTGCCCGCGCCCCGCCGAGCGCGGAGGGCGCCGGGCCGGCAGCGCAGCAGGGCTCCGCGGCGAGCCCCCGCGGGCAGGGGCTGCCGCCGCCGGCAGAACAAGGGGGGCTTTGTGCCGCGCTTGCTGGGTGCGGATGCGGGCCCCGCCGGAGGGCAGACATGCTTGTCCCATGGCCCCTGCGATGGCCCCGTCCCCTCCCGCCGGCCCTGCTCCGTGCAGACGGGACCTCCGCCCTGGCCAGCCCACCCTGCCCACGGCCGGCTCCCGGCCGGGGACGCCCCGCGGCCGCCCGCGGTCCCCAGCCCCACGCACGCTCCCTCGCCGGAGGGGCTCAGGTCCCCGGTGCCGACGGCCGCCCCGCTTCCTCCCGCAGGACACAGACAACTCCGGTGCCACCATCCTACACCTGGCAGCCCGCTTCGGTCACCACGAGGTGATCGACTGGCTCCTCCGCTTCGGGGGCAGCGACCCCACAGCGGCCACCAACACGGGCGCGCTGCCCGTCCACTACGCCGCGGCCAAAGGGGATTTCCCATCCCTGCGACTCCTCTTGGGACACTGCCCCAGGTAACGGCCCCCGCTGCCGGCGGGCGAGACGGGCTCCGTGCCGGGGGCTCGCCACCCACCGGGTGCGGTGCCAGCGTTGGGGACGGATGCCGCAGCCGCCCTCATCCCCCAGCTCCAAGGGCAACGCGGCCGCGTTATCAGGCTGGGCAGCCAGCTGCACCTTCTTTATGGCCCGGAGAGAAAGGGCGAGGAGGAGAGCGGTGAGCGCTGGCAGAAATATTGCCGCCGGCCGCCGGGTTGGCTCCCTGGGCTCCTGGCGCGGGGCGATAACACAGCCGCCTTTGTCCGCCTGCCGTTATGTAAATGGATTAGGCTGCCCGCCGAGGAGAGGCCGCTCCCCGCGCCGGAGGTGACCTTTCCGCCCGCCCAGGGCCGCGGGCATCGCTGGATGCGGCAGGCCCGCTCGGCCGGCACTGCCGCGGCAACGACCCCGCTTTGCCTCCTGAGCGGTACCCGGGGCCGGGCCGGTTGCCCGGGGTACGCGGCACGGCAGCCCACCAGGCACGCGGTGCCAAGCCTCGCCGCAGGGCTGCGGCAGGCGATTAGGCAGCCCCTAATCCGATTTCCTGCGGTGGGCAGAGGCCGCTGGAAATAACCCGCGGCGCCGGCTGAGGTGGAGCCCGGGGGGATGCGCTGTCGCCCCACACTGTGCCCGGCAGGCTCGAGGGATGCGGATGCGAGGGGGTGCGCAGCTCCCCCGCATCCAGGGGGGTCCCGAGGCAGCGGGAGGTGAACAGGGGCTCAGCACCCCTCTGTCCCCGGGTGCCACAACCCCGGAGCCCCCCAGCCTTCCCGCCAGGCAGGGCCATGGAGCTCATTGCAGGGCCCCTGTACGCCCGTGGCACTCACCGGCCGGCCGCAGCCTCCCCAGCCCCAGCCCCGGCTCTTTATCCCCTTGCCCTGGGTGTGCCGGCTCAGCCCCGGGCACCTGAGGGGATTATCCCCCCGTGGCCCCCAGCCCAGCCACGGCTCCCGCTCGGTGCCCGCAGTGGCGGCCCCGGTGTGGCGCGGCGCTGGCGGCAGCCCTCCCGCATTGGCTTTCACGCTTCTTGCTGGTGTTGCTCCGCTGCCGTCGCCGCCTTCCCCTGAATTATTTAGGGCTGGCCCCGCTCCCGGCCCCGCGCCTGCCCGGAGGCTCCGTTACAGCCATGAAATCCAATCCCCAGTGCCGCCGTGGGATGCTGGCGCTCCCAGCCCGCCTTCGCCCCAGCCCTGCGGGGTCCCCAGCAGCCGACGGCCCGGCGTGGGGTCGTGGCCATCTGGCAAAGCAGTTTACCGGCGCTCGCCCAAGTGGCTTAACCCCTTTGCGATTAGTGGGAAACGGCAATCGGGGGCTGAACACCTGCCCGTGCCCCCACCGTCCCCCTGCGCCCCGGCCCCTGCTTGGGGAGCACCCAGCGGCCTGCCGGCCCGGCGCTGCGGCACCGTGGGGCAGGCGCCCTGTGACACGGCACGGCGGGAAGGCAGCGCTGGCCGCGTCCGCGTCTCACTGGTTACAGGGATCAATTATTAAGGGCCTGCGATCGTTGCGATAAGAGAGCAGAGTATTTATTGCTCTTCCTTTTTTAAATATTCAACAGGTTTTTTTACGGAGCGCTTAATAAAACAGCTTCCTGCGCCGCAGGGATGCGGGATGCGGGATGGGGATGTGGGATGCGGGATGCAGCTGGGCTGTGGATGCGGGATACGGGATTTGGGATGCGGGCTGTGTGATTCAGGATGTGCAATTCAGGACAAGGGACGCGGGGACGCCAAGGCTCGCCGGCGGCAGTGGGGGCACGCCGGTGCCCGGCAGCGGGGCTGGCGGGGGGCAGTGGGGCCGGGCAGCGCCATGGTGCAGGTCGGCCTTTCCCTGCCGGCTGCCCCGCGGCCAGTGCGGCCTAAGCCGCTTATTTAAAAATACTGCTAAATTGCAGTGTCCAAAAACAGCCGGAGGAAGGAGCTTAGCCTAAGCAGGCTGATTAACTTCGTGACCTCCCGCCGCAGCGGCCGCCGCTGCGCAGGGATCCAGCGGGGAGCCGTGGGGTGGATGGCTCCCAGCCCGCGCTGCCCGCGCTGCCCGGCCCTGGCGCTGCCCTGCCTGCCCCCGGCCAGCGTGTCCCCTGTGCCCTGTGTGTCCCCTGTGCCCCCACACCTCCCCATCTCCCTGCGACCCACGTGTCCCCCGTGCCCACCCGTCCCGGCACGCTGCCGGCGGCGGTGGCTGGGGGTGACGGGCGCTGTGCCCCGCTTGCAGCACGCTGAGTGCCCAGACCAAGACGGGGGCCACCCCGCTGTACCTCGCCTGCCAGGAGGGCCACCTGGAGATCATCCAGTACCTGGTGCAGGACTGCGGGGCCGACCCCCACGCGCGCGCCCACGACGGCATGACCCCGCTGCACGCCGCCGCCCAGATGGGCCACAACACCGTCATCGTCTGGCTGGTAAGAGCTGGCCGGGCACGGCGTGGCGGCGTGGTGGCGCGGCGCGGCGGCGTGGTGGCACGGCGCGGCGGCACGGCGTGGGCCTGGCGGCGCCGGCATTCAGCCCGCCTGCCCGCGCAGATGAGCTTCACGACGGTGAGCCTGTCGGAGCGGGATGCCGAGGGGGCCACGGCCATGCACTTCGCCGCCAGCCGCGGCCACGCCAAGGTGCTGAGCTGGCTGCTGCTGCACGGCGGGGAGATCACCGCTGACGGCTGGGGCGGCACGCCGCTGCACGACGCCGCTGAGAACGGCGAGTTGGAGGTGGGTGCCGGCAGCCGGCAGGGTGCCGGGCGGGGGGGTGGGGAGGCCGCCCTCCGGCCCTGCCACGCGCCCCCCCCTCTCCCCAGTGCTGCCAGATCCTGGTGGTGAACGGCGCCGACCTCAGCGTCCGTGACCAGGACGGCTACACGGCGGCCGATCTCGCCGACTACAACGGCCACGGCCACTGCGCCCAGTACCTGCGCACTGTGGAGAACATGGTACGGCGGCGTCCCGTGGCCGAGCGCGCGGGGAGCACACGGGGCCCCGCCGCTCCCGCCCCGCCGCCTGACCGCGCGGCTGTGCCAGCAGAGCATGGAGCACCGCGTGCTGTCGCGAGACCCCTCGGCGGACGGGGAGTGCCGGCAGCCCGACTCGGGCATGTCGTCGCCCAACACCACGGCATCGGCGCCCCAGGCGCGCTTCGAGGTGGGCTCCCCTGCCAGCACCCTCTCCAACTACGACTCCTGCCACTCCAGCCAGTCCAGCACCGGGAGAAGAGGGGCGGCCCCCCGGGGGCCCCCGCCGCCCGTGAGTGCAGGGCCGGGGGGCGCGGGGCGGGGGGCGCGGGGCCAGCCCCCCCTGACCCCCTGCCCTGCGCAGGGGTGCCCGAGCCGGCGCTGGCGGACATGCAGGCGTACATGGACATGCTGGACCCCGAGACGCGGCCGCGGGGCCGGGGGCCGGCAGGCGAGGGCTCCCCCCCACCGCCGCCCCCCGCCTTCCCCCCGCCGCCGCCTCCGCCCCCCGCCGCCCGGCCGCCCCCGCCGCCCCCCGGCTACCCCGCGCCCGCGCCCCCCGCCGCCCCCACACCGCCGACATCTACGTGCGGGCCAAGAACAACCTGCGGCACGTGGAGAGCCAGGCGCTGCGCCGAGAGGTACGGCCCCGTGCACCGTGTGCCCTGTGCCCCATGCACTGTGGCCCGTGCACGGCTGCTCCTGGCCACGCAGCTCAGGGGACGTGCCACCCGGGGGGACATGCCACCGGCCACCGATCCCCCGCGGGGAGCTGTTAGCTCTTGACGGCACCGGGAGGGGACAGCCCCGGCTTGAGGCCGCGTGCCTGCAATGCTGGCATGCACCAGGGGGCCGGGGTGCGACCGGCAGCGAGGGTGCAGCAAGCCGGGACTGGTGATGCTCCAGTGCCTCCGTGGCACCGGGCAGCCCTGCTCCACGGCTGCGCTGGCTGGGGCACCTGGCGGCACTGTGCAGGCCGGTGCGTCGCTGGCTGTCGCAGCCGCGCCCATGTGGCCCCGGCGATGCCACCGGCACCACACCGAGCTGGGCGTGGGCGGCTGCGCAGGCTGTAACTGGAGCAGCCGGCTCCGGTGTCGCCCGCGCCGCAGGTGTCAGGTGGCACAGCCGGCGCTGCCAGGAGCTGAGAGGGCTCAGCCGGGCGTGCACAGGTAAGAGGGGTGCAGCCTCCCGGGGGGGCATAGGGACGCGGTGGGCTTGGGGCCGCCCCAACCCCCTACCAAGGCTCTCGCCACCCCACCGGGGACGGGAGCCCGGTGCACGGCCATGGCCGGGGCACCAGCAGAGCCCAGCGCCGCGGGGGACGGAGGCACATGGGATGGGGGTCTCGGCAGAGCAGTGTGTGCCAGGCCCATGCGGGGCTCGGGCCCCCGGTGCGCTCATTGTGCATGGCCCTGGCTCGTTAGTGCTTACCGGGGCAACGAGCGGCCCTGCGTGGGGCTACAGAGCCGGGCTGCCCTGGGGAGGTGCGGGCATGTGCCAGCCCGGTGCCAGAGCGGTGCAGGCACCCCATGCAGCGGGGCTGAGCGGCACGGACCCTCGCGCCGGACCGGGGCTGGGGCTGCCGGAGCGGGAGCCGGGCTTGGCGCAGCGCCCACGGCAGCCGAAGCAGGAAGCGCCGAGCTGGCGCTTGTTGACTTAGCTGGGGCTGGCGGCGGCGGTGAGCGCCCGGGCTCACCGTGCAAATGCCACGGGCGGAGGTGGCGCACAGGGAAACGCAAATAGCGAGGCCCCCCAGCGCAGGGAGCGGGGCCGTGCCGCCGCAGCACCCCAAACCCGGGGAGCGGGCACGGCCCCCTGCAGCGCCGGCACTCGGCAGCACGACCTGCAAAGCCGCTGCGGTATGTGCCGGGGTGAGCCGAGGCTGCGCTGCCCGACAGCCTCGTTCAGAGGCAGGTTTGGAACCGGGCCCCAGCCCCGCGGGGGATAAGCTCCCGGTAATCCGCGGGGCCGGGGCTCGGCGCTCCTGTTCCCAGGGGGTTATTGTGGGGGAGGCTCGGCCGGGCTCCTGGGCACAGGCTATGGGGTCACAGTGCCAGGCGCCGATGGCACATGCTGCCACCCCGGCGTGCAGCCCCTGGCGTAGCCTCGTGCCGAGCGGACGCCTGGGCACGCGCCTGCCGTCCCCCCAGCCTGGCATCTGCCCCGTGGCCACCGCTGGCCCAGCCCCGCTCCGCCACAGCTCTGCCTCGCGGCCACCCTGGTCACAGCCGGGCACGGCCGCGCTGAGCCGCGCTCCCCGTTGCAGCTGGCGTCGCGCGAGAGCAGCCCCGAGGGCCTGCGCAGGGCCGACTCCACCAGGCGGTCGAGGAATTTCGGCAAGCAGCCGAGCACCGGCGACTACTACAAGCACCTGGGGCACGGCGTGGCCGAGCAGCCCGGCCCCCAGCGAATGGCGCACAGCGAGGAGGTGAGCCCCCGGCGCTGCGCCGCCAGCCTGCCCATGGCTCGCCGGTGCCGGCACCGGGCGACGCCTGCATGTGCTCTCTTTCAGGCATCGCCCATCTCGGCAGACGCCATGCGCAACGGGGAGAGCAAGCCCGGCACTGAGCTGCCGCCCCCGCCGCCGCCCCCGCCGCTGCCTGATGCCGCCTGCCCGCCACCCCACCGCCGCCCCCGCTGGCCGAGACCCCCACCGGCCCTCGCCGCTCCTCCTCCTCCACGGGAAGTAAGTGGCGGGGCGCCGGGTGGGCACGGGGTGTGATCCCGGGCACCGTCCCGTCGGCTGCACCGCGACGCCGGCCGCCCCGGCGCGTCTCCTCCTGCCGCACTCCGGCCGCGCGGCTCCTGACGGCCTCTCTGTCCTTCTCTCCTCCGGTGTCGGCGCGGGGGCCCCCACGCCCGCCCGCCCCCGCCTGCTCTCACTGCTGGCCGCTTCTCTTCTCTCTTGTCTCGCGGTGGCCAAATCCTTCCTCTGCCGCGCGCCCTGCGCCGCCTCTCTGCTTCTCCCCCTAGGAGGAAAGGCGCTCAGGCAGATGAAGAGTAAGTACCGCGGCCCCGCGCTCCTCCCTGCTCAGGGGGTGCCCCGGCGCGGGGCACGGCCGGAGGGGCCCGACCCGGCACCGTCCCGCGCCGGAGCCACGGGGCATCGACGGCCGCCGTGGCTGGCAACTGCTCGCGGCCCTCCTGCCCGCCGAGCCCTCGCTGCCGCGTCGCCAGGCCGGCGTGCCACGCGGGCGACTCGAGCGCTGGCGCGGGGCTGCCAAAGCTGCCGGGCAGGGCTGGCAGGGCTGGGCAGGCGGCCGGGGCCCCACGCCCCCCACAGCCCCCGCGGCCCCGCCGCCGGCCCCGCGCACAGAGGGCCTTTGTTCGCGCTCAGCCGGCCGGCGTGACCCCGCCACGTGAGCGCACCGGCCGCTCCCCCGCCGCTGATTGCAGCCGGCGGGCTTGGCCGCCGCTCGGCACCCGCTTTATTAGCGCCGGCTCCCGGGGCTGGGGGGTCTCAGCCGGCGCTGGATGGCAGCGCGCGCGCCCCGCTGGGCCCTCAGCACCCGCAGCCGTCTGGCCCTGCCGCGGTGCAGCCGAGCGGGGCGAGCTGCGGGTGCCGGCGGCGGGGAGGGGCTCTGCCTTGGCACGGCACCATGGGCTGTTAGGGACCCACGCATGGCTGGCACGGACGGTGGGTGCTTGCAGGGCGGCTGGTGCGAGCAGCGGCGCAGGCATCGCCAGGGGCACTGCCGTGCCCCGGTGCCCGTGCCATCCGGCGCTTGGGGCTCAGGGCTGGCAGTGGGGCTGGCTCAGGCTGTCGGTGCGTCGCTGCCGGGGGCTGCGGGGGGGCGTAGGGGGTCCAGGGCCGCCGGTGAGGCGGCACGGGGCCGTCCTGCTGTGCCGGGGCTGCTGCCAGCCCCGGACCCGTCCCTCCACAGGCAGGTCACTGCTGTCACAGCACGGTGCTGCAGGGTGGGGGGCACTCGGGGCTGGGGCTGTGCTGGGGCCCCGGGAGCTGGGTGCTGGGGTGCTGCTCCAGCGGGGTCCCGTGGGCCCAGTAAGCTGGGTGTTGGGATGCTGGTCCCATGGACCTGGGGAGCAGGGCGCCAGGCTGCTGAGTGCTGGGGTGTTGCTCCGGTGGGGTTCCACGGAGCCAGGGAGTTGGATGCTGCGGTGCTGTTCCTATGGACCCGGTGAACTGGGTGCTGGGGTGCTGGCCTGGCAGGGTCGCACGGACGCAGGGGACTGGGTGCCAGAGTGCTGGTCCCATGGACCTGGGGGACTGGGTGCCGGGATGCTGCTCCGATGGGGATCCCAGGGGCTCCCGGGTGGGGGGGGCAGCCAGTGGGCCACCCCGCCACCCCCACGCCCCGCGAGCCGGCGGGGGAGCCGGGGGGTGGGGGGGTGCCGGCGGCGGGGCCCTTACTGCCCACCCTGCCTCCCCCCAGGCACCAAGTCCTTCAACATGATGTCCCCCACCGGCGACAACTCGGAGCTGCTGGCCGAGATCAAGGCCGGGAAGAGCCTCAAGCCGACGCCGCAGAGCAAAGGCTTCACCACCGTCTTCTCCGGCAGCGGCCAGGCAGGGGCCAACGTAGGTGGCGGCGGGGGGGCAGGGGAGCCGGTGGCACGGCGCGGCGCGGCACGGCGGGCGCCCACCACCCTCCCTCCCTCCTTCCTCCGCAGGCAGAGTCGCCGGCGTCCTCCCCGTCACCCACCAGGACGCCCACCCCGCCGGCCACCCCCGAGGCTGCCGGGCCGCCACGCTGCCTGGCAGGGGGCTCGCCAGAGCCGGTGCTGAACGGGAGCTCGCCGGTGCCGGCGGCGGGCGCTGGGGCGGCGGTGGAGGCGGAGGCGCTGGTGCCGAGCCACGACGAGCAGGGCCGGCCCATCCCCGAGTGGAAGCGGCAGGTGATGGTGCGCAAGCTGCAGCTCCGCATGCAGGAGGAAGAGGAGCAGCGGCGCAAGGTAGGGGGGTCCCGCGTGCTGCGGCGGCGAGCACGGCGCGGGCACGGCCCAGCAGCTCAGGACCTGGCGAGACGGCGCGCGTGGCATCGCCTCCGGCTCCCGGCCGTGCCAGGGGACCACCCCACCCGCGTGCAGGAGCGTCGCGCCCCAGGGGTGCCGCGTGCGGCAGCGGCGGCATGAGGTGTGCGCGGCACGGCCTCAAGAGCCCCTTTGCCCTCTTTCCCGCCGCAGCCCGGGAGCCACTCGCCACCCCTGTGCCGGGGCGGGGGCACGCCGGGACTCACCGGCCAGCCGATGCGGGAGGAGGACGTGCGGCACCTGGAGAGGCAGCTGGGGAGCCTGCGGGTGATGCACGAGGTGCAGCCGGTGCAGCCGCTGCCGGGGCGGCTGGAGGAGGAGCTGCCACCGCTCCCGCCACTGCATGCCACCCCGGCACCCCAGTGCTTTGCCCTCGCCCGCGAGGACCCGCCCGCCCGCGGCAGCCAGCCCCCCGCACTGCCGAGGAGCACGGCCGCGCCGCCGGCCACGCTGAGGGGCCAGGAGGGCCCCGGGGCAGGGGGGGCAGGGGGCGGCCCCGGCGCCCGGCACGATGCCCGGCGCGAGATCCTGGGCTGTGGTGTCTCCGTCCGCAGCCTCAAGGCCAACTACGAGGGGCCAGGGGGGGTCCCCGCGCCCCTCCCCGGGGTCACCAAGCGCAAGCGGGCACAGCCCCCCGGCAGCGCCCGCCGGCCCGTCCTGGAGGAGGAGTATGGGGACAGGGCACTGCGGTGGAGCCGGCCAGCACCGCCGGAGCCAAGCGGCCCGCGGGAGCACGCCAAGGTGCACAAGGAGCGTGCCGTCTTCCTCTTCCTGGAGCACTGGAAGAAGCGGGCGCTGGCGGCAGTGCCCAGGGAGGAGCGGCCGGGGAGGCGACGGCTGGCAGCGGGGTGGCTGCTAGCCCGCTGGAGGAGTGTTCGCCCGCCGGGTGCCGGGGCGGCAGATCCGGCGGCTGAGCCGCGCTGCGGTGCTGTACTGGCCTCAGCACTTCCTGCCCCACGTCGGTGGCTCGCCCATGCCCCACGACAGCCTCCCGCTCGACCTCTTCATGCTGGGCTACTTCCAGCTGCTGGAGATGCCGCTCAGCCCCGAGGAGCGGCGCTTCCGCCACCTCCTCTGCTATGAGATGTTCGACCGCCTGGGCAGCCACAGCTGGCACCGCGTCCGCCGCTTCCACCGCGCCGCACTGGAGCGGGTCGAGGCCGGCCACCACCACTGGCTCGACGGCTTTGAGGACCTTGCGCAGGAGTTTTTCGGGGACAGCCCCACCGCAGTGGAAGAGAGCCCGCCGGAGCCCCCCGCCACGGCCCCAGGAGGGGAGGGGATGGCAGCGCCGGTGCCGGAGCTGGGCGAGTTCAGCGAGGAGGACATCTGCCGCTTCATCGACCGCAGCTTCTCCTTCTGGAAGGAGAAGGAGGCGGAGATGTCTGACACCTGAGCCCGGCGGGATGCTGCGGGCTGTGCCAGCGGTGTGGCGCGGGGCTGGCCGGGAGCAGGCGCCGGGGGCAGCCGGGGGCAGCAGGACCCGGTGGCCGGGTGTGCTCAGCCACCTCTGCGGCTCTGGCAGTGCCGCAGCTTGGCTCAGCGGAGGGCTCGGCATTGGTTCGCGTGGCCCTGGGGCTGAGGTTGCAGTGTGCTGCTTGCCGTGGCTGTGTGTTGTGTGGAGGGGTGCAGCACCGGGGCTGCGCTCCCCTCCAGCGTGGCGTTTGCAGTGCCGGGGCGGCGTGGGCCCCCGCGTGTCAGTGCAATAAAGCTGTGGTGTGCTGCGAAGGGCTGGCCACGCCGCGCACTCCTTCCTCCTCCCCGCGCCCGCAGAAGGCGGGCGGCGAGGGGCGACGTCGGCGAGCCACGTGCTGGCGAGCCTCCGCCAGCGCTGTGCCGGGAGCGCGGCTCAGCCAGGCCGCCGGCGGGATGTGGTGCCATGTGCTGGGGCGATGCCGCTGCTCTGCGGCGCCAGCGGCGAGGGTGGGCTCCCGGCAGTGCCGGTAACACGGCTGTCTGTTGCAGGAGAAGGAGGAGGAGGCGCGCCTGGCCAGCATGCCGGCCTGGAGGAGGGACATCCTGCGCAAGAAGCTGGAGGAGGAGAGGTGAGCCGGGGCCGGGGGCTGCCGCACCAGCCGGCCGCCCCCGCGGCTCCGCTAACCCCGCTCTTCCCTTTGCCTTTGCAGGGAGCAGAAACGGTGAGTGCCGCAAGCCCCTTCCCTGGGCGGGCGGGCGGGCACGGCGGCTCCAGCGGCTCCGGTGACCGCGGCGCCCCGTGCCCTCCGCTGCCGAGCAGGAAAGAGCAGGAGAAGCTGAAGCGGGAGGAGGAGGAGAAGGAGAAGGAGCAGTCGGAAAAGCTAAGGACTCTCGGGTACGATGAGACAAAGCTGGCGCCCTGGCAGCGGCAGATCATCCTCAAGAAGGGGGACATAGCCAAGCACTAGCCACGCCACGCCGCGCCCTGGCTCTTCGCGGCGGGAGGAGGCCGGCAGGTCCCGCCACGGACCGGGACGCGCCTCGGCACCCTCCTCCTGCTGCGGACGGCCACGTAACCCGACCCGGAGGAGCCCCCACCGTCGCCCCAGGCACCCGTACCCCCCGTCCCACCGCCGCCAGCCCGCCGCCACCCCGTGCTGCCCTTCGCAAAGCGAGGGGCACCCGGCTCTTTGTGCGCTGCCCGGTTCGACCGCTGCGGCTGGGCTCGCCATGCCGCCCGGCTTCCCGTGCTCCCCCTGGCACCGCTCGCCGTTGCGGCTGCGGCGCGCTCGCCTCCGCTCCTGCCCCTCCCACCTCCGGAGCTGCTCGAGGCCGGCTCCCGGCTCGCCTCCGCCCGCACCGCCTGCCTTTCCAGCGATTAAAACGATAAACCCCGCCAGCAGTGCCCCGCGCCTTCCTGGGGCTGCCCACACCACCCCCCTGCCCGCACCGCGCGGCACCCACCGCGGTGCCCCCGTCGCCACCATCACCCGCATCAGCCGCATCGCTTGCATCACCGCCATCACCCACATCGCCCCCGTCACCTGCGCTGGCCACGCCACCCGTGGTGGCCCTGATGCCAGCGGTGCCCGGCCGGGCCGGCGCAGCGGCGGGAAGAAGGGCCGGAGCCCAGCGGATGGAGAACACGCCACTTTATTGGGGCGGGGGCGGCGCGCCCGGCAGCGGGCGGCCTCGAGAACTATCCCATGGGTTCGCGGCGGGCTCGGCGCCCGCTCGTCCCGCGAGCGGCCGGGCAGCCGGCGTGCCGGGGCGCAAGGTCCCGCCCGGCCCTGGGAGCAGGGGGACATAAATAGGGGGGGTGGGGCGGGTGGGGAGGGGACATAAAACTGACATAAAATGTCTACACGGCATAAGTAACAATACTTAGGGGTACGGCTTGGCCGAGGCGCCTGGCGAGCCGGGGAGGTGCCGGGACCTCCCTCTGCCGGGGTGGTGGCACCAGGGGGGTCAGGGGCCCGCCGGCAGGCTCCGGCGCAGTGCCTCGGCGCAGCCGGCCAGCTCCATGCGCTCCAGGGCGGCGAAGACGCGGTCGAGCGTGGCGCTGGTCTGCTGGCACCAGCGCTTCAGCATCTCGTACTGCTGGTCGCGGATGTGGGCCACCTCCAGCTCCACCAGCTCGATCTCCGCCTCCCGCAGCTCCAGCACCCGCATGAACTCCTTCCAGCGCCGCACCGGCACCGCGTCGATGACGGCGTAGAGCTGGCTGCCCTGCAGCAGGGCGCCGCGGGGCTCCGGGGGAGCAGAGGGCTCCACCTCGCCGCCCGGCCGTGCCGCACCGCTGGGCTGCTCCCGCAGTAAGGCCCCGTACTCGGGGCTCTGCTTCGCCGTGCCGGCGGCATGCTCTGTCAGCTGGGGGGAGCACGGCTGGGTCCAGCACCGTCTGTCCCACCCACAGGCACTGACCTGATACCACGGCGTGGCCGCAGCCCCAGCCGTGGGGGTGGCTGCCTGCGCCACGGGGAGGGGGCCGCCTGCCGGGGCGTCGTGCCGGCGCCGCTTCCTCTTGTGGTAGATGGCGAGGGCGCCCAGGAAGAAGGGCCCTGTGAGCGCCAGCAGGATGTACACTAGCCCCGAGCCTGCAAGAAGGAGCGGGAACATCCCCATCAGCCGGCCGGCGCAGCGTCCCCCGCACCACCACACCCGGCCCCGCCACCCCCGCACCTTGGCCGCCGCTGCCGCCGCACGCCTGCTGGCACTCCTTGCCACACATCTCCGGGGCGCTCCTGCAAGGAGAGGGGAGCCGTGGGCGCCGCGCTGCGCCGTGCCGCGGGCCCCGCACGTGTCCCCGGCTGGGGTGCAGGGAGGGTCGGCGCTTACGTGCTGCATGGCCGGCACTCGCCGCCCTCGGCGTAGAAGTCAGGCTTGCAGCTGCCGCAGAGCGTGTCCTGCGCCTCCGAGCCTGGGGAGAGGGCGGGCATCAGGCAGGGCGGCACAGCCAGGGGCGGCAGAGCCAGTGGGGGCACACCGCGGGACGGCCAGCAGCACTCACAGGGCCGCTGGATGAGCCGCCCAGTGCAGGGCTGGCACTGCCGGCAGGAGAAGTCGCTGCAGTGCTCGTCGAGGCAGTTGCGGAAGCGGCCCGGCTCGCAGCCGCAGGCGACGTTGCTGGTGGCCGAGCAGTTGCTCAGCACGCTCTGGAAAGCTGCAGAAGACAGGCAGTGAGTGGCACGGCACGGCGCTGCACGGCACGGCACCGTGCAGCACGGCATGGCACGGCGCAGCGCGCTGCCAGCTCACTTTGGCGGTCGCACTCGTAGCAAGCCTGGCACTCGCGGAAGGTGTTGGGCTGGGCGCGGAAGGTGCCGGCGGGACAGGCGGCGCAGACGCTGTCGTTGCCGTGGCTCGAGCAGGGGGTGTGCAGGAACGTCCCTGCGGGGACAGTGGGGTGACAGGGAGCACGGCCACCTGGGGCAACGCGCCCGGTGTGCCACAGCATGCCGTGCCATGCCGTGCTGGCTGGGCAGCTCTCACCTGCGGGACACTGGGCACAGCACCGGTGAGCCTGCTCGATCCAGTTCATGCCAGCGGGGCAGGGGGGTCTGGTGGCATGCCTCCTCGGGCGGGCGGGCAGCCGCGCCAGGACCCACTGCCCCCGCGGCATGGCACGGTCCCGGCACCCCGGGGGCTGTGATTCACTCGCTGCCAGCCACAGCGCTGCCAGGATCGCCTGTGGGCAGGGAGAGGGCAGGGATACAGGCAGCTGGGGCACCCCAGGAGCCACGCACCCACGGGGGGCACCCTCACACCGTGCTCCCCGCCCTTCCAGCCACACGTGCTGGGCTACCAGAGCCAGAGGCAAGCCTGGTCCGGTGCCGCGTGACCACCAGTGCCTGTGCCGGGCAGGACGGCTGGAGCCATGGCCCTGTGCTCTGGAGCTGCGCGGGTGCAGGAGCCTGGGGCCGGGAACGCCCCGTGGCAGCCCCTGCGCCGTGCTTTCCCCACTGTACCCAAGCAAGCGGCTTCCTGCTGGTGCCGCGGGGCACGCGTGTCGTGGGGCCCACCGTGTCGATGGGGACTCGGGACTCGGGTGCACGGGCTGCCGGTGGTGCCAGTGCTGCTGCCCATGGGACGGCCAGCCTGGGGCCGTGCCGGCAGGCGGGCACGGGAGGGTTAACACTGCCAACGTCGACTTTCCTGGGGTTCATCTTCCTCGCAGAGGAGGCGATTTCCTCCCCGAGAGGAAGCCGTGCCCGGCTCACGCTCTCCCCGATGCTATCGCGCCTCGTACGTGCGTCCCAAACTAGGTCACCGTTCCCCCGCCCCGGGGCGCCTGGTGCTGCACCCAGGGGAGCCCCGTTCCCCAGACAGCCCCTGCGGGGGCGGCGAGTGGGTGCCCGTGCTGGCACCCCCCGTCCTGGGGAGGGCAGGGGGCCGGGGGGGCCATGGCGCCGGCAGCATGGGCAGGGAGCCAGGGGATTCCTCGCCAGGGGCTGGATTTCCCAGCCGCGATGGCCCCGATTACGGCAGCTGAATCATTTTCTATTAAACCCGCTGGCGGACTGGAAACCGCGCACGGGCTGCCCCACTTGCAGAGTGCTGCCGGCAGATCGGGGCGGCCGCCTCGGCCCCGGCTGCCAGCGGCACGTCTGAGTCACCCCCGAAGCACGACCTTCCCATGGTGGGGCCCTGCCTGCGCACCCTGCCTGCAAGCGGGCAGCTGCCCCCTTCCCCAGCACGGGGAGCAGGTGCCCCGCGGGCAGGGGAGCCGTCGGCACAGGTACCGTCGTACCGCTGGCTGCGCGGTTGGGAGAGCCACCGCTTCCTGTGCCGCGCAAGCACCACCCCTACCCGTAACGCGGCCCCGGTGAGGCCTCCGTGCCCAGCGCCCGTGTGCCGGGGCAGCCACCGGCCCAGCCCCGTGATGGCCCCCAGCAGCCGCTGCCACCACTGCCGGCAGCCCTGACCCGCGCCCGCAGGCTGTCAGCACAGCCGGTCCCCGTGGCTGAGCCCACAGTTCCCACGGCCACGTCGTGGCCGTGCCCGCAGTCTTCACGGCTGTGCCATGCCTGAGGTCCCTGTGGCCGTGCCACGCTGCAGGCGCTTCGGCGAGGCAGACCCCAGTCCCAGGCGTTCAGCCAGGGGGGGCGAGCGGTTTTGGCGTTGAGCTTACCCCACTGCCCCTCGTCTCCAGACTCCCCGTGGTCACGGCCCCAGGGCACCCCGCAATTGGTGCCAGGAGCCCGCGGGACCCTGGCACTGCCGCACTCACCCAAGCCGTCCCCAGGCAGCAGCGCTTCATCCTTGCAGCCGATGCGGCTGGGTCATGCCGGGGCGGCGAGGGGACTGGGGCGGTGGGCGCAGTGGGGTGTCGGGGCAGCTCAGCGCCCAGGCAGGGTGCCCCGGCACCCCATCGCCGCCGCCGCTGCCGCCGCCGCCACTGCCGGCAGCGTGCGACGCGTGGCGAGTGAGCACCAGCCCTCCCCACGCAGGCTTTTACACCCAACTGCAGCAGGAGGAAATACTTTTTTGGAAATGAGTCCAGGGGGTGTGAAACCACATGACAGGAGTCCCGGGCGCGGGAGGGACCTGTGCCGCCTCGCCGCAGGCCGCCCGGCCGCCGCCCTCCCTTTCCTGCTGGCACGGACTCACCACGGCCGGGGGGTGCGGGGAGCAGCGCTGACCCCCTCCCTCCCCAGAGCTCCATCCCCCCCCCGAGCTCCAGGGCACGAAGCTGGAGCTGCCCCCAGCCTCACCGCGGTGCCTGCCCCGGCGGGGCTCCCTCGGCCGTGCCGCGTGCCCACCCCAGTGCTGCCCAGCCGTAGGGTGCCGCCGCAGCCGAAAGAGAGGCGAGGCGGGCGCGAGCGTGCACCAGCCGGGTTTATTGCTCAGCCAGGATGCGGAGCGCAGCCCGGCACGGGACGGCAGCCGGCGCTCCAGCCGCCGCCACGTCCCCCCGCGGCTCCCGTGCTCCGGCCCTGGGCGCTGCTGTCCGCTGCCGCCCATCCCACCCCACAGGGCAAACCCTGCCCCGGCCAGGCCCTGGGGCCACCGCCCGCCCCAGCCCAGCACCGTCCCCTCCTGCCACCAGCCCGCACCGCCCGCAGCACCGTGCCACCGGCGCCGCGTCCCTCTCAGCACCTTCCCCACTCACCACCGCCAACGTCGTCATCCCTTCCTCACCCACGGGAGCCGCCCCACGGCCCCCCGCAGCCCCGGGACCCCCTGCCCAATGCACCATGGGGCAGCTGGGCCCCGACCGACAACCCTCATCTCTGCGGACAAGGGTTCGGCACGAGCCATGTGCCGCGTCTGTCCTTGCACCAGGGAGAAGTGGGCAGCCCCGCGCTGCCATGCTGGGGGCACGTCCCCGCCCAGGGGACCGGTCTTCATCCCCATCCGTGTCCCCACTGGCGTGGCATCCCAGCGCCCGTTCTGCCCGGCCCCGGCGTTACGCTACGGTTAGAAGCGGGAGCAGCTCCTTGGCGTGGCCACACGTCCATCCTTACCGCCCCGGCGGCTCTCAGACCTCCCTGCAAGGCACAGAGCGGGAAGAGATGCCCTCAGTGCCGGGACCCGGCCCCCGGCGAGCATCCGGGAGGGCCAGAGCATCCTCCAGGATCCCGCGGGCAGGAGCGCACTTACGAGGCGGTCAGCGTGGAATTGAGCAGCAGCGTGGTCCGGATCCGGTAGAGCTGCGCCAGCGTCAGCTTGCGGTGCTGTGCCGACTGCGGGTCTGAGAGGGTCCGGCGGGCAGCGGGCGGGGGGTCGCGACCGAGCTCCCCTGGGAGGGACGCCGGGCTCTCCACCGGCTCCTCTGGCTCCGAGAGCTCGGAGGTGGAGCTGCCGCTGCTGCCGGGGGCAGCCGGGGGGCCGGGGGCTTGGCTAGTCCGGGGGGACCGGCGCAGAGGTCAGAGAGGCTGCGGCTCTGGCTGAGGGGGGCCGGGGGACCGGGGGGCAGGAGCTGGGGCAGGCTGGCCTCCGACTTGGACTTGAGCACCCTGGCTGGGCAGGGCAGGAGCTGCACGGGCGTCCGGCGGCGCAGCCGGGGCGAAGGTGGCCGGGGGGCCGGGGGGCCTGGGGGGGGCTCCCGCCCCTCCTCAGCCACCCCCTCCGGCTGCTGGCCGAAGTCCCGCAGGGAGGCGGGCGAGAGCGTGCCGTAGGCACTGTCGATGGAGGACGAGCGGCAGCCGCCGGCCGGGGGGCCGCGGCATGGGGCAGGGGTACAGGCAGGGCGCCCGCGGGCAGCTCCCGGGTGGGGGTTTCGGCAGAGGCGCCAGTGCCGATGGAGGTGCCGGTGCTGACGGAGGAGCCGTCCGAGGTCGAGCTGAAGGGCCCCGCGTCCCAGTCCGGGGAGGAGAGCTCGTCACCGCCGTCCGCCGCCACCACGGCGAGGGTCTCGGTGGAGCCGTCGGAAGGGCTGCGGGGGCAGCAGGGTGAGGAGGGGGCTGTGCCGGGCTGGGGGTATGCGGGGCCCCCCTCCCACTCCCTACCACCGCTGCGAGTCCGGGCTGGTGCTGCCGTGGCGCAGGACGGTGGGCGAACTGGCGGCCGAGGCGCCGCTCTCGCCCTCCTCCTCTTCCTCCTCCTCCTCCTCCAGGCGCCGGCGCTGCCGCAGCCGCTGCAGCAGGTTCTGAGGAGGCAGAGGCATCAGAGAGGCACAGGGCGCCCGCGGGACCCCCGCCCGCCCCCCGCGCCCCTCACCTGGGCATTGCGCACCGCCTCAACCCAGCTGCGGCACAGCGACTGCCCGCTGGCCTGGAAGGTGTAGGCGGCCACAGCGCTCCCCAGCTCGTTCAGGTAGATGAGGAGGAAGGAGCCTGTGGGCAGGGGCCGTCAGCAGCGTCCGGGGACCCCCTCGCGGCCCCCATCGCCCCCGGCGCCGCTCACCCGGGTCCCTGAGCTCCCGGCAGACAACCTTGTCCACCAGCAAGGGCTGGCGGACCACCTTGGTGCGCTCAGCCTTCTTGAGGGGCTTGGTGATGAGGAAGAGGTCGGTGAAGAGGAAACAGTAGACGTCCATCTGGGGATGAAAGCGGGGCCGTGGGCGCCGGCCGGTGCGGCGGGCGGGGGCGGGCGGGCAGGGGCCGGGGCCGAGGCTCCCCGTCCCCCGCGGTCCTCACCTTGCTGTCTTTACCTTCCCGCATCCGCAGGCTGCCCTCGAGGAGGAGCTGCCGGGTGTCCTCCGGGGACGTGCCGGGGATGGGGGCCGTCAGGTCCAGCCGCAGGAACTCCTTCAGCAGCTGCCGGGAGCCCCCGGCATCAGCGCCGGGCACGGCATGGCGTGGCATGGCGCATGGTGGCATGGGGTAGCATGCATGGCATGGGGTGGCTTGGTACAAGCGCGGCATGACATGGCATGGGTTGGCGTGGCACGAAATGACACAGGGTGGCATAGCACGGTATGGCATAGGGTGGCATGACATGGCATGAGGTAGCGTGGCATGGTGTGGCATTGAGTAGCATGGCACGGCATTGAGTAGCATGGCACGGCATGAGATGGCATGGGGTGGCATAGCATGGCATGGCATGGGGTAGCAAGACACGGGGTGGCACGGCATGGCAGCTCCACCGTGCCCAGCCTACCTTGTCCACCTCATCCGTGCTGCCCTCCACCACCTCGTAGGCGTCGATGCGGCTGAGGATGGCAGCCAGGCGCTGCCGCTCCTGCCGCTGGCGCATCCGCGAGTTGACGTCGTTGATGAAGCGCTCCACAGAGCCAATCTGTGGCCGGGGTGGCGGTGGGTTCGAGGGGCTGGGGGGGACCACCCCACGCTGCGCCCCACCGCCCTGTGCCCCCCAGCCCCTTACCATGGCGGTGACGGCGTCACGGGCGCGTGGGTCGTCTGTCTTCTTCAGCACGGACTTGAGGAGGAGCGGGTACTTGGTGAGGCGCTGGTGAGGCTTCACCAGCATGTCGCTCAGCTTCAGGCGGCTGCACTGCTCGTGCTTCTCGGCCCACTGTGGCACGCAGGTGTCAGCCCCGGCCCCGGCACCGGCCCCGGCCCCCGCCCGCTCCCCTTACCGTCACGTAGGCGCGGAAGAGCTCGCTGTCCCGCAGCAGCGCCCGCATGTACTCCATGCAGCCCTCCTCCTCCATGCAGTACCGCACGTAGGGCTTGAAGAGGGAGCCGAACTGGGGGGCGCAGGGGGGTCACCGCGGGGCGTGGTGGTGGCACGGCCCCCCGCCGCAGCACGGCATCCCCCACTCACCGTCTTGAAGCCGTCGAGGAAGTCGACGGGGTCGAGCAGTGCCCCGGTCCGGCGTGCCTTGGCCAGCACCGGGGCCATGACGCTGCGCCACAGCTCGCGGTGCAGCCGGATGATCTCCCCGATGTTGCCGAAGAGCCGCTCGGCGTCCACCTGCGGGGGTGAGGCAGGCAGCTGCGTGGGGACGGCATCCTCACCCTGCCGGCGTGCCCCGGCCCCCGTAGCCCCCCACCGCTCACCTCGCAGAGCAGCCCCGACTCCTGCAGGTTCAGCAGGCAGCAGAGGAAGAGCTGCGGGGACAGAGCGGGGAGCCAGTGGGGTGCGGCCGCGGCCCCCGGCCCCCTGCCGCGGCGTGGCGCGGCGGCCGCCGGCACTCACGTCGGTGATGACTTTGAGCTTGCGGATGTAGCTGGCCTCGGTGTGCAGCAGCTCCCAGATGGCTTCCTGCTGGTGGCACTGCCGGCGCGACAGGGCCTGCCGGGCTGAGCGTCAGCGCCGCGCCGGTGGCTGGGCAGAGCCACCGCAGCCCCCCAGGCCCCCCGGCCCTACCTCCGCGCCCCGGATGATCTGCTGCCAGCTGTCCTCCAGTGCCAGCCCGGCCTCGTCCCCGTCCTCCTCCCAGGAGTCGCGGTCGAAGCGGAGCTGGGGCGGCAGCTTGGGCAGCCCGAAGGTGCCGTAGGCGTGCAGCCTGCTCGCCAGCTGCTCCAGCTTCTCGGTCTCCTGGCCGAAAGCGGGGGGCAGAGCGGCTGGGCGGGGGGCCAGCGGGGACGTGCCACGGACCCCCTCGCCCTGCCCGCAGAGCTGGGGGGGCTCGAGCCCCGGGGGACCCATCCCAGCTCCCCAGCGTAGCTGGGAGCAGCTCCCGCACCCCCTCCCCGTGCCCGCGTCCCACCTACCCGCCCGAAGGAGCCAGCGCTGGTGCCGGAGCCGAAGAAGCCGCTGAAGCGGCTGGCAGCACGGTTCTTCCAGGTGTCGGTGCCATTGACAGGCAGGGAGCCGCTGCCGTGCGGGGCCGGCTCAGGGCCGGGGATGCTGGCATCCCCCAGGAACTCCGTCATGTTCTTCCTCCTCCTGCCCGGAGCCTGCAGCAGGGACAGCCGGTGCCTCCGGCGTCAGCACCCAGCACCGCACGCCCGGCGCGGCTGTGCCGCCAGGATGGGGACAGCGGCACGGCGCAGCACGATGCTACAGCGGGGCTGACCTCGAGCAGCCGTAGGACAGACAGACACCCAGATGGCACCCCCGGGCAGCGGGGTCCCCCCGGCCACACGCCCCTGCCCGCACTGACCTGCCTACCTGCATCCCGGGGGTGTGGGGCCCCGGGTGCGCCTGGTCGAGCCCGGCTGGTCACGGGCAAGCGGCCCCGGCAGCGCGGGGGCTCAGGACATCCCGCAGAGTGCAGCACCCCGGCTGAGCCGCCTGCCCAGCCGTGCTCCCAGCTCAGACGGTGGAGCCGGAGCTGGGCAGGCTGCGGCCGGGCTCCTCCGAAACAAAAGGAGGTGGGGCCAGCGCCGAAAACCTAATTTCCCCCTTTGGCCAGATAAGCTAACCAGAGCCGAAACAATTCACCGGCAGAGATCAAAGCCCCCCGGCTGGCGCGAGAGCTGGGTCACGGCCAAGCGGCTCCTGCCGTCCCGGGCACCGCTGCACCGGCTGCCTCCCCGCATATCCCTGGGCTGTGCTGGGACGCGGCCGCTGCCATCTCCTCGCCCCAGCACGAAAGGCAGCAGGGCTGGGGCTTCCCGCCTGCCATCGAGCCACGGGACGTGGCACGCTGCTGCCACCGCTGCCGGCACAGCCCTGCACCCTGCCACGTCCCCAGCCCCAGGCAGGGAGAGCCATCACGGGCGCCATCCCCGTTACTCACCGTGCCGCCGCATCCCCAGGTGCCCCGGCCGCTGCCAGCCCCATGGCCCCGGCGCGGCTCAGCTCCCGCCTACCCCCATGAAGGCGGTCAGGGCCAAGACCTCTGCAGGGGTGGCTGGTTGCCCCCCGCCCTGCCGGGGCCGTGCCGGTCCCACAGCCAGGCGTTGTCACGCCGGACACGGGCAGCCACCAGCCCCAGCCACACGGCCAACTTGCCACCCTCAGGGGTTGCCGGCGCGGGGCCGAGCACCACGTCCCTTCCACCGGCCCCCCGGAGCCGCTCCCCACGAGCGTGGCAGCCTGCTCCCACGGGGAGCGGCAGCCAGCCTGGCTCCACGCCTTATCTGGGGCCAGGGTCCATGGGGCAGGACCGGGCTGTGCTCAGCAGCTGCCAGGCACTGCGGTGAGAGGAGGGCCGGCGGCCAGGGTGAGCCCCAGGGCCAGGGCGGCACTGAGCGGCTGCCACTGCCGGGGCTCCCAGGGCCCCTGTTTGCCTTCGCTCTGGTGCCAGCCTGTACGTGGCACGGCCGCGGGGCCGGTGCCACCGGCTGAGCTGCCACGCCTGGCACAGGGCACTGCCCGTGCAGCACCACCACGGCACAGCCACCATGGAACAGCCAGGAGCCAAACTGGCTCTTGGGGACTCTGGGGGGGTCTTCAGCCCACACCACACAAGGGCATCCAAGAGACACCATGCCACTGCCCCACGTCCCCATCTTCCCAGCAAGGATGGCTACGGGGGGTCCCGTGCCCCACCACTCCCTCCCCAGTTCCTCCCCCCCGGGGCTGGCACTGGCACTCACCAGGCTGTCGGCGCCCTCCCGGCGTCCCGGCACCAGCTCCAGTGCCGGCCCGAGGAGCGCAGCAGTGCTGGCAGGGTGCAGGATGGGCAGGCTGGCCGACCTGGCATCCCGCGCTGCCTGCTCCACCTTCAGCTCGTCCTCGGGCTTGGCTGCGGGAGCATCGGGCGGTCAGAGTCCCCTGCGAGCCCCAGGGCGGCCGAGTCCCCCGTGAGCCCCGGGGCAGCCGAGCCTCCCGCCGGGCCCCCGCCGCACCTTTCACCCGCAGGTAGTGCCCCCCGAAGCGGTACGCCTCAAACTGGAGGGAGAGCGGCGTGTGGGACTGGTCCAGGTAGACGTCCACCTTGCCTGGCTCGATCGCCTTCCTCTCGAAGACCGGCAGCAGCACCTCCCTGCGGGGACATGAGCCCCGCGTCTGTCCCCGCATCCGTCCCCGCATCCGTCCCCGCATCCCTCCCCAGCAGACTCACCCCAGGGACTTCTTCTTTGCAGCCGGCACGATCTCCGCCTCGATGTTGACGCTGAGGTCGAACTTCAGGGTGAAGCACTCCTTGCTGGGGTCCTGGGGGGAGGCGGCAGCCGCTCGCTCAGGGGTCCCTCCCACGCGCGGGGGCCCGCCGAGCACCCTGGGGAGAGGGGCCGGTGCCTTACGTCCGTGTGCCTGCGCCGAGCCTTCTTCTTGGGCAGCTTCAGCGCCGAGCTCCTCCGCTCCCTGCGGGCACAGGGCGGGCAGGGTGACCGGGACGCCACGGGCTGGGGACGCGGAGGGGACGCGCAGGGCGGGGGCTCACCCTCTGCTATCCGCCGGTCCCTCCTCCTCCTCCTCCACGTCGGAGGCAGGGCTGGTGCGCGGGGGGCACGAGCGTGTCGACATGTTGCGGGCCAGGATGGAGCCTGCAAACGGGTGTCGAGCTGGGCTGTGCCGGCACCCCCAGCCCCACGTCGGCTCCAGCTGCATCCGATTCCCATCCCTGTGCTGCACCAGCCCCGAGCGCATCCCATTCCCATCCCTGCACCGCACCGGCCTCAAGCGCATCCCGCTGCTGCGGAGCCGCCGGGAGCAGTGGCACCGGCCGCATCCAGCCCGGCTCACCTTGCGGGGGCAGGTCGAAGCGGATGTGGCCGTCGAAGTGCATGGTGCCATGGAGGCGGCCGTCGCAGAGCTCACACAGGCTGAGGGGGCCGCTGCGGTTCAGCTGCCGGCACTCTGCATGGTGGCATACCTGCGGGCGCACGCGTCAGCCGGGCACGGGCTGCCCGGGGGCCAATGGCTATGGCACGCCGGTGGGAGGGACGGGCAGCACCACGAGCAGCGGGGACCCCCCTTCCCATCCCGAACTGCTGCCGGCACACCGCTCGCAGGCAACGTTGAGGCCAGAGCGGGTGTGGGGAAAGCAGCGTGAGCAGGATACGGCCACAAGGCAGGGGGTTCTGCACCGCAGAGCCCCCTGCCCTCTCCGCCGCACTGAGCGGGACCCCGGGAAGGCTGCACGTGCCTCGGCATGGAGGGGGAGCCGGGGGACAGCCACCTGCACCCGTGTCACACCCGCACCTCGCCGGGTGCCGGGGAGGCCGCCCTCCCATGCCGCAGCCCCTTTGTGCTGGCGAGAGCAGCGTCCCTGCAGCAGGACGGAGGAAGTGAGTGTCTGCGGCGAAACAATGCTCGAAGCCGGCGCGTTTCCTCCGATTGTGTGCCGGCCGCGGCCGCGGCCCCAGCCCCACCAGGCATTCACAGCCGGTTATTTTTAAACCCCCGGCCAGGCCCCCAGCACGGTGCACAGCCCGTGACCCCCAGCCGGTGCCCGCCTCGCCCCGGACCGCAGTGCCGCCAGCCACTGCCAATGAGCCCTGCTACACCGCCGGCACGTCCTCATCCCCGTGTGGGACCACCATCGCCGCCCTGGACGCGGTGGGGTGCGAGGGGCTGCCGGGGAGGAGCGAGCCCTGCTCGGGTTTGCCTGCAGCGCACCATGCCGCTGCAGGGAGGAAGCTCCCGTGCAGCTCCAGCCGCCCCCACTTCCTGCCCTCCTTCCTCCCGGCGCTGCTGAGGTCAGAGCTGACGCGCTCCCGCCACCCGCGCGCTCCCCAGGGGGCCGTCAGTCCCTCTGCGGCAACCGCGCGCACCCACCAGTGCCTGGGCCACGGGGCAGCCCCAGCCCCGGAGGCACGCCCGCCCCACCCAGGACGCCCCGCGGCCCTGGCCCCAGCCCTCCTCCTCTCCCACCGCGTGCCCCAGCCCAACACCGTCGTGGCCATCGTGGCACCTGCGAGACAGGGAACATGGCTACAGGCTCCAGGGCAGTGACCGCAGCCGGCGCTCGCTCAGCGGGCACCCCCCGAGACCCTCAGCAGCTGCCCCGCTGGGATCTGGGGCTCCCCGTCCACCCCGTGCCGGCGGCTCAGCCCCCGGCTCGTCCCCGCACAAGGGGCCAGGCAGGATGCCCAAACCCCTCTGCCCACCCCGGGGATCAGCCCCCGGCTCCCGGCCCCACCGCGCTCCCGGCATGCGGCAGCTTCGCCCTCGGCAGCTGCCCCACGAAGCGAGGGGCGACGCGATGCAGCTCCGTGCCACGGCAGGACGAGCCCCAGCCCAGCCAGGACCCCCCGCCCCCCGCTACCTGCTGGGCGCCGTTGGGGGTCTCTGGCGACAGCGGCGGGGTGGCCCCGGCGGGTCCCTCCCGGCGGTCCCAGCTGTGCCCCGGGGCGGCCGCAGCCCAGAGCCACGTGTGCCCCCGCCAGCGCTGGCCCTGCCACCCCAGCTGTGCAAACAAAGCGCAGCGGCACACCTCCCGGCGTGGCCGGGCTGCCGTCCCGCCTGCTGCGCCAGAAAGACACCGCCCGCGGCCCCGGCCAGGAATCCCGGGGACTCACCGGGAGCTGGTGCGTGGGTCCAGCCCAGCCCCGCACCCGGCCAGCCGGTGGGAGAGAAGGGACCCTAAATCCGCTCTGGCGTCACTGTTAGCGAGGGGGGGACAGACGGGCTAGAGCGGCTTAGCCCGAATCACACCAGCTAGGGGAAAGGGGCAAGCTGCCGCCGTACCGTTAAATGCCAGCAGGACCGCAACACCACCAGGGAATGCATGCCCGGCACGGGCCGGAAGGGACATGGCTGGCGAGGGGCTGCTGGCCACGCCAGGGCGGCTTCGGGGAGCGGCAGGTCGGGCAGAGCCTCCTGCTGCCCCTTCTCACCCGCCGAGACCGATGCCCGGTGCCGGCAGAAGGCAGCTGCCTGGCGCTGCCCACCACCCCACAGGACCCACCTTGGCCGCCCTCCTCTCGCCGGTGCAGTCGGGGTTCTGGCAGCGCAGCACCGTCTCCTCCAGCGGGCACGGCTCGGCTGCAGGAGAGAGGGAGGTCAGTGCCGGGGCACCGCAGTGAGCTGCCTCCAGCCCCGCTCCCAGCCCTGCCCGCGCAGGGAGGCCGTGCCGAGGCTCCCGCACCGCAAACCCCAGGTTTAAGAGCTTGGCAAAGCACTCGGGCTCAGCCGAGGCTGGGCCTGCCTGCTCCTGCCTGCCCCGCAGCCCATCCAGGGGGATGAAACCCCAAGCCCAAGAGCCAGCGCTGCATCCCTGCTGGGGGAAGGCGCCGCGCATCCTGCAGCGTCAGGATCCGGCACCTCCTGCCCGGCGCCCCAAGTCGCAGGATCCGGACACGGACCTGCCCCAGCTGCCCCGGGGCTGGCACGGACCGGGGCTGCAGCAGGAACGCAAAATCTGCCACTCGCCAGCCCCCAACGGGGCTTAGGAGCCACTTTAAGCTTTGACAGTTAAATCGGCCTTAGGGACAAATCCTATTTTGAAGGCTTTTGTTACGCGTTGCATCTAAGCGTTTAAAAATAACAGACTCCGGGCGGCTCACGGCAAACGAGCAGCACGAACACCCTCCTGCAGGGCAGCCGCGCTGCAGGGCACGGATGCTCCGATGGGAAGCTGCCCTGCTGGGCATGGAGCCGATGCAGGGGATGCAGAGAGGCCAGGCGGCACGGCTGCACCAGGCGGCATGGCTGCACCGGACGGCACGGCCGCACCAGCCCCGGCAGAGGGGCTTCCCCCACCACGCCGCTCCCCTCTCCCGCATCCCTCCTGCCAACAAAAACAGCATCCACGCCGGCCCGAGCAGGACCGCGGCCAAGGCCGGGGTTAGCCTCGGTCTGCGGGAAAAACCGCCTTTTGAGGCAGCGCCAAAAAAGCTGCTGCTTCTGCCCAGAGAGAGGGAGACAATCCGGAGCGGTGCCGGCTGCCCCAGCTCCCGGCCAGGAGATGATCCCAGGCGCAGGCAGGGCTGCCCGCGCCGGCAGGGGCTGCCGCAGCACGGCAGACGCTGCTGGACGACGGTGCAGGAGCAGCCAGGCAGGGCTCGGCTCGCCGTCCCCCGGGAGAGGGCTGGGAGCCGGGGCTGCCGCGCTGCCCCCGCGGCGGGAGCACAATGAGGGCTCTGTCCCCGTGGCCGCCCCGCAGCGCCCGCCGGGCTGGGCCGGCCCCCCGCCGCCGCCGTTTCACTTGACCTATCGGGAATAATAACGGAAACAAATAAATTCTTTCACGCACCCAAGGGAAAGTTTTCCAAACTCACCAAAAACTCGAGGCCGGCCCGAGCGGCTGGCGGTGCCGGGGACCAGCTCCACACCGCAGCCGCCGGCACGGCCAGAGCCGCGCGGCTCTTCCCAAATGCTGACCCCGGCAGCAGGTCAGGCGCACACTAGGGCCTTAGGCGTGCCGGGTGGGAGCTCCTCAGCAGGGAGCGTGCAGAGGGAGCCCCGGTTTCTGGCAGAAGCAGGAGGGTGTCCAGGTCCCCACCAGCCACTTCAGGGGCCACAGGAGGGATCCTGTCCCCACCAGCTCCTCTCCCCGGCCGGTCACCTCCTCCTGCTGCCGCAGGCTGCGTTATCACACCCGGCTCTCCCGGAAACGGCAAACGGGTTTGAAACCGGACCGTCCTCGCACCAGAGTGCATCGCGGCAGCACACCGTTTCAGGTGCCTGTCTGAGCCGGGAGGGAGCGGTGCCGCTGGCACGGTGCGGTTTGCTGAGCGTTCCCCGGCTGCACCTGCAGCATCCCCACTGCATCATCCCCGCGGCATCCCTGCTCCGGCCGGAGCTTCTCCCGGCCCCTCACCCTCATTGCCAGGGCTGGAGGTTTTTGGCCAAGCGCGGCTGCCCGCAGCCCGCCGGCCCCCCGCGGCCCCCCAGCCACCTACCCCCGAGCTCCTCGCTGATGTCCAGGCTGGAGCTCCAGGAGAAGCGCTCCACCGCCCCGTACTCCAGCCCTGCCAGCCCGGCGGGCAAAGCCTCCAGCTCGTAGGCGCCCCGCTTCCTCCAGTACAGAAACATCCTGGGGTCGCGGCCGGGGGTGCCCCCCGGAGCCGTGCCCGCCCCGCCGGGGCCAGCGGTGGGACTAACCGGGGAAGCACGGCTCCGGCTTTAAGAGCGGATCCCGGTCTCCGGACAAGCGGCGCATTCACGCCGGCGGCCGGGAGCCGCGGGGCGGCGGAGGGTGCCGCTGGAGGCTGCCCAGCGCCCGCGCGGGGGGCGCACAAAGGGCCTTTCTTCAGCCTCCTACAGACATTGCACAAATTTCACTTTCCGCCGTCTATGAAAGACATTCGGCCGCGGAGACAAGACGCGCTTGTGATTAAAATAATCGGCATGAAGAGGGGGGCTGTTCGGCGGCTCCGCCGTCGGATGGCTTTTGGGGGGGGCAGGAATGCACCGTCCCGAGCCCCGGCCGCACCCCCGCAGCCGTGGGCACGCCAGGGGCCCCCAGCCCGCACGGGGAAAGCCAGGGGTCTTTAGGCGGTTTTCCCCCCTGCTGAATCCGAGCAAACGGGAAAGCACCGGACAGGGCTTAAAACCCGCAAAGGACGGCACCTTTGTCCTGCCCCGCGCAAAACTCTCCGTAAAACAGGAGGAAAACCAAAACACCGCGGGGGACGATCAGCCGGGCTGAGACCGTCCCAGCCCCCAAACTCATCGGCATCAACAGCATCTTCTCCCAGAGGCGCCAGGTGCTCCCCATAGTTTTGCTGCTTCTAGGCGCCCTTTGCCAGAAAGAGTAGCCAGAAATTAAAAAAGAAATCATTGCTGCAAAGTTAATAGATGCTAACATATTAAAAAACCCCAATCCTGCTTTATTTAGCACATCCTCGATGTTTGAAGTGCTAAGTAACCGATTTCCTATCGATCACAGTACCGAGTGCCCCCACCCTCGCCAGCGGGATGCTACGCCAAGGTTTGCGCTCCAAAGCCCCCAGCCACCCCGCTGCTGCTCTCCCCCTCGGGGCAGACCTGCGGTGAGCGCCAGGAGCCGGCGTGGTCCCCCTTGCCAAGCCTCCAGTCCTGGCCGGCACTGGCAGCTTGGTGTCACGTCCCCCCCCGGAAACCAGACACTTGCGGCTCGGCGCAGGCACACGGGGGTTACTCGCTCGTCCCCCGGCTCCGAGGGGGGGACCCCCGCCCGGCCAGCGCAGGGTCCGTCGCCCTCGGAGCCAGGCGAGGTGGATGCTGGGGGGCCGGTGACAGCACCGAGGGGGATGCTCGGCCCCGAGGGGGTTTGGCGCCGGGCATTTCACCTGCGCCGCTCACCCATCTCACCTTTCCCAGCGCCTTTTCCACCCGCTCCCACGCGACTCGAAGTCTCGCTTTGCCCCGCCTGGGATTTTCCCCTGGCTGCGTGACGGCCCCTGTATTTATTTTAGCCACTGTTCGGGCCAGGTTGCTGGCCAAGTCCTTCCTTCACTGCCAGACCCAGCCAGATGGAGATAATTAGGCCTGGATTAAGTTAAAGCTTTAACTCTTTAACAGGCAGCAAGGCTGCACAGCCCCTCGCAGCTCCTCTCCAGCTCCCTCCTCTCCCTGCTAGCCATCCCATTTAATTTGTTCGTTTACAGGTACGTGTTTCTGGAGCGCTAGGCAATCTCCTCGCAAACCAGATAAAAGCATTTCTCACAGATTACTCACACCCACAGCAGCCGCCAGCCGGAAAGATCTGGCACCGAGCGGCACGCCGCATCCCTCCTTCCTCCGCAGGAGGGACCTGGCCACAGGGGATCCGAACGGGCACCCCTCTCGTGGGGGCTGCAGCCCCGGGGCCGGACCGTCCCCCTGCTCTGGGACGCGGGCAGGGCAACGCCACGCTAGCAGGAAGCGCCGTCGGAAGCCAGGTTATTTTTGCAGTCTCGGACCCACTGAGTGCCCGACGTGCTGGTATTACCTACTCAGAAGTGGTTTTCCCCAAAAAGGTCCTCAACTCAGCCCGAGACGCTCACTCACCTCCGCGCGGCTCCCACCAACCTCAGCTTCACTCAGGAGCATGTCGCTGCCCCAACAAAGAGCTGGAAAAACAAACAAACAAATAAATAAAATTCCTCTCGTCTTTCCCAGTGGGGCACAGACCAGGTAACGAGTCAGGCAAGACCACGTGCCCCAGCGCTCCATGCAGCGCGTGGGTAACGACTTCCTCCCTGCTTCCATCCCCTAACCATAGCACAATCTATTCGGACAGAGCTAGGCGACGCGTTCCAGCTAGACCCAGAGCTCTTCCCAGACCTGCGCTCAAGGCGTCCAACTTAAACCGCAGCGTCCCCAGCCGCAGAGGGCTGCACGGGGCCGTCAGCGAGGCGAGCCGGGACAGCGCGGAGCCAAGGGGCCAGCGGCTGCCTCCAGCGGGGGAGAGAGAGGACTTTGACTCGCTCTTTCCTCCCCCATCTCCTCGACGAGCGGAACACCCGAAGACGCGGGTCAGCCGCAGTGCCAGGGAGAGAACCGCCGGCACGAGCTCCTCCCCAAACCACGAGCAGCCCAGGGTTACGGCTACTGCAAAGTTACGCTCACGCCGCCGCGGATCGCTCTCTGAAACCCAGAGCTATAACCGAAGGCTAGGCTTCAAACGGGGAACCGCCGCCGGTTCGAGGCAGAGCGCGCTTTCGATGGCAACCACCCCCAGCTGGCACCGGTCGTGCGCAAGTCAACGCAGGCTGAGGAAAATATGCAAACCAAACCGATGTTTTTGATAGCTATTTATTACAAAACACCAAAATACAAACTGAAAATATAAAACATTATCAAAAACGGACATGCTGTAGTATCTACACCGGACACCTGCCCAGAGTCTCTCGGAGCTCCGCAGCACCCAGGGCTTCAGCGACCACACCGGGCTCTTGCCCGCCTCCGTACAAAACACATCCCGTGGCCCAAGGCCCCAAGGCTTTAGGCGTAATCACACTCAAACACGTACTCCCTCCTCTTGAAATGCTTCTTCTTTTTCAGCTTCCCAGACCCCAAGATGCTGTAGTTATAATCGGACGTGACATAGGGGATCTCTCCCTCAACTCCTTGCTGGAAAAACAGAACCAGAAACAACTTTAGGAACTCGTACCTTCGACGGAACAGGAAGCACCTTACAGACTGGCAGAGCTGACTGGCGCAAAGGAGCAAGCTACCACCGAACAAACCCCGCGCTGGTATCTCAAACACGAGAAGAACGTTCTCCTCTCCCTTGTTTCTATGTGTTAAGGACAATTTCCTACAGAGATAACCATCTGCTAATGCCCAGGCATCTCCAGGCACGCATAAGCCTCAGAAACGAGAAGATGGAAAAACCTGCCAGCCAGCCTAAGCAGCCAGCTCCCACCTTCTTCCCCTGCAGCTCCTACCTGGCCCACAAGAACGCAGTTTGGGATTGCAATATTTCCAAGGAGCAGACAATTCACCAGTCTCAGGTTCTCCGGAGGCACCGGTGTCAGAACGTGGTAAAGCTTCCTCTCCATCTCAACCCCTCGGACAATTCCTGAAAAAAACAGGCGCAAAGTTCAGTCTTAACTCCACCCGATCATTTCGGATGGTGTAACCAGACACAGCCGAGGCTCTTTGAATAAACGGCTCTTCTAGAACCAAGAGAAGGATTGGAGACACATCTTGAGAGAAACCGGCATTGCTGCATCCCGCTCCTCCAGTATCTCAGCAGACATATGAACGGCTAACTTCCCAAACTGCGTATCCTGGCTCATTGGTACATTCCTACAGAAACTCGAGGAGCTCAGTATCAAACTCCAAGTTTACAGAAAATACTCCAATATTACAGAACTGTAATATTAAATCGAGTCATAGAAGGAAACTGACAGACAACTAAAGGAATTTTGCATAAGCCACGTGGAATCTGCTTTTGAGAATGTGAATCCAGAAAGCAAGGAAATTGTCAAGTTCTGAGTGAGAGAAGCAAGCTACAAAAGGCGCCGCTCAGTGACACTCCCCATAGCTGTTACCACAAGGTAACGAAAACCGAAGGACTTGAAGCACAGCTTGTAATAGAAGAGAATACACGGTTACTCTTTTATCTCATCCCACTTCTTCATTGTTTTTGAAAGAGCAGGCAATTCCGTCACTCTGCAACCTATCTGTCGGAACACGACAGGTGAGAACGCAGCTCAAGGTTTCCCGGGCTCGCTCACCGAAGCCGAGGCAATCACAGACCGGTGTCTGTGTCAGCAAGACCGGCCCGTCGCTTTGGCATCTGATTTCATCCGGTATCCTGCAGAGCCCGACCCAGCTGGCGTTCACCGCGTACATGATGTTGGTCGGAGCAACATCGGTGTGAATAACCCTGAGTGCAACAGCACTGAAAGGTACCTGAGGGGGTAAAAAAAAAAAAAAGAAGAAAATACTGTTCATCAGCTCAACATCAATTTAGTTCGAGTTCAGAGGTAAGATAATACAAAACCTGAAAGCTCCCAACCCACACCTACAGACAGGCGTTACCTCAGTGGCAAACACAACAGTTTCAACACTAACAACTGAACACACAGAAAACATGTCCCACACTGACATCTCAACAAAAGCCTCACTTATAGATACACTGACTAAAGTCGTCACCTTTTTGTCGATTACAGAGCGTTTTTCCCTCTTCCAAATAACATTTGCAGCACAAGTAGAACTGTCAATTACTATAAGCCGGGCTCTCTGCAACATCTCCAAGCCTTTCAAAAACGCTCATTTACCTGATATGGCACAAGACTGTGCAGCGGGAGCACCGCCCCTACGTCTGGGGACTGGAGCTGACCCAGGTAACCCAGTATGGACATGTCGCGCAAGATGCCGCTATGTACTCGCCTGGAAAAATAACCGCAACAAGTCAAGGAAAGGCAGCACGCCCTCACACAGCAATTCAAACCAGATACCCCGGACAGCCCTGAGTACGCCATGCAGTATTAGCCGCTATTTCACACAAGTTTAGTTTTTAAAACTTCTACTGCTGAAGAAAATTTAGAGCTATGTTTTTATTACCTCTAAGGGATCATAGAATTTAGGGCATTGTTTCAACTTTAAAAAGGCATTAATTAACGAGAGTGGTGGTTTGTGGTGTTTTTTGTTTGGGTTTTTTTTTTTAACAAAGTCTGTTATTAGATAATGGCTCCCTTCTCCAATCCTGATGTCCGCACACCTTTCAGTCAGTCTGTCAGTCGCGAGACAGTCATACATTCGTTTTCTTAAATAGCTCATTAGTGAAGACTGAGTCAAAAAAAGCACTTAAAATTGGCAGGACCAACCCAAGGTCCAGGAAAACTAACATTTCGGAGATGCTCAAAGTATCAGAGAAATTAAGAAATAACATGATCATCATCTAGGTCCGTAAGAAATGGGTAAGGAACCTCCCAATTAGGAAAAAAAAAAAAGGAGACATAATATTCAACGATTCCAAGTGGAAGTCATGCCCAGTGTAAAAGTAACTGACAGTAGTCATTGGGAGTAGAGTAGGGAGGAACAACCCCCTCTCCCCAACCTAAAACAGCAACCGTACACAAGCCTCCCCCCAAACGTAGTACCCAGAAAACCCAAACAAACAACACCCAAACAGAACCCCCTAATAAGTAAACTAATAAGCTCTGATGGATTTAATGGAGCTCTTGAGGCCAAAGCAAAGCAAGAGCCTTTACCATCAGGACTACGCATGATTTTAAGCCCACTAACCACCACGTAGCGCTAAACTTTCTACTTACGCTTCACCTGCAACCCCTGCTCGAGGGAATTCTGGATGGACGTACAGCAACTTATACTCGGGAGCCGACGTATCGCCCTCGCCTTCAGAGGACTTCCAGCCCCCCGCTCCACTCGTACCCATTTGCTTGCACTTGGCTTGCTGTTTGCCTTTGGTGTACAGGCCAGGAGTGAGATGAACGTACTCTGGGGTGAGCGGAGCCATGGCTTTCCAGTCGTACACATCCATCTGAACAATGTGACTGGGTGACAACAGCCGAATGATATCAATCAGAAGCAGCAACCCCTCACCTTTAGGGAGCAGAGAAAACACAATTGCTGCCGCTACATGAACAGGTCGGAACATTGTTACGGAAGACGAGTACTAGCGCAAGGGGGGTAAGCTCTATTTTCTGGTTCCGGACTCTCTAGTAAGCATGGTGGTGCACCACTACGGTTATCACCTTCCTTCCGCACCACCTCTTGAGAACAGATTTATCCTGTTTACCTTTCACCCAGCCCATGGTGTTGATGACTAAAGGCACTTCCTTCTTGTAGGAGCTGAACACATACTTCACAACATCGAGGTATCTTTCCGTGTCCTGCTCACAACTAGTCTGTCCGTAATACACCATCTTACGTGGCGTTTGTTGATGAGTGAACGGCGGACCTGAAAAAGCAAGCACCAAACCTCTCCTGGTTTCAGTAGGTCAAATCAAAAGACTCCCATCCCCATAGCGCCTACATGCAATCCCATCCGAAATAATCTGTCCTCTTTTCACATGCTAACAGTCCTTCTTGTACAGCCCACACCTATGGAGAAACTTTTCTGTCACTTGCAAGACTCCAGGCTAGGAGTTTTGTTTGTTTGGGGTTCTTTTCTTGTTTGTTTGTTTTAAATCACTGGTTACACACTTGCGAATTTTAAAACAACAGTCTTCTATGACAGACTATCCAAAAAGTAAACCAGTCTGGCCATATCCTTTCTAGACAGAGACCCAAATCCACAAGACCACAAATACCACCAATTTCTCTGGCTCTAGTCTTTTTACGCTCATAACAACAGCCCCCACCCTATGTGGATCCACTTTGTCTTTCTCAAGCTAGTTTTGTCTACAGATACTAAAAAATGGGAAAGATTTTCCCAGAGACTTTTCAAATCTGAAAGGCTGAAAATCCACTTTGCCACGCCACAGCCTGTTCCACCACCTTATAAACAGCTATCTTTGCTCTTTAAAACAGAAAAAAGCAGCAGAAAGAATAGCTCCACGTTACTTAGCGAGATTTTCACGTGCAGCTTAGATGCTCCTAGCAAGAAAACTTTAACAGCCATTGTTTTGTTTTCTATATGCACCTTTGATAGATGTGCCAACTTCCCCTAAAGTACAGCCTCTACTCAGAAAGCACCTTCTGGAAATAAAACAGGTTTCTGGCAACCGCAGAAAATGGCAAAACACGTACCAAGAATTGCCTCTGTTACATTACTTAAAGACACGCATCCAGGCGGCGTAAATTCAGTTTGACCTATGTCACATTCCATATATTCAACAGAGGGAAGGCTGCAGTGAAAGAAGCCTATATATTAGCGTCCACTTAAAAAGAAACAGGACACGACCTGGAACACATCAGCAGCACAATCTGATTTTGTTCCAGGTCGTCAAAATTAAATTCTTCAATACAGTCAAACCACCACTTGTCTCTCTCCTTCCCTCACTTAGGAGGGTATTAAGCGAGAATGTAAAAGGCTCACCGACAGTTCAATATTATGTTACAGTAGCTCCATACCCATCCAGCTTTAAGGGAAGCAGCTAGAACAATAATCGGAGGTGGTACTTATCAGTGTACCGCCTCTCCTACGTTAACTGGGCACCCTAAGACGAGCCATTTGAGATTTATAAATGTTATAATCTTTATTTTAAGCATGCAGTGGTCAGGAGAACAAGCTTCTACACCTTGCTCTGCCAAGAATATCAAAGACACTAACAAATTATAACTTACAGCATGTTTTTAAGCGTTGTAACTCCCAGTTCCTTACCAAACCCTAACTGCTCAGTGCCCAATTAGTTCACGCACTCCAAGACAGCAGTTTAGTAGTATTTCAATAGAAATGTTCCAGTAGTCAACTTTTCTGAAAGGAACCCAAGACAAGAATGCCTATTTTTCTGAATTTTTGTTTGTTTGTTTTTAAAAGATATCCACCTTCCAGTCGTAGCAGCCTTTCTGAGAATCTTGGCAGGCAGGTTTTTTTCCTTCTCCTAAATCCCATGCAGTACTTAAAAACTTGTAGAACATGAAAAGACTCACCGATTCAGTAACAGATTAATTAAGTATCTGTTAAATGTCGATTTCCCAGTGTTTTTTGGGCCACACACCAGAACGACGGGGACACCTTCATCTTCCGCTGGAAAAACAAACATACTCTGAAATGGACCAATGCTGTCAGTTATTCTGATGCGCCCTGTTTACACAAATTTGTTAAAAAAAAAAAAAAAGGCCCAAAAAACCCTACAGACTCTGTGGTCCGACTAGGATACATTTTAATTAAATGGAAAAAAATCCGTTAGAGAGAAGCATGTTAAGTGTACCAGTGTAAAGGGAAAAGGCTCCTGAAGTGAGAAGCAAGCCGTAGCACTACAACCCAGTGTGTATGAACTCCAATTGCTCACAGTATTTTAGATGTTGCCGGGTAAGCAAGGGGGCGTTTTTTCTACCTGCTACAAAAGAGAGCAAAATGAGAGTTTTGATGTCAGGCTGGGAAGTGCCTTTACAGCAGCGAGCTGCCTGTCTAGCAGGAGAGGCATGAACCCACTCAAGGTGATGCACGAGCTCAAGACTCCCACTGTTTAGGAGAAAAACGTGATCCTCAATCACTGCCTGTCAGAGAGCACGCTCTCCCTAACTTTAGCTCATGAAAAGGGTCATGAATTTCTTTTCTTCAGGCTATGAAAGTCCCCAGCCTCACCAAGTGCACACCACTCACCACAGCATGCTTGGATCAGCTCCTCCAGAGCCACGAACATGCTCTCCGACACGAGCAGCCCACGGTCGGGGCTACACTTCACGATGCCAACAGATGCCAGAACTGCATCTTCTGGCGTGAAGCTGGATTCTTCCTTTTTCTACGGAAGAGGGAAAAACGCTTAGAGAGGTGTGCATAAGGCCTTGGAGCTGCGTTGCTGGACACTGACAGGCAGCCTAAGCGGGGCAGCCGCCTCTCGCCCTGCACGAGGCCTGTTTTGGGGAAGGCGCGCCATCTGCGCCGCCACCCAGGGCGGAGCGGGCATCACGACGCCCTCTGGGTCTCACCTGAGGCTCGAAGAGCCGCGACAGCGGCGGGTGGCTCAGCAGGAACCGCGTCACCGGCGTGTCCAGGTGCTCCAGCAGCACCACGGCGCACTCCGGCGAGAACCGCGCCATCACCTTCACCCGCGCCTCTGCAACGGGGGGAGAGCGCCGCCCTCAGCCCGCGCTAAAGGGCGGTGGCAGCGCCGCACGCAAAATGGCGGACGGCCCGCACCGCGCCGCACACAAAATGGCTGCCTCCCCGCACCGCACGCAAAATGGCGGCCACCCCGCACCGCACGCAAAATGGCGGCCCGCAACCGGCGGGCCCGCGGGCCGCCCTCCGCGTCCCCCGCCCCGGCAGGCACTCACGGCGGCGGACGCTGTGGGCCCGCATGGCGGCGCGGGCGGCGGCGCGGAGCTGTCGGAGGTCGGCGGCGGGCGGTCGGTCGGCGGGCAGCGCCTCCAGGCTGAGCGCGCAGTGGGTGGCCGGCGAGAAGACCGGCAGCCCCGGCTGGTGCGAGGCGACGGCGAAGCCCAGGAGGCGGACGGCGCCGTAGAGGCAGCGCAGGCGGCACTTGCCGGTGAAGGTCAGCGCCTGCGGGGGGAGAGGGCGGTGAGGCGGCGGCGGAGGGGAGGGAGGGAGCGGCGGGGCCAGCGGCTGCTCACCTGCCGCGGCGCCAAGAGGAGGACGGCGGCGCCCTCCGCCGCCTCCACGGCCGCCAGGCCCGCCTCGGCCGGCGGCACCATGCCGGCACGGGCGAAGGAGGCGGCGAACTCCCTCCAGGCCGCCTCCGCCCGGCCCCCGCGGGACGGGGCCCGGCGAGGGCGGCGGGACGGCGGGCCGCGCCGCGCGGGCATGGCCGCCTCGGCCTCCCTCCGCCTCCTCCGGGGCCGCCCCTCGGCCGAGCGCCGCCCGCCCCGTTAAGAGGCGCCGCCCGCCGCCCGGCGCCGCCCCGCCATGCCGCTGCCCGCCCTGCTCTGCCTCTGCGCGGCCGCCGCCGCCTCCTTCACCAGCCGCGGCGACTACCGCCTGGCCGGCCTCTTCCAGATGCACGCCCCGGCGCCGCGGGCCGCCGCCCGGCCGCTGGTGCACGGCTGCGACGCGTGAGTCCCCCCTCGCCCCGCGTCGCCCTGTTTTTCCTCCCCCCAAAACGCGTTTCTTCCTCCCTGAAAACCACTTCTGCGTTCGCACAGCCCCGCCGCCTTCAAGAGCCACGGCTACTGCCTGGCCCAGGCCATGCGCTTCGCCGTGGAGGAGATAAACAACTCCAGCGTCCTCCTCCCCAACGTCACCTTGGGCTACGACATCCACGACACCTGCTCGGAGCCCGCCAGCCTCCACGCCACGCTGCGCGCCCTCGCCCGGAAAGGCGGGCGGGAGGTCGAGGTGCTCCCCACCTTGCGCCGCTACGAGCCCGAGGCGGTGGCCATCATCGGGCCCGACAGCACCCAGCTGGCCCTCACCACAGCGGCCATCCTCGGAGTCTTCCTCATACCGGAGGTAAGCACGGCTCCCCCGGCCGGTGAAGAAAAGGGAACCCGAGGAGTAACGGTTTGAGGGAGGGTGGGCTCGGAGCTGAGGAGCCAGGCTGAGCTGGAAACGCAGCCCCCCCGGCGCACGCGTTGGCCCGGGTCTCTTCCCAGGCACTGTCAGCTGGCAGGCAGGAACCGCGGCTGGCTCGCTCTCCTTCAAAGGTTTCTCTCGCGGCAGCGCATTCGGCTCCGGGTCTGCTGCCTGCCCAGCCCCGAGTCTCTTCAGGAGACGGGCTGCCCGTGCCATTAGCTCTTAGGGTGCCGCTGCCTGGGGGAGCGCCACCCCCTTTCTCCTGGCTCCCTTTGCAGATCAGCTACGAAGCCTCCTTGGAGACGCTGAGCCTGAAGCGGTTCTACCCCTCGTTCCTGCGCACCATTCCCAGCGACAGGCAGCAAGTGAAGGCCATCTTCCTGCTGCTGCAGCAGTTTGGCTGGACTTGGGTCGCGCTGCTGGGCAGCGACAACGCCTACGGCAAGGACGGCTTGGACGCCCTCCACAAGCTGCTGACCGCAAGCGACGTGTGCGTTGCCTACCGAGGCATCATCCCCGTCAACAAGGATGCCAGCAGCCCGGAGCTCCACAACCTGGTCAGGATCCTCATGGACGTCAGGGTCAACGTCACCGTCGTCTTCTCCAACAGACAAAGCGCCCGCCCTTTCTTTGAGGTGGTGGTCCAGAGGAACATCACAGGCATGGTGTGGGTGGGCTCCGAAGACTGGTCGTTAGCCCAAACAATCTGGCAGGTGCCTGGCATCCAGAGCATCGGCTCGGTGATTGGGGTGTCGGTTGAGAAGACAGAGTCCACGATGCTGGAACGCTTTGAATCTTGGAAGACGGCGGAGGAAAGTGCTGCGACTGAACGTGCCGGCAGCACGGAGGCAGGCGGGGGAATCGGAGGGAGCACCCAGCTGGACTGCACCCAGCACTGCACCAGCTGCCACTCGCTCACCGCTGCCCACAACACGTATGACGCTCAAGCCTCCTTCAACGTGTACTCAGCCGTGTACGCCGTGGCCCACGGCCTCCACGACCTGCTGGGCTGCGCCTCGGGGGCGTGCAGCAAAGGCACAGTCTATCCCTGGCAGGTAAGAGCAACACGAGGAAGGATCTTCCTTGTGCAAGAGGATCCATGAGGATTCTTCCTCACAGGGCAGGATTTTCCCCTTGTGCCCAGGGGTTTTCTGTCCCTCTGGAAGGCTCGTGTCCCAGCTGAGGCGCCTCATGGGCTTCAGCCGCCCGTCACAGTCAAAGCAGCCTGGACCTAGACCCAGACCCCTGCCCTAGATCACTTCTGTTCCTCTACCGCCAGCCCCTCGCAGAAACCTGGAAGGGACTTTCTGCAGCTGGGCATACGCTAGCTCCTGGGGGGTTGGAAAGAGGAGCCAGAGCAGGGAAGGGGCCCTCTAGCACATCTCCCTCCCGAGACAAGGCATTCCTCAGCAGGAGTCTCGTCATCAGGAAGGGCTTTTCTCTTACTCTTCTGGCTTACAGCTCCTACAAAAAATCAAGCAAGTAAACTTCACCCTGTACAAGAGCCGCATCTCTTTTGACGCCAACGGGGACATTCGTAAAGGCTACGACATCGTCATGTGGAACTGGAGCGGCCCGAGCTGGGCTTTCGATGTGATAGGAACTTTCCATGTGAACCCCGACAGGCTGAGCATCGACCGGGGCAAAATCGCGTGGCACACAAAAGATCGCCAGGTACTGTTCCGCATCCAGATCTTATTTATTGCTTACCGCCGAGCCGGCTACATCCCCAACACCGCCAGTTCAGGGGTATTTCCCCGTAGCAGGACAAAAATGAGGGCAGACGGAGGCGGTATGGGGGGGTGATCAGCGTTCTGAGTATAGCTTTCATCCTTCCAAAAAACAAGCAGGGCACATGAACCAAAAAGGCTCCTACTTTTACCTTTAAACAGTCTCATTTTCCCACCACCTCTGTTAGAACCACGTGGCGAGCTCTTGGCTCCTGCCAGGGTCTGTCCCGAAAGCCGGCAGCAAGCTGCCCAAACGCTGCCAGGCCCGGGCCTGGTGCTCAGCGAGGTGTCCTGCTGCCCGCCCCGCTCACCTGCCTGACCCTCGCCGCGCTCCCGACAGGCTCCCACCTCGGTGTGCTCCAAGACCTGTCAACCAGGGGAGAAGCGGCTGCAGCGGAGCCGCCACCGATGCTGCTTCAGCTGCGTGCCCTGTCCGTCGGGAACCTTCCTGAACAGATCGGGTCAGTATGCCCTGGGGGGGCTGCTCCCTCCCCTTACCTTCCTGCTTGGCTCCCCTGCCCGCACCCTGCCTCCTCCTCCTGTCAGCTCCTTGCTTCCGTCTCACCGTTCCCCCAGCCTCTTCTCTCCGCTCGCTCTTCCCCCCTGTGGTCAGTAAAAACCTCTGAGCTGACCTGAACGCGGTCGGGCTGACTCCCGTTTGCTTACCCGTGGGTATGCAAAGCCCATGCTCTGTGCTTTCCGGGGAGCGCTGCCCACAGGTGCGCCCATGCAGTCAAACAGCCGGCAGAGATGGCGCTGGCAGAGCCCCTTCTCCCGCGGTCAGGGGACGAGGGATGTCCGGCCCAACAGCCGTTTCCTGCACCGCATCCTCCGGGAGGGAAATTCGACCCGGTGGTTGCCTTTGTGCCCCAGATGGCACTCGGGGCTTCCGCCCCACGCGGTCACCAGCGGCTGGCATATGGAAATGTCCCCCGCCTGGGACAGGCAGCAGAAATCTCCTGCCTCGGAGTCACCAGCCACAACGACAAACCCCTTGCCGGCAGGTGGTCACTCAGCAGCCTTGGCCCACACTTGGGCTGAGGGGGATGGAAGTGGCCAGCTCCAGGTAACAGTGGGAGCAGGGAGCCCCCAAACACAGCCGGTCAGCATTACTGTCCCATACCCCAGCCTGTGGAAGGGGGGCTGCTGCAGGCCTGTCCCGGCCTTCACAGGTTCCTGCTGGATGCACAAGCCCCTTCCCACCCACAGCCCACGCGCCCCTGAGCCTCGGCTCACCCGGCTGAGCTCCTGCAGGCCTCGTGCCTCTCAACCCAAGCAACGGACTTTTGGAAGTCCACTGGGGGGGCTTTGGGAAAAGAGCCCCCTGCGCTGCTCACGGCCTGGAAGTGCCCAAGGAAAGAGCAGGACGTGAGGGGTGGGCAGCTCTCGCAGAGAGCCTGGGGGGCTGCAAGGGCAGGGTGCTCCGCTGCAGCAGATCTCTTACCGGGGTCTGGGGTGTGTGAGGTGCCTCTGTCACCGCTCGGGCTCATGTTCTCCGCAGACCTCTACAGCTGCCAGTCCTGCAGGGTAGATGAGTGGGCCCCGGCAAGGAGCGAAGCGTGCTTCAACCGCACTGTCGAGTTTCTGTCCTGGTCTGAGCCCATCTCCTGGGCACTGCTGACCCCCACCGTCCTCCTCATGCTGCTCATGGCAGGGCTGGCCGTCCTCTTCGCCCTGAATGCCTCCACACCGGTGGTCAAGTCTGCGGGCGGGAAGATGTGCTTCCTCATGCTGGGCTCTCTGGCCTGTGCCTGCAGCAGCCTCTTCTTCTACTTCGGGGAGCCCACCCGGTACGCGTGCCTGCTGCGGCTCCCCCTCTTTGCCATCAGCTTCACTGTCTTCCTCTCGTGCGTGGCGACACGCTCCTTCCAGATCATCTGCATCTTCAAGCTGAACGCGCGCTGGCCGGCCCTCTACGAGGCCTGGCTGCGGCGCAGGGGGCCGGTGCTCTTCGTCGTCGCCAGCACGGCGGCCCAGGCGGTGCTGTGCCTGGCCTCGGAGGCCGCCAGCCCCTCGGTGCCGCACAGGGATTACGGCACTTCAGCCGAGCGGGTGGTGCTGGAGTGCGCCTCGAGCGTCGAGGGTAGCAGGACCGCCATCGTCGCCTACACCTTGCTGCTCAGCGCCTGCTGCTTCGCCCTCAGCTACGCGGGCAAGGACCTGCCCGCCAGCTACAACGAGGCCAAGTGCCTCACCTGCAGCCTGCTCCTGCACCTCGCCTGCTCCGCCGCCATCCTCTGCACGCACGGCGCCTTCCGCGGCCGGCTGGAGGCGGCGGCCTGGGCGCTCAGCGGCCTCTGCACGCTCAGCGCCCTGCTGGGCGGCTACTTCCTCCCGAAGGCCTTCGTCATCCTGCTGCGGCCGCGCCTCAACACGCCCGAGCACTTCCAGATGGCGATCCAGCGCTACACGCGGCGCCTGGCCGACGCCTGAGCCGCCGGGGACGGGAAGGCCCGAGCCGCTGCCGCCGCCGCCGCCGCCGAGCCCCTGAGGCGGCAGGCGCGCGCGCAGCCCGCCTCCCCTCCGGCGCCCTCGCGTCACATCCGGCGCGCCGGCAGCCGTCGCGCCCTTTACGCCACATCCGGCGCGCTGCCAAGATGGCGGCGGCGCGCTGGGCCCGGTAGCGGCGCGGCCATGGCGGCGGCGGCGGCCCACAGCGTCCGCGTCCTGCGGGAGCTGAACCGGCAGCGCGCGGCGGGGCAGTTCTGCGACGCGACGCTGGGCGTGGGCGGGCGGGAGTTCCGCGCCCACTGGCCGGTGCTGGCCAGCTGCTCCCGCTTCTTCCGCGCCCGCGGCCCCGGCGGGCCGGTGGCGCTGCCCGAGGGCCTGGCCGACACCTTCCAGCTCCTCCTCGACTTCTTCTACACCGGCCGCCTGGCGCTCACCGCCCACAACCGCGCCCGCCTGCTGGCCGCCGCCGAGCAGCTCGGCGTGCCCGACGCCGTGGCGCTCTGCCGCGCCTTCCGCCCCGCCGCCCCCCGCCAGCGGCCCCGCCGCGCCGCCGCCGCCGCCCCCCCGAGCCGCCCGGGGGAGGCGGACGTCGCGGCGGCCCCGCAGCCCGGCGGCCAGGCGGTGCGTGAGGGGGACGGGAGGGAGGGGGGGGGGAGAGGGGAAGGGGGTCGGCCGCCCGGCGGGGGAGGCGCGGTGACGGCCGCCTGTTCCCTCGCAGGCCACCCCCCCGGCCCCGGAGGAGGCGGCGGCGGGCGACGGCGGGCGGGGGGACAGCGACGCCGAGTCCCTTCCCGAGAAAAAGGCCCTGCGGAGCAAAAAGAACCCCCCCCCGGGGAAGGCGCCCGGCAGCGCGGGGGCGGCGGGGACGCCAGGGAGCAGAAAAGGTACAGCGGTGCCGGTTGAGTGCCCCACATGTCATAAAACCTTCCTCAGCAAATATTACCTTAAAGTGCACAACAGGTAAACGCTCCGACTTTTCCTTCCCCTTGCAATTGCGCGCGGGGACTCGCGCCGCGCCGCCCCGCGAGGCTCTGCCCCTTCCCGCCCGCTCGTCCCCGGGGGGGTGGGCGATCGGCCCCGCTTGCAGCCGCCTGGTCTCGACGCCTCGGTGTCCCCCGGGATGGAGAAGGCGGTCCCCTCTGCCCCCCGGCGCGGGGTCGCTTTGAGCTGGGGCGGAGGGGGGGTTATACGTCTCCGAAACACTTCTGAGAGCTGCGAGGAGTGTTCCGGGCTTCTCCTCTCGGGCGTCGGAGCCAGCCTGGCTCAAAAACAAGGCATCGAGGGGCTTTTTCAGGGGACATGCCGGCTGCAGGTGGACGATGGCAGATCGTCCTTCTGGGCTTTCCAAATCGGCATGGGCCATGGAGGAATTTGCCTGGGTTGCGGGGAGCGCACCGGCGTGGCCGGGTGCCGTGAGGAGCCTGGGGGTTGATAACTGGGAGCAAAGCGGGTGCCTGCAGAGACGGCACGAGCTCCAGCTTCACTCGTCTGCGAGGGGCGAACCTGAGCCCTGCGAAATTGAGGTTTCGCGGAGCGCAGCGGGCGCCAACGGCTTGGCTGCGCTCCGACGGGATCAGCAAAGCTGGCATAAAAGGCGGCTTTTGGGTGACTGTCAATATGGGCGCTGCGGGGGGGGTCGGTAAAAGCTGCCCGGTCCTTCCCTTCCCCTTCCCAGTTCCTTCCCTGTGTCCTCGCCGGGCCTGTCGGTGCGTCTCTGCTGTCGGACTGGCGGTGATGAATGCTCTCCGTTTGTATTCCCCCTAGGAAACACACTGGAGAAAAGCCATTTGAATGTTCCAAATGCGGCAAATGTTATTTTAGAAAAGAGAATCTCCTGGAACACGAAGCCAGGAATTGCATGAGCCGATCCGAGCAGGTACGCCCGGGAAGCTGCCACCGGCGGTCTGGAAAGCGGGTGCCGTTTTGCAGGAGCGGAATTAGAGCCTTTTTCCAGCCACAGCCCGCGCCACACTCGGCTACCGAACAAAAACCCCTCATCGCCACTGCGTGGCACGCGTACCACAGCCAGGGCCCTCCAGGTCCGCTGCCGATGAGGACGGCAGCAGCTTTTGTCTGATTTACCAGACAGCTCTCGTTTCGTCTGATTTTTTTCAAGCACACGAGGATACTCTTGGTACCGTAAAAGATCCAGATGGCTGCGGGCGCGGGTTAAACATCATAGCCAGGTCCCAGCGCCCGAGGGCCGAGCGCTGGTCTGAGCTGCGGGCTTCGCGTCGGACTCTCGGTTCTGCGGAAGCCGACGCCGCCCCATCTCTTGCAGGTCTTCACGTGTTCGGTCTGCCAGGAGGTGTTCAAGAGGCGAATGGAGCTGCGGCTGCACATGGTGTCGCACACGGGCGAGATGCCGTACAAGGTCAGCAGTGCCTGCCTTCGACGTCCCTACAAACGGCTGCTAGACGCTGGCACGAAGGAAGAGGGGGCGAGCCTGTCTGTTTTGGGGCAGCCTGGCACAGCCCGGCAGGGGAGCCGAGCGCACCGGCTCCCTTCCCCGGTCTGCGGCAGCCCGCTGAGGGTCGTTCCCCATCTCTGAGCCGGAACGGGCTCCAGGGAGGCACCAAGGCCAGGCGCTTTCTGCGGCCTTACCAGGGATTCGTGTTCCGCGTCAGAACGGCGCTCCCCTGCCTGTTGCGCCGGCGCGCCGCCGGTCCTCTCCTCGCGCCGAAATCGCTGTTTGGGGGGCAGCTGGAAGCTGACCCTCCTCTCCCGTCTTTCAGTGCTCCTCCTGCGCCCAGCAGTTCATGCAGAAGAAGGACCTGCAGAGCCACATGATAAAGCTGCACGGCGCGCCAAAGCCCCACGCGGTAAGGGGAGCGGGCGGGAATTATCCCGCGCTCAGGCCTGGCCTAAGCCTGCGCCCATCGTCCTGTCTGGCTCTGTTTAGCGAGGCAGGGAGTTACAGAGCTGCTGGAACCAGTGTTCTTGGGTACAGGAGCAGCCCTCGCCCTTTTTTTGGCCGATAGACCCAAGTACTGACCAGCGCTTCGCCTTTGTCAGGCTGTCTCATCTCATTAGGCGTCTCGGAGCTGGGGGTGCTGCCGCAGCCGGCCGCGGGGAGGGCCCCAAAGCAGCAGCGGCAGGCGGAGGGACGGGTCTTGGGCGGCGAGGGGTCTGGTGCGGGCGTACGCCGCGAACCGCGCCCGGGCGAGCTGCCTAACCCCGCGCTCTCCTGTGGCCTTGCAGTGCTCGACCTGCTCCAAGTGCTTTCTGTCTCGGACAGAGCTGCGCCTGCACGAGGCCTTCAAGCACCGGGGAGAGAAGCTGTTTGTCTGCGAGGAGTGCGGGCACAGGGCCTCGAGTCGCAACGGCCTGCAGATGCACATCAAGGCCAAGCACAGGTATGACGCGACCCGCGTCCTCCCCTACGTCGCCCTGGCTCTCCTGGCTGCGCTTCCTTCCCCGAGGGCCCGGCTGGGTGGTGCTGGGGAGAGGATCTGGCTGGAGGGCGGCCAGCACCCCCTTCCCGGAGGTGCTGGGCTGAAGCTTCTGCCAGGAATCTGGTGAGGGGCCAACCGGCATTCTGCTTTTCCCGCTTCCAAAGGAAGCACAGCCTGCTGGTGCTTCCTCTGAGTTGCGACCGTAGTAGTACAGGCGATGACCGAAGCTCATCAGCCCGGCTAATTCGTGTTCTTGAAGCGGCAAGCGTGCGGCTGCTCTCCACGCTCACCCCTAGCGTTCTGTTTCCTGGGCTGGTTATAACGCCCAAGGGGCGGGAGGCTCCAGCTCGGGAGCCCCTGGCTGCAGAATAGCATTTGTGGGCCTCCAAAATACTTCAGTTTGAGATGGGTCGAAGTAGGATTTAATTACCAGAACTCTGGGGGAGGAGCGGCAGCTAACCTGAGGGGCTAAAGCTGGCAAAGGCAGAGATGAAGGTAACGTTTCCCCCGCCCGCAGGAACGAGCGGCCCTACGTCTGCGAGTTCTGCCACCACGCCTTCACGCAGAAAGCCAACCTCAACATGCACCTGCGCACGCACACCGGCGAGAAGCCCTTCCAGTGCCACCTCTGCGGCAAGACCTTCAGGACGCAAGGTACCCCCCGGGCGCGTGGCTGGGGCTGGTAGTGCTGAGCACCGCGCTCCGGCAGCCGGGACCTCCAGAAAGCAGCCGTGCCGCGAAACCCGCCTTCTCCTGCCCGCTTCCTCCGGGGAGCGAAGCCACGCTCTTGTGAGCGCGTGCTAACGCTGAGGAAGCCACGTTCCCGTTACCTCCGTTACCCTCGCGGCACAAAAGAGGAAGAAACCGATGAGTTTTCCCCAGTAACCGTTAGCCGGGACCAGCGGGCTGCTGCTTGTGCTGCTTCTAAGCCTTCCGAACCAGCCTGGCACGGACCGACCGCACCGCCCGTGTGCGGTCTTCGCTGCGGCGCGGCTCGTACCCGAGCCCCGCTGACCCGCGGCTCTCCCCCTCTCTCTCCCCCCACCCCGCGAACGGCAGCGAGCCTGGACAAGCACAACCGGACCCACACCGGGGAGCGCCCCTTCAGCTGCGAGTTCTGCGACCAGCGCTTCACCGAGAAGGGGCCCCTGCTGAGGCACATCGCCAGCCGGCACCAGGAGGGGAGGCCCCACTTCTGCCAGATCTGCGGCAAAACGTTCAAAGGTAACGGCCGGGGCGTGGAGCTTTCGCCCGGCCCTTGAGAAACTGCCCTCCTTTCCCTGGCGCGGGTTGGCATCGCTGCGAGCGCGTACGGCACGGCGCCGCCGCCGCCGCCGACGGGCTCTCGCTTCCCTTCTCAGCTGTGGAGCAGCTGCGCGTCCACGTCCGCCGGCACAAGGGCGTGAGGAAGTTCGAGTGCACCGAGTGCGGCTACAAGTTCACGCGGCAGGTGAGGCCTTCCCCGGCTCCGGGGACCCCCGCGGCACACGCCGCGCCGGGGGAGCCAGCCCTCGCCGGGCCCCTCGTCGCACCTCTTCCTTTGGCAGGCTCACCTGAGGCGCCACATGGAGATTCACGATCGGGTGGAGAACTACAACCCCCGGCAGCGGAAGCTGCGGAACCTGATCATCGAGGACGAGAAGGCCGTGGTGGTGGCGCTGCAGCCGCCCCCGGAGCTGGAGGTGGGCTCGGCCGAGGTGATCGTGGAGTCCCTGTCCCACGGCTCCCTGCCCGAGGAGATCCCCGTGCAGAGACTCTGCTCAAACGAGAACTTCTCTACGGCGGATGTGATCGAGCAATCGCTAATTATAACGACGACGATTCCCGAAGACTGTGAAACATAGCGCGACCGCCTGCGCGCGTCCTTCCTACCGAAACACAATAAAGCGTTAGGCTGGAGCCGCTCTCTGCCACGCTCGTTCTTTCCGAGTTGTGCATCCGCCCCTTCCCCTCCTTCCCCGCAAAGCTCCCACCCCAGGTTGCAGGGAAATGAAGTTACGCTGAGGTTAAAGAATGAAGAAACAAACGCGAAGCTACTCGGAACGGCTACGTCAGTAAATGACCGTGTGCTGTACGAGGCGGGATGTGACTGGTGTGTGTGTGTGTGCGTGTGTGTGTGTAACACTGTGAACTGCTTTTGAAGGAGCTCTCGTGTGCAGCCGGAGGGAGGGAGGGCTGGCGCTCACCTCCCCCTTCCTCCAGCGCTCGCCCTGCGCCGGCAGTTCTGCCTTTGGGGTCTGGCGCTGAAAGCTTACCTTCCCCACGGAGCGCGGCTCTGCCCCCTTCCTTAAACGCTTGCCGAAAGGAGCGTCTCCTCCACTGAATTTGTGCCTTAGTTCTACTTTGTCTCGTCGAGCTTCCGCCAATTGCTGTTTCTTTGCCGCGTTAAAGGCAGGGCATGACCTGTATCTTCTCACCATTGAGAGAACTGAGCTGTTACTTAACTGGAAAGGCATTATCTCAAGGAGCTGGACGCCGCTCTAAGCTCCTGTTCTTAGGTGTGGGGATTTGTGTTTGTCTGAAATCACGCGATCCAGGGTTGCTGTGACATTAAGAACGGTTTCCTGAGTATTCCCAGGGCAGGGGAAGATCACCCGGTGTACCCACGCGCCCCGAAATCGCAGCCGCGCTCTCTCCCCGTTCCCTCTTTCACTCACCGAGAAGGCGGAAAGTCTCCGGTGTAAACGTCCCTCGGGCCTAGGATGAGAAACGTCGCAGCACAAACGTACCGCGGTAATCTTCCCCTCAAAGACGACAGCGAGATTTATGTAACATGTTTTATTTAACTTGACTGCTGCAAGTAAATTCAGAAACAAACTACGAGAATAAAAATACGTTATCTGTAAATGTAAAATGCCTTTGTTTCAAAGGATGGTATTTAAACTGTACTCAAAAGATTCGGACACAATGAATTTTACAAAAAATAAATACAGCTCCGTAACTGTTCAGCCGCTCGGGGAACTTGGGGGTGGCAGGTCCAGCAGCGAGCACTACCGCATGAGACAGGCTGTGCGTGCTATTTATAGTTCGGCATAAATACTTCGGTCTGCAACGCGAGTTCAGCTGCGCGGCACACGCCGTCTCTCCCCGGGCGCGACACGGCGCCGCGGGGACGGGCTGCTTCGGCCTCGCGGGTCAGCGCGGCGGGACGCGGCCGTTACTCCCAGAAACGAAGGAGCCGCCCCGAATGGCGGGACCCCGCGCGTCCCGCCCCGCAGCCCAGCCGGCGGCAGCGCCGGGGAGGGTTTTAAAGCGAGAGGCTGCCGCGGCCGGGCAAGGCCCCTCCGCGATCCTCCGCCGGCGCGCGGCGGTTTCAAGGCACTGTCAAAAGTTTCAGGCTTGGGGAACAGCCCCGATTTCAGGAACGGCTTTCCCAAGTCCCGCAGCTGAGGAGCGTGGCATACGACGGCATTCAAGGCAAACCTGATTTTTTTAAAGCTGTGAAGACGCTAACGTTGCGGAGACGGGGCTCTGACGCTACTCAATCCAAGGGCAAGCCAGAAGGCGAGCAATCAAGTAGACGGGCTTTCCATCTCTGAATTAAGTTTAAATGCAAATTTTTTTCCTATTGGTTAAAAACGACAGATGGAAGAAGCGAACGCACCCAGCCGCTGTCATGCCTTGCAGGTTTCCCCGAAGGTGCGACGCTGGTTTTTGGGCGAGCCGTGCCACAGGTTGAGCTGTTTGCCTGTTCCAGAAACATTCTGCGAGTAAACTGCACGCAGCTTCTCCTCAGCTAAGGTAGACAGAGGAAACAGAGCCCAAGCTAGCTAGGTCACTTGGGCGAGTATAAAGGCAAATCTTACTCAGGCCAAAAAAACCAGCAAACCCCAAACAAAAAAAAAGAAAAAACCCACTAAAATTACTACCTTTCAATCCGCAACACTCTGGCTAACTCCTACACCCTCGCCAAAACACCTCAGCGGCATTTTCCAATTGCCCAAATCCCGAGAGCTCCTGCAAACGGGAGGTGCGAGAGGCACGAGAGCTCTCCGAAGGTCCGGCGGGTTCCTTCACACGAGGTGACGCATTTGAAAGCAATTCTGCATCAAGGTAGCCAAGCGCCGCCAGCAACTCCGCGAGCCTGCGGTGCATCTCCTGAGGACGCGGCACTCATCTTTCCCGCTAAGTTGGGCTTTTTTTTTTTTCTTCCCCTAAAACAGCACACCACCAACTTAGCTCCTTTAAAATGGTGAAGAAATAAAAACTTGCCCTCGCTGCCCAGGGCCTGTCTGCCCAACCCAGCGCGCCGGCCGAGGGCTCGGCACAGGAGAACCGACAGCCAACGGCCCTCGCCGCAAGCAGCAGCTTTTTCTGCCTAGTTCAGCCCCGCTACGGGCAAGCCCTGTCACACCGGGCAGGGGGAACAGGTCCTCGCCGAGGGCAGCAGCGGCCAGCCCCAGGAGTCGCTCCTCGGGCCAGCCAAGAGGGGCACTCGCTTCTCCCCTTCCCTTAAAAGAGGGCGCAGCCGGGACGATCAGAAACGAAAACAATCTGGCTGTGAGAACGCGATTAAAAGATAAATAAGGGCGTTTCTTCTCAGAAGGAAAAAGTGCTCTGCTCAGAAGGCTTGGAAAACAAATGCCTGCAGAAGTTTAAATGCTGCAACTTAAAAAACCCCGCCAAAATACAGGAAGAACCGGAGTTCAGACAAAGGGAAAGGTGAAGCTTCACAACCCGGCCTTGGCAAGATCCCTGCTGCAGGACGTCTGTTCCTGCGTGAGGGGCAACCGAGGACCACAGCGACAGGGCGGGAAGGGCCACGTTCTCCTATTAACCTCTCGCCCCCAACAGACCTCCAGCTCTTGTGGGAAGGCCTTTCCCCCCTCCAGCCACGCAGAGGAAGACGTGCACAGCAGGGCTGTCTTCCTCCGAGGCACAGAACAGAGGTGGGGGTCCAGGCCACCCTCCTACCAGACAAGACCCCTCCCGAAAAAGAAACCGAAGAAAGGAGTTTGGTGGCAAACGAAGCGTTACGGGGTGAAGGAGCTCCCAGTGAAAGGCGTCTGACCGAAAGCCGTAAGCTGCCACGCTGCGGTGACGTTCAACGCGCTCGCTTTCCTCAGAGTTCACCTCGCGGGTCTCCTCTGCGGGCGGCGCGGCGCCTTCTCCCACCCCCGAGAAGGGCCGAGGGACGCCGCAGCGGAGGCCTCGCTGTCTGCCGGCGGCGGGTCCGCAACAGCACGTCAAACATGCAGAGCTTTCACTCCCTCTACGATCAGTACGTTTTTGTTTCCAAGCACCGGTTTGCCTCTGCCTTCTCTCAAAGCAACACTGGTTCTGGATAAGGAACTCGCATCGAGCCAGGGGCACGGCGCCTTCCCCTGCTAACGAAGCTCGTTAAGGTTCTGGTTGTGAAGGTTTTGGCGCTGCCTGTTCAAGTTGATGGTGTTGTCCAGCGTGATGCCGTCGTCCTCCTGCGTGGTTTCCGGCATGAACTGCCGGAATATGCTGACGCTGCCGTGCCAGAAGATGGGCTCGGGGAGTCGGCCCACCACGCTCCACGTTCGCGTCTCGGGGTCGTAGGCTTCCAGGACGTCCGAGAGTTCAAAGGTGTTATCGTAGCCACCGGAGACGTAGAGCTTCCCGCCGAGCACGGCCACGCTCCCCCCAACGTGAACCTACAATTTACAAATAAATACACGCAGCAATGAGAAAGGAGGGGTTTGCCCAGTGAGGCAGGGGATAAAGGCGTCGGGTGCCGTCCCGCAGCTGCTCGCTTGGACAGGGCTCGGCGCCCGCCAGCTGCTGACTCTGGCTCTGAACCAGCGCTGCCCAAACACCGGGAGGAGACGGCGTTCTCCAGCTTCGCCCAGCTCTTGCTGCTGGGCTGAACACCCGGCTACGCAATCACGGTCCAGGATTTGTTCTTCCAGGTGACTGCGATACGCTTAAACGCACTCCACGCGCAAGGGGTTATAATCTGAAGAGCACCCTGCCTTCCAAAGGTAAATTAAGCCCATTTCTAACACTGATAGGCACCCAGCAGGTCGGTAAGCGTCCTACCTGAAGCATGGCAGGGATTTTATCCCATTCGTTCTTCGCTGGATTGTAAACATCCACTTCAGCCGAGTCGTCTCTGTGGGAGAGAACACAAAATCACTCTTCTGCGTTCTAAAAACCTCCCGCCTTGTGAAGCCCCCAGTTCAACAGCCTGAAACACCGCTGTGAGCACTCCTGCTCCAATCCCGCTACATATATCGGAGACCAAAGGGTTCCCGTACGAAGGCGCGGGTCTCAATGCAGACCCCAGCCTCCAGCCTGGGCTTCTCCTGTGCCAGCAGTGACGTTCAACCCCGGGAAACGCCTGGAACTCTCTGCTGCACCCCGGCCCTCGAAGCAGGCTGGCACAGACGTTGTGCACGTACCGCATGTTAGCGCAGGAGCCTGTCTCATTCTCAGTGCCAGTGACCTACGCATCCAAAGAGCCCGAGTGCTCCTTCTGAGCTTCAATACAGGCAAAGCTATGCACTGTATGCTTTCTGGTGTACGCTGAGTTTTAGGACGCTGCCGAGGAGGGAAGGCGGACAAGACGACCGGAGACAGAGCGAGCTGACAGCACGCGCTGGTTTCTGCCTCCTGAAGTCGGTCGCTCCACCCGAGACGGTGGGACAAGCCGCTCCGGACTGTGAGCCCCCCTCGGAGGCCAGCGCGCAGGTACGCCGCTGCCGGGTCGGAAATCGCTGTGCAATCCCGAGGGCTTTCTCAAACCTAGTGGTGTTTTTTACATCTGCATCTACAGTAGGTGTGTTCACAGACTAACCTCCTGCATTTCACAGACCGATCTGGCTTTGGTGCCAAGCGCTTCAGGTTCTGGAAGAAAAATTACTGCTGTTCTGGTGAGGCTCAAACCTCCATGCACTTCAAAGTAACAGCATCCCTACTGCTTGAGTTTCTCGCCAACACCAAATTTAGACGGGCCGGAGGACTGAGGGAAGAGCTGGCGGGGGCAGCGTAATCCCCCAAGGCTTCTCTCACCCGGTCCCCTTGCGAGACGGGAGGGCGACAGCGGCAGGTGAGGGACGTTTGCGACACAGAAATGCGCGCCGCTGACACAAGAATGCGAAGAGGACAAGGTCAGGGCAGCCGGAGAAGTGCCGTCAGTCACTCCAAGACAGTCCTGTTACGGACCGATTCAAGAGGCTGCAAGGAATATTTTATTGTCTTTGTATCTGTCATGACATCGTGCACGGCCACGCATTGTGCAGGCGACAAGGTATCGCTGTCTCGATCACTGACACGAATCTGAGCAGGGGAGGGAGTGAAAATAAACGAGAAATGTCACCTACCACAGCAGTGTCTGTTTAGCAAACCATTACGTCCGAAATCTGTCTGCTAAGCCTGCGGCGAAGCCGAGGTGCGTGCCGTGGGACTTTCTGGTTACGCTCTGGGCAAGCATTCCTAAGGTACCCATACGATACACGCTTTAAAACCGGTGTCTTTGGTTTGAGTTACTTTTGCGGTGTGCCTGGAACCGAGCTGATATTCACCTGAACAAAACACCTTCACCGTGGGCACGCGTAGGCGAGCGCTCCAAGCCCCACGGAGCTGCACTAAGACCAACGTTTCTTCCTCAGAACCAAGAGCTGGTACCTGCCTTGGGACACAGCGCTCGGGAGCTAAACGCTGCTGCCAAGCCGTCTGTGCCTGGAAGAACTGCTGCTGCTCACGACGCTTCCCGTAACTAACGGCAGCAGGCGAGTCAAACGCTTCCAAGTACGAAGCTGAAAACCCGGACGGAGTGGAAGGGAAACGAGGGGCAAAGGCAGTTCCAGGCACTGGTGACAGTCAGGCCCGGGCCTCCTCTCCCGTCTCAGGGTTAGCTCGAAGAAGGACGCAGCTGAAGACCTCAGCCTCGCTGCTGTGCCGTATTTATAGTTATAAAACTAGTCCCACTAGGGGGGATCGTCAGTCTGAAGCTTTAGTCCGAGCTATTTAAAACTAACCAAAAAATGAGTTTGCGACTTCTATTCGTAACCTATTCCTCTGTCCTCCAAAGATTATCTCACAGGCTTTACATACAGAGCAGCAGCCCACGTGCAGCACGTGAAAGGAGGGGAGAAAAACCTGACCCCGATAATCTCCTCATTAACTCCTGCAGATGCGTAAGTGATCAGAAATCCTGAAGTGCCAATCATCAGCATTTTAAAATGGGTAAGAAAAAGGAAAACTATAGAATCGGCTTGTGACAAGAAGCCGAGTAGCTGGAACACCCCTGCCAGTATTTACTGAAAACCAGGTGACTCAAACTGCTACCTGCGAACAACTGCCAGGAACCAAGACACTCGGCTGAACCCAAATGAATCAAATGAAAGGTCTCGGGTAGAAACTTGCTGCTTTATGCAAAGCCAAGAGGAGATTAAAAAAAGAAAAGCGTCTGGAGGCCATCAGAGAAGTCTATGTTTGCCCAGAGTCGAGACAACAAGATGAAATGCCTCAGCACTAGCATGCCTTTCAGTTTATTTTTAATTAAGTGGATAACCGAAGTATTTGCACCACCAGGAGAGCTTCAGATGGGTAATTAAGTCCCAATTTGGACAGGCGCTTAAAAATAGTGACCAATCATTTAATCTTCAGTCCTCTTATCTCCGCTGAGACGGAGGACGTCCTCTCCTGCGCTACAGTTTAACGTTTTCTTGGAGCTTACCCGCTTATTTATAGCAACAAGGGGGGGTTGAAAAAGAAAACCGAGAAGTCTGTTTCCAAGCCGCGCTGCTGACTGCAGCCAGATTTATACCTGGCCATTCCCCAGCCCGTCGGTTTGCATTCAGACACTTTTACACAATTTGAAGCGTAGTTCTTTGAGCTCTAGCTACAACAGAAGTAAAGGAAAGAGGCGTGGCGGTTCACAGACCCACCTGCACCGTCAGAGCAAGCACCGCCGTGCCTTCCCGACGCAGCACTCTTCCTACGACCGCCCGCAAAATCCGCACGCCTTCCCGGGGAGAGCCTGGGCTTGCCCGGTGGGGAGGGAGGTCCTCGCTCCCGCTACTCACCTTATGAAGTACATGAGGCCGTTGAGCGTGACGGTCTTTGGGGCGAAGGACCAGGGAGGGAGGTGGCCGCAGTTCACGAGGGACCAGAGGTCGCTGTCGGGATCGTAGCACTGCATAACCATGGACTCTTTGCCAGCCAGGGAGCCTATGGCGAACAGCTTGCCGCGGCACGAGGTGGTGGAGCAGTTGTCCATGGGGTACAGCATGGGCTGCAGAGCCTCCCAGCTGTCCACCGAGTGGTCGTAGCGCTCCGTGCTGTCGGAGGCGATCACGTACAGCAGCCCGTCCAGGACCGTGGAGCTGTGGTATTCTCTGGCTTTCAGCATGGGAGACACCTCCGTCCACTCGTTCACGCTGGAATTGTACCTCCAGACGCAGTCGTACAGCCTCGACCCGTCCGATCCCCCTGCAGCACAGCACGCCACGTTTCAAAGGGCGGTTTCGCAAAGGGAAGTACTATGGGGCGATGGAGGAGAGGGCTCGGCTCGGGACCGGGATCTTTGTTATGTCTTCCAGCTACACCTTCTTAATACCCACGCGCGCTTTTTGCTTCCCAGGGCCGTACGTTAAGAAAATATTTCGGTCCTGGAGGACCACAGTAGCGTGCACTGTGAGGGTTTTAACAGAAGTTTTGCACGGTTTCTTTCCCAGCAAGCCCGGAAGAATTTCCCCCATGTCATTCCTAGTCTGTACTCGGCCACGACTCAAAACGAGTCTCCCGGGTTTGACTGCCTCCATCCTTCCAAATAACCGTTTTCTTCCCCATTTGGCAACCCCCGCTCTGTCGCTGCCCAGAAGCTGCTGTGACACAGGGGACACTAACACTCACCAGCGCCTGGCTGCCAAGGCAGCGTTACCGCCAGCAGCCCAGAAACCTTCCAACCCTCCCCGCTGCCCGTGCTACGACGCTGACACTAAGCAGAGTGAGCGAAGATCCCCGCCAGCAGCGGCCTCGCCGAAGCACGGGGCTCTCGGCAGTACCGGCGCCCTCAGACCTGCCTGGGATTGCTCCGGAAAGCTCCCACGTAAGGCGTAAACGCACGTAAGGGCGTCCATGCAAACGAGCCGTGTGGCAGCCCCTCATTTTTACAACTCTGCCCTTAAAGCAGAGCCTTGCTTTCTGCTCGTGACTAGAGAACCAACAGTTTTCTGTTCACCTGCATTTGACCTGCCCTTCAAATCTTTGTCAGCGCGTCCTGCACACGCAGAGCAAGCTGCTCCGCAGTGCCTGGGTTTCCCAGGCCTTGGTTTGCTACGGCCGCTGCAGGGCTGCCGCTCCAGCTACGGGGATGTAGTTCAAAGGAGGCATCTACACGCAGATTACCAGCCAAATTTACACATCCGTGTCACCTTGACAGAAGTAATTGTAGCCCCAGCGGAGTGCGAGGAGGCAGGATTCGTGCTGAGGAAGGTACCGTGACTCACAGGCGCTGGCTGGCTGAGGAACCGGGGGCTTTCTGACACGCCTCTGCCTCGAGCACGCGCTTGGCTTGTGATTCACGGGGCTCTGAACCCAAACACCTTCTTCGCAGACAGAAACTCAAAACCCTCTCAGGTGACTCCTGTCCCCCCGAGCCAGCGGTTAGAAAGCTCTACCAGTGCAAGATCTGTGACTTCTGCCCACGTGCTCAGGAGCATTAGTCATGGCAAAATACCTCCCGGACTGAGACCAGCTGCTAAATCCAGCACCGACTCCAGGAGCCCCTACGCCTGTCTTCAGGCTGCAGGCGTCCTGAGCCCGAGCAGAGTTTCAACCTCTCTGCCGCCCCAAGAAAAGCCCAGTCTCGCTGCTAGAACCCCCGTATTTTCCACGGAAATCTCAACTCCGGTGCTTTCGCGCCCCGCGCGCCTTACCGGTGACGTAGATGTCGTTGCCCAGCGCGGCGACGCTGTAGCCCCCACCCAGGTGCTCGGGGAACTCGGCCAGGTAGCGCCAGTGGCCGGTGCGCGGGTTGTAGCAGTCGACGGTGACGAGCTCGTCGCAGTCGCGGTCGCAGCCCCCGACGAGGACGAGGATCTCGGCCAGGCCGGTGGAGGGCCGGGGGCGCATGCGGGCGCAGGGCCCCCGGTCGTGGCGGTCGAGGCGGGCGGCCTGGAAGTCGCGGGCCTCGCGCAGGAGGCGCAGGCAGGGCGGGCAGCGGGCCACCAGCGGCTCGCCCTCCACGTGGGCCAGCAGGTAGAAGCGGCGCACGAAGGGCAGGCGGACGTGGGCCAGGAGCTGGGGCAGCAGCGGGGCGCGGGCGGCGGGGTCGGCGCGCACCCAGCGCAGCGCCAGCTGGAAGGCGGCCTCCTCCTTGGGGACGCAGAGCCCGTCGTCCCGCAGGTAGGAGAGGAGGCGCGGCAGCGGCAGCCGCTCCAGCTGGGCGCCCAGCTCGCCCACGTGCCGCAGGACGAAGCGGTGGGCGGCGGCCGCCAGCGCCGGGCAGGCGAAGGCCTCGGCGAAGTCCTGCATGTCCAGGGCGTTGGCGGGCTCCAGCTGGCGCGCCAGCCAGGCGCCGCAGGCCTCCTTGACGGCGGGGAACTGCAGCAGGTCGGCGGCGCGCAGCAGGCGCTCGGCGATGTCGGGGCCCAGCCCGCCCACCCGGCCGGTGTAGGCGAAGTCGAGGAGGCGCGCCAGGCACTCGGGCTCCACGCCGTGCAGCCGCACCCGCTCGGCCCGCGCCTCCCGCAGCGCCCCGCCGAACATGGCGCGGAAGTAGCCGGAGGCGGCGGCCAGGACCGCGCGGTGCGCCCCAAACTCCCGCCCGCCCGCCACCACCGTCACGTCCAGCAGGCTCCGCTCCGCCCGCAGCGCGCTCAGTCCCCGCAGCAGCGACACCGCGTGTGCCGGCTCCCCCGCTGCCGCCGCCGTCCCACCGCCGCTGCTGCCTGTGCTCGCCGCCATGCCGTGCCTGTGGGAGAGCACACGCTGTGTCACGCCCTGCGCGCAGCCCCTCGGGATTCAACCCCGAGAGCAGCTTGCAGGACAGAGAAAAGAAAAAGGAGGGGGGAAAAAAAAAAAAAAAAGGTGGGTTAGCACAGGGAAAAACGCCCTCTGGCCGGGAAGCGGGATAAACTAAACAGCCCTCGAAAACATCCTCCTTCCCCCGTCACGGAGGAGCGGCAGTTGCATAACGTGCTGGCGCTGCCAGCAGCCTTCCCTGCTTAGTCTAATTATATTTTTAAAAAGCCCGTGTTGAAGTTTCCCAGGATTAAGGCAGCCTCCCAAGAGCCGGGCAGAGCTCCGTAAACCCGACAGCCCCGTGAACGTCACGCCTGAGCCCCGGGCGCCTCGTCTCTCGGACGGGGTGCCCAGCGGGAGCAGCCCCCGCCGCTGTTCGAGGAGGACAGCGGGGTCGTCCTCAAAAGCGAGGCGCCGAGGGGGGTGTTGCCAGGAGGCACTCTCTCTGAGCCCCCGGTGCCGGCCGTTATCGAAGGCAAGGCTCGGCTACGTAAATCCGGAGACCCCCAGCGTTTTGGCCAAAAGCGTTACGGCTGCTGCCCTGCCAGGCTTCCCTGTCCCTGCTCGCATCCAGCGGGCTTGCTAATTGCTTCCAGTCAAATAAATACCGTAAGCGTAAAATAAATTCTTCTTTGCTAAACTCGTGGTGTTTCCAGCCTTTTTGGATGCAACGCTCCCGTGCAACCCACGTAATACTCAGCAGAGCGCGTATGGGTGCGAAACAGGGCTGCTCCACGCAGAAAATAAACTGCGCTTACCGTCAGGGAACCGAGCGGCGGCGGCGGCAGAGAAGGCAGCTGAAGGCAGCGGGGGAGCAGGTCCCTAAGGCCCCGGCTGCGGCTCCGGCTCCCTCCCCGGGAGCCGCCGTGGGCCAAGCGGCACTGCGGGGGCCCAAGGCGCAGCCGGGCGCCAGCCGCCGCCCTGCGGTCCTGACGGTTACACCGGGCCGGACAGAAAGGGAAGGCCGCGAGGTCCGGTTCGCACCGCTCCCGCGGGCGGGGCCGCTCGGGGCCGGCGCAGGCCGGGAGACGGCGCCGGGGGTACGAGAGCAGGCGGAGGAGAGCAGCGAGGCCGCGGCGGGGCGGAGCGAGACTGGAGCCCGGCGACCGGGAGGGCGGCTTCCAGCGGAGCCAAGGCCTCGAGGCTCACGAGTTGGCGAGAGGCGGCCGCCCTGCCCGCCGCTGCCTGTCCCCGCCGTCACCGGCCGGGCCTTACACCGCGGTAACCGAGGCCCCCCCTCCTCCCACCAAGGCCTAACTGCGACTCTGCAGCGGGGCCCGCGCCCCTCCGCCGCCCCGGTAACGGGCCCCCCCGGTGCCCCCGGGCTCACCGCTCGGCTCCACTCCGCTCCCCGCCGCCGCCCCGGCCCGGCCCCGCCCTCCAGCGGCCGTGCCCAGACTGCCGCTCCCGGCGGCCCCCGCGGCCGCCACTGCGCATGCCCGCCGCCCCGCTCCCGGCGGCCCCCGCGGCCGCCCCCGCGCACGCCCGGACTACGGTTCCCGGCGGCCCTCGCGCGGGCGGACTACCGCTCCCGGCGCTCCCCGCGCGGGCGGACTACCGTTCCCGGCGGCCCCCGCGCGGGCGGCCGCCCCTTCGCCGCCTCCCGCCGGTACCGAGCGGTTCGCGGGTGTCGGCGCTGCTCGGTTGCCGCTGCCGCCCCGGCCCCGCCTCCGCCTCCCGCGCCGGGACATGGACTCCGACTCCTGCGCCTCCCCGTTCGCCCCGGAGGTGAGCCGGGGCCCCGGGGCGGGGGGGGGGGCGTCTCCCGCCGCTCGGCCCGGCCCGGCTCGGCCCGGCCCGCCCGGCCGCCGGTGCCCGCTCCCCGCCGCCGCCCCGCCGCGGGGCTGGGGCCATCTTGTGCCGCCCGAGCGCGGAGCGCCGGGGCGAGGAATGGCGGCGGCGCGCCCCGCCGTGTCCTGCCGCGGGGGGCGGCCCCCCCTGAGGGCCCGGTACCGAGACCGGGGGTGCGGGGGTGGGGGAGAGAGGGGGGGCGGGGGGGGCGGCGGCAGCGGCGCTGCCCGGCTACCGCCTCCGCGGGGAGTGGGGGTGGGGCGGCGCGGGGAGCGGCGGCGGCGGCGGGCGGGGCCCGGCGGCGGGGAGCGGCGGCGGCGGCGCCTCCCCCTGCCCCGGGCCGTGCCCGGCCCCGCCGCCGCTGACCCCCTCCCCTTCCCCCGCAGGACTTCTCCCCCGCCTCCCGGCGGCACCGGACCGTGGAAGACTTCAACAAGTTCTGCACCTTCGTCCTGGCCTACGCCGGCTACATCCCCTACCCGCAGGAGGTGAGGGGGTGCCGGGGCACCGGGCACCGGGCGGGCGCCCTCCCCGGGCCCGCGGCCGCGGCAGCGTCTGCTGGGCTTTTTTTTTTTTTTGTAAAATCGGCCGTTGCGAGAAGGTTACGCCTCGGCGCCGTACCCCTGACACAAAAGGGGAGCTGCAGCGGCTGGGAGGGCTTTGAGGCAGGGGGGGGGGGGGGGGGGGGGGGCTGCTTTTCGGGTGGGGTGGAAAAAGTACGGATCACGGATCCCGGCGTCTGTCCCTCAGCCCTGCCGGGGCCCAGGCAGCTCCGGGCTGCGGCTCTGCCCGGCTGGAGGTCCCTGGGGAGAGCGGGAGCTTGAACTTGGGCGAGACGGGTCCTGCGAGGCAGCGCCTCGGGGGAAAGGGCGCAGTGCCTCCGCGCTGCGCGCGCGAGCTGGCTCCGAATTCATGCTTTTATCCGCTTTCTCGACGTTTTCCAGGAAACGCCGCTGAGGAACAGCCCCAGCCCTCCCAACAGCACCGGAGGCACGATTGACAGCGATAGCTGGGATCCCCGGTTCAATGACATCCCCTCTTCCGTTTCCCTGCCCGCCAAGAACAGAAAGAACTTCAGTCAGCTGAAGCGAGCGAAACCGTACGGTTCCCTGTTCCAGCGGGCAAAACCCGGCAACTTCCTGCCGGAGCGGAAGCAAATCGATAAGATCCGGAAGAAGAAAAAGCTGAAGAGGAGGGAAACGGAGGTGTCTGCGGAGGAGGACTACGAGGAGAAGCTGCTGGAGCTGGAGGCGGAGGACTCTTACGTAGAGACGCCGATGAGCCCCTCGTCTGAGGGCGACCCCCAGTCTGCGACCGAGCACTGCTCGGTGTGGGACTCTGACACACCTTCCAGCGTCTCCTACCCTGCCGTGACGGCCGAGCAGACGGTGGAGATCCAGAGCGTGGGCAAACGAACGGTCATTCGGCAGGGCAAGCAGGTGGTCTTTCGGGATGAGGACGGCACCGGCGACGACGAGGACATCATGGTGGATTCGGGTAGGTGGCCCGGCTGCCCAAAGAGGACTAGCCAGGTGGAAGCGGCGGTGCTGTTGCCGATCTCTTTGGCGCTTTACTTGTAGCGTGAGGGTAACGCCGAGGTGCGCTGGCTGGGCAGAATTAAGCGGCGGTTGGCTTTTCGGGGGGAAGGGGGGGGTTGGTGGGCTGCTTTTGCAATAAACTGAGTGAAAAGCTGCGACTTTATAGACGCAGCCGGTTCTCCTCTCCCGGATTACGGCCTCTCTTGTACTGCTGAGAGCCTCTTCCCGCGCAAGAGAGACCCGGAAAGATCAGCAAAGTGCCTGTCTTTGAAACCCAGGTAGTTAATTTAGCGCGAAAGGAGAGTAAATTCCCGGTGCGGGTGAGAGGCGTTGGCCGTTAAAAACGGAGCTTGCCGTTTCTCGTTGCAGACGACGACTCGTGGGACCTAGTCACTTGCTTCTGCATGAAGCCTTTCGCCGGGCGGCCGATGATCGAGTGTAACGAGTGCCACACCTGGATCCACCTCTCCTGCGCCAAAATCCGCAAGTCGAACGTCCCGGAGGTCTACATATGCCAGAAGTGCCGGGACTCCAAGTTTGACATTCGCCGTTCGAACCGCTCCCGGACGGGCTCGCGCAGGCGCTTTCTGGACTAGGGGAGGGAGGCGCGTGCTGGTGCGCTGCTCGGGCGGGCCGGCGAGCCGCGGGCGCCGGCCGGAGGCCGGGGAGAGCTCCCCCGAACTGCTGCTGCTCAGGCTGGAGGGCTGCCCGGCCGGCCTGCGGTAACAGGGACGAGGAACCGCCAAGTCGCGGGCAGCCGGGGCTGGAAGAGGCCGACCGGTCAAAACTGCTGCTAGATACCGATCAGCTCGAGGGACAGACGGAGCTCGCTGGGTTCGGTGGGGTTTTGTCCGGTGACAGCTATGAATTGGGTGATGTCTGGGGAATGTACAATACCTTTGCCACGTATGTTTTCTCATCCCATCGGGAAACTGCAAGCCTTCTCTGTGCTAGGAAGCTCCTCTTTGGAGGAGGAGGAGGGAATCTGTGTGAAGAGTCTGAAAAGTAAATGGCCATGTGTTTTAATTTTAATGTAATATTATACCTGCCCATTTGTCCGTATGTATCAATCTTGGATATCCTAAGCCTCCGTAGGAGTGAGCGTCAATGCGTACCGACCTCTGCGCGATCTGCCGCCTCTTCAGCGGGCCCGGGCAGGAGGGGAGTTCTGCGATTCGGCATCGTTCAAGTGAAAACGGGACTTCCTCCTGCGCCGAGGCACCGGCGCGTTTAAAGGAGGAGCGCGGCCCTTTTTCCGGACAGGCAGCGCTGGGGATTAGCGACAGCGGATTTCTTCCTAGGAGGTCTCTTCTTACGGTGATTTCTCGTGACTTTGTTTTGCATGATGGGCTCAAATGTGTGTATGGGGGGATACCGTTTGCTCCGTTTCCCAGCCCTTCGTTAAACTCTAAGGTGCTGTTTTAAGAAGACGAGGACTCTCCCTTTTCTCAGCCCAGAATTCAAACGTGGACTGTAAAAGGGGCCATAGTAAACTTGGAACCTGGCAGGTCTGGTTTGGGATTTGAGCATTTCCATCTGAGTACTACAGCTGAATTGACTTTTGTTTTTTGTTTTCGCTGTTTGTTTTTTGAGACTGGATTTGTAATCAAAAAAACGGAATCTTTAACCTGTTGGTTGCAAATGACACAGATAAAAGCAAATGCAGGCTACGCAGCTAGCGAGACGAAGTGCAATGAAGATCCGCCCGGTGCGGGGGAGGACAGGAGAGCGCTGAGGCCCCCGCCGACGCTGCGGTCCCTCGACGGGACTTCCTGGGGCCTCAGCCCGAGGGAAATCTGCTCAGAAACGTGACAGGGAGTCGGGGCTCGTACGCAAGGCCACCGAGATGGCGGCGTTGTTCCTCGATGACCAAACGGAGCGAGCCGCGTGCATCGCACAAATTCGGTTTACGTTTCGAGGTATTTCTCTGAAGTTATGCCTGATGAACAATGCGTGCTCTGTCCGGTGAGACCGTGAGGCAAGGGGAGTCACTGGCTGGTACCGCGGCCGAAGCGAGACCAGCCGTACTGGTAGGAACGTGCCCACGTGAGTCCTGCAGATACAGTGCGTTAGACCGCCGCCTTATCCGAGTACTGGCTCATCAGGAGATGCATCCTGGTGACGACCAAGGGTCTCTCCAGTACGCAGAGTCAGGTACCCTCCTTCGGACGTCCGACACGGGGCTGCCAAAGCTTCAGGCAGACGGTCCAGCACTGCAGTGCCCTGGGGCTCCGCTGCCTGGGACGCGGGGGTGTGAAAGGTCTGCCGGCCCGGGGCGCAATGACGGAGCTGCACGACGTGCAACTGTTCTTCTGTCCTGCTGCTTTATAAAAACCCCGTTCCACCAAGCTGCAACAACTGACTCCGGGTTCTGAAAACCAGCTCCAGCTTCTGTCAAATCCTAAGACCGTGACCGTGGTACGCTGCCTTCCAGAAGCTACGTGGAACCACCGAGGAGTTTGCCAAAGACTTGCCCCCGACGGCTGCCTGACTGTTCTTTGCAGCCAGAAAAAATAACCAAAGTTCTCAAATGCTGCCGTTTCACTCTGCAAACAGAAAGGCTTTGGAAGATCCCGGTCGCAAGCTGCGTGAGGGTTGGACCTGCTCTGAAAATTGGTATCTCTGTGTTTACAGCATGTCTGCAATTCAACTGGACCTCCGTGGAACGCGTTCCTGAAGCTTTTATGGGAGAAATGGCGGACTGCCAAGCGAACTGGCTCTTTTTCACAGAGGTTCAATACTAATCAATGTGACTGACTCTTGTCCTGTTACCTTTTCAGATTTATCCCAGTAGATGGTGTCTGACAAGTCCAGCACGTTACAGTATCAGCAGAGAGGAAAAAAAAAAAAAGTAACATCTCCATTCTTTTAGTTCATCACTTTCAGCCATGTATAATTATAGTTTAATTCAGAACTTTATTTTTTCATTAAAACTGTTTTAATGAACCATGTTTTTTTCTTAAATGTGAAACAAGTGAACAATGATTTTGTTTTATTCTGAACTCGGGAGTCTGCTGTTATGATTTACTGGTGTGTAAAGCAGTTGTGCCAGGCGGCAGCAAGGCTTGACGCTTCAAGCGCTCTTCCCTAAGCGACACGCAAAGCCAGGTATGGATAGGGAGTGCTGCGAACACCTCTTTCACATGTGCCGACAGGCATCCCCACCTCTCTTTGCAGCAGTTGCTCCTTGCCCAGCCTCTGCTGCGAGTAAAGGTAAATGGTGGTGGAGCCCCGTCGCTGGGGCAGGGACAAGCACGGGGCAGGGCAGAGCGACGGGCGGCGGGCGATGCCCGCTGCTGCAGGAGCCCAGAGCGGCCGGAGGCAGCCGGGACGCTGCACCGGGACCTGCCGAAGGGCACGAAGGCTGGCGTGAGCCTGGGGGGAAGAGGGCTTGGGTCAGGATGCCTACGGCGTCGGCAGCGCTCGGTCCTGGCAGGGGTCCTTTGTGGAGAGCGCCTGAAGGCAGGCTTGGTGTGTAGGAGCCTGGCAGATCACGGCAGGCGAGACTGCTGGCCAAGGCGGCCCCGTGCCTGTCCCACTTGCCCGAGAGCCGGGTCCGTGCAGGACCGGGCACTGCAGCCTTAGGCTGTGCTGCATCTGCCTGGCAAAGACCGGCCCGCTCCGCCAGACCCAAACCAAAACCCCTTTCAACGCTCTGGGAGCTGCGCTGAAGGAGAGCTCCTTCCCTCCCTCCCAGCCCTGCCCCACCGCAGGGCGGCACTGAGGGCCCCAAACCACCAAGGGATGCTGGTGCCTTGGTGCCACCCTCAGCTCCCGTACCTGGCACGGCTGCTCAGCCAGCTGCCTTAACCCCTGGGCAAACGGATGGCTCGACTCTTTGGAAATGGCCCTGGATCACATTAGAAGCTAAGCTCTGGTTGCTTATAGCTTCTATTTTAATGCTATTTGTAATTTTGTATTATATAGAGTGACAAACAGAAGTCCCAGAGGAGTTGTAGCTGTAAAATGGCAGCTTCTCATAGAGCAGAAATGGTGGCGTTGAAAGCAGTGGTTTCTCAAGTGGGGCTCTTCTTACGGTCTCTTTAACACTTTGCACTGACAGAAAATAACGAAGAGAGGAGGAGGTGGGCTGGAGTAAGTACTCAGCAGGGGAGACCGACCCAATGCCTGGCTCCACGGGAGGAGACGGACAGGACAGGCAGCGGACTCCACCGCGTGGACACAATTCAGCAACGCTTGACAATTACAAACACTGCAGGGAAGCAAAACTGGAGCTCACGCTTTAACTACTGCAAAGAACCTGCTGCAGCAGCCTCACGGATGGGGAAGGGCACTCGCAGTACGTGAAAGGAGGGGAAAAGCAAGAGTCTGAATCCTTGGTGGGCTGATCTGGCAGGAAAAAACAAGCTATATACTTTTTACGGTGTTTAGCCAGGGAACGGAGCAAGGCCTGTGTCAGTATTAATCGCGAGGGATTTTACTTTAACGAGAGTCGCAAATTCAGATGTTCAAAGTACAAAGTTAAGGTTCATCTGTCCCTTGCACAGGCTTCTTTGCAATTAGAAAGGTAATTCCGAGGTGCTGGGGGAAGACAGGAGAACTGAGTCAGTTCTCTGATGAGAACATGGCTCTGATTAAGAGGAAAGCACCTGCTTGACTCCAAGCCCTGGCTGGGGGGTACGAACACGCTGGTCGAGTTGCACGGGAGGAGGTTTAGATGGTTTTTACAGCAGAACCGGTGCCTGGAGCTCTGGCTCCTTGTAGCCTTTCACTGGCTGAGCCACCCTGGGACGTGGTTGTCAAAGACGAGCGCACGTGCAGGAAGACAAGGGAAGACTCTAAAAAGTAAATCCTAAACCTGTATCTCCACCTCAAGAATTTACAGTTTAAAGGCTCTGGCTGGAAAGATTAGCGTGTGTTCCCAGATCCTCGTTAAGGCATTTTAAGCATTTGCCGGGTCGATCAGACGGATGCGTCGCCTCACGTTTCTACGGCATTTTAAAGTTTGCACCCAAAGATGCTACCCTGTTACAGGTTTTAACTGCTGGAGTAGGAACAATGCACTCTGCCCCTCAGAAATGTTATTTTTCAAGTGTAGAAACACCATGGGACATCTTGAAGTACTGAAGCAGTTTTTAGAATCACATCGCTATTTCTCTACGTGTTAATGTACACAATATGCAAGAAAACACCTTCATGACAGCAGAAACTGTACCTCAGGAAGTTGTCAGGAACGAGGAGAATTGTTTTATTGTGCAAAATTTTTCATAAAAACACTCCTCGGTGTCATTGCTCTGCTAGATACAGGGCTACGCTAAGATTCTTCTTTGCAATTAGCAGTAAACGCGTTGTCACTATTTTGCACTTGCTTATGCAAAACTTAATTCTCGGTACTCCTCCTGGGAGTTTTTTGCCACATCCTCGTCACTACAGACTGGCTCTCACTCTCGCCCATACGCTTCACGCAGTGACAAGACATGAAAAAGGAATTTCTAGTGGACGTTTCTGCCCTGTTCAACTAGCTGCAGATACAAGCGATCGACAGAGGTCAATGAGCAGGATGTGACAGAGGGTGCAGTCGCATTTACAAAACTTGCAGCCCTTGCTTGTCAGGAGTTTATTTTCAAGACTGTCCTACAGATGCAAAGGGAACGTGGGCTACTTTTCAGCTGAATATGATTTATTGTACATTTTACATTTAATTTCAGATCAACAGAACACTGGTCGTAAGTGAAATAAAATCCTGCACCAGGAGCTGGTCACAACTGAAGAGTTTTGTTTTGTTTTTAATAAAAACAAGTGAACACCCCGTTCATTGTATGAACTTGTTTTGTGGTGGGGCGGGGCGGGGGCATCTCTTTCAGACTGGCTCAAGCAAGTCTGCTTTTGGAAATCTAATTCTCCTGTTACAATGACTTGAGCAAAGAGAACCACCGTTGCACAGAAGAAGGGGCCAGGTACGTGTCAGGAAATGATTTATGGTAGTAGCTGTCAAGAGCAACAACGCACTGCCAAGATACGGGTTTTTTTTTCCCTCTCTGTCTCTCACATGTAAGCAATGAAGGCTGTTCTAGGACTCACCAAGAGCAGAACTGTGACTGAGAAACAGCCACGATTATTCCTTTTCTCTACGAAAAAACCTCAGTAGTGTTGACGTGCGCAGCGTGTAGTAGATACTATAAGGCTGCCGTTTCCATCTGCTGTGTCACTAGAGCAGGACTGCCCTTTTTGCTGGTAAATCACTGGCACGGCTTCTATGCAAGGTTAATCCAACGGATTTATGTCATAACTGATGCTTTTTAGAAAGGGCAGCTGAACTTTACGTTTTCAGCTCTTTACCCATTTGGCATCTCTCCTTACTTTGGTCTGGTTTCCTTGTATAAACTATGTTCCTCTTTTTCCTAGAAATAAATTAGATGGGAAGAGATAGTTGCAGCATCAGAATCAAATGAAATGAATTGCTGTCCTTCTCCCCCACTTGCTTTCCTCTTTTCTTGAAAACCTTGATAGTACATGGTTCTAGGTGGCAGAAGAATTAATAAGACTACTATACCCCGTGTTCTTGTCTGGAATAGCAGTGTTTGAAATTAGCAGCAGGATGGATTCATGCTGAAGAGGTCCATGTTACTACAAAAGGCAAAGAAAGAACTTCATTCCAAACATACTTGTTCTTAACAAGTACGTTTCAAATACAGATTTGAGATGGAAAACAATCTCTGTCCTCTTTCCAACAAAAGGATTTACACAGAGGCCTTCCAGGAGGCGGCCAGAGAACGTAACTTCCCCTCAGGAGCAGAAAAAGGTATGTTACCTACCCCAGGAAGTATGTGGAGAAGTGAGAACAACAGGTCTTCTTCCCTGCTCGGTGCAAGAAGATATACGTGAGACCGCACAAACGGACTGTGGCCAAAGCGCAGCAGGAAAGACTCGGCTGCATGACGGGTGGTGCTCAGTGCCCGCTCGCACAACCTCAGCAGAAAGCACTGCGCATTCAGAGTCACGTTGCTTTATTGGTTACTGAGCCACAATTCAGAGAAGTATTGCCTTGGAGCCACCTGTAGAAGCAGGTTCTCTCATTTTGTCTCCTAACATAACTGGTAGGACACCACCTGCTATATGGATAGTAAAAATAAAAATGTCTCTGTTCAAACTTGCAGCGTCCGGGGGAAGGTTTTGTAGTTTCCGTTGACCCAGGTACCGTAACCGACACGCACGCTCTCACCAGATTAGCCATCTGCATCGATTCTGTGAGCTGTCGGATGAGAACAATAAATGGATACGTGCCACTTCTGTTGGACGAGACACATCCTAGCTTGAACTTACCACCGTACCAGGGACAGACAGGAACATTTCTGGCTGCTAACTAAACACGATTCATATACACCTCCAGCTTACTTATGGAAGCTTTGTAAATTGGATATGCTTCTTAAATTGGGCCAGGGAGCTGGTCTAGAGTAAACACAAGGTTCGTGCCCTTTAGCCAACTCCCCAGACCTACAGGGGTATCAGTAAAACTTGTCACTAGCAGGTATCGGTTTCACAAAATCATTCTGGCAGGGAAAATGTTTTGGCAGATAGATAAAGGGGGACGCGGAAGAAATCTGGCTCAGGCCTCCAACTTGCCTTCGTACATTCAACTCATACATTCCTTCATACATTCCTCAAAGGGCAATCCAATGCTGTGAATTGCCCGGCAGGGACACCGGCAGCTGTAGGAGGCCTCTGCTTCTAACGCCAGTTAAGATATATAAGGTTAGATGGCACAAACAGCTGCAGTGGTGCTGCTGAGCTCTTTTAGGCATATCATGGCCAGTCTATTTCAGTAACCCCAGTTCTGAACCCCAGAACCCCAGTTCTGTGTGCTTCGCCACACAGAGCTGAAGCAATCCCTTCCCGGTTCCTGAAGGAAGCAGCAGGGCGGTCCTTGCTACTTACATTGCTTTGGTATCCTAAGGGCCTCATTGTCAGCTGACATCACTTGGTGCAGAACTCCTCGGAACTGATAAAGCACTTTCAAACTCTTCTCCTCACCCACGCAGGGGTCGTAGAAACCCGGCAGCCCAGCCTTGAACCAGAGAAGGACAGACTGAGCATCAGGGAATGGACTTTCACAGCTCTTCCACTGACCAAAAATATTTATTAGTGCCAGAACGAGGTGTCGTTAAAAAAAGGGACTTTTGTTGCCAATGAGATGAGAAGCTAAGGAATCACCTCCGCAGTGGCAAGTTCTAACTGCAGAAAAGAGCGAATCAGGGGGTTGGGAAGTTTCTGGTGTACAGCCCCAGAGCCTGTAACGCACACTGTCCCACGCTGCAAATACAACGACACTGTTTCTTTGGCACTGGAAACGCCCAGAGAACCAGAAGTTCCTGGACGTTCCTAACACTTGGTATGTAAATGGCTTCTGTAAATTGATCTAGAGTCACTAGCTTCAGGCACACTGGAGAAATCCCCTGGCAGGACAGCATACAGTTCAACCGAAATTCTGAGTCACACGTTCGAGCCCTGGAGTCTGGGCTTTGACAGAACAGCTACGTACCTTGGATGCCTCTGTAAGGATGAGTTTAGAGTCTTTCACCAAGCACTGCAGGGGCACAGTCACATCTATTACTTTCACCTTCTCGTTCTTCCTGCTGTTGTCATTAACAAACTTCCCATACCAGGCGTTCACTACAATCAAACCTGCATTTCACATGAAATCACAGGTGTGGTGAAAGGCTTCCCACCCACGCCTAGGCAGACACTGATGAAAAGACCATCCCAGCATTTTCGCTTGCTTTCAATGACATTTAAATTCTCCTTGCCTGGACCCACACTTCTCAAGACAGAAGAACATTTCTGCTTGGGTGTTTGTTAGCAATCTTCAGCACTAGGACAGAATGACATGACTGTCGGTGCCACGCTGATGTGACAGTCCAAGCGGATGTCGGTTCACTTTGGAACATTCTCTTGGAAATTGCTAGCAAACATCAGAAATCAGATTTCCGTTATGATCCAGGAGCAAACTGTGTAAGCTAGGGACCAGTGAAACCTAAACTTCAGACCGTAACTTTTGCACATATTTATACACACACCTCTCTTTTGTGGAGAGGTGAATCCAGACTATTGTCTTCAGCCTGTTGATCCACCTCACAGCATGTCCCAAGATAATATTCAGCGGATCCCTACTAAGCTCAGGCACCATAAGCCGAATCATAATGGAACTTCCCCACGACATGCGCAACAGCAGTTACGCTGTGCTTCATTAGGAGTGGAAATGAAGAAACGATACCTTGCATTTCTCCCTCTCAACCACCCAGCCTTTGTATTGTTCCTTCCTCTCTCCGAATTTATGGAACAAGTAAATGGTGTTGTAATCTTTACCCATTCTGGCTTCCTCTGCTTCAATTATCCTCCGGACAGACTCCTGCATTAACCGAACCTGTCACAACACAAGGGACAGAACAAAAACCAAGCAGTGTCAGACACTGTGTCCAAAAGAGAAAAGCCCAGAGTGAAAACAGCTTCCTTTAACTAAGGAGGATTAGTTATGGGAAAAACTTACCGCAGCTTCAGCCTCCTGCTTCTTCTGAAGGATGTCACTGGCTGTACTCTCCCTTTGCTTCTCCAGCTCTCTGGCATAAGGAAGTCAACATCACATCAGCTCTACACAGTGGACAGGATGCAGCCACAAAGTGGCAGACGTCTGCTTACCCACCCCAATTACCACTGACCCACAACCTCACACAAATGAGCTCGGTTTTAAGGTTCTTCCCCACCTTTCAAGACAGTTTTGTAAGCTTCTAGAACTCAGCAGTATCGATGATGTAGTGAACCACAGTGCCTCAGCTGGATATTCCAGCCTTTGCACCAGGCTCCCAGAAGCACTTGAGTGGGACTTCCCAGCTCTGAATTTAAAACACAGTCTTGCGAGCTCACCTCTCCTTTTGTGCCCTGAGGTAGGGTTTGATGATTAGCCTATGCATGGCGAAGTAGATAACTAGAGGTCCCACAGTGGCATAGAATACAGCGCTGGGAAGCAGCTGATCTGTTAGGTGGACAGGGAAGAAGTAGGTCTGGCTAGCCCTATTCAACCTGGAACAAAAAAAGAACAGAGTGACAGGTAAGAGGAAACGCAGAGTTTAACGTGCTTGATTAAGTACACTTAGCAGCAGCGCATGCCGCTGAATAACTGCTGAACCAAAGGAGAGATGAATGATGAGCTCAAAAAGGTGAAAATCCGATAAACCAAAGCAAGACAATGGTAAGACAGACAGCTGACACCACCCATAGCCAGACTTCCATGTAGCAGACATCTCTTGTGATAGTACCTGACCATTCTAAAGGTTTTTTTTTTAATCTTAGGAGAATTTATTTGGTCATTAATTTCACCAGGGAAAGGGACCAGCATCATCATCATAAAAGGAAAAGAAAATGCTTATGGAGAAGGTCTATGCTCACAACACCGGCACGTGCCTTCAAGGAAGGAGTACATTAATATTTTTCTGACGCTTCTAATAACATTTATTTTAGAAAACATTCGTTTTCCTGGGACAGAGGTCGTCTTTCGTTTCTGCATCCTGGCACGCCCTCTGCTGGCACCAGTTACAAGTGCACCCCGCTACATGAACCCTTGAAGAGTTCTGCCCCTCTTTGTGAACTGCATCTTATTAATAGTATAATCCCCTATATTAGTTAACGATGATTCACTAATTCCAGCATATACTTGTGTACAGTGTTATAAAACCGGAATGCAAGTACATCCATTTCTACTACTAATATTTTCAGAAATCTTCCATCCACTTACCATAATGCTCCAAACCTTACTTTAAGCTGTATTTTCAGAGTATTTTGATGCACACCCCCCCCGCCCCAGTCCTGAAAGAGGTGGCTCGGGCTCAGAGTAACACCAGCAGAAGGCACACATTGCTTCCGATGGGCACCACTCGTATTAGAGGTGCGAGGGCAGCTGCAGCCTTTCACAGTGATATATCGATATACCTGTATTGCCCTAAGACTGGGACCTTCCCACCTGAATACTGGAAACAGAATAATGCAGGTTATGGTCAGCCTCTGCAGTCTAGAGTTGTAATCTTGAACTGACTTGATTTTCAAAGACACTCCTTGGGGAACACCAACACTGACGGTGGCTCCTAAAATGCTGTGTCTGGAAATCTTCCTCTCTGCTCCATACTCCACTATGGTCCCAAAGAAACCCGCCCTAGAACGACAGAACCAAAAACTGGTAAGACAGGGAAGACTCTTGAATTTCTCTTTACTGGATCCTCTAATTCCCCAACAAGTAAAACATGGAAATACATCTGTGTGCAGCAGATGTTGGCTACTGCAAGATTCACTGCGTATCTACAAGATGAGATTAGCCTTTTCAGCTTGTAAAGTAGTAAACAGACTACAAGAACTTTGGGCTTTCTTATTGGTGATGATACAGAGATAATCACACACAAGTACTTTAAGTTCCACTTATCCGAAGAGGCACACAGACCTAAGCCTCCAAGACGTTCACTTCAGCGTTTACCAGATTTAATTAATGAAAAGCAGATTCCCAAAGGCCACAGAAGCATTCGATTTGTGGGGAACCTGGAGGCCTACAACAGCAGGAGAGGACAGATTCTTCAGGCCGTGAGCAATGTGAATTTCCTCTTGCACACTTACTTGAGAGAACCTTTCACTCGTGTTTGATCCTCATCCTGAAACTTATGTTGATAACTGACCATCATGAAAGAATGGGGGATTCCCAGCTGAAACACAAGAGGCACAAATGGATGAAAACGTACCCTCGGTCACCGCTGAATGTTCCCCCAAATTTCCTTTCTTATCCTTTAAGTGGCACAGAAGACACAGCAATGCTTCCCACTTACTCGTCACAACCTGCAATCTCTGCAGTCTGTGTTGTGCATCCTGACCCTAATCTGAGCTGATCCACATTAGATGGGACAATGTTGGGTGCAAAGTGTTGTGCTCTGCCAAATGCAGCCGGTTACCTACGTTACATGGTCATACGAGACAGTACCAACTGCTCCGTTATCCTCTAGTCTCAAGCCAAAATACTGCCGGGATGGAAAAACTGAGGCACTTCCCTCCCACGGGGTGGTATCACTGTCCCCTGCGTACAGCAACAGGACTCTCACCTGTAACGCCACGGTGAAATGGCTGGTTTTTGTATCCCGGACAATACTAGTGTTCATGGCTGACTGGATGCCCCACCGCCACTGTAGGTACCCCATCGTGTTCTTGTCGAGGTTGCGGGCTAGGACCGTGGTGAGGCCTGGGCGGATCCCGCGGGACGAAAACTGCAGGGCACAGTTTGTAGTGATGAAACTAGGAGAAATAAGGAAAGCCTCATCAGTGATGAAACACAGGCTCCCAGATGTCCTCAAATTCCTTCTTGCCCAGGAGCCTTGCTGAATATGCAGAGACTATCCTGCAAAGAGCATGACGCCCGAGGGTTTCAGGAAAAACTCAAAACTAATTTAGACTGTACTGGCCACAGCACTGCCCAGAAGAGCAGGGTCATGCCCCAGTTTCTCGGTCTGTGCCACAACACTGCAGGCAACGCAGCAGGCTACCTTTCAGCCTTTACCCTTCTTGCCCTAGGCAGATAAAAGTCCTGGTCTTCTGCGGAGGCAGCACACTTGGCTGCTAGAAGATAGCAGCCCTGCTATTTAATAACCCTCATGCATCAGCTCTGAAAAGCAGCATTAAAGGACTCTATGGGGAACAAGATCCCTGTCTAAGCTCTGAGGAACGGCATATTTACTAAATTAGAAAATACAAAAAGAAGGAAGTCTACACCGGCACCTACACTGCTCTAGTGTATGTCTTCAGTCACAACCCTTACCTTGCACACTCCTTTGCAACTTGAGACCTCTCTTCATTTGTAAACAGGTACCACGCTAGTGGCAAATTTGGCATTATTTCCCTAAAATCTGACATATCATCTCCTCTTTTGCTGTCAGAAACTCCGTCTCACACATGGAAGCCCCAGAAGAGCTCCCCAATTATTTGTTCTGCTCCCAGAGCACACTTCTGTTGCTCTGATTGTGAGATCATGCCTCAAGTATCACGAATTCATGACAAGACCAAATACAAATCTAAGGATGTGGAACACAGAACTTCCTTAAACTGGAAGTATGAAAATGGAGGACACCAACACACAAAAAGAATACAGGCATTTTGATCAGTACTAAAGCACGACCTTAAGTCTAAAGAAGAAATACCTTATTCTGTAGGACAGAAAACAAATCCAGAATTAACATGGAAGAGAATTCAAGCCGTTTAGTTCCTTAGTGTGGAATATTAACCATTAGACCATTTTTCTAATATTTACCATCTTGGTGTAAGATTACGGAATATCTTCAGACCGAAGAGAGGTCCCTGAAGGTCTCCTGCTCCAAACTCCAACTGTTTAAATGCACAACGCCAAATCGTTAGAAGAAAACATCTTTTAAAACAAAGTACTGCACAAGCGTCATTTACATCACAGACATTTTACACATCTGAGTAACATTTACCACATATTTCAGCATCCTCTCTTTTCTGCTAGCTTTGCATTCAGAATAAGAGGTGTCTCACTGAGTAGGGTCCTCAGGAGTAAAACAAAGCCAGTTTCGTAGTGCTACAGGCTACTACTACTAGCACCTGCTCTGGTTGCTCCAGTGAAAATGGAGAAAACACCTCCATCGCAGCCCCACAACGGCAAACAACAAGGCTTGGCTGCTGCCCTCTGAGGATGAGGGTCCTTCTCAGGACAGTCTCACAGTAACGCTGTCAGCAGTTCTGCTGCCACACCGTCTCAGCGTCCACAAAACGCGCCTGCTGCTTCATCCTCTAGTCTGGGTGACTTCCAGGGCTGCTATTCAATGTTTATTTGGTGCTGTTGAGTCTCGTTAACGGAAGCAGTTCTTAGACCTGACACTTTTCAGGACAAAACCTGCAAAAGCAGTTCCTACTACATCTGCATTGCCCAAGTAAGTTTATCACATGGGTTTTTTAAAACTTTTTTAGTCAACTGACTCATGACAATATCCACAAGCTTCTGTATTACCAACATTACAAAATCCTGATGCAAATCAAATGCCTCCAGTCTATGAATTCTCAAACAAGAGGCAAACTCCCATTTCTCACAAGCTGAGGAAACAGGTTAGCAGGAGCTAGTGTGCAAAAAGGAAGGCGCAGAAAGCAGCCGCCTGCCAGCCACAGCAGCGATGCCACGAGCATCTCAAACAAAGCCACTGGTCGAGCGAGGCACAGCTCGCAGGTGGTAACATGGGACCTTCCAGCTACTTCGATCATATCTGGCTGGGAGTCAAACTCTTTTCCCCCATAACTTCCTCCCTTGTGAGCTGAGCAGTTTTTGAAGTGAAGGCAAACTATCACGCTGCCCTAAGTTACTCACATGCTCACAGCACCGGAAGGCACCTGAGAGCCTTCAGACAGTGAAATTAGAAAGGCTAGAGACAACAGGTAACAATTCTGTCACCACAAGTGAAGTCCAAAATGCATGGCCAAATGGAAAGGGGAAAAAAATAAGAAAAAACAAGGTTTGGTCTTCCCTTTTTCTCAAATTCCTTTGAGAATTCCTTTTTCTACATTCTACAGAATGTAGAAAATGAGAGATGAAACAGAGCTAAAGTTCCCTAAAGAATATAAACACTAGGTAACTAATCCAAGCAGCCTGAAATCGACTGAATATAAAAATGCGTAACAGCTAGTACTCTCACCTCTCCCCACCCCTTGGCAGATGTCACTCGTCTCAGAGCAAGATTAATCGATCCACCTCCATTCCCGTTCTGGGTGGAAAGGTTACCAGACAGTATTGCTGTGTCCGTGGCCGTCAGTGGTGCCTGAAAAATGAATATATTGTTACCAATTACTCTGATCCCAATTCACACATTTAATGCATATTCTGCAAGGACATAATCACGACTGTAGAGAGTGTAAGTGCAGAGAGACAGGTAACACTCCAGTTGACTCCTTGTCATCCACTAAGCCCAGGTGTTTGAACCAGACATGGCCACACTTGCTCTAAATTTTGTAGTCAAAGAACAAGTATGGCACAAAGTGGGATAATTCTTACAGTACCAGACATTTGTGACACCTTTAGCGTAGCACCGTGGAGTCCTGACCCTGAGCTGCAAACCCTCCTAATCTCACTAGCAGACTAAATTTCTTCAGCTCTCTGGAACAGAGGAAACACTCCCCCTTCTTTTCCTTACCCATGTCCTCAAAACTGGGCGCCGTTCGTTTTCGTGCACTGAAGACTCCATGTTCAGTGAGAACTAGATACCTGTTTTCAATCACGATTGAGCCTCCCTGCCAGCAGGAAGGCAGGACCACTGTAGCCTACAAACCAGTCACACAAACGCACGCTGTACAGTCAACACGCAGTCCTGGTGGAACGGAGCTGCCTCTTCCCACCCACGCTGGTAATCGTGTCCTTCCATAAATCAAGATGAGAACCCCCTGAGCAGTGTTTCATTTCCGCTTGCTTTGCACGGTAGCGCCTCATTAGCTCAAGCCCTGCTCCACACCAGCAGCAGCGCCTGCCCTCCTTACCTCAATGGACTGGGATATGTGCATTTTGTTTATCTCAATCTGGGGAAAGCTGCTCCCGGGCACATCTTCGTATTCTTCGTCGTAACGATCAAAGAGGTCAGTGGCATCTATTCCAACACTAATTGTTCCCTAGGGAATGACAAGTGAAACAAGTACTTAGCATTAACAAACATCCACCATATATAGGCCAAATGGCTAAGCCATCCTTGTATATGATTACATATTTTTGCAGTTTTTTCTTGTTCTGCCATTACCTCTTCCACTCTAATATGCATTTCTTACACATGCAAGACAAACAAAAATGAATGATTACAACATTCTAAAACAGCAATATAAATCATAAAATAAACTGGACAAAAGACAGTTTTTCAGCAGGAATGCAACTTGTAATACTAGTAGGTAATTTTTCTATTGTGACGCATTACAGAAGTAGGTAGAACACTTTCAAACAGCAGGTTTCTTCTTCCCCCACAACTGACTCTGCTCTATTTTAAAGTTGAAATAATATCTTTTAGAAATTTGTTTTCTTCCATGGAACTTGGCCAGAAATCCTCTAAATGCTTTCTTCTTATGAGTTACCTGAAACAACTTAGTTTTGAGCTGCATCATTCACGTCCAGTTGACCTCCTTAGTCAAAAATTTTGTTTTCTTTTTCCTAGTTTGCATCTTGTAATCAGAAGAAAAGCTTGACAAAGATAGGAAATATTTACCACTTGCTAAAAGTCTTTCTCAGACCACAGAAAAGCTTATTCCTACAAAAAACTAGGCCGCAGCTAAATAGTCTGGCTACCTGCTGCTGTGCTCACTCAGACTAACAGCAAGAGCGGGTTTATTTGAAAAGGGCGCGATTAGATCCTTGTCTGGGTCATATAACTTGAAGAGGCTTTGGAAAGCTTCCCTATAGACCTATTAAACAGCATTCCAGCTCACATAAAATGTACCAGTTGCAATAAAAAAAAACCCCTCTGTGCACAAGTGCAGATGAACTCTGAGCAATTTGTATAAAGAAACTCAATAGCTGGGTAGGTACACAACCCATTCACACAGAGTCCAAGTATGGACGGAATAAATTCTTATTTCAATCTGAGTGAGCATTTTTCCTTGCTCACTCCACTCTAATCAATTGCTGAACCATAAATATAGGAAGAATTGCAGGGTTTGACAGGACTCAAAACTTCTCTCTGGTTTGGCTCCCAACTATTTATTTGCTGTGGAGATTCCCAACCTCTTCCAAATGTTTATTTTCTGATTTCTTACGCAGCAAAAATTGGATAAATATTTTAACATAGGAAGGTGCGATTATTTCCAGGAGAACTCTGGAACAGGGGCTGTGCCCCAACTGTTTACAAATTACTCTTGGCAGGCTGGTGCATTTCAAAGCAATTACGCTCATCGTTCTGTTTGCAGCAGCACCAACAACAAGCTCCTGCCCTTTATGCAAAAGACTACTTTTCAGGAACCATCTGCAAAGTCACCTTCAAGGGATCTGCTCTCCAGACGCTACAGCTTCTTTAGTTTCAGGCCTCTCCTACGTTGTGCTGTTCCTTGAAACGAGGCCAAAATAGGAGCGAAGCAAGGCAAAACCACCAACTGCCCAGGAAGCGGCGCAGCCCTGCGCTGCTCTCCAGCCCTCTGGTAAGACACGGAGTAGAACAGCCAAAGAGAAACGCTCCACTCAATGAAATTCCAGCAAATGCACCCCAGAGTGGCCGATCAAACGTGGCTAAATACAGGGGAGCATTTATTTCAACAAAAGAGAGAACTATTTCCATTTTTCCCTGATGCTCTTCAATTCAAGGAAGTGTAAAACCCAAGATCTTTCGTAACAGAGGCAGGATGGAAAGAAAGGTTTTCCATGTGGAGTGCCACATTCAGCGCAGAACCTTTGCCAGACTGCAACTTTAAATTCCAAGTTAAACATTTTTAAACAAGAGATATCATGCTGAGCAGTAAGCATGCTGAATTTGAATGGCAAAAAGACAGAAAATTGCGCATTTTCAACTCAGACTGGAATATAAGCGGCAGTAAAGCTTTCTCAAGAATTTGCACTAAAAAAACAAACCACTGAAAGACATCTTACTATACTATGTTCGTTCGTACCGCAATGCTTGTACCCTTTGTAAAGATGTACCAAGGTCCACACACATTCCTGAAATTCATTGCACCTCCTTTCTTTCAGTCATACTCAAAAGCTTATGATTTCCTTTTTCACACCTATGAATTTTAGAACACATATCCCTCCCAATGACAAAAGGAAAACACCTGAACCTATCCATGAAAATCCACAAGACCCATTCAGAGGAAAGGAGCGTCTCCGTTCCCTCCCCGGCTCCCCAGCAGATCTTCTATTTAGCTGCCTTTCGCTGAAGTGAGCGGCGGGACTCCGTGCAGACGTTCCACCTCTCGCCAAGCAGGTGAAGTCACCCTCAGAGGTCTATAGATCCTGGCAAGGAAACTGGCTCAGGCGCAAGCACAGGAAAAGCAGCAGATGGTAAAGTTAAAAATATTCCCAGAGAACGAGAGCACCCCCTATGCCACCGGATAATAGAGAGGGGACCGCTGCTGCTCGCAACTCCCCATCAGCCACCTGCTCAGACCATTGGAAATGAAAAAGCCCTCCCCAAAGAAAGAGCAGCGGGGAAAAAGCTGTAAAGCTCTGCTCAGAAGTCAGCGGTGCACGCACGCAACATGCTGCAAAGCGCACCAGCTCAGCGGGGCAGGAAGCTGGGGAGCGGCACTACAGAACCATCAGAGTTGTTAGCTGGTACCGTCTTTTAAGATCACCTTTATTTGCCATCCTGCAAATACGAAACGGACTTTCCTGATGGAATTAAGAGGTGTGCCAGAGAAGAATATACTCCCTCCTCGCCTCTCTTCTTAGGGATTTACCTTCCGGAAGGTGACGTATGGAAGCTGTGCCAGGCTAAGCCTTGAGGGACCTGCATTTCTTAGGTGTTGACCTTCCGCAGCAGGAAAATAACGGGATTTAATTTCTCCTAACAGGAAGCATTTCTTCTCAAATCAAGTAATGAACTTTTCAACCCTTCTGCACGTCTTTGAAAGCAAAAACAAAGCTCTAAAAGCAAATAATAGACTCAATTCGAAACCTGCCAAATTGCCTACATCTGGTTATTGCTCAACATTTCTGGTTAAAATGCTTTATTTTGCTGGAACCGTTTTACAGAACTGACAAAATGTTGGAAATTTTAAAATAACTTGTGTTTGTGTATGAAATGATCACAGCTGCGCTACCTAATTCCACAGGAACACTGCCTGGAGAGACACTTCCACAGGCTGCCAATCAGCAATTGCTGTAAACACCCAGATGGCTAATTTTATCACAGGACACAGAGGCTGAGGCTTACCATGCAGCTCCGCTTTTTACTGCTCACAGCCACGGCGAGGTGCCCAGATAAAATGTCAAATTCCTGAAGTCACAGAGAAGCATGAGGTGGAGACAACCATGCCCCTCTCCGAGAATACCCTTCTGACCCCAATGACCCGCATCTCCAGCGGAGACAGTTTGACTTGCTCGTTTTGTGGCATCCAGAAATCCCTTCCTGCCTGGAATAATGTTGTCAGCAGATATTCACGTAACACCTTATGCTTATTTACCCTTCCAGTACAAACAAGTTCTTAGTATCTGCGCACTACAGCCTGGTGATCTGTATTCGTCGATTTGCTTTGCTAAGACCAGCGCCGATCCAAAGTCTGCGCCAAGGTGAATATCTCAAAACGTTACAGGTCTTCTCAGAAGGACGTTTTTCTGATACAGTCCTAAGCGTTACTGTACTCACACTTCTGTCCACTCAGAAAACATTGTGATTTTAAACTGCTGGCCACAAAAACACCAGCAACCTTCAAAAACAACAGTAATAGTAGTTAATCAACTGGCAGTTTGTTTCTCGGGTTATGCAAGTTATGCTGCAACACTGTAGAAGTCCATGCATGAACACGACAACAGGAGACCTCCTCTTTCAAAGCCACCGAAGGAGCACAGCCACCTGTGCTTCAGGGTGTAGAATCCGCATTGACTGCAAACCTCCAGTGAGAGCTCTGGGGATACCCAGTTTTCCACCAAGAACAGAAGCATTTATAAATAAAACAAAAATTGATGTCTCATTACAGTCTATTTTTTCAAGACGGAGAAAGTTTGTCTACATAAATATCTGCGTGGTTACCTTGGGGTAGACAGAGGAAAATTAAGGCTCTCCCACCATGGACCACTTCTATACTGCATAGAAGAAATAGATTTCCAAAACATTTCAAAAAATAGGTACAAAATGGTTTCTGATAGCTTAACAAAAAAACACCAAGAAAAATATAGATACAGGTAAACTAAAGTATGAATACATTTGGTGAGTGTAGATGCAGCTCTTGGACAATATCATTCACTGCATGAGAACCAACATTTTTGTGATTCAACAAGCTTTGAAACCTCAGTCAGTGACAATCCTGACAAAACCAAGGTTTGCCTAGCGTACTTACCAAGCCAAGAGCCCCAAAGCTGCGTTTTAATATCTCCCTGCACTGTTGTGACACTACAGCAGTGTCAAAGGGAAAACCTGTCAGGTAACTGCAGGGAGTTTCATTGTATTTGGAATTCTTGGAAAGAAACCATAAACATTTCAGTGTTAGGTCTGTTTTCTTGAAACTGGCGGAAGAGGTATTTTGCTCCTACATGTTTCAATGACAAAAAGAACTTTCAATAGAGGATTACTGTTCAAAGAACTAGCTGTTTTCCCTACATTGTCCAGAGAAACTGCATATTCAAAAAAGGAAAAGTAACTTCACTAAGTGTAGATACCTAAGGTTCTCATTTAGGCTCACCACATCCTGCATATTCGTAATAATTTATGGATTCACTCCTGAGACTAGGATGAAGTCTTTGCTTACCTTCGGATTAGTTCGCTGCTGCAGTCTTCTTTCTTCCCTCTCTCTCTGCAAACGCTCAAATTCTTCCCTGATTTCAGCTGGAGTTCTCTTCCTTTCCACAACCTGCTCAAAAAGAAATGAAAAACAAAAGATTACCAGAAAGAGGACGTTCAGGGTATTGCACTGCTGATGGGACGGAGGTCCACTGACCCGGTGCGCTCTAACACGTTGCCCCTGCTGCTGCTGTAAGCCACTCTGCACAAATTTCAATACTCAGAGTTTGGAAGCAAACACCTGGGCCAGATCAAATAGCAGGCATGAGAGAAAACCCCATGCTTTGACAGAAGGGAAAATGGTCTTGTAATTTCTATTCCCTTGACAAAACCAGGGCAAATAGCTTTCAAACCACGAGTACAAGATACTGCAGCACAGCTGTTACCAACAGCTATCCATTAATGTCTCTACTAGGTGTAGACACAAAAATGAAAACAACTTAAAGTTTCTGGCCTGAAGTAAACTATTAAGCAAGAGTTTTGTGATTTTAGGCTACGCTGATTCACATCTGTTTACCTAACATGGCTCAGGGAATGAGGGTTTTAAACAGGTATGGCTCTAGGTATGGACAGAAAGAGTATTGGATTTGGCTTTTCAAAATAAGATCAAGTCTGCCACAAGCAGTTCAAAAGTGTCTGTTACACGCTGCCACTGCTCCACATTTCTTGCTACTAACTCCAAACTCGACCTCGCTACCGACCTGACCGAATACAATACGATTCTGCAGCAAGCAGTGTAATGCAGTCAGCTAAGACTGGCAGAGGCTAGCAAGGGGACTTAACAACAGGAAAGCCACGAATAGACAAGTTCTCTCTCAAAGCCCATAAAAACCAACCAAACAAAAAAAACCAACCCCAAAAAGCCCAGAAAGAAAAAAGTAATTTCAAACTCAGAGGCTAGCTGATGCTGGAAAAAAGTTTCAGATGAAAAAGATGAGACTAGATGGACAATAACCATGCATTTGTCTCGGACAGAGATGTTGCCTGTCACGGTAATATCCTATTAGGGAACTCTGAATGTCAGGTTTATTGTTCTCTTGTCAAGTGAAAAAACTAAGTATCCCTTGAAAATCCATCATGGTGTTTCAGCAGAGACAGAGAGAGACAGAAATAACTAAACAAGGATGCCTTCAAACAAACAGGCATTTATTACCATCAAGGTGTCAGTGCAGCTCGATATAACATGGATGTCAGATAAAAGTGGGTTTAGTCAGTTCCACTGGCCATAACGTGCTAAATTTCTCTCACCTCCCATCCTTCCATTTCCAGTCCTCTCCTCCCATATATGTCATAGATGGCTCTGGTCTGTGGATCACTAAGCACTGCAAGTTAAAATCAAAAGAGAGGAGAGAACTCAGTTTTTGGTCTTCTCCTCGAATTTCAGACCAGCACACTAGTGTTATTTGGAATTCAAGCACAGATCCTGGAAACATGTTGTTCTACAGTTGCATCCAATTTTTACATTAACTCCCTTTAACCTTTTCACATGCTGTATCAACAGGACACACTAACTTTTCCCCCCAACAAATTCCTTTCCCCCCGCACCCCCTTACTTCTAAAATCAAAAACTTAAAAGAACACAAGAGAGACATGCAGACTAACTGAACATGCTGCGGGGCTTTTTAATATTGCTTTCTTTGACTGAAGGGTGACATAAGCCCTCCAAGTATCAATGGGATTATTAGCAATTCAGCGATAGCAGTCCCCGGAAATTTTCTGAGGAGGAATGATATCTACCTCTGTCTAGCTTTCAAAGCTCTTTGGTGCTTCGCTCCCTGTCTTCAATCTTCCTTACCGTCCCTGTCCACAGATCCTTTCCCACCCAGTCCAAACACAAGGGACATGCCAAGCACCAACAAAGCAATTTCCATGAGACAGTTCATGCCTCGCCAAACGCCAACTACAGGGTAATTGCAAAAATGCATGTAGAATCCGAATCTCCCAAAAAGTCACCCAATGCAATGGAGAAAATAAAATACACCAGGAGACTGCAGAACAGCTACTTTGGAAAAAGACTGCACATAGAATTAAGAACAATCTCTAAAATGTAAGGCATATTTAAATGCATAATCTCTTATACCACATCCTTCCTTAAAAAAAAATGTAAAAATCATCAGTATTTTTCCCACAGGGTTCCAAGACCAGCTTTATCATTATCATTATCATGTATTTCTTTTGACTGTGGAGGAACTGATGAGTCTTCAGGGAGCTGGGTGTGTACATTAAGGCAAAAAGAGGCTTATACTAGTAACTGAGCTTTGCTCTGAACTACTGGAAGATCATTGAACTTGCTAAATGTCACAGCCAGGTACTATTTTTTATAAATTCTGATAAAATAAATTTTTTTTTCTGTGATATTAAGAGATGGAAGAGGAGGGGGAGAAAATAGGTAGGAGGTGGGGTGGTTTATTTTCAAGACGTCAAAATTTTTGCTTGTAAAATATTACGCTTACATTTGGTACTAAACGAGCAACAATTTGCATATACATCGCAACACAGAGCCAAGCAAAGCCACAGAATTCAAAGGGAAAGCTGACTCCAATGTAAGACCTACTCACCACATTAAAAATAAATTATTGAAGCATCCTGAGTTTTTATTCTCCATGTCATCAATGTAAGACCTTCACTGTTCTCCCAGCAAAAGCTTCCATATGTCCTTACACCTAACTAGGGACAATGTAAAAGACTCCACCCATATTCAAGTCTAACTGGAAGAAACAAATGCCTATTCAGAAAACATGAGAGTAAAAAAAAAAATTTTTAGCTCATCTTTGAAGTTTAATAGAGGAATATTGATTCACCATTTTGCTTTAGTTTCTCTTCAGGCTACAGGACCAGGCATCTAGCTTGGTACACCAGTTTTTTAATGCAGAAGAGCCGTACCAGCTTCTAACCCACCTGCATTCCAGGTGCCTCTTATCACACTTGCAAAGTGCTGCGAGCTAATTGTAACGAGTCACTTCCTTGCACCTCAGTTACACTATGTATTACCTACGGTGACACCAGGATTTAAGTAAATGTCAGCTTAATTCAGATTATTTTTAAAGGGCTTTGGCATCCTTGGATGAGAAGAAAACTACTACGAATCTATTGTCCTTATCTCAGTCTTAGCATACGGAAGAACTTGCTGAAAAACAATGGAGACCACAACCAGGTGACAGAGAACAGAAACTCAGGATGCATCAGGCCAAAAGTCAAATACGAAATTGTCTTTCTGTTTGAAGCTTTTCAGTCTTCAGTCTCTTATGGGAGAGTCTTTTCAGAAGTAAGGGAAGCAGTGAAAAAATTATTTACAACATGCAGGAAATAAGACAGAGACTCCACATCTCGTTCATTGCAGAATTTATACTGCATTGCTTCTCCGATTTACAGGACAGAAGCAGGAAACAAAGCATCACGAAGTAGCAGCAAATTTAATTATTACTTTGCAATAATATATGTATTCTTCAAAAAGCACAAAGACACAGCCCTCCTCCTAGAAAACCCCTGAAAACAGTTTCTGCAAACTCCAGACTTCCACTGACCTTCATAAGCTTGGTGAACAAGGTTAAACAGCCGCTCAGCTTGCGTTTTGAGCTCTGGGTCTCTGTGCTTGTCTGGATGGTACAGCATACACAGCCGGCGGTAGGCAGCTTTTAGCTCTTCCTGAGTGGCCTGTGAAAAGCAGTAAAAATGAATTAACGTACAACCAATGCTATTTAAAAAAGACCATCCTCAAGATCAGCCCTGAAGGAGAAGTCCATCAGCTATTAGATTACACTACTTTTACTTACACAAAATCAAGAATGGACTTTTGTTTCATTACCTAAGTTAATAAAATGTTCAATTACGCACACCAGTATTTTCCACACTATTTATAGTGCAACAAGTGACAGCAACAGCTCATCAGTGTATACCTAGGTATAAAAAGTTAAGCAAAAAACAAAAACCCAACTGAACACCCAAGCAATCTGTGTTCATATATTGTTTTTATTAGGCAACTACTGTCTCCTCAATTCAATGCAGAAAAGCAAGAAAAAATAGAGTCACCTCAGGATAAAAACACTTAAACTCAGAGATGTACATCAAATTCTACTCATATTTCAATCTTAAACCCTCAGGTAGATACTATAACTATCAAAAAGCACTGACTTTCCACAGCAGTAAAGGTAAGAAATGTAAACCTACAGTTTTACGTTCATCCCTTCCCTGCTATGCTCCCTAGCACCTCCCTTCCTATATAGCAAGGGCTCTCTGTTGTGCTGTTAGAAAGGAAGGCGCATCATCTGCCCGCAAAAACACACTCACCTGCAGTAGATGGATAACCAGAAGAACAGTGTGTCACTAAATGCATCAAGAAAAAAAAAAAAAGCCCTGTTCTTTACCACAACCGCTCTGGAATTTCAGACGGCACCTGGCCTCATTCCAAAGACGCGTGGTGGAAACAGATTTCGGATGGCTCTTTCAGAATCAATGGAATAAAAACCCCACTCCTTCCATCACCATCTCTCAGGAGACAACCTCACAGCAATATTATTTTTTGACTCTACAGAGTCCTGGTAACTGCCCCTTTCTCATCTCATTCCTGTAACAGCCCTGATATCTCAGCAGCTGGTTAAGATGCTGAGATAACCACCTTGGAGGCTGGTTAACACCTATTTAGAAGCGCAGTTGCCAAAATCAACCAGAACTTCCCCAAAAGGCACAGGTAGCGCATGCAGCTTCACAGAGCTACCAACCGGCCAGTTACAAAACTGTCCAGGCAAGAATCAATTCCCGGGGCGCAGGAAGCAGGACGCCCCTTCTCTGCACCAGGAGAAATACGCAGAGTAAAATAACCGAAACAACACGAGGGGTACTTCTGGCCGCCTTCAAGCACGTGTCATCCCTTGTATTATAGCCAGGGGTTACAATGGACAGGAAAACAACGCCAGCAAGCAAGAAGGGGGCATCCAGAAAATGACTTTCGATAACAGAATTTAAAGACACAAATTCCATTTACTCTTAACACTCTTCAGTGACTGTAGCTTTCACAGTTTCCAAGCTTTCACTGTGGAAATAAAGGCCCTAAAAGTTCGTTTCTTAAAGTAACATCTTTTTTCCAACATGTGGTAAGGAGAGTCTGGGTTTTCACCAAGGAAATGCATTCGTTTGTGTACCAAAGCTAGATATCCATTCGATTCCGAGGAGAGCTTAGAATAAATGTTTTCTCTGCACGGTTGTACTATTTCATGTTAATGTTTCTAAACGATACAGCAAAAGGGGACCTGCCAAATTTGCTGGCCCCAAGACAGTAAAGGTAGCTACAGATTAGCTCTTTTCTTTTGACTACCTCGTGCTTTCTCAGACATCAAATTTAAACTCGACTGAGAAGGCAGGGGAACATATAGGTCTAGAATGGCATTCTTCAATCAAATTAATGATAAATGGTTTAATGTGCTATTGATTATATAATAGAAATGAGCAGTTTCATTTTTCATAAATGCCACGTTCAATAAAATGTTAGATTGGGCCTTTCATCATCATTGAATAGCTCGGGTCATCGGTTCAATATTTCATGAGCAATAGCCTCTTAGAAACCGCTAAAGAAATACTGACATCATTTCAAATTGCAATGAAATACATAAGTCAGTAATAATCATATGTAAGTTACATTTTTATTACCAAAATTCCAGGCAAAATTAAAAGGCGTCCCATCTCCCTGTCTGGGGTTTAAATGGCTTCATTTAACGTCTCAAACATGCCACCGCTTTTTTAGCGCATTGAAATCTATACAAGATTAAACATTTACATACACACATACATGAAAATCACTGCTCGGGAGGCTTACTCTCCTCATCAGGGCTGCAAAGTTCAGTGGTTAACTATTATTTTAAGCTCAGCTGCCACATCACACGAAGTTGGCTCAGCACACAGAAATGCGAGTTCACTGCATTCCACTGCTACGCAGGATAGTGCTACTGAATTTAATTAGCAAGGGGTAATTAACAAAGCAACTACTACTCTCAGTTGGAATTACTCCCTCAAAGACCATTTTGACTTGGTTTCCAGCTCCCTGCTGTGCCAAACCCGAATTTTCTGGTCTCTAGCGAAGAGCTGAAAGCCTAGCTAAGTTAACTATTAAGCCTTTGCTGTTAATCTCCCAAGCAGTTGCAACCCTTGCGCGGTTCCTACCTCTTTCTTTTAACCTCTACCTCTGCACACTGCTGACATTTGGGAGGGTGAATTACAAAAGCTGTCGAGTGATCAAAAAGCACAGCCCACCAGCTTTTAACAAGACTCGGGCTTGAGTCGCACAGAAATGTTTCTAAAAAGAGCACATTTTACTGCATGGCATTAGGGAGTTCTGCAAACAGAGTTCCTGTCACACAGTTTTCCTTCAGAAATGCAGAAGGTTTCCACAAATGAGACACAGGAGACTGCCACCGAGGCCACAAGTACTGACATTAACCCCAAAGACAATTTTTTCAGAGCTATCAGGCTGCATTGCTTCTAAGTCTTGAACTGCTATTATACGCAGTAGTAGTAGCTCAGCAAAAGCCTTCTCCAGCTCAAATTGTTTACATCTAGGCCGACGTGCTTGAATAGTGAAGTCTGTTTATATATATACACACGTATATGTAGGACATATAGGTATGTTGCTATTGCACTTGATGAAACAAACTACAGCACAGTTTGTACTTTCAGATCTTTGGCGATTTGCCTAATCATTACTATAAAAAAAGCAGTTACCTCCCATTACGTTCCAAGCTGTTCTAGTTGCATCAATTAATACCCATCTAGTCTTAAAAATGAAATCGGGGACTATTGGTCCTCCTTTTTTTGATGAGAGAGGTGTCTTGCAAAAAATGTAGGTGTTTCCAATTTGGAAACATTTGGGAAGTCCACACAGCACTGATTAAAACAAGAACGAACACACAGCCAAAGAGATAGGTGTATTACATATTCACGTAGAGGTAAGTCTAAGACCAAGCTACCACACGCCCTGAGAAAAACCAAATCAGCAGAACTCCCTACAAAAAAGGCCCGCCTCACCCTTCGCTCGCCCTCGCGTCCCGCCCCGCACACAACGAGCAGCCCTGCCACCCGGGTCCGATTCCTAAAGTCCCGCTCCCGGGCAGCGGCTGCCTCAGCCCGGGCCGGAGGACGCTCTGAGGCAGCCCCGCTCCCGCCCGCCGGGCCCCGCAACGGCCGCGGCCCGGCCTGCCCAGGCGGGCACCGGGGTCACGGGCCCGCCCGGCCCCGCCGCTCCGCCCCGCCCCGCGGCGGACGCCCCGCCGCCCGGCCCCGCCGCCCGCCGCCGCCCGCCGCCGCCGGGCCCACCTCCCGCCGCACGTTGAGCAGCGAGTAGTAGTCCTCGTTGTCCGGCACCTCCTCTCCCAAGGCCGCCGCCATCTTCCCGACCTCTCACCCCGCGCCGCCGCGGGGCCGGGCGTGGCGGCGGCGCGAGAGCGGGCGCGAGGCGCGGCGCCGCTGGCTGCCGCTCCCCCCAGCGGCCCGGCGGGCCGAGCGCCTGCGCATGCGCCCGGGTAGCCCCGCGCATGTGCGCGACCGGGTCCCGCCCCAGGGAGCCGTGAGGCGAGGCGGGCGGCGGCGGGCGCGGGATGCCGCGGTGAGTGCTCGGCCCGGCCCGGCCCGGCTCCGGTCCGCCGCGTCCGAGGGAGCCGCGCGGGATAGGCGGGCCCGGCCGCGCCGCCCGCTCTGCCGGGAGCGGCCCTGTTCCCGGCGGCGGCGGAGGCCCGGCGTCCTGAGGCGTCCCTCCCTCCCGCCGCGGTCGCTCCGTGCCCGCGCACTCGCCTCAGCCGGGAGGGTGCCGAGTGGCGGCTGTGGCAGCAGCCAGCGCGCTGGGCCGCGGGGCCCGGGCCGGCGGAGCCGCGGGTGGTCAGGGTCTCTGTCCGCTCCGTGCCTGGGTAAGAGAGGGCGGAGGAGCGGCCGAGGCGCCCCGCGCGGGGCCGCCTGCCTCGGTAAGCTTCCTGCGGCGGTGCTCGCCCTTGCTGGCGAGCGGTTCCGCGGGGCAGCGCAGCGCTGTGCGGTCCCTGTGCTGCAGGGCAGCGGCGGTGGGGGTTACGCCGAGACGCGCCCAAAAAGGGCTGTCTCTTACCCATATTATTTATGGGACCGGGAGTCGCGTACGTTGCCCTGAGGCCTCTTGCCTGGCATGACAAGAGGATCATTTCCACACCGTTTTGTGACCAAAGCGTCTTTATTTCATGAGTAGCTCCTGGCTCTGGCGAGGTTGACTTGCAGAGGTTACCTGAGAAACGTTGCGGCCTGTTACAACGCAGTACCGTGAGGTCAGATCTTCTGACTTGCATGGAATATGAAGGCGAGCAGAAGATTAGCTCAGCAGTGTTAACCCCGCCAGCACAGAACAGCTAGCAGGGAGCAAACCATGGCTAGACCTTGTTATCATTTGTCACCAGTGTAAATCTGGAGCAGTTTTCTTCGGGTCAGTAGAGTTGCTTTGGCTTTTCACCACAGAGCAGAGAATATGGCCCTAGAGTTTATGCTGTGTTGCCCTCCAAAGAGCAGACAGTCTTGAAGGTGGGTTAACCACAAGAAGGGACTCACCAAGTCTTACCCAGTAGCAAAATGGAAGGAAGTACTCCAAAAGTGTGGGGAGCAGATGGAATTTTTAGCAGATGGGCTTCCCGGTCTGTGCTTTAACCTGTGCCTCGTTATAAAGCATGCTGGCAGACAGACTGGGCATTTGTTGGCGTTATCGCTGTGATAAGGCGGCCAGGAAGAAAAATAAGGCCTTTCCTGCTCGTGGTTGGACGTTCCCCAGTGACTGGATCTGATGTTTGTGCAAGGGGTGCTGGAGTGGTTTTAGAGTACTGCTGTCCTCAAAGAGGAGCTTTTGATAGACCGCTCGTTAACACCAGTACCGGCTAGTGTGAAGCCGAAACTGTGTTTCCCCATTCCGAAGCTCAGCTCATCTGTTTTGGATTTTATCTTCACGTAACTTTTGTTTGAAAACAGGAATGTTTTAATACTTAATAAGGTTTTTTTCCTGATCCAAGGGTAGTTAACAAGGAAGTATTGATCATGTTATAGAAGTTCCTCTGCGCTCATAGTAAGTGAGACGCAGTGCTTGGAACAAGAGGTCCACAAAGGCTCACCCTCTGAGAAACCGCATAGAAATGGGGCTGTTTTACAGGGAATCACCTGGCAGCATGCTTTTTCTGAATGAACCCACCTGCTAGACTCATTTTTTTCCACAGGGTTTAGAAGTCATTGAGTCTGTGCAAAAATGCAAAGGAGACTTGAGTTCTGAGGATGTCAGTTGCCGTGGCAACGCCATTTCCCATGGACTTTGGTCCTGTCGTAATTGTGCTCTTTTTCTAAGGTGGTTTGGGAGTTGTGCGGTCCTCGAGGATGTTAGTGGCAGAGTTACTGGGAATCCTTCCCCTTACCAGATTGATCTAACGCTTTCCTAAAAGACACAGCTGCTCGTTGCCAGCTCTGGCCGCTGTTTCGCATGCATCACAGATGATTCAGGGGAATTTTTTGGGAACAGTCCACAGATGTCACATCTTGGCAGGGAAATATAGGAAGAGAGAAATACGACTTTAGGGAGCTAAATATGAACTGTGCTTTCTAAGCATGTAGAGATAGCTCTTTAAAACCCTAAATTATAACAGAGGAAATGTAACGCCTATGGCAAAAAGCAATTTGGGTGAAAAAAAAAGAGAAAGAAAAAAAGAAAAGTACTTGTTTGTGCTTTACTGACTTGCCAAGTTTTGGTTCAGGGTGCAGCGTTCCTCTTGCCCACGTTGCTACTCGCAGATTCCTCACACCGCACAAGAAAGCATCGTGGTGCTGTGTGGGATGCGATCTTTGCGATGAGAGAAGCAGACCCCAGGAATCAGATCCTGGGTTTAGCCAGCCCGTGTGCTGTCAGACACGTGACGCTGCGGCTTCTGCTCCAGTGTGTGTAGCGTGCTCCTTTTGTAAACTGTGAGTAGCCTTACTAGTGTCCTGATACTGCTCTGGCGTTTTCCAGAGGTCATGATCTACCAGTACGTCTCCTCCTCAGACGTAATTGGTTGGGTTCCTTCTTGGAATGGACGGTATGATCCATGGAAATATGAGAAATTCATTGTTACTTGGTTTTTTCCTAAGCTTTATCGCCCTAGATTTTTTACAGACAGAAAAGCAACTATGTGCTCTGTTTAAAAGACACTGAGCCCGCGCCTAGAAAGGGGGTTGAGCGTAATGATCCTGAACATCACCATTCTTAGCTTAAGGTGTTGAGTTCATGAACTCAGGTTGGGTGCTTGTTCTGGGTAAGCAGCGGGTAGCAGAATGTGCTTGAAAAGGGTTTCCACGAGGGTCCTTCAGGAGGGCTTGCACAGTCTGTCTGGACCTGTGGGAAGGGTGCGTCTGAAGTGCCAGCGTTTCTGAGCTTAGGCGCCAGTGAACAGTGCTGCGTGGTGAAAAAGGGGGCAGCAAACTGTGAATGTCCCTTTGGGAAAACTGGTTTGGGAGCTAAAAGTTTTGGGTTTTTTTTAAGCGAAGGGAAACATCCGTGCTTGTGTTTCTCTGGGATGCTAGTGACTCCTCCACGAGGTGCAGAGGTGTTCCCGAACTGATTCACTTCTGCTGCTTTAGAGCCAGAGATACCAGAGATTCCTTCCATCTACTGAATCTTTCATCTAAGCTAGTGGGCTGGATGGGGAACCATCTTCCCTAGTCTGGTGAGAGTGGCAAGGGACTGTGAGGAGGCCTTGTTTAGCAGATTTTCTTAGTAACTGGAATCATGTAGTCATCGCTGGAAAATTGCCCCCGCACAAAGTGTTTTTGCTAATATTAACTTTAGTTCCATCTCGGCTCAATGGAGGGAAAAACTAGAAAGTGCCATAAATTCAGCCGAGCTTGTCAAAGCTGTCAAATTACCACCTGATAAAGCTCCTACCTCCTAATGATTACAGCCATCAGCCAGAGAGGAAATGTATGCCGATGGGGCTTTCGAGTGACAGCGCCAGGGTTCAACATTGTTAGACTTTTAATGTAGTGTCATCTGGGGGCTCTTTGGCTTCAGTGGAGGGTGAAGCTCTGAGCAGAGTTATTTCTTTAAAAAAAAAAAAAAAAAAAATCCAAGGATGTAGACTAGCCTACTACCCCTCTCTTATCAGCCAGATTAATGCTGACGACTAAATTTTAGTAAAGGTCTTCTTTGGTCCCATTTGTTAGTATTAGGAGTCCATAGAGATAATGGCTTTTCACGTATAAAAGATGCTATTGATTTTCTGTTACTGTTGTCCTGAAATGTGCACAGTGTGTCTATGGAGCAGTGACAATCCTCCATCACTAGCTTTATGGGAAAAGAATGGTTATTGAATCTCTTCCCATAAAATATAATCTCTTTCTCTCTTCCAGAATTTGCCAGCCCCTGTGGGAGTCCCTCATGTTATCTCTTCGAGAAAATTGATTTTTTTTGTCTCCGCTTTGTACACTTGTGTTTAGTTTTATTTTTAATTTGGCTCATGTGATATGAAATGAAGGCTTCCCTAACATTAGGTGTGCTTTCTCAGTGTTGTATTGCTGCTTTTTCATATAGATTAACACTTTCAGAATGTTTTAAAATAAAATAAAGGTATTTGCTTGGCGCAAGTCTCTCTTCTTGTTGCTGGGGTTGTTTGTTTACTCTGGGTGAGTCATTGCCCTGCTCTTTCTTTCCAGGCAGGTCTGAGATACTGACAGCTTTTCAGCTGCTTACAGGTAAATTCGGGGTAAGTTTCTAGAGTCCACACAGGCTGATTGGTTGCGGATGAACGACACCGTAGCGGAGAACACAACTTGCAGTACTGTCTGCTCAAGGAGCAATGGTCTTTGAACTTCAACAGTGGCAAAAATACTCTGTCAAATTTGTCCTTTCCTCTGTGTAGCAAATGACTGACTATGGGACTTTTTCCTTTCAGGGAGGAAACGGCAACATGAATTCATAGATGATGAGTAGGATGCCAAAGCCAGAGATGACAGTGCTCTTGAAGAAATGCTGGGTAGAACAAAAAGGTAAAAGGAACAGCTAATTGAGTGTGTTTTGGAGCCTGTGGGACTTCATGTGGTACCTTCCCTCATGAGGCAAATGGCACACCCCCTCAAACCGTAGCTGGGTTTTCTGAATTCCCTCCTCCTCCATTTTGCATGAAGTCCCAGTGACGCCTCTCACTCCTGACCTACTCTTTCTATGCTTAGCTCTTCCCCAAAGCTGCATCATTCTGTACCTAAAACCCCCGCGAGACTCGTACTTTTGAGTGTGTCCTTGCATGCACACGTTGCAGGTCCGGCAGCCGTCTCATCCCGACCTGCAGCTCACACTGCCAAATTAGTCTAGCAATCATACCAAGTTGTCTGCTGCCATGTTTTGTGATGAGAGCAAAAAGAGAAATAAGAGGTGAACTCAACCGGTTACTTTGCAGCCAGTGCCATTCTCCTGAGGTGACGGTTCAGTGCAGCCATTGCCTGTACCGTCTCCTGACTTAAACCCGGGCAGATACACACGGTTAAAATGTTTGGAATGTATTGCAAACAAGTTGCCTCCACGAGGACTAAATTGCTTTATGCTACTCTGATGCTTTTTACTGCATTTTGTGTTAATGCTGTTGAGATGCCCAAAGGAATCACTTCTTATTGGCTCTTTCATTCTGAGAAATTATCTCTGTAACTGAGGCATGATAGTCCACTTGGGGACTTCGGGAAGTGAGAGGCAGATTTAATCACACCTGCGGAGAGCCATGCAGTAGAAGGGCCTTCGTTACACTCATCCAGTGGCAGCAGAAGTGGCTGAAGCAACTGACAAGAAGCAAGAAAATCTTCATTAATAACCTAGCTCTCCTTGGGATATTTTCATGCTTGTTTATGGAAGACTGACTTTAATACCCCAAAAGTCAAAAGCAAACATTCTCTGTGAAAATGTTCCAGGTTTGTAGTAATTATCTGCATGTTGCCCCCTGCCTCTTGGCTCTTTCTGGCAGTGAGCGTATGGGACAGAAGGGCATTTCTGTGGCAAGCAGAAGACCTTGACAGTACGAGAAGCAGGATGAGGTCTGAATGGTTGAGATATATCTAACAGTTCTATTCTGTTGGAAGCGTCATCTTCAAAACAACAATCAGGGAGGAATTTGCTATAGTGTAGGTGTTGGTGCCAGCTGTAATTTTTATGAGCTTAAACTGTTTCTAATCCAGACCTGGTCTGTCAGACAGAGCATTGTGCAGGGCAGGGTTAAGGCTTTTGAAGGTGCTAACACCACAGCCTTCCCTGAAGATCATTAGTGCAGTTTTGACGGTGTCAGAAATTATTTCTTCAGGCTGATTCATACAGCTAGGAAATCTTCTGAAAGGTCCAGCAATTCCGTATGCGCACCGGGTGTCTGGGAAGGGAGACGCTGGCTTTCTGTTGACCTTTGGCGCCTCATCATTTCCCACTAACCTGCGTTTCCTGCAGCAGTATAGCTTAAACCAGTGCGCTCGGTGTCTTTGGATCCTTTCAGCCAAGTGCGTAAAGAGCCTGTCACAGGGACAGAGCTCTGCGTTAGGGCATCGCTTTCATCTGTTGGAAGCTGTTTTCAGGACACGTAGAGCTTGCCAGAAAGCCAGCCTTTTACACTTTGAAGATGAGAAACATATAGGAATTACTTACAGATACCATTTTCCATAGACAGCCCTCTGGATTTCGTGCAGCGTTGGTGGCTGGAAGCTGGGAACCCGTAGTCCCTACCAGCTCTTCTGTCTCCGCAATCAGCCTCCAACTTGCCTCCAGTAGAACAGTTCTCTGAGAAGAAGTCAATGACTTCTGCTATGTCAGTGAGCCTATTATTTGAGCTCAATCCTATGGTTTAATTTTGCCTCTATTTAGTAAAATAATTTCCCATTGTTGCCCCATGATAAGGAGCTGCTCTGGATGCTACAGGATGTCCTAAAATCCTTGTTATGTTTAGGCCACATGATGCCACAGGGGAGGAACAACACCTTTGGTGAAAAAGTAGTAATTTGTCCTATGTCATTTGCAAAATGTAACCATGTTTGAAATATCGTATAAATAGCATATGAAGTACAGATTGTTTTTTTGAAATAGTCGTAACTTGCATAAGCTATCATACAGTTACAATATATGATGATATAATTTTTAGTTTAACAACACCAGAGTTGAGAATTCAGGCATACCTAAAATAGTAATTAGCAAATTTCTGTTGTTGTCAATCCATATTTTGGGAAATCTGATAGTTTTGTTCATTCTTTTTCTGCATATGTGTATGTTAAGGCTGTTGGTCTATTATTCAGCCATTTCTATAAACTCGGATGTAAATCTGTTATGCTCTTTGAGTTTCAAAATTCTTCACCATCAATCTGGAAAGCTTTAAGTCTGCTAAAATTGGAGTACAGTCAGTGTTGGCAAGGAGCTGTGTCCTTACGGTTGTGCCGGTTCCCCAGAGCCAGGACTTGTAGCCGTTCCCTGTTCCTCCCACTCGCTGTTCGGGGCACTGGAGCCCAGCCAGCGCAGCTCGGTGGTGGAGCACGGCACCCTGCGAGTCCGGCATCACAGCAGGCTGGGTGAAATGGCAAACGGGGAGTTGCTTTTCGGTGTTTGCTGCAGTTTCGACAAAGAGCACTATATACACGTTATTTTGCTATTTGTGCCACTAAACATTAGCTCAGGGAAGATGCGTGGTGCTATTGCTTTAAGGTGGCTAGTGGCCACTAGCTGTGCTCAGCATTGCCTCTGCCAGCTCCGGCATCGCGGCACGTGCTGTCAACTCAGCAGTGGCTGGAAAGCTCAGATAGGACCAGATTTGGCATCAGCATAATCACATCTGTGGGCGTTGTGGCTCGGATGTTGCCAACTCCTCGCTGCTTCTTCTTTCTTCCAGCACGTGGTATTTTATATGACCCTGAGGATAGACAGTTGCCTACTAGACTAGCTTGTGTTTTTTTGTTTTTTTTCCCCTCAGTCTTGTCAGCATTCAGGTTTTCAATTGCAGGGGAGCACTGGGAAATACGTATTCTATTTTGCTTGCTGTCCTGCTAACGCTTTAGCTTGCTGGAGTCGGTGAGAGATGGCAGCAGTGGGAGTCAGTGTGCTGTTAGTCATTCAGGTGACATGGTCTGATAGACAAAGTCTCGAGCTAGTAAAGGAGGATGCTTATCTAAGAGAGAGTCGCATCCAGTCGTTCAGGGTTGTGTAGCCTCACCTTACCACTTGATGCAAATTCTCTCACTCAAAGGCAGGCGGTGCTTTTCAAAGCACCTAATATTATGTTCGTGTTTAGCCTGTGTCTTGCAAGCATACAAGAAAGGAAGGTGAATCACTCGCTTGTATACTTTGATCTTAAAGTTCAGTATTATTCCTTTTCTGTAAGTGGTTTGTCAGACAAAATTTTGTAGTCGTTGTGTTTGAAGATCTCGCCCTCGATGTCAGAGGCAAGGCAGTTGGAGGAGATGCAGTTAGAATTCCTCTATCTTTGAAATATTTGATTTGGCATAGAATACTTCATGGACCCATCAATGCATTTTAGTAAGACCATAACACATATCAGTGGCTGTTACTACAGTTGTTGTTACTAGAAGGTAGGGCTCCAAGGTTTTCTGGTTTTGTTTGTGGGGTTTTTTTGGTTTTGGTTTGTTTTTTTCCCCCAAGAAATTGTGGACATTTTTGACTGGTACAGATTAGTTCCTCAGATGAGCCATGGACAACCTTTCACTGCAACTTTCGGTGTTTTAATCCAGATACTTGCTTTCAACAAACTTGGTATGAACCATACAAGCACCTTTTGTGCAGACAAACTTTCAGTATTGCTGCTGAGAACATAAGTTGAAATTTTTATGCTGTGGAAGTTACGATGTGTATCTTAATATCTGCCACATGATTTGTCTGCTTCCAACTGTACTCTTCTTAAGTAAAAATTCGCCCTTTTTGAATAAAAGCTGGCAACTGACTGGCATAAAATAAACAAGGTATTTTTAGAGACAGACAGTGTAGCTTTTCCCAGAGTAGATAGTGGATACCTACCACTAATGCACCGCTCACTTTACGGGATTAGTGTGGGTAATGAGTTGTTTATAATAGTTTAGTAAATAAGGGCTTTTGTAGAGTCAGTGCACAAGGAGGAAAATGCTAAGAAGTCCCAGTTGTGGTCTGGGATTGTTTTCCTCGGACCTGTTGGAGTGAGTCCAGAGAAGGGCCATGAAGATGATCGGGGGCTGGAGCACCTCTCCTGCGAAGACAGGCTGAGAGAGTTGGCGTTCAGCCTGGAGAAGAGGAGGCTCCGGGGAGACCTTATAGCGGCCTTCCAGCACATAAAGGGGCCTACAAGCAAGCCGGAGGGGGACTTCTTACAAGGGCAGGTAGCGATAGGACAAGGGGTGACAGCTTTAAACTGCAAGAGGGTAGATTTAGACTAGATGTAAGGAAGAAGTTCTTCACTGTGAGGGTGGTGAGGCACTGGCACAGGTTGCCCAGAGAGGCTGTGGATGCCCCATCCCTGGCAGTGTTCAAGGCCAGGTTGGACGGGGCTTTGAGCAACCCAGTCTAGTGGAAGGTGTCCCTGCCCATGGCAGGAGGAGTGGAACCAGATGATCTTTAAGGTCCCTTCCAACCCAAACCATTCTATGATTCTATGGTAATTAAACTCTTTTCAGTCCGTACAGCAATGTAACCTTTCTTTTATGCATTTTAGGGCTTGGACCATGTAAAAAGTCAAGTATGCTATCTGCGTGACTCCAAGGAAAAGACTTGGAGTAGAATTACGTACATTCTTGAAATGAAAGAGATTTGCAGCGCTTGTCAGCATGTCGCGTGGCCCAAAGCACTGACAGAGTTCAAGCACGGAGGTGTTCTTAGACTCTCTGCAAAGGAGAGGGCTCTGTCTTTCTCAGTCTGTCTCAAAGTCTTTGGTGGTGAAGTGGCTTCTGCCTGGCGCTTTCAACAGGCCTTCCACCGTGTGCAGTTTGCATAGGTTGTTTCCAAATAACCGCTACGCGCTACTAAAACCATCTTGGTTTCGTTGTTTAAGCCTGTCCCCGTACAGAAGCAAGCCACGCAGCCTGCTCCGGGCTGTTTCTGTAGCGTTAGTACTACTCCATAGCTGCTATCGTTAGAGGAACAGGCTAACAGATGCGGCTTGCCCTGTCTTTTAGGAGCGGCCGATCTGACATGTATTTACTGGTTTCCGCAGGTCGAGAGTCCCAGGCTGGTTTGCAGCTGCACGATCCACGTACAAGAGGAAAGACTGCTTGCAGAGGGGAAGGGCAGCTTGAGTCAGGTGTCTGAAAACCCCTGAGTTCAAAACGGACCTGAGGCCCAGTTCTTGTTTTAAGAAGGTACCTTTGCGTGCCCAGTGTATGCCTCAGAGTATTCACCTTCCTAATTGCTGTGACTGCTATCTGATCCGGCTTGAACTTGAAGCAGGTTCTCACCCTGTGCTCATTTCTCCTGGGTATCCAGTCAGCTGACTAATGATACTGGATTTAAACTTTTCAGATGAGAGAGGTTTGAATCTCAATGTGAGAGAGGTGTAAACCACACATTCATGTGTTGCTGGCATGAAGAACCTTAGCGTTTCAGCACCCTCCTTAATGAGAGAGAGTGTATCCTTTGTGAGGAAGGGAGCAGGACAGAGCTGTGCGGGATTCCACATGAAAGGAGCTTCCCGGTAATGACGATACATCCGCAGACGCCTTTTGCCTCTCGCGTCTTATATGGCGCAAGAAAGGAAGCAGTGTTTTCTGAGCAAACAAACGGCCAAATGAGGTGGGAAATATTTTCTTTCCAAAATTCCGGGATTGTTATAGACAATGATAAGCCATTTGTTAAAAGCAAGCCTTTAGGTTCTTTCTGATTTCATACCTGAAACTTTGTGGTTAGTCTGCGTAACTGGAAGTCTCTGTGCTGACACGATTGTGTCACGTAATGCTGGCCCCTGTAGTGAGCCCATTCCATTACTGGCACTTACAGCTTTGTATCCTTCATGCAAAACGTAATTGTCTGGATTGTGATATGGGGGCTTGAGGTTAGGGACATAATGTCATCCCCCAGACTTTCACCTTAACTGTAAGGGCTTCGTGCCGAATACACCAGACTTGCAGTCCTTAGATTATACTCCTGATCGGCACTTAAATTCATAGTTAGACCTTGCAGATCCATTTCTGAAATGTGCTATTCAGGCTTGTCATCCAGGTGACTGCCCACTTCCATTGATCCCATACTAATTTCTGCAACTAACATCTGTTTACTTTTTATACTTCTAGTTGATTTTGATCAATCGGTAATCCTACAGAAGGATTAACTTCTAGTTTTAATATTATTATAAATCTACTTAATTTTTTTAAGCAGGAAGAGGTGTTATAAAAATTGACATTGTGCAACACTAGGTCACAGGTTTTACTGTTTAATCAGAGATGGAAGTTGAAAGACATCATGCCAAGTAAAAAATCTAATTCCAATATTAATAGTTCTCTTGCCAGCTAAAAAGAAGTAATTTTATGCATAATTCTTTTCTTTAGGAGCGCTTGCTAATTTTGAATGTGTCTCCCACTCTAAGGAGTCAGTGGAAGTTATTTTAAGCTGCATTTTGTGGTTACTATAGGTGAGTCGGTAGTACGCATCTAATCCTTGGGCGGACTTATAGTGTTGCTCAGTGTTGCATGGCGAGGTCTTTTCAGCACCGGGAGAATGGCAAAGTTGCGGTCATTTGGAGCAAATTTTAAATTTTAAAATGTGTGTGACAGGCTGTTCGTAGACGTAAGCACCGATAAAAAGAAGGTCATGGACTTCATGTAAATATTCAGATGAGGTTATGCTAACTTGTGTTTTTGGAAGATAACTGCGCATTGTTTCCCTGGCAGAAATAGCCCTTTAGATAAACGTTAAATATAGACTGACGCTGTCAAAAAAAAGAGAATGCATATCACTTAACACCAAAAGTGACACTTCATAAGGACCTTCTTCAATTTATAGTTCAATAAAAAGGGTAGTCTGTGTAGGGATATTCTGTCCTTGCCTACAATTCTGCAGTCCTGACAGGATCATGTTCCTGGTTTTACCTTCATGCTGTCCCAGGCTGAAATACTTCATATTTAACGCTCTGGGTTCTATAAATAATTGACGTGCCTGTCTTAGCAACTGAAGTTCAGCAGCAAATTGTATTGTTGTTGAATAATAGGGTTCTTCTGCATTCTTTACTCCTTTACATCTTAATTTTCACTCTGCTACTGAGAGTGCAGGAACTGATTTACTCCACTTCCGGAGAAACAGTATTACTGTCCCCATCCTTCAGGGGAGGAAGTTTAGGGGAAAGTCAAGAACTCGCAGATGAAACCATCTAAGTGAAGACTAGCTATTTCTGCGTATTTTCTGCATGTACTGTTTGTATGTATTTCTCATTCTGTGCAACTCTCCTGGGTCATATGGGAAAGAATAGTTTTAACGGTTAGACAAGGTTTAGGCAAATCTAGAAAGAAAACTCTGCTCTGTAGCTAAAACTAATGAGAAAATATTAAAACAATCATTTTTGTTTACAAGAACTACTACGTATCCTTGAAGACAGAGAAGAAGGGTTTTGTGTAATAAGGCTCCGGACAGGCACCCAAGAGATAATTTGAGTAGCTGCACTGCCATAGTACCACTGTAAGCAAATCACGATTGATTCTAGTTTGTGATGCTGGAATTATACTTCCATTTGGTTTATTTATTCATAAATAATGATGACAAAAGTCAGGGAAGTTCCTTCTCGTTGTGAATTTATAGCGTGGCAGAACCCAGTCGTGGTGGAGTCCTTTAACGATTTGAGATAATGATTTCAACAATAATGCTTTTTAATTGAAAGCGTGAGTGCTCTATTGTTTGTTAATGATGCTTCCACGTTAGGCATGCACAGAATAAATCACAGGAGTGTATGAATGAAGACTTGGTTTGGTAACTGCAGGACAGGTTTTTGGGGAAAGCGCAGAGCCTGGGTGGTGCTGCCATCAGAAGTTCCTCGGGAGCAGACTGACTCAGTTAAATTTGACTTTGCCTCTGGCTTCCAGTTCCTGAATCTACGTGGCTTTGAACACCTCCTGCCCCTGTTACCATCATCAATTTCTCTTCCTTCAGTTCTCCTTTTGTTCTTCCGTCGCTGTCTTCCATTACTCATTCTTCTGTTTTCAGTGCCTGAGGCTGACATTTTCATACCTTGGTGACTAAAGTTTGGCTCCTAGATCCGTATTTATTCAGCTAATATAGACAGCAGTCCAATTTCAGAGGAGTTAAGTATCCTGGAAAAGATACTTTTTTAAAAGTAGGAACAGAAATGTAGGAGCATACCTTTAGGGGTCTTGGACTGAAACACACTTTCCCGTTATTATTTGCTTCAACTATTGCTAGATGTCTGATACCAAACTAACCTGAAGATTACACTATCTTGTACCTGTTGAGGGGAAAATAAGAATTATGGAAAATGGCCTTTCCCTCAAGTAATATTGGTTACTGTATGGGTTTCTGTGCATGCTGTCGGCTGGGATTCAATGAGCTGGCGCTGCCACCTTTGTTGAGCAGCGTTTCCAGGCTGGTCCCGAGCTGGGAGCTGTTCAGCCACTGCCCAGAACAGAGCCAGTCGTGTACCAACATTGTGCACGATAGCTTTGCTTTACCGATTGATTGTAGGATTTACGCTTTGTTCTTGCTTCTTAGGTAATAAGTGGAGTTTTGCGTACTAGCAGGGGAGAGGGGTTAGGATGTGGGGGAAAGACATTCCCAGAGAGCAGCAGCCAGGCTATACAGCTTATTACAGGATGATGACAGCTTAAAAAAAAATAAAATAAAAAACCCCAAATCCTTCCATGTTCCTTATTGAAGACTGCACTAAAATTATAGCTGAGGCTACCATGGATGACAATCATATTACCTCCTTAAACTAAATAACTTGATTGTCTTATTATAACAGAAAGCAAAGAGAAATGTCCTGAATATACTGTAGGAAATTGTCTTTACTAAATCTAGCCCAGCATTTATGAGCATTGTATATATTATTTGATTTTGCCAGAATTACATAAATGGGGGGGAAAAATTGTTAATGTAAGTTGACTACCAGAGTAAATCACAGCCTAATTATTCTTTTTTTCTGGCTAAAATTAGAATTTGATATAATGGTCAATAGACATTTTCTTTAATTTTTGAGACATAATTTCTAATAGCTAATCCAAACGAATTGGAGAAAGTTGCTGCAGAATTGAAAAAATAAATTATCTGAATTTTATGGTGACTTACTGGTAAATCTCCTTAGTTGGAAGCTTTAATTTACCTCATATTTCAGGTTTTTTTTTCTCCTCTAACTGGCTTATGGGTGTATATTAGAGCAAAATAATTGGTATTTTCTTAGTGCCACCAGGGTGCTTGGAGCATGAACCAAAGCGAAGACAGAACCTGGCCTGTTCTCGTAGGGAAATACAGGACCAAGGACTGCAGAGGAAGGAACATCGGGGCTTGTGGCAGAGGCAGCGTGCCGCAGTCCACGGCGTGGCAGGCCTTCTCCCCGGGCATTGCTGGCTGCAGCAAAATGCTGGAGGTTGGCACCCATGTAAGTCAGTTCTGAACCCGTTTGACGTTGTACCGGAATAAATGGGGCTCCAGCATTGTAACCCCCCCAGGCAGCCACTTGTTTCCCTTCTGGAGTCGGTGCCAGTGTAGAGGAACAAAGCATTTTTGCCCTTGTTCTTGGTTAAACAGGTAAATACTGTGGTTAGTGTTGAGGCTACTGGCTTAAATATCTACAAAAACTTCATGAGGCTGTGCACAGCAACAACGTCTTTCCTCCAGGGTCCATTAAAACGGCTTAGGCTCTGGAGTTACACTTTGGTTTAGTCTGGTGTAAATTCCCTATAGCCAACAGAGTTTTACTAGAGATTATTTCAAGGTAGTGTTTGTATTTCTGAGGGAAATAAATGGGCTCAGAACCGCAGAAGGAACGGGGAGAAGAATGTATCCAAACCCCAGAATATGGACGATGACCGAGTTCGGCCTCCTGCCAGGGTAGTATGCAGTTTCATCCATTCCGAGTGTAATCCAGTATCTTTAGTTCCTGGTAACGTATATTCTTCTTCAGCTTCCACACATCGTTTCGGGCAAGTTATTTGGATGGCAGAGCCCTAAACAGCGTATACTTCTCTGGAGAACCTTTCTGAAGAAATGCGTGTTTTGGGATATTTACCTGGTTTTGATGAACCTGGGAATTGGCAATTATACTTCACAAATGCAGTGAAGTATTGTGAAGTAGCAGTGGATTTAGACACATGCATTGACTTGGTTAAGTCTTGGGTTTATTCCTCGACGAAACAGCTTTTGGTTCTGTAAGTGGAGAGAGGAAAGGGCAAAACCATTTCATTTCTATCATTGTGAGGGGGTTTTTAAGCATCTCTAGTCACACTTCTAAGAGTATTTTTGTAAAAACACTTGGCATTCCTTGCTTCTAAATCATGGAGTAACTTTGTGCAAACAATTCAAAAGAAATGGGGTTCCAACATTGTCATTATAGCTATTAAAACTGTCTGAATTGTTTTGCTTTTTGATGCTTGCCATAGCAACGGTGGATGTATAATTTGCTGAATATCCATAACAGGGTATTTGAATATATTCTTCACAGTTTTACTTCCACATATAACTAAGCATGCCAAATCATCACATTAACCCAATTAACCAAGCCAGACCCACATCTGCCATGGAATGACAATGAAGATTTTTTTTTTTTTAAAGAACTTCATATTTCACCTCCCTCTTAACAAAACAACCCAAACGCCGTACATCAGAATAGCAGCAGCTTTTATCAGTATGCTGTTAAAAATTATTCATGATTCAGACTGCAAAAACTCCTGGCACATCTACTTTGTTGCCGCTTATCAGCTGGAGGTAGCTCTGTGTTTGTGCCCCTAGAAAGGTAAGACCGAGTCAGTTTATCCTATGCCATACGCGCGCAGAATCTTTTGCGGTTCAGTACCTCCATGCCTTAATAGTGATTAGACCTGTGATTTTTAAACAGTGGGGAGCTGGGAAACTTGCAAGATACCAGCAGCACTTCAATTCAAATGGTTTCTTTCTTATCATTTTATTGCACAAGGAATTAAATGAAAATATTTGGGACTTTGCTGGCATGTTTGATGAAAAATCCACGTTCAAGTGGCATCCGTAATATTACATAGATCACATTGCTGTAATAACCTATATGCTACTGTTCAAATTATGTATGATTTCAGGTATATAAGACTCAGTTTATTAGGGTTTTTTTTCTCTTGGTAGAAAAGCTTATATTGAGGAAGAGAATGAGTTCATTAGCCGTATGTAGCAGAGTTCATACACTACTTCAATAACCCCTTAAAAATGCCTTATTCATCCTCATCCACACAAATTCTCATCGTCTTTACGGACCGGGAAGGATGCAGAGAGCCAGACAGTGCTCCTGAAGACACTTCATAGAGCAGGTTGCACGCTACTCCAGAGCCAAGGTGGGTTGTGTTAGTTCTGGAAGCAGAGCTATTGCCAGCCAGTTCCGTGGAAGTTCCTCCTTCCCCAGGCTGCAGTGGCTGAGGGAAGGCAGCTGGCGTCCTAAACAACCTTGTCAGTCAGAGCACATGGACCTCATTACTCTAATGAGCCGTAGAAGCACATAAGGAACTACTTGAGCTTTGGAGAGAAGAAAGAGATGGACACTCTTGTGCACGCATGTAGCTGATTTTGCATTTAATTATGTTTCTGGGTGATCTGAAGGTCTAACCCCATGTGGAGTACCTTATGGTTATTTGTTCTCAAGTGTATGTAAGTGAGTAACGCAGCGAGGGCTATGACCGAAATGAATGTTCACACTCGTCTCCCTGACAAGAATGCAAAGGCTGTTTGTGGCCGCAGTTGCCGTCCACGTACTTGGGAGCGGCCTGGGTTCCTGCTTGCGTTTCAGCCACAAGCACTGGTGTCTGCAAACGGAAATCCCAATAGCTCTCCGACGTTCCTGTATTTGGTAGCAGAGTGAGAGTCTTTGTAACTCGGAGGAGAGGCGTTAGCTCCACCATTTCTCTCGTCTCCTTTTTGTTACGTAGTCTTGCCTGAATATCCAGGCGGAAGCTCGAGCCCCTTCTGAATACCAGCCTGACGTTAAGCCTGGGCAGGCGACCGGCATGCCAGGAGATAAGCTGGTTCAGAGGAGAGAGGCGGTGGATAGGGTTGGCACTCTGAAGGCACTGCAGGCTATGCTTCGCGGCTAATCCAGGTGCCGGTTTCTTCCTGAAGAAGAGAGCAAGGCAGGTCTGTCCGTAGGGGGGGGGCACTGGCACCTGCCACTGCGTGCGGAGCCCTGGGGATGAGTTCACTGTGGGCTGGCCCTCCGCGCCTTAGTAAGTGTCACCTAAACATCTGATACTTGCGTCAGGAAACTGACTTCCATCCCTTCCTGGCGGAGGGATACCTGTTTTAATCCAGTATTCTGGTTTTGCCATAATGCAAACTGTGAGGAGCTCCAGCTGTGTGGCTGCCTCGTGTCTCCGCTAAGCGTCCGGATCATCTCGGAAGAATATCCAAGGAGAGACATAAATTCCCTAGAACTCATCAAGGAAATGATAGCTCTTTGCCGGTGTGGCAACTAGAAGAGTTTCCAGTGTATCTTGAACAGCTGAAGGAAACAATTATCTTAGCTGATCCTGTAGCTGCATTACTATTTGTGTGTATTTATAGGACAGAGTATACTAGATTAGCTTTATGACCGTCGGGAGTGAGCCTGTCATTCTAGAGCCTCTTCATCAATGTGCCTTTCACGCTCCATGAGATCAGCAGCCGCTGAAAATAGGAAAAAGGAATTTTCCTTTCTTCTGTCTTAGAAGAGACCCATCACACCATACTCCTCTTTCGTCTTGGCTCGGAAATGGCTTCGGTCCTTAGCAAAACCAGAGAGCCAACAGGTCTTTTTATGAGGATCTAAGGGAGAATACCCTTTTTGCGTGTTTAGTCACACACATCAAAGGACACAACCGTTTCAGTCTTCATTTGCGTTGTGCAGGCATTAGATGTGGTCCAGTTACACGGAGCTCTGCTTGAGAAGGCAGAAGTGCCAGCACTCTTCAAGCTTTGACGGAGATGGGGAGAAAACTCGGCCAGGCAAAGAATATATCACTCTGCCAAGGCACTTTCCGTTTTCAAAAGGGCAGAGCAATTTACTTGGTTTCTTGGGAGACTCTTTACAGCAAAAGCTCCGCGACATCCCGATCCGAAGGCGGCGTGCTGTAGGCCAGGTGGTATATACTGTAAGGGATCTGTACGGCTCCAAACCGTCACCCTGTCTCTGACAGAACTCATTCCCGTGTGGTCCGCAGGACTCCCTCAAACTTTTTATGTCTCGTTGGCAACGGTAACTCAGTTCTCTTTGCAGATGACAAATCCTCACCTCATCGGCTGCGTACCGTGCCAAGAATGGCTTTTTCTCCCCGAGCATCGTGCTGCCCGCCCCAAAGTACTCCGGTTGTGGAAGAGGGCCTACAGAACTTTGACTTCTCAGCAGTATTGAGAAAAAGGGGGAGATAACCTTTGCAGCTCTGGTGCTGCTGTGTAGGTCAGTGAAATCGCACGGCGCTCCGTCTGTGATTTTAAAAGGGGGGTAGCGCGTCGGGTGGCGTGTGCTCCCCTCCCAGCCGCTTTTGGGATCGTCGTAGCCGGGCAGACCGTCTGATCAGAGCGCGTGGGGAACCGCAGGTTCAGCGCTAACGTTATCAAAAGCTGGTAAAAAAATACTGCATTTCCAGACACCCCCTTTTTTAAAAACAGCTCTTGAAAACCGCTCAGCTTGGGGTTTTGTTTGCTCACTTAAGAAAAAAATCGCAGCTTCGAAATCCCGGTTCAGAGACGGTGTCTCGTAGCACCTTTGACCACGAACCGGTCTCTAGAGCACCAGCGGCCGAAGGAGCCCGCCAGCGGCTGCGGAGCCCGGGAGGTGACGCGCAGGGCCGGGCGTGCCGCGGGCACCGACCCGGGCCCCGGCTGCTGCTCCCGGCGGACCCTGCTGCCCGCGTTCGCGCCGGAGCTGTCGGTGTTACCGCGGTCCCGGCGGGCTGCGGGGGCGCCTAGGAACGGCGGAACTTTATTTTTATATTAAAGGCCGATGGCAAGGGCGCTCGCTGCCGCCCGACGCAGCGGGAGACCGGCCGCTGGGGAGGCCGGGCCGGCCCGCCCCGTTAGAGCGCCCGGGCTGACTGAACCGGCTCGGCCGCTCGCCGCCGGCGAAGGGCGACGCGGCTCTGGCTCCGCTGTGGAGGAGGGCGGCCTGGCGGTACCGGTGCCGCTCCCTCGCCCGCCCCGCCGTGAGAGGACCGGGATCCGCCGGCCGGGCCGGGCCGTGGGGAAGGGCGGGAAGGGCCGGGCCGGGCCGCGGGGCTGCCCCCGCCGGGCGGGCGCGGGGATTGGCGGCCGGGCCGCCCGCCGCGCCAATCGGCGGCTTTGTTTAGGGTTACAGGGCGCGGAGGGGGCGTGCGCCCGCCGGGGCCGCCCGCAGCCAATGGACAGGGCTGGGGGCGGTGGCGCCGGCGGCCGCCCGGCTCGCCCGCCCCATTGGCCCCGCGCGCGGTCGCTCTGGCGGACGGCGCTCCTCGTTGGCTGCCGGCGCCGGCGGCGCTGTGCGTCAATCGGCGCGTCCCGCTTCCTCCGCGGCGCGGTTGGCTCTGGCGGCCGTCAGTCGCGCGGCGCCGCTTCCTGCGTGGCCGCTGCGGCCGTCAGTAAAGCGCTGCGTCCCGCCCTCCTCGTCTTCCCGGCGCCGCCGCTGAGTGGCCGCGGCGCGTGTCACTGAAGCGCTGCCGCGCTCCGATTGGCGAGGCGCGCCGTCCATCGCGCCCATCCCCTCCGGGCGCCCGCCCTCCGCCCGCCGCGATTGGCCGCCGCGGGTGTCAGTGCGGCGGCTCCCCCAATGGGCGGCGCGGGGTGTGCGCCGTGCGCGCGGGGTGGCCGGCCCGGCGGCGGCGGCGGCAGCGGGAGGAGGCGGCGCGCGCCTGGGTCCCGGTCGCGAGGAGGCGGAGGAGGATGTGGCGCGCGGAGGGGAAATGGCTGCCGAAAACAAGCCGGAAGGTGAGAGCGCGGCCGGGCCGACTCCCGCTCCGCTCCGCGCCGCCGGGCCGGGCCGGGCCTGCCCGCCGCCACCGCCGCCGCGGGGCTGTCGGCGCGCCGGGCCTCCCGCGCCGCCCCTCGCCCCTGCCCCCGCCGCGGGGCGGCGGCGGCGGAGGCCGGGCCGGGCCGCGCAGCGCGAAGTTTGGCGGCGGCGGGCGCCCCCGCGGGGCCGGGCCGGGGCGGGGGGGCGGCGGGCGGCGGGCGGGCCATGTGCGGCGGGCAGGCCGCGTGGCGCCGGGGCCGCAACGACCGGGCCGGGCCGAGCCGGGGCACGGGCACGCCTCCCGCCGCCCGCCGGCACGTGCCCGCCCGCCGCCAACATGGAGGCTGCGGCGGCACGGCCGGCGCGGGGCGGCGCAGGGCGCGGCGCGGGGCTCCGGGCCGTCGCTCGCCGCTGACGGCCTGGGCCCGCCGCCGCCGCCCGGGGGTCACGCCGCGCCGGGCCGGGCCTGGCCTGGCCGCGCCGCCCCCGCCGGCTCTCCCCCCGCCACCCCCCCCAACCCCCCCGCCGGCGGCGGCGGCGGCGGCGCACGTGCCTCGCGGGCGCGCGCCCGTCACGAGCTGGGCGGCCTCGTCCGCGGCCCCGCCGCACCGGGGCCTCCGCGCCGCCGGGCAGCGGGCGGGCCGGGGGTGGGCGCTGCTGGGGCGGGCGGAGCGGCGCCGCCCGGCGAGCGGCGGGCCCGGAGGTGAGCGAGGGGAGGGCCCGGCCCGCCCCGCCCGCCCCCGCCGGCCGTGGCGGAGGCGTGGGGGGGGGGAGGCGGGGGGAGCCGGGGCGCCCAACTCCGGCCGAAAGTTACCGGCGCGGTGGGGAGCCGGGGCGCGGCGTGTCCGCAAGGGGGTAGCGCTGCTCCGCCCGTGCGCGGCCCCCCCCACCCCCCGGCGGGGCCGTCCGGCGGGAGCACGGCGCCGAGCCCGGGAAGGGGAGCGGGGCGGGCGGGGGCCGCGCGGGCGGTCTGCTGGGGCCCGGGCGCGTCGTACTTGCAATTTTTTTGTTATTTAACCAAAGTTCGTCCGAGCAGGCTGGCGGGAAGCGCTCGCCGCGACTCCTGACCCCGCCGCCGTCGTCGGCCGCCCCGGCTCCGGATGCCCGCCGGCTCTCACGGAACGGGGGGATCGCGCGCCGGGACGGCCGTCGCCCCAACTTTTTATTTTAATCTTGCGGGAGCGATGGGGAAGGTGGCGGCCGGAGCCGCTCGGCCGCCGCCTCGCTCGGCGTGGCGTTGCGCAGCGCAACCGGTACCTGGTGTCAGGGCCTCCATTTTATAGGGGCGGCAGGAGAGAGGGAGGTAGGCGGTTTGTATCCCGCAACTAACCCGTTGCGCAACTAAAACTGGGTAAATTTGCTAGTACCTCGTGAGTTTATCTGGTTGTAGTTGGGCACCTCAAATAACGGTATTTAATCTGGCTAATATGGATTTTTTCCTTATCCGCTATAGCAAACATACTTTCTCACTTTTAACCCGTTTGCACTCTTTACCGGGAAACCCCTTCTTAGGATGCGAGGGTTGTTATCCCACCTCTTCGCCTGGATTTTTGCTCAAAGTGCTTTGGGAATATCTTTTTTTTTGCTTGTTTCTTGTAGTTTAGTAGTTGCAGAGCCTCTGTAGGCATGGCCACCTTTGGTTTGCTTTTTGCCTGCACCGTGTCCAGCACGATGAAGGCCGAGTGCCCTACAAAAATGTGTATTTTAAGTAGTAGCCGTGATTACGAGCGTTGTCAGCTTCATCTTTATAAATCTCTTTGATGCTCCCAAATTCATTAGTTCCACCTTTCCTGTGGTCTGGAAAATGCCGGGCTTCATTCTTTTCTCATTTCCGTTGAAGTAAATGATTAACTCCACTGAAGTAGTAAAATGCCAACTGGTTAACAGAGGGGTAAGTGAGAGGAGATTTAGCGTCTGTCTGGACTTCACAGCTCAGATTGTGAAGTTTCGGTTCTTTAGTGGATGAAGGTATTGTCACCAAAGCACACTCGGGCTCGATTCTCTTTTCGGGCTTCCTGTGCCAACGTACGATGACACTTTTTCTATGTAAAGCACGGGTTTCAGTCTGCTCATTCCTATGAGGCCACGGCTTTACAGAGCCATGCAGATCAGTGCTCCTTGACTCGAAAGGTGATTTGGCCCTTACGCTTGTTGTTTCATGCAACTTTTGTCACATTTCATACTGGTAACTGATTTTTGTGGGCCGTTGGAGCGCGTTCTTGCTGAGGAGGTGGGTCCGCCGCAGCATTCGCTCTTGTAGCGCAGCGCACGAGCTGCTGCAGAAGCGACTTTTGCGCCCATCCCATGCCGTAGCCCAGCGTTTCACTTGGCTGGTCGGTAGCTGGTTCCCCGCTTTGTACCCGTGTAGAGCACGGGCAGCGTCGCTGGGGTGGGAGCGGAGAGTCTCCAGCTCGGCTCAGCACCAGTGCCTGTGTTGTTCTCGTAGTAAGCAGCTCCCCGCGCTGACCTACTTCTGTGGTATATTTTCAAGGAGGCAAGATATAAACCATTCATTCCTTAAACTTAAACTCCGCCTGTCAGAAACTGAAATGGGAATCGTTTTAAAGCGTGATTCAAGACAAGTGTTTCACCAGTAGTGCAGGTGCTGGAGGAGAGAACCCAAGACACTTTAGGTTCTTGTTACTTTAAAAACCAAATGTAAATGGCAGCTGGCAGGTTAGTTGTGTGGAGCAGCACTGCTTTTATTGGGGAGCGGTCTGCTCCATCTGCCCAAAGCGGTACGGTAGAAACGAGTCTCATGAACAGCAACGAACAGCTCTGCAGACTTGCCGGTTGTTGAGCTTCCCCGTCAAGCTTTGGTCGGGGCTTCTCGTGCCCAGCTAGCAGCAGAAAAACCTCGGCGGTAGGTGAGGGTTTGAAAGGAGGCTGGCGTCTCTGTTCCCTGGCTTCAGGAGAGATTTCCATCTCTTGGAACGCTTGGGTGAGTTCCCTCTTTTCTGGTTTCCTTAGGCAGGGTGAAGTTGGGCTCGATGACCGAGCAGCTCTGACCATCCGTAGGGCAGAGGGTTTGCGGCTTTTGTAGTTTCTGCCGTGTTTTATGTGTCTGAACTGAAATGGGAGGCCTGACCCTCGGAGGTGTGCCATCTTGGCAGCTGTAATGGGCTCTCAGCTGGATCGGGGTGGGGGCTCGTCTTTAAATTAAAAAAAGAAAGTTTTTTACAAAGCTCCAAACGGAAAGAATGTGTATAGGAAACCTTTCTTCAGCTTTCTGTGTATCCTCATGGACAGGTATCTGAAACCGGTAGCTTTGAAGCGGAGTAGCGCCCATGCATTTAAATGGCGCAGCTGGCGCGGGAGCCGGGCGCTGGATTTGTCGTGCCCGCTAAGTTCGGCCATACGCGGTTGTTGAAGTTCACGTCTGTTAATCCGGGCAGGGTCAATGGGTGGGAAAGGCAGGAGGTGGAATTTCTCCCCGGAACTCCCACGTGAGGCGAGGATACCGGGGGCGGATGGCGGCAGGCATTTTGGCAGCCGTTCTGGGTTTGTTGTTGATACTGACCGAGAAGGAAGTTAGAGCTTCAAATGTTAGTGAATGCTGAGAGACTGGCTGGGCAGCATACCTTTTGAAAACAAAACATTCTTGATTTGGTTGTTAAACGGCAAATATTTACTTCCCTCTGCGGAAGTGTTGCATAACGTTTTATTACTTAAACAAACCTGAGCTTATGGCGGGCGTGACGGATTGGATTTTGTGCCGCGCTCTCTGTACTGCTGTCCTTCCTGGCAAAATTGGACTGTCACGGTGAAGAGGCAGGGTTTGACACTCGGCTCAGTCCGCTCGTTGCCCCAGAATTTTTGCTGAATTTCAGCAGTTGGGATTTTACCAAAATTTCTGTTGTCAGAGACAGAAGCAAACTGCCTTCTAGTGAGGCTTCGAGACCCGCTCAGAGGGCTGTAAGCCAGCAGGACAGTTTCAGAGAGTGGACTCGATTTGCTTTTTCCCAACAGCAGGAACTACAGGTCTGTGTGAGGTCAATTTTTTTGAGTACTTTTGGTATTACAACCGTTTTATGCGCAAGGTTCCTGATGTATGGCATGGGGCTTGTTTAGAGCTCTCGTTTTTTAATCCAATCCCACATCTCTTCTTGTTCATGATTTTCCCAAACACTTTGGCCCAAAGGTTTTTCGGTTTATTTGTGTGGGTTTTTAAAGCTACGTCTGTAGGAAGGTTTCCTACAGATGTCATAACTCCGGCTTCATTTCCTGAATCGGGAAACAGTGAAAGGATTAGGTACAAGTAAGGTTAAAACAAATGTTTTTAAAACTTAATCTTATAAGACTTGGTGCTAACTTTACATTACTAATATTTTTAAATGGTTCTTCTCAAACATACAGTCTTTTAAAGACCTGCTTACAAAGGTATATGTTATCGGAAGAAGGGGAAGTAGCTATCCTACCTCTCTGTCCAGGCAGCCTTCAGGAGGGAGCTGAAATGTGACCTTCCTTTTTTAGTGTCCCTTCTGTCTCTGCTTCGATAAACCAAATACATCGGGGGGGGAACGGGAACCAAAACCCAAACCTTTCCGTGGAGTGAAATGAGGCTGGTAGAGTGCGTTGTGGAATAGAGTGCCGGTTAATTAAAATGCAGTGCTTCCAGCAGCTTCTTGCATCTTCGGTGTTTCCTGGCTTTCTCTTCCACACCTTGCTGAGTTTTTTCTTTTTAGTTCTTTCCCTCACTTCGTGTCCTGTTCTCACCGTCCATGCCTTTCTGTGCCCTTCAGCCCTGTGTTGTGTTTACTCTGTTTTAAACCCTGGGGGTTTTGAAAGGCACGTGTGCCTGTGGGTGCTGGCATCTGTCTTAACCCCAGTTTTTTGGGGTGCAGCACCTGCCTTCTTCCTGGGGCGATGCTGAAGGTGCAGCTTCATACCGAGGAGCAGTTATGGCACTGGGTGAGCCAGAGCAACCTCCCATTATCACTGGGAATGGAGAGCTCGGTGTCCTTCTCCTGCTCTTGTCGCATCTTCGGTTCAAGGGTTTTTGGGTTTTTTCCTGCCAGTTCTCCAGGTAGGTTTCCAAACTCAAACTGTTCATAGGGTAAAAAAAAAAAAAAAAAAAAAAAGGTAAAAATATCCGTGGCTGGTGGCTGCCAGTGTATAGGCTCAGAGTAAGTAATTTCACTAGCCTTAGCCAATACTTTGGGACTTCTGGAAAATTGGTTGTAGCGTTGAGAACGTTTGTAGTATTGCAAACTGTATAAATGGGTGGTTTATTTTTGCTAGGCTTGACTAACAGCATCCATCTCTCCTTAGCTTCATTGCAGTTGAATTTGATGATGTAATTTTAGTGAAAACCGAGGGATGAAGGAATTGATGACAGGTCTGAAACAAATGAATTGTTGGCGACAGTGAGCAATGGTCTAATCATTCTTTTGCACTTGTCATATTTAAAAGCAACGCGGTGAAAGTCATGCACGAGCACACTTGTGAGCGGCAGGAAAAAGTTGAAGCAACTGCACTGTTTTAGCACTCCTAAAGATTGCTTTTAAAATAGTTACTTTTGTGCACCTGCTGAGTTTAACCAAATTCTCCTTTCTTGTATGGTTACCAGGGTGCTTTAAACTGCCTGCTAAGGTGGGAGAGGGAAAGAGGAGCCTGTGAAATAGAGGAGCCGGTTTTGTTGGTTGGGGAAGTAGCCTCCGAAGTGCTGAGCACAGTGATAAATGTACAGCATAAGGAATAAATAGCTAATTGTGTAAACCAGACCTTCCCAACCAGCGCGTAGGCTTTCATTAAGAAGAATTGTGCTATCAACTCTTCCCCAAAACGCACCATTTGCAGTTTTACATAACTGTGTTGTTTAGATTGAATTCAGTTATAAAATGTCAAGAAACGTCCTGCCATGTGAAAAGGATAAAATAACTTACCAGTAGCGCGTTATTGGTGGGGAGAACTGGGACGATAATTCGCCACAACAGAGTTTCAGCTATATTTGTATTTCTTACAGTTTCAGAATGGTTTGTAGAGCTTGTCATAGCAACAAAGTATTTATCACAAATATTCTAAGAAACTAGGCTAGATTCAATAACTTACTAGAGGAAAATTATTTTGTTGATCATCTTCGATACTACTACCTTTCCTGTGATTTCCTCCTCACCCTTTTTGCTTTTCCTCGTTCCTCCCGTTTTCCCCGCAGGCAGCAGTCACAGCTGCATGCATGCTGGTTTGTGTGTTGTCCTCTCTTGCTCCTATTTCACGTTTTTTACCTTTGCCCGAACTGTCTACCCTTTCCTTGCGTCCTCCCCTCAGCCCCCAGGCTGGTTCTGGGGCTGCCCGCATCCTTTGTGGTGAAGGATCAGGAACGCCTTTGCTCGGCCGGCGTCTGAGCCGAGTGCTGGCGTCCAGCGGAACCCTGCTGGGAAAGCAGCGCTGGAGAGCTGGACCTGGTTATCTTATCTCAGCCACCCTCTATTGATATTTAGAAATCTGCTTTTGTTGCCAAGAGATTTACAACTGTAATCGTCCAAATATTTCTAGAAAACAGACCAAAAGCTGTTGGGTTTGCTTATATTGCTACTTGTTTACTGATGGAAAATGCCAGGAATGAAGTTTAACTATGAGAAATAGCGTGCCAGTCCTTCAGATGTTTGGATCCGGGGATAATTCTTTGCGTTTTATTCTGCCAGATTGAATTTATGGGTTTTGTCTGTGTCCAAAGATCGGGAAGTGAAACAATGTAGGACTTCAAGGGGACTTCATACCCCACCCACAGCCCAGGACCTAGCCGGGCCAAATCAATACATGGGAAACACGAATACGTAAAAAAAAATGAATTTCTTTTGACTAAATCTGTATATCTTGACTTTCATTTTTGTCTATGTGTTCGTATATCATCTTCAGAAAAGTGAGTTATTGGAAGAGTAGCTTTTTGCAAAGGGGAAGTTTCAGAACAGCCAGTAGGATTGAGAAGCACAACTCCAAAGGAAGGACGATGGAGTTGGTGCCTTTGCTTTGGGTGTTGACGTAATCACTACAGAGCTCTCTTAAATGGGGCACCCGTTGGTTATTTTCCTTGCGGGGAGGGCTGCTGCATGGGTTAATACTGCATTACGCCAAAGAGTGGATGACTTCGGGCAGCCGACGCTTACTGTGCTCGTATGGGTGCCGCTTCTGAACTGTATTTACTCAGCTCCGCTGCTTAAGCAGCGGTGTGGTGAGTGGCATCATGGTTAACTTGACGCCCTCCCGTTCCATTTAAGTAGCTAATAATTACGTTGTGGTTTTAGCTGATTGTTTTATACGAAAGCGCCTATTTGTAACGTTTAAACACCTTTTACCTCTCTTGTGAGGTAGTTAAGAAGACTGCCAACCCTACGTTATTACTTCATAATAACGGGTTTATGAAACTTGTGTTTGTGATTTTTATAGGCCTATTCTTTATATTTATTTCCAGTATAGGACTGTCTGCAAATCAGCAGTTGATCAACACCCATTCAGCCATTTCTGTATTCTCCAATTATATGTTATATTGATAAACTGTGGTAGTTAAACGGTCTACAGATCTAAGTTCACCTCCTGGATCACAGAAGATTTAAGAACCAGTTAAAGGAAAAAAAAAAAAGGGAGGGGGAAGGGGGGATTGTTTGGAGAGCAGGGGTAGAGCACAGACTCACTGTGTGATTTGCTGTTGTGCGCTTTAAAGTTTTACGGCCCATGTTGCATCCCTTGGGAGGACGAAGTGCAAGGAGCATGAAGAAACCCATAAAATAACGAAGGGTTTATGTGGTATAATTAATATGGAACTTTCCATGAACTTTATAATAGCTGTACTTTCTTAATTTTACACAAGTTTCTGGTTTGCTAATAAATAATCTTGAAGATTGCTAATGGAACTTAAATTTTGGATTGTCATGCTGAATTATAACAAGATACTATTGTAGGCTGCTATATTTTAGTATATCGCTTCCTTATTGTAGTTTTCAGAATTGGCTGTGCATGCCTTGGGAAGCGTTTTTGAGCTGTGGCCAGCTTTGCACTAAAAAAAACCCCATGTCGATACAGCTTTACTGGCAAATCCTCCTTGTGCAAGTGCAGCTTTGCTTGCAAAAGCACTTTTTGTTGACACTGGATGGGTTTGCGGATCACAATGTCGTAAGTTGCACCCATGGCAAAAATAATACGAGGAAGAAAGTTCAATTACAAATCTGGCCTGGATTTGCACAGTAAAATCAAATAAGCATTGTGAAATTGCAGCTCCTTTTTTGTACTGCAGAGGAAATTTTAGTCCTAAATGAATGTAAAATATTCCCTCTGGAACGTGCGGGTTGCTCAGTAAGTTGGGCGTGGATGCTGAGCAGTGTTGATTCTTACTCCTCTGACTTCATCAGAAGACTCCGTGGTAGGCGAGTGGGTACGTCAGGTTGACTAGAAATGACGGATTCGATTCAAACCAAAGGACAACCACTTTTTTTTTTTTTTTTGCTCCACCTCCCTAAAGATTTACATGTTTTAGTGGGAAGGATTGCGATATTATTTGTGAGGAATGTGCGTAGCAAAGCGATAGCTGATTTGGAGGAACGTGAACTCTTGGTAGCCAGTCTGTAGGTGGGGATGACGGATCCTGTGTGATGCTTGGGGATCTGCTGATGGCAAACACTTTACGAAGGAAGCTGAGTCACGGAGTGGAGGTCCAGGAGCAACCGAGGTCTGCCAGCACCGTTCGTGCAGCTGGGAGAGCAATCCTCCTCTTCTGTGCCCGGCTTCTCCATTTTATCGGCATGGACTTTCCTCTGTTTGGGAATACGCCATGAATGATTCTAGCGGGTGGAGAAGTGAGTTTTAAAGCAAGTGTGTGTGTGTGTGTGTCGTTTGGGGCGAGGCACTTTCTTGTTCTTAATCCTCATAGCTGGTTGGCCAACCTTGTCCTTTTCCAAGGTCGAACCTGTTTTAGAGGTCATTGAATTTAGGATTCCTTTCCCATAACATGATCATTGTGCGTCATTCGGACCGCGCGGCTCGAGGATTCTTCAGTGAAAAGTCTGTCAGATCGAGGCGGGTGGCAGTTGTTGTTTTCCATGTTGGGGATTTTTTGGAATGAAGAAATGTCGTTGCTGAACGCAGAAAAGGGAAGCACACGTGAGATGTAGTCACATTACAGCATGATGAAAATGACCTTCCGTTGCTACAATGACACAAAGGTATGAGATGCTAACAACAGGAGTTGGAAGGTTTAGAGTCAGCAGGTTCTGATAACTTTTACCAAAACATTTTTAAGGGACCTATTATCCATAGGCACTTTCTGGATTAATAATACTGATAATTGATGACAGTGGAAGAAAGTTAATAAAACGAGCTGAATAATTAGAGGTCTGCCAGCCCTGCAAAAGAATGGAATGAATGATAGAGGACTTGACTGATACGGAGGTAAGGGGAAGTAATACAATTAATGTCAATTAAAATGTGCCCATGGAAAATAAGCTGATGAGATGTAACTGGGGATGTAGTTTGGCTGATAAAAGCAATAATGTGTGCTGTAAAATACTTTGCCGCCTTAATGAATTGAATGTAGTGCAATGCAATATTTTGAATGAGGAATGAAAACGGTATAAAATTAGTGTAGGGAATGTTAAGTAGGTACCAGCGAAACTGGAGGGTGGGTCTGAAAATACAGGTGGGAACGGCTGGGGGCTGCCGCCGTGGCGGGGCCCTGCCCGGCTCCATTCTTTGCCCCAAGCAAGTTGGTGTCTTTGTGGATAACCCCAAGCGTCATGACACGCGTTTTTGTGAAATTGGAGCGGCCGGAGGTGGTGGGAAGTAACAAAGGTGACGGTCACACGTGCAGAACGCTGGCTGGGAAAAAGACGTGGCCAAATAGCCCTGTAGAGTAACGGTCTGAGATACTCAATGTCAAGGTAGAAATCCTGGAATGGTATAAAAAAAAATAATGGAGAGAACCTTCTTCCCGATTTCTGTATTAGTTCAGCAAAGATCAGTACTGCCAGACTGCTCGTTCGCCCAGTACAAAACTGGCAACCCTGTTGATTTAGTCTAACGCAGTCGTACAGTAAAGTTCCCAATAACTCAGGGAGCGCACAGGACTCATAAATTATAGAGCAGCTCACGTTTATCATACACGTCGCTGCTTATCTTGTAAACTCATCTGCTGTGCTTGCACGAGTGGTTGATTTAACAGCATGTATATTGTTGAACTTGACACATCCAAGAGTATAATCAAGCCTTAAAAATACTAGGGATGCCTAGCTGCTGGGTTGCGCTCTTCGCCCGCTTTCTGAAATGATTGCGGGACGGGTTCTCTCTGGTTTGCTGCAGGTCATGGGAAATTTCTGTATCGTACGTAATTGCAGAGGAGTTTTATCATGATGCTGGCATCTGTTTAATGACATCAAATGATTAGATGTGTAAAAGGAAAAAGTTAATATCCTTTTTCTGTACACTTCCAAATGGGAAATGACTATAAATTAATTTTGTAGGGTAAAATGCCAGCGAATAAGCGTACTTCTCGTATACCGCTGCCCAGTGTCTGTCATGCAAAGCATGAGAATAGTGGAAGAAGGCAGTGATGGTGGGTTTTAGAAGGAGAACTAGTAAAAGTCCTGTGCTGTAGCTGGGCCGCCTTAGCCTGCTGCTCCGGTTCCCTTTTCTGTGGGGACTGGTTTGGTCTATAAACATGCACAGTTTGTGGGTGCTCTGATTCTTTAGGTGGTGTTAGAGGGGTGATAGAGAGACATGATCAGCTTCATGCTTCTGACTTCTGCAGGCTGTTGTCAGACTTGAGGGTTTTTGGGGTCTCTTTTTTGTTTTTTTAAGGGGAATCAATGCACCTTCTACATTTTTAGCAACAAAAAAGAGTAATTTTGTATTCATATTTCTGCTTTTGAGACCCCCGGGTGTGGTGAGGTAGGAAGATTTCCATCCCTCTACCTCACTCTCATGTTGAGGAACTACATTCACTTTCTGAGCTGTCCATGGAAGGAAAAGTAACCGGTTTCTAATCGGGTGCAGCGCATTTTAGTTTTAAATGAACTAATAGACCTTGAGTTGCATTTCTGCTGCAGCTTGACAAAATTATAGCAGGTACTGGGGCTCTGTGCTTATTTACTTGCAAATCCTGTCGAGTGTGAACTTCATTTACGACTTTCCTGGCAGGTCATACCGCTGTGGTCACAGCTTCTGTAACGTTTTGTTGCTATTGCTTGTAAAATTTGTCACTGAGGGAAATAATAAGCTAAAATAGGCACAGGTAAGCACAAACACAGCCTCCTCGTGCACAAATCCATCAAAGCTCTTCTCAAACTTTGCAACCAGAAGGAATTAAACTGTGTTTATATTTCTGAAATAAAGGTGCCATTTCAACAGAAAGCCGTGTTCTTCTTTGCAATGACAGATTGCCCGCTCTTTGACGAGCGAACTGGTGGGTTTCCAAGTCTCGTCGTAGCTAGGGTCTCCTAGTGGAAACCACCTATTCTCCTGTGTGTACATCACGTGTCTCCTCTTCTTTCTAGATGATCATGGGAACAGCAATGGCAGCCATGTAAAAATCTTTTTACCGAAGAAGCTGCTTGAATGTCTACCAAAATGTTCAAGTTTACCGAAAGAGAGGCACCGCTGGAACACTAATGAGGTAGTTAAATCTCTTACTTATTCTTAAATGTACCAGCTTACTTGATGCTTATGGATTATTTTTTGAGAGCGTGCCATGTAAGTTACAGAATATGAATTCTCTGGCTCTGGAACCTCTTTTTTAAATAATGAAGTCCTATTATGTGTTGAAAGTGAGCTTTAAACTAGGCTTGGAAGGCGAATGTGGAAGCTGACTACTAGTATAGTAGGAGTCTATTGCTCGTGTGTGTGTATGTCACTTGTCTCAGAGTCAAATCTCGGATCATCTTAGTGACATGTTTCAAAATCGTTTAAAATTAGATAGGTGTTTTGGTACCATGTTAAATGAAATGTTATCTTACTGTGGGTAAAGACTTCCGAAGAAAAGCCAGTGCATGTTCTTTCCTGCCAAACAGGGTCCTGGGAAATAACTAGCTTACTCCTCTCTGAGGAATCGTGTTAAGAACAGGGGACACGAAGAACTGGGCGTTTTATACTGGAATCTAGTTACTCTGAATGTGCTAGTTTGCGTATCTCCTGTTAATGCATGATGGTTGGGTTCATTGAAATGAAACAGAAGTATTTAAAATTCAGGTGTCTGGTGGGCCAAGGTAAAGTTGAAGAACAATCCAAATAGGTCTACGATCCCTTGCCTTTATTCCTTCTGGGCAGCAAGGCTGGAAGTTACACCGCAATACCCACAGTATAGTTTTAGTTTTTAGTAGCACTTACGGTACCTTTGCCATATTTGTGGGAATCATTCAATAATAGCAGCAATCAACTTTGAGAAATTACTGTAAAACTCCGGTTAGTATCTGCCTGTTGCAAGCTAACTGTTCTTGTCCCTCTAATCAATTATTTGTAACATCTAAACATGTTAACAAAAACTGTACTCACGAGTTTGACGACGGCAAGTGGCAAGCTGAGCGCAGAATCAAATATGGATCAGTTCATGTGTGTATTTTTCAAAGTTGGAGTCCTTCACCCCCCTCCTTCTGTTGCCTGAAAGTTTAAAGTCAAGTATATGTTTTTAACATACTAAGTACTGTGGCAGAATTAATCGGGTCTTTTGGGGAGTTGCTGGCATTGGCTCTTTTGCGTAGATGTTTTTGTCTTGGGTCATTTGAATTGAAATGTAAATTGTAGAAAACGTGGGTTGCAATTTATTCTGTGATAGCATTTATACTAATGGGACTGGGGCATGGAGTAATAGCAATTCCAGTGGCTCTAAAAGATGATGTTTTGACAAAGGCAGTTGAGAAACAAAGCTCTCTGCACAGGTTTGTGGCAGAATGATGCTCCTTCTTGTTACTGGAAACAGCTTGTTGGTTTTTAGTCACTGCAGTACCTCTGTTGTCCCTAGCTTAGGGCCTTGTGTATACATTTACACACACAGGCTTTCAGCTTTTCTTTTTGAACCGTGTTGGGTGTGTGTAGCCTCCCAGGGCACACAACGTGGCAAACGAAGTTAATCGTGTAGCTGAAAATCTCTATTATTCATAAGCATGATGCAAACAGGAAAGTGTAGGTGCTTGCGAGGTGTATTAGGCTAGAAGAAAAATTTGGGAGCGTAGCCTTCCTTCTGAAGGCTGTGTCAGCATTCTGGAGAGGGGGAAAGTGAACGGTTTTGATGGAGCTTGCCAGCATATTGCTGGTGTAGGTTTGTCTCGTACCTTAATTCTAGATGGATTGTTGGCTAATAATCACAAATCATCAGCTAGTATGTTAAAAAACCAAAACCAACCCACTTCTGTCTTTTTGAATGTCAAGTTTGTCACACGCATTTATCTCTCTCTTTCCTCCAAAATCTGTCACTGTGGCTGCCACGCAGTGGGGACAAGGAGCTGGTTCTGTACGTGGGTTATTACTGGCGCTGTCTCTGCCAGCGTATGTGGTGTGTCGGTTGCAGTCTCCCTGTTGCATTATTTAAAAGGAAGAGCTTTTCTTGTGGCCAGAGATTTTTGGCCTTGTTAGCTCAGAGGGGAAAAAAAAAAAAAAGAAGCAAAAGAAAAAGGCAGAATCTTACGCCTAGATGAAGTCTTGGAGAATTTGTGTTAATTACGGGGGAGGAGGGAGCTTAGCTTACAGATTTTATTTCCCTCCCCACCCCCAACCTGGAAGTTTAATTCTGTTCACTGTTATAAAACTTGAATTTTTCTTAGGGTATAATTGAATAATAATGTTGGACTACATTTCAGAGTCATTCCTAAGGGAATATATGTTTTCATCTGAGTGCACAGGTGTTCTGTCTATGCTGGTGAAGGCACCAGTTGTAAAATATAGAAGAAAAAGATGTATTTTATACAGTGGTGCTTCCAGAATCTTTGCGTTAATTTCAAGACCACTGGTACTGCTTGCGAGGTGTCTCACCGATAGGGAGGTTTATTAAAAGATATAAAAGAAATAAAATGCGTAAAGTAACTTACGGATCTGAATATGTCTATGACATTGCTGTCCTCCCTCCAACTCGTATGTGTTCGGACAAACTCACGGTTGTCCGGTCTTGCCATAGACTTCTCCAGAGCACGAGCGTGGTGGGATGTGGTGCGGGATGCATCCCAAGGGGAGGTCAGGGCCGGCCCTCCTAACCCAACTACGACCTGGCTACTTTCCGAAACCCTTAAGCATTGCTTTTTCTGCTCCTTTCTATGGGGATATTTCAGGGAAACTTAAACACGGCCCTTGTACACATCTGGGGGTCCCCGAAATAAAGTGCAAACGTATTTGCAGCCGCTGGGGCTGGTCGGCAGCATAAAGGGCACGCGTTTGCGCGCTGGCGTGTGGGCTCGGTCTGCTGATGATTCCCTTGCATCTGCAAATGAGACGCTGCCCACGCTGAACACGGAGGTCAGGGAGCAGCTGGGGTTTGTTCTTTCCTCTACCAGGACATCGCCATGGGAACGCCGCAAATAACTTTTTCTGAGCGCTTTCATCTGCAGATTGAGGATAATGGTCATATGTTGCTCTGGATTGGGTAATTGGGATGGAGGAACAATATCCTTTGAGAGCTGAATAGGTTGTGGTTGACTTTACACTTAGTAAAACAATGCTATGAGCAGCAAGAGAAATGGAGCATTTAAAAATGCTTAGAACACGTTACCGAGATGTTTGCTTTCCATCAGATTATGCAGTTTTAACTGAAATGTTTGATGGAAATGTATTTCCATATCAAGATGTCATCTCATCTTAAATCAAGTTTATAGTGGTTTTACATTTCCTAGTGAAGAAAGTGTTCCTTCTAATTCAATTTTTTTTTACCAGAGATACAAAATCATAAGTTTAGCCAAGCAGTTTAATTACAGATTTACATTTTTTGAGATGCCTGTGCAAATGTGTCTGTGCTTATTTCTCTTGCTCTGGGGGAGGATAGAAAGGGGATTTTCATACGATTTCTCGCGTTAGGACAAATCAGTTAATTGCCAGAAAATTCTGCAACGCTCTGTGCATGTGAGGGAGTTCCTTGCTCTTGAGTTTTAGTTGTGGTTCATTTTGAACTGTTTTGGTGTTTGTGTAACGCAGATCTGGTTTGGCTTTAGCGAGCGGATGGAGCAAAGACTTCCCATAGCGTGGTGCTGCTTGTAGCTTGCTTGGCGTGCTCGCGGTGCGCACCAAGATTTCGGGTCCCTTCCGCAGGGAGCGGGGCTGATGCTCCCAAGCCCGGCGGCTGTCGGCACTCCCCTCGCACCTCATCCCCTAACGGAGGTGGCTCCTTAACCGCTAATCGCTTCGGGCAGCAAGAGGCACCATCCGCAGGGAAGTGCATCCTGCTTCTTTCTGTCAAGTGACCGGGTTATCTGGGAATCGGGAGCTTCCCAGGCCGCTGTGCTCTCAGCGGTACAGGTGGGTGCAGGGGCTCAAGGGTGTCGGAGTAACCTTGTCTCTGCACGGCGCTTGCCAAAAGCAGGATTGCGGCTTTGAGCAGAGATGCCTTTCATTAACGGAGTTGGCAGCCGCAGTCATTAATCATCCTTGTAAACTTAATGACACAGTACGAGAAAGAAGAAAAAGTTAAATATCAGAAATGTAAAATGCTACCTGGGGCTTTTGTTTCTGACAGTATTCTATATTTACGTTCTCTGTTGGGAGAAGCCCAGCATTTCCACGGTAGAAAAAAACAGTAGTAACTGCTTTGTGTGCTTAGGCTTTTCTTGAGGGGCAAGGCAGAAATGCCTCATTTTCCAATGTGGTATTTAGCATCAACTTTCTACAAATTTCAGGCTTAGGTACTGCTTGGTAGTATGCAAATAAGTGCAATTACAAAACTCTATTTGAGCATTATTTAGCACAGGAAGAAATTCTTGAACGATGCTGTGTTGGGGACCTTGAGTCGCGTGCTCACTGACATCTCCGATGTGGTCTTGTGTTTTTGCTTTGCTTGCACGACAGTGACATTCTCCTCTTCCGCTTGACATCAAGTTATTTCCCATCTTTTCTCTAAAGCACAGAGCACATCTTGAAGGTTTGGAGAATTGCCTGAGGGACGTAAGGGACCCAGACTGATTTGGGAAGTGAGTCTCGAGCGCTCGGGCTGGCTATTATGCTATGAAGCGCTAGCAAGGAGTAGGTGAAAGCGATACGTCGCCTGCCACTCCAGTTCCCCCTCAGCCCCCCGGCAGAGAAGTGTCAGGCAGCCAGTTACCGGCACGGCTCCTGTCGTCACAAGTTTGTTCATCAAAGTACCACTCTGGGTAAAGATGGAGCAGTATGGCATACTACTACTACCTTTTTTTTTTTAAATGCTTTTAAGTGCCTTTTAGAATTAACTCTTATGTCTGAAAACTTAAAACACCTATTCGTTTTAAGGCTGCCCTGGATGGTATGGTGTATTGTAACACTTCGCTACATTACTGTACCAGTTTATACCTTATTTAGCAAAGTAGCTTAATATGTTATAAATTCATGGGTTGAGCAAGTGTATGGGATCAGCTTTTAACATCACCACAGTCAGAGTGAGGAAGGGGTGTCTGTCCAGGTCACAGCATTCCCTCTGCGATATGCCATCAAGTTGGCAAAACTCTCTGGAAAAGCAGCAGCGCTCAGTACAGTTTCCTGAGGACTGTAAAGTTACTCAGTGTATTTTGTTTAATGCTTTCCATTAAGCTGAAGTTAATTCAGATGCGCTTTGCTTAAGCGCAGAGTTTCCCGGAGCCGGAGGCTGGCCATTGTTGTGAGAGCTCTGCAGCTGCCGAGCTCTTACAAAGCTGGAACGTCCTCGCGGTCTGCATCGGCTCTGTGATCTCTCAAGAGCAATGAAAATATTTAATTTTGACTAATTGCCTGCTGCCCGTGCGATCATGGAGTATAAAATATTACGGTGGTATTGGCAAATGCTGTTATTAGAAGTTTTGTTGCTTTCCGTTCCGCCTGATGATCCTCCGCTGGAGGAGTAGCGGGGAAGCGGTCACAGTCCGGCTTGTGCGTGCTTCCTTCGTAGCATCTCCTCCTGCCACCGTTGGTCTGGCACGCGGGGTTGCCCCTAGGTTTGTGCTGAGTTGGGGGCTGAAGCAGGTTAACGTAAGGTTTTGCGAAGGAAAGGAAGTGCCCGGTTGAGGGCAAAATGTTTGCCGAGTGCTGGAACAGCCAGAGCATCTGTAAAATCAAGAACATCGGTGTTGATTCATGTCCCTTGTTTCAGTGGTGGTGGTCTTCTGCTAGCCGTTGTAGCTGGGAAAGGCATGTCCCACCTGAGTTTGTCACTACCTGTTTGGATGCTTGCTCTACCAGCCATTGATACCAAGCTTTCCGAAGCGTGTCCGTCCTCTTGGCCAACAACAGAAATGTAAGGAAACCCACTTTCTTTAGAGGAGAAGCAGCAGCTCTGAAAGTGAAATCAAAAGGAAATAACATTTACACCCTGCCTAGAGCAGAGTCAGGAGTAAACTGTTTGTACACCTGACTGATGCCGTCTAGCACGTGTGGGCGGCTTTTCTCGCTGCGTGTGTGATTATGATTTAAGGCTGATCAGTGAACGAGATGGAAATTTCTCTTTAACAGAAGCACTTCATTATGGGTTTATTTTGTGAAATTAATGAAATTCTGCACTTTGCTTAATGTACAAAGCAGAAAATCTGCTACTGGCTTTGCTTTTGCAGTTTCTCAGTCATGTTTACATAATTAGTAAATGTTGTGAGCAGGCTCGGTGATTTAGCAGAATTGAAAGGTTATGGTTCCTGGCAATTTCAAACAAAAGCAGTAATACCTGCTATGCCGTTCATGCTCTAATAGAGAGAGATTCCTCATCTTCCTCTTAGGAAAATCTAACTTTTTTTCCTTCCCTTTTGTTAATGTTAGGACCAACGTTGTAACTGTGTAATGATAAGTCTTTAAAAATGGCTGATCTTGCAGTTCTGTGCAGTTAATGTGTCGGAGTCCTGGGACCAGATTGAATCCTGTAAAGCATAGCAAACAGATGAAATGTATTGTTTTGCATAAGGTACTGCCCTCCTGGGTTTTTTTCCAAGTGAATTCAGTTGAATGAATTAAATTAACTTTTTTACACTTAATGATAGCTGAAGAAAAAAATTACTTCGTACTTAGTTTTCGCATATTATACACAAAGTATAAAATGCTGATGGTATTTAACTCACTGGCTTTTTGACATTAGTAACCTATCAAAATACCTCTGAATATTTTTACAAATGTTGAAGCTTTCTAGCAATTAGTTTGGAGTGGAATTGGTCCAGTTTGTTTTGAGCACTCATGTGGCCGTGCCTCGTATACAGGCTTCACGGTGAACACCCTCCTACTCCTGTGCGTAGAGGTGCAGCTGCTTGTGTTTGTGGTGTTCGGGAAATGGATGTACTGGTTCGTGCGCTGCACCGAGTGACAGAGCAGACGAGGACAGTTCTTGGGTACAAGGGCGAACCCCCCCCGGCAAACCGAAGTGACTGTTTCAGACTGAAGGGACTCTCTGGTTTTTTGCCGCGTCAGGCACCTCCGGGTTCCTCTACTGGAAGTGTGTCGTGTAGGCAACTGTAGTGTAGCAGCAACAAATGCATGTCCAGACATCTGTTCTCCTCTGTAAGAGCGGGCTCTGAATCCTTTGTCTATCATATACTTAACACAATTTAAAAAAAACCCAAAAAACAAGTATCATAGATTGCTCTAGGAATGTGGGAAAATAAGGTGGAATATTATTTCCTCCAGTTGATTAACCTGGTGTGCTTTTCCTAAGCTGCATCCTCTGTTGGGGCTCGTCCGTTTTAATGGTACGTGGTTACCCTGAAGCATAGTATCAAAAGAGAATGTGGAATCTGGGGTAGGGGGAATAAAAAGCTGGAGTTACCAGTTATATAAACCCCTCTTCAAACATGAGAGAATCAGCAGAGTGCATTAATTTAATTATTATTTAGCTGCTTATCTGCAGGAACACCAACATTAGTGGTAGGTACCGCTACATCACATATTTGGGTCTCTGGCTTGCCCAGCAGTGAGCAAAATACTCACTGGTGTGTTATGCAAGTTGTACTTCGTACTGCATTTTACAAGGAAAATGTTACAACAAAGTCAATTTACAAAGTCAATTTAAGTGTCGCTCTGCTAGGGACTGGCGTATATAAACACAAATGAATTGGTTCACTTGTCAAATGAATGGAAACTGAGGATTTTATATTTTGTAAGTGATTGAAATCCTGTCTTCTCTGTCTCATGTTTGCTCCTTCCAAGGGTGGCTGTTTCATTTTGAAGAGAAAAATCAGGGGATTTAGATGAAAAAGAAAAACTAGATATGAAGGAAAAATTAGTGCCAATAAAAGCGAAGATTTTATGCAGGGGTGGTACTTAAGAAAAAGGACTAAGAGTGAAATCAATTTGTTTTCTGCAAAAGGAGTGGTCACTGGGGGGAACAAAGTGTGCCCGGGCGGAGAGTGGGAGAGGGGAGAAATCTGTTGCAATAGGGGAGAAATTAAAAAAAAAACAAACAAACAAACTCTTTGTGTCCATTCCTTTGGAATTGGCGGCTCTACCCAGTTGCGCACAAGCATGGCTGCGGATCGCAGACAGGAGCCGGGAGCTGTTTGCTGGCAGCTGGCTCTGTGACAGCAGAGTGGAGTTAGCAAAACGCTGGTGAGGTATTGGGCTTTGCAGGTCTACCCCACGTTTAACTCGAGTCAGTTGCCATCCCACGGGTAAAACGTTCTTGGAGTTATTTAAAACTCATCTTTATGCCGACTTTGTATTACCTGAGAAGTCGGGAGGGAGCCTCAGGCTCGCGTTGGGGGATGCGGCACCCGTGGCATGGACCCGCACCGGGGCTGCCTGCGCTGGCAGCCCCTCTCCAGCCGCAGGCAGCTGCCTGCGGGGTGACCATGTTCGCTTCCCCATCTCTCACCTTTGAGGAATTCCTGAGCTATGGGGTCTTCCTGATCGTGTAATTCACATTAATACCTTCTGGACTTAATTAGCTGCTGAGTCACTGCAAAACTGTCTTTGTTGTTGAATTATTTCAAAGTCGCTTGGTTTCCAAATTGCTTTCCTCCAAAATGACAACCGTCTTACAAATCTGTAGTGTAAATCGCGATTGAAGGACCCAGCCTCAGCAGACGGGTGAAATAACAGCAGAAAAGCTGACTTTTTGGTTGGGTTCACAAAAACTGGAATTGATAAATGTTGGAAATAATGGCAGGAACTTAGTTTTAACTCCAACATGTGGCAGTAACTTCAGCAGGAGAGTTTGCCAGACACTGCTGCTGAGGGGAATATTAAATATACAGACCTTCCCGCTTTCTCCAGCGGGTTCTTGGCTGCGATACACGTGATGCAGAAAGATGCGATGTGTTTTCTGGAAAAACGTGCAGGCAAATTAGATCGTTGTACTACACTTCAACTTTGAATATGGTGATTTTTCTCTCATCGGTGGCTTCTTTGCCTTACAAAGACACAGTTTTGTGGGGTGGGTTTGTTTCTTGGCTTCAGGCACGAAGCTGTTTTGGCCCAAATGAAGAGACTCCCAAAACTGAACGCCTTGCCAGGCGGGGGGAGAGAGGCTGAAATGAAAAGGGAAGCAATGCCCTTGGTGGGTGTCTTTCTCCTAAAGTTATCTGATGTAAATATTACGCACTCTGCATAAATTTAGTGTAGATAATTGACTGCATCTTGCTTGGAAATGGGTACCAAAGTTTTTTTTATAGCTTCTGTGTAATTGAAATTCCAGGAGGAGAGGCCTTTGTCTTGGTAACCACATTTGAATTACTTTTTTATTGTAGCGTTAAACCAATATGTTATGATGTTAGGAGTTCAGTGTGCGTGTGTGTCAATAATTACTATATTTCCATAGTTACAATGGATAAAGCAAACTCTTGAAAAAGAGCATGTAATACTTACCCTGAAAACAGATGATCTGAAAGTTGTATTGACAGCCATTTGCATTCTTACCTAAAGAAAAGTAGTCTCCCTAACGAAGGCAGCGTGTCAGTGCTGTAGCAGGACCGCACGCTTTGTGCATCGCAGCTCAAGCACTTGAGCCGCGCTGGTTTTTATCCTGAGCTCTGAAAACGCATTTTGTCTAATAAGAAACCAGTGCACCAATGTGGAAATGGAAAGACTTGTAGAAGCCATTCTACAGGGAGGTTTAAAAAAAAAAAAAAAAAAAGAAAATAATAATAACTTAAAAAAAAAAAAGCTGCTGGGAGTCGACCTCCGTAGCCAGGGTGGTCGTGGCCGCGGGAGGGTCTGCCGCGGCAGGCACCTCGCGCCGCAGCGTGCCCAGGTGGGAGCAGGACGGCCGGAGGGCGCTGCCGTGTGCCGTGTGCTGTGTGTGAATTGCGAGAGCTTTGATGTGATGCCGTGGAAGGTACTGGTTTTACTCACTGAAGCTCCTTTGTTTTGCAGAGATCTTGATGCAGACGCCCTTTTGGATTTCTTTTTAATAATGTGTGACCCTTCACCTTTGATCCCTTGACCTGCATTACTTTGGTAACCATTTCATTTTTTTAATTTCATTTCATTTTTAATTTTGGTGTGCAAGCTGTAACATTTCATCATTTGAAACTGTAGCGTTCTTTGACCTCCCCAAATGTCTTTTTTTTTTTTCCTATGAAGATATGTAATGTTGGCTTTTCTTGAATAAAAATTATTTCAGTTGTTAAAAAAAAAATAAAGTATGTAATTTTCATTGGTTTTGCTTCTTTTAAGTTTAACTGTGTGTATGTTTCTTGTATAGTACATTACTTTTTTTGACCTGTGTTCTCCCAGTACGTAATCTAATTTATTTTGATATTTCTGTACATCTTTGGTTTTAATTCACATTTCTTTACAGTTCTTTTGGTCAGTAAAACATATGCTGGGGTCCCGTCCCATCCCGCCCCCCCTGCCCCGGTCACATCTTGATAGCGCAAAGTAATCATGGGAGCACTTAAGATCCTCTTATGAATAAGAAATGTTCTTTATTGTTAAAATTTTGTTCCCTGTCCTGCAGATAACTTTTCCTAACCATCAGCTTAAAACTGATAGCTATTTTAATAAAAGATTAGGCTTTAGACCAAAATGAAAATCTCAATTGAAACTCAATTTACATTTTTTTTTTTACATTATCATTGAAGCCAAAAGGAAAGGTGTCGATGCTGTGAGGTGTGCTTTAAGCACGGATGTGCTTAAAGAAGCAGTGCCGTGTGTACACGGGATAGGAAAGCCCCCAAAGTTTAGTAGCTGTTTCTTTCCATTTTTCTGTTGAAAGGGTACCAGCCTATAAGACGGATTTTGGCCAGATTCTATTTTTATCTTGTAAATGATCATATGAAACCTACTGAGCACAGCCCACTGAAGCACAGATTATTTTTTAAGTGTCTCATTATTTTATTCTCTAACATTTAATGCTGAAGTTTTAATTGCACACAGATGAAGCTGCTAAATGAGCACTGAAATGGATTTAGGTCTTCTCTGAGCCTTGTTGATGCTTGTAAAACTTTATATCGTTCATTAGAACTACAGATTAAAATTGTAGTGAGCTGTTCACATATTACACCTCACCTGGCCGCTGCCCGTGTCTGGCAGTACCCGCGAGTCCTCTGCGAGGCTTGGTGGGTTGAGCCCCAGCAGGTTTTACCCCGAGCACTGGGGATGCACCGTCATCACCAGAGTCTGTTTCGGGAAGCATCTTCTATTTTTAATTAGCATCCGTGCTTGAGAAGATGGTATTTCCAGCACTAATCTCGGTGTTTAAACAGCAAGATCTCTGTTTTTAAACTGCCCTTCATTGTGTTTGCAGCGTCACCTGTTAAAATAACGTGGCAGTCACAAACAGCATTCACAAAATTCTGCTGACCAGTATCTCCTCCATGTTGATGTATATGTTTCTCTTTGACCCAGTGGTTAGGAGCCGAGATGGACAATCACAGCCTACAGCGGTGTTTGAAGCGGTCACGTAGTGGTTTTTTTTTTTCCTTTTCCCCTCCTGTTCCAAATTTTAGCTGTAATAGTTTTTGTAGGCCTAGAGTCATCAATTCTGGTACACAAGGCTGCCGCTCCTACATCGAGCGTGTTTTGGATAGCTGGGATTTGGCTTTTACTCTGGTTTTAATGCTGCCTGTCAGCCTGAGAAGTATGATCCTCCAAAATCATCTCGAGCTATTTCTCCAGTCTGCAGAACAGGGTTTTTAAAACCTGGTGGAAAAAATATTTATTTTGCCCAAGAAAACTCCTTGAAGACTGTTTTTCTTCTCCTTGTAGCACATATTTTATCTCAGCAGCAGTTAGACGTGAATGCCTTGACTTTCTAGGAAAGCAATTTTTTAAAAAACCTTTATTTAGACATCTGGAAACTAAAGGGAATCTCCCTCCTCTGCGCAGAGGGCTGGCTTTCAGCTGCCTCCTGGAAGAACAAATAGCGAGAGAAAAAAAAAAAGTGATGGAATAAAAATGTCTGACGTTGGGAACTGGAGTCAATAATATACAAACACATGAGGTTAAAAGATGGCGGGAATTTCTGGTTTCAGGAGGTGCTTTGCCATGTCCATCCTGCCTTCTTTTCATAAGGTAAGCGCTCTTAGCGATGGAGATGGTTGGGTATATCTCACAAGACATTCGGGTGACACAGGATGATGCATGCTATCTTTTTAATGATCTTTCCAAGTATTCTGTTAGATGCAGATGGTTATTCACAGAAATCAGTGTAATGAATATGGATTACGCCTGTTCAGCTATTGCACGGGCTTCCAGGATGCTAGAGCTGCTGAGGAAGGAGGAGGTGGAGCCCTTGGAAAGGGAGGATAAGAATTGTTCTCAGGTTCCTGTGTCAACAACAGTAAATACCAGTAAGAAAAGCTGCTTCGTTAACACGGCAATAGCACTACCATTTGCCCGAGCTTAAAGTCTGTCTTCGAGTTTCTGCTGCAGTGTTACTGGATCACAGTAGGTAATACCAGATGATGGAACTTAATTCATTTTACTGAGCTTGTTTTTTACTGAACAGGAACTAAAATACATGTTTTCTTCAAACGCTTAATCAAAGAACTACACAAATGCTGCAAAATGTTGGCAAAGCAAAACATTTGTCTATTTAAATATTAAGAGAATACTCTATTGAGAGATTTGTTCCTGCTCACGAGGTTTTTCTGTTATTCAAAGGCAGAATATTGATAACATCCACTCCTGAAACAAGTCTTAATTTTGAAATTTGTGCAGTATCTTCTACTGCCGGGTGCTTTTATATGCTAACCTTAACGTAAGGCTAAATGGCTGACATGAAATACTTGGCACGTTTACTAGGTTCAGAACATTGCATGTCTTGCAGTTCAGGTAATGCAGCTGGGGTCGGATTAACCTAATCTGCTTTATTCAGCCTCACAGACACACTTGTGTATCAATCATCTGCATGTGCTGTTCATTTAATAAAATACACATAGGCAACAGACAAATTGCTCACTTCAGTCTGGACTACTTCGAAAAACAGATGTATCAGTCAACACAAGCAAACGGTTTTTTCTATTAATAATAAAACTCATGCAAACATGCAGGATGAAAAAGCGTACAGGACAAATTCCCCCCCCGCCCAAAGTCTGTATCTGAGAAAATGGAGATTTCTGTACAGAATCTGTCTGTACGCAGTAAACCTAACAAATGGCCAGCCGCCCCCTGCTAATGTGTTTCAGGGCTGGCGGCTTCTGGGCGAGAATCCCGTTGCTCTCGTGCTTGGAGGGGAAGGGGAATTCTCACTTTCCGGAGGAAAGCCTGAGTGCCGCTCCAGCCTTGCGGGTGGTTGCACCCAGCTCTTGGAGCAGCGGCCGCGGGAGGACGGGTGCCCTGGCAGTCGCCGCCTTAGGGAGTTTCTCCGCTGGGGTTGGGGGTGAATTGCCCAGGCTTCTCACCCCGCTTGCTGCTCTGTGTATATACTGTTTTGCAAAGTCCTTAAATAATTTAATTACTGCTGTTGCTTTAATCCTTAAATTCTCAAAATGCATTAAGGTCTCTGATCGCTGAAGGGGTAAGCCGGCGCCGTTGGGCAGCCTTCCCCGACGCGGTCTTGTGCTTCTGCTTTTACTCTGCTTACAGAAGTAGAACTATAGCAATCAAAACCCTGCATTTGGCTTTCTGTATGTGCTAGAGCTAGGGTCCTCTGTCCTTCCTTCGCTCTTAGCTGCAGACCTCGGGCGAGAAAATGTTCGGTGATAAAAATGTGTTTTTATTTCTCCTTCAGGTTTGGCTTGTCTGCTTTTCAGCTCTTCTAGACATTGGAAATTCCAGTTTGTGTTTATTTTCTCTGGATTCCTTCCCACAAGACAGAAGTGAATTCAGCATGGATTATTGGGGAGAGCCTTGGCTGGGAATAAGGATAATTGCAGTCTCTGGCTGTGCCACAGATTTACTGATGATTTCTTTTAAGTTATTCACCTGCACTGTATCTGTTTCCTCAGCTGTAAAATGTGGGTAATTACCTGCATTGTAAAATGTTACGGGGTCTGTTGGTAATTATATGAATGAGGCGCTAATTACAGTGATTATTACTTGGACCTAGTCTAGATCCGGGTGGTGTTCCTGTTGTGATGAAGGTGTGAATTGAGTACTACAACTTGCCTTTCTCCATTCTTCGCGAGGGACCTGGAAGGGGAAGGTGCCGCGGCACTCGGATGTAAATTCCTGATGAGAAGCACTACTACTTTTTCACCCAAGTCAATCTATCAGCTTCCCGTCTTCCTTGGTCCTCATGCGTTAGCAGGGCGGTAGGCTGATGAGAGGCTAAGAAGTTACTAATTCAGTAGCTGGATCCACGTGTGGTTTGGTAACAAGGGTTTATGCTTTGGCATTCGCTTTTCCTCTTGGAGACGCGTAGAAGAAAGCAGATTGGGACCGGTGCTCTTTGGGACACCGATTGGGTTGGGGCCCATCCACGTGCTACCTTGAGGCCTCGGTTCCTTCGGAAGATCTGACCTTGATGGGAGGAAGAGTGTCCTTCCAGCTGTTGAGATTATTTCCCTCCTGTAAAAGACTACAGCTTGCAAGACTTTATCATCAAACATTTTATTTGCCTTTCTCTTCTCCATTTATTTAGGACACATTTTCTTTGTAGCTGGGAATAGCTCTACTATCCGCTAAGCAAGGCTGGGTAGTGGAGGAAGAATTGATATTCTTTAAGGTAGAAATGGAGTGTTCTCATCCAGAAAATACTGCTGCTCCTGCCCGGATGAGGCTGTACTTTCTGACGGTAGTAATAATGAGTAATGTCTTACATCCGTTAACGATGAGAGGCTCCTACCCGATACCAGCCTTCCCTGGACACACATTTCGTGGCACAGTAACAAGAAAAATCGTGTTCTTGGTTCGTTTTGCTGCAGTTCCTGCCTGCTCTGTTCTGCCACGTCTGCTCGCTCTGCCTTTCTGGGTTCTGCCGGACGGATTTCAGCCCTCACCTCCACGCACTCGCTTGCCATTGACCACAGCCTTTCTTTGCCCTGGAAGAGCAGCCATGGATCTCAGGAATGTCGTCAGAATTTGGTAGCGAGCTAGAGGTGATACGCTGAGCAGCTCTTCCTTTCTCATAGGTTCATGATTGCAGTGAATTTTTAGCTTTCAAGAGGAGGGTTTAGTTACTGCCCAGTATGATAATATGAAAAGGCTTTCCAGCAATGGAAAGGCAGTTTTTAATTGCGGTTTCGCACTTGAATTTTCCAAACTAGGTGCTCATCTCTGACAGCTTATTTCTGATTGATTCTACGTGTTGAAATCAATCCGGAGTATATCACATCCTCGCAAAATTTCAGTTGTTGGCAATGCAAAGTCCATCCAGTGCAGCTTACTGGATTATTATTCTGTTTGGGGATAACTAGGGGAGGTGAATGGTTCCAAGTACAGGTTTTGTCCAAAGCTTCTGGGTTTAAAACTTCTTAAATCATAACTGAAAATCCACCAAATACTTGTATTTCTTTACGGCTCTCTAGACGTGCGTACATCTGCGCTGACATACACATCTACATTGACGGAAGTTGCAGTTCTGTCTGGAAACGTATGCTTCGCGCCAGGACCTAAACCAGCAAGTCTATGGCGAAGGCGTGCTGGCAGCGGCGGTGCCGGGCGGCGTGCCGGGCGCCTGCCCGCGGTGTACCCGACTCCCGCCTTTTGTGCCGCTTTTTCCCTTTGCACGCCCGGCAGCTGCACGGGCGATCCGCCACCCTGCAACTGGAGCTGCTGGGGCCGGGCCAGCAGCTCGGCGCTCCTGGAGCCCGCCGTCCTCCGCCATCCGCCTTTCCAGCGTGTGGAAAGAACTTGCCTTGTTAGGTGGGGGAAAAAAGTAAACGAGGGAATATCATCCCTCCCGCGGTCCCTCTTACCTCACTTTAAAGCATCTAAACCATCGGATAGTTGTCTGTATGCGTGTCTGTGCGCTTCACCTAATATTCATATGTTAGATGTTTTTTAAAAAATCCTGTTAATTTGGGAAGTGAAAAACTTGGTTCATTCCTGCAGAAGCATCGTCTATTAAGATCCTACAGAAGCATCATCTATTAAGATTAATTAATTTGGTGTGAGGCGCTTCGAAAGCGAATAATGCCATCTAAATGTTCTTACTGCACCTTGCACAAGTGAATTGATCTGTGTGCGCTCTGCAAGTCTTGTATGGTGAGGCACGTTGAATTACTTCGTAGCCTAAAGGATAATCAATCATTCGGATTTGAGATTTATTCAACTCTAATTTTACAGCGTTCTTGCCAAAAGTGGGAAGGTGTATGATATCTGTGGGATTTCTGTACCTCAGTACCACTCTGAATGCTGTAAATCAACAGTGTAAGTAACATATGAACTTTTTCTTTAAACTTAAATGTTTAGTAACGTAATAATTATAAACTCAAGTCTCCCTCCTCTTAGAAATTAGTGAACTGTCTGGTTTGCATCGCGGTGGCAAAGTGTTGCATAAAACCACTGTAGCTTATGATACAAATGCTTTCAGGTATCTGAATTAAAATGTAGCATCACCACGAAAACAAAAGTATTAAAGCGTAAGTGATTCCAAAATAACGTGCTGCTAAATGGAGATTTCTCTCGTTTTGAGAGCAGGTTTTTAAACATCAACATACCCGGTTTGGGTAGCAATTGCAAACCCCAGTGAAATAGCTGAGGTGGCATTTTTTTTTGTCAGCGGTTACTACAGGAAAATCCGCTTTAACCATTTTTAAAATTTTTTTTGTTTTTTCCCCCAAATTACCTGTCACTACTTGGCTTTGTGAACCAGTAATCCACACGCAGACATGTTGGATGGTTTCACGCCGAGCGGAGGAGCGCCGCGCAGCCCCCGTGTTCGCCCCGTCCCGGCCGCGGGCCCCGTCCCCTCGGACTGGGCTGGGCTGGGGGCCGCGGCGCCTTTGGCCTCGCCTGGTGACCCCAGCCCCGCTCAGCAACCGGGGACGTGGCACGTGCCGGCGGGACAGTCTGGCACGCTCGGAGCAGCCGGCAAAGGTGGCTTGTGCTGCCGGCGTCGCCAGAGGAGGAGGAGGAGGAGGATTTCCTTCGCACGCCCCATCTCTAGCTGCCCCCGTCTCTGTATGGACGCGGAATCCCCACAGGAGGGTGCTGTGAAGGCATTTAATGTGCAGATTTTGCAGGGAAGATCGGCGTTTTGAGGAAACGGCGATTACAGGGAAGCCAAAGCGATGTCGTTCCGGCAAGGACAGCGCGGGAATTGTCCCCTGGGAGGGACGCAGGGACAGGTCCGGCGTCGGCGCTCGCTTGCAGCATCCTTGCTGCCCGGGCGGGCGGGCTCCCGCGCGGGGGTGTCGGGGACGTGAGAAAGGCGACGCGCTCGGCGCCGCAGGGTCGAGCGAGCGGTGACCGGCAAAGCGTCCCGGGGCGGTTGCCGCGCTTCCAGCTTACGGTGGGTACTGGGACCCTTCACCATGAGCGTCGTCCGTGGCCAGCGGGCCGCGTGGCTTCTCGCCAACGGGCCTTGGAGCCACTCGTCTGCTTTCCCGTCTGCGTGTAGAATATTTAATCCGCATAAGATGCAAAATCCATTTGGTTGCAAGTGGAACCACTAAGTTCTGTCCTAAAATTGTAAATCAGACCGTTTCATTCAGCATGGTCAGAAAGGCTGATGAAAAATAACGGAGAAAGCTCTCTTTAGGTCTCAGCTGTAAAACTTTTCTTGCAAATATTTTAGATAAAAAAGGTTATTCCTTTTGTATAGTATATATTCGTGCCAAACCACTTTCATTTGACAAGGCCAGTTAAACAGCATTTCCCACGTGCTGCTTGCTTCAGCTGGGGTGCTGCTTCAAGCAGAAATGAAGTGTGATCACGTAAAAGGAAGCCAAAACCCCCACCGCAGGGGGAGCTGCGGGCTGTTCTCCTTCGCCTCGCGCTTCCGCTCGGCCCCCACCCTGCTTCCTTCTATCGCTTTTCACTTTTTTTTTTTTAAATAAACTTCTTAAACCAAGGATTATAACTAAATAGAGACTTATCTTTGGGATGACCTCTAAAACACGTGGGGGGATTAAGTCTATTTCTGTCATACAGAATATGGGTGCTCTGATTCTTTCTTTTAATGGCAAGGAGATAAACCGATAGAGCTGTATTATTGAGGGTTTTTTTTTAAATCTACTCGTCGTTAAATAAGAATACATCACTCTTAAACTTGGCGACTGGGATCCGTGTGCGAGTCCCTGAAGGGGTTCGCTACCGGCCGTGTGGGTATCGCTGCTCGCGCTTGTTCTGTACCAGATTTTAGATGCCAGATGTTTGGATGGAGACTGTGTTCGGCAGGGTGCCGTCCTGCATTTTTGGCGCTCGTCTTAACTTGCACCACCTAAATCTTTTGACGGGATGGATCATCGCGAAGCTTACCTAATAAACACCGCGGAAGGACAGTGCCCGGCAGCAGCGTTGGAGCTTTGCCTCGTTACCGGCATGATGAAACCGAGCCGTTCTCCTGTCCGCAGGCGTGTTAAATTGGCCGCAGGTTATTGCAAATAGACTCGGATTTGGGCTTTGTAAAGTGAGACTTTCTGCTTCCCGGAGGAATTTTGGCCTAGCAGTAACCAGCCGTAGTTTTGGTAGTTTTTGGTTACCAAGCAGCGTCCGTTTGGATGTTAGAAAATCAGAGCATAAATCCGTACGCCGGTCAGCTGCGTCATTGGCGTCGCCTCCCTGGCCTCTAACCGCTGTTACTTCCAACAGTTGCCATGAAACACAGTCGATAACACCCTTATGTATTCTATAGGATCTTTTCCTCCTGCCATCTCAAATGAAAAATAAACAAAAGAGCTTAAGCACGCAACGTGCTAAATAGGCTAATAAGCTGTGAAAATATTTTACGGGGGAATCTGGGGCAAGAGCTGTCTGCTGAAGCAAGCCTATTAGACTTGGCAGCAGAAAGGCTTTGGGAGGCATTCTTTGGGAGAGATAATTGAAAGATTTTTTCCAAATGTACGTGTATTTTCCACACACCCCCCCCTTTCTGAGTAGTTTTGAGAAATCCCTCCCTCCTTAAATTGATTACCTCTCAGCATCAGAACGCCTTGGCTTTAAGTACCTGCTAAGCTGCTCCTGTGCTGATTTGACTTTGCCTTTCTGTTAAACGTAAAACAGTTTTTAATCTTCTCATTTAGATGTTTTCATAGAAAGTAAATGTTTAACTTGCTTTGCTGTGGCATCCGAGTCTTTAATCCATGGGAACATTTATAATGAAAGGAAAACGTGCTTTTGTTTAAACCAGGCGTTATCCGAGAGACGTTTTGAGTAGCGGCGCTTTCTAGGGGGGAATTGTCCGCACGCGTGCGTTACGTTCGGCAGGGGCAAGGTACGGGTGGCCGTGCCGCTGCGCAGCTGCAGCTGGAAGAGGCAAAAGGCCGGGGACACGGCTTTGAAGAGGCGAAGAGAGGCTGGTTTGCCTCTCCGAGAGGTGGGGAGGCGGAGGGCGATTCCCGTTTGGCAATGCCCGGTGCTCGCCTGCCCCGAGCTAGAGCTGGTGCCAAGATGCTCGTGTCAGGCAACGCAGATAATCGTCCGTGAGCTGATTGACAGGTGATGGGTTTTCAGGAATGTGACGGGGAGAGCGGCGAGAACCCCGTCTCCAGACGGTTTCCCGCTCTGGGGAGTGGGGAAAGGTCTGTAAATGTGCTGTGAATTAAGTGTTTATGATTACTGCCTGCAAGTTTAATCACAGCTTTTCCTGGAGGTTTACGTTTGGAGATTACGTTCGTGTTCTGATGGTGTTATAATTGTTGCTGCTCTAGCAAACGAGAGCTGAAGCAGTGCGCTGGCTAAGAAAACCGAAAAGCAGGCTAGCATCGGGTTTGGTTCCTGTTACTCAAAAGGAGGTTTCCACTCTTCTATAGCCACTTGGTTTATTTATTTATGCTTAAATTTAATTTTATTTTTTAAAAAAGGCATTTATGGCTCCAGGACACAAATACTGCTGGCGAAGTAACAGGCCAAATTCAAAATTTATCAAGGAGGGGAAGCACAGAGCGAATACGGATGGAAACCGTCTTGGGTGCAAAAGCAGCCGCTCGTGCTGGCTTTGGTGGCGAGGGCAGGAACGACAGCTATTTATCCCTTCAGATGCATTATCGGCCTCAAATAAAAATTGGGATTTTTTCAGGCTGAAAGCACAGCAAGTCCTGGAAGACCAAGAGCGCTGGGGAAGCTTTTACCTGCGTGTTTCCGACCAACCCGTGCTGTCGGGAGGGAGATGCCGTCGTTCAGGGCAGCTGGATTCAGATACCTACAAATACCCCATAAACACAATTTCTACTGTTCTAAAGATAACTGCGTTAATACAGGTTTGTCTGGATAAATAAAGTGCTCTAATTTTCAGGCTCGCGTTGTAAGTCATCAGGCCCTAATTACGTAAGCACCGGTGTTACAACTAGCCGGGCGCATTGGGCAAGTCCCAGTCATCGGCACGCCGAGTTACCCTGCGCTCTGTAGTGAAAACCGGGGGGACGATTCTCCGCCGGCGTTTCGGCTTCTCCCCTGGTGCTCCGTGCTCTCGGCAGCCCGAGCTCGCTGCGGATGGTCCCCGTCCCCGCGGAGCCCCGTGCCCGGGCTGGCGATCCTTCCGGGGGACAGGAGCATCCCACGGCACCCGGATTTGCACCCGATTTGTGCGTCAGCTGGGCTGTGCGTGGAAGCCAAAGAGAAGAAAGCTTTCGGTACAATCATAAATCTACTTCAAAACAGTTGACTCCTTGCGAGAGTGCTCAGTATTTCAGCTTTCCTAATGAGTTCCTGCGCAAGAGATTGCCAGATTTGACTTTATTTCATAGGTTTTTGCTATCGCGCTTTTCTTCCTGGGGAGAAAAGGGAGCTTATTTCTGCCTCTTGCAGGGCTTGCACCGAGTCGTTGCCTTTGCAGCGTCCACGTTTCACTGTTAACATCTTCTTTCCCGTGGATGGACTCGCTGCAGAAGCTGCCCAGCCCGGGGTCCCTGTGCTGCCCTCAAAGCGATGCTGATGAGCCGCCTTTATTTTAATATCTGTGGAAGGTGCTAGCCAAGTCTGGGAAAAGGGGGAGGAAAGCAATAAACCAGGCATTTGGTCCCAGTAGAGTTCACCTAACAACTTGTTTGCAGTGTTTTTGCCCATAATGGAAAAAAGAAAATCCCCGTTTCTTCAGAGACAGGATGCGTCGGAAGGATCACCGAGGCTTCGACTTGTTGCAGCTAAAGTTTCAGCGCTCTGAAAAAAAACCCCAACCCTGAAATCACAAATAGCCCGTCGGGGTGACTTTGGCATGCAAAAGGAGCTGGAGCATCCGAGTCCGCACAGACACAAATACCTACTCCTGTCATCCTTGCTGATTTTGTTTTCTTTGTTAAGGGGAGTTGGGGGAAAAGTTTTTGGAAATGTCTTTTTTTGCCGGCTTGTTGTTACTGCCAAGGTAATGGGCAGAAATCTCTTTCTGACCTTAAATGAAATGCCAGGTCGCTGTAGGCTGCAGCACACGCAGCAAAATAAAGCGGTTCCGTCTGGGACTTGTCCTGCCCCGCCGGCACAGAAGACGAGGTGAGGCGGGAGTTACGGCGGGGCGCGGCGCCGGCTCCTCGCCCGTGAGCTTTCTCACACCAGTTACGGGGTCGGGCGTTTTTAATTGGTGTGCTCGGCTGAAGAGAGCTGAAACGAGATGATCGGTTAAAACGGAGGAGCCCAGCAAAGGCTCAGGGAGATTTTTCTCCGCGTTTCTCTTGTTTCTTTGGTTTGTGACAGAGACCCGAAAAATTTCATTGTTCCAAATCGGTAGAAAACGGCAGCATTTCAAGGAAATCTCTTCTGCCGGGTGAAGGCGGCCGCCGCGCCCGGCTCCGCTTGCTCCTCCCTGGCCGTGGCAGGGCTGGACGTGCCGTCTCTCATTTCCACCAGGAATTTTGGACCGGGGTCTGCAGCGTCAATACACTTACGGGCTGGCGTTGCATTGCAGGCGGGTTCCCGTGGAAAATGATGTCACACGGGGTGTCCCAGCAGCGTCTCCAGCAAAGAACTTGCTGTTCGCCACGAGATGAATTATGAGCGATTTGCATCCATCCGCAGGGAAACGGAGCTGCTCCTTCACCGTGCGGTGGATTTACAAGTCGGATTTACAGCATACTAACTTAAATGTTTAGTTTTCAGAGTTGCAGTCGTTCTAATTAAATGAATTTGCAAATTCTGCCTGTTTGCCTTTTTCCCTTGGCTTTGTTTCCTCTTTGACCAAAATCCTAATATCCCTAATCGGCTGCGGGCGCGCCGAGGTGCTGGGAGAGCGCGGGGGGTCGAGGCGAGCGGAGCCGGCGCCGCGCTGGGAGGATTGCGGTGCGGTTGGGAACGTCGGTGGAGGTGTTTGCGTTCCCCGTAGCCCGTAGGAGCGGATTGAGACGCTGCATCAGACATATGTATCACCAAAATAATAAAAGTCTTATGAAAGCAATCAGGTGTAAGTTACCCGCTTGGCATGTTAGAGGCAGCTCCGCCCCCGTGCAAGGCCAAGCGACTCGGAATTCGTCCCCCGGGATTTGGCGTTAAAACGTGTTCGCTGCCAGCTGACAAAAGAGTCAAGCTCGGATTTATTACACCGGCACCTGCAGTAAAAAATGACAGATGATGAAAACGTATTTAATTATCATTCAGCGCCACATCTCTGGCTGCTCCAGTCTCGGTGCTGCAGCTGTTGGCACGCACTTTATTTTAAAGTCAATGTGCTTATCTGGAGAAGAGCCCGATCTCCCCGAGTAAATTGGCCGGGGGGGAGCAGGGAGCCGGCGAGCTCCTCCGAGGCGCAGCTGAGCAAATGCAGATTTGCGTTGCGCTCGCTCGCCTTCACCCCCTCATCCGCTGGACTTCCCGGCAACTTCCCGCTCCGTAAGGAAACGCGTCCCCTCCAAGCCCAAATTAGTAATTGCCCGGAGGCGTTGGGCAGCCTGGACGGGCCTGCCTCTGCCTCGCCATCGCCCTGCGGTGGTGGGGCCCCGGTAGCAGCGACCATTACGGTGCACAGGCAAATACAATTAAACATCCATGCGGCAGTAATTGGCTACAGTTGGGGGGGGGGGAAACGCGTCTCAAAGGCGACTGCGGTTTGCAGCAAGGTCAGGGGAGACAAAACATGCCGTTACTGCAGCAGAGGCGCTGAGGAGCCTCATTTCCAAGCGGCGGTTCCTCCAACGTTGACTTTTTCAGCTGTAATACAAAGCTGCGCGTGGCACGGGGGAGCTTTAGTACGTATCGTGTGTGCAAAGTGACATATAGATGCATGTCCATCTCTACATGGATATTTGGCCCAGCTGATCCCCGGCCCCTGGGATGCCGCCGCCTCTCCCAGCTGTGGGCAATGGGAGCTGACGAGGCTGCTGGGGGAACTGGGACAAGCCCAGCACCCGCCCGGGGCTGAGCTCACTTTGCCGGAGCATCCCTGCGGTGCAGAGCCTGGGGGTCCCGTGCACCCTCGGCCCCCCCCACCGTCACCCCTGCGGCTCCCCGGATGCCGGTGAGTGCTCCCGCTCAGGCGAGCCTGCGGGCTGCCTCCGGTTGTGGCTGGTTTGGGGCAAAAAAAGGCAATTCAGAGGGTGAGCTGGGCTGCGTGTTGGCTGGCGTCGGGGCTGCAGGCTCCGCCGTAGGGTGCTGGTCGCTGTCGGTGCCCGTGCCGGGAGTGCCCTGCCGCTGTCCGCAGCCCACGGCGCTTTCCGGAAAGCCCTTCAAAAAAGCCCACCAGCAAGTCCAGGTTTTAGTCGGGGCGTGTGTGTTCAAAAGGGAGCTGGTGGGTGAGGGATCCGCCGTCCTCTGGCTTCCTTCTCCTTGTCTTTGCATCCCCGCGGCTCGGCAGGGGCTGCCTCTGGCTCCCGAGGGCTGAGGGTTTGGGGTCGCTGAGGAGCGGTGTCCTCCACGCCCTCGCACTTTGTAAGAGGAAGAGCGGCTGTCGGGGCTTCGTTATCACTTGCACATTGCCTGTGTTCACCAAAGCGCTCGGCAAAAAGGTTTTTTTTGGAGAATTAAAACGTCTGATTCTCGATGGCTTCCAAATAACAGTCTAGGCAGAAGCTTTTGGGACCCGAACTCCGGCAGCTTTGCAGCACGTGGAGGAAACAATAACCGGTGAGTGGAGGCCGTCAAGGGAATCGGCCAGAAACCATCGGAAAAATCTGATTTTTCGCAAAGCTTAGGAGGAAAAACTGAAGTATTTTGATCTTGCCAAAACGCTTTTGACGTTGGAGCACTTTCTTTGCTTTTCGTAATGATTTTAAAAAATATTAAGTTGAAAGCGAAAACTGGAAGAGAGGAGCCTTCTTAAATGCCCTTTCACAGGGTGTCCTTGCTTTTGCGTGCGGAACAGGGAGGCGTTTGCTTTTGGGGGAGATTTTGCCTGGCAGGAGCGTCTCACGCACCAAAACTCGTCCTTTTTTGGTGGAGGCGGAGGTTTCCCCCCGGGGTTTCGGCCGGAGGAGCGGGGCAGGCGCGCCGGGCTGTGCTGGGTGGGCGCTGCTCTATGTTAACCACGATAAAACCCAAACTCGAAAGCGGAGCAATCGGCTGAAAAACGGGGGCTTTTAAGAAGCCGCCTTCAGAGTTCAGGGGCTGCGGGGGGGCCGGGGCTGGGCGTGGGGCACCGCTCGCCTGCCAGCCCCCGGCCGGGAGCGGGGGAGCCGGGCTGGGGAAGTTTCAGAGCGGGTCGTGAAACGAAGCGGTTTTTAGTATTCATGAAAAATGCTTGTGACAGCCTTACCCCAAGTAATGAGAAGCCACCTGCAGTTCGGAGCAGTACTTGATAATGCCGTAATTAGATTGGAGATGCAAAAAAGCTCATTAAAATTAAATAACATATTTGTCACTGTTTTAAGAGGCGCAGATTGCCTTGAACCATGCTGGTCTCTTGACCTTGAGTATTTTGGCGCAGTCCTCGCTGTCGAGAGCGTGAAAATAACGTCGGAGCATCCGATGTCGGAGCGTAAACGTCGGTTCCGTGGTGGGGGTTTTCGGCACAAGGTTGCAGGCGCTCGCCTTCCCCTGGTCGCGTCGCTTGGGACCGGCTCGTTTTCGCTGCCCTCGCCCAACGGGGCGGTTTGCAGACTGGGGGACGTGGGCGCAATGGGCGGATGCTCTCAGGAGAAGCGGTCCCTGCCTGGCTCCACGCAAGGCACGGGTCCGCTCCGCTCTCCCCCCATATCTTTATCGATTCCTTGCCTTGCGGTTGGGATCCTGTCCCTTGTTAGGCGGGAAGGTGCCTTCCCATCTTCTTGGGTGCGGACGCTGCCTTTTGCTGTCAAATGCGCAAAGAGCTTCCAGGGTTTCACGGAGTTTGGGGTAACTTTTCCGGCTGTTGCCTGCTGATGGCGTTCGAGCGGGCGGCGATGAATTTCCCTCGCCTCTCCCGCACCGCGTCGGAAGACCGGCTGAGAGCTGCCGGTGGAGCAGGGTTTGGAGGAGCCGGCGCCGGAGACCCTGCCGTGCCAGACCCCGGCTCCCCAGAAATCCCGACGTGTAACGGGGAGTGATGTCAGACCGTGCTGAACCGCCGCGAGCTGGAGGGGTGGGGAGGCAGCTTGCGAGAAGGTGGGAGAATCGCTCAATACAAGGGCTTTCCCTCCTTGCGAGTGCAAACTGCAAATGCAAATATACTCGGGTTGCGAATTTGTGCAATGCAGAACCGCGAGCTTCCGAAGGCATTTGTCTCTATCTCTTCAGTTTTTGATGAAATACAATAAAATGTGTTTTCAATCCCCTTCCTCCCTCCTGCCTGAAAAGGAACGTGCAAAGCCATAACGGCGTCTGTTAACAAGACTGTAATTTTCCAAAATTAATTTTTAATGACTAATCTGTCTTGTTTTCAGATGTTTTATACAACACCTATTGTTTAAACCCCATTTGTTTCTCCACAATGTCACCGTGAAGGAGACCGGCGTTGGTCCAGGATCTCCGGCTAGAGCATCCGTCGCTGGCTTTGCTCTCGCCTGGGGAGGGCTGCTCCCCGAAAAGGGCTGCACCCGCCGAGGAAGGGGGGGCTCCAGGGAAGGGCAGAGGTCACTCTTTGCAGAAGGGATTCCCCTTTTTGCCACCCCAAAATGGGGCTGCTGCCAAACAGACGGTTCCCCTCGCTCGGGGTCCCTCCCTCCCCGCTGCCGCGGCCACGTGCTGCCCTTCCCCTCCAGAAACATCAGCCGGCCGGGAGCTTCTCTTGCGATAGCTTTTATGCCCAGAGAAGAGAATTAAAACCAAAAAGTGGGTTTTTCTTCCTCCTCCTCCTCGCTCGTTGTGAGTAATTACACGTGGGTGTCTTGGAGTGGGAGTGCTTACAGATACTCCGTATTTTCGGAGCGTGGGGATTCTCCCTTGGTGGCACTCGCGTTGTGAGCGGCACCAAAGGCACCGCGTCTGCCTGGCCTGGAGCCTGAATCGTCCTTTGAAGTCGGGGCAGGTTGGTTGGCTGGTTTCTTGTTTGGGAATTGCGGGAGAGGAGGGAAAGGCGAGTGTCCCCGAGCTGCTGAGGAAAGAGCATCCTTGCAGGATCGTTGCCCGTCGGCGTCTCCGTGGGAGGGGAGTTCGTACGTGACTTCTGGCGCCTTACAGAGAAACAACTTTTTTTTTTTTATAATACTTTTTTCCCCTGCTTAGGAATGATCTTCGAAGGGCTAAGAATTGGGTGCTAGCAGCTTGTGCCACTTTGCAGCTGGGCACGCTGCTTGGTTTTGCTTACTGCCGGCCATGTCAATGTTTTCTTTTATATTCCTGGCACCAAATGGGAATTTTTTCAGAGCTTGTTCTGACTTATGTTGACGAAAGGGCAAAAATTCATTATTGGAGAGGAACAGCTGATGCTAGGCTGGTGTTCCCCGGCTGGATGAGTAAATATTGGGGAACTTCTGTAGTGAAATTTCTTCTGCAAAACCTTGCTAGTGGCAGACCCCGCGCGGGCTGAGCTGCGAGACCCGCACAAACCCGGGTGTCTGGAAACACCGTCCCCTGCGGAGCACCCCTGTGTCCGCTACGGACATCTTCCTACGGGAAGAGGTGGCTGCGTGGGGGTCCCCAAAACCAGTACGAGAGCCCATGATGGGCAGACAGAGCTGAACCTTAAAAAAAAGAAAGTAAAACAAGGTGTTTTCACAGGCACAGGTCGAGATCGGACCCATCCGCCTTCCCCTCTCGGGCTGGGTACTTGATTATTAGCAGAATAAGCCTCGTCCATCATCCAAGCGAGGGAGACGCGAGCGAACGGGTCTCACCGTCGATGACGAGTATTTCCGGATCAAACGGAAAGTGCGATTCCCGTTGCGCCCGGAGCGGAGCAAGGGGTCGTCGCTCTGCCTCGCGCGGGCTCCCGGTCAGAGCCACGCGGGTCCTTTAAGCGACTCTCCGGCAGCGTCAGAGGAAAAGAAAACCCCCTGAAAAACATTTAGCCTGTGTGGTTATACTGAGGAATCTGCTGGCAGAGTAAACCCTGGGTAAACATCCTCAATTTGCTGCCTCCTGAAATGGAGCAGCTTTTAGAGTTTCAAGCCACAATTTGTATTCAAATGAAGGTCATTTGAAAGGTGTAACATAGTAAACAGCCATTATTTCATTTTGATAGTGGTACTAAAATTATAGTGTTGGTTGAATTATTTTAGTATAGGACCATTACCATCTCCCTAAAACACTTAGAGGGATTTTTATATCAGCGCTGCAGTCCTGAAATTAGAGGAAAATTAAAAATCACACGGCTGTGGTAGGGAAGTAATTTTTTTTGCGAGCATGCCTTCATTTTATTGTGCATTCTCCTTCCCTCGCTTCTCTGCCAAAAGAGAGATGCACGTCTTCTGTCGGGGGCTGCCGCTGACAGATTGCTGCCAGTGCCGGTCCTCTCCCATCTACTGCCGTGCGCCGCTTCGGCGTTGGCTGCGAATTGCACTGGGGCAGCATCCCCGTCCTGCGGCAGGCTCCGTGCTGCTCGGCAGCTCCCGCCCGCGTCTGCGTGGTGCTCGTGGCTTGAGAACAACACGGCTGAGAATCGGCGACACCTCAACGGCGATCAGGCTACATGGGAAAAGGCGCGGTGCAAAAAATAGGTGGAAAAACGGATGGTGAAGTGCTGCAGGGTCGCTCTGGGGAGCTCCTGCAGGAGCCTGTGATGTTTCAAGCCTCCCGCTCCAAGGGTGGAAGCAGCTCTTGGTGGTGCCTCCAAACGCACAACGTTTTCCCGGTACCTTCAGCCTCCAGCCCACCTGCCGGCCGCGGTGCCGAGCGTTGCCCTGTCGTGGCAGGGATGGCTCTGCGCTGCCGACGCTCTCCTGCTTCCCGCGGTAACGCCAAGCCTCCAGCGCCCGCGGTCGCCAGGGCGGACCGCTCTCCTGGCTCGGGGTGCGCAGAGGCTTTGTGTTCGAGTTGGGCGTCTCAACCCAAAGTTTGGCACGACCTCACGGTGAGCGCTGCCCAAATGCCGAGCGTGTCAAGGTACACCTTGACAGCGGCCACCATGACTCTACAAAATGCATTTATTTACCCTAAATCTAAAGCATATGCAAGGGAAGGACAGCCCTAACGATGCGCTGTTATGCAGCGATAAATTAACGACTCTTAACGGAGGAGGAGAGCTGGAAGTCACCATGGGCAGCCCTCCGAAAGTGTTGGTGCCCAGCTGCGGCCAGAAGAGTCCGGCACCTCTGCCGTGCCCGGCTTACCCGCTGGGCGTGCCGTGGGGCGCGGGTGCCGGGGACGTGAGCGCGGGAGGTGTTCGGGGAAAGCAGGATCGATCTGTCTCCCGACTCGGAAATGAATCCCTGAAAACCAATTTCTGTGCGAGGAGCCGGAGGGAACGCGCCTGCGCCCTCATCCCTGTAAAAATGCAGCTGTGCCGCAGTGAGCCCTAAGAAATGACGCCAGCCGCTGCCGGGTGACCCGCGACCGCTCTGGGATGTTTGGGGGATGGAAGGGCATCGAGATAGTCTTCGTGACAAGCTGAAGACTTCAGAAAAATCGCTGCTTTTCCAGTTTGAGGGTTGACCTGTACGGTTTGACTTCCGTGGCGCGCTGCTCTGCGTCGGTGGCTCCTTGGTAGGGAGCCCAGCGCTGTCAGCACCCGGACGAGCTTTAAAGGCTCGCCTCGCTGAATGACGGGAAGACACCAGTTTCACGCGAGTCGGGGCTTTCACGAGCCACCTGTAAAACTTAGATCCCCCCCCCAATAAAAGAAGGTGCCATCGTATTGCCTGCCTTCAGTGCTCTTTGTCAGCATGCTGTATTTAAAAAATACTCGTGCAGGGGAGCAGATACACGCTTAAAATCTCTCTGCATTTATTTTCTTTTAGGAGTACATGTCATAGAAGTTGGAGTTAATAGAATGGCAGTAATTTCCCCCATCAGGGCCACCGGGTGAGGGTGGCTGGACGCAGCACGGCAATTACAGCTGCTGTTAGGTGGAAGGGTTGATGCACGACGGGCTGCGCGTGAGCAAGGGCTGTCGGACGTGAATGAAATCTTGATCGTGAAATTCTCGTAGATTATGATAGCTGCCTTCATTAACATTTTCACACTCGGCTGGCTAACAAATGAGAAGAAGGGCTTTCTGTACCGCTGGATTTATAATGCTCCGAATCGGCTCCGTGCCTCAGTGTGTGCCGGAGGTCTGTGCCCTTGCCCTGTGATGTGCTCATATTTAAGCAGAAGGGATCGCGTACTTTTTATGGAAGGGAGAGAAAAAACCCAGGTGTTCTGTGAGTATTTTTAGTGAAAATCTTTATTGGCGATAAGCTGGTTCTCAATAAAACGAAGAAATACCGTGCAAATAAAATTCCCTTTAATTTATAATTCCTCCAAGAATTTAAGATGTGAAATTTCTATTTTCTAGCTGCATCTTTGGCCGAGTTCAGATTGGGTTGATCTGATTTTTATGGGTTTTTTTGATCTGTTACTGCTTAAGCTCCAGGGTTTTTTAGTTGCACGAGGAGGATGCCAGTGTATATCCCCTGGGAAGGAGCATAAACTCTTAAGCCTTGGAAGTTTGGCTGCTTTAATGGTACCGAAGCTGACAGAAATGATGCACCAGCCATGGAAGGTGTTGACCATGGAAGGCCTTGGCCACGGAAGGCCACCACATCACGTTGCAGGTCAAGGACATGCCTCATGTCTCTTCCCCAGCCTCCCCGTGCCCCGTCTTGCTCCTGCTCGTGGTTTTGCTGCTGCAGCACTCCACGCCAGAAGCATGAAAATATGTTTTCGTGATGAAATCACGGGGCTCTCGAGCGCAGGGCGACATCGGGGTGGACGCTTCCCGTCGTTGGGTGAAGGATGCTCTCGCAGAGCAGCTCCTCAAGAGGTTTCAAATGGGGGGGAAAACCTGCAGCTGGATTGGGACGCCCTCGGAGATGAGCACAGCAACCTGTTCCATATTTATTACGGGCAACAATTTGACGAAGGGAGAGTTTAGATTAATAACATTCAGCCCAGAGAAGTAATTTCCTTTGAGAAAGCGATTTACATGCACTCTGCCAAAAAGAGCCGTCACCGTGTGCTCTCGTCGTGTCAGCTCCAATAATGAAGTTGGAAATAACATGGGAGGTTAATAGGTGCTACTTATCTCCTTAGCGCCGGAAAGGAAGATTTACAGTGCGGAGCCTGGTTTGCATATTTCCATTGGAAATGGAAAGGTTTTTCCCAGCCGAGACTGATGAGACGTTGCGGTTACAGGGTGTCTGCTCTGCTGCTGCTCACAGTTGAGGCTGTAAAGCTCCATCCCGAGGGATGCGCTCGTGATGGAGGGAGCGGCCTTTCCCTGGGTCACTGGCCAGGGACTTATTTGGATGCCCGTGCCGCCGTTCCGGCGACCATTCTTTTTAACCGGCTCTATCTCCTCTAAGCCTGGAAGTTCATATGGATGTGGCTGCCACGTGGCGGTTAAAAGACGGGCTGAAGCCTGGTGGGTTTTCCCCGGGAGCTGCCCGTGGCGTGCGAACGGGAAAGTCATCTGGAGGTGCGGTGGGAGGAGGCACCGGCGTGGAGGACCGCGGAGGACGCCTGCGTCGCCTCTCGGGCTGCCGCTTGTGCGACGCCGTCCTCTGGGCATACGTTAGAGCGTGTTCTCTCCTGCCTTAACCCCCCGGGGAAGGGGATCTACGTGTCAGTCCGTAGGGCTGGGAGCTGCCAGACTGTGCTGGTGCGTTAGCCAGGACCCGTTCCCTTAATCGCAAGTGGTAACGACCTTGTCGTCGCGGGCGAGGACGCTGCTGCCTTGGCGCTCGGTGAGGCTGGAAATAGCCGGAGCCTCCCCTGTCATTGCACCTACTTCCCCCCCGCTTCACCTTGCTTACGGAGGGACGGCGGCGGCGCGCGCGGGAGGGGGCGATGCGCGGGCGTTGGAGCCCTGTCACTTCAAATTACTCTTATTAAACTCCCGAAGGACTCGTGGCACGTTATGGGCTATTGCGGGAGCTATTTCATTTCAAACAGCAAAGCTATCTGTGAGTTACAGGAGTACAAAAAAGCTCTCAAATTTTTCTTCTGCTTTCCTCCTCTCCCTTAGCTTTTTAGAAAATAGCTTTCTAACTGCTGTTCTCTCCCAGCAGACTTCTGTTTGGGTCCTCGGGAGGTTGTTGGGTTCTTCCACACCGGGAGTGAAACAAACTTTTAAAAAAAAAAAAAAAAAAATTCCCTCTCGATAATTTAAGTCACATAGTGCACTGAAGCCTGCTTAAAAGAATAACTCTACAAGGGATAGAATTTTTAATAAATGTTCTGTCTAGCGCAAACTGTAAAATATTCATTTAAGTCGGTTATTTCACATTACCAAGTAAGTGCAAGAAGAATTAACTTTCTGAACAGCTTAAGGTACAATTCAGTAATAACCTGAGCCATTTAATGAATGAAATATTTAACATAATTTGCATACATTAAGGGATGGGATACAGCGTATAACAAATGTACCTCCGAGTTGGAGCGGAAAACCGGGAGGAACAAACAGGAATCCCTCGGTGTGAACCCAGACCGCTTCCCTTTGCGGCAGCCCTGGGCCGGGGAGAGGGCTGAACGCGGAGGCCATCGCGGCGGGCAGCCCTCGAAGGCGGAGGACGGACCTCATCTCCGTGGTGGGCCTCGCCGCCTTGCTGCCCTCTGCCAGGGCAGCCCTCCCGGCGTCAAAAACCTCCTTGGCGGGCGAGGAGGAGAAACCTCAACGCGTTTGACTTCCCTGGATGGCGTTTTTCTACTTCTGTATGCTTCTCGTACATCTGCAAATAGCGTAGCCTTTCTTCAGCGCCTCTTCTCGCGGTGCTCGCCTCCAGGGAGGGGCTGAGGAAGCGGCACTTTTTCCTCCCCATCTTTGACTTTCCCACGTGAACCAAGCAAACGGAAACACCACCGTCTGAAGACGAGAGCCTGAGCAGACGTAGCCAAAGGTTGGGGCGAGCGTCGCTTCTGCTGCTTTTCCCCCTCTTGAAAACTCCCGGTCCCGCAAAACACAAGTTTTGTTTTGTTTTTTAATCAAATGGTATTTTAAGTGCATGCGAGGAGCTGGAAGATCCCCACGTGCCGGAGACTCCTCCTGGCAGCACGATGTGCAGTGTGATGGCACGAAACGGCCTGGGAGCTCCCCTATCCCAAAATACTCCAGGAGAGCTCCGACCATGGCTGGGTGCGAACCCGCACAAAGCCCGTCCTCAGGACGGGGCTGCCGGGCTCGCCCTCGGGGCACGCCTGCTCCCGGCTCCGGCTGCGCCGCCGCTCTGTGCCCGGCGCGTTCGGCATTACCTGCGCGTCCAGGAGACTCGCCGCTGCTCGACGTGGGCTTTGTAGCTGAGCTGCCCGAAGGGATGCTGAGCGTGCACGTTGCATCCCTGAGAGCGGGCATCCCTGAGCTGGCACTGCTTTAGGATGGTTGCAAGGTAAATCGGGGCCAATTAAGGCAGTGAAAACCCCAGGAAAGGAAAATAAGAGGGAAACCGTGATGCTTTCCCCCATAAAAATAGAGCGAGCTGTAACAGGCATTAGGTGACCAAGCAGTTTGTTCTCAGCAGGTCGCTTCAGGAGCGGGTAGTTGCTAATTTACATGTGCCCAGAAATTGCAGTTCGTAATCAAAACAGTGGCAGGGTTGGATTCTCAATTGTGCCCAATTAATATGGGACTTCCAGTTAGTTTTCCCTAATTTAAGTGCACTTTAATTCCTTAAACTCTTTTTCTTCTTCTCTGTAAGTGGCCACCCTTCTGGAAACTATATAGTGAAATGAAGTGTCCCAGGGAGAGTGTGAGTGTGTGTGCGTGTGTGTCTCTGTCTCTCTCATGGGTGGGGACGGGGGTGGCCGCCCGGTGACTGAGCCCTGGGGAGCACAGGACGGACCCGAGGCCGACCGGTACGGCACATGGTGATCCAGGGATGGCAGCACCATTGACTCATCCGAAGGCTCTGTAATCTTTTATTACTTCATCCCACTCCTTTTGCAGCCTGGCTCTTCCCTCTCCTCTCTGCCGCCCTGGCGCGCTGAGCAGAGGTGTCTGTCGTGCTGCACGCCCCGGTGCTCTGATGATCCCGGATCACCCGGAGGTGATGCCGTTATCGCGGACCCTCGCAGGCTGTATGAATAACGCATCTTTCTCTTCCAATCCCCATTACTTTGCCTTCCCCCCCCCCCCCCGTCCAACCACACACTCTGTTTCTATCGTGTTGATCGTTTGCCCAGTTTGCAGTTTGTTTAGGTCTCTCGGCTGCTTTTCCAGCCTGTCTGATCCTCACTTGTAAACGCCTTTTCTCGTATTCAAATGCTGCCTTCTCACTGCTCGCCTTCCAGGTCGTTGGTAAATATTAAGCAATAAAGGATGTAGGCTGAAGACTAAATATAAAAGGAGTTAGACAGGGAATCCCCATCTAGCTGGGAGCGCGGAGCTCCTTGATGTCAAAACTGACTCTCGAGAACTTTAAATGGTTAAAGCTAGAGAAGAACAGAGTAATTCTGAAACACAGCCCTTTCTTTCTTAAACAAGATTTTTTTTTTTTTCTAAAAGGTATGTATTTTTAAATAAGTTGTGAAATGAGGCCACTGTTGGGGGCATGAAACACAGACTTGGGTGAGGATTTGAGGTCCCCTCTCGGTGGCTGGATTTGGACTACCTTAAAAGAGGGAGGGTTGTTTTCATCCCTGCTGTCGATTTGCCTTGACAGCGCGTTAGAGTCGATATTACCCTAAAAACGTTCTGCTTTCATAACAGGCAATTTTGTTTGTGTTGAAAATGCTTTGTTTGATTTCTGGAGCCATTCATTACAGGATCAAGTCTTCAAATTGGAGCCAATTAGGTCTAAGAGCTGCTTTTAAAAAGCTTTTTCCAAACGCCAGGAGCTGGCAGGTTAAAATGCAGTGAACTAAGAATCCAGCCCCGCGCGCGGGGAGTCTCTGCCAGGGCGGCACGGGTACCACCGGGCCCGGCATCCCCCTCGCTGGGGCCGCATCCCCGGCGGGAGCCGGTGGCTGCAGTCACGCCGTGTGCGGTGGCTCGCCCTTTTTCTATATTTAGTAAGAAATGCATCAGCGTCCCTTTTCCTCCCTGAATTCCCTCTGGGAACGGAGCTAGTAAATAGCTGTGGCACTAAAAATAACACCTGCACCAGCCCCTGGCAGCCTCTCGCCCTTCCCTGGCTGAGCACGGACCCAAAGGGCTCCCACCCCCACCCACCGCGGGAGCAGATGTTTGGATTTATGATTATTTTTATTTAAAAAAAAAGGCAGAAACCAACCACTTGAAAATGTAAAGACCATGAAACCGCCTGTAAGGCTTAACCTTTGGGAAACATTATCGGTGTTCTCAGCCGTCTCCTCTCTATTTAATAAAACACGAGGCAGCCCCGGCACAGCCCGCGGTGATTTTCCAGCCGTTGCTGGCAGCCGAAAGGTGACCTGGGATCGCAGGCAGCCGCGCCAGGCAGAGCGGCCGGACCGCTCCGGGAGCACGCGTCCCTCGTGCTCTGCCCTGGGGAATGCGGGCATCGTCCCTGCTTTTACACCGACCTTCCGGTCGACTCCTTTCTGAGGAGAAATGCGAGAAATCCTGGGCCATTTGCTGCCCTGGCGCTGCTCAGAATTGTGAACGGCTTTTATCACACAAATAATGCCCTTTTTTTCTTGTCTTTTTTTTTTCCCCTTGTCCTTTTTTCCTTAAATGTTTTCTCAAAAGGGAGGAATGAGTAAAATCTCAGAAGCCTGAAAATAACTTGCAAAGAATTTCTGGTTCCCCGATGCGGCTCTGGTTTTAGGTTGTTTACTTTCTGTTCCAACATATCAAATAGTTCTGGGTTGGAGGGTGAGTTGCCAGCTGGCCATCGCAGGTCCTTCTCGGGGCTCAGATCTGCTGTGACGACCCAGACTAACGGCCCTGGGTTAATAGTCATGGCCGGATACCTACCTAAGAGCAGAAATATTTCCGCTTTCGTGCCCCGCGCAGAAGGGAGGACGGTTTGATTGCGTAACGAGTTGCACAGGAGCCGATCCCCTCCGTCAGTCAGCGTTTGTGAGCTGCTTCCAGAAACTTGACCTGTCGTTCCCGTTTCTGTGAAGAATCCACCGATTTACTGGGGGAGATCTGGAAAAACACCAACAAAAAACCCAACCAAAACAACCCCAAACCACCTAAAACCACCAACCCAGCAGCACCAGCCGGGAGTTGGAAATTGCAACTGGGTTCCAAAACTCATTTTTCATGGGTTTTTTTTTTTTTTTTTCTTTCTAAACCTCAAGTAACAGTTAAAGGGAGGAGGAAGAACTTAAGGAGCCATGAACGCTGAAAATGAGGAAAGAGAGCCTAACACTTAGATTTACAACAGAAATGGCTCGGGTCTTAGCTTAGCCTGGGAACAAAACTCTGCTTTCTAAGGTGTTCTGGTTTTTCTTTCCTCTTTGGCTGCTGGTTGCGGTGCCTTCCCGGCGGGGAGGGCTGGGGGACCCCTGCAGACCTCCTGGCTCTGATGCTCGGTCCGTAGCTGCTCCGTCCTGCCCGGTGGAAGGAAGACGTATTTCTTAATTGGTTGCGTAATGGGATCGTTGATAATGTTTTAGGTGGTAATACCAACAATTTCGAAAGGTCTTTTTTATCCCGTTGACACCCTAGGTTTTGTTTGAGGTTTATTTGGATTAATTGGGCGGACGTTTGGGGAGGAGAACGAATGCCTGCTGGTGTTTGATTTTGCTCGCACAGCTGTGTGATGAGGAGAAACGGCAGCAGAAGATCTTAAACGCCATTCTGTTGTCTCTGGGAGGATTTGTGAGGGATAGTTCGGTCCTAGAAATAGAATTTCGGAGCCTCGTCACCGCAGTTAACCAAAGTGTTTTCGGGCCCGAGCATCAGGGTCACCCAGAGAGGCTTTGATGAGCGAACAGGCACCGCGTTTTGCATCTCGGAAGGCTGCGCGGCAGGGAGCTCTCGGTTTCTGCTAATAGCTCTGCGGCCTGCGAGTAATGAGCAATTAATTATATAAATATTTGAATAACATTTTTTCTGGCCGCCTCTACGTGTTTACTCCTATATTTGGTATTGGTCCTTCTTCCATTTAGATTTGTTTATTTTAATGGAGCAATACAAGCTTATGGACTCTTGCGACAGATTGGCAGCTGGCGATGAAGTGGATGCGCCTCTAGGAAGGACAAGCGAAAGCCGTTAGTCTCTCGTAGGCCCCTGTTCTTTTGGGATCTTGAATACTTGGGAATTGTATCAGTGCGCTGCACGGCTTCATTTCAAACGCTTTTCATAAACTTTCGTCGGCCTCACCGTGCTCAGGTATGGGGCTGCTGTGACGCTCAAGGCTCGATCGGTACAATTTTATCTGTTCACAAGTACGAAACGTTACAAATTATTATAGGAATGATAGTAATAAGTAGCATCGGTAATTTTTTTTAAGGTTAAGTGTTGTCTGCGCAATGATACAGGGGTGCTTGTGCGGTATTTACAGAGCACCTTGGAGAGCTGGGAGAGCCTTCCAGGTAAACAAGACAAAAGGAGTAAAACCATTCAATAATCATTTCAGGGAAAGCAACTCCTTTATTTAGCTAGCTCTTCAGGAGAAGAGAGGTCCTTGCACCCGGAGGGCAGGAGGGGGACACACGAAGCATGAAAGCAGCAGCATCCAGGACTCCATTTTACACCAGTTAAGATGTGGGGGGCCGAGTTCATCGCAGGACAGTGCCGCTGCAGCCGAGAAAGTGAAGTGTACCAGTTCCTGCTATTGCCAGATTTCCGTGCTTTGTGGCTCTCGGTCTGACCAGCGTCATCATTCGAGCACAGCTTTTATCATGATTTAATATGTATCTTTTAAGAAGGATTTTAATTCCCTGTTTGAAATAAGGAAACGCCATAAATCAGAGGCAGAATCTTTTAACATTTACAGTTTTAAATGAATTCCTGTTGAGAGTCTCTTAAGCCAGATTTATATCTGATTCTGCATTGAACTGTGTCGTTATGTGGGACTGAAAAACTCTTACAAAATTAGGCATAATGCAAAAACATGCTGAAAAGACAGTTCTGCAGGAATGTGGAACATTATTATGTTAGAGAATATTGGAGTGAGGAGTATGCAGAAAGGGGCAATTACCGTGGATATTTTCCTTCTAATGAACCTTGCACAGTTCTTTGGTGGAAGGGTTTGCTGCCGTCTCCTTGCAGGAAACGGCGAATGGAGAAAGCGCTGATATTTTCACCTCACCTGGCGTTTTGGCGTCGCTGCCTCGTTGCAGAGAGCAGGACTTCACGTGCCGCCCGCGCGGTGGGAAGGAGGACGGGCCGGGCTGGAGGGCGATGCTCGCGGCCAGAGCGGGGTCAGCCGTCGCCCCGGGGGCTGGAAGCCAAGGGGTGTGAGGGACCACGCGCGCAGGCTGGTCAGCGAGGCCGCCGTGTTCCTAATCCACGGGGGAACGTGCGGTGGGTTTCTGGGCTCCGCTCGGAACGAGAGCTGGGGCCAGCCGGGGCTTTGCTCCGGCGCTGGGTGGAGATCTCCTCCCCGGCTGGGCGTACGGACGGTACCGGCACAGCATCCTTGTAGCGTCCTCGTAGCCTCCTGCCGCCGGCTGCCATTTCAGACTATGCGTTTGGCAAGTTAGAAAAGAATAATTGCGAGTGCCAAGGACGGTATCCTGCTCTGACTGGTGCTGTTCGTGCCGTGTCCGTGTTTTACTCTTTGAAGCCCAAAAGGAGGAAATCTCTGTGGGCTCCCAGCCAAACGATGGTAGCAGCAGGTTGCAAATAAACAAACCCCAACGTTTTCCCCCAAAATGTGTTCCTGAGACCAGCAGCCCGGATTCTTACAGCTTAAGATCCACCGGCATCCTTCAGCCCCCTTGTTTACCAGGGCTGGAGATGTTGGACTCGGCCAGGCTTGATGTGAGACATGGAATTGCCTTTTGTGGGAGAGCGTGCCCGGTGGCATCGACGGACGGTGAGGGAGTAGCTCCGCGGGTTTTCCTCTCTGTGGATCTCCTCCGGTGTCTGCCGTGGGATTGCTCCCTTGATGGGGGGGTTCAGCTTCAGGCGCTCCCTCGCCTGCAACGAGCTGCTGCTTTCCCTTAAAAAATGGAAATCCCACGGGTTTGAACTCTTCCAATCTGGATAGAAAATAGAAAGTTAAACTTAGTGCATTTGCTGATGATGTGGCACTTAAACCTGAATAAAGTAGGAAAAAAAGATTAATAACGCAAATACTGCCTGAAGTACTACTTCAGCCGCTGTTCTTCCACCTGAAATTAACTGGGCTGTTTTATTGAAACAAGCCAAAAGAGCTAAATATTCTCAATTTGTCGTCCTCAATAAAAATACGAGGTACTCTCTGGAAGATGTTTAGTAATATAGCCCACATGCCTTAGCTGGGGAAGAATGAGAGAGGTGAAGGGGAAAAAAACCCTATATACAGTATGACAGTGGTATGTTTGTTTTTTTTTTTTTTTAATCAGAGAACACAAGATCCCTTGTGTTTCTCCCTCATGTGTGATGGTTGGCTGGGCTCGGAGGGAAACTGCCTGAATAAACACGAAGCGGTTCAACGGCAAAGTCATTTGGGGCCTTTTCTCTTCCAAATCTGTATTTTCCCTAAATTTTCTAGGTAAAGAGTGCCCTTTGCTTTTGCATTGAGCAGGGCTCAAAGTCTTGCGTTGCCCACAGAGGTACCTCAGCAGAAGGTGGTCTGGGCTGTCCGGCCGTGATGCGCCGAAGCGTGGTTGGGGTTTGCTGGTCGATGGAGGAGAGCTGCAGAAAATTACACGTTCCTCTCTGTTTCTGTGGGAGTTGAGAGCAGGGTAGCATCTCCCCGTGGTGTGTGTCTGCTCCGGGGCGTGGGGACGCTCTTCAGCATCTTCAAACCGTGTAACTGTTCGAATCATGTAAAATGATTGAGGTTTTTACTATTACGCTGTAATTAATGCATTGTAGATACACATATCGTACTCAATTTTCTTTTTTTTATCCCGCTGCATATTTGACACTCTCAGGCTACGGAAGAGAAGTTCTGTTTGCGGTACTAAAGCTAATGGCGACAGCAAGACGACAGTTTGCGTGGTTCTTTAAATCACAGGGTTTAGTCCAAAGTCATTTAAAACAAAGAAGAAGAAGAAAATAATCATGTAATGATCCATGGGTATTTTCCAGTAACTAAAGATTGGGCGTTACTTAATATTGCTCTGTTTTACTGACTATCCCTCAGTTTGGGACTTAAATGGAAGATAAGATGTATCCTAATCCCATTAGGCGCTGGCTGATTCAAGGTCTGACTTTGCTAATACGTGCGACTAACGGTACTTCTGAGCTGAGCGGTTCAGGACAACCAATGCTAAGTGTGTTTGTGCAGAACTATGGCCTTGCTATTATAAAGACCCGTCGCATATTTAAGTTTACTGTTTTCGATGTGTATCTGGCAGGTGAAATTGCTGAGCAGATCTCGTTTAGCTCTGGTGTCTGTTAACCATCCCTTGTTCACTCAGTTGGTTTTTTTTTCTTCTCCTTTTCATGTGTTTTAGAGAAAACTGTTTCTCCTCTTAATCCAGTTTCTTCATACCAAGTTTAGCCTTGAAAATAAAGCGTTTAAGTTGTCTACTTGCTACTTTATAGAAGTTTAAGAGTGACAAGGGCTAGCCACTTTGAGCTCTGGTCATGCTGACCTGGAAGAAATGCCTTGATTTAACTGAGCTGAGCCTTACAAATCTGTACAGCTCAGTCGGCGTTTTCCTTCTAGTAATAAACAATCTCCAGCAACTTCTCAAATTAAAATTTTAATAAAAAGTATAGCAGAGTGGGCTGAAGTCTTATGTGTGCTGGAAAAAGATCTATGAATGCGGTCTAAATGGGATTGTGTAAAATAACCATTAATTATTAATTATCAGTGGAGAGCGTCTGAATTTGCTGGCATGCAGGACAGCGGTTGTTAAGCGGGGATGCTATGGGGCACCTCTCTCTGCATGGATCAGGTTCTCCATTTCCATGAAATCCCTCTGGAAGTGTTTAGGCGTAGGTGTAAAACCTGTTGTGGCTCAGGTTTGGATGATGTTGGCTACGCGTCTGACCTTTTTCTTTCTTTTTTTTTTTTTTTTGTTTTTTCCCCTTGTGCACTCCTGTCTCTCTCCATAAGTTTTCTTTGGGAATGTGTCCAAGCCTGTTTGAAGCCGGTTTTTTTTGTTGTGCTGAGGCTGCCGTTGGTTTCACCCTTCTACTCCTTTAGGCTCAGGAGTTAGGCCAAGCTGCTCACGCATTACAAGCCGAGGGGCACCCCTTTCGGCGGCGCCCTGGGTGCGTGCTGCCCTGGCATTACTGCGAAACGCCTTCACAGTCAGATGACTTGATCAGCTGCCGGAGCTCAGGATTCCTAAATGTCATCCTATAATGTCTAATTAAGGTTGCAGTTTGAAGACATCATGTACTTTAATTGAAAACTGTAAGAGTAATCTATTCCATTTTTTTTCTGTTAAATTAATAGTGTGGACCTTTAGCAGATGGTTAGCGAGACGCCGTTATTAATGAAAACATCCCACCGCCTGCAATCCAGCCGCTCGTCGCCGCGCACAACGCGGAGAAACAAGACCTACACCTCCCCAGCCGAACGCGTTTTCCACTCCGTGGCTTTATTCTCCTGCGGCGCCGATTAGCGGTCCCCGGGCTGCCATCGCGCCTCTTTTTTGCAAGATTTAGACTCTGCAGAGGTGTTTTCTGCCGGGCGAGGCTGGGTGAAGGAGCTGGCAGCAGCCAGCGGGCTGCAGGTCATCTGCTGCTCTCCGGCAGAGCAAGGGAAAGCAAGAAACACTTTGGGCCCCCAAAATTGTGGGGTTTTCATCCATTAGAATAATAGACCAAGTGGTCTGGCTTAAGCTATGTAACGATATTCTCACGGGTATAAATAAGCGCCTCTGCTGCGTGCGAGCATGCACCTTGTTAATAGGGGTGAGCTCTCCCTCTCCGTCCCCGCATCCTCGTGGGTGAACGTCACTGGGTCGTGTTCGTCGGTCCCGGGTTTTAGTAACGAATCTTTTGTTCCCCCCTTTACGCTTCCTCTCTCCCTCTCCCCTCTCCTAGTGCTTTGCCGCTTCCCAGGGGGACACGCGGCAGCAGTGGAGACTGGGGAAAGCCGGAATATTTATCGCTCTCTCCTACGCAGAGGCTCTAAAACGGCTTCTGCAAAATAAATCTCCTTTAAGACCCTTCCGGAGCGGGGTTTGGCTTATTGCTCCAGGAATAAAGAAAAGCCTTTTCTTCCCCAGGCGACTAGCTGGGACCCCCGGCGGTGATGGCTCAGGAAGCCTCCGCGTCCTGGCGACTTGTGGTTTTTCTGTCCGCCAGAAAATGGGCACTTAAAAAACAGCCATTTGCCGGGGGAGCTGCGGCGGCGGAGCACAGGGCGAAGCGGAGCGTCCTCGCGTAGGTGCCGTCAGGCAGAGCTGATGGAGAAGGGCATCCCCAGGGCGCGAGCATCGCGCCGGGATGGAGGATGCTCGGAGGGAGGAGCGTCAGGGAGGCAGGGATCCACGTTTCCCAGTAGCGCCTCGTCTTTGCGGAGGAGGGATTTGCATCGGCTCCGAGGAGATGAAGCTTGAGTCCCGACGAGGCAGGGACCTCGTTAGGAAGCGCATCTCTTCCCCCCCCGAGGGCGCTGAGGAAACGGGGACTGATGCCGGTTTTTCACGCGGGCGACAGAGGCGTAGCGGAGGTTTTGTGCGCGGCAGCCCCCCGGTACCGCCTCCCCCTCCCAGGACAGGGAGCCCCTCGGCGTGGCGGTGACTGTAAATGATTCAATTAGTTAGCTGCAGATATTGATAATAAAAGCCGGCTTCCATCTAATTAGATAGAACGTTAGTTGGTGTACCCTTACTCAATTAGAAAAATACATTTTAGATGAAGTTTTAATTTATTTTTGTCTTTAATTCCATCGCGATGGAAGAAGAGGCAATGTAGTAACTGGAAAGCTTGCTTTCGGGTGCCTTGCATCAGACACGGAACGGGGTAACGCCGCGCCGCCCCGCTGTTCCCCGCTGCGGTTTTGGGGACGATTAGAGCGAGTCCTGCCCAAGTGCGGCGGCGGCTGCTGTGAGGCTGGGCGGGTTTGGGAAGAAAATTCATGGCACGCTTTGGAAAAGCAAAGCCACGCAAGTCCAGCCTGACTACCTGCTCTGGCTTGTCTTGGCAGAATGCGGCTCTAGGGACCCTCTATCCCGTCCTCCCCGAGGCCTCCAGCTTGTATCGCTAATGCAGGTCGTCAGTAAAACCGTAGTAGTATTTGGGTTTATTCCCCTTCTCAGCTTCAGAGTGTGCAGACCAACGTTTTTCCTTTAGAAAGTTGCAGATAGGTAACACTTCAACACCAAAAAAACCAAAAAAGCACTCCCTGCAAAAGGAAATAGAACATTTTGGTTTAAAGTTTTTTGTTGTTGACAGGTATCCGTCAACCCGATGGTGACGCAGCCTGACTTGCGTTTCTCTGCTGGTTGCTCAAAAGCTTTGTTTGCTTTTCTCTTCCTTCTGATTTCTCCCCGGCTCGCTGAGCGACGTCTCTTTTGACGCCGTGGTGCTGTTTTAGGCCAAACAATTGAACGAATGAAATGATATTGCAATTTTTGTTCCAGTGATGCTAAACAAGGTAGTGAGAACTTGCTCGGTGTGCCTTTCAGATCAGTTTGTAGTTGTAATATTCAGAATATTAATGGCTTTGAGAGCGGGGACAGCTAGAAAATGAAAACGGCTTGATCCCAGCTGAGAAGATGCTACCTAATCAACATGAATTTGTATTTTCATTTCAGAGTGGAAGGATTATAAGGAAGCGCTGGGCTGGAATTTGTCTTTATAGCAGCGAGGACGTGGAGATTTCCTAAGAGAATAAATGTGCTTGCTTAAGAGATCGCAACTTTATTAGCTCTGTGGTATAAATCCAGAGATGTGTACAAACTCTCCTGCTTTCTCTTAAAACATGCATATATTCCAAGCTTATTAATTTGGATGTGTATAATTCATATGAAGCCATAACTTGAAATTCAGCCTTTTTTTTTTTTTTTTTTTTTTTATATAAAACTAATGATTTATTACTTTGCGACAAGGTAGATGGCCTAAGCTACCCGGCACGGGGAATGCTGTTTGGGTTCCAATTTCTCTTTTTCTTTGGAGAGGTCAGGTGGGAGTTGCCGATACCCTCGCAACGATGCAGAGATGACCTGGCGGGGGGTCGAGCTGGGAGGAGAGAGCTGCCGCTCGAATCCGTGCCTTTAGACAGCCCCTTGGTACCGTCTCTGGGACAACGATAATCCCGGTTAGCTTGTGCTAAGGAGTGCCCGCGCTCGGGGTTTCGGGTGAGCGCCGTACGGGATGATTGCCTGCCGGCTCTGTCCAGCGACGCCTCTGCGCTTGCAGCCCTGCTGTCTCCGGAGCTCGTGTCTCCGTTAGCGCGTGAAGCCAGGCTGACGCGAGCGTTGGCTCACCCCGGAGCACGCTGCTGGGGTTTTAAAGCCTGGCTCTGTCTCGTCCGACCTTGCTGGTGCCACGCTGCCTTTTGTTTGTAATCTCGGGCAAGAAGCAATGGAAAAAGGGTTTGATAGGAGACAAAAGCAAACAATAGCCTCGCTCCAAAGATACGATGAATGGGATGTAATTGAATTTTTTGGTGAAGACATTGATTTGACCCTGTAAGACACACAGAGTGAATCATTAGGGGAATTAACACGCATTAAAATGCAGGGTGGCTTTTTTTATTGGAGGGCTTTTATTGTGCCTATAGTTTTGTTTTTAATTATTTAATGACTTTGTGTCTTCTAGTGATAAATCTATTTCTTCCCCTTTTTTCAAAAGGAAGAACGGTGTTGGTGTGACAAAGGGGTGCATGCCCCGAGCAGCTGATGAGTGCCGGCTCTTCGTTAGCAGCCCTGCTTGTGCCCCAAAGCGCAGACGGGCGCACGCTTTAAAAAGCATCTCTTGCAAACTGTGGCTAAAACATCAGCGTTAGCCTGACCACTTCTGGGCCTTTCAGATTTATTTTTCCAATCTGCGTATAGCAAAAACTCTGTAGGAATTAATTAATTGCAAGAGGCTGCATGGGCGATGGTGTTCGGGAGGAAAATGTCCAGGGTTGAGCTGCTCGGGGCGGGTTTGACCCTGGGTTTGCGGAGTGCCGACCGCTCCCAGCTGCAGCTCCTTCTGTGCTGCCTGCGGCTTCAAGGCTTCTCAGAAACCTCATCCTTGGATTTTGCGTCTCACAGGTGGTGCTTTCCTCACCGCGCCGACGGATTTGAAAAACATAGCTTTTTTTTATGACTTGAGCTGCTTGGGCTCGCCCTTAGCTTGCTCTGGCTTTGCTTGGAGGAGCTGCTTGGCTGCGGATTTGTGTGTGCGTGCCGCCTGCGTTGTCTCTTCCACGAAAAGCATCTCCTTTCGCTCCTGCCTCCGACCTCGGAGCATCCGCCGCTGCGCGTGCGGTACCCGTCTGTTTGCTGCCAGCCCTGGATTCTGCGGTTTGCTGGGAGTTTCCTGGGCGATGGACACAAAGTCGTGTAGTTACAGAAAGCAGAACGTTTAAAGAATGGGATTTAAAGGGGGTTTGCTGCTGGCGGCAGAGAAGCCTTCCCCAGCACATCCTCCCCACCCCGGTCCTGTGCATCCCGTCCCTGGGACAGGCTTTCTCCATCCAGGCTGCGGGCGCTGACCCGAGGCATCTCGCCGCTGAGCTCCTCTGCCTCTTGTGCCTGGTGCACGCAGCTCTCCTATCCGTTTCCCTTAGAAAACCAGCATTGCGCTGTGCAGCACCAGTTTAGGGTTCACCCCACTGCCCAGGATGTGCTTTTCTGCCTGGCTTTGTGTGTGTGTGTGTGAGTGTTCACCACGAGCATCACTGAGTCATCTGTTTCTTGCAGTTCTGCTCCAGTTTGAGGTGGCAGACGAGAGATTATTCGCCCAGAGTCTTGGTGCTTATGTAGTGACAGAAGTTGGCACATAGGTGTCAAACCGTAAACAGGCATTCCCGCTCGCTTCTCCCCGCGCGGCGTGGGGTTGTGTGCCTGGGATGGCGTTCGGCAGGATCCCTCCCGACGCCAAACCTTGTTCGGACTCTGCGGGCCCGGTTTTGGCATCCCCCTGCACCAGCGGCCACGCGAATCGGGTCGAGGAGCCGACAGCTGACGCGCCGGCCCCTCCTCGCTGGTGATGCCGAGACGTCCCGGTGAAGGATGCAATGCTCTGGGCGACGGGGTTGCGGGCAGGCGCGGGCAGGGCGAGCAGACGATGCAGGAGGTTTTTTGGGGGGGGGGGGTTGGCCCATTTGCATGCCAGTCCTTGTAATTCCGAGTACTCGGGGCACGGAAGGCAGCGTGGAGGATTCGCTGTCTCTCTGCTTTACGTGTTAAATTTATAGCGCTGCCGTGAGCTAGATTTTCCTTGTTATCCAAGGTATTTCCTCTGGAGGAGGGAAATCGGGCTGTAATATGTCATTAAGCAGAAAGCCTGGGGGAGCTCCTATCCTAGTTGATGCGGATCCTTCTTTTATCCTGTTAGAAGAATTGAATTACACGTTTTGAGTTGTCTGAAGATCCAGCCTGGAGTCTGGTTGGAGCTGTGGCTTTCCGTACTACCGCAGCAGGGGTAGGAGCTGCCCGGACATCTCCGTAACACGTGCGTGTGTTCCGGTGGGTCGCCCGCGTGCCTGCGGCATCGGTCTGCAGCTTATTCTTTGATCTGCCCAAATTTGCTGAGCAGGCCCAGGCCAGCGGCGTGGAAACAAATGTTCTGCCTCCAAACGGGAGCCTCTCGTTGCCGCAGCTCCTCTTGTCAGCGACAGTTTTGGGATGAAGATTTCGAGCGTGCAGGGTTTAGGCTGGCTGGAAGGAATAAAGTAAACAAGCCTTGGGTAAGACTGACATGCATTTGCCTGAAATACTTTGGGTTTCAGTGCTATAGCAATACGCTTGTTCAGCCACGGAAGTTAAAAATTGCTTTGTTCCCCTTACAGCAAGGTGAATTTTAGTGGGAATAGGCAAAATCCCGTGCTAATCTGGAGCCCCCCGAACCTGCCTATTTTTGCAGGATTTTGAGGGTGAATCAGCCGGATCCGTCTCTGCGTCGAAGGGATTTGTTCCTGTAAATGCCTGCTCATGCAGACCATCCGCCACGAGCGTCCGGGGGCCTTGGGTGTCAGAGGGGACGTATAGAGAGCTCCCTCTTCGGCACCCGCTGGTGCTTGTTCCTTGCTCTCTCCAAAGCTCGTCTCGCTGTAAGGTGCGAGATGACGCAGATTTGTAACGTAGCGAGTCGAGGACATAACGTGGGATGGGTTGGGAATAAAATTCTGCAGACCGCAGCACATTTGGTGGAAATACTGTACTGCCTTTAAAAAAAAAAGCAGAGATCTTGTTTCATATTTTTTGAAGAATTTTAGTTGCAGAGCTGCTTTTTTTTTTTTTTTTTTTTTTTAATATATATCCACACATGAAATCAGCAGCTGGCTCCTGCAACTCGCACCCTGCGTCAAAGCCGTGAGTCAGTGCCGCATCGGTGGCTGTTGCGGGGAGCGATGGGCGATGCCTCTTCGGAGCCCGATGGAAATCTGGGGCCAGACCTTTTTGGCCGTGCCGTGTCTGCATTTTAGCACTTGCATCCGATTCAACTGCGGCTCCTGTAAAAGCGCGAGGTTTGGCACGTTCTCTGGGAAGGTCGCGAGTGTAGACGCTGTGCCAGCGACCGGCGTCCCGGTGGAGGGCTGCACCGGGTTATTTTGATACTGAATTTCACGTGGCAATTAGCCAGAAATTAAGAAGAGGTGTTTTCGGAGCTTCGTGTCACCGCTCCTCCTCCTGGCTCACGTAGAAGCGGTACTGCTCCCATCGTCTGCTGCTACGGTAGTCGTTTAAAAATGCAGAGTCGGGCTTGGGAAGCGAGGGGTGCGGCGGTGGATTCTGGGAGAATTTATCTGCAGTGTAAACATGTTGGTCAGGAGTCATTAATATGACATTCACACAACTCTAATAAAGTACATAACACGGAGATCTGGCACCGCTGCAATACCCGGAGGACATTAAGTATGAGTCTTAAAACCAAGAGTATTGGAAACAAGATATTTTTACGTCTCGTTTGGGAGTAATATAATTGCATTTTGTGGCTCTAGCAGATGCTTGGGCCAGCTGGTTGGAGAGCATTGTGGATTTTTTTAGCTTTGGTACTATACAGCTACAACCCTTATATAGAACTATCTTTAAAAAAAAAAAAAGAAGAAGAAAATCATCTCCTGGTCGAAAGGCCCATGTCTTGTGTGCGCTTCGCGATGGCGCAGCCTGCAGACCCTTCTGTTGCAGCAGCTCTGGCGATGAAACTGCGCGTGGTCGGGGGTCTCATTGGAGGCAGTTGAACGTTCAAGGCAGCTCCACTGACCTTCTGCGTGGCTTTTGCTATTGCAGGTCTCTCTGAGAGGGAGACTCTGGACCCGGCTGGGAGGCAATTTTTGGAAGAGAACCGTCAAAAACCTACATGTTTCCCAGTATATCTCGGGAGGGGAGGGGGGGAAGCTTGTTTCCAGCAGCCTGCGGACTGCAGCCCCAGGGGCCCTTGGCCCTCTCTAGGTGTCGGGACGTTGCCGGTGCGGTGACAGCAGCCGTCGTGGTTAGGGACGGTCACTGGTCCGGCGCCTCCTCCGGCGGGGATCGCCCCGGTCTCTCCCGGGGCTGCTGACGACGCTCAGCCCGTCTGCGGTGTGGCCGCCCCACAGCCGCTCCGGGTTTGTACCAAGGAAATTGATGGGCGGCCATCCCGCGTTCGTCAGGCGTACGTACGAGCACCGTCGTGAATTATCTCGCCGGCGCCGATAATTTCCTGCAAACAAATCGGTTCTGATCTGGAAGTAATCGCCCGTATCATCCCTGCAAGTGGGAGCGATGACTTATGTTGATGTCACCCGCTGGCTTTTTATGGCAACGATTAATAATGCAGTAATTCTCTCTGCAGTGATGCTGTTCTATTTATAAATATTTAATTTAGCTTCCCGTGTCCGTGTTGTCGCTGCCCTCCCCTTTGCCTCCTGACGTAACGCCAGGCTCTCGGCGATGCGGCCGTCACCAAAGTTACCGGCAAATTGTCTGTGCTGGAAAACGTTAATGCCTTTCCTCGTTTGCATCTCTTCCTTACGGTGTGGAAGGCCGGCTTTGGTGGCGGGAACACGAACGTCGGCCGAGCGCGCTGTTTCAGTCCAAACCTGATTTACGCCGCAGCCCTAACCCAGGGCTGGCGGCTGCTCGTCTCTGCTATAAAACTTCTCTGTTGTAAAACTTTCCAGTTTCCAACACAGCCATGCAAATAACTCTTTTTCTCTTTCTGCGTTTCTCTTTCAGGAAATTGCAGCTTATTTAATAACGTTTGAAAAGCACGAAGAATGGCTAACAACTTCCCCTAAAACAAGGTAACGTTGCTCATGCTTCAGCACATTGACTCATTCTCGCTGATGACTTGACTCGCTAATCGATGCGTTGGCCACCGAGTGAAAACTCCCAGTCATGCTTGATGGCTTGTGACACCAAACTCTCATTAATTGACTTAATAAGCATTTTATTGAATGAAATCAGATTGATTAAAAATGGAACAGCTGCAATCTTGACAGGTTAAAGTTTTAACTCGATTGCTCGGGATTTAATTGTATCCCTTCAGATGAATGGATTTGAAAGCCTTTGAGTGAGGTTGGAGGCTATTTATCTTGACAGTGCTCCCTACAGCCTCCGACTTGAAATAAAAAAGCGCAGAGCCCTCCTCTGTGCTCTGCCTGTTTAACATGCAGTCGCAGGGATTGTTTGCGTTTTGGTGTTTTTTCTTGCTGGGGTTAAGTGTTTGATGGCGAGGAGATCCCAAAAAGCCACATTAACAGACATGTTTGCAGTTTATTATTCAGTAAATGTCATGTCTTCTTCGCGCTGTCATAAATGTTTAACTCCTCCGCTCCCCTGGGAACCGATACGTGACGTTTCGCCTGCGGATGTTTTCCTGCCGTTTCGGCTGGGTTCAGGCTCGCAAAGTTTCCGTACGTCTCGCTAGCGCACAAAGCGACTCTTGCTTTCTAACGTTGCGGGGGTTTTTCTTTTTTTTTCTTTTTCCCAATCTATTGAGAAGGGCAGGGTTATTGGAGGGAGCCTGCTAGGACCAAGGTGGGAGAAAAGCCTTTTTTAGCATCCCGCATCCCATCGCCATCCGCTGCAGAGACCCAGTGCCGGAGGCGTCCCGGGCAGCTTGTGGCTGGGTTTGGCATTGCCTCCCTCTGTAACGAGCAGGGGCAGAAGCGATAGTGAGACGCAAGGACCGGTCTGGACGCTGACGAACAGTACAGATTAATTCCCCGGGTGTCTCGCAGCTCCCAGCCGAGGAGAGGACGGAGGTGGAGGGGGGCACTTCAGCGGCAGTCGGGGCACAGAGAGGACCTGCTTTCCGTGAAATACGGGGAAACAAGAGCTATGTAATTTTAGGGTTTGGGTTGTTTTTCCCCCCAGTCTCTTCTGTATTTTTTGTGGCATCTTTAAGTAACGCATTTGCTTGTTGTATTAAAATGTGTCTGTAATACCTGGAAAGGGAGGCGTTTGAAACCCGATTGCTTTCTCAAATGGTTCTCCAAGACCCGAAGCCGCTGTGGTGGCTGAAGGGCCCTTAGATGGGCCTTCCCCGCTGACGGCAGCTGAGGCTCTCACCTCGGCGAGTGCAGAAGTGCTTTGTTTCGCTCCCCTTCTTGGCTGCAGGACAACAGGTAATACGATAATATTAGAGAAGGCTTTCCTCTGACCTGGTAATCCAAGTTTCGGAATTAATGCGAAATAATTTCTTGCTGAACCTTTGCCAGATGAGCCTATTAAGTGGTCAGAAAAACATACTAACTAGTCTGGGTATACACGGTGTCATGAAAGATGCGAGATTATAAATGTTTTTGTAGCAGTGTCTTGTGATTTTAAGAGTTTGGTTTGCTAAAGGCAATGCCTGAAAATAATTTTCTGATTGCTGTTACAATACCTTCCTGCTGTGTGTTTACACTTGAAAGAATGGATGTCCCAGGAGAAGGAAAGTTGTGACGGCTGTTCAAGGACCTTCTTAACTCGTTGAGTTAGTTTTCTTTCTTTTTTTTTTTTTTTTTAAATATAAAAATTAATTGGAAGAGTTAAACGCTGAGTTCATACAATCAGAGCTCCCGGTATTACAGAATTAATGACATCGATTCGGCGCTGAACTGGAACACTCCCCGTTCTTTGTTTGCTGCTGTGGGTGCCACTAATTTCATCTCAGAAAATTAATAAAAATGAATTGCGCCACTGACACTTACGGAGTTTCTTAATCAGATGATGTATAGCGCGATTTGAGGAGTCGCTGCTAGGTGGACCGCTGCGGCGGACGCAGAGCGGCTGGACGATGCGCTGCGGGAGCCGGCGGCCGTGGGAGCTGTTGGCTGGTGGCGGACGTTGGCGATGGGGTTTCGGTGCAATCCGGTTCAGCTTCCCGCCGAGGAGCTGCGGCAGAGCCGGCTCAGCGTGGTGTGGCCTGCCAGGCGGCGGGCTTCAGAACTTCTCAGGTGACCGAGCTCATGCGGGTGGTGGCAGAAGAGGAAGAGTTCGTTTCGAGCCGTGCCTGCCATTTCTGAACGTCTTCATCTCTTTCTCATAAAGAGGTTCCCACGTTTGCCACGCGGTACCAGTCAGGTATTGCTTTGGTCACGGATGGAGGAGGAACCCTCTTATGATGCCCTTGTGGTGGCGTTAGAGGAGCTACGAGAAAGCTGTTAAAGGTCTCTAAAACGGCTTTGCTATGAAACTTCTTGTTGAATGACTCTAATTGATAAAATATGCTGATGTAAATATACCGGAATATTATTACAACCGTCTTTTGAGCGCTCCAGTTTATCAACAGAAATTAACAAGTACACCTCACAAGGCATCGACCTTGATGTTTCCTTGAAATGGTGTTTGGTTACTTGATAATGTGCCAGATAATCCGCAGCGGGTATTCCGCTCAGCAGGGTGAACTGGGGAAGCTTTCTGCTAATGCAGCAAGGCTGACGTCTCTGACATTTCCAAGTTTAAATGCAAATCGTGACGACCAAAAAAAAAATTACTTGACATTTGTGTATCGAGTAGAACTTAATTGTTATTTACATTGGAATTTCAATGACAAAGCCGACTTTCATAGTCCAAAAACGTTCTGCTAGATGAAGATACTCTGCTTGTCTGTTTCCAAGTGCCTTCTGTAATTATCCTTTTTAGAGTATTTTAAAAATACGCTTGAGCGATCCGATGTAGCTTCACCTGTGTTTCACAACTGAGGCTCTGGCAACCGAAAGGGCTTGGCCGTGCCCAGCAGCTGCAAGGATAGTTTTCCGGCTGGGAATGCAATCCGGATGCGCTTATGCCCCTTACTGCGTGGCATTTACATTTGTGCTGCACGTACAGCAAACCCAGAGGTTTTTGGGCGGGCGGGCGGCGGGTACCAAGCTCTTCTTTCCTTCCCCGCAAAGCCCGAAAGAGAAATGTTTCTCGGGAAGTGTTTCAGGAAGCCGACGCCGTGATAAGCCGTCACTCGTACTAATAGGCGAAGCGGCTGGGGAAGTTCCCAGATGCGGGTTTTTCAGCCCGGAAAGAGCCCAAATGCCGTTTGTAGGCAGTGAGACTTGGCAGTGATTAATATTTCTGCAACTAAAAAAGTTGGGTGGCAGCCTGCTCCTACAAATCAATAGCGATTTACATACGCTGTCGGTATGTATTTGGGGTAATTCAGTTTTACTTCTGCTACCTACTGGGTTATTTTTAGCATTTTAATTCCCCCCTCCTGGCTTCAGGAAAACAAGCGTCGCTCTTGGTGTAATAGGCAGGGACAGGAGGCTGGGCGGCGTTTCCCACTGATGAATCCCGACCTCATGAATCACAGAGTTGTCGGGACCCGGTTCCTAACAGCGGCAACAGCCACAAAAACCGGCTGAGCTCCGTTTGCACGGCTGGGTGGGAGCGGGAAGGGCTCGTCCCGCCGGGCAGAGCTCTTCCTCCGCTCGGGAGTGGGTGCGGGCTGCGGAGGGGCGATGCTTCACAGCCCCCGCAGCGAGCCGAGGCTTCGGCGAAGCTGGACCCAGCTCAGGTCCTAAGGACATGCCAAGGTAGGGAAAAGCAGAAAAATAAGTAACCCGGCTCGCTTTCGTCATAGACGTCGTGTCTTGGAGAGGACCATTCTACCAGTTATTCACCTCAACTTTTGCTGATGCTGGTCGCCAAAACAGGGGATGCAGATTACATTAGGCTGGTTAGAAATCACTTTTCCCGATTGAAAATGCACTCGCAACAATCGTTGTTTCCCTCTGTTACTTTTTTAGTGATTTTTGCTGGCTCCAGAGTTTTGAAATTTCCTGAGAAATTGGATTTGTTATGTTAAATGTGGGCTCGTGCCTAGGCTGGAGCGGAGGGTACCAGTCCGCAATGAGATTTCGAGGGAGCATGGCAGGAAAACCTAATACGATTATTGTTTCAGCAAAACTGCCTGGGGCGACGTAAAAGTGAGAAGAAACGCGCCCGTTGCCCCTGGAGAGCGTCGCTGCGTGCGGTGAGCCCTGCTCCGAGCCTGGCCCCCCCGGTGCCGGTGCCGGGGGGCAGGAGAGGGGCTGGAGCCGCTCTGGGGCAGGGATGGGGTCAGCGTCGGCCGATCCCTCTGACGTCGGGGCATCGCTGGGGAGGACCGACCCTGCTCCGCGGCGAGGACGGGATGAGTCCTGCCCCCGGAGCCTTGCCTTCGCCCTGTCCCGCTGCCCAGCGCCCGGGGAGCACGCCCCGTTCCTTACCTGTCCGGCGGTCCAGCTTAACGAACCTATTTCATCTTGGATATCTTTACTGGGGGCTTCTTAAAGATGAGTTAGGATCTTGCCGTATATTAATTTTGTATTAAATAATTAATAGTAAAATTAATCGAATTATTCAGTTTTCAGGTAAAAAATAGGGTCATAAATATTCATAACTTACTTTATTAAGGGAATTTCCATTTCCTATGTCATTAAAGTGAGATTAACTAAGGTTGGGTTTAAATGAAGATTGAAAACAATTGTGCTTTGGAATTAATTTAGTGCGTTAGGTCATTACCTTGGGCGGCGGCTCCCCGATGCGCTCCGTGCGGGAGCCGTCCTGCTGTGTGGGGCGGATGCTGCTGCCAGGACGTCCCGGCACCGGTGAAAGGAGCTGGAGGCTCCGCGTTGAGGGGAAGCTGGTGTGAGCTGGAGGTGGTGAAAAGGCGACCGCCCAGAGCTTGCGAACGAGGGCAAAAGTCCTGTCCCTCTCCCCTTCTGCTTGTCACAAATAGAAATGCTCTTGAAACCTTGTGTGGCGGGTTGACCCTGGCTGGATGCCAGGTGCCCACCAAAGCCGCTCTGTCACTCCCCCTCCTCAACTGGACAGGGGAGAGAAGATAAAACGAAAGGCTCGTGGGTCGAGATAAGGACAGGGAGATCACTCACCAATTACTGTCACGGGCAAAACAGACTCGACTTGGGGAAAAATTAGTTTAATTTATTGCTAGTCAAATCAGAGCAGGATAATGAGAAATAAAACCAAATCTTAAAACACCTTCCCCCCACCTCTCCCTTCTTCCCAGGCTTAACTTTACTCCTGATTCTCTCTACCTCCTCCCCCCCCGAGCGGCGCAGGGGGACGGGGAATGGGGGTTTGGGTCAGTTCATCACACGTTGTTTCTGCGGCTCCTTCCTCCTCAGGGGGAGGACTCCTCACACTCTTCCCCTGCTCCAGCGTGGGGCCCCTCCCACGGGAGACAGTCCTCCACAAACTTCTCCAACGCGAGTCCTTCCCACGGGCTGCAGTTCTTCACAAACTGCTCCAGCATGGGTGCCATCCACGGGGTGCAGTCCTTCAGGAACAGACTGCTCCAGCGTGGGTCCCCCGCGGGGTCACAAGCCCTGCCAGCAAACCTGCTCCAGCCTGGGCTCCTCTCTCCACGGGGCCACAGGTCCTGCCAGGAGCCTGCTCCAGCGCGGGCTTCCCACGGGGTCCCAGCCTCCTTCGGGCATCCCCCTGCTCCAGCGTGGGGTCCTCTCTCCACGGGCTGCAGGTGGATATCTGCTCCACCGTGGACCTCCATGGGCTGCCGGGGGACAGCCTGCCTCACCATGGTCTTCCCCATGGGCTGCAGGGGAATCTCTGCTCCGGCGCCTGGAGCACCTCCTCCCCCTCCTTCTTCACTGACCTGGGTGTCTGCGGAGTTGTTCCTCTCATCTTCTCACTCCGCTCTCTCTGGCTGCAACTGCAACTCCCCTGTAACTTCTTTTCCCTTTCTTAAATCTGTTATCCCAGAGGCGCTACCACTGTCACTGATGGGCTCGGCCTTGGCCAGCAGCGGGTCCGTCTTGGAACCCGCCGGCATTAACTTTATCGGACATGGGGGAAGCTTCTAGCAGCTTCTCACAGAAGCCGCCCCTGTAGCCCCCCCGCTACCAAAACCTTGCCACGCAAACCCAATACACCTTGTTTAGGCTTTCAAGGCACGTTTTAAAGGTCCTCGCTTTCTCACGTAGCTCGGACTCTCCACGGGATCCGGGGCCATCAACCTCACCCACGCACGGTGCCGAAATTCTGGGTTTTCTGCCTGTGTTGCTGGAAACTCTGTTTCCATGTTTGGGGTCGCGTATGACCTATTTTTCCTTCATCAAAGGCAGTGTGTGTGCTGTCAGCTCTTTCTGGCTTGGGATGCTGCTTGACATAATCCCTGCTAAATGTGGCACGTCTCTCTTTACACTTTAAAGATTTCATGACTCTCAACGCTTTCTTCTCGCTGCTCTCAGTATTTCCTACTCTTCCCCCCCCACTCCGAAGAGGATAAACAGTACAGAGATGGTTTTAAGAGGCATTGATTCATACAGATTTTTAGCCGCTGTGGTCCAGGGGTGTTGAGACGCCAATAAGTAATTCCTTTAACAGCTCACCCCCTTTGTTTTGACGTGACCTAACGGCAGACTCGCTGGGGGCCGTCAGGACGCCCTGGCCCAGATCAGTTGACGGTGTTCAAGTATTTCATGCAAACCCTTCCCATGACTGATCCCGCCTGGGCAGGAGGTGGAAGCTGGTGCTCCTGGAGAGATGGTTTCCCTTCGTATTTAACCGGCGGCTCAGGAGAGCTGCATCACTGCGAAAGATGGCACCGGCCAGCTTGGACAACTGGGGTGAGATGTCCGTATTTCCATTACGGACGGGATTCAGCTGGCATGGACGCTGAAGGTTGGCTCCTCCAGCCTGCTGATCTTTTTGCAGCCACCGTGCACCGTCACCGGGCTCCGACTTTGCCACCCATCAGCTGGGTGCGGTTTCAAAGATGCTGGCTCCGTAGCTGGTCCGTGCACGCGGACATCTTCTCCTGTTCCTGCTGCCCGGCTTTGTGGGGACGGCGGTGCTGGCGTGCGAAGGCTCCCACTCCTCTTCACGCAGAGTCAGGAGAGAGTCCTGCAGCGTTGCCCCTTGGAGAGGCAGAGAACCCTAGAAAACATGGAATCGTCAGAAAAAGCAATTATCTGATAATAAAGCGATTAAATTATTCAGCAAACTGCTGTCTGCCTTCAGCGAGGCTTGGTAAGCTTTTCCCGTCAATAGATAGGGCCAAGGAAAATACGTGGCGTTCGTTTTGGGACAAAAGTGGCATTCAAAATTTGGGCAGGCTCTGACTATTTCTAGATCAAACGTTAGGGGGGTGGGAGGATGCTCGGGGTTTCAGAGGCTGCTCGGTACGAGTGAGTCCCCCCACGTCGACCGTGCGATCCGGGTTTAACGGGCTGCGAGCCAAGTAAGAGAGGAGCTGCCTGGGCCCCGGTTAGAGCAGAAGAAAGGCGAGAGTGTGCAAGGAGAGATTTTGGGTTGGGGCTCCTGATGGCCAGAACCAGACCCACCAGACCATCCAGTCTTTTCATGCGTTTTACGCTTCCAGTCGAAGGCTGCCGAGAAGGATGGAGGGTTTAATTGCCGTCGCGGGACCACTTTGGATATGCCCTTCTCTACGTATTGCGTCGAGGCTGCAGAAGGGCCAGGAAAAGTGGTATTTGTTCATACTGTTTTAAACAGCAACAAAATTAAAGTCTTTGTCGCGTTTTAAAGGCTTTGCAACGTAATTTATATTCTGGTATGCTAATGAAGAAGCATCTTTTGTCCAGGAGGTGAGATATGCAAAAGTAACCTTTAAGTTGCTCATAATTAACCTTTAATGATATTATCTCATTTTTTCCAGCACATTCTCTGCATCAAAAACAACATACAGAAAGAGTGCCTGAGACTGCTTGTTGCGTCTTAATGGCTTGCAAATACCAGCTGATTAAAAATGAACTATTTATTGGGATTATTTATTGACAAAGTTTTTTCCCTCCAGGCAATCTGGCGCTGAAGTTGGAGCGCTGGGCTGGAGCCAGGCATCGCGGCTCTCCCCGCTCCCCCGTCCTTGGCCAGTAGCGATCGGGACGGCCAAGGTCGAGTGGAGAGGGGTGCGTTGTGTCCGGAGGGTGGGCGCTTCGCTTGCCAGACGGGGACAGCGTAGTGTTTGTGGCAGATACAGCACGATTTAAATTGCGCGTCGGCGCGTTAGCGAGCGTGGGCTAGAAATCTGGAACTGGGAGGAGGGTTGTTGCACCCCGTGTGTGTGAAGAGCAGCCGGGAGCCGTGCATCACGGAGGACCTGCTCTTCAGATTGGGAGAACACAAATTGATTTGTATAACAAACCGCGTTTGTCAGAAGATGAGGAGCTGACTACAGAGGCTGACTTTTTTTTTTTTCATTTTTTTTATTTTTGGCGCTGAATAACAGTGTTTGTAGGTAATGAGCAGACTTTTATCTTGCTGTGGCATGAGGAATAATTGGCTAACCTGGTAGCTGGCGTGCTTGGCAGGTGCACGTGCTGCTCGTGTGCACGCTGCTAGGCTTGTAGTGTCCTTTGATTTCTCTAAAGGGGTTGCGGTCTTCCTGGATATTTACAGAAATGTGAAATTAATCCTTTTTTCCCCTCCCACAAGGTTCTGTCCTTTGCACTAGGAGTTTCTATTTTCGTTTCTAGTGTACCTAAACAGCAAAAGGCTTCCTTTCTCCCGCTGCGAGGTGCTAACTTCAGCCTCCCGTCGTGCTTTCCTTTGTCTTCCCCTTCCCTCCGAGCTTTTGGAACAACGTCCTTTTGCAGTCGACGTGAACTGCTGCAGCTGAGGGATGTTCGTCACTGGTGGTGCAAGTGGCGGTGCAGGGTTTAATTATTGGACTAACGGGCAATGACTGCCTGCCGAGCCCGGGGCCGAGCTGCGTGCGCCTCGGTGCTGCGGGAGGGCTGCTCGGGCGAGGGTGCTGCTCGCCGCCGCCCGCTCTCCTTTCAGCTCAAAACTTGCGGCTCTTTCTCCGGTTCGTCTTCCCGGCCCCTTGCTCACTGCTCCGCGAGCTGCTGTAAATTCCCGAGGCCGATAATTCAGATTTGGTTTCCTGCAATTCGCCCTCCCCTTTTCTAAGGCATCGATTTCAAAGCCCCGCAGTCCTTGCTGGGGTTCTGCAATATCAACATGATAACGAAGCCAGTTTTGGCTGCCCTTCTCATCCTGTCACCGTCAGGTACCGAGGGACGTATTTTTCCGTTTCGCTGCTGCTGCTTTTCTGGGCTTCACCCACGGACTGCTACACCTGCGGTATTCCGTTTCCACGTGGCTTTACACATTTTCCTGTAGGTGTATGGTTGGTTTTCCAGGATCTGTACGTCCCCGTGCTTGCATTTAGAGGAGAATCTTGTGGGAGTCTCCTTGTGCGTAATGTAGCAACGGGGAGCGCAGCTCCGGCTTCCCGCGTCTGGTTATCTGCGCGGAGGCTGCTATGAAAATGCGCTGCTATTTCACCCGCCCGCCGCTCTGCAAGCGGCGGCGAGAAATGCTGGAGAAGGGCACGAACCTGCTCAGTCCACGCGTGGAGGAGTTGGTGGGTGAGCAATAAATACAAAGGCCGAGAGCCAGATACAGGGGCTAAGATTTTTTTTTTTTTCTTTTATTTCTTCCTAGTCCCGAGAAACACAAATTTACAGAAATCTGGCAAAGATGCTCCCGGAGTTGCACGTGGTTGGCATTCTTACTACGCGTACTGTAACAATACTTTAATATAATTACATTTTAAATCCCGTGTAGAATCTGGTGGGTAGGCAGATGTACCGGTATGTTAAACTTTATGTCACTTAAAAATGGTTTTCAAGTACGTCAGGGGGAGACCATCCAGCTGTAAAACGATCTGCTTTATGACGCTGCATCGCAGCTTTGGTCTTTTTGTTTTAATTAGAAATGTACCTTAAATCTCACACCCTCAGATAATTTCCACCATGCCTTTTCGTTTCCTGTAATTTCCTGACAGAACGTAAAACGACACGACTCTTCTGCCAGTTTTTGGTACGGTTTACAGGGGGAAAAAAGTTGGTTAATTAGGATAAATGCTTTCCTGTTTTCTTTAGCTGATTCGGTGCTGGATTTCCTTCTGTCCGGCTGGGTGCTCGGCGGGGCTGGGTGCTCGGCGGGGCTGGGTGCTCGGCAGGGCTGGGTGCTCGGCGGGGCTGGGTGCTCAGCGGGGCTGGCCCGAGCTCGCAGCTCCCGTGCGGATGTCTGGGGCTGCTGGCTGTGCTCGCACGAGAAAAAAACCCCTTCCCCTGGGCTGTGCTGTCTCCCGGCTGGGAGCGGAGAGAAAGGTCCTGCCGGAGTTTGCTGGAGCTGCTGCTGCTGTTTGCTGGGCGCAGGAGTGTTCGGTTTCCCACTCGTGAGGCGGCTGCTTTACCTACCCTTATTTTTCCGCATGAACGGACAGCGCAACCTCGTGAAGCACTCCTGGTCTGGGGGTGGTGCCGCCCGAAGGGGTGTTTCCAGTGCAACAAATAATAAAAGGGATTTTAGGAGCCGCTTTGCAGCCCGTGGGCAGGGTGGGCTCGTGTCGGGACCTGTGTCGGGACGGGCGCCGGCGTGCAGCCCCCGTGGGCTTTGCCTGCTGGTGCGGAGAGCTGCTCCTGGGCGCTTGCACCCGCCTGGCACACACAAGGCTGAAATAAGCTCTGCGTGCGTTTGCTCCGCCAATAAACCTGAACTGCTTGGCCAACGGCGGCCGTGCTCGATGTGGGATGGAGATCTCCAGCGCCGCGAAATAGGAGTCTGCTAAATCATTAACGGTGCCGTTTCTGAAATTAAATAAAAGGCCTCGTCCCGAGGCATCCCACACGACGATTCGCCGAGTTTTGCACCGTGATTTATGCTTGGCCGTAGGATTATTGTTTTCTATTGATTCTGAGGGAAATAAAGCAGCAGTAAAAGCCCATCACGAGCCTCCCGGTGCAACGTGAGAACTGGAAGCTTTCCTGCCAGAAATCCTGTTGTCTCCTTGGTGGTGACTCTTAAACTGCTAGCCCAACCAGTCTCAAAGCGAACATCGCCTCGCACTCCTCCTCCTCCTCTTTTTAGCGTCGCCCGGCTCGGTCCAGTGAGGATGCGCCCGGTGCTGCTGTCACCGCCTCGCTGGCCCCGATGCGTGGATGGGGTTTCAGGCACTTGGTTTTGGTCCGGCGATGCTGAAGAGGCTTCCCGGGATACCATGTAGCTGCCGGAGGCGATCCCTCCCCACCCTCCCCTGCCCCGCCTCTGTCGTGGTGTGAAATTAAAACTTTCTCTCCCACAGTTCAGGAATTCTTTCTAATTCTGAGAAATGAAGTTTTGCCTAAAAATGTCTCCGCTTACCTAGAAAGCACTGGTTCTTTCCGTCTTCTCCAGCGTGCTGTCATCCCGGGGCGTCTTGTTTGCTTGCTGCTCAGATGCCTGGCGCTTTTACAAAATGAACAGTAAAATCTATCGACTCTGGCAAAGCTGTTGTGCCTTTTCGCTGTAGAGCCAAAATGTGCCGGTGCATACCATTTGAATGGTTTTTTCCAGGCTAATTTAACAACGCCACGTGCAGCGTGAAGTTGCCGAACAACGTGGCTGTATTTTTAAAACAAGCAAGCGATGATGATTTCTTGCGCACTGATAGGAACAGCTCCTCCCAGGAGGGCCAGGTAACAGCTGGGTGCCGGTGCATGCACCGAATGGACCGTGTACGACTGCAGAGGTGTGTTTGTGGCTTCTTGCGATCAAAAATATAGACTTGGTGGATGTGATGAATCGCATACTCCTCCTCTGATGGGGCCAGGGACCGGTGGACCGTCGCACCTGGACCTTGGAGTGCTGCCGGCTGTTAACTTCCATCTCCATAGGTGAACCCCCCCATCGAGGCGTGCCCGCTGCAGGTTTTCAAGCAACAGGGAAGCGTTTAGGTGAGAGGCACCAGTGGATCCCGCAGGGATCCGTCCGGCTCCTCTCCCGGCAGGCAGGCAGCAGCATCCCTCCCTGTACTTTGTCGGAGCATGTGTGACTCCTGCTGCTGCCAGTGAGAGTGAATTGTGCCCGTAGTATTATTTCTGTATTTGTTTTATAAATGTCAATGATGAACTAAATTAAGATAAATAAGGCTTTTCCCTCTCGCTGTTTAATGTACAAAATTTTAATGAGACTAATAACATCTGCACTTGTTCCATCTTCTGGCTGCCTGGAAGATGGTTAGCAGGTCTGACAGCTCTCTGCTCGGCTTGTCTTCCAATAACGTTTAAAAAGGGAGGATTTTACAAATGTGGTACTAAGCCATTTGGTTTTGTCTATGCTTCATCTTACACCGGTGGGGAAGTTGAGGGAGTGATGCAGATGACAGAAGAACACCGTCTTTACAAGTGAAATCGTTGTATTGTTTTAAGCGCTGTTGTAAAACGCAAGCGATGGGCGAACGCGTCGCTTTGCATTGCAGCGATGGAGACGGGCAGAGGTGGGAGTAAAGCCTTAGGCATGGCGTCTTATCTGCAGCCTTCTCTTCTCCGTCTTCATGGGGATGCTTGTCCTGGGAAGGGGAGCCGTGGGCTCCCGTGGTTTCCCCTGGAGCAGCAGGGAGCCGGTGCTCACCCTGCCCGCCAGGCTCCGGCAGGTTACTGCCGCTGTCCTCTCCCTCCCTAGTCTGCGCGGTTTCTTTGTGGGTTTGAGGAGCAAAGCGGCGTACGGAGCGTCCCTGCGCCATCGCTTCGGTGCCCTCTGGAAGGTGACCATTCGTTTCGCAGCAGCTGAGCCTCTTGCGCAGCAAATGGGTCGCGCAGGGGAGATCTTCTTGCTGGATAAGCAATTAGCTAAAATAAACTACTCAAAGGACGAAATATGCAGGACTCTCGCTCTGTAACGAATGAATTAATTGACTTTGTTTGGTATTTGTGGGATGTTCCCTCTATTGTACTTAACTCTCTCTGGCTAAAAGGCTCCTGCGTTTCCTCCTGCTCTTTGCTGCCACAGTGAGCAAACAGGGTATTAGGAGTTGGTTTACACGGTTACGAGTAAAGGAAGTGAAGTGATAACTAAGAGAACCTTTGTACGTGTTCTTAAGAGAGACAAAACTACTTTCGTTAGCGTGTCCAGGAGCATCTGGTTGATTCGTTTATCTGGGGTGTCATCAGTTCTCCCCGCAGCCTCCCAAAGCTCGTCCAAAGCACCCTTCGCTAGAAACAAGCGTGGCAGCAGGGCGCGGGGTGGGGTCGCGATCCGCACGCTTTTGCCAAGGCTTTGGAAACACCGGTGCTTCAGCACGCCGGCTGAGCTGCCCCCGGGCCTGCAGCGTGGTCGGGAGTCAAAGCGGGCTGCTCCTGGGACGGGGACGGCCGTCTCTGCAGCGCTCCAGGGTGACAGTAACCCCGAGTATGTTTTAAAGGCTTTGTCAGGCTCTTTGGAAATGGCAGGATGCTATGAGCAGTGCGTTACCTGGAGTTATAACACAGAGCTGCACCGCGTGCTGCTGGAACAAGGATTACAGTTCTCTGGGCCCTCGGGTGTTCCGGTGACTCACGAAACAAGCTGGCCAAGTTGCCGGGTTTATTTACAATAAGCGTGTAACAGGATTTGCGAGCAGCTAAGAAAGGTTGAAACTGTTGGACCGGTTACCAAGAAAATATTTTGTGCGTAAGGGCGGATTCGGTTCACGGAATAACACGTTGTTCCAGCCGCCCACGCTAAGGTGAAACGCGGCCGAGAGTCAGGTTTTTTCACTGTCCTGCTTCTTATTTCTACTTTGCAGTATTCGGAGGGAAACTCCTAAAGCCAGCGATTCTGGCATCGTGGAGGAGAGAGAAATTGGCTGGGTGGCGAGCTGCCGACTTCTTAGTCATAGTTTATCTGGCTGCTGACTTCTCGCTCTCTGGTTTACTGGGGCGTTTGTTTATATACCGTACTGGTGCTGCGGGCTAGAAGGCTTTCATCGAGCGCTCAACAAGCGCAGGGCAGATGCGACAGCTCGTGAGCAGCCGCCACCGAGATGTCGCTTCTTCCCAGGTACCCACCAAGATCTTTGCTCCGGCATTTGGATCGGTTTGTTCCCATCGTAATCCGCTTGGCGTTTGGAAACATGGAAGAGCTGTGTTCAGAACAAAAGTTGGCATCCTAAATGTTCCGAATTCGGTTGTTCTAGGAACTTCTTGGGGGTCTGATTTGGAAAACTCCTCAGGAGGACGGTGTCCAGCACAGCATCCTCGGACATCAAGGGCACCCCCAGAGTCTTGAGAGAAGCCTATGATTTCTGGCCTTGGGATTGTTGTTTGGGTGGGGGTTTTTTTGTGGTTTGGGTTGTTTTTTTTTTTGAGAAAAGGGTGTATTTCTTATTTCTTACTTGTCCTGAGCTCTCCGGAGGCTGCCTTACCCTTCCTCAGCCGTCGGCAATAGCGGTGATGCCGCGGTGCCGCACGAACAGCCATGCGCAACCTTTTCCACTGGCTGGGGCTTTCATTCGTTTTGCATCCCGACCTTTCCACCTCATTGCCCCGACCTTGCTTCTATTTCTGGGAAGGGACGCGCATACAAACAAGAAATACAGATACTGGGCGCCAGCTGCAGCCGCCCGGCCGTGTGTCTCCCTGCTCAATGGCGTTTATAATCCCAGACCGCGTTAGAAGATCTAACCAGCTCTAAATTGTTCGGCCAACATTTTTTTGATAAATTGTGCCCTTTGATGAGAGTGCCAGTGAACAGTGGTCCATTGTTTTGTGCTCCGCTTTAAATTTAGGATATTAAAGATTTGGAGGGTTTTATAATCGCAGCTCCGCTTGCTTGCCCTGCCTCCTCCTCTCCCTCTGGTTTTACTCCCAGGCTTTTCTAAATGCTGCTCTGTTCGTTTTCTTCTTCTCTTCGATCCTCCCTCTCATCTCCTTGACTCCTGAATTTAAAAAAAAAGTCATTTCTAAAGCCTGCAGTGCCGTTGCACAGATCCCAGGTCTGAAGGGACCATTATATCTAATACGACTTCCTTTCTTCTGTCCACCTGCCTCTGCCGAAATCCCCAATACTGGAGGAGATTTCATAACCGGAGGCTGGTGCAGGCGGCTCACCTCTGGGGGCTGGCGTGAGCGCGACCGGGCTGCGATTGCGGCTGCCTCGGGCCGGGGAGCGGGAGGGGACGGGAGCGATGGGGAAACACAAGCGGCAGCCCCGGGGGATGCTGCGGGGTCCCGCCGAGGGCTGGGGGATTGTACCGGGGCTGGAGGTCTTGCTCCTCGCCAGCTAAGCCAGGAACTGTTTGAAGCGCTGGAAGAATTGCCGGAATTGGAAAAAAAATCCCAATGCACGTATTCTTGCCGTATTCTGCATTGTGTAACTTAAAAGAAACCGTGTTGCGACCTCTGCCTGCTCCTCTGACCCAGCAATTCGGGGAAGCCTCCTCTAAGCGTGAGGAACGAAACATGGCAGAGTTATCTTGGATCGCTGTTTGACCTGCCTGTCGTTTGCTTGAGCTTTCTGTGTGATCAGGCACACAGGAAAAAAGGATATATTCTTTAAAACGCAGAGGCCCCAGTTTCTCCGGCAGCCCTGTGCAGCGCTTTGGGAATCGGGGATGAGAGCTGTCGGCCGTTTATCCCGGGACCCGGGAGATGCAGGCGATGGACCTGGAGGTGTGCATGGCACAGAGCAGGATTTTGTCGGTCAGGCTTTCCTACCCTCGCCCTCATTGAATTCTTTTTTAGTTGCTTTTTTAGTCTTGTTGCCGTTGGGCTGAGGTCCTCCAGAGGTTTACGGTGCCACACTGGTCCCGTGGCCGCAGCCCGGCTGGGTCCCAGCAGGCCTGGGGGCACGACTGGCTTTGCTGGGCTCCAGGCTCCGCAGTGCCCTTCCCCTCTCTGATTTTATTTTATTCTTATATTTTTTCTTAAACCCTCATGTTGGTCTCTTGCAAGAAGATTTTTGCCAAGAGAAGCAGTCTGGAGGAGACCAAGGCCTGACCACCTCTTTTGGGGGGTTTCTCGTTGTTGTTGCTGTTCCCGTGGGAGCTCCGTCGGGTTAGAGAAGTGGTCGTTGCTTTTGTTGTGCTGCTCTCGGTGCTGCTCCCTGTTACGTTTCTGCTGAATGGCCTCGTGACATTCGAACTAACAAGCAAACGGTGCATTTTAGATTTTTTGTAACCTATTTTTAATGATTAATCCTGCTTCCTGCTGTTTAGGAGCCAGTAATGGCAATACAGTCTTTTGACAACTTTAAAAGAAGTCTCATCTGAAGTAAAAAACCCAACCCCCAAAACCCAACCCACACACAAAAACCCCCCAAACCCAAAACAAACAAAAAACCTCACTTGCTCTCAGGACTTTCTGAACTATCACCAAGTTTGCTTGAAGTAGTTCAGTCTCTCCACCTGCTCAGATGAAAGTAAAACTATCACGTACAAAGTATTATTACTTTTTTTATTATTGTTATTATTGTCTATCAAGTTAGCTCTTTCCTAAGCCGTGCTTCATCAGAGTTAAACCTGTCTCCTATTTCATCTCTGTTGCCTGATTCTGTGGGGATTATCGTTTCTCGCACCGTGGAGCGTTTTTGCTCCGAACCAAAGCTCTCCCCGTGCAGCAGATTGCCCTCGGATACCATGGGAATTATTTCTCAGCCCCTGTAAAAGCCCCGCTTCGTTAGCTCGGTGACTGGCTGGTAATTTGCAAAGTCACTTTCACAAGTTTTAATACGCTCTGGCTGAGAGTCCTGGTAATAAATGTATTAGATCTTAATCGTGTTGTGATTCCGTCAGAAGGGGGGGAAATTAGAGTGGGTAATTTGCTCCGACCTCGGGATAGGCGAGCGCCTATCAGAGATGGCGGGGGGAAAGCCCGCACCGCGGTGGAGGTGTTTCGGGTACCGTGCCGCATCTGGACATCGCTCCCTGCGAGCCTCGGGCACCGGCGTCGGGATGCCCGGGCTGCCGGTGACAAACCTCGAGGATTTTGCTGCGGCTGGCCTGGTGCGTGCATATCTATAGAAATTAAAAAGGATCGGGGATCCTTTCCTGCCTCTGCTCTCTCAGGTAGAAGCATGAGATGCTCCAGTAGTGTTTTAACAAGGGCTGCTTTCAAAAGCCCTCTCTCGTCTCCTCTGGGTTGTTAAAACCCCGTTAAACAAGGCAGGGTGCAGGATTATCGTCTTTGGCTCCCTCATTACTTCCCTGCTGTGAACACCAGCTTCTTCCCAAAAGTTTACGTGTGTGTTCAAGGGAAAACGCAGCGGGAAAAGAGACGCTGACATTTTGGTAAGAAGTGGGTCCTGGTGCTCAGCATTACCAGTGTTGGATGCTGGGCGGTCAGCAGGGTGGCTCCCATCTCGTTTGCCACATCTGCATGTCACATCAGCGGCAGAGATTGGGTGAAGCCAAAGGTGGGTGACTTCGCAGGCGCCTGAACCACCTTGGGGTGACTGTAGGAGTGTTCAGCCGGAGCAGTTCATCGGAGCGCTGCCGTTGTGGCTGTTGGGATGGATCCTCAATGAATGTCCTGAACTTTTCAGTCTCTGCTGTGTTTGGAACATAAAACCACGGACCTTTAATGGAAATACTTTACATTCATGAAGGCATGGGAGAAATTCCCGTATTGCACAGGCAACAGCCGTCGGAAGAGACAGAAAACGCCTGGAGTGCATTTGGTAACGCGGGCTCGGGATTCATGCAGTTTATATCCAGGTTTTCTGTGTTCTGGATTGGAAGCATGTGTTGGGTTGTTTGCTGTGTAGTGGTTCAGCCTGGGACAACGTCCCAAGGGTGTGAACGGGGCGGGGGGGATCACAGTGACAATTGTGTCCTTAAACTTGGAGATTCTTCAAGTGCTTAATACTGCTTACCTCAGCCATTAAAAACCCAGCCAAACCAGCTGATAAGCGGGCATGGTCTCGCAGTTGTAATGGTAATGTGCTGAAGCGGGCGTCTGCTAGAGAGGGGGTTCTGCCCTTTTAAAGGACGTTAGTGCACTCTGGTAATGTATACAAAAGATAAAGTAAGTAGGGATTTTTTTTTTCCTTCAGATGATATAGCTTATATGGAAGCTAATGCTTAATCTTAGTTTCTCGCTGATATTAATCATAGTTTGGTCAAGGTTTAGAAAGGGAAAATCTTGCGCAGCGCTAGCACAATTACAGCTTATAACTCAGTTACAATAATTAGATTGAGTCTCTAAGCTTGGCACATTAAGAAAGCAGATTTTCAATACGCTTAGGATTTGACGGTTGCGTCAGATAACAACTTGTGGGAGGCAGGTGAGAGGAAAACTGTGGCATCCGTGGTCGGATTAAAGCCAGCGTGGGAGCCCTGGGAGAGGCTGGGTTTCCTTGCACGGGCGGACGGCGCTGTGCCGGGCGATCCCGTGGGAATCGCGAGGCATCCAGCGGGGAAAGCTTCACGTCCCGGTGGGGTCCTGCTGAGTGGAAAGGGGCTTCAAACGGCTGGCTCAGAGGGGAGCTCGGTGTCGGGCGTGTTTTAAGCCTGTGTTCTCATCTCACGCTTCTCCTTTGATTGCAGACCTGAAATATCATTACGAGAACATCGCCCTTTGATTCGCTAAAATAAATCTTGTTCCCGTTGTAAGCCCAGTGGTCCTAAGTGAACTTAGGGAAGTGCGAAACGTCTGGATCACTCTTTAAGTCGGTAAAGATGACAAATCCCCATAAACCCGTATTTTCCTTTGAGAGCTGCAAACCCAGAGCATTTAGGGCACAACAGGAGCGAATGCGTCTCTCAGACCACGGCGCTGCCCAGCTCCCTCGGGACGGGTGGCCGCTCTCCCTGGGTGGGTGAAGCCGAGCACGGGCTCCTGCTCGCCGTGCCAGCACCGGGACGGCGCGGCTGAAGCTGGCGAGCATCGTCCCATCCGCTCCACCGGCATCCCGTGCTGAGGAAGGGAGGTGTTACGGTCCGAAAGCGCGGCTGCTGTAAAGGGTTTCCTGAACTGCAGGGAAAAAATCTAGTTATCATCATAAAACCTGGAATTAACCAGGTGGAAATGCCATAGAAGGATTTTATACGAACCGCGGGGGACGAGTGCCAATCCCTGGAACGCTTCTGAGTGTACCTGGATTGTCCGTCTCCATCTCCTGGCAGACAGTTATATAGATCATGAAAATATCGGGCACGTGGACTCATCGCTGCTAAGCTAAAATGATAGCAAAATACCTCAGCTGCAAAGACAGCAAAGAACCCTGATCAAGTGAGAAAATGTATGCTTTTTAAGTGAAAATATTCTGGATTTTATCAATTCGGTTTAAGAAAGTATTCATGAGAGGATTGGGTTGGGGGTTTTTTCCCAAGTAAATAGCCAGAATGAAATTGTAATTAATTTTTTTAATTCTTTCTGGAAATCTTGTGTACGTAAACATATGCAAGGCTTTTTTTTTTTTTTTTAAGGGTTTTTTTTTTTAGTGCTTTTTTTAAACACGCAGACAAGGTCATACCTTTCTTAGCAGCATTTCTGGTGCCAGTGCATAGGGAACAGTCACTGCCTGACTCTTCTCGGTCGCCCTGGGCTCAGAAAATAACAGAGGAAACAGCAAAACAGGAGGGTTTTCCTCAAAGGAAACTGGGCATTGACCCTTCGATGCCCGGAACGCTGCGCTGGGTTTGGAGACGGCGAGTGCGACTTTACTGGGGGCGGGTAACACAAGGGTTAACAGAGCAATTCGTGCTAACTTAGATGGTCTCAAACTAGGGCATGATAGAAAAAGGGGTTTCTGTTATCAAAAGTTAGTTTGGGCTAAATTAATCTGAAAATGTGTAATTTCATCTCAACTAAAAATACTGTAATGTAATTAAATTCAAAAGCAGAATGAGCTGAGCGGGTATAAGAAAAGATAAGGATCGGAATAAGACAATAATTGAGTTTGTATTGTAAACACATTCCTATAGGAATTTGGGATTTTTTAAGCTGCTTCATTATAAATTTTAAGTCGAGAGTGCTTAAACAGCTTTGGCCTATTTTGGAGAAGTGGTTGACTACCTTTATATTTGTTTGTGTTCCTTGTTTGCAGGATTTTCTCTATTTGGGTTTAATTCTCTCTTACCGTCTACTAGTTTATTAATAAGTTTGAAGGCGAATGAGGCTTAAAATTGGAAAATGTGTGTTTCCATGTGAAATGGGTTGTTTTGTGGATTCGTGGAAGGTTTTCATCTAATTTTTCTAAAAATTGGATCTTTAATATATAAAGTTGATAAATTAGACTAGTATCATTAAAATACTCGATGTATTGATTCTGAAGTGCATCACACTAAATATTGGAGCGGGTCAGTCATCTTTTTTCTCTGCCCAAGTCATTTGCTCAGTTCTTCAAGCCGGTGGCATAGGAAAGGAGTCAGGGTCAGGTCACATCGTGGCATCCTTCCGTTGCGACGGTCGTGAGCCCCGCGTGAAGGAGAGCTGTTGAGGAGGATGAGCGGCATATTAAGTCATCATTTGAATAAAACTGTGGAGCACTTTCAGCCCAAAAACTGATTATCGGGGCGTTTGAGGACCGCTACGGCTAGCAGTTTGAGATTCATTTTCCTGGTGCTGGCATCCGTATCTTTGCGCAGGGAGTGTTGGATGAGGGATGGAGAAAATCGACGCCGTCTTGCTCTTGACTTGATCCACAAACCAAACAGCGTGGAGAAGGGAGATGCTTCGGAAGCTGCCTTGCGTCTCGTTGTAGCGATAATGGCTAATTTAATGCCTCTTTTGTGATACCGCACAATCTGCTCGGCACTGGTACGTTACGTTATGGCAGTCCTTCGTTTTTTGCAAAGGTTTGCAGGGAAAATGCAAAAATGTTTCCTTTCCATTTGCTAAAAATACTTTACCCTTAATTCTGAAAAATTACTTTGTGGATCTTCATATTTCACAGACCATAACTAGATTACTACCTTTTACTGGAATACTTTGTGTTAATGAAGACCGATTGGGATTACATAATAGATTTCCTCTAAAGAAGGCATTATGTGGTTATTTTTTACTGTCTGGCATTCTAGTTAATTGCCTTGTCATCATTAATTGATGGGACTAAATTGATATAAATAAATAGATTATATTCCTGAGGTTAATTTGAAAGAGAGGAGGGGCTTAAAACAGGTTGCTGCGGGGTGTTTAAGCACGTGCCTCGAATGCAGCGTGCAATTAGTGACCGTCGAAGAGAGCTCGTGCGCCGAAGGTCACGTTCAGGCTCGGTCGGTGTCGCTGCTCATAAATCCGCTTGGAAGATGGATGCAGCCGAGCTCTGCCCTCCTGGGGAGGAGAGGGAGTGCTCGCTTTTCCCGGACGAGGCCAGGGTAGCTTGCATTGCCCCGTCTTCTTGGAACCAGCCTCAACTGTTGGCTCGGTCCTGAGCTTCAGCCCTGCCCACGGCCGACGGTCCTGGCTGAGGACTGAAACCAGCCAGCCCCAGCAGCCCAGCTTATTCGACACTTTGAGCGCCTCCGGTTTCCAGGTTAATCCAGATTTACGTATATAATTACTATTCATCAGCAATCAACTGAGTCCATGGGTAAATCGTCTTTTTTTTAATTAGATTGCAATATTGCATAAAATACTTTTGCCTGGAAGGAGAGAGCCGGTGGTGGTTGATGAGTAGCGCGGTGTCTCCTCTGCCGGCCCTTCCCGTAGCGCTCTGCACGTCGTCTGCCCTGCCTTGCTTTGCTGATGGGGAGATGAATTTCTGCATTTACAGCTTGACACCGCTCCCAGGCTGGAGCTTAAGTGCTGTGCAAACCCCTGCTCTGGAAGAGTATTCCCCGGGGCTCTGCGGGGAGCTTCCTCCCGCTCCCTCGCACGTCCCTTGCGAGCACGCCAAGAAGAAGATGATAAACCCCGGATCCCTCCTGGGCGCCGGGAGGAGGCCGCATGCCAGGACAGGCGGGACGCCGGGGTGGCTGCCTGGGATCGGGGCCGCGAGGACCGAGGCATCGCGTCCCGCTGGCTTGGCGTAACGGAGGAGCCGCATCGTCGCCGCCAGGGAGAGGACACCTCGGTGGCTTCTGCCTCCTCTCTCCCCAACGCCGTCAGGCCAAACGTCTTCGTGCCTTTTTTTTGACGGCCGCCGCCGCGCTGCTTTGTGTGCGGCACGTGCGGGATGCGGCGCTTCTCCGTGGCGTTGCCGTTGCTGGAGGATGCTCGAAAGCCGGCAGTGCCCGGGGTTTGCGCTGCTCCTTCGGGTTTGTTTTCAGGGGTTGCGTTTGCTCGGAAAGCTGGTAGATGCCAATTCGTAGGGCTTCAAAACCATGGGAGAGAGCAAATGGTTCCTTACATGCTTATGCTTAGCGGCTTTCCTGAAGTCCCCACTGCCCTCGCCTGTACGTTGTCCATAGGGATCAGTCCTCACCCTGTGCTGGAGCAAAGTTTGGGAGTTTACTCCCTCCCATCAGAGCATCACTGGCTCTTCCAGCCGGAGCCGCGCCAGCCCCCAGCTCCCCCCGGCTCCTCGGTGAGGCTTGGTGCTGCCGAACATCTGAGGTCTCTCCGGATGCCCGGAGGACACTGAGGTCTGCCATCGCTGTTCTGCCAGCCGTTTCGCTGGCTGCAGCGTTGGAAGTTCATCAACTGTCGAACTGCAATTCCGTTTTGAAGTGGTTCTCAATTAAAACTTATAATTAACGAGTTATTATTCAATTTTCAAATATTTACGGATTTGTTTAGTGTCTCAAGTCGTGCGCCAAGCTCGGCGCTGCTAGCGGAGGGAGAACCAGAAACCTTTTTCCTTCCTCTCGGCACTTTCTGAGCGTGGCACAGAGCTCCTCTCTCCTCCCGTCCCCTCCGAGGCTTTCCCCGTCCCCGGCGAACCCCACGCAGCTCCCGCCAGCCGCTGCGCAGGGGGAGGCAGCGCCCGTCGGAGCCCAAGGAAATGGGCATCGATGGCATCCTGGCAGCTCCCCCCGGAATACAGTATTTTGGACAAAACCGAAGTGCGGCCCCGCTTGGTTGGGGAAAACCTCGTTAGCCTTGAGCCGACGGTTGCAACGAGCAGGGAAGTTGAACGGGAAGTAAATTAACTAAATAAACAGGATTTTTTTCCCGTTGTCTCCCTCCCCCGTAAGAACAGGGCAGCCTTTGCGGGTGCGGGTATCACCGCTGCGCTGAGAAATGACCTTGCTTTAAAGCTGACATCTGCCTTCGGTAGAGCCGTAACCGAAATACTGCCTGCAGAACGAGGCCGTCTCGGAAGAAGTTTTTTAAAAGTTAATTGGAGCCCCAGGTCCTGGCCATAACGACCCGTTTCCACGGAGAGAGCGATCGATAACGCAGAGCGGCTGCTGGCACACAGCGGGTTGGGAGCCCTTCAGGTATATGCGAACATATAGATCGAACGGGGGCTCTCCTCGGTACGCTAACAGATATTGGGATGATTAATCTGAAAACGGTTTAAAGCATTCATGAGTTGTAAGAACTAATTCCCAATAAATCAAACGGCATCCCTGTGGGACTAAGGAAGAGAAATAAATGAGGGCTAAAGAAATTGATAAAGATCCTTGAGCAATAAAGAGACGAACGCCAGTTCTTTTAAAATTATATTTAAATGAACAAAGTTGATTTAACTGTCTTTTTTCATGCCTTGTACTAAGATTTAGGTCTATAGCATGTCATTATATCAAGAAATAATTTGCCAAAAGACTTTTTAGCATTTCGTGTGCGTTCCTCTTAATGACAATTTTAATATTCTAGCTTTGGTCCTATATCGTTATGAGGAGGTGTCAATTGCTCGGCATACTGAGGAGTTCATAAAGATTGTTTCTAATTTCTTTTTCAAATCTGGGATGGAGTTCAGAACCATCAACACGTGCGTTATCACGTTATTCGGTAAAAATGTTGGGAATGCTGTTGTTAGCTGCTTGAACTAAATATACAGCTTTGGGACAGTGCAGTTTCCAGAAGGATATTCCTGCTCAGTGAGCCTCCGGACAAGGTGCTAAACCAAGTTCTGACTTACTACGCTGCTGGAGAGAGAAGAGCTCGCCTGTCTGGTCCTACCAGGAAAGCCGTGCAGGCGAGTTTTAGCTGGCTTCCCGGTCTCGACAAAAAATACCAGGCGCGATCTTACCCGTAAGTCTATTAAAGCGACGCTTCAGGCAAGTTTATATTCTCTTGGTGATCAGCGAGCGTAAGAAGCCGTCCCGTGGCTGAACTTCTGCTTCGGGATTATTTCCCTCACAGATTACGCTGCGAGAAGTGCATCTCCAAAGGTGGCTTTCCACCTGTAGGGCATCGGTGGGGTTTTGCCGTGTGTTTCCTTACTCTCCTCTGCCCCCAAAATAAGAAGGGTTGGGGTTAGCTTTTCTTTTTCCCTTGGTCCAATAACTCTTTCTTGCTGCATTACCCCGAGGAGCGAGGGACAGGGCTGGCTGCTCCCAGGCAGCGCCGAACCGCCTCTGAATTTAGCCGGGGAGCGCTCGGGGCCAAGGGCTCCGTTTGGGCTCCAGACCCCCCCGAAGCTCAGGGAAGTTCCTCCCTGACATCAAGGGGTTTGAACGAGGTTGCTCTGCTGAGGAGCTCATTTGGAAGGCGTAGACCCCTGCTCCCAAATCAATATGGCATATATTTATACCAGTAAAGCACATCAAGCTACCTGGTGCGCCCAAGAGATTTAAAATAACGCGTAACCTATAAACTCCCTGGAAATTCTTTCGACCTCGGTAATGAAACATTTCTTCAGCAGATGTTTATTTTCTTTTTGTAGATGTGTTTGTGGTCTCGAGATACAGATATTTGAGTCGAGAAGCAGATCTGATAAACGGAGGCGTAGGAACAAGGCAGGGTGATCCGGGATGCTTTGTGGCTTTGCCAGTGCGAGGTCTGGCAGCGGAGCCGCCTGACTTTTCCATTTCCTTCCTTTGGGAGGTTTTTAATATGCAATATTTTGGGCCGCTCAAAGTCATAATGGCGCACAGAAATTATTTCCTGCAAAAAAACCCCACTCTGACTCAGAGTTTGGCTGTCGGTACTTTCACAAGCCCACAGTTTCGAACTGTGATGTGCCCTAAGGTGTAAATCGGGGAAGGACGACATCCAGATGATGCTGTGGAGGGAGACACAGCGATGAGGACTCCGGAAACCGAAGCAGGGGTGGGGGGAAGATGGGCATCTCTTGTGTCAAAAGCACTGACGATACAGATTATTTTTTTTTCTCTGATTTTTTTGATTGGCTCTAAAAATAGGAGAATTGTTAATGGTTGAATTAATCAGGCTGAGTAACCGTGGTGCGCAAAGACGCTGGATGAATCTTTCCTGGAGTTCACTCTTTGGCAACAAAACGTGATACCGTTGAGCATAAAAGACAGCAGAGTAAATGTTTACTGAGAAGTCAAATCCTATTATTAGTTGTATTACTATTATTAGTGCTGTTATCACTGTTCCCTATTTTCCAGTTGTGTCAAGAACAAGTACGGAGAGCAAAAACATACAGGCTTTTCCAGCGCATTCGTACAAATACGTCTTAGCCCAGGAAAAGTGGTGCCGGTCGGAGTTGTTGTTAAATGGAGATGCCTGCCCCGTAGCTGCCCCGTCCCCCTCCGTCTCCGCAGCCTGCTGAGGCCTTCGGCGGGGGGCACGGGCAAGGGTCTGCTGTGCCACCGCCCGCGGCCGAAGCCACCGTGCTTTGCACCTGGTTGCGTCGTGCCGCAGAGTCATCGCTGTTGGGAAGACGGTTTAGGACAGACTTTGGTCCTGCCTAAGTTAGTAGAGCCCCAGATGCTACTTGGGTTAATCTCTGTAGCAATGTGCCGTGCGAACAGAAGTGCCTGGAGGATGCGTTTTCGCGGCACTGGCCTCCTGATCGCTCCTTAAATAGCCCCAAGGAACTGCTTTTGGGGTCAGACTTGTCAACGGGTGTCCCAGCGCACACCACAAAAATGCCCGGCACTCTTATAGTGCTTTGTAGCTTGTATTTCAGTCTTCAGAATTTATCCTGAAAGCCAACTTCATACTGGCACGTGCTTGTTCGGTCCTGTTTGTTGGAGCTGTAGGTAATTACTCCCATACTTAATGAATAGCATTACTTTTATTGATGAACGCAGAGGCTACGTGCTGGAAAGAGGAGGTAAGGATTAAGTTTTATGGCCTACTGCTGCTATGAAAAGGAGCATCTAGACACCAATTAATGTCCCCTTGATGGGATTAGCCATTGCGTTAACTACAACTCTGGATAAAATTGCTAAGTCTGTTATTTTAGACTTTAACTTCTTAAATATTGTAGATACAAAATACATTCACTTTCATCTTAAATGCGAGTGGCGTTTAATTCTAGAGACAAAAAAAATCCAGTGTATTTACGTTTTCTTGTGATTTATATCTCTTCGTCCGTGGATAAGAAGGCTTCTTCTGAAGTCTTTGTTTCATCTCTGCACAGCTCGAAGATCAGCTAAATTTCAGACATGTAATCTGGAATTCCTTCCGTTGCCACGCTAATAATCTCAACTTTAAGTGAGGAGCACGGGGACTTTAAAGGCAGTGGCCTCTCCCTGCAAGGTGACACGTTGCTGGGTCCTCAGCAGACACGGTGCAGTCTGAACATCTCTTGTCTTGTGAGGGGCTTTGCTTTTGTTTGTGGTCCCGCTGAGAACGGCTCAACATACGCTGGGATTGCTTTTCTTCCCGGGTGAGCGCGTGTCATTGCCTGAGGGTAAAAGCCAAGCGTTTCTTTGGGAGGGGAAAAAAGGGTTTATAAAACCAATTCACGTGTGATCTGCCAGTGATACAGCTGTGATGGACAAGTTCCCCAAAGTCTGAAAACAGTTGTCCGTGTGACTATTATTTTAAAACTGTCTGTATGGAAGAGAGCTACAGGTACCTGTGACAGCATCCTTCAGATCTGGGACTGGGGTGGCGCGGTGATGCATTGCCCTCTAACAGCGGCGTTACGGCTCTGCCTCGCCTTTGGGTGACCCCCTCCTTAATGCCGACCGGTGAATCTTGGTGACCTCCTAAACCGACACCGAGTGTCTGGGTGTCTGCTTGGCCAAGGACGGGCTCGCTCCGAAACGCGGGGGTGAGACGTCCCCGTCTGTGGCTGCTCGAGATTCCTCTTTTGGTTTTCCATTTGGGCTTTAATCTTCTGATAAGCCGTTGGTACAGCGGAGGGGAAATGTCAAGGTAAATGAAGACTTAGAGAGCAGCGTTTCTCAGGGGAGAAATAACTTCTGTCATCAGATTTTTTTTCTTCTGTAGAAACAAGAAATAAGAGGTGAGGTATTTCTGAAATCTTCATGTCAGTCAGGAGCAATCCCGACCGACAGTCCCCATGCATCCCTCCTTGCCCTGCGAGTGAGAGCTGCAATGCAAGGGCTTCAAAGCTGCACACAGAAAAAAAAAAGAAAACAAAGGAGGAATTAATAGATGGTTACTTGAAATCCGTCACCTGGAATGTTTGATAGCCCCAGATGGAGCAGAGCTCCACAGGATAAAACCGTGCCTGCCCTGGACTGCTGCATGGGGAGGCGTTAGCTTGGATGGGAGGTGCCTGGGAGCTTCTCCCTGTTCCCAAATCCAGCCAGCGCTTCGGCGTGGGTTCTCACTCCCGACGCTGCATGCTCCGTCCCCCTTCGGACAAACGGGCAGGGAGGGGGGATGTCGGCGGCGATGGGTCTCTGCTGCCGGATGAGATCCAGAAGAGACTGACGCTGTCAGGTATGGCCGGGAACCGACCGAACGTGATTTCCAGCGAAGCAAAGCGAGTCAGTGACATAAACTGAATAGATGATGCTTTTAAGCAAATTGTCCGAGTGTCGGATGACGGAATTACAGGCCTGTGTCAATCTTCTCAGATGTCATTATGTACGCTCTGTGTTAGGTTAAAGTGCCCCGTGTTGGCCACACACAGTTTTTCTTGGTGTGTTCAAAGAGGTACGTGATTTCCCATGAGTATCGTATTCTCAGTCCTCTCTCTTTAGTTTAATTAACTTTTGAGAAGAATATTTTGAGGCGTGATTTTTTTCCAATATTTGCAGCGTATTTCTTATGACGATAACCCTTTCCGGAGCCGCCTTCCCCTTCCACCTTGCCCCACGCTTGTATTGCAGCCATCTTCTTGGTGGAGCTGTCACTGCGTGCATGGCGGTCGGTGGAGCCCACCAGTGGGCTTTGACCCGTCTCTCTGCTTCACGAGCTTCCCGCCTTCTCCGCTAAGGCGTGTGATAAGGGAGGGCTGCCTCGACTTTTTTGTAGAATGGGATTCTTCGTTAGAATCGTCTTGCTAGGATTTCGCTTCTGTGGCAGTAATGCGAGACAACACGCAAAAAGAGGACGTGTGCTTTGCGAGTTTGGAGGCTAAAAAGTAGAAATACCTTGCAGTGTGTAATAGCACCGGCTCCTGACACAGTAGTGTCGTGTTGCGTGACATGTCGTGACTCACATGTTGTTTTACCCCAAATCTGGGAGGCTTCTGCAGACGTGCTTAGCAGGAGAACGATCGCACTCCTCTTTTAGGAACTAGCACAAAACCGTTGAAGAAAGCAAGCGGGGTTAGCCATGACTCCTGCTTTAGCGCCTGCTTGGGTTAGCTGGGCCGCAGGTACGAGCGATGTCAGCGTGTTGGAGCACGACGTCATCGGTCGGTCCGGCTGTACTCTGGGGTGCAAACGCGGCGCACTCTGCAAGCTCCTGTGCGGCTTTGGTTTCCAGCAAGACAGCTCCTCGGAGACGGGTGTCCTCGTGCTCGTTGCTGGCTTGTTTTACACCCGTGGGAGGAGTTAGGGTTCTCGGGATGAAGGCAAATTCAAGGACATGGTCCTCTTTGTGTTCACTGGGAAACGAGGGCAGTGATTCAGTGCAATGATTTATTACAAGGCTCTGTCTCTCTTTCCAGGGCTTCCTCCAAGACTCCAGCTTTTCCCAGCCACTTTCTGCATCAGTAGGTTGCTCCTTTGGGAGCGTGGAAGTTAATTTCTCATTATTATCGTGCATAGGTTCAGAAGATGGAAGATAGTCCCCTTTTGCTGTCCCTTGACTCCATGATAACTTCATAGCCAGCGAAAAGAAAGCTAGCAGCTACGCAGGATAAAAAATAGCATCATCAAGACGGTTAGCAGGAGCCATTTCTCAGTGCAGCGTGTGGCAGGGGCGGGAGGGAGGGATGGAGGGGGGCTTCCTCACCTACGCGCTGGGGGCGGCTGCTGCTTATGCACCAGTACGGTACAGAGAGCGTCTGGTGTGTGACACCCTTCTGCTTTATCGCTTTAACTGTCGTCACCCTCCAGCTCCGGGGGACGGCGTGCGCAGGCAGCGCGGGGCCAGGGGCAGCTGCCCGACCGTCGTGTTAGGCTCAGCCCGGAGAGGAGTGCACCAGCTTTGCCGAGGCAGCCTTTCCCCCCGCTGCTGCGACCTGCGGCTCGCCGGCACGGCGCTCGTGTCGCTGCCGTGGTGCAGTTTACAAGCGCGTTCTGGGCTGGTGGCAAGCTCTGCGGCTGCTGATGCCTATGGCTTTGGCAGGGCCCCCGTGAGCAGCTTCACGCCTAATTTTGCGTTCTTATTGTGAAGAGCTGAGCTGCTTTAAATATCCGCCTTGGCAGGGAATTGAAAGAAATGCAAGATGATAAAATAAGAACTTAACTTTAGAGCCATGGACCTTCTCAAGGCAGGGTCCTGGCTGATCTTATTCCGTGGTCCCGGAAAAAGAGTTGCTTTTGGCTTTGCAATATTTGCAATTCCCTTTCGGCAACCCAAGGCAGTAAAACATAGTTTTCATTAAATGATACATCTGACATTTGCCAAATCTTGATGTGACAATTTAGAGGGAACTAGGTGCATTGATCAGCCTTATTAATATTGTGGTAACGTGATTAGGGGAAGAGCATCTCGGTCGTTTAGGCCAAAGGGACTTTAATTTGTGAGCGCGCTGGAGAGGCAGATACGAAGCGTCAGTTGAACAGAATATCCTAATCTTAACTTGTTTTCTGTTTACTCCCTCCTTGTATCTAGTTCGTGTTCACGATAAAATAAGTAGGTTTAGATTCCTAGTATCCAAGTAAGGGACTTTATATAAAAGAAACAAAACCCCTCATAACGGGACTTGGAGCTAGAGGTGGGTACGCGCAGCTGAATTGGGTGCCAAATCCAAAATGACATTTCTGGAAAATCTTCCCTGGAAATCCCCTCTGTTTCCTGCCAGTACAAGCACTCCGTTACCGCCTCTCCCCGTGTTACTGAGAGAAAGCCCGGTTTATCCGGTGGCCTGGACGGCTCCTGAGCTGGAGGTGAGCATCCTCAGGAGCCCCGGCAGGTCCCGAGACTCATCAGCCGCAGGGTATGATTGTTCGCTTTGAAAATAAGTCCAACAATGGAATTTAGCATCTCCTTCCCAGCTGTAGCAGGAACAATTTGGGCAAAAGTAGCTCTTATGCTGTTGTGGCAATTTATGTGAGAGCCGCGGTGGTAAATAACGGGGAGAGGGAGGGAAGCATCTCAAATCTCATCAATACTTAAGACAAAAGGCTTTCTGCTCTGCAATTACTCTTCCTGTCCTTTCCCCTCCTTCCCCCAGGCCACAAGCAAGAAACCGAAATAGAGATCAGGCAGCTTTTAAATGCCACAGGCTCATAAAAGAGAGGAAATTCAGAGTTGTAACTGCTGCCTGCTATTTGGGTCTGTAAGCAAGTAGACCATCCTGCAAGCTCCACACAGTGGGACCAGCAATAATTGCACCGTCTCTGCAAAGAGCCTGGCTGCCCTTGTTTTGGGGCTCAGGCATTCGCTCCTGCGCAGCTTTTGGGGAGCCGGACAAGCGACGTGCCCGGCTGCTGGCGCCGAGGGCAGGTCCCCGCCGTCGCGCCCGGGCTCACGGGGATTTTGGGGGCTGTTTTGCGAATTTGAGGATGGGCTGCGCGTCTCTGCTCACGGAGCGGCGGCAGCGGTGGCTGTCGCGGAGGTTCGCTTGTTGGTGTTGCCAGCCTAAATTGAATACCGGGGTTTACTGTACCCGAGCAAGGCGGGCAAAGTGCTTGCCTCCTCTGCTGCTGGGGGGGTCACGTTTCAGGATCGCTTTGTTCGCCTGTTCCCGGTCACTTTCCTTTGGTTTGCCGCCTTTTTTTGTAAGAGCAACAAACCCTTTCTTATCTCATTGCAAACAAATTTATTCTGAGCGGAGGGGGAAATGCTGTTGACCTTTCCGCGTTATCCTGGGGAATCAGCTGGAGTGAGTAAGTGGAGTATAGCCTGGTGTTCGATGCAGAGCAAATACAGGTGAGGCGACCTGCTGCGAGACCGTGCTGCCATTTCACGGCCGCAGGTCTGGCTTTGGTCATACGCCATGCAAAACGTGCAAAACTGGGCTGTGGCCGCCCGGGGGCCGGGGGGGTCGGGGGGCACACGGCGGCCAGGCTCTGCGGGGGTCCGCTGACCCCGCCAGCAGCCCCAGCACCTCACGCTGCAAGCACAAACAAGGCTGCTCGGTGGGTCTACATCACGCTGCCTTGCTTGCTTTCAGCTGCACCGTCATATTAAAATACTATTTTATTGTTTTCCGTTTAGTCCTGCGTTAATGAAAAGAGCACTGTGTAGCTGCAAAGTAGCAGCTAATCAAATCGAGTAAATTCCCGTTAACGTTCCAGTACTTGCTGTTATTGCCGTGGTTCCAGGTGGAGTTCAGTACAGAGGAAGACGATTGCTTTCCGTGCCTGCTGACGCGCAGGCGAGCGACCTTGCCTTGGCTGCAGGCTTCCGAAACGCGCGCCCGCAGGAGCCGGTAGGGAATTGCAGTCCCAGGGTGGCCCGTGCTCAGGCGTGCGGTCTCGTCCCCCTCTTCTGCAAAGGTACGAACGAAACGCCCGGATTCGGGTCGAGCAGCAAAGCCTCCAGAGGAGACCTGGGCTGGAGTCGCGCCCGTCGTGCGTCCTGGGAGTCCCTGTCAGACCTCATCGGCTGAGTCTTCCCGCAACCATCAGTTTGCCGCTCTTGGCTGTGTTTGTGTGCCAGAGAGATAAGCACGGGAGATCTTCCCTCTCTATTCTTTCTTACAGCAAGTGAAATATAATAGCAATGTATATCAGGTTAAAATTGCCTCTCATTTTATGAAGATATCTTTAAAAACCAGTCGCTTTCTATGAGCCTTAAAGCAACTCGATACACCCTTATCAAAATCGACAGCTGCTCCAGAGATCCTTAAGAGATTTTGTTGCGTCGTGCTTTATTTTGTATCAATCTCGTTAACTGTTTTCCAGTGACCTGTTACCGTGTTCTTTTTTCATCGCAGAAATGAGCCGACAAAAACCTGATTCCGGCCTTGCAGAACAGCAGCAGGGTTGCAGAGCTCAGCTCCGCGGTCCCTTCACCCGCGCGCCCTTGTGGCACTGAACGCGGGAAAAGCAGTATTTTGCTCGCATCAAAAAACTTTCAGGTCCTTCGAGCGTATGTTTTCCCGAAAGCCGCGTGTGCGAGTGCCGAGGCACTAGGCAGGAGATAAGTTCCCCCGCCGTCTTTTCATTACTCGCCCTAAACGCGCAGGTAACTCGTTGTAAGCCATAGGGCACGTCTCTGTGATGGCGACAAGGGGAAAGCTTTGATGTTTTGAGAAGGGTTTGAGCTCACATGTGCAGCAACTGGAGGTTTATAGAATAAGCACCGAAGCAAGGCGTGTAATATCTCCGCTGAATTAATCCCAGACCGTCTACGATGCTGTCAAGTAGACGCCGTGGTTGCGCTGACAGCCAGGTGTAGTTTGGGGGAGCGGAGCTTGGGTTTCTGGTCACAGGGAACAAATATTTGCGTGTATGTGGGGAAAAAAAATAAAATCTGTAATTTCCGTTTCAGTAAAAAAATGTGCTAGTAATCGCTTACATCAAAGATCATTTCGGTCTTGTAAATGTACGTGGAAGTAGAAAGTCTGTTTCCATAACAAAAGAGACTTTGTGCAGTTTCCCGTCCGCATGCATTAAATTTGTGGTGTGCGCGTGCGTTCTGGAGGGCAAATGCTGAGTGTGAATCAGGCAGGGCATCCTTTCGTGTGTGCCCAAAGACGCGTACTTAGGCACAGAGACGAGGGAAAAGGATGGGGTTTTGGTAGCAGATCCCGCGATTGCTGATGGTGTTTGTTTTGACGGAGGAAGGGCGTCGTATTAGTTGAGCTAGGTAATTTCAGCTGGCCGATGGTGGTGGAAAACCATCATGAGCTTGTTTTCCTCAGTAGTAAGGTGCCTTGATGCACTTAATGGAGCATCGGGATGAGTTACTCTATAATTAACAGCTTTTACATCAACGTTACTGCCCTATTATTATGTGATAAACATGGGTGAAGGCGGTTCTCTTCAAATGGAGTATTTTGTTAGAGAAAAATGAGGAGAGGGTACCTGCAGAAGCTTGTTCTTGTGCTTATTGCATGCCGTCGTGCTGTTTGAAACATAGAAGCGGGAGGGAAGAAGGATGCTTTTCCAGCTGGGCCAGGCACTGAGTTTTGCACCTTCGGCATGGCTCTGAAGTCACAAGCCACTGTTGCGTGAACACAAACCGCTGAATTTGGCTTATTTATTTAGAGAGCTTCCTTGCGTCGGCTGGGCGTGAAAACGCTCGGTGATTTTTTTAGCAGTTCCAGGTATCGCTCCGCTCCGTCTGAAAACGCCTGGCTGCTAACCTCCAGAAAGTGGAGGGGCGCGAGGAGCGATGTGAAGCGTGGGCTGGGTGGGGAGGGGGGGGCTCACTCTCTCCTGAAAGGCTTCTTTCTGTTCGTTCGGTTTGTTTAGACAAGTTCGGGTGCTTTACTTTATCAGAAGGCTCCAGCCGAAGCTTTCCTGTGAAAGTTGTTTATTGCTGCCGCTGCTGCTAATGCCGTTGTTTTTCTTTCTGTTCTTGGTGTCCTAAAGCCAAATTACTGTGACTAATGCACCACTGTAAATGTCTGCAGCATCTGCAGCGCTGCTGCCTGCGTGGGACGCATGCTGTCTTTGCAGCGTTGCGGGGGGGGGACTTTTCTCTTTTTGAGTGTTACGGCAGAAATGCCCCTTTTGTACACGGGCTTAGCAGATGGCCAAACATTTCTGTGAAATGCTGTCATACACAAAAAGATGTTGACTCCGGTCTGTTGGGCGAGCGTCAGCGTGCCTTTGTTGATATTCTAAAGCATCAGCGTGGTTTCAAATGTTTTCACGCGTCTTTGAAGTCAAGGAGGTGCTCAAAAGAGAGCAAGTTACTCCATGTCTAACACCGACCTAAGCAGGAACGGCGAAACCAATGTATAAGCTAATGCTTTTCTCCTTCCGTTCTTTTTTGCTTGTTTATTGCCTTTTTAAGCCAACATCCATATTCTGGTGCTGCATTAGAGGTGGTTGTTATCTAATCCTGCTGATGCGTTAAAAAGAGAGAGATTGTCTGTAATAAAATAATACCAATCCTGTTTTTCCTTAACCTTTCTTTCCTTCTGATTTTCAGCATGTAACTGAGCCCAATCATAATATATCCTGCAAAAACGCTGGCTGCTTTATGATAAGCTTTCCTTTTTTTTTTTTTTTTTTTTTAATACCTCTCACTGGCACACTTGCTTCATTAGGTACAAGATTCTCAAGTAAAATTTTGCAGATTGTAAAACGTCGGTTAGTCCAGTTAACAGCAACAAAAGGTGAAAATTTATATTATGCCAAGTACAAAACAGTTCTTTTCTGTAGAGACCTTCACTGGTCTGTAGTGCATTGCTTCATAAACTCTCTTAGGGTGGGGTTTTTTTCTTTATGTAATCCAAAACTGTTTCTTGTTTTCAGACCGCAGAATGGTTCTATGATCCTGTACAATAGGAAGAAGGTGAAATACAGGAAAGATGGATATTGCTGGAAGAAAAGGAAAGATGGGAAAACCACCCGAGAGGATCACATGAAACTGAAAGTCCAAGGAGTGGAGGTAGGAGAACGGAGGGGTTTGGGCGATAGCTGGGCTGGGAAGCAACAGCTCCCCAAAATATGTTCAGCGTGAAGTTGTCCACACGTTCAGAAAAATATTTGTATTTGCTGAATTGCAGCTTCCCCCCCCGCCCCCCAAAAATATACGCGTGTTCTTTATTACTCCCTTGAGCAAAATTGGAATATAGCTTCACCGTCTGATTGTGTTACTGCTCGCTGGTTGTCGTGAGGTGGTACAGCCGCAGCGGTGAAGAGAGACACTGAAGTGTCTTCACGCCGAGCATCTTCTGGTAGCACCCGTGCTTTTTGTGACGGGTACTTCACAAGGGCGACCAAACCGCTCAGGGTGGGTTGCTAAGCATTTTTTTTTTACCGTGTAAGCTTTGTACATGTATGATTTGATTCTCACAAGACGCCAGCTAGTTTTTGGTAGCAATTGCCAGAATTTTCCCTGTGCTTACTGAGCGTTGGTCTCACAGTATGCAGAAGTAGAATTTCTGTTGAATTCAGACCAGAATCGGACTCTGCTTCAAGGCGTGTTTGGAAGGAGACCGTTGCTCTGCTGCTGATGGTATTTAGCCATTCAGAGAAATTCAGATGGATGATTTCACCTGACACAGTATTTCTGGAATAAGCCTGTTTGTTCTAAAACATGTCGTTGTTTGACACAACTGTTCTTTCTTAAACTCTGTGTGAGGAAAGAGCTGTTTGATCGCACTGATCACTTCTCATGTTAAAGGTCTGCACCGATGTGGATAAGAAGTACGTTTATTTAACAACTTCTTTTGTATTTTATTAAACGGGAATTACATTTTCTGATAGTAGAAGTCCAACCGCAGAGCTTTGCCTAGCTTAGTTCCTAGGACAACAGGGCTGTGTTCCCTGCGTTTGATGCCGAACTTCAGGCCAAAACGGTAAAAGGGCGTTATAACGTGTAACTGTAGCATTTAGCTGCGTCATCAAGAAAGACTCTGATTCCGGCAGATGAATAGCGAAGCCGTAAGGGTATATCTTTGTATAAGCTGTATTGATTTCTGCAGTTAATAGACTGCATGCCTCACTACGGATAGGAAGCTGCGCCCAGTTACATGGGCATACACAGCACGGTTTGGAATATTTGGTGGTGTTGAGTGACCGGCAAAGCTTAACCCGTTACCTCGAGGCATTGTCCGATGGCTTTCAGGCTGGACTTTGGGCTAAGCCGAGCTTTCCAACCGCAGCCCCCCCAGGCCCGTCTTGGCAGATGTTTTGCACGGCATGAAGCTTCCTCGCGTCCGGGTGATGAGAACCCTGCGCTCCCCAGCGTGGCTCCGGGAGTTGTGCTGGGGGTTTTTTGACACCGCGCCGTGTTCCCGAATTCAGCGCGGGGGACGCGAAGCGGCCGAGCGCCTGGAATACATCTCGTGCTCCAGCTTCCTTGTGGGTGATTTGTCATTCTTACATTCTGTCTGCTTTAATGAGGTTTTTGGTTTTAAAATAGTATTAAATGGATTGCATTATATTACACCAGAGAGGCATAACTTTGTTCCATAATTTTTACATCCAATAACCATGTTTTATTATGACAAGCCCCCCTCCCCCCCCAAAGTCAGCATAATAGAAATTGTGCCTTGTTTTTGTTTCGGGTTTGCAGAGCGTGATTTAATTAACTTCTGTGAACTTTAACAACGCAGAATACCAAAACCCGCGCTGCAAAACTTACCTGTAGGAGGGTGGTGGTGACCATCGGCTGCCACACATACACATGATTAAACAAATACTTTCTGACGTGTTTTTTCAAAGATGGAGCCATCAAGCCCTAGAGTGCCTGACTGCGTGAATGTGCCTGGCGATCGTGTTTAACTCAAATAGCCCTGCACTGAACCCAATAATTTCTATTTTATTGAAGTACGTCTTCTGGAAAGTAACAGCTCTGAAATTGGATGTATCAGGAGCTGGAGGACGCGCAGCTTTCGGGGTTTCTTCCCGTGGCCGAGCGCATTTGCCACTTAAGAAAATAAGCGTCAAAGTACTTGCTTTGTGATTTGGATGTGCCGGGGTTCGGCCATTCATTCCTACGTCTTTCTCCAGCTTAAGAGCCCTTTAGTACCTGGTAGTTTATCTCCAAGAAGGTACTTACGCCCTCTCATCCAGTCGTCCCTCAATCTCCTCGCTGCAAAGCCCAGCAGACGCAGCTCTGAGCCTCCTGGCTTTGGCAGACGCGGGATGCGGCCCCTTTTACAGTTGATAGGTCTTGCAGCAGGTAGAGCGATAACCGAGCACAGACCTGAGCCAACGCTGTGAACAATTAATGGCAAGTTTTGCTGGGGCTCAAAACCGGAGGAACGCAACTTCTACGTAAGTCTATGTGTGAAGTGGCACTAAGGGTTACCAAAATCCAGCCTGATCATCTCGGTGTTGATGTATGCAAAGACAGAAGAAAAGAAACCGACAGGAACAGGCAAATAGAGCTTCGGGTCTGAAATTTAACTCCCGCCTAAGTCTGGGTCTAGACGAGTTGGGTCCGCTGTAGGAACACCTCTTGCACGGCGTGTGCCTGAAGGCATGTCTGGGGTGTCCGAAGGTGGGAGGAAAAGCCGCAGCACTCTGCTGCGCCGTCCCCTCGCTGCCCTGCCCAAATGCCCCCTTGCTGCCCCGTCTCGCTGCCAGGGCGGCATCGGAGTGATGGCTGCCAGTCTCCGCTCCAAGCAATGCAGAAAAAGTTCGTTTTCTTGACCTCTAAGTGTTGCTTGGGCAGAATTATGTATTTTTAACCTTCTTAAGGAATTGCTCGATCAGTACACTGTGCTACTTCATGGACAGCGTTACGGGTCTATGTTTCTGATACCATCCTACTAGGAAGCGATGTTCTTTACTTGGACACATAGGCAACAGATTTAAAATAATAAAAAAGGCTTTTTTCAAAGTTGGAGTGATACTGTAGTTAACCACATTAGGGTTTAACAGGGCATGAAATAACTGTCTGCCTTGTGGCACCGCCAGATCATCTCAGCGGCTCTTGCAGCCAGAAGATAAATAGGTATCATCATCGCACTGATGGAAAAATACTTGCAAAGCCGACAGCCAAGAGCATCGATAGCGTCCAAACAGAGCTGTGGAAACTGCAGCTAATAGGCAAGAAGGAGAAACACGTTGGCCCGTGAAACTACTGACCAGCCAATTCTGAAAAGGGATTTGCATTAGTAGACTTAATAATTAATTACTTCCCGGGTGTCATCAATGTGACGGCTCCTGCATCTTTCCACGTTTTGGGTAAGGAGAAAAATGCATTTTGAAACAAAAGGTTTACGCCAGATACTTGGGGATGTCGGTGTCTATCAGTACTGTACAGAAGGATTTGGTGAGCATGGACAATGCAGCTAAAGCAAATTTAGGACATAAATAAGGAATAAACTAGTTTAAATGGGAATAGACTAACTTAAATAAATAAGGAATAAGAGGAATAAACTAGTTAACCAAGCGGATGTTAAATGATAACTGCCTGAAATCCTCAAGCTGTTGTCTTGGTTAGCATCACTGCGCATGAGGGTTTTGGGTATTACCTGGTTAATCCGATGCACAATCCTGTTAGAAAATGCTGGATACACCAGAAAGGAGGAGTTAATTTGGCCTTTCCCTTAATATACCTCTTTGTGCAATTCTTTGTGGAATCCATTAAAAATCTCCAGTCCGTGATCCTTTTTAGAATTCTAATTAATTAGGATCCCTGGTGATGTGTTCCTAATCAATTCACATAATTAAAAATTTTAACTAATAAATAATAGTAAGAGGAGTGTTGAAATAGTTTTAACATCATTCCGGACTGGTGCTGCTCCGACTTTACAGTCGGTTGGCTCAGCCGATGCGTTTGCCTTTTCTTGTGCGCGAACCTTTCCAGGCGCCCGTACGTGGCGCATTCGCGTGAATTCATAGTAAACTGCTGCTAAAATTAAAACGAGGTCATATTTTTATAGTAAATTTCCCTCTTGTCCTCTGTGTTTTGGAAGGTCGGCGCCGATTCTCTTGCTCTTTGTCCTGCATTGAGGGTATTTTGGTCTCTGCAAACCCCAGTGCCTGAAGAGAAGTTAGAGAAAAGGGTTCTCTCGGACTCGGGGCAAAGCCGTGCCCTGCGGAGTCCCTCTCTGAGCTCGAGCAACGCTGCCCGTGATGTGGCTTTGCCAAACGACTGGCGGGAGCCTGATGCTCTACAAAAACCCAGTGGCTTTAGCAGCAGCAGCAGCAGCAGCGCATCCGTCGGTGGGGATGCTCCCGTTCCTGTGCCGGGGTGGCAAAGGGAGCGGCGCTGCCGGCTGAGCGGTGACCGCCGCCGCCAGCAGCCCCGGCTCGTCAGGGGAGGGTCGGTCGTCAGCCTTGATTTAGTCTGCCACCACTAATTTCGGATCAGAGAGATCAGAGGACAAGATGAATGCGCCAGAGCTCATATATTTGAAATATCTTGTTCTCTCATACACAGATGTATGTTATCTCAGTACAATATCTTTATGAATTCCTTAAAAAAGAAGAAAAAAAACAAGTGAAACTTGATTTAAGTCTTATTAAGAGAGCAACTCCCTTGTGGAGATGGAGATGCAGAGTATCAATTTCGTATGCAGGACTTCTATTTAATTAATATCGTAACAGTCCCTCAACACTATTACAGATTAGTCCACGAGGACAGGAATGGCAATTTTAGATTATTCAATTACTGCATAAACCCTGGGACGTCACCGTCAAAACTTTGCAGAAGGTTTCTTTAGCGTTTGGGTCTGAAGACGCAGCGTACCTACACTCGGTATCGCGCCGGCTGTACAACCCGGGTGATAATAGCGTCATTTACCCTCACGGCTTGCGAGCTGGGAATACGTGCGAAGAACGAGACGACTTCTCCTTTTCGTAAATGACCAAATGGGCTTTTCTGTATTATGTAAAATAACCCATCGCGGAATATCAAACTGCAAAATGTTTTTACATCTCTCAATTCCCTGCTATTGTCGGTGAAATTTACTTGTAAGTTATTACTGGAGGGTGAAAGCAACTTGTGAGATCGCGCGCTCAAGCAGCACTAAGCTGGAGAACTATTCCTAGGACAGTCTGATCCAATTCGCTTTAATTTACATGGGCTTTGCTCGCCCTCAGAGGTGAGCTGTGTAGTTTGCAAACTAATTAGGATTGCATTGTTCGGTCGGGCTGCTTAATGCATTCCAGAGAAATACCGCGGAATGGCTTTGGAGGAGAAATGAGAGTTTAATGTGAAAGGCTTTCTGAAAATATGACACACACGTGTGCATACATTAACGCAACCAAGCACAGCCCTGAAAGCAAAGGAGAAAAACTGCTCAGGGAGGAGTGACAGTTTTTATACAAATCTGTTCTCCATCATCCCTGCTAACCGTGTTTTCCTTGCATCTCTCCTGATGCTTGACTTCTGCCATTTCTGCCCAGCCTCTCCCTTCATCTCCCCTAACTCACGAGGGGGCGCGGAGTCCAGCAGCATCTCCCCACCTTTGCCGTGGCGTGTACATCTCCACGGTGGGCACAAGGGGCAGATGCTCGTAGGGGACTGTGGAAGCTGTGGACTCCTCGTGAGCCGTGGTGGGATTTTAGTCTGTTACCTATTCTAGGTGGTGCTTACGGCATCCAGAACGTGGGGTTGTGCTGGCATCTTAATGATTCATGCGTCTGTGGCAGTCCTGGGGAAATCAGAGAGTTGGTTTACCGTTTCTGAAGGGGAATATGGATTATCATTAAATCCAGAATGGGTCTCCTGAGAGTCTCTTCTGAAGGGAACATACATATCAATAATGCATTTTCTATATCAGGATCCTAATGTATTCGCTTGCAGTAACATAAATTCACAGCAAATGGTCGTGGGTTTTGGCATCTTTTCCTAACGCCCTATGCGCGTCGAGGAGATTTTATTCTTCAACAGCCCTGTAACGTACCTAATCCTTTAATTGTCGTAGCTTATTGTACGGTGTCTAACTTCAGCAATACAAGCTTTCTTAATGTCTGGGTGCCTCAGAATGAAGATCCAGCTGAGATCAGGGCCACTGGCTTGTGTATGAGGTTGGAGGAGATGCTCTGCCCAGGTCAGGCGCAGTCGCGATCGCATCCGCTTGGAGCCTTGCCTCGGCAAGAAAATGGACGCACTGGCTGGTGTTTCAGCAGGCGGGTGCATGCAGGAGTTGTTTATTCAGAGACATGCAGTAAAATATTTGGCTTTATTTCCTGCGTGGGCTAACTCATACCAAGCCACCAGTGCATTGCTGTGCAATGCTCCGGGAAAATTCATCTTTGGGAGAGAACTTTTGGAGTTGAAATACTCCAAACTCGCCGCTCGCAAAGCAGGTGAGCGGCGTCGCTACTTCTGGGCAGCGCAGCGTGAGGGGAAAATAGGTAACGGGTAGCATGAAATGTCAGCAGATGAAGGCAGCTGTCCTCGGGATGCTTTTGGTCCGACAGAATTAACTTGTGCATGGGGCTCACGGGACGAAGATGGCTCTTCCTGGCAGAGATCAGGGACCGCTGGCTCGGCGTGGTCCTGCGGGCGATACCGGCGTGGTCGGGGGAAAGAAAGAGGCTCCACGTTATTTGTCGTTACCCTGGCACACGCAAAACTGTCCTAATCACAGCTCTTGCAAAGCAACTTGAGCCCAGGCTTGATTTTAAGTACTGTGCGCTGATGTTTCTATTTGGTCAAAAGTCCGAAGGACTTTCTCCATGTAGCAGGAGGTAAATGGGCGTGAGTGCAGCCGCAGGTTGCTTTTACTCCCGTGCTTTTCCCTGTTCTTAAAGGAAGTACCTGCGTAAGGGCCATGCTGGGTTGGATGCCTCCCCGCTGGGGAATCCCTGTCCCCTATCTGGTTCCTTAATGCGTGCCACACGGTGAGCTCCGGAGAAGGGGTTTGCTGTAACAGGTGAGCGAATATTTGTGGGGAAATTATTAAATCTTGAGACGATGTAATACAGCTTTTATGCTGCATTTTCTTCACTCTCAGCCTGGCAGCCTCAGTCCAGAATAACTAAATACCGTCTACCAGATGAAAGCGTTTCACTTCTGGATGGTCGCTTCGTCTATAAAGTTGGGTTACTGGGAGGCTTCCAGATGGAGACACTTGGTAAACGGGGGGAGCCTTAGCCTGAAAGAAATGAAAATAAATTCACAAAGAAATAAAGAGTCTGTTTCTTATTCCTGCTTTTGCGAATAGTCTTTCCAGTGACATATTGGGAATGGACTGAATTATAGCAAAAGCAGGAACGGAGGAGAGCTGCGGGGTAGGAAGAGCAAACGTTACATTTACTTTAACTGATATAACGCCAAGCAACTGTTTCTACACTCCATTAGTTCACACGTCATTTTGGACATGAACCAGAATGGAAAACGTTTTTGGTTTTGGTTTTGTATGATGAAGGGAGAGAAGGTGGAATAAAAGGATTGAATTGCTTTCTCAAGCTTTTCCCCCTTGTATTCGATGCCTTCCACCGTTAGTTTTGTGTGATTTCAGTGGGGTGAGGGATCCGTACCCTTCCTAATCCGCTTTTAACAAAAGACAACTTTTAAAACTTCACAGACTGAACTTTCTTTTTTGAAAACAATTTGCTTCATGGCAACAGCTGAGGGTTTTGCATAAACGTTATGAAGCAAAGCTAAGAGCAAGAGCTTTTGGGATTGCGGCTCAGCTTGAGCATGTTCTTGTTGAATTTCAGTGAAAGATAAATGGTGTGGTGGGTTCAGCGCTTGCAAACGTTGAAGCAGCGAAGGTACCTGTAGGGCAGGCTTGGCTTCTTTGCCTTAGTTCTCCTTGTGGTTTGAATGCTGTTAGAGAAGCGTTAAGCCTTGTGTGGAGTTAATGCTTGTATACCGGCTAGTATATTTTGAACACAGTGGAAGAAATAATCTGTGGGCTTTTCAATATAGTTTAGCAAGCAAAAATCTTTGTGGCAGTAAATTAAAAAAAAAAGTGATCTTTTGACTTCACAAGTCGTCTTAAAATACATTGGAGAAGCACAGCAAAGGCATTTAGAACAGTTACGTGGCTTGTGAGGTTTCTGACATAAGATGCCAAACGGCTGCACCCGGTTACAGTGCATGGTATCACTTTCTCTGGTAACCGAAGGTCAGTGAAGGTAGCAGAAAGGCTGAGAAGTGGGGGCTGAATGATAGACGGTGTGGATGCGGTGTAGTACCGGGCGAGGAGCCTTCAAAGCCAGCCAGAAACGAGGGGGGGGGTCGGTGTTCTTCTCGGGTCAGGGCCCCTTTCTGGGTGACGGGCAGGTGGCCCGGAGGCAAGTTCTGCCCAAGTCAAGGGCAACCGTCCCTTCGGCGCGAGGCAACAGGTTTGCAGTAGCGGTTCAGGTAATTGCTTTGTAATTGACTGCATCACCCTTTTTTCCCCCCTGTTTAATAAATAGCGTGAATAAAGCTGAGCCACATGTGGTAGGATTGTAATTCAAATCCCATTCACTAAAGTCTGAACATTTTTCATTTAGCATGTAAAGGCAGTTTCGATGTAAATTATTCCAAAAGGATCTCTGTGGACTAATGACATTAGCGTCTAGATAGATGGAAGTTGTTTGAGTAATTGATGCTGCAACTGCACCACATACCGTGGGGGAAAAGAGGAGGAACCCGGGGACCTGAGTTTGCACACTCCTCTGTTGAGGAGGAATCGGGAGGCTGGACATGCTGGATGGGTCTCAAGAAATGGGGTGACAAACATCAGCCCCCGCATCGGGCTCCGCGCCTCGGGATGGCTGTTATTCCGATTTCTCCATCTTCCTCTTGATTTGCCTGCGAAGCAGCGGTAGACCTCATGCTTCTTTCGGGACACCCCCTTCCCCCCCCCAACAAAACAAACCAAACAAAAAAATGCCATGTAGATATGTACACTTTAATGTTATTTAGCCATCCTTACTAAATAAAACGTTAGACCAAGGGTGGAGACACAAAACAAGCTAACGGGCACCCCTGTACCCCGCTCTGAAACATGAGGTTTCTGTCACTGCAAAGGCTGTACGGCACAAATACACATTGACATTTATATTGACTATTTCAGTTTAGAGAAATTCGAAATTAAATATATTTTCTGCCAGCTCTGTGGGAAAATCCATTTACAAAAACAAAATCCAATAGGAGATCTAAAGATTGGTGGCCAGAAATGAAATATATGGAGAATAAAATATATGGAGATTGGATTGCTGGATCTGTGGTCTCGGTTTAACGTGCTGGGGACTGGAGATGGGAGCGGAGGTTTACTGATCCGAACTTTATCCCAGCATTTGCAATTCAGATGAGACAGTTTACAGCAAGACAAAATAAACGTAAATACTTTTTGGACGAGAGACAGTGGTCTGCATTGACTTTTTTGACCACGTCGTTGCCTTTCCGCGCGTGCGTAGAGAAGGACTAACTCCGAAGACTAAAGTCTTCATCCGCAGGTCGCTCATCACACAGCTCCTAGAGCGTTTTACATGGGGCGCAGCGCGGCGAGGTAAAATCGTTGCCGTTCCTCGCAAGATTAAGAGGTTTCCTTTTTCTGTAGGGATCCCTGTGATTGCACGGAGGATCCAGATGCTGAAGCAGCATGTGCCTTGTAATCTTGTAATTGCATTGTGGGCTGTGACGGAGATAAGGGCTTCCACTGGAAACGAGGAGCCTCGGTGTCTCTGCGTTACGCGCCTGGGTTTTAATGTGTTTGTATTTATTTGTTTATTTGACGGTGTGCTGGAAAGGAAAGCAAATCTCGTTTGCTGTCTTGCTGCTAATTTTGCATGCATCAGAGATGCATTAAACATTTTAATTTCCTGAGTTCCTGTTGGAAAGATGGATATCGCTTACCAAAGTGTACATGGGGAGGGGAAGCAGTAGGAGCAGAGCCGTGTCAAGGGTTTGAAGGCGCTGGAGTTCCTAAACAAAATCTGGTATTGTCCCCAAAACGCAGTACAGGCACAAAAGCTGGCAAAAGAGGATTTCAGAGTGCGGCCCTGTCCTGCACGTGGGCACGTTTTGATGGCCACCACTTTGTAGGATATTACGTACTCACCCTTTTCATAGGCGAGAGAGAAGAATTAATTAGCCAGCGTTTGTACAACTCTTTGGAAATATAAAGCATTAATTGCATACTAATACCCCGTTGTCAGAAGGGAAAGGGAAACGAGATGCAGAGGAATGGGGCTGTGGTGGCCTGGGAGCGCCGTCGGCAGAGGGTTTGCCCGGTACCCCGTTGGCGTTTCCACCCTGTGCGTGAAGTCGTTCCCTTTACGGAGCCAGATGCAGCGGGTGCCGGCTGGCAGCGACGGTCGTGGTGGTTCGCTTGTGCGTGCCAATACCCCTCTCACACGTTCTGAGTGGTAGTCGTAGTCTCCGGGAAATGCGTATACCTGCTCTTAATGACAGAGTTGCATGAAGAAAGTCCGGGGAGCTGAAATCCTCCGGGATCCAGGTGGGATGCTGTAACCGCGCCTGGATGCCGTGCGTCTGCGAGCGGCAGACAGTGAGAGCTGTACTTATCGGCGCAGCTTGATGCTTTGTCAGGGTTTTACAGATAGTCTCACTTTGGGTGCCAACTGTTTGCAAAATAAAAAAGTGCTTCAACAAGCCCCTGGAAAATAACCTTGTTGCAAAAAAAAAAAAAAGGACAAAAAGCAGGGAAGCGTCTGAAACAAAAGGGCAGTAATGAGATGTTGGCCCCTGCTAACGTAGTTGAGATAATGGCTGCTGATGGGATGGAGCTGACAGGAACAAGATCGTTGGTGTTTTCCATTCACTGGATACGCCGGGTTTGAAACTGTGGTACCGATAGCCCTTGAGCAAACCAAATACTCTGTTTCTTAGAATAAATTACCTGATGTTCTCACAGGGACTCGGGTGAACCCAGGTTGTTTGGCATTTTCCAGGAGACACGCAGCACCCCGTGGGATAAGCTCGTAGCCAAAACTGAGACAAGGCAGTTACCCACACCTCAAGGGATTAGTTTGAAATGGGAGCTATTCTCTGAATCTTGCTGTGTCTGCTGTAGGTCAAATGAAAATCGTAAGGGGAGAGGGCTGTATTGTATCAGTGCTACAAGAAGAAAGCACAAGCGACCCTATTGGCAATTAAAGTAATGTAGCAAATGTAAATTACTGTATTTCAGAGGGAAAAACTATTTTTCTACTCCCTGCTTGTCTTGAAAACGTCATGGACGTTGGCTTACGTTTAGCAGTTGCCTTGTCTCTGCAAAAGATCTTTTCATTATAATTGTATGATAATGCATTCGTCCATTCCCGTGTTTCCATATTTCTGCTGCCATCGCGTGGCTGCTGGGGATTAACAGCACTCTCCCGTGCGGGGAGAGACCCCGCCGCCGTCCCGGAGACCCCCCCGGAGACCCCCTTCCCTTCGCTGTCAGGGCACTCGGTGCCTGCCCCTCGCCGACGCTGGGGCCGCGGCGGTGCTCCCCACGGCGGTGCTCCCCACGGCGGTGCTCCCCACGGCAGCCGGGCATCCCCAGCCGGAGCCGCCCTCCGTCCCTTGGTGCAGCTGCTCCGGCCCGAGTCGCTTTTGCTTCTCTGGCCCGGCCGCCTTCCAGGGCTGCCGGGCTCTCTCGGGCGCAGCAGCTCCCGTTCTCCGCAGGCGGGAGCCGGACGGTGCTCCTCGGCACCGGGCAGCCTCAGCCGCCCGCCCCCGGTGACTGTGTCATACCTCTGGCTTTACCGTCCTACGCTTTGCGTTAAAAGGCAGCAGGATGCAATGAATTGGCGTGCGTGCCTTGAGACAGAGTCCTCCGTCACGAGCTTTGAGCCCTTCCGGCAGCCTCTCCCCGGGAGCGGCGTTGCCCCCCACCAAGTGAGCTGCTGGTGGCGACCAGAGCGCCGGCCGGCCTGGGGGATCGCTTTGGGATTTGCTAGGCAGTGCATTCCCCTGCGGTTTCCAGCGCTCCTCACCTCTCAAGTGTTTACGCCAGGAATTTGGAGTACTGCTTTTAAAATTATTTGCAAAGAGTCAATACCCAAAACCTGGTAATGACACAAAGATTCTGCAGATGAGAACCAGGGAAGACTTGACGTTCATCTGTAATTGCAAAGCTTTGCAAAGATACGCTTGGTTTAATATTTTGATGAGTTCTCACAATAAGGTAGAATAACCCTGAACTTTTAGAAGATAACTGGATTTCACAAAGTTCAGGATTCAGATCTCCAAATTAATTAATAAATTGAGTTAAGATTCGGATCTCCAAACGCAAAGTCCGAGCGCTGGTGCTGGCACGTCCCGGCGTGCTGTGGTTGCCCCTGCAAGGCTGCGCGTGGCGGAGGTGGTGGTTGGCAGGGCTGTGCCAGGGCACCCATCCCTGAGCTCCTCAGCTCCTGCTGACCGTCACCGACCCGCCGCGGTGCCCTGCGGTGGCGTTCCCGGCCCGCACCTCCTCAGGACACCTCTTCCGTGCCTGCTTGTGGCTGCTTCTTGTCACTTACCGCGACAAATATGTTGTATTTTTCCATTAAAAGGCCCCATGCTACTGAGGACTGCAACGTTTTAGAGCACTATAAATATGTTTTTGAAGATTATGCCTTCTGTCTGACCTAAGTATATTCTATAATCCTGCGTGGGTGTTTCTGTTGATGGTTACACTTTGCCTGCAGTTTTTGTATGCCTGTTGCCATAAACAAGTTTTGAATAAAACAAGAATGAGGAAATATTTTTATGCTTAAGCACTGGAAGTTGGTTATACAAATGCCTGTGGGTTTGCTGCACTGGCGAATACCCCTGCTGCTTTTACTTTTGAGCGTGCGTGATGTAAGCAACGGCTTTGCCCCTTCCGTGTCCTTTTGTCGGTCAGGCTCGCTGTTGTCCTTGGGGACGGTTTCCATTCGGTATGGAGTGTCTTCCCCACCACAACCAGAACAATTTATTTTAGCTTTTTCCTACTAAAGGGAAGCACGGGTTTGAGCTTAAAAAGATGAAACACCTTCTGCTTTCCTGCCTCCCGGGTACTTCCCTTCGTGCCCACCCTCTCTCAGAGAGGAGGCCGTGTCCAACACTTGGGCTTAAGGCGAGAGTTTCCCTTTGTTCAGCTTTTTGTAGGCTGTGCCTAGCTCTCTGAAGACAGAGCTGCAGACTCTTCGGAAAACAAAGGACTAGTATTAAACATTACAAAACTTTTACAAACTGGTTGCAGTCTAGGCAATGGCATTTGCCTCCACCGTGACACAAGGCATGGGACGATGCTTCTGCTGAGCTGCCCTGCGCTCTGCACCGAGCAGCGTGCCGCGGCTGTTACGCACAATGCAAACCAATTAGGAAAACAAATGTGTCTCTCTTACCTAATGAGTGAAATATCCACTTATAACATACCTGTTAGATTTTGACATCTGTCTTTCGTGACATTCAGCCTGTTCCTTTGGGTATCGGGCTCGGCTCGCGTTTTTTCTGGCTGAGCCTGAGATGCTGGCGGACGAGCTCTGCGTACTGCGACCTTGTGTACTCAGGGACTGGCATCTGGAGCCCACGAGAATGGCTTAGATGTTGGTCGCTAATGATGATGCTTTTTGGGTTCATTGCTTCATTATCCGCCTATTGTAACAGAGAATTTCGTGCGGCTAAATACGTGAGAAGCGGTGGTTGCACGTTGTGTAAAAGTTCCCTGTGCTGGCATCCCCAGCCCCAGCAGTGGCCCGTAAGCATCAGTGAGAGGCGGGCAAAACTGCGTTACACACTGCTTTTGATAGAATTTTGGTGATAAGATGCATGGTGGATAAAAATAAATCTTGAGCATTGACAGTGGTATATTAACTTGAAATACCTGAGAAACATCCATCTAAAAACGGTCCGTTTCTTTTCCCTCTTACTTTCATATTAAGAGACATGTTTAAACTTCAGTGTCTTTCCAATCTCTCCGTGTTGGAATAATAAAAAATACGTTTATAATTACGAAAACGTGATCAGTTTGTGTGAACTTTCATGTGAACGCTTGCTGAGGTCTCTGCCCCTGGCTCCAAGCCTTGTGGTCCAAAACCACGATCCTGCCCCGTCTCCACCCTTAGGGCAGGCAGAGCGGGCAGAGGACGTTCCCAAACCCCAGAGGCCCTTTAGTGTCCAGTTTGTCACGCTTTTGAATCAACACTTTTTGAACTACAGTAATTGTATAAAATCTGTGGAAGGGTTTCGATTACAAATCCAAACTCTGAAGGTTTATTAATGGCTGGAGGGCACTGGAATTTAATACTTGCGTGTCATCTTGTCAATTCACAGCATTTAAAAAACTAGCGGTGGTTGAGATGATTCTATATATAGCAACTTTATTTGAATAGTCTGCATAGCTTTCAAAGTAAATATTAATTCCATTATGCTATAAACTGTTATTTATCATGACAGAAAGCCATAAAGTTATTTTACTAGAATATAGCCAGTAAATTGCATATCCTAGATGAGATACAGCACACATTGAATTCCAGTGGCAATTACCTAACATACTTTATGCATGTCGGTATTAAACACACTTAAACATGAGTCGCAGCCGAAGCTTATGCAGAAAACCCTCTTCAGCCGTTATCCAGCCGAGGCGATACATCAGCAGAAGACGGCACTCGCGCCGCAGCGAGCACCGGCCAGGGTCGGAGAGCAAAGTGCCATGGAGCAGTAACTCACTGATACTGCTTCTTGCGTATTATATGTTTGACTTCTTTAATTACCTAAATTACTCATTAAAAGTGCCTCATAATTGCCTGACTCCAAGGTATTGCAAGAAGTCTAGGTCTTAATTATGCTTTTTTTTTTTTTTTTTTAAAGATGTAGTGCGTTTAGACTTGTACAAGGCGATTATTTAAAAAGATGGATTTTCACTAACTGTTGTTCTAAATGGAGGTAGGTGTCCCTGCCAGAGGGGTGGGCTGCTGGCGAAAGCAGTCAGGACTTTATCCAAGTGTGCGTGGGGTTAAACCGGCTGCGCCGGCAGCTTCCACGTGCTCCTGTTTGATCCGTGGATCAATTATTTCTCATGCCTAAGCAACGGTGCAGAAGTAGGGGTACTTCAGCTCTGCGGCGTCCTGGGTAGAGGACATGTCAATAGAGCCGCTGTTGTGGCAGTCCAGAGGGTGTTGCACAGTATTACAAATTTCAGTCGGTTTTATGAATGCTGTCACTGATTGCAGCCTTTGGTGCGGACTGACCTTCAGCGTAGATTAGATCTTCCATTTTATAGCAGAAAACAATATCAGGGAAGCATTAAGGTTCATCAGCAGTTGGATGCGCTTGTGCTAGCAGAACAGTGAAGGCTGTCTGCCAAAAAGTATTGACTTGTTGTTGACTTCTACCCACAAAAATAACTCTTTTTATACATAACCTACGAGAGCTGTGCAGTGACTGGTGTTAGAGGAAAACCCCAATAGAGTACTGAATAAAATAATCAGTTTTAAAAAATTTTAGGTTTAGTTTCTTTTTCTTTAATGACCAATAAATATCAGCCACCTGGGTCACAAAGCGTTGCCCTAAGCAGAAGAAGAACATAAAGTTCATTGTATCGTATTTGTAAATATTTTTTATATTTGTGTGAAAACTGGGTGGAGAAAAAGGCTCATTTCATCAGAAATGTCTGTAAGATCAACTAGATTGCCTTCAACACCAGAAGAATTGAAACAGCGAGATTGTCATCGGAGGACTGTTCATATATCAAAGGATCTTCTCAGCGTGCAACCACCCAGTATTTGAATTGTAAAAACACCTTTGAAATTGCTCAACTCTTTATTAAACAAGCAAAATCTGAAGTGGATTGGGGATCGTTCATGATTTTAACGTTAGATTGTCAAAATCAAAGAAAAATGTCTAACGGTTGTTGAAAGTCCGTTTTAGGAGGAAAAACCCCAAGCAGAAGATTGTTCGCTGTAATGTTTCTTGATATCCTATAACCAGGAGGGTACATTAATTAAAATATAGATTGCAAGGTCAAGAGGAACGACTGTGATCATCTGACCTGCGTAGCACACATCGGAAAATTCCACCTACTGATGCCTGAATTCAGTTCGTGACTTCTCGTTGAGCCCTTATCTTTCAGAAAGATGTTGGTCACGATTTAAAGATAGGAGAAGATGGAGTATCTGCTGCGTGCTTAGGAATGATGCTTCAAGGGGCTAATTGCTTGTACTGTTCAAATGCTTCGTTTATCACTACGCTGGCTCTGTCCCCTACCTTGTAGGAGCCTACAGCTGGATCTGTTCCACCTGGCAGGGCTGACAGTGCCGGGATTAGGGGAGGTGAAGTGCTGATCGTGGAGGCTCGCCGTGCTTTCGGCAGCCCAGTGCCTCTATGAGCCCCTCACGGAGACGGGAGCGAAGCAGGGGCTGCTCTACAGGGCAGCGGGTGGGAGGACATCAACTGTAGGGACCGTAGTCGTCTCTGGGAAGAGCGCCTGTCCTTTGACTGTGGAAGGGGCCTATGGAAATAAGCCGTCCTAAACCTAGCTGGGCTAAAGAGAACCTTTCTAAATACCTGCGGCTTTCCTATTCCCTTTATTTTTCACTTGGGTAGAGCAGGCGAACTGAAATTGCACCGAGGCAGGTTTGACAGACTACGTGTATGCTTTTGTGAGTCTTGTGCAAACCTTGCCGCTTTTCCCGATTTCCATCTGCTTGATACTTCTGAGTTGATACACCCCAGGATTTTGTGAGAGCTTCTTACCCTGTGCACGGCACGTACTGCCCACGTCCTGCTACTTATCTACCACCCATCCCTTGGCTGTGGGATTCCTGGCTTCCATAAAGAGTTTCTCCCACTTATTCCCAAGGTCCATCTCCCTCGCTCCTAGACTGCATGGGTCTTTGGCTGCGTTGCAAGGCATGTTGTTCAAAGGGGCACGCTTTCTCAAAGAAAAGCAAAGTTCTGTTCTTGTTCAGAAAACCACGCTTTTCTTTCTTACGTTCTTTTTTTTCTTTAAACGTTCTTTAAGTTTGATTTTTAGGTTGCAAGAAAGAGCTTTATTTAAAATTTGTTGGGTTTTTTCCTACTGAAAGCTCAGGCAAAGTCTGCGGTTCTTAGCTGATACCGCTGTGCAGCCAGAGCCCTCGGTGATGCAATGATGCACATGGGAAAAAGACGTTGCAAACTTGGTCTGCGTAGCGTGGAGAAGTAACCCAACTGCTGGCAAGAATACAAAGCTAGAGAGTGTACCAAATAAAGCTTAATTATAGTAGGTTGTAAAAATATCATGATGGAAAACTTGCAAGATATGACAGCGTGCGCTTTAAGCAGAATCGGTGCGGCTGAAGACGCTGCCCGCCACAGGTCAGGCTGGTGGGTTTGCATGGGAAGAGGCAAAACGATCGGGAAGTCGTCAGTATGCTTCAGCAGAGTCTGAGACAGGCAGCTTGTCCCTCTCTGCTGGGTGGGAGAGGGCTGGGGCACGGCGTCCGTCCCACCCGACCGCTAACGAGGCAGGAGAGAAACGTGGTCACATCGTTGAGCCAGCTCCCAGCCCGGATGACAGGGAGTCGCTCGACAGGCTGTGCTTCGACACGAGCGTGGTTGGTACAAACAAGCCCAGATGCCCTGGACATTGGGACAACGCAAGAGGGAAAATCCGGCTGTCAAAGGCCGCTGACAGATTGCCTTCATCAGGAGCGCGTATCCGAGTCGGCACAGCCGGGGACCTCGGTGCCGGCCAGGAGACGAGTCAAGGCCATGCCCTCTCCAGTCCCCTCGGCGAGAGGCACAAAACCGACCCGGGAGAGGTGCTCAGAAACAGAACCTGAATTTTAATGTGTGTTTATAAAATGCTTCTGGTGGCATCGCATGACAGGTGGATCAGTTCTCCGCTTTCCGCTGTGCCACATTCCTTTTTACATATTATTTTTGATCTGAGCAGTCCTGTCTCTTCTCTTGTGTGAGTTGTTTGAAAACAACATTTTTGTTGCTCTTTCCAGAAGACTACTGACGTTTCCCCGTTCCCTCCAGCCGCTGTTGCTAAAAGTCTTCCCGCGTGCTCCGATAACCTCCTTGTCCTGCCGGCGGCTCCCCTCAAACCACTGATGCCTGGTCAACACTGTCCTTGCCTGCCATCCCAATTCTGTCACCTTTTCTTTGGAACCCATTGGGGGCACCTTGGCTCTTTCTGCATCTGTTTCAAGTCCTCTTCCTCACCTTTAATGTTTTTGGAGTTTTGCCCCGTTGACGTGTTCTGGTCCTGATTTCCAACTTGGTTCTGTAAATCCCTTCACCCCTTCCGATTCTGTCACCTTGTCCGTCATCTTTTACCTCTCCAACCCTCTCCATCTGAGGTTGTATCCAATGTCTTTGCTTCCTCTGCCCTTGTTTGCCTTCACTGCATGTTCTTCGGGGCACGCAACGTGCCTTCATCTTTTTCAGAGAATACTGCGTACATCTGCAGGACTGTATAAATGATTAACCACGCTGATGATAAAATGTAGGACATGGTGTGTTTTTGGATAGGAACTACATTGCCGTTGAGGATACATTTTGCTTCGAGTGATGGAAGTGCCTTTCACCAAGTAAAAGGAGCGTCTAGGACCTTCACGAAAGTCCTATTTTTGTTGCACGAGGCTCAGGGTAACAAGGAAGACCTTGAAGTGCTTCATCTGCAGGGGTGAGGGTTTTTATTGTTGTACATAAACAGAAGTAGCTCCAGCTCTGGATTTCGGGTTTTTCCTCCCCGAGACCCTTGAGGAACGTGTTCAAGAAACATGCTCTCAGGAGTGTACAGACCTCTTCTGATCTTCACTTTTTGGGGGTCGCCATTTGAACTATTAATCAGATAACCAGATAACCATCTTTTTTATGATGGAGGAATTTCAATAGTGGTTTGCTCTTTCACTAAACGTAACAAGTTTCAAGATGTACAACTTCTCCACGCCGGACTGTGGCTTTCCATGCCGGACGCGAGAGGGCAGGGAAGGGCACAGTCGGGAAGTGGCAAGAAGCAGCAGGTGAGCTCGGCTGTTGGCAATTCCGCGTGAAATCTGGGGAAAAAAGGAAGCAGCCCTCAGGCAACCTGGTGGGAAGCTGCACGTCGAGGTGTAAACCGAACACGGGGTGATGAAAGGAGACGGCGCTTCCCCTGCCAACGCGGCGCATCCAGCGAGGTACCGCCCGGCAGGTCTGAAGATCGTACCTGGAAGATCTGGGAAATAAAAGCGGACCGCCTAGCTGCTTCCTTGCGCCTTCCCTACGTAATTAATCAACAGTTACAGCCTGTCAATTAGGCTAAGTGGGGAACAACGTGTTTCTGTCATTTCAGCAACTTCAGTTGAAATGCGCTCCCGCGGGTCGGGCTGGCGAGTGTAATCTGGTTTTGTTTCCTGTTTGTAGCTTCTGCCCGCTGGTTGGCAAATGAGGGAGTCGGGTAGAACGGCCAGAAATAGCGCACGCTGTGGGTAGGCAGGAGTGACCCTCCGCTTTTGGAGCCGGTGAAGTTCTCAGGGAACGCTGGGCAATGCCTAAAAGGAAGTTACAAGTGCCCGAATGGTTGAGGTTAAGCTTGATAAGGTCAAGATAAAATTTTTGAAGTCCCTCCAACAACATTCACAAAGCGCTACTTTTGGTTTTTGTCAGAGTTGAGGGAAAACATGAACGTAGCACCCCTTGCAGCTTTGCACGGGATCTGTTGCAGGGTGTCAAAGAAAGCGCAACAGCTTTGGCCGCATTTTCACGTAACTCGCTGCTTTCCTACAAGAGGAGCGGGGGTGTTCCTGTGCACGAGCATCACCCTGCCGTGGCCAGGGTGCCGTCCCTCTGCGAGGTGGTTCCACGGCAGCGCTGGTGTCGCTTTGTAGCACGCCTGCGTGGGAGCAGGACCCCCTACGGCATCGCGCAATGGGTCCGCGTTGACTTTGGTCATTTATGGTCAGGTTTGGAGCCTGGCATCCTCAAACCGTCCTGAAAAACATGGAGGAGTCCAAGTGAGCAATCATAAAAATCCCCCCTCCATACTCTGGTGCCCTGATAAAGTGTTTTCTACCCAGGATCTTGGAGGAACATCTTTATTTTATGAATGACTTTAGGGAGAGGAGCAATCCCCACCAGGAAACCATTGGGGAGGGTGGATTTTATTATATTTTGCCAGTAAACAAAAACTGGTACATTTAATACTTGCCCAAGTCCTGTGGGATCTCTCTGACTAATGCAAAATGACAGTTGTCACAATATTCCGTATAAATACCCATCTATTTGCAGGTGTCTGTTCTATTTTTAATGTGATCCCACCTTTCTTGCTGTGAGGGAGAAAAGGATGATCGATGGACTCTGCACCTATGTCTATCACTTACATTGTTTTGTCGCTTATAAGAATTCAAGGATTTTAATGCACTTGCTAGCTTACCGCGGTAATTGTTATTCATGTAATTTAGCCGCAGAGCGCGGATTGACGAGGTGATGTTGAACTGATTGCTCGGTAGCTCTGCGTGGTGACGCAAACGGGGGGTGACTGCAACCTGCGCTCCTGAGCAGAGCCCTCATCTCGGATCAGACCAGGGTGCCAAGGGTTGGGTTTAGCGAGGGTAAAACATGAAGGGGGGGGGGGGGAAATTCAAAAAATTAAGAGGATTGGTAATGTCACACGTGTGCATGGTATGAGGACCGCTTTACGCCATATTTTGATGAATTTACAGGCTGTTTCTTTAGTTGCGGTTTTACATGTTTGATCCGGTATTAAGCAAACATTCTTACGTGGCTGGTATTTTCCCTTGTGGATAACTTGAGCCCTTAATGTATTAATTTGCATATATACGTATCTTTGTATATACATATATATATTTACATTGCTATAATTTACTTGCACACGTTCAGTGAATTATTCATGAGGGACATTTTGAATTTTAATTCGTCAGCATCTTGCTTAACGCAGACTGTAAATGTATTTCTGACCTCAGAGACAGGAAAATTCGCCACGACGTTGGACAGGTACGCTTCCCCACCGCTACCGTAAGGGCTTCACTCGAGCCTGGGTGAGGGGGAAGCATCCTGGAGCGATTGCTCTCTCCCCGGGCCGGCAGAACGCCGTTGCTGTTGCACCCATCAGACCTACGTCCCACTCAGCACGGCGACTCCGAATTTCAGGAACCCGAGTACGAAGAGCCCCAGACCCGGCGCTGCCTGGTTTAACACCTGTATTACCGAAATATTGACCTCTAGTGGAGCACGCCAGCTGATGTATTTACACACTGTGCCGAGTTTAAGCAGCCTCAGACAGCCTTGCGCTTTGACTATTGAATAAAGCATTTTTGTAGCCTGCTCAAAATCTTCTAGCTGTGTTTACATTTTAATAGGCACTGCTGTAGAATAGAACATATTTTTATTGCTTACATTTATCAGTAAGAGCAAAAACTGAGTGCCTGGTTGCAGCTTTGCAGAGGATACGCTCTTCTAAGTAATCAGTACATGAAACTGTTTAGGGGAAGATACTGCAGAATTTTTAACTTGTCGGATAACCATGCTGTGCCTGCATTTGATTGCCGATATACATTATCGGAAAGAAATTGTATGTAAAAATAAAATTTTCAGCAATGTCAGCATGGAATAAAATGAGCAGGAGGCGGAAAGTCGCATCTCTCTCTCATGCCGAAAGGGAGACCTCTAATATCTTCATTTAAACAAGTAAAATTAAGTAAAGTATGTAAGCTTTTGAAATTGCTTGTTCAAAATACATTGCAACTGAAGGATGGTTTGCCTTCATAACAGCACTTGAGGCATTTTGTCTGCTGCTGAAGGAAGTCTGGAAGGGAAGGCAGAGGTATCCCAGCGAAGGGTTTTTCGGTGGCACTCCTCCCTTTTCGGTGGGAAAATCCCGCCTGGTCCGTGCGGAGGAAGGAACGGTTTGCAGTCTGTGGGCGATTCCTGTGTGATGCCCCCACAGCGGCGTTAGGAGCAGGCAGGGTCTGCCCGTCCTTGCCTGGGCTGCCCGTCCCCCTTCCCCAGGGCGGGAGATGCTGCGCAACGGCGATGGTCGTGCGATGCACCATCGGCAGCGCACGCTGTCGCCGCGCGGCACGGAGCGAACGGCCGGATTCCCAGGGAAGCCCCTCCGTCCTCTCCTGGCATTCCCAGGAGGCGGCTCATTAAAACCGCAGATGCAATTTAAAAATACGCTTGCCAGATGTTTGTTTAAAAGGACCGATCACTGGCAGCAGAAACAGAACGGGCCGAGGGCGGGTGACGCCGTGCCGTGACCTCTCCGCAGGCTGTCGCTCCGTGCGCCGACGGGGCGCAGCTGAATTTCGGAGCCAGCCCCGCCAGCCCATAAAGCGAACTGCTCTGGAGGCAGCGGCGCGTCGGCAGTTCTCGTCGCCTGGCATCTGGAGCGCCTGCGAAAGCCGGCTCTCTAACCAGAACGTGGCGTGGCGGGATTTAGGAGGAAGCTCGGATTTTGTAGTCTGCAGGCAATTTGGGCTGATGGATCTGCTCGCTAAAGCTAGTACGGGTCTGCTCAGGACAAACAGCTTTGTCTGCAAAACCCCTGCTTGGAAACATTTCGGCGCTGATTTGATGGGAAGCGCGGTGGTGATGGATGGGCAGCATCCCATGAGCCGCGTGTTGCTTTAAAAAGTTAATCAGGTGCTTTCGAAAGTTAAACCAAAGTTTTGGGGTTGAGTATTGAATCGTTTTTCAGACCCTGTTTTCCATTGGAAAAAATGGATGTTGATGAATGTGATGCTCTCGAATCAACTTCTTTTAAAGCAAATTGACTTTGTGTTTTGCTTAGCCTGACAATTTGCAAGCAACAAACACCTCTCTTTACCAAGGAAAAGTATGGATTAAATCACAGTTAAAATAGAAGCTAGTTTTCAATATGTAGCGATTTCAAGCTATTTCGGTAGCCAGTGTTGGGCAGCTTTCAGCTTACGCTCCTGTGAAGCACCAGCTCATTACGCTGTGCCTTTTTTGAGCCAGCCTTTGACACGTAGCGCTGCGCCATGTCCTGAGTTAAGGTGTGTTCTTCACCCTGGGAAATGTGCGAATTAGGGCATCAGGAACAAATTATTGCCTTTTTTTAATAAGAAGAAAGAAGAATTTAGATTCGAGGAGAAGTCACCCGGATCCTTCCCGGTATACGAAGTGCACGCAGCAGCAGCTCGTTGGCGCAGGCAACGTCCAACACCCAGACCAGGGAAGTGGTGGCAGAGGAGGAGCTGCAAGAAGCAGTTCCCTGTCGTCACCTGGGGAGCCTCTTGTGCCCACGTATCTCCCTTTTGTTCTGCTTCTGCAGTTGTGCCTGGGCGCAGAAAGCGCTGTGCGTTCGTCAGGAAAGGCTGCGGTACGTTGCCTTTCTGTTGGTTTTCCCCAGTAGTCGTCTGTGGGGCTGCTTTTGCTGTTTCAAAAGCAGGTAAGGCCCCAGACCCTCCGGCAGAATTTTAACTCCTTTGTTCGGCGGTGCCGAAGGGAGAAGGGAAGGGGACGGCGTCGCTGCGTGCAGCTCCCTCGGTGTGCCCGCGCCGGATCCCAGCCCAGGCGTTTTCCCGCCGCAGTTCCAGCATCCCGGGCGGATGGCTCACCGGCTCTCCTCAGACCAGAGCGCTGCCTGTAGTGACCTTGGCGATGCTTACTGGTTGCACTGGTTCCTCTCTGACATCATTGTAACTGGAAAGATGTGGGATTAGAGACTGGTAGGGAAATAAAAATATAACTTAATGGTGCCTTAAAATAGTGGTACATTTTGACCTTCAAGGTGAACTCAGCTAAATGACCTTGAAATAAGCCATTCCCGTCCTGCAGACACAGTGACGTTTTTGAGGCTGCAGAGCATTAAAGAGGGGGAGGTTTCCCCCTTTCTTTTTTTTTGTTTTGCTTTTGAACAACAAGGGCATGACTTCGGCCAGGTTTCCATGTCGTGACGGCCGTAGGTTGCTCACTACACACGCTGCCCAGGAACAGCCGGTGCTGCCCTTGCCTTCTCTTGGCAGCTGGTTTTCTGGCTGGCCAAGGGCTTCCTCGCTCCAGCGCCTTCTCCTTCGCCGTTGTTTTAAAGCGGCTGCGGGAGCTCCTGTTGCGAGGCAGCTCCCCATCGGCGTTAGTCGAGCGTGCTCACCCAGGCTGGCTGACCGGTAGCAGCACAGCGCGGGACAGGCTCAAAACGAGTGCGTGATCGCTCTCCCTCCCCACGAGCATCATCTGTGGGTGTTATCTGCAGGCAGGTCGGCGCGGCGGTTTGGTCAGCGTCCAGCGGCTCCTCCGCAGAGTGCTCCTCATGGTTGTCTCCGTCTGGGTGTCCTGCCCTCTCCGAGGAGTAAATAAGGCTCTGAAAGGGACAAATGTGGTGGCTCATGCAGTGAAATGGAGTTAAAATGCAGTAATAATAATACAAATGCTTATTATAGACGCAGCGCTGTATAAAATGGGAAGGGATGTTTGGTTACTGAGGTTACGAAGTCTCTATGTCAACTGCTAACAAGCGTGGCATCGCAGGGATTCCTTCTTACTTCTTGCTCTAACTTTTTGAATGTTACTTTCTTTTTTTCTCTGCACTTCTGAGTGCTTTGCACATGCTCCGTCTGCTTCGCAGCGTTTTGAATGGTATTTTCCCACCTTAGTAGTGATAATCCATCAAATTCCAGTGTGCCGCATTATTAAGGCTACGTGGCGGCCCTTTGAGCCTGGTGATGCCGGCCTTGCTGCCTAAAGCACATCACGTGGCAAGAGCCCTGCGGATCTTTATCTTCCGACTCGCTCACTGCTAAAATATTGCCCTGTGGATATCAAATGAAAAGGGTACCACCTTATTTCTTCAAAGATCAGCCAATCTCGCCCAGAGGTGTAATAAAATTCCAAACTTTGCTTTTAGGAATCATCTTTTATAAGTAATATTTTTCAGAGTTAAGTGGTAGGTACACAGTTGAGAAATAAAATACCGAGGCTCAGTGCCTTGGAGCTGTGTAGGGTTTTATGTTGTGGTGATGGCTCGGTTTCATTACGAGAGTTACAGATGTAAAGATGGTCCCTTTTGCTGTGGAAGGCGCTTCGGTACCGACTTAGTCCAGTCCTGCACTGGTCCTCTCGTAACAAGAAGTGGTGTACGGGTCTGCGCTGGTGCTCCCCACAAAAACCTTCAAACATTTGGTCCGAAGCTCTCTGTCTCAGGGCGGAGATGCTTTCAAGTCGCTGCCGTTAGTCTCGAGAACTGTAAATACCTGGATTAGTTGTTAGAGTTGAAGCAAGGGCGAAGGCGTCGGGAAGTCCCGGGTCAGCAGGACCCCAGCCTGATCGTGCAGACCTCGGCCGTGAGCATCCCGGTCCATGAGCATCCCGATCTGCGAGCATCCCAGCCCGTGAGCATCCCGGTCCACACTGGCCACGTGGACTTACACGGCGTGAGCAGGGAGGACACGGCTGCTGGGTGAGAGCCTGAGTCTCGTCAGTACGGTCTGTGCTCTGGCCGTTATTGGGTAGATGGAGAAAGCCTTATTTCAGGCTGCGGCAGTAAGAGCGCTGCTGTTTTTCATGCGCAAAATGGGTTGTCTGTTGCCAAAACAGACTCTTGCCGTCTGCCTGTGGGTCTTGTGCCATCGGCAGCTGCGTTCGTGGGGAGGTTTTACGGCCACGTGGTGTCAAACAACAAATCCGGACTGCCACGCGAACGTGGTCATTAGGATTCTGTGCTTTTGCCCGTTAATGGTACCACAGAATAGCGATAATTATACGAAGCATCATTTAACATCATTGCCAGTGTGCTCTACGTTTATTTATACGCATTTTCATTCACAGTCAGCAGAACCCAGACTCTAAAAAGCACCCGATAAGTAGAATATCTCATGGCTATTACTCCGTTCCTAGGCTGCAAGTATTGTAATTCAGCTCGTTGTACCACAGGCCATTTTCTGAGTTATCCAAGGGGGCCCTCCATTTCTTTTCATTTCTTGGTTCACCCTTGCGATATTGGAGGACCAGTTCCCGAAGATAACGCCTGCCGCCGCTCGCTCCTTCTCAGGGATCCATTACAGGTTCATTAAACTTTTTACAGACGTAAATTCAAAGTGCTGAAAATTGCTGGAGTTTAGAAAAGGTGGGAAGAACATGAAAGGCTTTTCCATTTCTTGTCGAGCGATCTTACTTTGTTGCTGTAAAGCAACTTGGATGGCCAAACCGGGACTCCGGTTGTCCATGGGGGCACTTGGTTCGGAAAACGTACGCTGGCTTCCAGCTACGTGTCGTTGGTTTACAGACGGGCATATCGCATCGTGGAGGCAGTGCTGGCAGCTCATTGTGTGGTTTTGGTGGAAACGTACTGTGGGTATTCTCTCTTGTAAAGCACCTAGAGCTCAGAAGTTAAATCAACATTTTGAAGTTGTCGACATATGGAAGTTGGGTAAACGACTCACTGATATTTTTTCTGTAACCGTGCAATTCCCGAGTTCCAGATGGAATTGAGAGTAAGGATTTCTCTGTGTGATGGGTTCCAGGTCCTGGCAGCAGGATCTCGGCTCCGTGCCCTGTGCCACCCAGCACCGCACCTTCAGGAGAAAGCACAGAGAGTATTTAGTACTTGGAGCTTTTTTAATAGTTATGGGTAAACCCCAGCGTTGTGGGATAAAATACAACTGTTATGTGTTACTTTGGCTTGACGTTTACGGCAAGTATAAACATTGTGTTGTTACGGCCAAATCATAAGGCTTAGACCAAGGGAAAAAGCAAGCCGGAGTGCGCGAGTGAAAGGAGCCTTTGTACAAAAGAGAGCAAAGCGATGTGCTCTGGCTTTGAATAACCCTGGCTATAAAGCAGAAGAGCAAAGAGCAGAAAATGGAAACCGTCATGAAAGCATCAGGTCTGGGGCATTTGCGACAAAAGTCTGCGCTGATAAATAAGCGGCCGCCGCGTAGGATCAGCCCGTGGTTGGGGGACGCATTTAGCATGTTAAACTCGTGCAGCATTGATGCTTTCTGGGAGGTGCTGAATCTCAGACAGTGGAGATGCCGCTGGAAATCCTGGGGGGGGAAGCTGTGCCGCTGCCTTCCGACACAGGAAAATTTACTCTTATCTTACCGGCCGTGTTTGGAAACTGTCGGGCAGCCTCCACAGGACGGCCTCTGACGCTGCGTGTCCCTTGCACGTTGGCGTCGCACGCTGCTGGCACGGCAAGGGGCTCTGTCCTCCGCGACGGCAGCGCTGCTCTCTGTTCGCATCCTGAAGTCTAGAAGAGTGGGGCATGATCTTTAGGATCAGTCGGTCGTAGAAGCCAACCTTTCTCCGCTCCGTTTATGGCTCTTATTCCCGTACTGCTGCCGGCGTCATTACCTAATTTGTGTTTGTTGAGGAGCAGCTGGTGCTTGCTCCTGTCGTTCTCGGATAAAAACCCAGGGTATCCTAAATATTTTGGGACTTCATAAATCCTGTAGATCTATATGTAGAACTTACCCTGTCTCTAAAATGAGCTTCAATTCATACTTAGCGATAACCACTTATGAAGGAGGCAGATAGAACGCAGTCACGCTCTCGTACATTCCTTTCGGTTCCGTGGGAAGCAGGAGGCCTTTGGCGGTTTCCCTACGTGTGGTCAAAACTCTTGACGTGTTAAACGAGATATGACCTTGGAAGTAAATTTGCCTATTATCTGGAAGTCGGGGAAGCAGATATTAAAAACGGGCTTCATTTTATTTTATAAGGATTCAAGGCATGTCACGCTGGTCCTAATTAGTAATAAACTTATCTCTGCCTGACTACTTTTTATGATGTTTTTATTTTTTATTGATATAATCACGCTTACGCCAATCATTCCTCGGAGGGACTAGTGGGTTCACTGTAACAGAAACGTCTCTTCTTTTGTCAGTGGGATCTTCCAGGTTTTCTTTCGGTTTGGCAGTCTTTCGCAATAACATTGCTATTGTTTAAACTCATCTTTCTGCTTACTCACACCTGAAGCTGGAAAAAACAGATTGCACTTTATTTCCTCCAGTAAAGAGGAAGGACTCTTAATGCTCAAGCAGAAAGCGTCTGCCTTCTCAGATTTTTAACTTACAACAAACTGAGATCTGCTGCACTCATGGTACTTTTTATAAAAAAAATGCAAATAAATATCCTCAAAATGAAGCCAAAAAAAAAAAAAGATTAACAAAGGCAGATTTTACTCCGTGGGCTCCTGTCTCAGCGCTGTGTGTCGTGATGCTGATCTGCGCAGCCTTAGTACTGTGGCCGAGCCTAAATGCGCTACCTTGGTGTTGAACGCCGGTACCTCATGCCTTGCGGAGATGCCGAATGATATATTTGGCTGTTGTTTTTGGCAAGATCTGGAGCCTTTCCAGATACGCGGATTTCCATCTGCTTTTTGGCTTCTCGTTGCCTTCCTGTCTCTCGCCTGGGCTGATGAGGCTCCTTCCCAAACGCTCCTCGCCCCGTGGGAAGGTGGTCCCGTACGTCGGCACTGCGGTGCCCGGGCCTGCCGGCTGCACAGCCGGAGCCTCGCTCTTTGTCACCTTCCGCCCTTGGGTTCGGGGCGTCCCCTAAGCCGTCTCGGCCGGGGTAACGCAGGCGGGTCGTACGCAGGCGTGGGTGAACCCGGCTCGTGAGGGCAGAGGAGGTTAGGTAGCCGCTGCGCAGGCTCCACCAGCTGATCCGAGGTAGCCATCATCTCCGGTGCTGGGCAGCGGGGGCGAAGGGGAAGCAGGGACGTGCACCGTAGGAGCCGGGGCAGACCCTCCCTGAGCCGCAGCCGAGGAAGATGTGACCGGGTACCCAGGGTACAGCCGGGACTTCTGCATCGGCGCCGTCCCTGTGATGGAGGAGCCAGCGGGGACGGCCGCAGGTAGGCACCTGGAGTGCAGATGTGTCAACAAACAAGAGTTTCATCAGACCTGAGCCAGACTCGTCCTTCGTACCGTTTTAAATTCCTCTTGCCAGGTGGGGAGGTGGGACTCTCTCTGGAAGCAGGTTTACTGCGGGGGGTGGCAGGGTCATTTTCTGTGCGACGTAAGTCGACAGCTCCTGGCAGGGGGAGGCTGGCCTCTTGTTCATGGGGCTGTCATTGCCAAATACGAAACTCGCTTTTGGCGTGTTCCTTGCATTATAAGAGAAGGTTTCTTCTGCTTTGCTGCATTGCTGTGTTCGCTGACTCCCTCTCCCTGCTGCTCTCACTGCTGCGTTGGAAGGAGCGACGCAGTCTCTGTGGTTAAAATGTCCTCAAAGGTAAGGAAGCTCAATAAGGAAGGTTTCCTGTTGGCCTCTGGCAGATGTAACCCGTGAGCTGTTGTAGCCGGTGCAGACTGTAACAGACGTGACCTTGGCTGTCTTGTTCTGGGTGAGAAATGGGAAACTGTGGTGAAAAAGTCTCGGTAAGCGGGAGGCCAGGCAGGTGAGCCATGAAACTTTTCCATTTCATCTTCACTTTGCAAGCTGTCCGTGCGCTTGCTAGCACATGCATCCTCAAAAGTGCCGTGCAACACGTGGGAATCACTTTGCAAACTTTTTGCTGTGCCTGCAGGAGACCTTGAACTATAAAATAGCATTTTATTATCTGCATAACGCTGGACTCTTGCAGTAATGCCAATGTCGGAAAGATTGTTAATAAATAATGAACAGCAGAATGAGCCAAGGGTTGACCTTTTGTGGAGCACCATCTGTCACCGGAGCTTCACTTGATCTTTACTTCCAGTGTTGATTTCTTTTCCCATCCCCCTTTGGGGATATTGTAGGTTTCACTCTTATTAATAGCTTTTGTCTGACTTGTAAAAACTCTTGTAAAATTGAGAGGTTCCCAGCTTTCATGGGAGACACATATTCGGGGAACTAAATCACGGATGTTTGTGGAACTGCCAGTGACTATAAACGACCCTCCTCGGACCAAGTCCGCGTGGCAGAGCAAAGCTGCTTGAAAACGTCCCCGGATCCCGTGAGTTAGGGAGAGTGTCTGAGAGCATCCTTCGGACACTAGATCATAACCTGAATTTACAGCTGCTGTGTTTTCCACTTTCTGTATTGTCTGGCAATGGGAAGGTAAGAAAGAAGGCAAAATACAGGGAAAGAGTTTGCCAAGTATTTGGAGGTAGGGCTTGCTTGTGTGCTCTTAAGAAATTGATCCAGCACGCGTTAAGGGGTTACCTGCGGGTAAGCAAATGAGTCGCAGCGAGCGCATGCTCCTGGTCCACTGCAGGGTGAGCATCGTGCGTGTCTTGTCACATAATTTGGGAGGAAATTACAGGAAGATAAATGCCCCAGTTTTTAAAACTGTTCATAAATAAGCGCTTGTTAAAAGCATGCCAGTTCATCCCCTCGGGTCTGGGGCGTAAGTGGCCTGTTGGGCAATATGGTTCAGGTTTGCTCCCCCCTCCCCGCCCCCTTTAGCAATAGTGCCATCAATTAAAGGAGATCATAATCAAATATGATCTATACAAAATTTCCTTCCTTAGTTCTTTGTAATTCCAAAGCCTTGAATCATAGAAACCAGATGCAGGGAAAATCTATTAAGCGATTTCTCCTGCCTTTTGAGCCAAAGGTGGATTGTGCCCTGCAGTGTATTTTCTAACGCTGTGCGGAACCTAAAATGTTCCAAATGATGAAACTTCCGTCACTGGGCCAGGAGGTGATTCTAAAACGTAATCAATCATACTGCCACCAAGGTTTCCCTGATGTTCTGCCTGAGTTGAGGGAGAATTTCCTTGTTTCTACCTACCGTAAATTTCCTCCCGTCTACAAAAATACTTGCCTTGATGTCTGATGCTTTCTTTTCTGTGGGCTTTCCAACTGCGTCCTTCTTCCTTCCTTGGGTGGCATTGGTTTCTTTTCTCCTTTCTTCCTCACTGTTGGTTATTGTGAAGGTAACTTCGATTTAGCTCGTTTTAGCCTCTGTATCCTGACTCAGCTGGAAGGAGGAATGTTTATAGTATGACTCCCTACATTTTACCTGTGACTTCAAATGGAAGGATTTTCTAGTTAAATGCCTTGCTGAGTCCTATTTCAGAAGTGTCTTCTGCTTTGACTTGGCTACACTTTGGATGCAAATCATTCCCCTTCCACACGTTAGCACAAGCTGATGGTTGTAATTATATTCGTAACATTAGAGACGCTGCAGAGATGGGTCTGACTGCACGGATCACAAGATTCCTCCCTGAATGACGTCGCTTCGGTATTATTCACCTTTCGGGCAATGCAGTGCAGGCGTTTGCCAATTTAAATGTGAAAGTGCTTGAAACCCGAACTACGGACAGTACACAAAATGCCACTTTTACCGATGAAACGGGCCGCGGGGTCCTGCCGGGTGAGCCGGGGGGGTCTCTGACCTCCACCTGCGGGCTCCCTTCCCTGGCCGTGCGCGTCCGGCGTTTCAGGCTGCGCCGGGGTCGGTGTTTCCAGGAGTTAATTTTGGACCCGGCCGTGCATCAGTAGCCCTCCAGTTTATGTAAAAAGCGACCTTTGCCTGCATTTCCCCCTGCTCCTGTCCTCCCTTCGCAGTCTCTCTCTCTCCGAAAGAGCGCTGACAGGAGCTCTCTTCCTTCCTTGTCATTTTGGAGATCGTCAGCGAACCCTGCGGAGAGGTGACCTCCATCAGGAGAGCGCGACCGGCGCTGGACGCAGCCCAAGCCAGAGCCCTCCTCTGACGGGCAAGGTGACATTGGGCCTCACATCAGCATTCACGGCGGCTCCCTCTCCTCGGAGAGGAGTGATTTCTTGCGGAGCGAAAGCTCCTATGTGCTGTAAAGAGCAGAGCCCCCGGTAACAGGGAAAGAGCCTGGCCCTGAGCTCCCTGACCCGAAAGAGGCACAAAGCCCACCTTCCCGTTGCAGTAGCCGTTCAAGTTGATTTGCTACGGTTATTTTCGCTGTGCTTCTGTCGGATGCTGTTGGGGCGTTGATGCTCCGGTGCGGCAGGCGAAGGCGGCTCGATGGCACGCGCCGCCGTCACTGCCGTCCTGACCCGCGCCGCTCGCGATGCGTCTCGCACGGTGCCCGCACCTTTTTGTGCGGATTTCCAGGGCGTTTATTGCTCTGAACTGCTCCTTAGCCAAACATAGCGATCGCTCCGCAGCTTTCCTGCGGCGCTGGCGTTGCGGCTGCGGTGCAAGCGTGGGGGAGGCAGCCATGGGTGCCCTGAGGGGGCCGGGAGCAGAGAACTGAGATCCGTTTTGAATTGAGATAAGGTGAAAGTAGAGAGGTCTAGGGTTTTTTGAAGCCAGGCGTCCTGTTAAAACTCATTTAAGCCCCAGAATAAGGTTCAGTAAGGTAATGCACTTGCTGGGGAAGCACGCTCGTGAACCCCTGCGAGCTGCTAGGGCTGCGGAGGGGGCCAGCAAGCAATATGTGCAAGGCCAGACTTGGTCCTCTGCACGTGTAACCGGCACAGGAACATCCTTTAAACAACACGTGCCTCGATGTCCGAGATGAGGGCTGGGTGTCGGGAGCCGAAGGGTAAGAGGCTGTGAGGGGTAGGGTGCTCCCAGGCGAGCCCCGAGCACGTTCCTGCACGGCACCTCGCCCGCCGCTCACATCGGTATTTTGTGTTTCATTTTCTTGCCCCCCCCCCTTTCTTTTTTTTAAGCTAGCTGTAGCTGGAAGAGGCAGAACGTTGTAGAACTTTCCTACTTGGTCTCCGCTGGCCACTGGCACTTTTAATTGAATGTCTGGACTTGTGCTCATGGAACTGCGTCTCATCAGAATGAGATACTCCACAGTATCCTCCTCCTGAACTGCGGAAACAACTTTATTTGATTCAAAGTACGTGGAAAGATAAAACTTGAAAGTCAATTGACTTAAATGTGGAAAAAAATGCAGCTTGGTTATTATGGCCTATGCTAAATTTTAATAGCATTTAGAAAGCGTTTTGTGGGGTAGAAAGGAGAAGCAAAGCCATCAAACCTCAGCTGTGTTCTGGTTTATAGTGCAGAACACTTTGCTGCTGCCATCCAAAGGCTTTAAAATGTAATAAGGCACGGTTGAACCCAAGGGTTTCAAGATATATGTAAAAAGCATGCATATAAAGGAGTAGAATAAAAGGTTCCACTGCAGAGCAGGTAGGATTTAGGCAGAGATGTTTTTATTGGAAAAGCCTCTTTGACTTGTTCTGCTTTATAGGTAATTATTTACTAACATGTACGACTACTAAACAGTAACATTTTGAAAAGTTTTGAAGGCTTGGAGTATCTCTAATGTATTATGGTTCTTCTGTTTAAAAAAAACCCCAAACCCTCCGCAATTGCAATAATGTACTAATCTGTATTTTTAAATACATTGAAAAAATCAATAAGAGAAGCTGCCGTTCTCTGGTTAAAAAAGTAAACCTGAAGAGTGATACATTTCAACAGTTTGAAATATTGGTTGTCGTTTCTGACTTGAGCAAGCTCTGTCACAGCTGATGCCTAGTTGTCATGTGTAATTTTATTTTTCATTGTATTTCTTTTTTAAAGATACTCTGCTTTCTTGCACAGATTTATAGTCCTTTCATCTTTATACGCTAATAATATGTTGTTATGCGCTTTTTGCAAACTACTGCAGAGAATTAAGCCCGTAAGTCTTTCCCTGATATGAGTTCAGGTGTTCTGTCCTGTTACTGAGTGCATTGCTTTTTAGCAGTCCCAACCTAAAAGGGAAAAATAGAATCCAGACCTACCTGGATTTTGCTCTTACTTGTAGTGATGTAGCCAACAGCTGGAATGGCTTTCCCAGTTCTCTCAGGTGAGTTATCCAAAATTTTTATTTGCAAGATGGGAGCCATGAATTTGCTCAGTTGCTTGGTATTTAAAAAACCCTATTCACGAGTATCTCCAGGCTGGTCTCAGTGCGGCTCGGTCCCAGCTCTGTGGCTCAGGCTTTCCGCTGACTTTGACCAGCAGCTGGGACACCAGATCGAATACTTTCCTTTAAAAGTACTGGTATAAATACGTATTTTAATGAAGGTTACACTGGTAATGCCCGGGAGTAGGAGAAATTGTTGCTGGGCCAGCTGCCTGAGAGCGTGGTGGAGGGCTGGGCTGACCCAGCCTCCTAGCACCCGTTTGCGGTAGGGAAGCAGCCGTTTCGTCTCCTGGTTTACGGACGATGGTGACTGTCCCGACAGGCAGCTTTCCGAGCCGGGGTTTCTCTGTTTTGCTGCACTGAAGCTCCCACCATTTCTGCGTAATAGAAGGTACCGCAGGTATAGGCAGACTAGGTAATTTTTTTAAAAGCTTTTCCTTAACTGTAGCAGCTCACCTCTGTCTGTTAGCGGTTTAATGGAGACGAGAGCTAAGTGCATTAGAACCCTCCTTCTATACCATCTGAAAACAGGCTGCCTTTCGAGCAAGCGCTTTAGCAGATCAGACCTATTTGAGACGCTAATCTGACGCTGGTGGAACCCGCGCAGCGCTGTGAACCGCAGGATCGGCCCGTGTGACGGTCCCACCGGGCGGGCGGGTGGCGAGGGGAGGAGAAGGGACAACGAGGGAGGGAGAGCAACCCGTGCTCGATGGCCGAACGAGCCGGATCCCTCTGCGGTCGCTGCGGCGGTTTCACTCGCACTTTGGACAACCAGAGGACGCCCTGCCGGGGCCGGGGCCGGGGCCGGCTGGCCTCGCTCACAGATGGAGTCGGCTGTCCATCTGGCAGGAGCAGAACGACGTCTCGATTTCCAGTGTACGATGGCTGTCAGACACTTGGGTGCTTTCTTTTTTTTTTTTTTTTTCCTTTGGATGTAAATGCAGATGGCCTGCCTGGAGAATGGTACAAACAGGTTGGAAAGTCAGCAGTCCGAGGAGGTTCAAGTTAAAAATGGTAAGCAGTGGAACATGCTCACCGGCAGCAACAAAATGAGATGCTAGAGATGAGATACTTCGACGTGTTTGTTGCAGCATTTTTTATTAAAATGTAGATTATAACTGTGTAGATAAATCGTGTTTCTCGTAGATCTCGTTCTCTGTGCCAATGGAGTAGCTACAGAGTAGAAGGTTGCTTAGGATTTAGGATAATGCCTTCAGGAGTTCCTGATGTCTCATGCAAAAGCCTTTCACCTTCCTCCAGTGTATCTCATGCTGGCGGTTGTCAGAAACAGGAGACTAGGCTAAGCGGGGATGGATCTAGTGTGATAATGTCTGTATTTCATGTCTGCCAGCGGATAATCCCCCGCAGATTGAATGCTGAACATGTTTCCATGAAGATTCGTTTACCGACATACTCTAATGATCCTCCCTTATACACACACACACACAGACGCACGTGAGTCGCATGACAGGAGGTGTGGCGGGCCCGTCCAAAACACAGCGATGGCTGAAGGGGGAGACACAGGCAAGAGCTGCTCTTCCTTAGGCTTCCCTTGGGTCTGGCTGGGGAAACCTATACGTTGTCTGAGGAGCAGTATTAATCCTCGGCTTCTGAACAAAGATGCTGCCTTTAATAGAGCTGGCTTTTGAAACATAATTCCTGGAGTTGTACAAATACCCCATCAATAGTGCAGCGGCTCATTGCATTGTCCCCAGTGCATGCAATCTTCATTATTTGCACTGTTGGTAAAAGGCGGCGTTTCTAGCAGATCCGCACTACTCCATTTAGCCGAGAACAATGATTTATTCCCCCCTCGCCATCGGACACCCTCTGTTTCCCCAGCTAATAACAAACCTGCCTGCGAGGGAGGGGACGGGGAAGGATGGCTCTGCTGCGAGGAAAGGCAGCAAACCAGACCTTGGGAAGAAAAGCTCCCACTCCCTGTCGGACGGCGTTAAAGTGCGGATACGTTGCTTAAAGCCCTAAGTTAGCCGCTGATGTAGACATTGGCAAAGCAGGCTTTAATTCCAAGTAGTCTGGCACCCTGAGCGGGGCTGCGGATGTAAGGTGCTGGCTTAATGCTGATGGTTTGGGGCCGTACACCCCCTTCCTCGTACCTCGGGGGCTGCCTCTTTCGTTCTTTCTTTCTGCCGATGTTGGGGCTGGAGCGGGTACGGCAAGTCTTGCCGCAGACCATCAGTCCACCTCCGGCTCCTCTCGTGGATACCCTGCCCTGCGCTTGCTCCCCGCCGGCTTTCCCCGCAGAAGGTTCTTGGAGCAGATGACAGAGAGAGAGAGAGAGTGCCTTGCTAGCAGGAGAAAGCAGGGACGTTTTAGTGGCTTTGTTTGTTTGTTGTTGAGGTGTGGAAATCACGTTAAATTTCCAAGACTCAGCACTCTGGGCCTTCGGAATAACCTGCCGGAGAAGAAACGCAAGCTGCTGCCGTCAGAGGCATTAACAGGGGGTCGTTAGCTCCTCAGCGTGAGCCTAATGTAGGGCAGGGCGCAGGGCGGTGCCGGGGCTGGACTGCAGGCAGAGAGGCAGCTCTTCCAGCTCTTGGGAATCCCTGAGCATCCCCTGCTGCTGATGGAAAGAAGGAAATACCAGGGACCTGTGACTGCCGGGTGTTGCTGCCTTTTTGACTTCCCACCAGCGAGCTCGCATGTGGGACGATCGATTAAGCGCCTGCGCACGGTTTGTGGGTGAGGGCAGAGGGTGCCTTCGGTCTCGCGTGGCTGGTCTGCACCTTCTGCTGCAATTTAACAGCTCGTGCGTGCTGGATGGGCGCAAGGAGCATCTGTATCTCGGGAAAAGGACAGGGAAGGGCATCCTGGCTGTGCCGCTTTAGACATTTCCCTTCTTTAAAACTGTTCTAACGGGGCAGACGGGTACGGCAGAGCCGTGCGATTATCACTCGGGCAAAGGAAGAGATCTGTTGGTATCTCTGTCCAGCTGTCATGCAGAAACCTTCACCAGCCACTTTTCTCCGCTGTAAGTGCCAGTCATGACAGCAGTTCGGTTTCACGGCTGCATGCACATGTGGGCTGAGTCATTCGTCCGCTCCAAAGCCTTAACTCTTCCAGAGTCATTGCTTCCCAGGGCACAGCCTCCTCTCCTGGAGCTCGCTATTCAATGATAATTCCCAGTTGACCACTGCTTTTGAGATCTGTCAGCTAGCCAGCTTTTAATCCGTTAAATGTGTGTGTGTTACAGATAATGCATAGCCGTATTTTTTTAATATTAGAATGCCGTTTGGTACTAAGTCAAATGCCGTACAAAATGTTAAGTGCCTTACAAATATGTTGCCTTTGTCAACCAGGCTTTGAGCCTCCTCAAAGAATGAAATCAGGTTTGCTTGACAGATTTCCCGCGAAACCAGGTTGGCGAGCATTAGTTGTCGTCACATCCTTTAATTCCTTATTAATTGAATCTCATATCAATTTTTCCACTGCTTTGCCCGGGACTGATGTTAGACCAGTCAGGCCGACGTGAAAGATGAGAGGTTCGTTCTGCTTGACCTTTTTGGGTATTGACTAAGAGAGACATTATACAGAACGTAGGTATTACATGTGATTAAAAGTTGGTAGCCCTTCCCATGTGAGCAGTGGCGAACACGACAGTCTGTTTACTTCCTCTCATGACATATGACTATATATTGCACGCAGATATTCGAGGCAGTTAATAATTAATGCCAGCCAAAAATTAGCATTTCTGGTGACTTTATAGAAAGCAGAGAGCCATGATGTTAAGAACGGCAAAATCTCGTAACGTTCCTGCAAACGTTCAACATGTGCATTGTTACCTCTGTGTCTGAGAGGAAAGTCTGTAAAATTGGGTAGGCGGCAAAACCTGGGCACGTCTGAGCGCGTGGCTAGAGCCAGCGATTAGGGGTGCTGGGTCCTTGGCTGGCACGGGGGAATGACACGGATTAGTAGTGAAAGAGCATTTGGGTCGTACCTAGTGGGAGACCTGTCGGATGGAGTACATCAGGTACATCACGGCAGATGACACTATTGTGGTTTCATCCTGGTTTCGTTAGGGAAACAAAAAGACCGGTAACTAAACAAAATTTTTGGCTTGAGCCAGTAATACATTAGAAGAAGCCAGCAGAGAAGCCTGCAAGTTTGCTTAATCCTCGGAAAAAATCTGATGGGTTTTTTTTATTTAAACGTTCTTGCTTCAAGCTTAAGAGTGTTCTTATTTGGGAATATGTTTCCAGTTATTTGCAATGTGCTAATTACCCGGTGGCAGAACCTAAGTGGGTGTAAATTGTCATATCTCTGCTGACTTCAGTGGAACTGTGGCAATTTGCACTTCAGGAGGATCTGTCACCTAGATTCTTGCCAAATTTGAAATCCCTTCACTCTAACTTGGCTGGGGAGCCTCAGGCTCGTGGGAATACAGAAGAAAGCGAGCGTTTTGCAGGGCTTAAAATTCTGCGCGTCTCATTGATTTGTTAGCGTTTGTGTTTGTTATTCAATCCGCCACAGTAATGTGTAATGGATACTTGAGCCATCTCGACTGATGAGAAAGGAATCCTGCTTCAGAGCGCGCCGTTGCCACGGAAACCGCTGCGGCGCGGTACCCGCGCGGGCTCCCCGCGAGCTGGAGGGGGGCATCCGTGATAATTCGGCACAGAGGAGGCAGCAACACGCGCAGCCTTGGAAAGCCTCGGTGAAGTTCAAAACGCGTTACAGGCCTGTGCCTTTTCTTGCACCTTTTGCCGTGACCGTGCATCTGGCCAGGACCTCTAAATGCCCGCGGAGCGGCTGGGGGCGGCAGAAATACCCGTCCTTCCCAAGTGCCCCGCGTTTTACAAACAGCTAACCCTTCCTTTTCAGAGCAGACTAAATGAGAGATGAGTCAGGGTGATGGTAAATAGCAAGTGGGGAATTCCAGGCAGAAGGGCATAAATACAGATTTGTTTGGCCATCTAGCATCCTGACGTTTCCTGCTGTAATGGCCTTTTAATTGATTAATCCTAATATAAAAGATTCATGTTGTCAGCTCCCTCCACAGCTTTTTCACTTCGGTGTCATCTCGGAAGCCGACAAAAATGGCTCTCACGTTGATGAGAGCCGTGGAGAAGACGGTGGTGATGGCAGAGCCGGGCACGGAGGCCCTGGTGCCTCTGCAGCCGCTCGGTGCGAGTCACCTTACCCGAGTGCGAAAGGCCGTTCGTGTGCTGGTTGGAGCCGGCTGAAGTTGTTCTGCCGGTTGACGGCACCGGCGAGTCATCCGGAGATGAGGACCAGAGAGGACACCAAGGTGCAGCTGCTGAACTGCACATCCCACCCCGTGTCTCTTCCTTCAGGGCAGGCTCTCTTCTTTGTCCAAGCTGTTGGCAGGGCTCTTCGTGCCTGCTAAGCTCACCTTGGTGCGTTGATCCTGAAGCCTTCCCTATGAATCCGGTGGTTTCTGCCGACCTTCTGAGGGTTTTTCTCCTGGGATGTCCCAGGAGGTGGTCAGCTGGTTTTCTGTGTCTACCAGGGCTATACAAATGTTTGAGGTAATGATATCCCTAGCAGGACAATACCCAAGAGCCTCGTGAGACTCTGCCCCTGCATCTAGATGCATCGTGCAGCTTCGGCCGGAATTTGTCTATTGGAAGAAGAAGCGAGAGGAGAAAGCAATCCTTGTTTTCCCTTACTCTTTCATTCCTCAGTTGCATCAATGTTTTCTCAACATTTTAAAAACAAATGAAGGACTTCCCTAAAAAGCACAGAGTTACATGAGTGCTTCTGAGAAGATTTCCTATGCAAAGCCTTTCCATGTTTTTAGATATTAACATCAAAAGTTGCCTCTCCTTCTGTAAAACGGAGCACCTGCATCCCTGCCTGCCTCTTCTCCGTTTTCCCTCTCACGTCTGACCTTTCAGAGCGTACTGCTTGCAGTCACCCTCCGCGTGCCCTGCCCTCTCCTCCCATCCCGGGCACGCTCCGATCCAGAGTGTGCCCTTGGTGCTCATCCAAAGTCGCCTTTGCTCAGATGCTTCTCAGCCACCCTCTTCCCCCATGCTCCTTGCCTTGTCTCAAGCCTCTGAAACCTCTGACAGGCTCTCCCCTCTGTGCATCCTTCCATTTGCAGCTCTTTTTCTTTCTTTCTTTTTTTTTTCTTGTTGGCTTATCTGCTACAGGGTGCATATCTCGTTCAGCGTTCGGAAGCTCATTTTTGCCTCCTGTTAGTCCCCGATGCCACAGGCCCCCGCGCTCGCTGGCTGGATTTGCTTTTCCTCGTGCCTTTCTCACGAGTGCCCGCTGAGGCGCATCCTTGCTCCTCCTTCCGACTGTGCTCCGCCGGGATGCCTGCGGAGAACTTGCAAGCGCTTCGTCCGATGAAGTGCTGCCATCGCCGCCTGTGAGGCGGAACATCATTTTTTCCGTCGCTCCTCCGTATGTCTTGCAAGGTCTCTTACGTGACACAACAGAGTCCTGTCCCATCCATCGCGCCTCACGTCCGCAGCAGTATTATAATGTTATTTATAATCGCAGCGAAGGACCTGGGGCCACCTTGCTTTTCTGCGTAGCTTAAGCAAAGGTGGGGTGAATAATGAGTTTCTCGCTCCCTCTGTGCTTTAACTCTTGGTATTGTTAAATACTGTCATTGTATTTTCACCTTGTCTGATGCGAACTGTATTTATTCACGTTATGTACTGCCTTGAAGGCGTCGGTATTTGGCATTCGTCTGAGTCAGTGGCTCAAACGATGCAGCCCTTTCTGCATTTCTTCTACTGCCTGCAGGTACGTGGAAGTGAGCATAATAATCCTCTAGCGAGTTGGGCAGACTTTCTTAAAGGAGATAAATCCACAGGCAGTGAGGGATTTTTCCAGAATCTTATTTATCGCCCATCTGCTTTTATGTCTCATCCCTTTCCCATTCAGGGGAATTTAAAGACTGTGCGAGCCCGTTTCCAGATGAAAGAGGGGCAAATATTGGGGTGGGGAGAGCAGAACGGGCTGCACCGCTGGCCTGTTGCCAGCGTCTTTGAGTGTACCATACCTGCCCGTCCCTTGTTTATGAATTACGAAATGTTAAAATAAATATACGCGTTGATTCCATAAACAGGTGTAATGTACCAGGTAGCAGATTTTTATCTACTTTGGGCCTAGTTCATTAACATTTTGCTTGTACAGGCATATCGTTGTCTTTATGTGGCTTCTCTGGTTGGCCATATGGGTTTGTTGGCTGCATAGTATTTTTCAGCAAGGATGCAGCAAACTTGCCATCTGGGTGGTGTTTGCCAGACTACTGGAAATAGTTTGTGGAGTTTTTTTAAAATATGGACATGAGAAGTTTCTGTTGTCCCCCATTTTACCACGGGTGGTGCGTATTTTTCTTTCCTCAGCATTGAAGCACTGGGCAGGGGTGGCCGGCGTTTGGAAGAGTTTGCTGCGTGGGGATATGATCAGCCTCTCTGTACTGTGCCGCAGATGTCCTGCCGTGTTATGTGCAAAGTTCGCCAGAACTGAGGAAGCTGGCTTGGGAGCTAATAGAAGAAACTGTTTCTTTCCAAACAAACATTGATATTCCAATAGGAAGGGTGTATTTTATTGCACCGTTCCCGGGTTGGTACGCTACGTAAAGTTGATTTAGGGATGCAGAAACGACAGCAAGTGAACTGCAGGAGCCGTCGGTACGGGGGGTGCGAGTGCACTGGAATATGCCTCAGCTGCGGGAGCTGGGAGGATGCTCCTCGTGCCGGGGAAGTGCCGGCTGGGAGCTCGTTTCCTTCCCTGGGGAACGCTGTGCCCGCTCGGTGATGGGCCACTGGCCTGCAGAGCCGGTTAGCTGCTGAGCATTGCGGCTCCTGTGCTCCTGTCTGTCGCTCACCTCGCTTAGCTCAGTAGTAGAAGAGGGAACGCACAATAGCATGTTACTAAGCAGCATCTGGAAAATTGCCCTTAGGTCTTACATTCATGTTTGTAACCTTTGTAAAAATATTATTTCCCATTGCCACCCGGTTTTTATAATGTCAATATACTAAGCTCTACCTCCCAGTATTACATCTTACACACAGCGCTGCCTTCTTTATACCCTAGAGCACATGTGTTTTCTAAGCTGGCTTTCAAAAGTAGCCGATTTTCAAAAAAAAAAAGAATTCACGGGAGACTTTGCTGTTGGCAGGGAAAGAAGTTTTTACCGTGGTCTGGAGTGAAATGCGCAGCGGATCTTTAATTGAAGTTCACCTTTAGCATTCAGGGTTCTTTTGGCTCCAATTTGAAAGCCATTGCGGTGGATCGTTATCTGCAGAGATTAGCTTTCCTTTGGGACTTTCTTCTGTGCTGCAACTCCGACGCACAGAGCCAGAAAAACCAGCCACGTACCGCGTGTCCCGGCCGCCGGCGGCGAGCGCGCCGCGCCGTCTGCAAGCCCGGGGTCTGATCGCCTGCAGATCGCCGCGCGCTCGCTCCCGCTCGGCCGCCTTTGATGGTGGTGAGCCCTTGTGAGCGCTGAACGCGGAGGGCTCGTGGCTGGGAGGGCGAGGCGGCGGCACGAGGCGCCTGCTGTGGGGTAGCTGGCTCCATCGGTGGTCCAGTGCACGTGGTGCTCCTTCCCTCCTCCTCCTCTAGAAAAACGAGTTTCCCTTCTATTCATTTTTCACATTTTATCCTGTCTAAAAGCCTTGCTATCGTCCTGTTTTCCCCCCGTGAAGTGCAGAATTAAGAAGCTGCATTTAGGTTATGGAGAGGATCGCCCAAAAACATGCATGGCCGAAAAGGGCAGTTCTAATCAGCAGGCATAACTTCCGTAAATGTAGCGGTAGTGCAGTTAGTTGTACAATGCCACTGGTAGCGATTGAGTTCTGTGGAGTTGCACTGGAATTTAAGGAAATAATACAAATCGCGTATAACACTCTTAGTAAGAATACCAAATCCTAGCATCTTACGTTTTGACATGTCTATTATATATATGCAAATTCAGTCTTTTCTGCAGAATTCCCTTGGAGATAAACATTTTATTAGGAAGTTAAGGAAGAGGACACAATACGTTAATGGAAGATAATCAACACGTAGCTTTTGACTGGGCATATAACCATGAGCAAGAGGGAGATTAGCTTTTATATCATTTTTATTCTCTGAGATGCATTCTCGTTTCCCTCTGCCCCACATATGTTCTGCTTGCAGGCCGTGTAAAACCACACTTTGTTCAGTTGCAGATATTTAGCAATACTTCGCACACTGGAAGATCTTTGCAGCTAAAACCGATGTCTCGTACGTGCGTGTAGGGTGGCTTTCACATGCAGTTGCGTGTTATTCGGAGTTTGTTAGCCTCAGACAGCACGTGCTAATTGCTGTTACGGCGTGTGCAATCCTAGGATGCTTCAAAGAAGGAATAGTCAGTAGCCGTAGGGCACGATGAGGCCGCTGAGCAAGGTGGCATTACATTATTTACAATACTATATACAACGGAGGAGAAGAGTGTTCAGGAAACGTCAGTGGAAAGCAGAAGAGAAAAGGACAAGTCAAACAGATCAGGAAAATGGGTTGTTTTATGAGCGGAAATAAAAAGCTTGTTTAGCTTGTTTAATCTGGCAAAACCAAGGCTGAGAGGTGATACAGTTGCTCCATCTACAGATGTCAAAGGAATAAAGTGGGGAGGTGAAAAGGAGTAAACTGAAGGATAGTGTCGGCACAAGAATTACCGGGAGCAAGAACGGCTGCAGGTAAATGCACACTGAAGACGAGAAGACGGTTTCTGTTTATCATCAGAGATATGACATAATCATGTCATGCAAATGCTGGGAAAACCTGGAATTGGCTTTTTGGTATCCAAGCGGTGAGGAGTTGGAGGCCACCCGGGCCGCGATGGCTCTCCAAAGCGGCTGATCGGTGGCTGTTGCTGCATGGTTTATGTCTTGAGGATGCTCGTGGAGCCCCGATCCTCCTTTGCTCGTTGCACACAGCAGCGTGTGCCGCCTCCAGCCCCCGGCACGCTGCGTGTGCTCCGTGTGCCGAGGAATCCCGCTGCCTGCAGGAGACGATGCTCTCTACCCTTCCTGGCAGACTGCATCTCAGCTCTGGGATTTTTTTTTAATGCACGTTCAGCTTTCTTGCCTCTACGGCTGATGTTGAAGGATAAAGCATCCTCTCCAGGAGATGGAGGTGTGTTTGGTCCTGGGACTGACAGGAGCATTGCTGGGTCCCTGTTGCCGTCATCGCTGCATCTGTATCGCCGTGGCTTGTTCCTTTTGTTTGTTGACTGTTAATAGAGTATTTAATCTTAGCTGGGCAACAGCAACCAATGTTTTTTGGATAAATAAGTCTGCACAGGCATTTGCTGTAGGCTCTTAACTTTCAGCTTGAATGCATTCATTTCAACTTTTTTGTTTGAGCACCCTCTCTGTAGGGACAGTTTGAATGTTTAAATTTCCTTGTCACAAGCACAGGCTGTTAAGCGAGGCGAGACAGACGTCTTGGGGAACAGTTCATAAAGTCAGTCCCCCTCTGAAGGTCAGAGGGTAGCAAAACCAGCTAGCCTGTAAAGAAACATTGGGCGCTCGGCAGAAATATTCACAAGCTAGAAAGGAGAAGGATCTTTTCTGCTCTATGAATAACACTGTAATGACACTGACAATGTAGATTTAGGTGAGTTATTTCAGCTTGATTTGTCATTCATAATAGCAAATCCTGACAGCCAGGGAAGATATTTTATAGTGGCAGTAACTGAAGGGTGTTGGGGTCCTGGATCCCGGAGGCGGGCACAGCCACAGGGAGATGCTCAGCCCACGGCTGCACGCTCCCTGCTCGAGCTCGTGGTCGCCGTGCTGGTCTTTGGGGAAATATTCTTCTCTTGCTTGCTGTGCCAGTGCTCCTCTGACCCAGCTGCCTTCTCCCAGTTGCCAGTTTCCTTTGGTGCTTTTCCTCCTTAACCCGTTTTCTCCTTAGTTCTGTTTCCTTGTCCACTCGCTGAGTGTATGTTATGCTGAGGATGGTTCTTCTGAGCTTGTTAGTTTATTAGTTTTTGAACTGCGTTCATTGTAGATATATTTACTTAACAAGGTAAACAACAAAGTAGCGAAGCTCTAGCTGAGTGTACCTTGTTTGTTCTAAGTATTAGAACCTGAAGAAGATCATTTAAGTGACAGACAATAAGGCCTGTGGTCCCCAGAAGGTAGCGTGGGACCGTGCCACGTGCCGAGCGCCGGAGGCTGCAGTACCTCCCTTGGAGAGAGGGGAAGTCAGTGCTGTGCGGCGTCGACGCCGAGGCTGTGAGCGACCCCGGGACCGGTCAGGGTTTAAATGCTTCGTGTCGTTAAACCCCCCCCGCTCTGCCCGTAGTGGTGGAGGGAGGAAGCCTGCGAGATGTTTTTCAACTCTAACTCGGACGTTTGGGAAATAGGGCCAAAAAAAAAAAGAAAATCTTTTCAAATGACATGTGAAAGAGTGACCAAAGCTATGCTTGGACCGTCTGCTTGCTAAAGCATGCAGTCCAAGACCGAGACCCCTTGTGTAAGGAAAATCCACACCTCAATAAACATTTTGCTGGGAATTGCTTCAAGCAGAGTCCGCAACCGGTCTTGGACTTCTGTAGGAATTCAGTTTCATCAAGGAAAGAGTGTTACTTTATGTACTGTAACACAAAGTCAGAAACAGGGTCACGTCTCCAATGGAAATACGTGAATGAACACAGAAAACAGATTTCTAAATATTTACAGTACTGAGATAATATCAAAGACTATGCACAGCTGTGCAGAGAGCTATGACTGAAATGAGTTTTAAAAAATACTGCTGTGAATTTTCCAGGAAGATTTGGGTTAGACTGAATCCTTTGAAGCACTTACTTTTTAGGAAATTTCGTCAGGCTAATTGATTTTTACTCTTGCGTCCTCATATATTTCAAAAATAATAGCCAGAAAGCATCGTTTTATTGAAGTCATCCTGCAGTTGTGCTTGCTCAGGCAGAGCGCAGAGTCCCTGCCCTTGGGGAAAGCCACCTCCTTACGTGTGCCCGAGGGGTTTTAAGCCTTTAAGTGTATCTGTGCCACTCCACGTTTTCTAATCCTTAGCGTGACTGACACTCCCAGGTCTCTTGGCCTGAGATATCAGCAACTCCCTTTCATGTGAGAGCATTTCTCCTCATCCTGCAGCACTTACGCTGTTATTCAAATAATAAAGAGCATTATTATTGTTAAATAAATAGCTATAATTAATGAATAATGGGCATAGCTTGCTTCGCTGGTTTACCCTTGACTGGTCCCCCAGAAAGAGATGCCTGCAGCTCCCAGGCAGGGTAAGCTTCAGGGCAGATCTGCTCGGGCGCGTGGCGTGCAGGGTAATTTGTCTTGGTTATTAGAAGTGCTGCGGAGAGAGAGCAGACGAGCCCGGCGGTACGAGCGGCTGCCGCCCCGTCACCCTGCAGCATCTCGGGTCCTGCCAGCGCCTTGAAGTCAGCGTCTGAGTCCTGAACAATTCGGGTCAATTCTCGTCGAGGGAGAGGGAGGACGAAGCAGGCAGGACCGTGGCTTCCCCTTTCACCCAGCCTCCCTCTGTTTCTTTCTGAGTCGGGTTTATCTGTGCGCTATGCAAGCCCAGAATTAGCAGACTATAAAGGTGAGATTAATCAGGCTGAGGAGGCAGGTAAAACAATCTGATGGATGCTGCTGCTCCGCCGGTTAAGGCAGTCAGCCGGGGCGCTGCCAGTATCATCACTCCAAATCCTGCCCGAGCTGATGCTTCAGATATTTGATGAGTACCCGTATAAAGAGAAAAATAAGCCGGCGACCGGATCTGTGGTCAGCCCAGACCAGGCTTTGCCAGCCCTCAGCGCCCGGTGCCGCAGGCGGAGCGGTGCATCGCCCAGCGCCGGCACCAGTGCGGGCGTCCTGGTCGTGGTCTGCTATAAACCAGCTCCCGCAGGCACCGGGCGAACGTCGCGTGGTTGCCTCTGCTTGTGCTCTTCCCGTGCTGGCAGGCCACATAGCACGGGCAGCGGCCACGGTCCAGGGGTCCCTTCCCACCCATGGTTTGGCCATTCTCTCCTTCTCCGTAGTCACAAAACAGTTTCAGTATTTTATGAGAAGTCTGTCTGCTTAGAATAAGGTAATTGATACAAGCAATTTCAGTTCCCTTTAATATAACAGATCTCAAGTGTGAAACCTCCTTAGTTAATGATCAGCATAAAATAAAAGTCTTTTTTTAGTGTAAGTTCTCAGTTAATTTTACAGTTCGGTTGAAGTGAAAATATCATTAAACAGGGTAGCATTAAACTTTATACTTATTGGACCTCCCCTACTCTGCAAGGGAGAGTTAAGTTCATGTCTCAACAGTCGCCGTTGTGAATTGGTCATTCTCCGATCCCCGTCTCTTGCGAACGTCTGACTCTGCCGGCATCGCGAGTGTGAAGAGGCAGGACGAAGAAGAGGTCTGGGTCGCAAGCATCCCTCCTGGCGGTGCAGGCTCCGTGCAAGCTGCGAGGGAGACACAAGCAGGATAGGTCTGGTTTGTAGATCTGCAGGAAGAAATGTGATAAAATAGCTATTTCTCGGTGCCAAATCGCCGTCTCACCTCCTGCATGCGTCACGTAGGGCAAGGCTCAAATGTAAGAGACGCTTTGTACTGCAGGGTACATCAGTGAGGGCAAAAATATGTCCTGCGAGAAACATTTGGGATCCTCCCCGAACTCTGCGGGGATGCTCAGCTGATGGTCACGGTCAAATGCAGCCTTAGCACGAGTCAGTCCCTCTCTTTTCCTTGATGTCATTAGAGAAACACCTTTTTATTCCACATTAAATTTGCAAGCGAACCTTGAAATAAAGCAACGATACTCGCATTTTATAAAGCAAGCGCTAGCACTGTGAGGTGGCATCCTTAATATTAAAAAGGTAACGCCTAATTTATTAAGAGTGCACACTGAATTTTAAAAAAACAAAAGGTTTGAAGATAACTTTGTTAATATTACTTCCAGCTGTAGTCCTGTCTAGTTCAGCGCTGGCCTGAAAGACGTCCTCAGCGCTGACCCGCAGGCTGCGCTGGTTCGGGGTGGCGGCGCGAGGAGGGGTGAGTTGCTGAGGAGGAAGCACGCGCAGGTCCGCTGTAATTGTCGGCCATCCGCCTGCCAAGAGCAAGGAGCTTTGAAGGGCACGGGAGCCGCGGCGCTTTGTGCTGCTGACAAAGGGCGGAGGATGTGGTTTCGGCTTTTCATCCCGCTGCTTTCCCTTCCGTCAAGGAGAGCGTTAAGTACACGTTGGGATTGATTTTGTAGCGAGCCAGGTGAGAGCAAGCTTCCTTCCTTGAGGCAGGATGGGTAAACGGCCACCTTCGCTGGTTTTAAAACCAAACGAGGCTGTAAGCTAGACTCTATCAAAATGTAACATTGCAACCGACGAGCTTGGAAAAATGAAGGCAAAATAACAGTTTTCAATTTAAAAGAGTTTAATGCTGTAAAGGAAAAGGTAACGAGGAAACAAACTGTTATTTGCTTGAACTCCGGGAGACACTGTTGTTAGAGAAAGAAACGTGAAGGATGCTCTGTTAATTTTGGGGGGAAAAGGAGTTTTGGGAACCAAAAGGTCCTGCTTCATGAAGGTGGGCGCACTCAATCCGCTTTATAGAGCCCTCTGCCGTGAGCTGTGCGGTGATGATGGGCTCCTTTCGGGTGTCAGATTTGCTCTGCAGGATCTTCTTTCAGTTTGTGTCAAGTTCTTTGTCTAATTCTGTTAAACATCTCTTTGAGATTTGTATATGGTGAAGAAAATTTCTCTAGGAAAGGAGCCTCTAAGTCCTAAGGGTAAACTTTAAAAAACAAAAGTAAAATAGCGTCTGCTGTTGATCGACTTTGGGGGGGACTGGAGGTTTTTAAACATGTTTGTTTGAGCTCCTGCTGGGGAACTCGGAATCCGTCAGCTGCAGGGGTCTGTGACAGGCTGCAGGTTCCGCGGGCAGCTCCCTCCTTTGAGGCGTGAGTCGGTGCACGGGGAGGACCCGGGCGGCATTTCTGGGCAACCGCTCAGGCCCCGATCCATTTATCTTTGGGGTTTGCTTGGAACAAAACAAAACGCACAAAAACCCCCCAAACCCTAAAGGAGCAAAGGGTGAGTTTGTAAGGAATGATGCCACTTGTTTCCCAATAAAGGAATGTTTTATAGCATTATGTCCTCTAAGATAACATTAAATATGCAGTGGGGTCTTGCAGGGGCTGTGGTTTCACACTGTGATTCTTCGGTCTAAAAGTTTCGCTCTTCTCGCACGCGGCTCTAAACCCAAATAAATCTCGGGCAAAGCAGTGTCCTGGGACGTGACGGTGACAAAGCTGTCCCCATCAGAGGCACTGCTCACGGCGCCCGGGAGAGCGTCCCCGTCCTTCTCCCCGTCTGCTTTCACCTTAATGGTGTAACATCTTCATTAGCCGCCCTGCTGGTAATCTGCTGCTGATGGAGATTAATAGAGAAAATATTTTCTAAACACTTCTGTATGCGTTTTCATTAATTTATGCTCGGAAAATTAATCTTGTGGGGCAACCTGCAAAAGGTGCTAATTGCAGTTTCAGAGGAGGATTTATCAAAAGTTTGAGGAGGTGCAGCGACGGCCGCACAGCGGTGGCAGGAGTTTCAGAGGGAACGTCCCTGTCCTTCAGACCCTTACGCTTAATGCAAATAAAAGCTTTCTTTTTAAAAGCTCTTTGAAGCAAAGTGCAGTCTGGGCTCTGTGGGGGCCGTGTTCTTGCCCCTTCGGGTTCAGCGTGGGATTAGAGAAGAAAGAATAGGTGAATAATTGAATTAATATCCATCCTTAATACTGCATCATTATTTCTGAAGACCGCTCAGACAGGGTTTTTTTGTTGGAGTTTGTATTTTTTTTTTTACAGTTACCAATAATGAAATTTGGCATGAAAATGAAACTGTGTGTGTTACGTGAGTGGCTGCGGTATGATGATGATTTATTGTCCGCTTTTACTTATGAAAGCACACTCGGTAAATTCCTTGTGATTTGTAAACCTACAGGCAACGTATTGGATAAGAATGATGAATGGGACGGCTGAGGGAAAAGATTTCGGTCCACTCGTGGGACTCACTTTTAATGACACTTTTTGCGGTGTTAACATGCGGTTTGGGGAAGCGAGCAACCCAGAATTTTCTCTGTTTTCTTCTGCCTTTCCTTGAATCCTGAACGTGAGTTGATTTCAGTGACTGAGAAAATACTGCGTTTCGATTTTGTGCTGTAGCCGGCTTAAGCAAGACTCAGCGCACAGTCAGTCTCAATGAAGCATTTTATCTGGGCAGTAAACAAGTATATGAGCGCGCGTTCGTGCCTTTTCTCCCAAACGCTGAAAAACTTGCATTTACAAAAGTGAAACAAACAATGTTTAAATTTACGCATGTCGCTGTGAATCTTCCTCTGATCTGTTCGACACCATGCATGTCTGGACGCTATGAATTACACGTGAAAGTATTGATCTTCTTTTGAGCTATATTTAGCCAGTGAAAATTGTAGATAGCGTTTGAAGTTTCTCGGTACAGGTACCAGTTTTGTAAGAGGGGATCACTCTCAAGGGATGGCGTTTCACCATTTCAATCTTGACGAAAGCTGAAATAGTAAGTAATTTCATGTTCAAGTAACATTTCAGTTCTTGCTCAGATGGCAACCTTAATTAGATCGGTGCATCTCACCTCCGGGGAGCTGAGAACGAAGAGCAGCCCTCTGAAACGGAAAAGCCAGCCTTTGCAGCCGGGGGAGATGAGGACCTCGGAGCTGCTCCTGTGAGAACGGAACTACTTGTCGTGCTGGAAGCGGAAAGAACAGGAATAACGTGGAAACGCTGTTCTCCAGCAGTTTTGTTTCCTGGGCCAGCTGCGTGCGTCCCTGCAAAAGGACGGAGGCTTTTCGGAGCACCTTGTCTGCAGGAGCGGGGGAGCCGGGACTCAGAGCAGCAGCTCAGCACACCAGTCGTGCTGCTGCGGCTCGAAAGGAAAAATGGCTTTTCTGTTTACGTTAGCGAAGCCGTTCTTTGTACTCACGTTCAAGGAAAAAATTGTTTGGGTTGAGAAGAATGCTCATCTGCCATACCCAGTAAAACACTCTGGGAACCAGGGGGATGAAAAGAACAGACCTAATGGCATAAAGCTTTCAAGTTTATTTTGTGAAGTCTCGTGGTCTTTTCCCATCACTGTCAGCCTAGAAGAAATGTTTTGAATGTTTTAATTGGCTCTGATGGGGAAGACGGAAGATTCCCTCTGCGGGAGAAGAGGGGATGTACTAAAAATGATTCAGCATTCTGTTTTGTCAGATATCTCATCAGCGCTGTCTTGCTTTTATTGAGAAAACATGCAGAAAGCACTTGAGAAGCAAAACTGTTGAAACTGCCAGCTAATCACTTGACCTTCATTTGTCAGTGCCCTGTGATCGCCTGGGTCTCCTTCCCTGTGCGCCGTCACCGGCGCCTGTAGCACGGCGGGACCCTGCAGCCCGGGGAAGAGCCGGGAGGTGCGCTGCACCCGGAGCCGGGGCAGTGCCCTGCTGCTGCGGTCACCCTCTGAGCAGCGAGGTCTGGGTGACCTCCAGTGATGTGGAGAGCGCGAACACGGGGGACTTTGCAGCCCTCGTTACCTGCTAAATAACCGGCGGATTCGATTGGGGCCGTTTGTTAGCATTTTCAGCTGCTTAGTTAAAAAGTACAAAAGGTTGAAGAGGGATGTGTAAGATCCCATCTGTGTGAGCAGAGTTTATAAGATTAATTTGTGTGAAGGCTTGCATCTAGTTAATCCATAATTAATCAGCAAAGCCCACCGGTTCTATAATTGGATGCTAGTGACAAGTTAGTTAAAGCAAAATTAAATCCCTTCATGTCACGTTTGTGTATGGGAGACATTGCGGATGGCGTACTCAATCGATGCGCCTTTGCTGTGGGTATCTGGTCGTGGCTGTTGCAGCCGAGCGGCGGGGGAAGCGTGGGAGCATCCTTACCGAGCGGCAGGTACACGGTCCCGGCACGGTGGGGTCGAAGGGCTCGGGGCCACGCGGTAGCTGGTGCTACGTGGGCAGTACGTGGCAGGACTCCCCGAGTGTCACTTCGAGGAGAATAGTCCATGCAGAAGAGCGTAGGGACAGCTCTTTGCGGTGCAGCACCGTGCCTTTTCTGCCGCCCCGGCTGAGCGGCCCAAAGGGCAGGAGGAAAGGGACAGTCCAGACCTAAGGGCCAGGGTGCCTCCACCTTGAAGTCCCGTTCCACCTGAAAGAATGCAAATAAACTTTTTGCTGGCAATGTGTAGACAAATCCTCCTTAGACATCTATACTTTGAACGCCAGGGATAGAAATTACTGTTATTTTACAAACGAGAAGAAAATCTGCTCTTAGCTTGCGATTTTTGCTCATATTCTCCATAATGTTTCAGGACATATAGAAGATATTTGCTTTTGTGTTTAGAGTTGTATTTTCCTTCCTCAACAGTCCGAGTGTCGTAACTGTTAAATGTCCTGAAGGACTCTTCAGAAGGCAGAGCAATAACTCGCAAAATCTTAGAGATAATGTCACCTCAGGAAGAGACGAGGAAGGTCTCTGAAATTCTGCCGTTGTTCATACAGAGGATACGCCGGTCTTGCCTATCTTGCCATAGCAGACCTCTTCCAACGTTCATTATCTGTCACGAAAACGAGCTTTCCATTCTCCGATAAAAAATTAATACAAGTAAAACGTCGACCTTTTTGCTACTTTTTGAATGTCAAAAACACTCTGCTGTTTGCTGGTGGTGAACTTCAGTAAATTTAGGCGCACTAATCTTGAGAAATTAATGCTTTGCTGTTTGGGTTTTTGGGACAGGAATAAAATATTTATAAGTTGGTTGCAAGCAATATAAACTTGGTATTTCTACAACAGCTTGTCCAGAAAGACATTCTTAAATGCTTGCTTACTGTAGCTCCTGCCATTGCTCGTGAGCGATAGTGAAGCTCTAAGGATTTTAAATTGGAATGGGAAGATTTAGTATTGGCATACACAATGATTTGTTTTAGGTTGCGTAAATGCTTTTTAATTAAGGGATTCGTTGGAAGGAGGTTTGAAGGTCAGGTCCTTCCAAGTTTTCCATGCACTTAGGTTCAATTTTCAGAATCCAGGAGCTGCTGAACACCTTAAATGACTTCCTGACGTGGGGAAGGGAATATCAACTTCTGAAGCTCCCTTGATGGAATACAGCCAGCCTTGCCGCAACCAAGCTCTCCCTCCACTCAGTATTTTTGATGCTATAATGCCAATTATGCCACCTTTGCAAAGAACTTGAAGCGACCAGACGGGGAAGACTGCGTGTTGGTCATTGAATCACTGACTTCGGTGGCTTCTGGTCTTAAACGTAAGCAAGCGGTATAAAGAGAACAGGACCAAGAAACTGGGTATCTCGCAACCCAGCTGAATGCGTCACTTTGTAGGCACAGTGTAGTATGTCTGCAGATAACTCCGGGGCTAATTTTGCTCAGGGGAGGCTGCCAAAAAAAGATTTCAGCTAAGGCTTCTGGTCCATTCCAGCACAAAATTAATCCAAGATAAAACTGTGTGTATAATTAATAGCTCCCAAAAGTTCTTTTAGATATTTACATATTTGCTGTAAGTTGCATTTGTTGGACTTGTCCTTGTTTACCCGAATCTGAAAGACGGTGAATGCATCAGACCCGTGTGCTCGCGCGATCGCACCCCGCGCCCTGCACCCCACGGGGTCATCAGCAGATGTGGCTTTTTCCTGTCAGCGTGTGCAAAAAATACCAGCTCAGCCTGCATTTCCCCAGGGCACTATCGGATTTTGTCTGGTTTCCCCATGCTGTAATGGTCTTTTTTTTTTCCGGAAAAAGAGATTCAGCCAGATAGTTCCTAACTTCTGCCCGACCTGCCTGTATGATGGCCGCGGTAAAGGCAGCTGGGCTTGAGAAAGTGGTGGTGTTTTATGGCAGTTAGGGGATATTTGACATTCTCACTCTGAGCCCGTCCCGGTCTCTTTCCCACAGACACGGCAGTCGCTTTTCGCCCTCCTGGACCCCGTGGGGTGTCCCATGGGATTCGCTTCCCCCGCTCTCTCCCGGTGTCCCTGTTGAACAGAGCGCAGCCGAGAGCATCCCGACAGGAACCCAGGGTTAAAATCCAGATGCGAGGCCAGGCAGAGGTATTGATGCTCTCCCTGCCGACGCCTCTTGCCCCGGCTTTCGTCATAGCTCTGCTGCGCTCCGAGTCGTTAAATTATTCAGCCCTTTGCAATCCGTCTCTAACGTCAAACTCCCCCTTTTCCCGGGTGCTGGCTTCCGCAGCCTGGCTATCCCCTGAAAAAAGAGTATTTCCTCTTTGTTCATTCCAAGTTTATCAGACGTTAATTTAATCAAGAAACCCTTTGTTCTTTTCCTACAGCAGATGTTAAAATGGAATGACTAATCACTTTCTAAATCTTTTTATAATTGTGTATTTGCTACCTCAGTCGAGTCTCCACTAAGACCAGCTCAATAATCCTTTTTCTGTGCAATTCTTCCTCAGATATAAATGTATTTAGACCTCTGCCTGCCTCCATTAACCCCTGCCCAATCTGGTCGGTCTCAGCCCCCCAGCAGCTGACACGACCAACACAGACATTAATGGTTTGTACAGGTTTGTATCTGATTTTCCATTTATGTTGTAGTAGACGTGATTAAAGCCTTCGAGTAAAATCGCAGCTAAATCCTGTCCTAGCCTAGCCGATTATTTTTTTTCTTCTCCCGTTAGGATTTTAGGCATGTCTTTGACATATTTTTATCACCAGATTAGGAGGAAAACACTTGACTTGTTTGCAACGTTCTCATTATATTGTCTTTATAACATTTCTAAAAGAGAATAAATATAAAACACTTCTGTGTATTGCGGTCGTATTTCAGTCTGACGTTAATATGCTCCCTGATTTTCCTGCTCACAATTCTTCTAACCTTGTGGTGACAGTCAAGAAACCCTCATACCTGGGGAAACGTGCGGTTGCACAAGCTGCTGGAGCCAAGATGATGTGCGGGGACCCGGGTAACGTCTCTGTCCTGGAGGTTTTATGTATCCCACTTGAGTAACTGCCAAGACGGCGTTGGGTTAGAAAACCGTTGCGTGGAGCCAAAGCAGCCTTTCGTACCGCTTTTCCTCTGATTAACCCCCCGTTGATGTCGGGGTCGTTGGAGTGCTTTTCCCTTACCTGAGAATATGGGAGTCTGGGTTTCGTATTAAGCTTATGTCACCCAGATCTGCTCTTAATAATCGCTTGCAGACTCGGACTGTTTCATATTTAACAGGGCGTCGTTAGACCATCCATCCGTAGAGCTCGTGCCACCCTGTTTGTACCCAGGGCCAAATGGGACGTCTGTCCCCCGGTCCCTTTGAGGTTAGGTGGTGGAGGTAAATGTTGGAAATCTTGCCCAGCCAGAATCCCCGTATCCTGCGTACCCGGTTGTGCAGAGGTTGCTTGGAGCGTGAGGCGTGTGCCGCTCGATCTGTCCATGAGTTTTCTTACCCTTGCATGACTGATAGGGGCTGTCAGTGCCCCAAAGGCCTCTAGCCCAGCCGCGCTGGGGCAGTTGTCCCGATGACACGGGGCTCTGACCCTGACCTACTGTTGCCGCTTCCCAGAAATCTTACCAAATATTCCCCGTGTCCCCAAGGGATGGTAAGAGCGCAGGACCGTTGATAATGTATAGGCTGACCTCCCGCGTGCCACATAACGTGATGTATCTCAGCTTGGTACCTGTGTCTCAGCCTCGCTTGGTTTGTCTCTAGCACGCGTCTCAGAGAGGCAGGTAGGTGAGAGATAAGGCCATCCGCCTCTCCCAGAACTTGTTCCAGTAAGGAACCTTTGATATTTCAAATGGGTAGTTAGTTTCAATTCGAATTTGTTTGGCCTTGTTTTCTAGACATTGGTTTGTTTGTCTTTCTCGCCTAGGTTAGTCACTAAAAAGCCAACGTTTGTCCCTCCATGAATGCTTTTGGTAAAGGTATTTGGTTACTGCGAACTTTCTGCCTTAGGTTTTTTAAAATAAACGAAATAGGCTGTGCGCCAGCTCTCCCGCCACAATACTTTTTTTCCAGTCCTCTCCTTATGCCACGTCCAGCTTTTCAGCTGCGGACACCAAATCCGTGTCTTTCTTTTTATGTCTGGTTTCCTTCATCTCCTCAGCATCCCTCACGCATGCATCCAAGAACCAGACTATCTCCCTTCGCCCCGGTGTTGCATGGTCGTCACATGAAGCGGTGTGCGAGCTGTGGCTGTGTGATCCTTTCCAGAGCCCTCACTACCCTCCAAGAAGCATTCCCCCATCTCGGAGAAATGGTTACCCAGACGCTTGTTTTCCTTGAAGGGAGTTCATCTTCCCAAAATATCCCGTTCCCTCCGCGTGACGACCCTGCCCGCGCTGCCTGCTCCTCCGCGCTCCTTTGCTCACTTGTAACTTTTGTTTGCAGCAATTCCCTGTTTGTCATCAGATCGCTGATGCAAAGATATAATAGTGCTGGGCTTCGATTCCTGAAGAGCGTGATCGGGAGACTCTGATCTTAATTTCCAGTGAGTGGCCATGAGACGAGGCTTGGCAGCAGGACAGCAGTTGCTTATTTGGAAGCAATATTGACTGGTGTATTCGCAAGATGCCTATTATCTTAATATCCAGAGCCAGTTCATGACGAACGCCTGCTTCTTTGTCAGAGAGTTCAGATATATCTTGTCTGCCAACAAAGAGTGGTACTTCTCTGTAAGCTTCTCTTTCGTGGAAGAGAAGATGATGTTATTCCTGAGATTCAGATGTTTTATGAATTTTTTTGGTTTTATCGTGTCCTTCAGAGCATCCACGAGAGTAGCTTCAGAGCAGTGCTCACACTGCATGGCCTCTCTCCTAGATAATCCTCCTAGAAATCAGTGATTTGTACTCAACCTTGCTCTTACCTGTCGTCTGAGACATCTCTCAGGTCTCCAGAAGACCCTGGACGTTATTCTAGAGCATTCGAGCTGGCGGTCGCCAAGCCATGGGGTCTTCGTGGTACAGGCAAGCGTTGGGCAGGAACTAATTTGGAGCAGGATGCCGCGCAGGATGCCTGGCTGGGCTATCAACTCATTCGGAGCAGTCCAGTGGCCTCCAGGATGCCCGGCTGGGTTATCACGGTCATCCCCATCGGGTTTTTTTTCGTGATTTACGGTTTTGGGTTTGGTGGCGAGCAACGCGGGTAGCCAGGAATGGGGTGGGTGGTGTGAAGCCTTTTGTGTCAGATTCGGAGGTGGTTTGAAAAGGATATTTCGTGAGTAATTGGCCGTGACCGCTGGCCCTAAGGAAACCTTCAGCTCCTGGCAAGCTTGTAATCCCATCGAGGATCCCGTGCACACTCCCCACTTGAGTTGTTCCCGAGGGAAGGCTGCGACGTTTTCCTCCTACATCTCCCAACTTTGTCCCTATCCAGGCAGCATCCCTCCCGTACGGCTCTCACCCAGGCCAGGGTGATTAAGCACTTAAATTGATTAATCAAATTTCTTGTGATGAGAACTACTGTCATTCATTAATCTGAATGGGATTATAAATAAGAGTTGGCAGATAGGGGAGACAAACATGTTGACAGATCGACCTGCTGCTTTGAATACAAATTACACCGCTGCATCTGGAGGGTTTTAGCTCCTGGCAGCCTTGGGATATAGCTTCCCTAAAGGTAAAATTAGACTGAGATTAAAGTATCCCCATATTAATAAAGAAGTACGCATTTATGAACAGGCAGCTACTGCAGGTGGGTGTGCGGGGCTGCATACCAATGATCCTACAGCAGGACCAGGCTGTGGATTTTGCTTCCTGTGGAATTCATGAAAGATTTTATGAGGTTAGCTGTAGTCAAAACTCAAGGATAACCCAATTGCAAGTGTGTGGCTAATACCAGTTTGAGCAATAAAGTAGCAGGCTGGCGTGGGCAGTTCCTATTGAATCGTCTCGCAGTTGACAGCATCGCAAGTAACAGAAAATTCGTATCAAATTTTGCGCTTGTAGAGACGCTGTCTGATGTTCGCTTTTTGGAGAAGCAGCGCCTTGTGCTTTTCGTACCGTGACTTACTGCAGGACGTGGTTTAGGCGGCTTAGGAAGGATGTTGAAACCCTCGCCACGTTGCAGCCGATGGCAAAATTCCCACCAGCTGCAGCAGGGCTGGAGTTTCACCGCCGGGGGCTTAGGTGGCTCTGCAAGTCGTTCCTCTTGTTGCAGAGCAGCAGGCAGGATTGCTGCAGAGCATGCTGAGATTAAAGCCATCGCTTCTTGTTGAACTGGCCTCGTGCGTTTCTTTTCATAAATATTTAGAGAATTCTTATTAAAAGAATTACCAGTATAAAAAATTAAGAGTTTGATAGCTGGCGCGTAGCGTGCTGCGGTGTTGTTTTAGTCTGGGGTGGAAGGTCGGGAAGCCAACGTGCTTCTCGCCGTCACGGAAAGGCGAGTTTCTCCGCGTTGACGCTGCCCGCGCCTGCCCGGCCTGCCCAGAAGTGGCGAGCGGGTCGGCGGCCGGGCCCCTGTCCAGGCTCCCTCAGACGGAGAGAGGCAGGGGCGTAAAGAACCTGCGGAAAGGCTTGACCTTGGACTGCAATTTGCCATTGAGCTGCAGGTGGGAGATCAGTGGGTAAGTGCTGGAGGATTCAATAGCCAGCGGACAGTACCGGTAAGCGCTCTTACTGAAAACGCAGGCTACCAGCACGAAGGCCAGGTATACGAAAGAGAGGTTTGGGCAGGCTGGAAAACGCCGTCACCGACTTGTTTATTATTATAATAATTTAACCCACTGCCTGACAGCCCCGCTGGATTCGTAATAACATTTCTGCGTAACTTCTCCTTTGTGGCAAGTCTTGACAGAAAGAATACCGTGGAGCCCGGCTGTGCAACGGGCTTTGAACATCTGCGCGGGGCCGTGCGTGGGGCTTTGATCACCGAGCCCCTTCCTGCGAGGAGAGTGGCTGCGCGCCGTTAGCGTCTTAACGGGGAAGGTGGGAAACCCAGCGGGAGTTTCTGCCGAGGCAGAACCGCCGAGTCCCCGTCCTCTTTCTCTCCAACGCGGCACCTCTCCCTGTGCCGCCTGCGCGGCGAACCTCAGCGACGGCAGCGCGGCAAATTCCCGGACCCGGCTTTTTTGGACGGGGGAAAAAACCCACATACGTGTTAAAAGGGGAAATGTCGCTATCCTTCAGTATCAAACAGGTAACGCAGTTTAGCGTATCTCTTTTTCGTGCATCGACATCATACACAGAGAGTCTAAAGACTAGACCTAAAGGAAACAGTGCTCACTGGAAAAATCAAGGGAAGATGCTAAAATCCGTCACTTTCTAGGGACTGCTCTCCTTCCTGCACCTAAGGAAGAGGCAGCAAAGTGTGCCAAAGACGGGGGTCGTTCGCAGGGATCCGAGTGAGAAGTCTTCAGGTGAAGAGCCGTAGTCTGTGTGGCGGGACTATGGTAAAGAAAGGTCTGAGGATCAGATTGGGAGGGTGGAAGGACATCTGTCAGGCATACAGTGTGGGATTGCAGGCATAAAATTTATATTTTAGAATTTGGGGCACCGAAGATCGGCACCCATATACGCAGATCTCTGCCAATTAGCCAATGTCGTTAGAAGAATCATTTCTAAAGTCGGAAAGTTAAAACTCGCAATCCTTGCAGTGACTTCAGAACTCCACAGAGGGAAAACAAGGTTTGAAAAAGAATCCATTAAACATTTAAATACTTCATTAAATATTGAACATTTCAAAAATTGCTTTCTAACAAGTCCCGAGGTAAACAGAACAGTATTTGGTAACAACAGCTACCAGAAGCGACAAGGTCCTGCAACGAATAGAGCTTGGCTCTAGATTTTGAGGCTGCGGTAACCTCTCCTCCCTTGATTAGCCATCAAACGAGATCCCTGGGCTCGATCCAGAAACCGTTATCTAGGTATAACTGCTGGTGACATCAAGGGCATCAGGAGGGTTTGAAACACGCCAGAACAAGAGCCAATAGGATTAAAACCAACATTCTTGCACCAAGCTGGATGCCTGAGCGGCGGCCAGCGCCCCGACGCTGCAGAGAGGTGCGCTGTGATGCTGCGGCCGTGCCAGCTGTAGCCCAAAAATGAAGGGTCACGTTCTCCGGGATTTTGCAACCGCGCAGAAATTTTAAGATGGTTTTTGAGATCTGCTGTCAGTACGTAGGGACTCCTTGCCCAAACCGGCAAACTACAAGCAATTACTTTCAGTTTTGTTGACGTAGATAAAAGGCAAAGCTTGCCAGCGGTGGCGATCAGTCCAGCGCTGAGACCTGAGCACGTTTTTTGCGCTTTGCCGAATCAAAGTTACTATCTATAAACCTTGGAGGAAAATCCAAACCTGTCTAATGTCTGTGTTTCACTAAGATCAGGAGCGAGAAAACATGTTTAGCAGTGTTTTAGCTGAAGATTTGCTGCAGTAACGGGAAATTTTGGGTGCCTCCCTATGTTGTGACACTGTTTTCCCTTTTTAGATCAAAAGAAGACCTCCGGGTGCAGCCCGCCTGCCCCGCCCCAGGCGATTCCTTGGGGCTGCAGGGTTCAGCCGCAGTTACACCCCTCTCTTTTAAAAGGCTGAACCGGGGCCGATCTATACGGAGAGACGTTGAGGTCGGTTTCTTGTCGCGTCCCCGTCAGCTTGGTGTGACTGTGCATCACTTTGCCCTGTGACAGTTGTCAGAAACCTGCTTCTCCGCCCGCTTGGCCAAGCCCCCGTCGTTGCTCCCCCCTCCCCAGCCGCCTCTCGCTGCCAGGGGAGGAGAACTAAGATTGATGGCACTAGGTTCCCCGTGCGTGGTGTTGGCATCGAGTCAGGGGGGTTTGTAGCAGCACGTTGGCTTTTCTCGCTGAATTTTGATTAATGGAGCAGGCGGGAGCCGCTGCTGTCTCCCAGCTCCTGCGGCTGACAGGGGCGAGCCTAATCTGATGTTTAAACGGATTTGGAACGTGTCCGTGGCTTTAGCATCCCTGTCCTGAAGGAAGGACCATCTGCTACAAGATAACGGAGGGCACTTACTTCAGGTCTGTCTGAAAAGAGAGGTGACACACATAAAATTTGAGGGTTTTCCCCGATGCTTGCTAATTTGGTGGCCAAGAGGCAGCTCGCGTTAGAGACTCGAGGTTTTCAGTTGCCTTGCTTTTCCAGCCGCGCTCTGCCCTGTCGGAGAAGGTCGGCAGAGAATTTTGTGCGTACTTGTTACAGATGCAGATGGAAAACGGCTCCTACATGTGAAACAAATGTATTACTACAAACAGCTAACAAACTTCTCTGATCATGATTTGTATGAAATCCAGAGAAATTGATTTCAAGAAGATTGGATAGTGTCTCTGCTGGGATATGAAAAAGTTGGTGAAAAAAACGGGATAACAGTGGTATCTGTATGAACAGATACTGGAAGTGCCTGTGATGGGGATGGGAGAGCAGGTTTTATTGTTGCATTTTCACCAGTATCTCCAAAACACGGGTGACCGCATTGAAGGATGCCAAGATGAGAACTTACAAGCTGCTTTTCCATTTTCCCTCCTACGTCTGAGAAATCTGTACCAGATGCAGCCTGCACACTGTTGCCCGGCGGCAGTTCCTGCGTTGTACCTCTCCTGGTGCGGTGCGTGGCTGCGCAGGTAACGGGCAGGCTGAGGGTAAGGGCAGAGCTTGGTTGGGCTCAGGTACAGCCGCTAATTTAGACTTGTACCCTATCGTCAGGACGATGAGAAGAACGAACCTCACGCCTCATTTGGCTTTCCCGGGAGGTTTGTTCCACGGCAGCACTGCTGCCGCTGCAAGCAGTATGCCATTCCCTGATGGAAATTGGTGGAGAAGCTCTGAAATCGTCAGTGTAATTACAGAAGGAGATCCCGTGCAGTACGGTGGTGTAACGGGGATGCGATTAGCTGCTAGACTTGAGCGCGCGCTGCTCAACACCACCCCGAGAGCTAAGAGCGGCGGCGGTGGCTTTCCATCCTCCTGCACTACCGGTGTCGCAGGCCATTGAAGCGGTTGTTGTCCCTGTCCCTGGTTTGTTAAACATTGGCATTATGTTCCTGTCGGGGGTTTTGACGTCCTGCTGCGGGCCGTGGGAAATGTTACGTTCAATTTTGGGGCAGTCGGCACCAGAACCGGCTTCCAGAGATGTGCCTGCCTTTGCTCGTCGTGCCGTCGCAGAGCAGAGGACTAGGCAGAAGCCAGCACGCGTTGGAGCTCGTGTCCAGGCAGCTCTTGGGGCACGACGCTTCCCTCGCGTCGGGCTCCTTGGGGTATTTGGTGGCCCTTTCTACGTGGGCTTCGAGCAACCACCACGCCTCAGGTGGCTGCAGGCAGCAGCCTTTTCTTTTGCAGGTGCATTTGCTTGATTCAGGAGCTTTTTCATAAGGAATTTCACATCCCCTATTTTGATGGTTTTCACGCCTTTTTTCTTCTTTTTTCCTTTTTAAACCGTGTTTTGGATTTCACTTGTCTGGTAGTGCAGGTTCCATTATTTGGGGCATTTTTTACTGCTGTGGCCATGAGCAGGTTCGTTTGAAAAGACTGTTTGTTTAGGGATTTTGGTGCGAATCCCGAGCCGTTAGTGTTCACCCAGGGAATGCGTGCCCTTTCCCAGCAGGTTCATTCCTCCCTCTCCAAAAGAAACGAGGAGGATCGCAAAAACTGGCTGGCAGGGAGAGAGGGACGCCGACACAGCTGCCCCTTGGGAGGAAGGGGACATCTCTGATGCCCAGCATGCAGGGGTTTGCTGTTCGGGAAAGGCACCGTGGCAGGAGCGTGCACCCGTGGCGCCGAGCAGGAGCCTGGTCCATCCCTGCCTCCCCGTAAGCCCGCGGGCGGAGGGCACGGTCTTTTTTCCCCAGTAACCTGTACGGATCCTACTTGGATGTCTGCAGGCTGCTGGGGTGTTGGAAGTTGAAGGCTTACACCATAAAATTACTCGAGTATATTTTAATAATTTAGAGCCACAAGTCGTACGTGGTTTGTTCTCCAAAGATTGATTTAGCTTCTTATTAAGGGAATTGGGAATTCAGTGTGAAAATCTGAACAAAATCTAGGCGGTTGTTTTTTTTTTTTAAATATCCACTAGTGTAACTCACCAGGGAGAAGAATTTCAAAGCCTGTCCAACCCTATCTTGAATTTTTAATTCTCTTGCTTTCCTATTTCCATTCCCAAGGTGTTCTTGTTAAGGAAGAACACCTCAGCATTATTGTATTATTTTTAAATAAGCCACAATCACTGTAAGGAGCTCAGGATAAAAAATCCACTAATACTTTGATTCCCCCCCCCCCCCGCTCTGGTTTTCAGAAGTTTGATAATGCAGAGATGTGGACTGCATATAAATGGAGGGGTAGGCAGTTGTAATTGCAGAGCTCTCCCCCTCTGTCCAGAGAAGGCCCTTTTCTCTTTAATTATCCGTCACTTTTTAAAAGGTGCAAGATGAAGTGGAGCTGGCAGGGCCTGGCTCTCCGGGAGCAGCGCGGGGGCTGCACAGAAGGTGCTTATAGCTGCGAACTTCGGGAGGCAGGTATGGATTTCGCACTCAGGGAGAGCTGCGTGGGTCGCCACTCTCGGCTGGTTTGTCAGTGCGGAGAGGGATCCCCCACCACCGCAGGACTTCAGGATGAAGTCCGTGCTCTGTGCACCCTCCGGCTCTGAACGCCGTGTAAGTCGCAAGGACAAGCACGCCCCTTCCCGAAAGGCGACCACGGCACGCGCTGCGGGAGCCGATGCTGCGGCGCTGGACCACAGGCATCCCTGTCCCGCTGCGGCAGCGGGGACAGGAGCGATCCCCCCGGGCTGGCATCGGCGTCCCTCGGCCGGTGCCGCTCGGGGCTTCTCCGGGGGACGGGCTGATGCCGGCTCCCACGCTGTGTGGCTCCCGCGGGAGGTGACGGCCGCTCACGTCTCAGCCTCTGTTCTCAAAACAGAAATCGGTAAGCTGCTGAAGTGGCCTTTCTCCTCAGACGGTTCAGAAGTGCCATTTCTTTTCTCCTGGAGATTTTGTAAACTTAGAAGAGAATCATGAAAAAAAATGTTCTCCCCTGTCCAGCCCATTAATTCAGCCTGCTCAGGACAGAATTAACCTTGGCAAGCCTTCCAGAGGAGAGAGTCATTCTAACCTTAAAAATCTGCTGATTAAAGCTGGTTTCAGGAATTCGATTTCACTTAATGCATTGGCTGAGCGCCCAGCCTGGCATTAACATAGCCACAGACACACAGGCCTCCGCATTTTTTACCTCCCTGATAAAAAAAAAAAAAAAAAAAAAAAAAAGAAAAGCCGGCTAATGAAACCCCTTTTGCCTGTTTTGGGCAAGAATTCATTTTAAAGACTCCTTTAGCTGAAGGCATTAAGCGTGCCCTGGTTACCTGTCTCCTAAGGCCAGCCAGGGAGGTAATTCCGTTCTCCTGATGGGTTGCAGCGTTGTGTGTCGAGCCGTCCGCCGCCCACCGGGCGCTCGGCAGCCCTGACCCGGTGCGAGGCAGAGGGGTTCATCGCGGCCCCGTGTCGGAGGTGGGGGTCAGCGGAGCCGAGCGCGGGAATGTCGGCTCTGTGCACCCTCTCCCTGTAGAGCCACGTGTACCGCGCTATCAAACTTCCGATTTTACGTCATCCAACAGCGCTTAATTCGTTGACCTTGAACATCCTCCAAAACGATGAAGCTCACATTTCTAAGGTTTCTATTTATATCTTAAACTTTTTTTTTATGCCTTTTTATCCGAAAATTAATGTAGTTTTTATTGCCGCCATCACTCATTTTGTCTTTACTCCAGAAGCTGGGTTTCCAGGGTCTGTTTCTCACACCGCAGTGCATTTCTCCGCAGCCGTGTTATCTCTCGGTGCAAGCACACAGTGCCCGTGAAGAAGAGTTCCCCGCTGTCTCTCCGAGGCCGGGGGGCTCGCTTACGCCTGGGTCTCCTTCATCCCAGCTGCCCAAGTTAGAACAGCCAGCCCCAAAACATCAATCCAGAACTGGATTCCCATGTCGTGCCACGGGGCGGGGGGAAAAGAAAAGAGAAATCAAAAAAGTCACTTCTGTATTCTGGATGCTTTGTAAATTCTGTGAACCGTTAGGATTTTCTTAATGGTTTGCTGAAATGTTGAAAACCACTTTCACGGAGGTGGGATGCTTTTATGTAATTCATTACTGACACCTCTAGAATTATACGCGAGACAGATCTGGAGATAGAGAGCAGCTTTCCTACCTCCTAAATGCAGCGAGCAACAAGGAGCTCACCATTAGCGCTTGTCATTATTTTTTGTTTTAATCACGGTGAAGTTTCGATCGACTTCACAGCACATCAGGGTTGTGAAGCAAGTGGGGGTGTGCTGATATATATCCATATACATTGCATGAGGTGCTATGGATGTTGCTAGCTGTTGCGGAGGCTCCTCCGGTGGCGTGCTCCAGACCAGCTTTCCCATCCTCACTGAGAAGCTGGTCGGACTGGGAGGTGCCGCACCTACCAAGCCGCTTTCCAAAGCCGGGGGACCAGTTCTGAGTCAGCAGAACCGAACATTAAAGACCTTTTAATGCAGCCTCCGGTGCCGTGCAGCCAGGAGTCGCTGTCAGGGATTATCTTAAACAAACGGCGTCTGCTTTTCCCCAGGCTGACTGGTGGGATTTAAATGTTAAGCTTTTCTTTGGATTATTTTCTGCAGGTTTTTTTTCCCCTCTGTTTTTCCTCCCTGCTTTTTTTGTGTGTGGAACGTACCCTTGACATATTTAAAAACATTATTAATCTTTGTCATGTGTATTTTAAAAATAACTCCGTGATAGCAGCCAGCAGTCCTTAAATCCTTTTTAATTCAGGCCGACCTTGTGAGTGGTGATCTTGCGGAGGAGACGCTGCCGCCAGCCTCCCCGTGCGCTCGCCGATAAGCGTGCGCGTTTAACAACACACCTCCGCGCTCGCCCCGTTACAGGGCACGCTAACGATGCCGGGGCTGGCGAGCTTGCTGCTTGCAGGGTGCTTTCATCGTCTGTGAGGTGCCTTCCAGGCAGAAGGATTACACACGGAGATTGACCGGCCCCTTTGTGTTCGTGCCGAAAGGCCGGCGTCCTGCGCTGGCGGGATGGCACAGACGGAGCCGTGTCCTGGCGCGGGCTGGCGCGCGAGCGGGATAACGGCGTCACCGGGGCACTGAGCGCAGGTCACCCCCGCCAGCGCCGGTACGGCCTTGATGCCACGCGTCAACCTTCGCATCACTATTGATGCCGTGGCATCCGTATCTGCAGAAGCAGCTATTTGAGACAACTGGGATGGTGATTTAGCGATACGTTTTTTCCAGTACCCATCCGCTTAGGTCCCACTTAACGTGGTTTAAAGTCTTGCTGAAGTCCGGCCGGAGCCGGGGCCGTCCCCTCCTGCAGCCGCTGCTGCCGGGAGGATGCTCGGTGACGATTCCCGCGCCCCGGGGCGCTGAGGACCCCCTGGCAGGGTGCAGACAGGGCTGCGAGCGAGTGAAGAGCATGTTAATCGTGGGACTTGTCGTAATCGATGCAGTCGCTGGCGTAAAACAGAAAAGGAAATTCCTCTTAAAAATCCCCTGCAGTTGGATTTATTTTTTTTTCCTTCTGTAATGGCAGAATACCGGTGTGCCTAAAATATACATGGCCCACAATCTTCCAGGGGAAATATCTGAAGAAAGCTGCGAGCAGATTGCTGGGCTGTTGCAATCTCGCATTTAAGGAAAACTAATCACCTTCAGTATGGGAGAATATATCATTGCACACACACCCATCCCCCATGTGCACTATATGAAAAGCCAGCAGAGTCAGAAAATAATATTGCTTTCTTAATAATAAACAAATCTTGTGGACAGGAATTGTACTGGGATCTTTTAAATTAAAACCAGTTTTGTGTGTTTGGTGTGCGCTGGGCTTAGCTGCCAACTGACAGCGGTGCTGAAAAGTTTTAACATACTGGAAATTTGATTTTTTCCTGCAGAAAGAATTCCTTAGCCTTAGTGATTTCAGTTAATCAGAGAAGCAGAGTTCATATAAAAAAAGAAGAAGAAAAAAAAGCAGCTGCATTTTGGCATTTTGCTGTATAAAATATCCGACAGCAATTTTTTCAGTTTACAAACCCTAAATTTGCAGTTTACGTACCTGGGCGATAAACCACGGAAAAAGAGATGTTTGTGATGTGTTTTTTACAAAATACAAACGCGTTGAAGCAAAGGTTAAAACGCAGCTAACCAAAGCCACCTCTGTGTTGTGTGTCGGGACGCAGAGCGCGGTGGGGAGGCTCCGGTTGCCCTGGCCGCCCCGGGGTGGCTGAGCTGCGGGTGACCGCAGCACCCGGCGCAGCGGGGGCTGTTAGGAGAGTGATTCTGTAACCCGTAGCAATGTTTAAAAAAGAATGTTGGGGTGCTGTAATCTGGTGTTGTGTGTGACCAGCCCTGGAGCGACTTCAGAACGACACCCTCCGGTAGCGGATAACGCGCTGCCGCTCCCGTCCCCGGCGCTGCCTCCTCGGGTGATGGTTTCCTTCGCTAACCCGACTCTGCTTTCTCTCTTTTTGTGTCCCTAGTGCCTGTACGGCTGCTACGTCCACTCCTCCATCATCCCCACGTTTCACAGAAGGTGCTACTGGCTTCTGCAGGTAGGATGACGACAAATTCCTCTCTCCTGGGGGTAATCCGGTCGAGCCCGCAGGGCCGTGTTCGACTGCTGCCGGGGAGGTTGGCGGTCCCGTCTTTCATTATTTGGGGGGATTTTGTTCGTCTGAAGGGGATATGGAATTTCTTAGTTGTATGTCTCTGTTCAGAGGTAGGGTATATTTTCTCTAGCAAATATAGAGCTGATGCCAGCTCAAACGTTCCCTAAACAGAGAGTCAGCTCGAGTGAGACTTTTTTAAGGCTTTTAATTGGGTTTTCCCGTTCTGAAGACTTTTAGGTTTTCAGTTGGGTTTTCCCATTTGAAGCGAGGCAGGCACAGGATCTCGGGAAGCTGACTGCTGTACCGGCACGCGATGGCGTGGGAGAGAAGTCAGCCTGTGGCTGCGTTTGAATTTGGGGTGAACCCTGTGGCCAGCCGTGCGGTGGATCTGCTTTCCTCCGGTGGGGACTTTAGTCCCGAGGGAGTTTTTGGGGGTCGCTCAATGATGTTTCTTCTGGCTGTTGTGGGCCCAGTGAAGCCCCCGGCGGAGTTGAGCGGAGTTTTCCTCCTGTTTCTGCAGGGTTTGGGCGGTGGCCTGATGCCCCCCAGGGCTCCTTGGGCTGCGGTGGGTGTGCTCGGGTTCACGTGCGGGAGTTTGCCCGCGTGGGCGTTTGCTGGACCGAGATGCTAACCCTACGTTTGCGGAGCTATTTATATTGTTGACTGGTTACCGTTGCTTACAAAGTGGAAGCAATTTGTTTTCTTTTGTTAGAAAACAGCATTTGACACATACTGTAATAATATTATTGTTTTAAAGATTAAACCCCCGCAGTCCTGAAAACAAACAGGTCTGAGGAAAGTGACATCTGTTTCACGAAGGAAAATAATCCCTTTTTCCCCCGGTTTTGCAATTACGCTTCCATATTAAAAAAGAAGACGCTGCTGCTGTCACTGCTGCATGAAAGACGCCCCACGCCCCACAGAGGACGGTGCCTGCACCGTGGACGTAATCAAAGGGAACGTGCACAAAATGTCGCTGTCCTCTGTGATGCTTATGTGCGTCTCAGCTCTGTTTGCATCCTCTGCATATAAATGCCATGTGTAAGTAAAGGGGAAAACACCTCGCTGCAGCGGTGGGAGCAGTATTTCACCTGCACGGAGGAAAGCTGTGACTCCACTGAAAGCGCAGCGCGACCGCATCGATCCTGTAGACATTTAGCGCTTTTCCCCGCAGCCTCTCGAGGTCCTGACCTGCATCCGTGCTTGGATGCAGCGAGCAGTGAGAAAAGGGGGAGTGGGGTGTAGGTGCGCCTAAAGAAGCCATTAAATGTTCACGGCTCAGTGCGCCGAACCGAGCAAAACCTCTAAACTTAGGGTCCGCTTTGCCCGGGGCGGCAGACAGTTGCTGGCGTTGTTGTTCAGCATCCGTCTCTGCCGGTGCCCATGATGGATGGCGTGACACGAGAATTCAAAGGAAACTCTGAATTCCCTCTGAATAACTGCCGGCACGGCACGGCACGGCACGGCACGGCACGGTGGTGCTTCCCAAGCCAGCGGCTGTTCCGGGTGTCCCTGTGAAGGCAGAAGGGACCACGGCGGGTGGAATAGCATGTCACTTGGTTCCTCTGCTCTTGCCTACTCAGGAACAGGAGGTTGGGCTGGGGCTTGGTGGAAGCGTCCTCCATCCACCGCCCCGGAGCTCAGGGAGGTCCCGGTACTGCACAGGGTTGAAAGGTGCCGCAGGTCCCCCCATCAGCAGCAGCCCTCGGCCCAGGCACAGTCACCACAGGCGCCGGGAGGTTTCCAGCGTCCCTGAAGGGCAGCTCGGCTCATGAAATGTTTTCACATAAATTGAAAATGTTAAGGAAGGCCCCTGCTTCTGAAGAAATTCAAAGCAGACAGCAGAGTCCTTCCTATTAGATCCCAAGAGGAACAGATGACGCAAAATCAAACTGCAGAGCTCCAACCTAAAATTGGGCTGCGACCTTTAGGGAGGTTCGCTCCCAAGCCGCAAAGCTTTTTCCATTACCTTTGGGAGAGTATTTTCTAGTTTTGCCCATCTTTCTGTCAGGAAATTTCCCATGATTTCAACCCGTTATCCAGCAGCCTGAGCGATGCTCGCATAGCCCGAGTGCTCCCTGACCACGGGCAGTCCCCAGATCCTGCTCTGTTGCAGGCTGGCCAGCCTGTGCTTGTCCCCGCAGAGGTCCTCCCCTGTAGGTCAGCCCTCTTATCTTTGATCGTGAGCTTTGCATTTCTTTTTATTTTTGTTGCGTGCTACCTAGAAGTATTGCTGGACTTGGCTGTTGTGGCAGTTAGCAAGCTCATATCTGATGAGTTGCATTGCAGCACCACAGGATCTTCTCACCTGTACCCTGAGGTCTGGCTCGTTCACGTTCGGAGGATGTGGGTCGGCGTTTAGGCACCTTCTTTGCTCTGGTAATTGCTTTGGATTGAGATGAGTGGATGGGAAGTACGTGTCTTACGAGCCTATTTATAAAATGCGATGCAGGACATCTCGTCGTGGATGTAGTATACTGGTATTCAGAAACAAGGACACGTTGTGCCTTTGCTGTGGGAGGAATAGGGGCCTGTGATTCATGACAGCATCTCCCAGGCATAAATGGGCATCCTTCAATCATGCGCTCAGGGTTGTGCAGCCGGAGAGAAAAGAGCTGGCCAAGAATAGATGACGCTTTTCTAACGTCTGCACAATGTTTCCGTTCAGCTCCACAGTGAATTTAGGGGGCAGTGAGACCAGAAGGAGAGAGGGAGAAGGTATTTTGCGCATCTGCTTCAGAGCCTTCCACTTCAAGCCCACCCAATAAATGACTTTGATATTCCAAAAAGGGGTACACAGAGGGCAATGTTGAACATTAACGTCCAGCAAAACGTTTGGCTTTTTAGTTCACAGAGGCCAGCGGGCGACTTTCACTTTTTGGAGAGCGCGGCGTAGTACCTTCCTGGGATGTGGAGCGCTCTGCCCGCGAGTCTCTGGTCAATAGGAAGTAAATACAATTAGTCTGTGATGCCGCCTGTGTTTTATGGGATGATCTTCCTCCAAATCCTATTGTCAGGTTAGATATTGATTAAAAATCCCCATGCAATTGTTCTTGATCTTTTCTGACTAGCATTTTCAGCGTAAAGGCCAAGACTCAAACAAGCCACAGAGACTAGCAGTCTCTCTTGTGCGTTTATGCTGTGCTATAGCCATTAATTACGTGGCAGTATCCAATTTCTTACTTAAACACCTTTGCGTTGTCGTTTATGATTGACGCAACGTGCCTTCTCCCTGCAGACTGGTGAAAGGGATAAGAAATGAAAGCCAGTCAGCTTGAACCGTCAGCGGGCAAAACGCAGTTTTCTGAGTCTCTGCTACGAGAAGTTGCCCTGCCGTAGGCAGAGACTGCGGCGCGGCGACTGCGGGCTGGCGCGCAGCAGTTGCGGTGGCAGGTCTCCTCCTCGCTATTCCGAAGGGGTTTTACATTTTTGAGACATTTCAAGCTTTCCTGATAATGGATTTTAAATGCTGCCTCACCCCACACACCTTGACTATTACTAATAGGTGATGTAATTGCCGAGCAAGCCGTGTAATGTCTCTGCAGGAGACGGCCCAGCCCCGGGCGCTGGCAGCCTCTCACGTGGACCTCTTGGAGCTGAGTGAAGGAAGCGTGGCCACGGTGGTGGTGGTGTTTTCCTACGTTGGGTTCTCATATTTTTCTTTCTGTTTTCTGATTTCTAGAAATGTAAGATCGTGCCCTGAGCAGCAGGCAGAGGAAGGGATAGGGCTGAGGACGCAGATGACCTCTTCAAGGGGCGCAGGGGAGGACTCTTCAGTAGCACTTTGGGTTTTTTATTGTTTTGCATTACTTGTTAGCTTCCTAAAAGAAGCCGTGCCCTAGCTGTTTGCAGTTAGTCAAGCGCAGAACGGCGCTGCTGAAGCCTTTTTTTAAGTATGAGTGATGGCAGGTCCCCAGACTCCTGGAAAGGCTTCAGCGCACAGACACTGCCCCGCGTTTGTTGGCTTGTCTGCCAGCAGGACGTGCATGTACGAACACCCGCGCTGCGCGTGTTTAGACCTTCAAAATGGCACCAGATTTTCTGTCAATGGAAAAAGAAGAAGAAAAAAAACCTGTTTGTAGTCATAATGACTAATGCAGGGAAAATGTGGATTCTCAGATACAGACAATTTTCAAACATTGGCACAGCTGAGTAGCAAAATGCAGCGTTCCCTTCTGTGGATTGGTAATTGGCACCCCAGGAATTTAAAATTAATCTAGCTGCCAGGCTCCCGGGGCTGGCTGCTGTTTGCAGAGGTTATTGGAGGCGGGCTTCATCTTTACCCGTGAATAGCAATGCGTCTCTTGCTCTCTTCCACGCTTGTGCCGTACACCTGGGGACTCTTGAGTTTGTTGGACAGTCATCGTTTTCCATCCTGCCTTTAGCAGATTCTGATATCTTTTTTAGTGCTGGTGTTAAGGTGCTGCAGCTATGGGAAGTCATACACTAAAAAAAAGTGTTGCCCTTGTTCTTAATGCAGGAGTGCATAAACTGTGCTATAGGACCATGCTAAGAACTTTTTGTGAATTTAGACAGTGGCTAAATATTAGTTCTTCATGACACGGGACAGAACTTCTCATATTGCCATCCTTTCTGTAATTGTTTGCCTAAATATGGGAGAAATGTGCATTTTAGGCACTCAGGTTTCATTAATGTTGTTATTTGTTTGGGTTTTTTAATGACTCCCCACTTTCTGCAGTACTTTCATAACAGCCACAGTCACAGCAAGGCGAGATCAGGAATCCTCGACAGAGTGCTGCTGACACGATAGGACATCCTCCCGTTCAGCTGCAGAGAAACTGGCATCAAATAAAGTGAATTATGATCATGTATTCAAATAAAGCCCATGCATTTGTTCAAAGAATGCTCATTAGCTTATTCGTTTGCCGATAGCATTGGCACGGGTGAGATTTTCCTGATAAAGATGCTTGTGGAAATGGGGGGGGCAGGGACTGCTGATACGAGAGGACAGGGACGTTCAGCCTGTCGGTGTTTACCTGTTCATCTCGGCCGGTCCAACAAATTAAGAGTAACAAGCATTTGAGAGCAATATGTAGGCAGATACCTGTTTCACATGGTAGGCGCATTAACTGCTCACTGAATAATTCAAAACTGATGAAAAAGTGTGTAAGTGGCACTGTTCTCGCAGGTGAGTCGGAGAAGCAGAGCGGGATGCGGGCTGAGCTGTGCCGGGCACGGGGAGACGCCAGAGCCCCTCGGAGCCCTGTCGTAAATCGGGCTTTCGCAGTAATTGCTGAAATGCGCTAATCCAATCCTCTAGGAGCTGCGGGGGAAAAATTGCATTTCATCTTTATTGCTTGCACACTCGCAGGGTGCTCTCAGCAGCCACAGGAGTCACTGGGATGCTTTGCCACGGGGTAGAAAATGGCAGGGGAAAGTCAGGGGACGTCAGCAGTCATACCAGTGGTGATGTCCAGGCAAGACGTCTGTCCTGGAAGGAGCAAGCGGGAGATGCTGAAGGGGACACTGTAGTTGGGCAATATTCTATTAGCCGTCTTTAATTATCCTTCGTGCGGTTCTGCGTGCACCAGCTGTACCTTGCAGAGTATCTGTAAGTGCTGATTTAATGTCAGAGACTTAAGCAATATTTTCTCTTTAAACTGTTTTTTCCTGGATTCTTCCTTCTGATACACTTGAATATTCCGCTGTTTATTACTATTAACGTCTGCACTGATGCTTGATGTTCCCTGAGCGTGCCCTTCCTAAACTGCGGCTCATCTGAAAGCTGTGGGCAGGAAGTATCAAGGCCTGAAAATCAGTTAAAACGTTTTACATGACGTCTGCAGCTGTCCTGCAGAAATTTGGTGTTCATTCTGTCTGTCTTTGCCTCAAATTTTCCGTTATGTCCTAAGCAAGAGGAAAACCTTCCCATTTCTTTGTGATGGCGTCGCGGCAGAGCAGCATTGCCCTGTCTGATCGCTTGTGCTGCGCTGCATCGGCAGCATCTTCCACGTCCCTGGCTGGAGGAGCAACAGACAGCTTGAGGATTTTGGTCTTTTTCAACACAAATTGGAAGCATTACAACCTCATAAAAATTCCTGAGACTTTTGCTTAGTAATGGGTTTTTATTTTTCATTTGGGTAAAATAGAAATGACGGCGCAATAAAGCATTGAAGATCGTGCACTGTATGCGGGCACTTTAGACCGGTCCCATATTGTGGGGAGCAAGGTGTAAGTCAGGCTCTCGGCATAATGAGCCTTTGCATTTTTTCTAACGGGAATATAAACTGTTGCCGCTACACTGGCACATTTTCCCAAAGTGAATTTTAGCCTATATGATGGAATTAAGTGTGTATTGAAGTATAGCAGAGTACGGCACAGGGTACCTAACCGGCGCTAGCGTGGTTCAGCATCCTGAGCACGCCGCTGTGACGACCCACAGCATCCCGGCGCAGATGGGCTGGGTGACCTTGGGACGGCGACTGAACGGTCCGAGGTCCAGGATCCCGTCCAGGAGTGACGGCAGCGATGGCACTCGCGACCTGTGGTGGAGGCACTTGGGGACCTATGGCCTTTAGTGCTTTTTACTTTTGCAGTGTCTTCATGCACGGTCTCTGCCCCCCTGTAGAGGCTGTTACTCGGTGCTTGCGTAAAGCTAAGGAAATCCAGAAGAGAATATAAACGTAAGGTGGTATAAAGTGCTACTTATTGTTATTACACGGTCAGAGGCTACGGGTGTCTGAGGGTTAACTTCTGCTGAAAAATGCAGAGTGTGTCGCAGGCAGAGCCCCAGCCGAGATGGACCACGATACCGAATGGACAGAGAGACTCCCGCGTTCCTAAAATGCGGCCACAAACGAGGTCGAAAGGAAGAAAAAGTCCTGCCTTTCTCACGTTCAAAATGCCATAATTTCTAAAGGCTCGGGTGTTTCCTGACTGCTGTGACACTCCTCAGTGCCCTCCTCCGACCCGAGCTTTGGCTTCTCCTTTGGTGGTGGTGTGATGGGGAGAAGCTAACGTGAACTCCTGGTGATCTTTATCAGGCAGACACATCCACCTCGGTGCCTCTTCAGCACGGGTGTCTCTTTGGAGAGGATTATTTCTGCAGGACTAGACAGGGACCTCCCACCAACAGGTGGGTATTTACAGAACAGACCTTTTCAGCAGGCATGCTTCACTTGCCTCGGATTCCTATTTTTAGTGCAAAGTGTGCACCTGGAGCTATGCTGTGAGAGAAGACAGTAAGCATGGCGGGAGCACACGGCGCTGCCAGGAGAGCAGAATTGTCTTTTGCATCGATTTAGCTCTGAGCTGCAATGGAAAAAGTGCTTTCGATACCCACTCCGGCCAGGAGTCGATGGGATCCAGGAGTCGATGGGATACAGCAGTCGGTCCCCTCGCGTCTCTGCTGGGCTTCACGATGCTTCCCTGTGCAAAAGCATTTTCAGAGAGTGAAAAAGTTGTGTGTACCCTTTTCAGGCTTCCTTAAGATTCCTTTGACGTGATCTCTCTGAAAGACCGCTCTCTCCTTTCTCTCCTTTCATCTTCTCATCAGCTCTTTTTGAAGGCACAGTGCTCCTTGCCATGTCTCTGCTGCCTTGCGATCACAGGAACAGCCGTGTCTCAAGACTTCCCATCATGTTACTCAGGGATCATGAAAGATCTGAAATACTCCTGGAATGGGTGGAGCTGTGCAAAAAGTATTGCTCCGTCCAACTGAAATTCCAAGGGTTTTGTTAACTCTTTTGTCATAATTTTCTGTTTTCATTATTCCAAATTTTTTTTTTTTGGTCATGTTTCTAACAAATATTTACTCTTGAAAATGAATTTCAGAGAAACCATCTAAGAGAGACGTTAGCTGTGCCTCCTCGCAAACACCTTAACCCTTTTCGTTCATTTTGGTTAGAGGACAGAAGCTGCCGGGTGCGTTAGCCTGGTGCCCAGCTGCCAGTCTCAACAAGCCTTGGTCTGCGCTGGGATCGCCCTCGGCAAAGCTCCGTTTAACAGCGGGATGAATAGTTAAATAGGTTTGAAGGAGCCTTTTTGTGGCTCTGCACATTGCGTAAAACTCAAGTTCCATTTAGCACGAATGCCCCAAAACTTCATTTGAACTATCATTAGATAAAAATTCATGTTGTGCTCTGGTGTACTCCAGTGTTTTAGCGCAATAAAAATGAAGCAAAATCCATGACACTGCAGGCTGTGTTGCTGGAAGCATCAGAAACCGGAGAGGAACCATTTCTCTTTGAGAGGAGCCAGCTGCTGCGGCTCTGCTCTTCGTCATCTCCCTCCTGATCGCTCCTGCGTCTCCCCGGGGCGTCGGGGCCCGCTGTCGCTGCCAGCTCTCGTGATGGGCACTGAGAGTCACACGCGGTGACAGCCGCACTCTCCTCCCCGACACTCGCGCCCGCTCGCTGCCTTTGAAACGTCTCCTGTGTTTCGCAGCGGAGCGGCGGGAGCTCCTGCGCCCTGCCAGTTGTGCCGCCTGAAGATGGGAACGCTTGCAGCTCGTCTCTTGGACCGGTGCTTGGGCAGCGCGGTTGCTATCTCTGGCTCGTAGCTAGCTGATGTGCGGCTCGTCTTGGTCAAGATGCTTGCCTGAAGGTGCTCGGTTGGTGTTGCCGAATTTCTGGCGGGCAGAGCACCCTGCTAGCAGTGCGCGGTCAGCCGGGGCAGCCCAGGGAGAGGAGGGGTGCAGCGGCGCGGAGCCCTGCCAGGGCTGCTGAGATAGCCGGCGGGGAGCAGCCCCAGTGACGGCCCTTCAGCACCTGCCGTGGTTCGCCTGGGGGGGATCCCATTGAATAATAAGCCGTCTTCCACTTGTCTTCTCATCCCCGACTTGCTTTCGGAGCAGCTGCGTCCATTGAAACCCTCCTTCAGCGTTACAGTCCTTTTCTAATAGTCACACACACAATCTCTTCCAGTTGAAGGCTATTTTTGCTTGATTTTTCCTCCTTCAAGTTTTACTTGCTCGCTAATATTAGCTTCTCGTAGAGTCTTCACCTTCCCAAAACTAAATTCCATCTGGCAAAGCTCATCACAAGCTGTCTTCCTCCCAGCCGTCTCGTTCCCCTTCCTAAGAACGAAGCCGCCCTGTGCGCTGTGCTCCAAAATCTCCCTGTGTAGTTTCACAGAAAGCGCATCCCGTTGGCTAGCCGGGGAAGGACAAAACGCTGGAGGGAAGAGCATCTACAAGAGCCCTCTTTTTTGGGAGAGCCAGCAGCGCGCCTGTGTTTTACACCCATCCTCGCCCACCAGACCATGCAAATAAATCGGGATGTTGCTTTCCTGAAAAAACATTTTTCATGACAAAAATCTGTAGTGGATAAAATGGAGCTTGCAACTCAGGCTGGGCCATACCCTTTTATCAGTCTGGATGCCTTCAAAACAAAGATGTGTTTTGACACCTGCAGGATGAGGAAAATGGGACTGCAGAGAGAGGCAGCAATAACCCTCTGCTGATGTTCCAGCGAAGGGGAGGCGGAGAGGATTACAAATGAACTGGTATCTCGGAGGCTGGAAACATTTTAGCGGGAGTGCTTTATCTTTTGTAATGTTTTTATAAATTATTTATTAACACACTTGCTGCATTTTCCTGAGAAATTGGATAGAAAAGCAAAATGTATAGCCGGCAGATTATATTCCAGAAGAAAGACGCCAGTGATTAAAGAACAATTTCCAACCCTTTCAAACACATAACTTTATTTTAGACGAGTAGTCTGCTATTTTTGTATCGCTCTCCACCATTTTACAGAAAATCCCGGATTCGTTCCCTAGATAGATGAGGAGACTGACGTTAATGCGAGCAAACTAAAAAGCAGTCAGAGTGCTTTAGTTGTTGCTTAAATAATCTGTTGTCATTTATAGAAGAGATGCATTTCCCAAACTGCTGTGGGACGTGCCTGGGCTGCTAATCAAGAGGAGTTATTACAGGGGTGACATAAAAAGGTCCAAAACATGGCCGACTCCCACAAAAATGGAAAGCAGATTTTATGCTTTTGGCTCTTGGTGGAAATGAGGCACCATTTGCGCTTTTACGCCTGACTTGGGGGACTGAAAGCAGCGTCTCCGCCGCTTTATGGTGGCTGCAGTCCTGCGGCGTGCCGTCGGCGCGGCTGGCGTGGGGGGCAGCCCCTGCCTGAGCCAGCAGCGGCTGTTGGTGCATCAGCCGGGCAGCACGGCGCTGATGTGACGCCGGCCTTGCGCCAACAGCCTTTCCTCTGCCCGCTCCCGGCAGCTTTTACAGGAGCACCTGCCGTATCAAAAATGCACGTTGCCCCCGTGGCTACAGAGGGAGCTGGAAGCAGGGTGGGTTCGGGGGAGCCTGGGGACCCTGCCGAGGACCCTGCTGTCACTGGGGGGAACATCAGCACCTTCACGGTGGCACCCAGAGGCGACACGACTGGAAACTGGATTGCTTTTGCTCGAGCGTACGCCCACCTGTTCGCCCGGGAAGACCCCAGAAGGCGGGACCGTGCGTCTTCCCGATTCTGCTCCGGTTTGGACCCGTGATGCTATCACCGAGATATCCTCGCGGCAGGGATCGCAGTGATGTGACAGCACAACTCAGCTGGAAATTAAATCAAACCGCAGGCTCCAAGACACTTATTAATATGCCCTGTATACTGAGGATTAGGCTTTTGGTGACACTTAAATTGAATTCTAATGCTATTTTGAAATATATAATACGCTGAATTTACTTCACCTCAGGTTTGAGTTAATGGTTTATTAAATTATGCACCTTGCAGTAGCAAAGCTGTTTCCTGGTGTAGGACACCGAGGCTTGCAGTAGCAATGCAGCAATTCTGCTGATCTCATCCACATCCTCCCTGGTCAATTATTAGGACTGCAGGTGTCCCTGAATGTATTATACCGTCGGCTGAAGTTGCACCCGCGCCGGAGAGGCGTAATTGGGGATTGGGTTGGAAATTCTGTAGGGAAGCAAATTGCAATTTGAGTTTAGAGATTTGGAGTTCGTTTTGGCGTGGGCAGCAGAGGACTTGGAGCAGATGCTGCCAAGGCTGAAGTCTCTCCTTCGAACGCAGGGTATTTTTTTCTTTTAATATGCAACGTTTTGGCCTGCAGTGAGTTACCCCCCTTTTGTATTTTATTTGTTAAGGCACGCTTTTGTAAGTCTTTCAGATAAATCACTTCTCAGTTGTCTGCAGTTTTGAACGCTTTTCTTGCTGTCCCTCTGCCTGCGTGAACGTCTCGCTTATTACCCCGGTTGCTTTTATTCTCAAAATCGTCTTTTATTTCTGAGGGAAGTATCTGTCTCTTCCCTTTCTGTTGAATGGCTGCTTTCAGCTGTCACCGATGCCTTGCGCTGCTGCCGCCTGCCCCCAGGTAATGAAACTGCCATGCCTCTTCCCTCTCGCCCTGCCGCGCTGGCACGAGGACTCTCCGTCCCAGTCACCTCCGGCGGCTGCCACCTTTATCACTGCGTCCGCGCCCACGACGATGTCTCGTGTCAGACCGATGGATGGGAAAGCGTCCGTCACGTCTGTGAACGTATATATGGTGCGCCACCCTTAGTGAAAGTCGGTAAAGGTTATTAAAAACGGCCCGGAGTTCACGGTCTGCGCTATAAAATGATGCGCGCACCTCCGAAGCCGTGGGAATGGTGTATAGGGACCGTGGTCTTAGTCCTCTGTGAGATCATTCGATGGTTTTCTTTAACGTATTAGTGAAGGGGCAAAAGCTGGAGGAGAACGACCTAAATGCTTTCCCTCCTGAACAGGCATCGTACCTCAGGGCATCATTTTCTGTGTCAAGGAAAAAGTGCAAGCTTTTTCTTATCATGCATTTGTTTCAGTTAAATGTCAGGCAGTTTGCATCTGCTCCTCACGCTGCTGCAAAACGTATGTCGTATGACAGTCTGCTAGCTCGCACTGGAGTTATTAGCCATCAGCAGTAAAGAAAGCACGATTTAGATAGAGTAAAATAGAGGTTGAGGTTTTTATCAGTTTAGTCTCTGTAAAATGGAATGGCCTCTTCCCAGGAAATTAGATTTCCCGATAATGTAACCAGCACAAAACAAGTCTGTTGCATTGAATATGTCTTCATATTGTCCTCCTTTTACAACCAAATATTGCAAAAGATTCCCAAGAAAGGTTGAAGGTGTTTCTGATCTCCTTGCAGCAAGTGAAAATAATGCACTTAACACCGGGGACGGGCGGCAGGAGGACAGCCCAGGTGATGTTCAATCTGCCTGCGACCCAGCGCGGCACGCGTAGCGTGTGCGTTTACGTGTTGTCTGCCCGCAGTCCCTAGGGACGTGCAGGACAATATTGGTGTTAGAAAAACATGTTTGGCTGGCATCACCAGTACTGGATTTATTAGTAACGATGGCTGTTAAATGCTCTGACCGACCTGATTGGGCCACCTATAACAAGACATTTTTCTAAGTATGGCATAGCTACTGCATTGTCGGGGGAGGAAATTCAGAAAATAAGATCAGTCTGCACGACCTGAATCTGCCTTTAGGCTTAAGGTACTTGCTGCTTTTTGCTGGGAAGAGCTCTGACCCGAAGGAAGGCTTTTGGCAGCGTCGGTCCATCACTTGCTAGCAGGAGACGTGCAAGAATATTGCATCACGGACTAAAACCTGCAAAATAATATTGCATTATGTACTAAACCTGCACAAGAAGCTGCAGGCAGCTCGTCCCATGCCAGGGCACAGGAAGCAGGTGGATCTACTGGGATGCTGCAGCAGCGAGAGCCACGTGCCCGTGTTACACGGAAGAACGGAATCGCCGTTGCCAGCCTTCCCCGCGCGTGGCAGAGGCTCCTGGTGCTGTCCTGGCCGGAGGGATGGCACGCACGCCACTTCTCTCAGCTGCCCTTTTGCTTGGCGCTTGTGATAATCGCCATTTATAATTCAGCGAGCCGTCACGGGCGCTTTCTGCTGGAAAAGGGAGAGAGGAGGCTGCCGGGATTTTCACCATTCTTCATTTATATTTGTTCCTGGCGCTCTTTAAAAGCCAGCATCAACGGCTCCGTAATCGCAGCCTTTATTTACAAACGCAGAACACTTGTGCTTATTTCTCTCTGTAACCTACACTTGAGCCGCCTTCTTTAGGGATTTTGCTGGTTTGAAGATACAGCGCTAGTGTCCGTAGTGCTTTCGGAGTGCAAGGAGGACCTTCATCAGGTGTGGTTCAGCCAAGCATCAGCATGTGCTTCAACCTCCATGATCCAGCATGGAGGCACGGTCTTTGTGGACACAAGGAAGTCTCTCTTTATAGTGTCCACATATAGATATTTAATACTTGGGAGAACCGTTGCCTTTCTGAAACACATCAGTCAAATTTTGCTCATCTCATGCTTTTGCATTTCATGCATCTGTCCTGCTAGGAATCTGCCTTACGTGTATAGCGTAAAACTTGGTCCATCTTTGTCGGCGACATGGACAGTGGGATTGAAGCCACCCTCAGCAAGTCTGCCGACAACACCAAGCTGTGTGGTGCAGTCCACACGCTGGAGGGAAGGGATGCCATCCAGAGGGACCTGGACAGGCTTGAGGGGTGGGCCCGTGCAAACCTCATGAAGTTCAACAAGGCCAAGTGCAAGGTCCTGCACATGGGTTGGGGCAATCCCAAGCACAAATACAGGCTGGGCGATGCGTGGATTGAGAGCAGCCCTGCGGAGAAGGACTCGGGGTGTTGGTCGGCGAGAAGCTCATGACCCAGCAACGTGCGTTTGCAGCCCAGAAAGCCAACCGTATCCAGGGCCGCATCAAAAGCAGCGTGGCCAGCAGGTCGAGGGAGGGCATTCTGCCCCTCTACTCCGCTCTCGTGAGACCCCCCCTGCAGCACTGCGTCCAGCTCTGGGGCCCCCAACATAAGAAGGACATGGACCTGTTGGAGCGAGTCCAGAGGAGGCCACGAAGATGATCAGGGGGCTGGAGCACCTCTCCTGTGAGCACAGGCTGAGAGAGTTGGGGTTCAGCCTGGAGAAGAGGAGGCTCCGGGGAGACCTTACAGCAGCCTTCCAGCACCTAAAGGGGCCTATAAGAAAGCCGGAGGGGGACTTCTTACAAGGGCAGGTAGTGATAGGACAAGGGGTGACAGCTTTAAACTGCAAGAGGGTAGATTTAGACTAGATGTAAGGAAGAAGTTCTTCACTGTGAGGGTGGTGAGGCGCTGGCACAGGTTGCCCAGAGAGGCTGTGGATGCCCCATCCCTGGCAGTGTTCAAGGCCAGGTTGGACGGGGCTTTGAGCAACCCGGTCTAGTGGAAGGTGTCCCTGCCCATGGCAGGGGGGCTGGAACTAGATGATCTTTAAGGTCCCTTCCACCCAAACCATTCTATGATTCCATGATTTGTAGGAAAAGGAATCCACATAGAAAATAAATCCCCTTCTCAGCCTGCAGTGAAGAGAATGGAGCCGCAACATCAGTTTTGCTGTGAACAGGTTGAGCGAGGTGCAGAAATCGGCCCTGAACTCCTCCTGCAGTGCTTGGCACTTACACAAATAGCTCGAGCCTCTAATGCTGTTATTCTTTCGGTTTTATTGAACGTTAAATCCATCACAAAAATATGCAGAAAGAAAAATGAATGCAACATCTTTCAAGGTCACTTGTTTCTGTGGAGGCGATGTAACTGCGCTGGGCTTTCTGTAATAAAGCAGCGTCGGTGCAGGAAACCATACATTTCATAGTATCAACTCCGAATCGTGTAGCAATGTTCCTCTTTTCATGGAAAAATACAGCAAATATGTCCTGTAACCTGCTACCTGTGCAGTGAGGCACTCTGATAAACAGTAATTATAACTGTTATGGGGTGTCATCTCCTGTCTGCCATTTATTGACCTTTTCTTCAGTGTAATTTTCTTATCAGGAGCCCCGGTAACTAAATATCCCAGGGAAGACGAGCCGTATGAGCGTCTAGGACAGCGCAGCAGCCAAGACCCACTTGAATTCTGAGAGGTGCTCGATTTTAGACCTATTTAATATTTATGTTATACTGACAAATCTGGAAACCTTTGAGAAAAGAAGTTTCTTCTGAGTTCACCTTGTAGTTGTCGCGGGGAAGAAGTTGTTACAACTGTTAGATGCTGGGAAGCTGCTAAAAGAAGTTATCTAAAACAGCTTTTCTGTCTGTAATATCATTTTAGATCCTAGAGTCTTTCCAAGCTCCAAGTGACCCATGATCTTGCTTCTGCAGAGAGGAACATCATCCTTCCAGAGAACTAAACCCTCATTTTCAAGTTTGGTAGACTCAAATCTGAAATTCCATTTCAGATTCAGGAATTAATATGACCGGCGTAATTTTTGGAGGGGCAACTCTGACTTTGGGGAAAGAAGCGCTATCAAGTTTGGGTTTTAACAGTGGTTTGCTGAAATCGTGTGAATATCATGAGCTTTGAACATCAGTTGCTTTAACACGTCAGCTTCTTCGTAGCTTTACTGTACGTGAAGCAGACCTAGGCACTGTCTTTAGGCATGGCAAAAGGGGAATAATCTGTCCCCCTCGCTGTGACCTTCAAGTGGAGCATCCCTCTCGCAGAGGCTTCCCGCCGCCTCTGGTCCTTTGGGGACCGGGGCTGCGTGGGCTCAGGTTTCCAGCCGGCCGCTCGTGTGGCAGGGGAAAGGAAGGGGAGGATGTGGAGTGGGCTTGATTAAAAAGTGCTTTTGCTTTTTCTCTTGAAGGATATTTGCAGTGAAAACTGTACATGAAATTTATACTCCTCTCATAGGATTTTGACTGGTTTTAGTGCACAAATTCTCAGTAGAAAATGTATTCAATAAAAATTTGATGTGGAACTATAGCTCAGCAGAATCTTCTTTAAGAAATCCAGCTCTGGGATATTTATTTTGTATCTAGTTTCAGTTTTAGTGCCTATTCCTTCTGCAGATGCCCTCGTTAGCCTGCTAACGTCTTATGAACAGCTCAGCCCCTCTCGCGCCTGGTTCCCAGCATCCCAGCGCTGCCGGAGCGTTTCTGCAATGCCTGCCAGGGAAGTTTTCGGGGGAAAGCGCAGCTGCGTGGAGTGCTACTTAAGGCTGCTGCTGTTGGCTTTTTCTGCAAGCAAATCCATGCTTTTTGTTAACGAAGAGACCAGGGGCTTAGGACTCACTTGAGGGGGGGGGCTAAGCCTGCGGTGGGTAAAACGTTACCACGCTGGTGGGCAGTGATGTGGCCGACAAGAATACGGTGCACTTGATTTATAGCAACTCCACTGGGAACTAGTTTTAGCAGGAAAAGTGCAATAAATCTGGCTTTATTCTCCTTTGATGCTCAGCATGCAAAAGGAGACTGTTTAGGGGAAGAAGGAAAGGAATCGAGGATGGCCACAACGAAACTTTCAGGGTAAACCTGCCAGCTGTGAGCCCCTAAGGTGTCGTTTCTTGCTGTGGAATAACATCCCTTCAGTGCGACTAAGTGGGGTAAACCCAGTACCTCGGATGAGTGAACTCCGACGTGTAGGGGAGAAGGGACTTTCTTCCAGGCTTTGAAGCAAGCGACAGCAATGAATGAAATCCTTGCTCGCCTTCTCCGTTTTTGCCCGTTGTGCCTGTTGGTTCCCGTTTGTTTCCCCAAATTGCAAGTGAGCATCGCTTTATTAGACGGCCTTTTGTCCACCTCCCTCCTCCCGCTCCATGCCGAGAGCGGCGTCTCAGGGCAGTGATGACCAAAGAGGCACGAAGTGACTCTCCGAACGTAAATCCCAAGGTTGAAATCTCTGCTTAGCATTTCAGGGTCACCGTAAAGATTTCTAACAGGTTTCTGGTCCACCGTACTGCGGAAAAACGGATCCTGAGCGGTGAGACAGAGTGCTGCCCCCGTGAATTGCCGTCTCCTCAATACATTTTAACGCAGAGCTGGAGGCTCAAGGCACCGAGAGCTTTTTCCTAATGCTTAGTGATAAACTTTTGTCTCCTGTGAGTAAACGATCTGCTTGCTTTGCCACTTTTTTCCAATTTAAACGGGAGTACACTGAAACCCTCTTGCAAAAACATTTATTATGTCAAGCAAAACTGGAGGGTTTGAGTTGTGTTTCTCGAGTCTTTTTTTTTCTTTACTGCTAGTGTTCTCATATCAAATTTTCACTCGAAAAATACTGCCCGGAGGCATGGGAAATGGCACATGGCTTTATGAAATATACCCCCATCCTAGGATATGCCATGTTTTTATTTTGTGACAGTCCAGGATTCAGTGCGTGGCCTAAATATTGTGGCATCCTACTTGATTTTTGAATTGTTGGATGGACTAGATGCTATAGCTCACGGACAACGTGACCATTTTTCCTCGTGGTTTACCCTTTTTCTAGATTACTGTCTGTAAGTTTCAAAATGGAACAGGATTCCTCCGTGGTTTATAAATTAGGGCCATATTACAGCAGCACCCAATAGTGCTGCTATATTTTAGATGGTGTCAGGGTTTCTATTATAAACCTCATTTTTCAGAGGTTTATAGCTCAGCCATAAAAATTCACTGTATTCTGGGACTCGGAATGTAACAGCTGCATCTCAGCCATGCAGAGGACGTGTTTGCATGTATTTTTTACAAGCAAAACAAAGCATGCTTTGTGTGTACGTTTATACATAGAGGTCTACGTAATTGTGTTAAAAATCGGTGTAAATGGATCCTAACTTTCGGTTTCAAAGTTAATCGCTTGGAAGTTAGGAAATGCCCCCTTTTTGGCAGCCTGAGCAGCTTTAATTCTTCCTGTTTGCCAGCCTGCTCTGTGCGCCGAGACAGGATGCTGTTTAAGGCATAACGGATAGGGGTGTAATTAAAGGCTGTCTCGGATTGCTTGCGCCCCGAGAGCCCGAGCGAGGATGCTGCCCTTGGGGAGGGAGCGCTGAAAACGCCGGCTGGCGGCAGGAAAGGCCGTGGCGTCCCCGAGGAGGAGGTGGCGGAGGATGCGCCTGGAGCTCAGCCCCGCTCGCCTCCCTCCGTCCCTGCGGGAAGGGCGCGGGCAGCTGACGTGGAGGTGCCTGGGCGAGCGGGAGCGTCGCCGAAGAGGGGTGCTGGGCTCCCCGCGCACGGGCACCTCTCCCAAACGCCCTGTGACGCTGCGGTCTGTCGGTTCAGGGTAGGTTTTCCTTGAACTGGAGTAACGAGACAGGATGCAACCTTTGCAAGGGCAGAAGCTGACGGATCTGCTAATGGCTTTTGCTTACGTGGAGCGATTAGCTGGTAGCAGTATTAATCGTAAGGGCCGTTCTTACTCACCGAGGGGTATCTAGCCTACACAGTAACAATTGTCCGTAAACATTTCAGCTCTACAAAAAGAAACCCTGAAAACGGATTTGCGACACAGGCTATGCCTCCAATATTATCTACATGCTTACACGCCTTTGAATGTATATGAGCGGTAGGTTTTCTTATGTTGACATATGAATAAGATACCGACAGCCTCCTTTTAATAGCCTTGCATAATGCTCACACCTGCTGCAGTATAATTTCCTGCATTTCAACAATAAGCTAGCTCAAATGAATGAAGAATATCTTTCCACAGTGCTGCAAGCGCTCCTGTCAAAAGAAAACCAAAAGGGGCTATTTGTGGCCCCGCGCTATATGCAGCCATCACACGACTACGAATATGTCTTTATACGTGCAATTCAAACAGTCATCAACACAGAAGCGTTTCAAACAGCCAAATAATGAAGGACACAGATTTGGTGCGAACGTAAAAAAAACCGAAAAACCCCACACAATCTGCAGGTTGGCGTTAACCTGACTGCAGCTAAATGCATCTTCCGTGACATTTTGGCTCTCGTTGGCTTTCCATCTGTATGAGTTTTAACGTCAATGTCAGACAGACCTCTCTTTAAGCTTGTGTTTTTCTGTATGTTGAGGCATTTTGACCTTAGTGCTATCGGCCTGCGTTAATTCTCATTCCGAAATTCTGCCGGGTAAGAGGCGCCCGATCAGATCTCTCTTCAGGTGCCGTAGCGGCGGGAATACATCACAGACTGGGTTTGTATTAAAAGTCGTATCGAATTGCCGCAGGGAGCACATTTTTACCATCCCTTCCCCAGGTGCTCCTCAGTACTTCTCATCTGAATTCAAACCTGAGTAACAACATACCGTTACATGTGTAAGATGTAATGACAGGGAACTTCGTATTGCACAGTGATAGGGGTGTTACGCCGCAGCTAACCCCTAATCTGGCTCCCTTCAACGTGCACGGAGCTAGACTGCTTTCCTGAGCGCACCTGCACAGCCTCATTAATTAATACCATGTTTTACATTTCATTTTAATAAAGCCTTTTCATTACGGAGCTTGTTCCCATGGTAGGAAAAATTGAAATTCTTTGCAAGAGCATTATAATTAAGCTGTAGTGCAACGGGGAGGAATGCGTCTTGCTTGGAAAGTGTGTCTGTCTAAGCCGTCTCGTTGTAAGGGCCACCCCAGCAGACTCGGGCAGTGCTCCTTTGGCCTGCGCTTTGGAAGATTTCTGTCCGAGAGGTACCCTCTGCCCGGGGCGTTGCACCTTCGCTTGCCGCAAGTTTCGGTCTCAGGTCGTATTTCGCAGGCCGGAGAGATGGCAAACCACCTCTCTAAGGCAGTACTTCCCAAATTTTCAGCTCGCTGGACCCCTGCAGCTCTCAGACGTGCTCGCGGCCAGCCGGGGCAGCGACAGAGAAGCAGGTTTTATCGCTGAACTTGGTTCTGCGGGTTATTTATTTACGGTAGCCTGCAGTCCAGGGCCATTCCCAGCCGACACTGCAGCGGGCATGAAGGGGTGAGAGCTCTGCCGTATGGAGCCAGTTTGGGGTGTTTCTTCAGTTTAGTGTAAAATACCAAGAGTGGCAATATAGGAGGCAAAGTACGTTGTTATTTTAGGTCTGTTGTGGCTTGCTCCTGTAGTTGCAGAATCAGCATACCTAGTGTATACACAGCTGTTCATAACTCGGGGATTCGTTTTGATGAGCGTAAGGAAACCGGGGTTCACCATGAGGTTAGAGCATCACTGTTCAAGAAAGGCAACTCAGCAAGAGGAGTTAATTAAGTTGTGTCAGAATTCCTTGCGAATTTGGAAACAGATTTTTTCTCTTTGACAAAAAATAGGGTTTATAAAATTAGAGAAAGCCTGCCCAGGAGGAGCGGTTGTGTTCCTGGCTCTGACCTCAGGGATGCTTATTTACGAGCTATACAGCAAGACGATTGAAATGCTTCATTAGCAAGCAACATTGCATGTTATCTGGAGAAGATCCTAATGGAGTAAATTAGGAGGGAAACATCTGTTGCTTTCTGTCTCGGTTTTAGTGCTCAATCTGGTGCTAATTCTGGCCTTCCGTGACCTTTTTATATGTCCCTTCATCCTAAATATGAGCCGTGTTTTGTTCATTAACTGTGGATGTGTGTTGCAACCTTTGAACTGAATTGCGTCAGAGGTCATCTCTACCCGCCAGGAGAGATTTGTTCCCGTCTTATTTTCCTTCATTCCCGAGACCTTACAGACAAAATGTTAGAGGTGGAGTGGGAGGGAAAGGAGGCTGAGAGGCAGTAACATCCTGAGCCAGGCAGAGAAAGAGATGTGTGTATATACACAGGCACGCACATATAAGATGCAGAGTTCTGCCTTCTTCCCCCTTCTGTATAATGATTTCATCATAAAAAAATAGCTACAGCTTATAACGGAAGCTTAAAGTCTTGGTTTACGCAAAATTCTTGGCACGTTTCAGAAAAAATATTTCTCGCAGCTTCACGTCTAAATACCCAGGTTTGGTGCAAAGAGGGGTGGCGTGCAGAAATTCTCTTCCCAAGTCATGCTTTTTCCACTGCCCGACACGGCGCTGGCAGGCGCAGAGCCCCTCAGCTGCTCGGACGAATTCAGCACAGGGTGCTGCTGCCACTGGGCCCGTCCCGTCGTGAAGAGGCTCCCCTCGTTTGCAGGGAAGAGGAGCTGGAGTTGGTGGGTGCTCCCCATCCGACGCAGGTGAGCGTCGATGCCGGAGGTCTGCGCTGCTCAGCACCGAGTCGCAGTCGCAGAGGAGTTTTGTTCAAGGCTTAAAGCACTTGCTCAAATTAATGACCAAAAATGTCAAATGTGTCCACAGCTAATTATTCATTAGATGCGTAATTAGTGTGAGATGATCGTGACATTTTACTGTTATTAATTTTTATACTCTAATAGGAATTAAATCAGCCTACGATCACAGAACAACAGTTTGAACTCTGCACTGGAGACGCCTGGTGCTGGGCTGGGGAGGATGCTCTTACGAGCCCTTGCTGCCAAAGGCTGTGCGTGAAAGCCCGGAATGGCGTTATTCTGCCCCGTTCAATAGCAGGGATGCAAATGGAAAGCGTCATCCCGCAGGCATTGGGGGAGAGGCCGTGGGCCTCACGCCAGATAGCGAGGCGCAAGGTTTGCTGGCAGCTTGCAAAAAGAAGACGAAGTTACAGTGAAAGAGCTGGGATTTCGTTTGGGTTGGTTCTGAAGGGAGTGGAAAGAACTGGCTTTGGTGAAAGCCTCCAGTCACCCAGTCAGTCGTTACTTTTAGGTCATTTCAGGAGGGGTATCCTTACGTTTATTGCAAACAGTGGACAAAATATTTTGCATTATAACACACCTTATCCCCGCACAGTGTATTCTAAACAAACACCTTCTGCCTCTTCTGACCAGGTAAGACTTCCACTTGGCAGTGGTTTCCCTGATTGCATCTTCTTTCAGTCCTTGCTGGGAAACATGCCTTGCAAATTCAGTATTGTGATTATTTTGTGGGAAGGATGCAGTGTTGAGTTTCACAGCTTCTTTTCCCTCGCAAATATATTCATTCCTCAAAGGACATTTAGAGCTTTTACACCAACAAAAATTCAGGATTCTCTAGCAAGTATAAAAACAAATAAGCCTGACATGCAGCATTTCTGTTAAGAAGTATTTGTTCGTACTATACTGTGCCACCAATCGGTGCTGAGACGCTTCTAAGGAAACTTGCTGATGGTTGTCCATATTCTGTCTCCCTCCGTTTCCCATCGGAAGAACGTAGGAAGTACCAAATTGGGAACCTGGGCACCTTCTTGATTTGGTCAACCCGGCAGTCTTAGAAGCGAGTGCATGGAGGCCAGCTGCTATTAAGCAAGGACTGCTGGCAAGAAAATCTTCCGTCTCTCATACATGGACTCCACTTCTCACTCTGCAGTGGGTGTCCTCCGCTGTCTCTCACGGATGCCTCATCAGACCTGTTCTGATGAATCTTTCCAGCAAGCGTTATCTGATGAGGAGAGCAAACTGAGTTACACGTGACCACGGCAATAAAAATATGATGAAGGGACAGGTGCCGGAAAAGAAACATTCATGAAGATGACCTTAGCAGGCAGAAATAAAGTTGCTGCAAAATTAGGTAAAAGTTTGGGAATGTAAGAATGTAGGAATATAAGCCCCCTTAAAATAAAATATAGGATGTCCTAAGCACGTGGCTTTCTTCATAAGCTTGGCAAGTTCTGCTGCTGAAGAGTCGTGGTTCTGGGGAACACAGTAAAAGACCTATCTCTCCAAATGATAATTCCTCAGGCAACAGGAATTTCCTGCGTGGATGCCTCCGTTGATGTAGGGAGCGACCCAGACAAGTGAGCAGAAAGTGGCATTGCAAGTGTAGTTCAGTGCCTTAACTGCAAACAAGTAATTATTTCTGCGCATGTTGGTTTTTAAGGCATTTTGCTCTGAGAGAGTGTTGATGCTGTTGGGTTTCCTGAGATCAGTTTTTAACTTCCCGCTGTACCTCTGCTCTAAATAGAGAGTTGCGGGATGCAGGTAGACAGGCCGAGCCTCCTAAGTACCAAGCCTAGTTGTCTTCATTAAAGCAACGATAAACTCAAAAAGAGCAAAGGCAAGCGTGTTGGGTTCCGTTCATTAAGAGACTGGCGGGTTTCTGGCTTCGTTGTCTTTCAGTACACCAAGAACAGATGCAGGTTGACAAGTGGCCTCAGCCAAGGGACACAACTTTATAAGGTTGTGTTGAAGCAGGGCTTGGAAATAGCCAGCTGAAATCTAATTTGTAGCCAAGTGGAATAAATTGGAACTGATAGTTATTCAATTAATGGCATGGGCAGCAAGGTGAGGTCTCCTCTCAAAATAGCAGAAGAAGGCTTCTTGACAGGGAGATTTGGAAAAACGGGGCACGGCACCAGGTTTTCAATCAAATCCAGCCATTAATCATCTAAGGAGCAGGAGGGAGATGTGATTATTATAGAGAGGCTCAGCAAAACGGTTTGAGTGAGCACTTCCCAAAAGTGTGATGGAATCCAAACCCAAGCCAGTGGACGTGCCCGGGAGCCTGCCTGGAGCCGAGGATTTCCTAGACAGCGCTGCATCTGTCCTGCAAGAAGCAGCAGTCAGGACCAAAGGTGTGCTGTCCTCTTCTGGGGTTCTTCATAGGCACCGATGGCATCCGTGGGCACAGAGACTAGACCTCTTCTGCCATTCACCTGCTAAATTAGAAGTTCTTTTTATATCTGAAAACGTTGTGTTTGCTTGCTGAGGAGTTCAGTAAGAATGGACAACTTTGGTGTCTTTTTAGTGCTTTTTGTGCATTCAGCGATGCAGAGTAGGTGGTTCGCTAATGTATTCGCCAGACTTCTTGCAAACTCCCGTGGTGCGGTGTTTCAGATCTTCAGATAATTGCATGGTTATGAAACTGCCATAGTTCTCTCCACCACAAGCAGACCAAGAAATATAGAAAGGCTTTTTTTTTTTTTTTAATCAAAAGAAAAATTTCTTCCTATGCAGATGGCCTCCGTAATAATATTATCAGTGTTGCCTCAGGCTTGCACAAGCTGAATGGAAAAGAAGCTGAGTTTATGGTGTTCAGCAGAATGGTTTTAAGCTTTATCAGTTTAGTATATAAGTAGGAAAGGAAGACTCATTTTACCTGGAATAATGGGATTCTTTGGTTGCATTTAAGGGCAAGCCAAACAAATAACTTAACAGGAAGTTCGTGTCGGTGGCTGGAAGCCGACCGGATCATCTCTGTGCTGCTGTTCTCAGGGCACCGAGAGCTTGGACAGCTATAGCTGCCGGTACAGCTTGTACCTTCATCCAGACCGCGCGGCTGAGTGCTCCTCTCCCCGTGCACGCTGTCTGCCATGACCCGCACGCAGTGCCGAAGCCTGCGCGCGTGGATGTTAATGACGTTTCGCTACCGGCTGCAGCGGGGTCAGGCTTTGGCTTGCAGCGCAGCGAGCGTGAAGTTCGTCGGCAGCAAAGGGCCCATTTGCTGCGTATGTGTACACGGGCATCTTGGTGGGTCTGCGGGACACGTGCTGGGCTCTAAGCAACCTAAAGCGGCAGCAGGCAGCAAAAAGCTTGTTCGAGAACATGGTTAATCCCCTCAGTCCGGGCTCTGCAGTCAGTGGACTACTGAAGCGTGAGAGCAGGACTTCCTTCGGCACTCGGCAAATCCCCAGCGCTGCCGCGCGTCAGCGTGCTGCAGTTACGCGTCGTCTGATGTCCTGCTTTCTGGTCGGGAACCGCAATGCACGCTGGCACGTGCAAGAGATAGCAACGCAAAGGGCGCCGAGGGTTTTTCCAAAGCCTAAAAGTTCTCCTAACGTGAGCTTTTGGTGGCGTGTTGGTGGTTGAGGTTGGGGTTTTGCGGTGAGTACCTGGTTTGGTTCGGTCTCGGCGCAGCGCCGCGCCCGGTGCCTTGGGCTCCCTTTGCGTAGGGCCGAGCGGCAGCAGCCTGCAAGCTGTTCTTCACAGAAACCCCGGATGCCAGGCTGAGGCTTTCTGATTTATGCTGGCACTTTGTTTCCAGTTATGATTATTGAAGAAGTGATGAAAAATGCTTCAGCAGTAAACAACAGGGTTCTTGTGGGCTCTCCCGGTAGAGGGTAGCAGGTCGTATTCGGGTTTTGGCACAGAGACTGTCTTGGCCGCTGCGAATGAGTAGAACTGAAAATTTGTGCAGATTAGCTCAGATATTGAGGTCAACACAAATCAACCGCATAGATGAAGTCTAAACTATGAAACGTTTCTCAAGTTGTGATATAAGTATAGCCCAACATCTGTGGTCTTTCATTAAAAGCGAAGTTATGAGAGTGAGATTTCACTCAGCGACACTGATTTGGTGCCTGCGAAATCATTAACAATTTGCTGTTGTAGCTTTCTCATTATAAACTTCTGTAGGAAAGGGGAATTAATTTTTCTGTGCAGTCAGAAGTTGTCAGAGGAGATCCCTCCCTTCCTGCATAACCGGATCAGAAATTCCTTGCGTACGTGCATTGACCCCTTCTCTCCGGGGAACACATTAGCTGAAGTCGCACTTCTCATTAAACTTGTGCTGCAGAAGAGGAGTGAAAAAATAACGCCGAATAACAGTGACAGGCCTGGAGGAATTTGTAGGAGTAGTAAGCAAGGCAGAGGGTCATACGTCAGGTGGCTTTCAGATCGGGACTCGAAAGAGGAGGCTGCTCGTGGCAAATCTTTCCCACTTGTACGTAGGACGTTTTTCTGTAAGCAAGACTACAAGGAAGGCCATAGGATTTCCTTATTGCGGCAACACCTCGAGCTGTCTCTTGATGTGCAAGCACTGTATCATCTCGCTGGAAGGCAGAAGGCGTACCAGGATGAGAAGTGGTTCTCTCTCCGTCTTCGTACTTTCTGGTCCCTTTGGAGCCTATTACCATGTGCGCACCTTCCCCTGCTCCCTGTTTTCACCCAGCGGTGCCGGAGCACGCCTGACGGTAAACCGGAGATGAGTAAAACGCAGACCTGCTCTAGTTTCCCCGTTGCGTGGCAATCTATTATCTTTCTGACTTAGATTAATGTCTGCTAAGAGAGAAGTGTAAATTCGGCTTACCAGACCCATCTGACAAACCCGCCGTGTTTCTGGCTGCTGGCTATTTTTGGCTTTGCTGATGAACGCTTCTCCCCCACTTCCTTTACATCGCACCCAAAGCCCGTGCCTCTAACGTAGCTCCTGGTGAAAACAAATGCCTCTGCCGTGCATTGGCAAGGGAAGAAGCGGGTAGTGCAGGGAGGGACGGGGGTGTTGGCACCGATGGACGGGGTGTTGGCACCGATGGGCGAAGCTGCCTGCTCCGTCTGGCAGGGAGCGTGTCCCCCCGGGCTCTTGCCCCCCAGCACAAGCAGCGACAGAGGCGACTTGCTAGGGCCAGCCTGCACGTTTTTCCCCAAGCCGTTTGTCCTTAGTTTAGGATGCCCCGTTAGCATATCCGTAAACAAAACGTGCGATTCCATTGTGAAGAAAGCAACTGACATAAACGGGGAAAATGAGAGAAGCAGCAAGCGGTCCTAGCTAGCGCTGATATCAAATTTACAAGGTAGACAAGACCTGTATTCCTAACAGTGCTTCATCTTACCAGGCTGAAGTAGTAATGATGAATATTCCTCTTTGGCAGTGCGATATTGACGGGGGGATTCACTTTGCCATGGCTGTGCTCTCATAAAAGCTCGGGAGAGCTCCAGGTGTTCTCTCTTTAATATTGCATTGATAGCCTGATGGCTTCTTGCTGACAAAACTTCCACAGTTCTTAATATCAGCCTGTCTGCATTCATCAGCTGCAAAGGTTTTCCCTCCTGTCGGATACTGGAATAGCATTAGACAGAAAATGGAGAAAGCGTAGGAAGCCAATATGGTAATTTTTTAATCTAACCCCCCTATACCAGGGAGGTAGTTGTGCTGTGATGACTGGAAGTTGTGATGCAAAGCGAAGAAATACTAGATGTCATTTTAGTGAAGCAGGTGGAAATATATTTTTCAATATTCTGCTTGTGTCCAGCTGCAGTACTAAAAAAAAAAGCTCACAGCCTCTGCACCACTCCTGTACAGGTCCTGTACGGAGCCTGTGGAGAGTATGCTTTAGGAACACGGAGTGATCCTGGAAGGAGCTACGAGTCCCATTCAGCAGTCCGAGGGGATTCAAAGGCAGGGAATATCCATGCCCTGCTCTGTCATCCCTCAAGAGTTACTGTCTTCAAGAGCAACCGTTGTTCCTTTTATAGACCGTCCTATCATTTGTCAAGGAAATACTGTGCAATACCGTCAAAGTTCAAACTTGATATTCCTGTAGTAAACCCAGAGCTCTGTTCCTGCTGGGCTGCAGAGCAGCGCTCACAAAACTTCAAGCTGGGGAAGGATTGGGCGTTTGACTTTTAACCACGCTCTTCTTTGGCATAAATATTAACGCCGTGTGCAAGGATTGTCAAACTGGCACGTGCCCTGTAGACTGCAACAGCTCGCTGGCGGATCTCGCCACTTCCTTGCTGATGGGAAATTTATCAGTTTGTCATGGCGGTTCTGGTAGCATCCCTTTGAGACTGCTTTTGAGCCCAGTAGTATTCAATATTTTATCAACCATCTGAAAGAAATTATAAAATCATTACCTGCAAGTTTTATCACCCCTTCCACTCGTGAAGTTTTGCAGGGTAATAAATATTGATGAAGACTGGTCACAGAAATTAATCAGAACGTGGTTATTAGAGATGAGTGGAGCCATCAACATGTGTTTGAGTTGAAAAGCAAGCTTTTGCATCAAAAAGAAGGTGAGAGCAGGCTTGCAGGGTAGCAGCAACTAGCAATGTCTCTGAAAATGGCCTCCAAGCCATAAATGTCCAAATATGTGGAAGTCGGGACTTTGTACAATTCTGTGACAAGTAGTGCTAGCACGCACCCAGCCATGGTCCTTCCACTTTAAAGGTGGAAGACTGCAGAGGTTTTAGAGGAGAGCTTCTAGTGAGAGAATAAAGCAGCTTGGAGAGGAGACTGAGCAGTGATTTGATCACAGCCTATTAATTGCACTTGCATTTAGGCAGTTTTAACAGATAAAAGCTGAACAAGAGATGCAGTACCTCTGGGCCGAAGTCAGCAAAATTAAAACTTTGACTTGTGTTTACAGTTTGAATGGTGAATGCAATTATCAAGGAAGCAAGCTGTTAAGGGACTCGTCCTCTTGAATTTGGTGGGTTTTGAGAAGATGTGCGTCTCGCTCGGCGAGGGGTCGCTGGTGGGGACCAGCGGCTGGAGTACGCCTGCCTGTGTCGCTGTGCAGGGAGTCAGGCTCGGTGTTAGCAGTGCCGTCCTCTGGCCTTAAGAGCTAGAAAAACATGAAATGTGAAAAGTTTGCAAGATGAGTGTTGAGCTCTGCAAGACGTTCGTTGACAGAGCTTGGAACCTCCAGGTCTGCAGGGGTTCTGCCCAAATTTCTTGCACGGCAGCAAGGGCCTTTGCGAAAGAAGGGAAACCATTGGAATTGCACATAAGGGATGCCCGTCGTGGGGTTTTTGAGGCAGCGATGCCGGTGAGCCTGCCACTCCTGGCAATCCTCGTGTGCCACCTCTCAGGCAGCAGAGAGGCTGGAGACGTTGACACTCTGCCTACTTCAAAAAAAAAAAAAAGGGCAAAACTCCCACTCCCAGCCAAATGGAAGCCTCTCTTCGGAGGACGCTGCCAGGGCAGAGGCTTCCGTGGTGGTTTGGGGCTCTGGGCGGCGTGTGCCAGGTGTGGAGCGCAGGCAGCGGCACCCCGTGCTGCCAGCTGCCGGGCAGGGCACCGGCACCGGCACCGGCACCGCTCCTGCACCACCGTGCTGCCCGGCTGCTGCCCCGGAGCCGCGGGAGCCGACGTGGGCTGCCTGTGGAGCAGGGAGAGGGCAGGGGAGGGGGGAAGCGGGGCTGGGAGGATATTTATGCGTGAAAGACTGTCAGGGCTGGAAAGATGAAAATCTGTTGTGCTCTCCCAGGGCTCCTAACTTTCTCCCCTCCAGGCAGCTGGCAGGATTTCTCTAAATATTTGAGATGGTAAAGGGCTTAAACTGGATTACTCCTGGACATGAGCAATTATAATTGTAAATGCACTATTATCTGAGCACTCTCCTGATGCTATTTTGGCACTGATGCATGACACAGTGACAGGGAGGGTCTGAGGGTCAAGTGCAATGTAAGGAGAGCCCTTCCCTGGTACCTTGCTAGCTGGTTTGCAGTAGATCTGACCAACTGGGAGTCGTCCCTTGCAAAGCATCCCCTTTGCACCGTCCGAGAGCTGCAGCAAGGGCTCCCAGATGCCTCAGGCTTCCATAACTGTATTAAATGGATAAATACCAATTAGGAACAAGTATAAACCCAGTGCATTTTACCGTATATCAGTTTCAGTTGGAGTTTTCTGGGCATGAATGTTCTTTTAAGAAGGCTTGGATGGTTTTTTGGAACAAAGCACAGCCTTCTGTTTTTATCTGAAGTACAGTATTTAGATATATTTACACATATTTAAAGCTATGCCACTCAACTGATACTAACATAAAAGGGGAAAATCCGTATTCAGAGAGCAAAAATCATGATGGCAGACAGGATATAAAACATCCATTTCAATACACACGTAAAACAGGCCTCTGGCAGCTCAGGTGGCAGCCCAGCAGCCCTGAGATTTATCCTGGTGGTTGCTGCTGCCAGGATGGATGCTGGCTGGAGGAGGAAGGTGGCTGTCCGGGCTAGAGGCTGGCTGGACTGCGAGCTCCGTGTTTTAGCATGAGATTGGTCTCTGCCTCTTCCCTGCCTCTCCATCTTGAACTCCAGTCAAAAAGCTGTCAGCGTTCTGCAGCGGAGAGATGCTGCTGCAGCAGCCCAGCCGATGCCCCAGCCTGAGCTGGAGGAGCATGCGGCGGTACCCCCTGGGAGACCCACGCACCTGGAGCACGGGAATTGGGTATTTACAAGAAGAGTCCAACAGAAGGATCTTGGAAACACTGAGGATGCCGGTCCAAGGGCTATTCCAGATGGAATAAAACACAGGGAGGACGTGGCTGCATAGACAAACCCATGCAGACAGAGTCACTGTGCAAAGAGCGTGGCACGTTGAACTGTAAATCACGAGTGCAAAGAGCGTGTGAGGACCGGCGTGGGGTCCTCCTCTCTTTAGTGGGTAATGCACCAGTGGAGGAAGCAGCCCCCAGTGGGGCCAGAGCCCACCGGGCAGGAGCACGAGGTCCGGCACAGGCAGCCAGTGTGCGGGCAGGGGTCTGGGGCTGGGTTTGCCGGCACAGGGCAGGCAACGGTGCCGGCATCTCACGGGAGCCCGGCGTGAGCTGCAGGGGAGGGCTTGGGAGACCGTGCAGAGGACATGTGCTTTGGTAGCGGGTGCCCCAGCAGCACCTTTCCTTTATGGCTTCATGTTTGAAGGGGATGTGGTGTTAAAAGAACCTGATGTTTTTAAATGCGTTTGTATTTCAGTGTTGAATTTAACCGATCCGAGTGATTGGCAGTGTATAATTAAACAGGAAATCAGTCTGTTGGGCACAAAGCGAGATCCTTGTTCCTGGCAGCGAAGGGTGCGTTGGGAGGAAATACGCCGCACAGAATGCAGCGTTTTCTACAGCCTGAAATCATTCCCCTTCCCCGAGCCAAGAGGTCAGGAATTTACCTCCTGCCTGGTTTCCAGAGAGATCCCCGTGTTTCTGTCACACAGAGGAGAACAGATCAGAGGATGTTCAGCGGGAGCTCGGGAGGCTGGTGATAGATGAGCCTTTTAAATGAAGTGTTTGCATATAGCAGTGTTGGAAACAGGTAGCCAGTCATTTGCACGCACGCACACCCACGCGCTCAGCATCCTCAGCATCTCTCTACCCTCTGGGAAAACAGCTGCTTTCCGTTTCCAGCAGTACAAGCCATGCGACTTCAATGTTCCCCCCGCCATGAAAAGCAAGGACAAAGATGACGTGCATGAGCATCCAGCACGATAGGAAGGACCGTGATGTCCCATCTACTTGTCTAGAAAGCTGGGCAAAATCATCCGATATAATTTTTGCTATGAATTCTGTTGGGGAAATGAGGTAGGGGCTTCGCCTTGTGCTGAAATAGCTTTCAGGAGCGTGTAAGGCTTGATTGCAGCTCTTTAATTAGCTGTCCAGCACAGCTTGTCCCTCTGCAAAAGGGCGTCACTGGCGGTGGGGTGCACACCAGGAGAGCAGCGCCATGGTGCCGCCGGTATTTAGGTTAAAGCCCCGCATATGTGCAATACAGAGTTTCCTTCACGGGAAGGCTGATGGGAATAAAGACAAGACGCCTTCAGCGTGTCCCTCGAATATCTGCTGATCTCTGGTGCCTCGCTTGGTGTTTGAAAATGGTTTGAAGTCGAGGTGTCGATAAAAGGAAAGCTTCATAAAACAATGCCAACAAAAATAAATGAAATCCTTTTATCTGATTCCTCACCGGTCCCCCGAGGTTCATGAGACGTGGGGTGGGGGGACCGCAAGGTCATCTGCAAAGACTAAGCTGGAAAGGCTTTTTTTTATATCTGCATGAGCAGTTAACTGGAGCATGCTGCAGAGTGTTTACGGCAGGATTTTGGCTTTACAATGGATTAAAACATTTTAAAATCCATCTGCAGAATATCTTGAACTTTAGCGTTGTTGTGTGCTCAAAATAACGTTAGTCTTTTAATGTTTGATGCGTTGGGAGCCTTGAGGGGAATCAAAGGATTTTGAAATGGCGGGAGAAGGGGAGGGTGGCTCTTGCCATTAACGGGGTCCTTCTTGAATCGGTGACACGGGACCCCCTGCCCGCTGCCCGGCAGAAACACCGCTGCAAGCTCAGAAACCATCCATGCAGAGCCAACGTGTGAGGACAGCTTGGGACCTGTTAGGCTCAGCTCAAGCATCTGAGCCGCTCCTCAGCCTGCGTAGTGCAACCTGCCTGATACGGGCTGGGGTCTGGGCCGCAGAGTCGGGGCAGATCCCTCGTCCTTTTCCCACAGCCGCTGCCAGCTTTGCTTCTGCCTCAGCTGAAGCTCTTGGCGACTTCGTTTTATCCAGAGAAGCTGCTTTGTAGGGGAGATGTTGAGGCTGGGTCTGCAGTACGAGCTCTCTATAGAGAAAGACGCCCTTGAACACCCCAGAGCGTGATCTTATCCGGGCAGGCGTTCGCTGTGTTCAGGAGGGCTCTCCCTGTTGCTTTGTGTTACCTTCGGTGGTTGTCTGGTGTCCAAAGCACCTTTGCATGCAGGTGCCCCCTTCCTTTTGCTTTGTTGCCCCTCTTGCGGAAGACATCCTTTTCTGTGCTGGGTGGCGGGGAGCTGGAAACGTGCGGAAAGAGGAAAGGTGGCTTGGCGTGTTTGCAGTGTGGGCACAGGTACGGCTGAGTAGGCTGGGGAGGTAGAGGAGACAAAGTTTGCTCTACCTCTGGATAGAGCTCTTGCTCCAACTTGTCGGGGGCCCGTGTGAATTTGAGAAGCCTCTTTTTAAACCCACGCTTAAGCCGATTTTCAGAATTACTCAGAAATATCATCAGAATTAGTTCCAAAGTCCCACAAATGCGTGGCCGCCTGGAAAAGTTAAGCAGTCAGTAAGAGTACGAGTTGGCAGCTTTCAAAGGCTCGGGGTCCTGCTGCCGTTGGTACCTCTTGCTGCAGCGACTTGGGGCGCTGGGATGTGGAGGTGCCTGGTGCTGTCACCCGGACCCGCTCCTGGTGCCCTGGGACAAGCCTGCCTCTGCCGCCAGCTCCTGATGCCCTTCCCTGTCGCAGGCGGGGGGAGAGCAGAGGAGTATCTGCCAATACAAAGCCATGCATCTTGGCCTGTGACAAATCACTTTTTAATTGCCTCAAGGAAGAAGTCCATTAGTCTTCCCTTTACGTGAGAATCATAGCAAAATTCTGCTAAACGTGAGCAGATGATGCACTCCAAATAATGCAGGCTCTGCTGCTGTTTTCAGTTTACATCACTGTCCAGTTTGGAGCATTAATTTTCAATCCAACAAAATTGAACTGTCTGAGCCCCCTCCCGCCCCCTCCAAGCAGATGCTGAAGAAAGCTCTACTGACACAGGGAACGGCGTTACGGTGATGCATTAATTGTCAAAGAAATTGATCTTGTCTTAGTCCCCAGGTCCTTTTTTGGGGGGTTGGGTTGGTTTGGTTTGGTTTGGTTTTTTTAAAAGCAAATGACAGTTCTTTCTTTTCTTAGAAGTGCAGCCAATAGGACCTGGAAGGCTTTGACCCTTCTGGCAGCAACGGCCCTTAGCTTTCCCGCATCTCACGATTGCAGCAAACAGGCAGAAACCTCAGAGCATGTTGTTATCGCAAATTATTGCCCTGCCATCTTAATTTAAGCTTCGTTGCTACAAAAAAGGGTTCAGAAGCACCTCTGAGCTGTTGACAGCTGTGGCAATCACAGACTGCTTTTGCTGTGGCCGGTGGCTGTTTCAGCCAGGTTTGTCGCTATTTTTAGGTATCTTTTATAGGAAGAAATCCAGTTAATGGCAGAATCTGAATCTTACCAGTCCACGATGGTTTTTTCTCTCTGGGCTTTTGCCATTTTGCAAGGATTCACTGCATCCTGGCACAAGTTTGGAGCAAGACAGCAAAAAGACGGGTTGGGGCAATCCCAAGCACAAATACAGGCTGGGCGATGTGTGGATTGAGAGCATCTCCCTGCGGAGAAGGACTCGGAGGTGTTGGTCAGCGAGAAGCTCAACATGACCCAGCAACGTGCGTTTGCAGCCCAGAAAGCCAACCGTATCCTGGGCCGCATCAAAAGCAGCGTGGCCAGCAGGTCGAGGGAGGGCATTCTGCCCCTCTACTCCGCTCTCGTGAGACCCCCCTGCAGCACTGCGTCCAGCTCTGGGGCCCCCAGCCTAAGAAAGACATGGACCTGCTCGAGCGGGTCCAGAGGAGGGCCACGAAGATGATCAGGGGGCTGGAACACCTCTCCTATGAGGACAGGCTGAGAGAGTTGGGGTTTTTCAGCCTGGAGAAGAGGAGGCTCCGGGGAGACCTTACAGCAGCCTTCCAGCACTAAAGGGGCCTACAAGAAAGCCGGAGGGGGACTTCTTACAAGGGCAGGTAGCGATAGGACAAGGGGTGACAGCTTTAAACTGCAAGAGGGTAGATTTAGACTAGATGTAAGAAGAAGTTCTTCACTGTGAGGGTGGTGAGGCACTGGCACAGGTTGCCCAGAGAGGCTGTGGATGCCCCATCCCTGGCAGTGTTCAAGGCCAGGTTGGACGGGGCTTTGAGCAACCCGGTCTAGTGGAAGGTGTCCCTGCCCATGGCAGGAGGGGTGGAACCAGATGATCTTTAAGGTCCCTTCCAACCCAAACCATTCTATGATTCTGTGATAAGAAAATCCAGGATGTGGGACCACCTGTAAAACCAGCCTCCCTATCTGCCTTTCTAGTGATAGCTGGTGATTTAGCAACAGATGTTCCCTCCCTCATGCTTCGTCTTTACGGCATCTGTTGTGGGTGACAGACCGGGCAGGCGGACACCGGACGCGGGCATCCGACCTGCTGCCGATGCTCCCGCCGGGGTCGGAGCAGAAACCAGCCTGGTCTGGAGCAGAGCGCAGCCACGTGCTGCCGGCCGTCCCCAGCGGTCCCTGCCGCGCAGGTTAAAAGGTGAAAAAAGGATGAAAGATCTGGCTGGAACGCGTACAAAGCTGGAAGGAGGTGATCCGGAGCCTTGCTCACTGAGTGGCGTCATCTTGCTGCGTTCAAATGGTTGCCGAATCTCAGGTAGAACAGTAGCAATAAATATTACTTCATATCATACAATCAGGACATAAAATGCAGAGCGGACCATTTTTCCAGACAAGGAATACCATTGTTGGATGTTTCAGTGTAAAAAGCGAGACCAGGAAAGGTGACTGTAATTGAAATTTGCTGTGTGGAAAAGGATCGGTGCTACAAGGAGGGATTTAGGGTCAACACAGGCGGTTTGGTAACCCTCTGCGAATTTTACTCTGTTGACTCTGTTACTTAACTTTATTTCTAAGTTATTCTGTAGAAAGAAATCTCTTAACACTTGCGCGTTTGCTCTGCTCTTATAAGGAATATGTATCTTTAAAATTGCAGATTAACATTATGTTAAAATTCATTATTATAATGTGTGCAGGGAAATTATACTAATATAAACATTTATGATAGAGTGTAATTGTTGAAATTTCAGCAAGCAGTCCCAGTTTAGTACCCAACCTGTAACATGAAACACTTCTCTGGTCACAGCTCTTTCTTGCTTATGGGACCAATAAATGAATTCGCATTTGCAAGTTAGATAAATCCTTTGAATGTATTATTGATGCAAACAAATGAGGATTGGGGCTCTAGACAATACCTAATGAAGCTGACTCAACACAGGCTGTTCCTGCTGAAGGGTGCCAGGTTTTGGTGCGGGAAGATTGATGCCTGTTTCATCCCGTAATGATCCCGTGGCTTATGCTTGCTTTATATGTTCCTTGGCTAGGCACAAAGCTAAGGGCACCACGATAAGTAATTAATTACTGGGGATCCACTGGCAGCTATTAAAGAAGGCTCATGCTCAGTTGATAGTTGGTGACTGTATCTGCGCTTTGATCTCCTCGTAGACTCAGGGTGTTGACTCTCCCAATTATATTTTCTGGCAAATATTGCTAATCAGAAGATCTTTTAGAAGAGGTTTGTACCTTTTCTGAAGACGGTTGATTTTTTCAGCTGCAGACTCCAACTGGTGCTAAATAAACTTAGTTAAATAGCCCTACTCTATACATCTGAATTATAAATAAGGTGCGCAGCATTGAAATAAATGCCCGCTGAAAGGCTGCAGCAGGACACGGTGGAAAGCACTTTTAACCTGCTGGAGAACTGAACATTTCCCTTCCCTGACAAGAGAACCACCTGAGAGCAAAAGGTTACTCTCCTCTTATGCCATTAAGGAAGGCATTCCCAGCTTCAGGACTTAATCCAAAAACAAGTCAGATGCTTTATGCTATAGGGTGGGGCGAAGCTGCTGTATATGCTTCAAAACTGCATCCACGGGCTGCAAGAGCCAATGATTTCCACATCGAAAATGAATGTTTGTGATATTGTAAAATGCATTCAGCCCAAGTAATAGGATCCGGTTTTCTCTCCAGGCATTTGTAGTCTCGGCTCGGTTCTCCAGGCTGCATATTCATTCACGCATGCAGAATCTGCAAGCCTACTGCAGGATGCAGAGCGCAGCAGGCGTTCGCCAGCCCTGTCCCGTCAGCGCGGTGCTGTGGCCAGGGGCTCCAGCTGCAGCTCACGGGTTCGTAACCTTACTCGGAAGAAGTCACTTCATCTCCCTTTCCCTCGGATCTCAAGCTGCAAAAGATCGTAGTCTTTCCCTGAATTGTCTGGACGCGGTTCGGTGTTTCGGGTCGGGTGGCATAGGTGTAGCAGCACCCTGTTTGAGAGGTGTATGTACCTGGTGGGTATGGAGAGCCTGGTGGGTACTGTAAAATTTTATTTCAGCTGATCAGAGACAAGTGCAATACTATGGACATCTCCTAAAAGAAAGAGGCCAGACAGCCACCCTGAGCACCTTTCACAATAGGTTGGTTTCTCCTCCTCGGGAGGGCAAGCATGATTCCGGTGGATAACGCTTTTCTTTTCGAACATAATTTAGGAACCAGTCTCCAGGCCTGCCAAGGCAGATCAGCACCCTCTTTAAGATACGAGGGGGAAATTTGTACGTGTACCTTTTTGACTCTTCCACTTTTTAACTATCCTTTTTCAGCACCATAATGCAGGTGTCTCGGAGAGCTGACATCCCAAATAGCATCCCTTGATGGCCCACAACGGTGGTGCTTCTAATTGCAGAGTATGCTGCCTGAAAGTTCGTTAACGGCAGAAAGACAGCAGCGTTATAGGGCAGGAGGGATGGCGCTGGGTTAACGAGACCCCAAATGCAGCTCCGTTCGCTGACTCTCCTCTGGCACAATGTGGCAGACGATGTTGGTCGTTCTTGTGTTCCTCTGAATTTGAAGCTATGCTGCTGGAAGTGGTACGTTTTAGAAAAATGGGCATTTGCTGGGTAACTGTGGGGAGCCACATCTCTCTGGACCTGTCGGCAGGAAAGTGTCCCCGTGGAAATAAATGCAGCGTAGGAGTCCAGGCAGCTATGGGGATGACCTCCAGAAATGCCACCAGGGCAGACGAGTTAAGTGGCGCTGAGCTGGACTGTTGTGTCCTGGGGACAGGGCAGAAAAACCAAAGTTTCCTTTGAAAACCTGGATCTAGAAGTGGCAGCTGGAGTTTGCCTGTTTCTCGGCTTTAATTCTCACTGGCAGCAACTTGAATCCGTAGACCTAGCTGGTGGTTCTCTCTTCTGTGCAGGTGGCAACTAACTGGCTGGTTGGCAATGAATAATGCATTGGGTTAAAGGCTTCAGAGGGACAGTTACGTGGTCAGAGAGGTCAGAGAAACTATTGTCAAGGCCTAAGCACTGAACGGAGCCATAGCAACTTGATTAATTGGCTAAATTAGAGAGGCTTTGACCTACCTCACGGAAGTTTAATGAATTAGTTGATTAGTTACAGAAAGTTGTTTCACCACAGCAAAGCAGGGAAGGTCGTTGGTCTCCAGAAAATGACCTCCACTGGAAACTGCCAGAACGATGCTTTTGGGCAAACCGTTTTTCTCACTGTGGTGGAGTGAATGAGGTTTCCAGACCCTGTGCAAGGCGTGACAGAAAGGAGCGTGTTAAAACTGCAAATCCTGCAACGCACGGGACCTTGCGTTATTTTTCGGCATCCCAACACTGGCCAGACTAGCTTGCTTGCTCATGGCTTGTGCATTCCTGTTTTCCACCCTTCTTCCCTGCTTTTCACCTCTTCGTTTGCTGTGTTGATGTGTTTGAAGAACTTGCCGCCCTCCCTCCTGTTTTGCACTAGCTCTGCATTATATTCAGTAGGAAAGCTCGTTCTCCAGGTGCTACTTGAAAGTGACCTAAGCAGATAGTTTTTGACCGTGAATTAAAATCCGATTATATCTCCAAAAATACCTTTATCAATAGCAGCCTATTTTTCAAAGAAAAATGTCATCTCTTTCACAGTCGTCGTTGTTGGGCAGGAATTTGTGAGTTGGGGTTGGTAGAAGGGTTGGTATCATGGCCCTCAAACCTGATGTGATCAATAAAGCAAAGTGCCTTAAGTGAAAATAGAACAGCAATTGTAGGCGTGTTAGACAAATAAAGTAATTGCAATCTGTTGTACGTGAAATGAAAATCCCAGTTTCCTTATGAGTTGTTAGAATATATTATTGATTACGCAAAAAGCACAGATATTATTCATTTGTAGTTTATTAATTTGTGATACGGTTAAGACCTGCTCTGTTGTGTGTAAGGAAAATAAAAGAGTAGGTAGAGATTTGGTAGGTATGCCTTGGTGAAGCAGTTACAGTTTTCATTCAGACATACCCTATAACACTGTTCCTGCCTAGGTTTAAAAGCTTGGTACCAATATGCACCGCAGAACGATGCTGCAAATCTGCTTTTGGTTTGGCATACTGCAGTGTGGCGGTAACAGTTTGAGGTTAATCGTGCTTATGATATGACAGTTTTATGCGGGGATGCTAAAGTGCAATAGTGTGAGATTGGGCTTCTGCCTCTGTTCATAATTTTGGGGAAAACGCACGGATAAAATTGGGTACAGAACGGCTGCTGCGAGCGCAAGGCAGGTTGCTTCCCTGTGATTTGAGGGTAGAAGACATGATGGGAACGGAGCAGGAGGACCCTCCTGTTTTGGGCTGCTCTGCCCCCGAACTGCGAGGGTTTCCCTTGCCCTGACCTGCTCCCTGGGAGAGCTGCAGATGACAGAGCGGTGCCGTGCGCTCCTCGGGGCGTGGGATTGGGGTCGCTTTGCTCGGTCCCTCTCCTTTCTGGCCAGTTTCAGACCGTTTCTGGGATGTGGTGGGACCCTTCGCGTAGCTGTCAAACGCTTTGGTACGCCCAAGCACAGGAAAAGGTTTTCTCTTCCTTTCGACACACCCAGGTACGGTTCATCATCAGGTGCTGAATAAGAAGGGACTGCTAGGATTAGCACTTTGGAGCTCGCTCATTACAAGTCATTGCACTTGTAAAATGAGTTTCCGTTTACATTTTTTGCCAAAAGGCAGCTGTGAACAAGCCCTTGGACTAAACTCTCTCCTTAGGGGGTAAAGCAACCTCCAGTATATTTTAATGGATTCTTGTCAAATTACTGATCAGAATAAATCCAAGTGCTCTTGGAGACTGAACGTTTCTCGTTAAACTCTCCAAAAAAGAATAGGATTGATTTGGAAATGTCACTTGTGATTTAAAAGCTTAAAGGTGAGAACGTCGGGATATAATTAGCAGCAGCTGATTTTTCTTTTATTTATTCCTTGTTGTCTGCATGAAAATATGATGCCCCCGAGTGACCTTCTCGGTCAGTCCAAACTGGTGGCCAGCAAAGGTGGTACCTGAAGGTACAGAGGTGAGTCTGAGATCTCAGTTGCCTCCCATGGGTCAGGAAAACCAAGCAAATTCCAGTGATAGCAGTGCGAGATGGACCCCTCACATTGCCTTCTTCTGTGCCGCTTTTTGATTAAGTATTTTGAACGTTACCACACGTTGCAGGTGATCTGTTCTCCCGAGTCGCTCCCTGTGTTTCCAGCCGGAGACTTCTTGTCTCGCTCTGGAGCAGCCGCTCATCCCTCACCTCTCGGCACCTCCTCGCCCGGCACGTTCAGAACCTCTCCTCCCTTTGATGTCTTGCTTTGCAGCCCACGCGGAGCTATGATGACCTATGGTCCCAGTGCGACCATCGCCTCTCTGTCCCCAGGCTCCTGGTCTCTTCCCAGCCGCTCTGGAGCAGGGAAACCATCACGGGAGCCCAACCTGGACATCTCTGCCAGGCTGGCTCAGGAATTGAAAGAAGCGGGAGAAGGAGTCCCGTGTGCCCCTGAGGGATCCCCACCTCCCTCCTCCTGCTCTGGGTTCTGTGTTGGTTTCCCTTCGGAAGGGAGACAAGACGCGGAGCCGTAACGAGTCGCAGTCGCTCCCTGCTGAGGCACACGGATGAGTTCAGCCCTCGCGCATCATCGGGATGCTGGGCTGCCCTTCCCTTCCCAAAAGGAAACCCATTAACTTCTATTTAGGGACACTTGTTTCTCACCGGCTTGCACACGCAGCGTTAACCCTGTCCTTGCCGAGGGGCTGAAATTGTGAAGCCAGGCGAGAGGGATCGTGCTCTTATTTACAGGGGCAGCTTCTGAGGCTGACGTCGGACCTGACTCGGCGGCCGTCGCCGCAGGGGATAAAACACCTGCAGAGAAAGCGATGTATTCTCTTTTCTCTTTTAATGCAGACGGTTCAAATTGGGATTTACCACTTACTGTCAGATGGTGAAATCAGTGTTCCCCCGCACAAGGAAAGGCAGCAAAAAATAGTGATATTTAAAGAGTAATTTTAGCAGCCAAGGTCAGTACGATAAAGGCCCGCTAATAGGAAGGAACTTATTGGGTCCTCAGTTCTTAATTTAATTGGATTCTCTCTTAATTCAAGAAAAGAGACAAGGTCCTGCAACACTGTACTGATTTCCAATATTAGGAAATATTAGTGTGAAATACCACTGTCATATCCACCCCAAAGCCAAGAGGACAGCAGTTTCAAAAAGGAAAGGAGCGAGGTGTCTTTGCTGGGGAAGTGCAGAGAGGAGAGGAACGCTGTGTTGTGTTTCCCTGTCTGATCAGGATGAGCAGACGTTTGAGCGACGGGACGTGAGACGGTCCCTTTGCTCAGCTGGCTCCCTGTGACAGGAGATGATGTCTCGCGCAGCAGCTTATCTGTGTGTTGCTGCATCCTCCCTCTTGGTTTTGCTTTCTCAGCCGTGCTTTGAGCATCGACCTTCTGCCTTCGTGGGCTCTTTCTGTACCGGGGAGAGTGCACACGGTATCGTTGCTTGCTATATTAGCATTTGCAAGCGTAGTTGATGCTTTCTGAAATTAGATGTGCTACAATAAAAAGTCCAGAGTTGTCGCCCTGATTTGAAGAGACTTTTTAAAGAGATCTTCTGCTGTTGGAAGGCAATCTTGCAGCAATTAATTGTAAAATTACATTTCAGGTGAACGGCGTACATCGTTTTAGAGAACAATTCTTCTGGAAATACGATTTGCCATCACTCTCGGTATTACTTTTGAAATAAACGCCTTTATTTCTCAAAAATAGAATGTGAGCCTATAAATAGAAATCATATTGTGAATTCAGATTTAAACTGAAATCACTGATATAAAGTATTCAAGATACAGTCTTTGAAAAAGTCTGATTGTGATAATCCCACAGCGTTAGAATTATATTGTGCAGCCAAAGGTATGAAAAGACCCGGTCTCTCTTTTTTTCAAATACAGTAAGTGTAGCCATTGATCAGGATCACCCGGTCCATTCTCCATCCTAGCTTTGCCCTGATGATGTGCATTTCTTCTGCTCGTATTATCTTTGTTGAATTTGAATAAGATTCAATTTCCTGACATCTAAGGCTCTTTGTACCTTGCAAACGGTTATCCTTAGTTATAAAAGAGGACACATTCATTCTGTCCTCCGATAACTGTGGACAAAGAAACGTGCCAAGGGTGCAACCCTGTTACTAGCATAAGGCAGATGTGGTGCGCCGTGTGCTCTGCAGGTAACTTGCACGTGCCCGGCTGTAACTGCTCCCGGGACAGTTTAAACGTAGTGTCTGTAACGTCTGGATTTACTTGAGGGGTGCAGGCAAAGAAAACGTGTCAGGGCTTAAATTTGGAGCGTGCTGGAGGACTTTGCTGAGCTCATGGAGGGCAGAAGGGGATGCTGAGCATAACGCCCAGCACAGCTCGGATTTAACTTTGAGCGGTCTGAGAAAAATCTCCGCTGGGAAATCCATCGATGTTGAGGAGAAGAGCAGAAACCATTCCCAGTGTCTGAAGTAAGAGGTCCCAGGCTTCCTATACTTCACCACTGTGATTTCACCTAAATTTCCATTTCCGTCGTGATGCTGTAAATGTATGTGAATTCTGCGCTAAATGTTTATGGTAGCAGAGGTCAAGGAAGCGTTGGATGCTGTGCCTGGAGCGGAAGGGAGAAACTCCCCGTTTTTGCTGTTGCTGCCAGAGCAAACAAATCCCATTCCCAGCCGTAGGGGGGTCCATCACTCTGCAGCCGCCTGTGTACTCCAGAAGAAATTACGTACTGGACAGGAAGAATTGTGCGTCGATAGCGGGTCTTTGCCAGGTGCTTATGCAGACGCGGTGGGTTACTCTCCGAGGCGCTGCCTCCGCGCTCGTGCGTTCCACCAAAGACACAGGGCGGAAACCAGCCTTCCTTCCCAGGTGCTGGTAGAAAACGAGCCTGTTTCCTACATGTGCCTTTTTACCTGGCAAACTTGTGCTGACAGAGTCAGATACAGTGAGGCCAAGGAAAAACGGCGATGAAGGAGGCGACCCTGGGGCTGACTGCTGCAGCACGGCAGCCGGCGCATTGCTGGCATCTGTAACTGGGGGAACGTGGTGTGACGCACGCTCCTGCTCTCTTGAACCGTGGGCCTTTGGCATCAGCCCTTCAGGGAGTGTGCATCTTCCAGTGCCAAATTGGAGTGATTCCTAGAAACCACATCGCAGTTTGCTTTTTTGCTTTTTTGATTTTTTTCAGGGAAAACCCCATCTTTGAAACAAGTAAGAACGACTGCGAGCAACAGGGGGAGAACGTTACTGTTTCTCTGATGGGAGTAATGCAGCATATGGATAGTGCGAGGCTCACAGCACCTGCGGGGAGCAGACAGCAGTATTAATGCCTTTTACGTCTGCCGAGGCAATTGCTGGAAAAATCCTTCCATGAGTCCTTGCTTGTTGGCAGGGTGAGGAGGATTTTCAGAGCAGGAGGGTGCTGTGCTTGGCAGTGTGCCCGACCCGTGCATCTGCAGGTGCTGCCATCACTGGTCAGAAACGCTGTGCCTCCTCTGTACTTGGCCGTCAGTGTCGGCTTTGCAGCACTGAGGACAAAGATGAGGACAGCGTAACCCCATATGACAACAGGCATGAGGAGCTGGGCTTCGCTATGCTCACCCCAGCCCTTGTGGGTGGCCCTGCGTCCCCTTTTCCCTGCGGTGCCACACAAGAGAGTCATGGATGCGTCCTTATTGTAGCCGGCCGCTCTTCTTTTTGCATGGCAAAGCTACAGATCGCACAGCAGAGTCTCTGGGCCGGGGCGTGATCCGCTCGGTTCTGGTACGGCAGGCCCTTGCATCCCTCCATCCTTGTAGCACGTTACCCTGCCGTCTCCTTCCCGGGCCTGGCAGCATCGTATAAAGGCTCTGAAAGTGTCCTTGCAGAGTCCTTCATCCGTCAGTGTTTTTCTGGTGCTGCTCCGGTGACATAATGAGCCTTTGTCAAGGAGTAAATGAGTTTAGAGGAGGAATGACCTGACCCAACGCTGTGCAAGTGATTAGCGGTGAGTGATGCTGCCTGGGACGGAGCAGGACGAGCCCACACGTGCCGAACCGAGCTGGCTTTTCCAGAATCATAACGCCCTGGCCTGTCTTTCTCTGTAATGGCTGGGAAGCAAGCAGTTGGTGTAGACAGAGGATGGGAAGCTGGAAATTTCTGCAGTCCTTTCCTTGCTAAATACAGGTTGAAGTGATGAACAGGGAGAAGCATCTTCAGTTTCCCTGGATAAAAGCTAGGCTTTTCTGTGTCCCAGATGCTGACATCTGGTTTCCCTTTAGTGTCCTTGCAGCCACCATGATCTCAGGAAAGAGGCTGCAGAGATAACGTCGAGGAGAGGGACTGGGTCTGCCTCTACCGTAGCTGCAGAGGATGCTAAACTCAGTGCTCGCGTGCTTAGTTTCTGTTGCCTTAGCCATTTTTAAGAAAGAAATCTACATTAGGCAACCATTACTCAGCATATTTTGTGGTATTTTGCCCTGGTTTGAGTGTGTAAAGTTACTAAGCTGTTTAGTTCAGCACTTTTCCTGCGTTGTCGGACGGCATAACTCAGTTTGAGTTCAGCTTCTGTAGCAGCAGCGTGGAAAAGGGCCTGGGTTTGGAGAAACTTGATCTTTGATTGCTACCCACAAAACTCGTGCCACGATGTCGGTGTCCCTCTAACAGGTTTGTTCAGTTGCTCTGGCGTGTCGTGCTGCGGCGAACCTGAGACTTGGCCTTTTTCCAGCTCCTTTCTGATACCCGACCTGTGCTCACCTGAAGAACGGCTTGGGGTTTGCAGGTTGTTTATTCCTCCGGTCTGTTCCCTGCTGGTTCATTGGCTCTAACTTCTTTATTTATTTTTTACATTATCCCAATGAACGAGCGGCCTAGCCACAATGATAGCCAGCGGGTTAGTAACGTCACCTCCAGGTTTGCTTGCAAGTAGTCTCCGAATGGATCTGACTGCGTTGTATCCACCATGTTGTGCCAATACGATATTTAGCAAGAAGCAAAGGATTTCGTACGCGCCCATCTCTGTGTTCTCGCATATGTTTCCAGCCCTCAGGATAAGGGCACAGATGCATACAAACGTATGCGTGCTGCTCCAGCTTATCCACGAGCGACTCCCGGAGCCGATGCCTCCCAACTGGGAAGGCATTGCTAACGGTGCTGCTTCCTGGACTGTGCGGCGGCGACCGAGTCTTGAGCGTTGGCAAAATCCGTCCTATTTGCAGCTCAGAGTTCAAGCTTACAGCAAAAGCCCTTCGCTGTAGTGCTCAAAGCAGGAAGCCATTTCCGTCGGCTCCTGTAAGACACCATGGGAAAGATGGCTTTTTGCATGGGATTCCCTGCGATGAGGGGGCAGCGGTTTGATGAAGCAGGAGGGTCGGAGTGACGCCAGTGCCGCATCTCACGGTAGCAGCCTGTCTCCTCCGGGTCCGGTGGGCAGGGTGACGATGGCGCGTGCTTTGGGAAGGGTCTTCCCAAGGCATTCTCCTGCCGTGCCAGAGGCTCCTTGCTGCAGCATCTCCTCCCTTGCAAAGTCTTGGTGTTTGAAGAGTGAGCACGAGGCTGCCCTGATTAAAATTTAATGAGGCTTGGTATTATTGAGGGCCCTTTAGTGTCAGTTCTGCACTCATCAGCAAATAAATACATCAGCCAGCGGTGTGGGGGCGAGCCCCATCTCTGCCCGCAGCCCGGGCGGCCGCGGGGTCAGCTTCTGCTGGAGATGATGGGTGGGGAGAGAGCGGCTCGGGGCAAGGTGGGGAGCTGGGCGGCTGTTCATTTTCTCTCCGGCAGCTGCTGGAGCAGGGGTTCCCTTTTATTTGTTATTTGCATACTTTAGCCATTGGAATTGAATTTGTGCCCATTAAAACTAAATTAGCGCTGCCTAGAATTTTAAATAGGCTCTGGCAGAGCAGCCCATTAACTCTATCGGAGCGGTTTCTGCAGATCCCTCCTCTACAGGCGCACGGTGCACACTGGAAACCACTGCAAAATGTTGGTTATTTGCACGTTCCTGAGGATAATTGGAGTGCCAATATTAGAGACAACGTATTACGGTTTTGAAAGCCATCAGCATGGCTCAGAGCCGGCTTTAACTTCCTCTGCTTCAAAAGAAGGTACGGTGTAAAAGTCTCACCAAATCGGTTTGCAGTTCCTTGGGTTTAATACTATATTAATGCCACGGCCTCCGGGTCCCTGTGCCCCCCATCCCTCGCACAAGGCTCTGGCTCTGCTCTGGCGAGCCCGTTGCCGCCTCCAGAGGCTGCCCTGCTCCATCCCTGGCAGGTCCACTGGCACCCCCTGAACCCAGCCTCCTCTTCCTCGTCCCCCCAACAGCCTTTCTGCTCTTCCAGGGCCCTCATTGATGGCGTGCCCGGGACGTTGGCTGCTCTGACCTTGGGGTTGGAGCCCTGTTGGCTGGGACCCCAGGAGCAGCCCTGACCCCTTGCCATCTGAAGGGATGCTTTGTGCCTTCCTCCCAGCCCTCGTCCCCATCCCGGGCGTGGGAGCCCCATGCTGGGTCATTCACAGCCCTTTCCTGGAAGGCGTTCAGGACTCAGGTAGCCTTGCCAGGTCTGGCAGCCCAACTTGCCCAGGAGCTCTGGGAGTAAATGGATGCTACGTGTTGGACTCGCTATTAAAATAATCTCTTTTGCTCAATAGTCTCTGATGAGAAAAGAGGAAAACACACCTGAGTGAAACAGTGCATCTTGTTTACAAAGAGTGGAATTTAATTTAAAGCTTATTCTTTGCAGAAAAAAACCCATGTTCAATCAGCCAGAGATACTACAGCAGAGTTTATGAGACAAGGCTTGGCTGCCTGTTCCTGGTACCAGCCAGGATCCTCAAATTCTGTTGGATTATGTATTGGATATCTTTAATGATTATGAAGTAAGTGAATGGAGCATCACACTGGTGTTCTTCCAATGTTACGCACTTCTCAGCAGTCCCTGCTCCAGTCATTTCCCAGGCACGCTTCCATCAGGCCCTTGTGTGGGCTTTATTTTGCTTGGCTACACGTGTGTGTCTGTGCATCATAAAACAACCGAGGAACTTTCTCGTTTGAGCCCAGAGAAATGGGTCAGCACTGTACAGAGACAGGCATCCTGTTTAATTTTTTTTCCTTCTGGAGCCAAGTCTGTTCCTGGAATGGCCACAAGTGCTTTGTGGCTTTCCAGGCCGAGGCAGATCACGCAAATGTGAGGCGTGTTGTCCCCGAGTACGAAATGACACGGTGAGCGTCCTTTATTGCCGCTGCGACTCCTCCGTCCTAGGGCAGGTGCTGCACAGAGATGGGACTGCCCGTTTATCGCCTCGGATGACAAGTCTCTATCTCATCGTCCTTCCTCATGTAATAATAAAAAATACACTGTAGGCATCAATCTGCAGTCAATAAATTCAGCTCCTTTGCTTCTGCAAAGCCAGAGCACGACCTGCCCTGGTGCCGCTTGCCGGGTGCCCACCAGGCAGCCGGAAGGGGAAAGGCTGGGAATCGGCACGGTGGCTTGGAGCAGCGCAAAGCAACATTTCTTCTAGAATTTGATATAAAGTGGCCAACATGACTCCTGTGTAATTGCTTTGAATCCAATTAATGCTGCCTGAGTAGATGTTAGGAATTATAAAGAGGAATACGAGTCTGAGCTTGTCACCTAAACTATGATAATATTCCTTCAAAGGAGGCACATTTGCAAACATTATTAATTACCTGGGGAACAGCTCAGGGTTTAAGGAGGGAATGTGTTTTTGTGATTTCAGGTTTGATTGAGAGAGAGAGAGATTACCGTATTCTGGAACAATGGAGCATTTCTTTGTTACAGACCTGGCAGCAAAATACAGGGAGTTAGTCTGCACCGAGTCCCCCGCCCCCCAAACCAATTTACCAGCAAGAATATTATGCCAGGAATTACCTGGGGCCAAAAGAGCTTTTAAAAGTGTTTAGCACAGGCTCCTCTAATCAGAAAAACCCAGGAGTGCATAGCTAAAATTTGGCTTTTTTGTTTTCCATGAAGGGTCGTTTGGCTTTAGGGTGTGCTGGAGCTCTTTTGGGTTTGGTTGTTGTCGGGACGGCCTGTGGGTACCTTTGTGGGGTCCTGCAAAAAAAAAAAAAAGCCTGCAGATGGAAGTGAGGGTATCCAGCCAATTTCCCTGATCGCTTCTGGCAGGCGGGTAGCAGGGGGGAAGGATGGCACGGCCCCGGAGCAGGCGGGTGCACAGTCAGATGGGCTTGTGGCTTGCGTGGGGCCGGCAAACCTTGATGTGGTGCAGGCAATAAAAACCAAAGGACCCAGTAAATTACCTGCAGCACAGGCTGCAGGGGAATTGAGTACAAGACCGGTGTGAGAGCAAGACTGCTTAGACCCTGTTAGCCAGGGAAATACCTAGGATCTCTTTTTTTGTTGTTGTTGTTTTAGCCTTTTTCTTCCTGCCCTCAGTATAAAGAAATCGTCAGCTTGTCCAAAATGACCCCATCCTAAGCCAAAACCGCCAGGCAGATCTCACCATCATCTGAGGTCTGCTTGTCTGAGGAGGCACCCGGAGCTGGTTTCAGCCCCCAGTTTTACCGGCATCGCTGCACCTGCATGGGTTTAGAGCATTCAAGAGATCTACTTACTGTGATATAGAGCATAGCTGTGTGAGTCCTTTATAAACCCTGCCCTGGCCCAGTACCCAGACAGCCCTGGGAGGGAGGGAGGCTCAGCAAACGTGGTGGCCTCCTTTGGCCAGACCTGTGTGGCCATAGAGTCTCTGTGTTGATACTGAGATGACTTTTCCTACAAGCTACGGAAACCTGGGGCTTCCTTAATTGCAACATGCAAGCTGCACTTGCAAATACTCTCAGAAGGTATTTGCTGCTTGGCTCAGCTATGAGCCGAGGACTTCAGGGAGTTTTGTGTGGAAATAGCATCTTCCTTTGGCCCTTGAGTTGCTGCTGTTACCAGAAGGTAAGTTTTATTTTAATTCTGTGGTGGTAAAAACCCTAGCACCTTCGGTAGCGTCTCTGGCTGCGCATGAGGAGCCTGCAGTCACATCCCTTGAATTGCTAAGCAACTGTGGCCCATTTGCTCTCGTGGAGCAAATTGAAACATTGATTTATCTATTTGTTTTGCAACCAACACCAGGGCTTCATTACGCCGTTCCCTAGGGACATGCTCCCACGTGCTCGGATTGGAAACTAACTCCTCTTACCAAAAAGCGTGCATGGCTTTGTTTTTAATTTTGAGGAAAAGTCCAGAAGCGTAACGCTTGGTTCACTGTCTGTTTGCATGTGGCTGTGGGCTCTTTCAGGAAGAAAACATGGAGTCTCCCTTCCCTGGGTGCTGGATGCTGGCTTCACATCTAGGTCGTCGTTTGAGCCTCATATGCCATCTATAGGTCTGTGATGTATGCTGCTTGTAACTGTACCGCAGCTAGTTAGTCAGAGAGACGGTTAGTTGAAAGCAGAATTCAGCAGCAGTACAGACAGAAATTTAAGATGCCCATCCAGTACAAGTGATGAAGGGAAGCGATGTACCCCAAAACAGGCGTGGATGCAGGTGAGAAGAGGAATGCAGGTGCTGAAGCAGGGCAGGAATCTCTTCGAGAAGTGCCAGACTTCGTGCATGATCCCTGGGAATGTTTTACAGAAACTATCTACCCACACAAATGTGCAAATTTGCATGTCACGTAGGCAAAACACAGCAGTCTTAGTTTCACAGAAGTGCACAAAAGCCCGGTAGCAGCAGCCTGTGGCTTCCTGACGCTCTGCTTGCCAGGCACCCCTAAGCCTAGCTTTGTGAAGCGGGATTGATTTTTAGGGACAGGCAAGCGCGGTCCATGGCAGAACGACTCCTCTGAGCCTTTGCTGTGTCTGCTGGTTGTCTGGCAGCTTGTTGGAGGAGTAGAGGTCTGAGAGCTGGACTGTGATGTGCTGCGGTTGGAAACCACCAAAGGTCCCTAGACGGGATCGGTGTTTAACCCCTAGTGAGCCAACATGCATGGCTACTGCAAGAGCTGCTCTTTGGTAGCACTCATAGGCATCCCCTAACCCAAACAGTAGTGTCTACTTAAACTTTGTTAAAAGACTGGGAAAATGGGAACATATGCGTACAGAATTAGATGATCTGTTCCCTTGTGTTGAGCATTAAAATATATAATAATGCGATATAATGGTTGATTACATGAGTGAGTATTTTGTTACATGGTTGGATGTGCTCCCATATGGAGCATAAGTAAGGTTTGAATGTGGGACTTTTGGATTCTCTTGAGCTAAAGAAATACCTGATGGCAAAACTGGGCTGCTGCTTTCGATGTGGGCTGGAGCCATTGGGGCGATACGGCATGGTTTTCATGTGCAGTGCATCGTTTGTAAGCCGGCGGTCGGGAGCTGCAGGGCTCTTGAACGAGATGCTGGTCCCATGAACAAGCGGTGGTTGGAACCGGTGTGGTGCAGGCTGTCCTGCCCCAGAGTCTTACTACCGGTGTTGTGAGATCTGCCTCTTGCAGGCATTTCTTTACTGACTGGGCTGCCGAATCGCACCGTTTCACATGCAAGGCACGCACGTCGTGGACCTGCTCCGTCTTCCTGCACGTGCTTTGTGCAGCCACAGCCCTCCACCTCCCACCACGTGCATCCACCCGTGTGCCTGTTCTGCTGAGGCATGCTGAACTTTGCTGGCAGGTACGGCGCTTGTGGCCAGCTTTTGCTACCTTTGTGCAAACGGCGCGCGAGATCTCCTTCATCCACGATGCTCTTTTCTCTTATACACCCTCTAATCATCCAAGTGGTCTCAGCGTGGGGATCTGCTAGCCCATCACTAGTCACTTTTGACATAAACTCTTTGGGTCAGTTTCTCCCCAGAACCTGGATGCTTCCTTTCTTGGCTGATGTTTCCATAAGTAAACAGAAAATAGATGATAGCAAATCTATAATCAAGCAGATTTAGCTCGATGAACTGAAGCAAACCGTACAGGTTGTGGCAGCTGTAGTATAGCCTCCTCATAGGACCAAAAACAGAGGCTGTCTCACAGCTGCTCCAAATGTCATCTTATTGCACAAGGATATTTTTAATTGGCATCTGGACTTTGCTCCAAAAATACTTGTTGCAAACCAATTTAAGGACTTCTTTTTTTCTTTCCCTCCTAGAAACACAGTAGCTAACCTCTTTCCTGCATCTGTGGTGTTTCAGCCACCTCTCACAGTGAGACTGTATGGTCCAGAGACCACTCTAGGGGATCCTGGGAAAGGACTGGAAGGGAAAAATGCAGAAAGGTTCTGCTCAAGGATGGATGCGGGCCATCTGTGATCATTCTGCGTGCTGTTGGGGGTTAGGTCTGCACCTCAACTTGCCCATTTTGCTCCTAAAATTCCTGGGCCTCCTGAGAGCATGCTGTGGAGCCAGGGAGCAGGGGGGACGTGCTGCTCACACCTCCCCGAGCTCACAGTGCAGAAGGAAACTTCTGTTCTGCGTTCCTGAGAGCACGTACCCTGTGCAACCTGAAACCCTGCAATTGCAAGACGTAGGCTGAGCTTTTCCCTGTCTTTCGGGTAGCTCTGCTCTTCGAAAGTTCTCCTTCAGGTCAAAAGGAAATGGAAATATATGGCAAATAGGAAGAGGAGAAAGCTAAGAAGGTACATCAGGTTTGAGGGGTCTGGCATAATAAATTAACAGATAAACAGGCTATTGATTTGATTGTCTAGAACTTGTCCATGTCAGTGAACACAAAGCATGTTTGCTCATTAAGCCCAAACCACGTTCACGATTATTTTCCAAAGCATTTTCAGGGAAGTAACAGTAATTATTAATCTTTAAAGTTTGTGCAAGTGCTGCTCATCCTGAGATTTCCTTTTGGACCAGCTCCCCAGCCGCACTTCGGCTCGCCGTTCCTCACATGCAATATGCATTATTAAAATGCACTTAAGCAAAACACTGCAAATGGCTTCCTTTCTCAGAAGGAGCAGAGCTGGCTGCCTCTGCTTGTACCAACGACAGTTAGCTGCTGAAAGAAGAGAAATGATGAAGTATGAGGTTATTTAAGGCTCAGTCTGCCTTGGCTAAATGTGCTTAAAATGAAGATGTTGCTGATGAATAGAAAAAGAAAAGAGAGGAGTAGAAGGCCCTGGGCCAAGGGTACTTGGCAACGTGGAGATATTATTTGGTGGTATCTGAAGAACTCTTTAGCCAGGGACTAAATGGTGACTGGTGCCTCATTTGAACGTTTCGGGGTCGGGGAGGGCAGGACTGAGGGGGTCCCATGCCATGAATTTCTTGACTGAGGCATCCAGCAACACCTGCAAAGAGTTACAGGTCACTATTTTGCTGTATTCAATCTAAACACACAAGAAATTACTACTCGGGATTATTTAAGTAAAAATAGGGCTGTTCTCTGGGTTTGCTGACAGTCTTGTCATCACAAGAGGATGTTTTGGCAAAAACGTTGCTGGCTTAGGGGTACGCCTTGCATTCAGCCGGCAGTCCTAAGGAATTTCCTAATAGTGAAAACAAGGCTTCAGCAATGTCTGTCTGGCCTTGCACCCTGTAGGAAAGGTGAGCTTGCTTTTCTTTTTTTCCTCCCCCCACCCACCATCAAATAACTATAAAGAAACAACAGTTATTCCATAATGGAAATTAATAACTCATATTCTATTTGACGTTATGTCCTGTTAGTACACGAGTATTACAAGCGCTGCGTATCCTAGGGCAGCTCTCCTGAGCTGATAAATGGTGGCTTGTTTGTGTTTGCTTTCCTTTCCCGTGGGGATGCTGCGGTGCTGGCGGAGATGCTCTAATCCCGTTGTGCTTCGGTCATGGCATCCGGGATCTCGCCTGCCCCAAGGGCACCTCTCGGAGCCGTGCAGTGAAGCACACGCCTCCCTGCGCAACAGACAGAGCTGGCAGTTGCAATGCACTCTCTGCCTTCTCCAAAAAAAGAAACTGAGAAGTCGGACAGACTGTTTTTCCTGTACTTGGACTCGGTTATCGGTTTTAATTCCAGCTGAGAAACCAGGGCAAGGAATATACATCAACACTGTACAGACGCTTTCAAAATCACCACAATCAAGCTTAAATTCTTCTTATTCTTCGCTGTAAACCTGTCCTAAAGTAGGTTAGTGGATCAGAGCAGATCTGCTTTATATTATTTATAGGCTGTTTCCTTTTGGTTCTTGCTGCTTGGCTGGATGCTGCTGAAGAGGACTCCATGTTCCAGCAGTCTTTCTCTTTGCTGCAGCTTTAAAACTTTCTATTTTTGTCTGCAGGAATCCCATCTCCCCAGCTCCCTTCTCCGCTAAATTCAGCACACTGGCAATGCTGAAAGTCTTTCATCGCGTGGCATGCCAAGATCTAACTACGATGAAAAGTGCTGCGCCATTTTGTTAGTGGGTGAGCGCAGGTAGCACGGGCAGCACCCAGCACCAGCGCGGGTATTTGCCGGCCATGCTCCCGGGGCCAGCATCCTTCAGGGGACGGTTTCAGGGAAAGCTGCTTTCCTCTCCCAAAAGGATGCTTTGGCCGGGATATCGCTGCACAAGCACTGTTACCCCTTTGAGCCAGAAAACCATTCAGGAGCGTTTGCAGCAAAAGCAATAGTTGTCTTTGGCTACGAGGACGTTTGAATTCAGCAGGCTCCAGCAACCCAACGCAGGGCTGCCCTCTCAGCAGCGCGAGGCAGGAGCCCTCATAATTTTCAAGGAGCCAAGGAGCTCTCGTAATTTAAAAGCGCTGTCAGGTGAAGAGACTCGACACAGCAGCCAAATGTGATAGGCAGGGTAGGGCTGCATAATTTATGAAACTGCATTTCTTTTTGATGAGATTTTGAGTCTAAAAGCTCTGGGAAGGGTGTGCTATTTTTTATTGCATCTCCGAACTCAAATTATGTCAGATTCTGTGGGCACAGTCTGTGCTTGTAAGGAGAAAAAAAAAAGTGCAGCCTCAGATTTCTCTGGCTGCGCGAGCACTCCTGGTCCAGCTCAATGCAAAGTAAAACAGCTCCTTGCAAATCTCTGCCGAGAGCTCCCAAGGATTAGTCTCTCCGTATGCAGGGGGAGCGCAGGCTTTAGCAGTGTGCCAGGGATTATACGCACGTCCCCAGCAGCCGGGTGCCGGTCCTGCTCAGCCGCAGGACGTTTGGGTGGCTGGGGGCCGTTTTGTTCCCAGGTGCCCTGTGCTGTATCCAGAATTACAAGGTCCAACTGTGTGCTTTTAAACGAATTGGCTTGGATTACCCTTGTGTTCGGTATCTCTCTGTCCCAGGCCCCTTTTTTGTGTATTGCATGGTCTGGCTGGACCTTGGGTCCAGCGCTGGTCTGTAAAAGCTGCCTGAAGCAGCAGCCAGGAGCTTCCTTCCAGGCATTTTATGGCCCTGGCTTGTACAGCAGTGTGACATGCTCATCACAAGTTAATTCCCAGCTGCACCATAACCTCCGAAAAGATGGAAATTCGGGGTCACTGTCTGCTCTTCTCCTGCGTGCCGAAGGTCGTTGTGTGAAAGGTGCGTGGACAGTCATTGCTTCGAGTAAATAGCAGCACATCAGCCCAACAAATTCCGTTTTTCACTGCAAAGATGGGTGCCTGATGTTCGGAGTGTTGGAGGTAGGCTGCTTTTGGTACAAGGGCTCACTTTTTGAGTGGATTATTCTGAGTCAGTTATTGCAGGCAGTACTGTCTGAGGTCGGAGAGGCTGATATCACCAGCTGTACTAATGTGTAAGGATTTGGGAGACATATTGATATTTTCTGGAGATAAACTGCTAGAAATTGGGAAAACGTTATAAAACTGTGGCCCAAGTTCCTGTTCCCTTATCTCTGCATGAGTGTTATCAAGAGTTTAAAATATGGGTGTGATAAAGCACTTCACGGAGCAGTTGCAGTGACGATGTCCTGAAAAGCATCTCTGCCTTCCTCGGGCACGGGTGAGCCCAGGAGAGCTGTGTCACCGGGACGGGGAACCGCTTCTTTCGGTCAGATTGGTGTTGGAGTGCGGGGTGCTCTGGATACTGGGCCATCAAGACCTTTTATAATGTATATTTTTAATGGCGAGCTGGGAAAGAGGGAGAAAATTGGAAAGCTGTTTCTTAGTCCTGTAGGTGCTTGGGGTTTTTTTTTAAGATACCATTAGAGGCAGTCATAGGTTGTCAGTGTTTCTCTTAATGTGCAACTGAGGTCAAGAAGGAAAAAAGATGTTTGCATAAAAACAAAAAGCAGAAGGATTGAAGGAAACAAAGCCTATCGTAATAACTGTTAGATAGCTCGGTGGTGCAGCCTTGTCTGATGTGCTGCGGGTGATGCTGGACGGTCCCATTCAGCAGGCGTTGGATGGGGATTTGAGGAGGGCAGCAGAGATCACTCCCTGGAAAGGTCCTGTGTAAAGAGAATTGAAAAGATTAATATTAACTGACTAGGAAAAGAGAAAAGAAGGTGTCATACAAATACTGTGTAAGATGAGGAATTGTTCCCAGAATTGTAGAAAAGACACTTCTGTCCTTTTTATCTTATAATGCTGAATAAGGGGACAATGAATTTTGCTCAAGAGCAACAAAAGTCAAATCTGATTTAAGGGAAGGAAATACTGTGAAACTGCTGTGAGATGTCATTCAGTTCTTGAGTGTGGTAAGCTCAAAAATGGAATGAAAATATGCATGGATGGTGAGAGCATCCAGGGAAATAACAAGCAACCTTGTTAGGGGGACTGCCAGAAAGGGCATCAAACCTTGGACCTTACTGGGACTGGCCGCACTTTTCAGGCCACTTGGGGCTTTTTGTCAGCATCCCCCTGCGTGACCTCCCACCCATGCCACAGCACTCACGTTTCGGCTCCGTGGAGGAATTGCCTCCCTGTCTCAGGTCCAGCCTGCTCCCATCCATCCCTTCTAGTTTGCTTGAAATTCACCTGTCGGGGCCCGTGGCAGCCGTGATGTGGACGTGGACGGCTGGAGGAGCATCCCTGGTGGGACAGTGCCGGATTGCATTGAAATGCAGGCACCGTGCTCCCCAAACGCAGCCTGCCAGTCCTTCCCAGTTAGGGGTCATGGTTCTCCTTGCGAGGCCAGGGCGTCCACTGGAGACCTGACTGAGCTGCAGAGACCTGACTTAGCGCTGCCGTGGGCTATGCAAAGATAATTCAGGGTGGCAGCGCTAAAGATTCATCAGCGTTGCTGGAAATCTTCCAGTGGGAAGAAAATGATGCTGAGCTGACACCAGTGCCGGGCTTGAGCAGGCACCGCCACAAGCCTGTACAGGGGGGGACCCCACTGCACTGTCTCCTCCTCGGTGTCTCGGCGATGCGGGTTTGCTCTCTGCTGGGAGGTGTCCTGGGGGTGTCCTCGCTCTGCCAGGCGCTCTTCAAATTTGTCCTCTTAACGAACGGCATCCCTAATCATCAAAATATTTTTCATAGGAGCTCTGATGATCGCATGAGCAGTATCAGAAGTCATTAATTCTGAAATGTGGACTCTAGGGGACACTTACGGCGAGTTCAGCCAGCAAAAAACCTTTCCCTGTTAATGCTTCCCCTTTTAGGCAGGTGCTGGACTGACAGTTGCCCATGTACAACCCTCTCCAAAAAGCAGCTGGAGCATCCCTCTTCTGCACCATCCCTCCGAAGCAGAAAGGGCAGAAGATTCCCTAAGCCGCGGCAAGGCTGTCATTTATACTCTTTAAACCAAAATAATATCACCTGATGTGTTATGTGAGCTGTGATTTTTCTATTATTATTATTATTTTGTTATTATTTTTATTTGTGGCAACGCATCCTCTAAGGTCTTTCTAATGTAATTTGGGACTATTTGCAGCTTCCAAGGTGTGGGCTCAAACTGCCTAGTTGAGGCTGCCTGTTTCACTGAGCAGCAGTTGGAAGATAAGGGCTTTCCAATCTGATGGCTCTTGGTTATCAAGCAGAGAGGTAATACCTAATACTCAATAAAAAGCCTAAATCTGGCCTATGAAAAGGAATGGGTTCTTTCAAAAGTGCTTCAGTGTTGAGACACATCTAAATCAAATTATTGGGCGAGGGGTGGGTTTCTGCCACGGGGCTAGCAGCTTCCCTTAAACACTAACTGCGTGCGATGCCTGAGCTGAATACCCTTCAGAGCTGCTTAAGAGCTTCTCTTTTCCATTTTGGTGATATCTTTCTAAATTATACATTAAACTTATCAGGGTGAGTAATGCATCACAGCTTCCCCATGTCAGACTTAATGTTACTTCCTCAGCTGTAGCTTTGTGTTTGCCTTTCCCTTCCGTTTATCTTCAGGCTCTGTGCTAGGACGGAGCAAACCCTGGGTCCTCCTTACCAAAAGCTGTCTGCTGCAGAGATGCTCTATAGGAAGCCTGAATGTGACTTCTGGTCCGAGCACTTTAGGGAGGTGGAGTGCTGCCCTGTGCCAAGGCAATGCTGTTCCATGAGAGGAAGACGTACCACGCTGTAATTTCTGTGAAAGGTCCCTGGAAAATGCTGTATTTGATTGAACCCGTGCAATTGTTCAGTGGGGTGCATGCAGGCTTTGCTGTAGGTTGGTTTTGTGCTTGTGAGTAAATAAGCCAAACCATCCAAAGAATTTGAGCCGCTGCCCCACAAGGCAACGCGCAGGAAGAACGGTCACAGCAATTTATCAGCTCCGTGAGCGCTGATTTTAGGTAACGAGGGACGGACACGATAGCTGTTGTGATTTTAGGTGCTACAGGAAAAACAAGTAATTTGCTACTTTTGCTTGCCAATATGTCTGAAGATGGATAGTATTTTGTTAACTGCAGCTTGAAAATTGAAACCCAAGCAATTTTCTTCCAGTGGCTTTTCAGAACGTTGCGCAGGAAGACGCAGCTAAGAAGAAATGCATCTCTCTCTGTTTTAAGTGCTATGGATTAATGCTGGTTTCTTTTGTGAGATTACCAGGCTTTGTTGCTGAAATTCTGCACTCATTCGCCCCTCATAGAAATCGTATCTTGTCTTTAGGCGCTGACGACAAGCGTGTTTCTAGAGCTGCTACAACAACTTCTTCTGAAATGTTGATGTTGCACAAGGATGACAAAGAAGGAATTCCTCATTTTAGGTTTTTTCCGCGTGCAATCCCCTTGTGTCGCAATGCCTTTTATATTTCTTCTACTAGCTGTTAAATAATTCACTCCTAGGAAGCCGCCTGGAGTTCCCTCTCTTTCTCTAGTGCCTCTCTCTTTAGCTCCCTCTGCCAAGACTCCCCTGTTTGAACTACCTGTTTGCTGGGCCACATCAGGCACTTTAATATGCAGATGGTCTGCAGGACTGGTGCTGTTTCAAGCAGTCCTTTTATATTGTTCCACTTCATTTTATTCTGATGTATATATAAATAATTGGATGCTTTTAGTAGGTTGCAGCTACACTCCTGAGTCATAGATCCACCAGTTTTCCTCTACCTTTTTTTTTTTTCCAGAAATCAGTAGGCAGATGTGGGAATTGGCAGTGCTCTTTTAATAAATGCAGTCACTCAAATGTCTTTAGCACCTGAGAGTTTTTTTCTGAACAGAAGTCAGCTTTTGCTATTTGTATCACCCTTTCACCTTACTATGTTTACATTTGTATAGCAAAACACTGTATGTTTTCAGCAAAATTAATCAGTATAATTAGATGTGATTTCCAATGTCAGGTTCAGCTGAAATGCTGATTTAGGGTGGTGATTAGCCCTATCAGAAGCAACGAGGACGGAGAGCTAATCTGTGCCTAAAACTGTTATTTTGAAAGATGTCATTTCTACTCTATTCATAAATTGAATATTTCCTCTGAACCCCCCCAACCAATTTGAATAGAAAATGTATTTTATACTAGATGGCGGTGCACCTTGTTTGTTTTAGATTGCTGCTTTGCTGTTGTTTGCAGAGGCTGCCATTATTCAGACAGAAAGGAGTTGAGCTAGGGGGAGGTATTTATTAACAGGACCTCTGCACCTCTGTATTTGGCTGAGGTTGTACCAAATGAAATCTTGAAGTTATTTAAATCTGCATAGTCTTCATCTTCTCTGACCCCTAAAAAAAATAACAAAAAGTCCCGTGAACATTGTTTACGAACAGTGCAGCAATAGTCAGCATGTCTTGAAACGCTGTTCCTCCCGTGTAAAATACCTGCGTGTGGCTTGCTGTCTCGCCGCATCCCTTGACCTAGAAAAGTCCTTGAACCCTTAGGAGGCTCGTGAGGCAGGTTGAAGGTTCATTACAAACATGAAAGTCATGGAAGTGTGGATTTATTCTTCGTTTCAAGCATGCGGCCTTTGAGAATAAGGAGCATTTTAAAGATTGCAAGCTCCAAGACTGATTAATTTGCTATTTTAGTCCTTTAGAAGGGGCAGTTATATAGAAACGAAGTTCCCGCATTGTAAAAAAGTTCAGATCAATTAAAACAATTTACTTTGTTGCTAATGATTTCAGACCATTGTAATTTATTGGTAAATAAGTGACTTCAAAAGCACGTTCATTCAGTGTGAGTGCACAGAGGAAATGTTAACAGGTTCTTGGATAAATTCAGTCTTGGATTTGGTAACAGACTCTTACTGCAAACCACTGAGGGTCGGCTCACCGCGCAGCTTGAAGGATTCCAGCTTTGGGAGAACAACTGAAGCTTCTGATGGGTTTTCAGTGTTCAGAGAAACGCGGATAAGAAGGCAGGAGTCGTGGGCTGGACTCCGGAGCAGCCAAGGTGCTGGCGGCCTGCCGGGCTGCTGCAGAGGAGGGGTGCGCTGATCTCCCCCACAGGCACCTCCTGGGGGTGCACCCCTTCCCGCTGCGCGGCCGCCGGCCGTCACGAGGGAGTTCAGTGCAAATGGGCTGCCCAAAGTCTGGGTGGGTTTTTCTCCTTCAGAGCTGTGCACAGACCCGAGCCCCTTCTCATCAATACCAGCTAAGGACATATGAGCGTCTGACCTCCACCCTCAGGAACAGTACAGGGCTTAACTTCCCAGTGATGTCCGCAACGTCGAAGTGTATCTCTTCCACACTGTATTTATTGTGAAAAGCTATTTAGTGTGGTTTTCCCTGATTATTTCAGCTACAAATAAAAATTCAGGGTTTTTTCCATATGTGGACAAACAATATTAACAAGGTGAGGTGCATCCCTTTAGCAGCTGTGAAAAATTACTGGTGTTAGAGAACAGGCTGGGTCCATGCTCTGATGTTCAGCAGAGGCAAAGTTAAACAGCAATTATCAGCTGCAAATATATTCTCTGAAATCTTTGAATGGTCTTTCAAAATGGACCTTTCTTCAGTAGAACTGAACAGCATTAAAAAAAACGAGGAGTTGGTGCCGGTTTTGTCAGGGTCTCACTTATCCTGTGGACAAGTCTGCTGCAGCTTCAATTTGCCTGCTTGGTAAAATAGGCTGTCACATGCCAGGGACAGCCAGATCTGTCAAGCTCCACACAGTTTTCCTTTATTAGTTCTATTGGTTTTATTGCCCTTCTTATGCTCTGAGGGATGATGGTTGTTTAGTGACAAGAACCTGGAAAATCATTCAAGTTGACAATGCTTTTCAGATTTCATTTTTTCCTTGTGTCTCTATCTATAAAAAAGGATGACCTGACGACACAGTGAACTTAGCGGGGAGTCTGCGGTATTACTGAGAACTCGCCTTCAAGTTCTGGGGTCTGCTTTTGTTGCCATCCCCATGTCACCAAACTACGGTGATGTACGGACTTTTACCTGTCATGCTAGAAAGCCTGGTTGGTACCTCACAGCTTTTTGTATGGCAGGGATGTGCTTCGGGTTTTGGCAAACGGTGACAATCTGGCTTTAATTTCCTTAGCCGTGGCAGTTGTTCCGGTCATTTCCAAATCGTGTGTGCAAGTCGGAGGGAAGATTTTTGTGACGTTTTCCAGGTTCTTGCAATACTGAGCCAGGTGAAATGTTTCTGACATAACACCAAAACATCAGGAAACCTGGAGAAAACAAAATTCCAGCTAGCTGTGATGGAGGATCTCCTCTGGCTGCGCACGGGCTTTTGTCGTTAAACATTCTCTGCCTATAGAGAGGGATGCCGCGTTCCTCAGAGCGCTCTCCTAATGCGGAGCCAAAAGGAGACTCTGCAGGGAATCTGTGCATTCACCCACACTGGTTTTGCTGCTTGTAGTCTCATTATGTATTCCTTTACAGGTTTCTGTAATACTCCCTGATGTGGGAGGCAGACAGCACGCATCAGGTGAAATAGCTGCCCTTCAAGCTGGCAGAGCAGGACACGGTCTCCCTCGTGCTTTAGTATCACAGCATCTTCAGTAGCCCTGGGATGGGCAGTGCTGCTTCTCCAGTCCCAGGGTTTAGGAATAACATAATCAGCTTTTGCATGTGTAACGAGAACGGCATCCCCCTTTGCTTTTTTTGCGGCTCTGCGTCTGTCAATGTGAACACATGGTGGAGGCAGAAGGCTGGTGGTGCCGGCATAACCACTTCAAATGGACGGTGGGCACCGGCTGCGTGGGTGTTACGGTCCTAGCAGGCAAGGTGAGAGAAGCCGCTCCTGTGCAGGGCGTCTGCCACTTCAGATGTGTGTTTTTCTGAGAACAAGTTGGCAATAACATGGGGAATCCCAGTGACTTGAACTTCTGCTGTAGTGACGCTCTGCAGCCGTGGCAGGTGACAGAAACACTCCTGATGGCAATCGAAATGTTCCCGGTGAACGGGAGAAAGCAGCCACAGCTCCTGTGTCTCTGCCAAGATGAAAATCTTTCCTGTTGAGCCGTTTGCGAGGAGGCATGTCTGCAGTCACCCCAAATGGTGCTGTTGCTGAGTCAGCACCAAGTCTCCATTCTGGCAGTATTTGAGAGTAATGATCTGTGGCTGGACAAGTGAAGACACTCTAGATCTAGCAACAAATAGGAGGCATCTGGGCAGGGTCTCTGACTCAAAAAGGCAGTCTTTGCTGGCAAAAGAAAAACGTTCTCAGGCAGAAAACCTATGCAGGATACGTACAAATGCTAAATATTGGCATCTTCTGGCAAAGCGCGGCACTGTATATTTGCTCAAGGTAGATCACGCTATGAAGATAACTTTGAAAAGGCTTTTTGAGTTCTGTCCCTTGAAGTAAGGAAGGGATATACTTGTACCTTTAAAATGGAGTTTAGTGGAGTTGAACTGGTACAAGGAGACTAGAATTTGTCCCAGTGAAAGGGAATGGGAAGTGGAGCAAAAGAGAAAGACATGCTGTACCCTGAGTGCCCAGTAACAGCCAGGAGGGTAGGCATAGAAGAATGCCAATATTCCTCTCAAAAATAATCTTATCTGCAGTAACGTGTGGCACACTGAACAACAGAGACTCAGACCAATTCTCTTGCTCCTCTCTCTTCTTGAGGCGCTGAATGGTGAAAAGTGACCTATAGACGTGGTCGATAAATAGCCAGGAGCTGGCTGTAGCCACTCTCGCCTGATGATCTCCAGCAATGACTGCTGGCACGGTGCACACCCGTGGTCAGAGCCCTGAAGTGGCTCCGGGGGGGCTTCGCTGACCGGCCCTGCGGTCATGCAGCCCACGGCAGCAAACGTGGCACCCACCGTCCTTTGCCGTCGGGGTGGAAGCAGCCACTTTCCTTACTGCAGCACCAAATCACGTTTTTCTTCTCTTTCTTTCTTCTCTGTGTCCCACACCTGCAGGGGTGGCATTTCTAGCTAGTAATACTAATTAATAATACTAATAAATAATACTAATAATTCTTCGTAGTATTGAAAGGGTTGTAACTATGTGTGAGAAACACCGTCTGATGAAATTCAAGATCTGAGATGTGCAAGCTGAAGAAGAAAAACTGGTCTGTCCTTTTTTAAGGGCAATAAGACGATGGTCTCCATTCCTCTTCCATGTTCTGTGCAGCCAGGAAAAAAATGAAAAAGCAGTAGATTTGGAAATGCACAAAGCACTCTGAGTCTGGATAGTGGAGAATATTGCTGTTTCTGGGATTTCAGGGACTCTTTTTCATAAGCTGTTCGTTCCTCGGAGTTACCTATTTCTTAGATGCTACTTTAGATGCATCAATGCCTAAGCTGAAAAAAACCCCTTTGATCTGCACTCACTTTCCCTAGCATTTACAAACTTAAAAGTACTCATGTTAAACTTTAATTATTCCCATGTCTGGCACTGGATGTTCCGACTACTGCTGCTTTTTTGGGATGTCTCAGAAGATACCAGTGTATGTAGCTGGGTCAAGTAGCTGACGGGTAAAATGAATAATGACTTGCCATGTGTAATAGTCTGTGTCTGTTGCTGAAATTTAGCAGCTTCCCTGCCTTTTCATATTTTGTGAAGTGTACGGTGTTGTTGGCATTGCGTGTTCTTTTCCCTTGCTAATGTGAGTGTACACCACAGGCAGCAGCACTCAATTTATAAAATATCTCCACTTCATAGACACTGTTGGTGAGTAAATTAAAAAAAAAAAGAGGGATTTTCTGCACATAACAGCAAATGCATTGCTACTTGTTATATTCTTCAGAAGGCATTGCCAAAACTTCACTATTGTTATTAGAGCATACTGTGAAATAAAAAGGTCAGGGAGAATCTCCAAAGGGACAAGGTGAGACGCAGCCGTGGAGTTGCCAAAGGAGTTGGTAACTCCCATGTGCCACGTCTCCAAACGCTCCCCTGATAAATTTGCTCTCACTACTTAAAAATCTGATCGGATGTAGTGTCAGCATCTGCCATCCGCTCAGCTGGAGCCCAAGGGCTAAACAAAGCTCCCCTTCTGCTTAAATAACACAGCTTTTGAGGTTATCGGTGTGCTGTCATCTGCTAGGAAATTACCGGGCTGCTCCCGTGCAGTGGATTTGAGACTGATGGATTAGGCTGAAGGGCAATTTGCTTTGCTTTAGCCAGGTTGTGGCACCCCTCCTGCTCATCGCAAGTAATAATATCTCTAGTTAGCAGCCAGGTTGCTTGTTCTGCCTTGGGAGTTTGAGGCAGGACAGGCTCACTATCCCGTTTACCGTTCTCTTCTCTCCATGTATGAAAGAGACACCTGGGAAAGAGAGACCTGATTTGGGGCCGAAAGGAGCCCGGAAGGAATGTGTGCTCCTCCTTTGAATTCAGAGCTGCGTCAGCGCTAGCCAGAGCTGTTTGTCCACCCTGGGAGTGGTTCTGCGCTTGCTCTCTTACATGAAATAGAGAAGCAAAATCTGATTGTCAGATGGTACGAGAAGATCTTCATAAAAGAAACCTGAGTACCTATGTGGCTAGAAAGGACTCGGAGTCCTCTGAAAGGTCTGATAGGGAGGTAACTCTGCTTTCATCAGCAGGTCAGAGAAGCCCCTCTGAGCTGCACAGCAGCACTGGTGGGGTTCACGTTTCCTTTTAAGATTTCAAGGCATCCACTTGGGAGTCTAGAAATATATATATATACAGGAGGCCCAAAGAGCTGGGCTCAGTCTAACACAGCCTACAGCAGGAGCTCTTAGATGCTGATCTCTGTTTGTTATCTCCCCTGTCTGGGGAAATTCAAGGCTTCTGGGTGATAGTGAAGAAGAAAGAAGGGTGTCTAATAATCTTTTTCTTGCAATTCAGAAGAAATTCAAGTCTGATACTTTTTCTTTTTGCCTTAGGATTTGATGTTTCCAGTCTAAAGTGCTGCATCAGTTCCCAGCTGGCTGCTGTGAGTCCTTTTTGGGACACCATGCCTAACAAGTAAAAGCCAGCAACTGTAGTGAGAATGAAGGAGTCCTGTGTGTCCTGGACGTGGCAGTCTGGCCTGTCCCTGGTACCTGCCCATCTCTGCCTCTGGGGACAGCCCCGGTGTTGCTGGCCTCCCTATGCAGCTTTAATTTGGACTCACATCTCTGCGAGCCCTCACATACAACACAAAGTAAAGTTAGACTCCAAAATATGTACCACGGGAGGAGAACTTCGGATTCCCTGGCACTGGGGGTTACTCTTGTCTGGAAAGGTTATCCAGGCACAACAAAACCTTCAGTGAATAACCTATATGCTATATAGCAGTGTCATAAGGGTTACGGCATAGGAACAAAAACGGTGCAAGACTATCAAAGCCAACATTATGAAAGTGTTTTGAAGGTTATTGATGTTCTTCCTCTGGGAATTGTATTACCAGTCACTGATATCAAAAGTAACAAATTTAAAGAAGCTATAAACGACAGAGCCCTCGGAGTAAGAGCAAAGACTAAAAATAAAAAGGACTTGTTGGCTTACTGCGTACCATATAGGCTGCGTGGAACATTAAGTAGCATTTATCTCCTCTTCCTCCAGGCAGGCATCAAGGTCGTGCTTGCATCCTTTCCAGGCACCTGGAGCCCCGTGTCTCTGCGCTTGCTCTGCTGTGCAGATATATGGGAAGGGGCCAGGGCTGGCGAGCCCCGCGTCCTGGTCGGGGGAAGGACTGGCACATGCTGCGAGGGGCAGCACGTCCCCGTCAGGCTTGTCAAAGCCGTTCCCCTGATCCGGACACCAGCCAGAAACTACAGGTAGTCACGTAATAGCACGGCTGTATGGGGAGTCCGTCATGCCTCACGAGAGACGGTGGAGAGTCCTGCGTCCTCCTGCCTGCGCGCGGCCGCTGGCTGTGGGAAGCTGCGGCAGAACCGGGCAGAGCCGGCTGCTCGGCACAGCCCCGGCCCCCGGGACGCTGCAGGAGCTGCCGTCGCCTTCCAGTGCTGCAGAAAGCTCCTTTTCTGGTCCGCGCGTGTGCGGGTGGGTTGTGCGGGGCTGGGAGTCCGCAGCACCCGGTGAAACGCCGAGCTGCTCGTCTTCTCCATTTCGCACGCATGCAAACCCTTGGACGCATCCTTAGTCCTACATCCTCCACTCCTGCGTGCTGACGCTCCCGTGCTGCTGCTGTGGGGAGCATACATGGTTTTGAGGGGCAATCGGCTTCCAAATGATTTTAACGCATTTGCATACATACAAAAATAGCCTAATGCTTGATGAAGCTTTAGGAGCGGCGCTGAGGGATAGCGTGTCTCTGGAGGGAAAGCTTATCGCGAGCTCTGGGTACGTTCTCCTGGGCTTTTCTCGTTTGGTATTTGGAAATGTCAGCTTCCTATTACTTGGTCTGCCTACAACAGTACCAATTAAAAAAATAAAGTGTGAGGTATCTTCAGGTACACATGAACTGTTCTTAATTCACAAAAATGCATTAATATTTTAAAGTTAATAGTGTTATTGAGGCAAACTAGGCCATCAGCACATGAGAGGAAAAAACTTGCGCCGTCTGCATTCAAACCAGAATTTGAAGCAGTGCATTCTGTTGATATAAACTTTGAAAGCACTCGGTGAATGTCAGCGGAGCTTTGAAATGAAGATTTCTTCTTATTCCAGACCAGCTATTGTTGCATCTCTGGCTTGGGTGAGCTGGGAAAGGATAGAAGCCACTTGGGGCACGCTTTATAATGCTGGCATTTCTGGAAGGTGATGAGGATGGAAGTGTTCTGAGCTTAGCTCTGTCTGAGCCCGTTTGAAATGCAATGACAGAATTCCCATGTAAAGGTTGCGATAAAAACAGAAAGAGGGAGAGGAGATTCTGTACTGCAGAATGAAGAAAATAAAAAGGCCTCACAAATGTCAGCTGAGGGATCTCTGGCTCACGCTTGTTGGGGAAAAATAGTCTGAATGCAGCAGCAAATCTTTTACAGAGTAGCAGTCTGCAGAGAGGCTGGCACCGTTACATCATGCTCAATACCTCGATATTTACGTTTGTGTGCGCTAATTTGACACAGCTTTGTTCGTGTTTGTGTGGATAGAGTAACGTAGTTTTGAACTATTAATGCAACTGCAGGGCAGAACTCCGCTCTGCATCTGCAGCTTTGGTGGCCGTGAGGTTCCTTACTGACGCTTTGCGTGCTGTCAGGCATTTGCTTTGTTTTACCCTAGAAAGAGCTGGTTTTTGCTATTAAACCAAGTAATCCCGGTATATGACTTTGACTGTATCGGTTAGCAAATTCTTTGAGATGTTCTGAAAATGAAAAGCACAATTCAAGTGTAGGACACTTTGAAATATAAGACGGCTTTGATTGTCTCCTCTGCACCAGTTTCCATGCAGAAGAAATTACACTGTTCTGGAAACGGTTGCAATATGCAGGTTTAATATGAGAAAACATAGAGGCATTGTTTAAGTGTCAGTCTTCAAAGGTGGAAAGTTGGAGTAGCAGTATACGCACAGTACAGCAAGAAATTTGTATGTCCGTAATAAGCCTCATTTGTCGGGAAGAGTACCTCGAAGGAATTCAAACCCAAAGAAACCTTTGCTTTGCCCTCAGAGTTACTGTTTGAAGAACCTCAAGGTTTTTGCAGAATGAGTTGTAAAACCTTGGACAACTGGAGAGAGCAAGTGACAGAAAGGAGGAGGAGATGCTTTGATGATTTCCATGGCAAATTTGTCTCCCGTAAAAGGCAATTGATAGTAGATGCAGCAGCTGGGTTAAATGCATCCATTGCCGTTGTTATGTGGTTTTCATGAGCGGGGTGTGCGTTAAGAAAGAGCAGCTCTGAGCAAGCTGAAGTAGGGCAAGCTGCTATCTGTAAGTTTTCTCTGCATGCTTTTATCATGGTTGCGTTTTTATACGTGAGCAATGGCATAGCTTTAGAAGGTTGTTCAGCTGACTCAAACAGTTGCCCAGGCACCTCCTGTGACTGACTGTTCAATGGCTATTGAAGTCTCAGGCTGGTCTTTCAAGAATCCAGATGTACAGTCATAAAGGATTGAGTGGAAAACAGTAAAAACCGTGGTTTTGAAAGAGGCAAGGGCAGCTTTTGCTCCTTCAGCTTCTCTGCCTTGCTCTGTGGTTTGAAGTCTGGAGCCCGCTGCTGTTCTCACAGAAAACCCTTTGCAGGCTCTGTGGGTTGGAGCTGAGCTGTGCTGTGGTGGCAGGCGCTGCAGCAAAGGGACGCGCTGCTGTTCCGTGCCCCGCGCGCGGGGTGTTGCCAACACCGCGAGCATTTGGGTGCCGAAGACTCGAGTCTCCTCGGCCCTGCCCAGGCGAACGCTCTCGTGGTCTCCCGTGGGTTCGTTGCTCCGGAGCCGTAAGCAGGACAGGAGACTTCCCTGCCACGTTTCTGTCCCCGGGCACCAGGACACGGGACTTCTGCGTCAGCACCGCCGGCTCCGCTGGGCGTTTCTAGATAAACAAAAGCAGTCCCGGCTCATGGCAGAATTATCTTGTCCCTGTCAGCTGCCCGTGTAAGTTAAAGCTTCCAGCTGGGAGCGGTGACACAGATGAAAAGAAATTTCCATTATCCAGAAGAATAATACCTGCATGAGAAAGAGAAGTGCCTTTTGTTTTATTTTGCTGCACGCTACTAGTCGTGCGGTATCGTCCTTCTGTTATACCTTTTACTAGCACAAGAGGTATTGCTATGAAAGATAATAAGCAACTCGGAAATCAATTTCTTGGAATCAATTCCAATCAATTTTGGAACTTTGGAGGCCGGGAATTACAGCGCTGTATTTTTCTGTATCTTTCAAAGTGCATGTTAAATAAACATGATCCCCAGGAGTATTCAGAGGCAGCTCTTGGTATATAAAATACCTTCAAATATATCACATTTGATGATGTATTAGTAAGTGTTTGGTATTTGTTCTATATTAAGGCTCTCTTACTTTGCTGCTTGCACTACTTGAATGCTGCCTGATGATGACCGGGCTGGTCCATGTGCCGTTTGTAACCCCACGGGATTGCTGCCAGGCTCGCCTACAAAGAAAAGCTTATTCAGCAATCTCCTGACTTTTCCCTGGACAGGACTCCGCTTGTTTCTGGGGTTGTCTTGGGGCAATTCAAATCAAACCACCTGTATTGTTAAATCCTGAACACCACCCTGGCCCTTTCTTTTAAGGGGGAGAGAAAGACTTCAGGACCATTTCTGCTCCCCTGCTGCCTTCTCCCGAGATCGTCCGGCGGGATCCTCTGCATTCGGCTCTGCCGGAGATCTGCCACAGGCGACGCTTCTGCAAGCCTCAAGGAGAAGGTGCTCGGGACGGGGCTCTCGCTCCTGTTTGTGTTCAGGTGTCACCACCAGCACGTGGAGGACAAACCAGCGTTTCAGCCAGGGATGCTCTTTGCAGGCGGGCTGTTAGGGACCTGAGAGCAGTGCTCCCGAGGAGCAACGGGGATTTGCCCGTGTCGTTGGTGTCATAGGGACGGGACAGGCACCGTTTGTTATTGGGAGAAACGTACAGGTTATCAAGGGATGCCAGGAGCAGCCAGAGGAAGAAGAAAGATAAAGAAGGATTAAAGAAGACAATAACAAAAGGAAAACCTGTATTTTTCTAATCCAAACCCTGCCCTGTGGTGGCTCTGTACCCCCTAGTCATTCTTTTGAGACATGAAATGTAGAACAGAGTACGGTTACTTTCGTGATTATACTCTATCTTCCCTTACCAAGATATTGAAGAGGAACTGGGGAGCACATTATAAAGCATACAGCCCTATTAAATCTTGATTCCCTTTAAATAATTGCAGGAAATCTCACTCTTATAATTACATGAGGGTCGAAATCATTTTTTAGCCTTCCAAGCCCTTCACGATTCATCGTTCCCTCGTTTGCGGTACGTGGAGCTGTATCGGCCTGTCGGCAGTCTCTTGTCTCAAAAATTAGTGAATTTAAGCAAACAAAAAAAACTCAAAAGGCTTTGGGCTGACAAACTGGGAAAATGACTCTCTTCTGGAGTCATGGGCTGACCGACCTTTGGCGGTACCTGTGGTATCCATAGGGTGTAAATCCTGCGACTCCCGGCGTGGCCAGGCTGCGGCGGCGGTGGCGATGGAGGGGACGGCCGCTGCCCCGGAGGGGACCTGGTGCTCCTGTGCCCAGGCAAGGACGATGACACCTAGCAACCGCTCCTGAGCCGGTGCGTATCAGGATGCTGATTTAACCAGGTTTAAAACCATATATGCACCGATGTCTCTCTCTGCCGAGCTGACCCCAGGTGTCCTCTCCTCCTGAGGAAGCTTTTGAAGGGACATAAGTTCCACCAGCTCTTTCATGCAGCTGGAGGCATAGGATATGAGGTTAATTCAAAGAGCTGCACAGGCTAAGATGGATTTCCCAGCAAAAGGGGTCCTGCTCTGCAGCATGAGTTCTGCTTTTGTGTCCGGCTCTGGGGTCTCCCTCTCTTCCAGGTGCTCCGGTGCTTCAGCTCTTGGGTGCCAGAGCTCTGCTACCTGTCTGTTAATTGTCCCGTTCTCCCTAATTAAACGTGCCCAGCTCAAGATAACTTAAGGCAATGGGTTGTGCGTTTAAAGTCAATGTTAGATTTTTTGGTTTTCACTGTTAGTGTGAAAAATTAATATATTCTATGATCTCAATTAGAAATTAGTTCAAGGATAAAGAAATTGCTGGGATTCAAACCAGTAATCTTGTCCGAAGCTAGCATTTAGTCTCTGGAAAGGAAAAAATCCTGCTACTTCTGTGTCTGTGTTGTGTATTTGTGCCTTGTACTTCAGATATCCCAGGCTCCGCTCTCAAACCATTAAAAATCCAGAGGAAACCCTCCAGATAGACGCTGCTATAAATAGCAGAAGATTCTATCATCCGCACCTCCGTATGTCTGGGAATGGTTTCATTCCTTGGTTTGTTTTTAGATAATATACAGACGATACATAGACACTCCCAGTGCCTATCTCTAAGTTACCTGTGGGTACTGAAGCATCACGTAATGGCAGCCTCTCAAAACCATGGAAACCTTTTTGTATTATCTTTTTCTGGGTGATAATCTCTTAGGTATTAATCCAGTCACCCCACAGCGATGCATGTGAATTGTGTTCCCAGAAAGCTGAGATTCCTTTTCAACCTTTTGGATGGTTTGAGGAATACAAAGTAAACCTCATGAATGAATACCCGTCAGAAAAGAAAAAACCCTTTTATAGTTTCAGGGGTGAAAGGGGAGGGAGGGGGGCACAGGAGCCGCCTCTGCGTCCCCCTGCCACGCTCCTCTGCTCCTTCTGCCCTTTTGCATCGTGGTTTAGCCGTTAGGGCCCGAAAAGGTTGGTTTCACCTTCCATGTTTTTAATAATGCATAGCACCTTGCAAGTTCGACACAACAGCAATAACACAGGTATCCAGCGAAAGCCAGGGCGACTGGCTGCACAGCGGAGCAGAGCTAATGGCTAGTGCTCCCGGGACCCAGGGCTGTATTTGGGGGTAATTTCCTTGCAGGGTGGCTGGGATTAAATTCCCCGATGCTCATCGTCCCTGAGGATGATTTATTTCCTTTCATCCTTCCAGCAGGGAGCACAAATGCAAAACTTTCAGCTCAGAGGTATTTTTCCAAATAGAATATCTTCAGCTGTGGTCATCGGTGATTTGGAAGCCCTCGCCAGTGAGATTTAGCCTTGAGCTGATTGCCATTGCTGAGCAGCTGAAGAGCAGCTGAAAGCTGGCCAGAAATGGCTTTTGATTTTTGCTTTTTGAAAGAAAAAAAGAACAGAACAAAAAAAGCATGCTTTGGGATGGGGACAGCAAGAAGGGAGAGGTTTTCTGTGATCATTCTGCCCTGCCTGAGAAGGGAGACCTCCCCTCGCGTGGGGCACTGACTTTGGGTAGTAACGAGCAAGCAGAAGGCGCTTGCTGAAATGAGAGGAAGGTTTCCCCCGCAGCCCTGCCGGCTTGGAGCGCTGGTGGTACCTGCCGTTCCTTCGTCCGAGCATTAATCAGCCCTTCACAGGCTGGCCGCGCTTTTCTTTGCATTTCTGCCCTCCCCACCTGCCGGAATCGGGGGGCTGGAGCAGCCCGGCTTGTTTCAGCTTTGTGTTTCTGCTAATGTGAAAAATATGAACATGGAGTGGGCTAGTGGAACAAACAATAGCTGATTTACTTGGTTAATTTAAATAGCGTGTAGCGAGTAGCACAGGGAGGCTGCCTCGCTGCTCCAGCAATCATGCTGGGAGGGAGGTCTGCAGCGCCATTACGTGCTATTATTACTTTCTGGATAATGTATACACTTTCACTATCACATGGTCCTTCTCCTTCATTTTTCATGAGAACTGGCACTAGATTAATGGTTAAGCCATGGGAGAAACGTAACGCCATGCCAGTCTGATTTATTGACCACTTAGTGCTGATGAAGCTGCAAACAAGAGTCAGACAGATGTTGCAGCTGCATTTTTCTTTATCAAAACTAACAGCTTTTTGTGGGTTTTTTTTAACCACTTCTTGTGCCGTCTCCTGCTTACCCTGCAGCGCCAGGGATAGCGGAACAAATTCCTCCGCTACCCGAAGGAGATCCTGCCGAGGAGGCGGACTAGATGCCTCGGGTGCCGCGTGCCGAGGAGCCTTGCCCAGGTCAGGGACAGACGGCAGCAACTTTGACTCGGAGGCGTGGGAAGCGGAGCAGCTCTGCAGAGGTTCTGGGCACTGAAACGACGGGCGGCTTTCCGACGGGCACGTTTCCAGAGCCGTCTGCAGCCCAGTCCAGGGCTCCCTGTAGGAATTCCCTGCCACCCAGGGGAAGGGTTTCTGCTGTGGCATGTCTGCTCTCCTGGCGCGTTTCCCGCATGGAAGTTACATTTGTAATTTTTCTTTTAGTCTTTCACATCTCTCTTGTTCTACTGGTAGGTCTCCACAAAGAAATAGTGATTCTCGGCTGATTTAGAGTTTTCCGAAACATACGTATTCTCTTAATTTGCGTCAGAACATTTCAGTTTAGTAGGTAGATTGGCATTCATGAGACTTGCCAATCTGAGGTCAACTTTCAGATGTAGACATAAGGAACAAACCTGTTGGGTTTGTGTTTATTTTATATGCTTTTATATAGAAAAAGCGTAAATGCCAGTGCCAATCCGCTGCTGAGGTCCACTTGCTTCTGCTGCAATGAAGCTAGGAAGCCCCGTCACCCTGACTTGCCTGGTGACAAACAGGCACTATCAGGCTGTGAAAAATACAGTTTATCTGAAGCGAAGGAAGAAGCATCTGCAGAACTGCCGAGTCGCCCAGCGCCGCGGCAGTAGCGTGTCCTTGCTCTCTTCTTTGAAACTTCTCTCAGAGCAAGAGGTGTTTCTACACGAAATCTCTGAAGCATATTACTTTTTATTACTTCATCATCTAAATCACTAATTACGTTAAATTAGCTGATGGAGACTATTTGGGTGTATAGGTAATCATTTTTATTATCTGAATCTTTTCTGCATTATGCATGAGGACTGTAATGTTTCAGACCTCCCCTTCCTCACCTCCCCAGTCCTGAGCAGCGTTGTCCGGTCGTGTTGGAAGCGGCTCAGCCACCCCGTTAATTCCCCAGGAGCCCGGCTGTCGCCTCCGTCGCCCTTAAAGGCTAAAACAGGAAAGCTGAAAGGAAGACGTGGCTCCGTTTTGCGTGGTGACATGAGGATTTGTACTGCGGTCTGGAAGGAGAGGATGCGGTGTTTTAACGTGTCCTTCTCTGGCTGTCTCTCGTCTGGGGCAGGTGTGCCCTGGGAAACGGAAGGCTTTGAACATGTGAAAATTGCACATGAAAGGTCCAATTGTTGGTCTCCAGGAGAATCTCAGGAATAGAAGAGCCGACGGTTTTCTTTGCTTTAGCGCTTTCCAAAACTGCTCCAAAAGAAGTTGTTAGCAGTTCCTTACTAGGTTTCCTTGCCTCTTCCCTGTGCAATACAACTCTTTTTAACGCAGGCTGCAAGAATTTGATACTGCAGCCTCACAGAATCTTCACTGAAAATCCCCCGCTTGCAGTTTTCATCAATAGAGGGTAAAAAAAGCGAGTTCCTGCTTGCATGTCTTCCTAACTTAAAAGAGAGCTTCTCCTCCAGACAGAGGGACGCATCTGGTTACTGAAGCCCCGCTGGGTACCAGCGTGCAAGGGGATGCAGGCGGAGGGAGGGCACGCTCCGTAGGGCCGCTGTGCTTGTCACGCTGCTGTACGCGGGTGCCACGTGAAGGGGTGGCCTTTCAGCTGCCAGCACCGCCTTGGCAAGCCTCAGGGAGCCGGGAGACACAACCAGCTGCCCCCTCATCTCGGGAGGTGCAGGATGCTCCCCGCGTACGAGGGGCTGCATGGTCACCCCCGCGCCCGGCAGCGGCGAGTGCTGCCCTGCTCCTGCCCCTGCCCCTGCCCTGGGCTGGCTCCAGCGGGGCTGCCCGGCACGCCAGGCCTGGCCTCGGTGCTGTGTTTTGCCTGTCAGAAGTTACCTTCCGCTGGTCTTTCCTTGGTGCGGGTGTCCACGTACTGCTCCAGCCCTCTGCGGGTTTCCTAAGCAAGTGCTCCCATTAGCACAACCTTTGCAAACGAGTGATGGCTTGTGTTCCCTCTCCCACTCAGAACAGGGCTCTAACAGCATTAATGAATCATTAGAGTTTTAATTACGCCATTATCCTATTTATTTTTATAAATAATTCCAAAGCAGTCATTAAAGTTTGTGAACTTAGGAGTAAATGACTTAAGGGAAAGAAATCAGCTTCTCAATCTTGTTATTATCTATTGTACAATCTCCCTGGGATGCTGTTGGGAAACTAGCGGAGTTGTTTCTGTTGCTGCTGTTAAGATGATTCATTTGCTCGCAGGGTGGTAACACGCTGCTCAGCTCCCTACTTGAAACGTCTGTGTCAGTGGGACGGCGCCGCAGTGCGTCAAAGCGGTGTTGCATCCCCTCTCTCAGCCCCCGTAAGAAGGTGCATGGGGAGAGAGGGGAGCGTTAAACAGCCCTGCGGGAGCGAGCGCCTCGCAGTTGTTCTGCAGCAGTTCTGCAAAGAACACGGTCTCTTCCAGTCCCGACCTTCCGCAGCTCGCTGTTTTCATCGCAAAGCTGCAAGATCTTCAAAAGACAAGAAATCGCGGGCTTGTCTGAAAAGAGTCTGTCCTTGGGGCACTCTGTCATACTGTTTGTGAGCCTCTTTGGCTCTTCCCTCCCTCTTTCTGCTGCCGTACAGAAAGCGTGGCTGTTACTGATGTTCACAGGTGAATTTCCATATATTCAAAATAGCCCGATGTGGGCCAGAACCGATGAAAGCATTGGATCAAACAGACCGCAGGTTCCTTAAACCAAAGCAAATTACCTGGTGTTTGTTGCGACTGGTGTTTGCAGCACTCTTGCAAGTATTCGCTGTTGTGTACGGGTTGGAAAAAAGGTTCACCCTGAGCACACAAGGGGAGCAGGAGAGTCGCGAGCAAAGGGCGCTCGGGATGGGGGGGAAGCTGCGTGCAAACTCTGTCGTGCCTCGTCTTTTGCCACCTCTTTTAAAGAACAGCTCTGATCTTGGGGGCATCTGGTACATACTGGGATCTAATTATGATGCTTTCTGTCGTAGTTTTAATTAGAAAGATAAATGCAGAGAGCCCGGAGCAGGGGAGAGGCCCAAGGACATAACTTCTGCTCTGCTCTTCCTGCAGAACCCAGACATCGTGTTGGTGCACTACCTGAACGTCCCTGCCATCGAGGACTGCGGGAAACCATGCGGCCCCATCTTGTGCTCAATAAACACAGACAAGAAGGAATGGGCAAAGTGGACAAAAGAGGAACTCATCGGACAGCTCAAACCGATGTGTGAGTATCTGGAGCTTTTTTGCTCTTTTGCTTTACGAAGGGTTAATTTAGAGTACGATGTCTCTCACTGCCACCAACTGTCCCTGTGAAGGAGTCATTTGTCACCGTCAAACTGAACTTGCATCTGCGTGCACTTTCTTTCTTCCCAATATTCAACATTTCTGGGATGCGTGGTACGAGAGCTGCCCAGACTGTCCCAAAAAAGGTCACGTCCCAAAAAAGGTCACGTCCCAAAAAAGGTCCCCTCCACACCCTGGGAAAAAATTGTACCTATGGTCTTGCATTTTCACGTGCCGTTTGTAGGCACCGACTTGCTTGCGAAGAGCCTTTGCAGTATTGGCAGGTAGGTTTCCCCCAAGGGCACTCATGTTCGTGTGGTTCAATGTCAGATCGGAATGGGTCGCTGTTGCTTACAGACGGACTCTGTGGAGCTGAGTGTTTTCAGGGTGGGTATCGTTTACTACTGTTCTGAACTTTGCAGTCTAAAGAGAAGGCTGCTTAGGTGCGCCGGGTGATCGGGAAGTTTGCTCTGCAAACAGGCAGTTCTTTGAACCTCTCTGCATCCGCCTTGGAGTATAATATTTTCTTTCACATCACAGTTATATTGTATGTCTTCCCCTGGAGAATATGTCCCAATGTGCACGCAAACATCTTTTTGCAATGAAAGAAAGATTAGGCATAACGTGGGTCTGTAAGCAAGAGAAAATTAACTGCAGGAGCCACAATACCAAATCTAGGTGCTTGCATCTGAGTCAACAAATCCCAGGTCTGCTTGCTTTTCTCCCTCACCCCTGCCCTCAGTCGGACGCTGGTGTCATGCCCAGCTTTCCATAATTAGAGGTCACAGCCATGAAGTACATTCTGATGTGTCTCAACCGTCAGTGAAAGATGAGTCTCGCGCTGACCGCAGCGTTAGTAATCTGAGTTTGCACCGCTCCTGTGTCGCATCCCGAGCCCTGCAGGCCCATGTATTCCTTTTCCACGCAAAGTTGGAGGGCAGAAGACAAGCAGAAGAGAGAAAATGACACATTTGCTAAACAGAATAATGCCCCTGGGACCGAGAACCTGAAACAGAAATCCGCGATGTTGAAGGTGTAGCTGAGACTGGACAAGTACCTTAACATTAAACAGGAGAGGAAGTGGCAGCCTGTTAAAAAATCTGCAGTGCATCAAGAAAATTATGTGAAAACTACAACGAATTCGCCATAAATTTAATAACACTTGGCTCTTTTATGTCTCAGGAGGGAAGAGTGAAATTCTGCGCAATTATTCAGAGTATATATGCATGTACATGTCTCTGTTTATGGGTACATATCCTGGGAAATGCATCCTTAGAAATGTAGCTAAAATAAAAGCTTTAGATTCTGATCAGACCTAGAAAACAAAGAGGACATGGATATCCGTGTTCAGGGAACACAGAGGGGCACTGCTCGCCAAGAAGCCATCAGATTTGGTTCCAGTATTGGGTGTGCCATGAAATTCTGGAGCCAAGCACATTAGTTTCATCACATTTTTGCATTAATCACATTCTTTCGCAGACTTCACAGTTTGATTGCCTGATGTTTCTAAATTTCTCTGCCCTAAAGCAGATTTGTCCATGATTTAAAGCGTTGTGCGTGGTGTCGCTGGTGAAGTGACAGTCTCACCCTTTTACCTGTTCTGTGTTGCAGTTCATCTAGTTTTATTCCTCTGGACTTGGAAGCTGTGTGAGGTTTTTGTTGATTCTTTTGTTTTCTTGGTTGCCGTTTTTCATGAGAATGTCACGTTTAAGACAAGTTAGTGATGATACAGCCAGGGTGTGCGTGGAGGTCCGAGGTCGAATGCTGTACCTGCGGGGAGGTTTTTCCATCCTGTTTCAGACCATTGGTGTCATTCAGAAGTAGGAGGAGAAGCTGATACTAGTTCTGCCTTTGGGGAAAATGCTTCCTCCTGGGCAGAGGCTAGTGACAGCGTCCAGTTCTTGACTCGCTGAGAACAAGTGCTCTTTGCTCAAGTCCTACTCAGCCTGCACCGGAGTCAGGTATTAAAGCTTTTGACCTCTGTCAGGTATTAAAGCTTTTATATCAGAATCTAGGAGAGCGGAGAGTCAATGGTGTGGCAGCCAAAGGCTGGGAGCACGTTCTCTTGGCCGTGTGTGCCTGGAGAACTAAAAGTGATGTGGCAGATGGCTGGCAGAGAGAGAGGCATCGGTCTGAGAGCCCGAGCCAGACAAATACATCAAACTGTTTTTCCTGAAATGCCGAGAGACCCTGACTGGGAGGAGCAGCGAGTTTGCTCGCATTTCTTGCATCCATGGTTCACTCAGCTCCCTCTTCCTTCCCTGCTGCGTCATCCCAAAGTCAGTCCAGGCTTCAGCAAGTGTTCAGCAGGCAGCCGGGCCGGGCACAGGCTCCTGGTACCAGACTGCATCGCCTTCGTGAGCGGAGCGGCGCGCTGAGGTCTGGGCTGCTGAGCGGCGGCTCCTCCTGTCTTGGTCTTGAAGGAGAGCTCTGCGAACCCAGAGCTTCTTGACTGGCTTCCGAGGTGCTTTTTCCTAATGCTGTGGCTGTGCTTGCGCTGGTGGTTATGGATGGATGAAGACATACCTTCTCAGGGTGGAAACACCATTCACTTGTTCTAACATAGCTGGTCTCTGAACTAATTAAGAGACTGAAATTAACCCATCTGAGCATCCATGAAAGGTAAATACTCACTGCAGATGCTCTGAGGATTTGGGGTTTTTTCAACATCTCCAACCGAGTTGAGACCGTAAATAATTAATTAATCAGCCCGACTTCAGTTTTCGTGGCTTTGGATTTCTGGTTTAGTTCTGATGTATTTGTCACCTGCCTTCACGCTGGCACATCCATGACCTCCTGATTGTCCTGTCTGGACTGTCACTGTTGGCTTGTCAGACCTCAGTTTGGCAGTCCTTGAGACGGAAGCAGAGGAGCCTGGAAGGGCTGGGTACACTATTCGTGACCTCCAGCAGGATGATTCCTCTCTCCTTCCAGGCTAGGAGATGGGGCGCCTTGTCTTAGGGGTGTAAGCGTGGTCAGGGAGCACAGGGAGGGCTGTAAAGCCTCCACTGAAACATCCTGCTGCTGATGGCAGACCTGTGATAATCTGACTGTCGGCAGCGTCCTAACTGCTTGTCTGAATCAAAAGGGTCATCGTGTGTGTTGCTTCTGTATGAATGCAATCTTTCGGGACGTTTGTGCAAAATGAATAGCGATAATACATGAAAGATCTGCAGGAACGTTGTCTGAGACACCTGTAAGTCATTTCAGGATGCCTGGTATGAAGAATGGGCCTCAATTTGGCGTTGCTTTCAGTTTTTCCCCCCTCTTGTGCCCCGTTATAGTCTCGCTTTGAGATTTCTCTGAACAGATTAGCAGATGTCCTTAGAGGCATCTGGTGGTAAAAGCAAAATGCAGTGGCAGAATCCAGCACAGCAGAATTCTGTGTATAAACTCCATATGATCAGCAAATTGTGGGCCAGCTCATGTTGGGGGTTTCTCCAAATCATCCCCTTTTGGCTTTCTCATCCCTCAGCTGGCAAAGTATGAGTTACAAGCTCACAGCTGGTGCTACGTTGCAATCCTTGTTTCAGGTCCACTATGATTAAGAGCTATCTTTCTTTGGGAAAAAAGCTCTTTTCATTCCTCTGCTGCTTGGAAACTGATTGCTCCTGCTCATGCCGCCTGCACGCAGCCACAGCTGGGGAAACTGGGGGTTTCACGTGGCACCCGTCACACTTACTACCTTTGGGCACAGGCAGCTCTTGCCTCTCCCTGGCGTCACCAGTTCTCTCCGTTCTGTGTAAATGAAACGATCTGGGGCTCTTGGAGGTGACCTGAAACTGCATCCCTGTGTTGTCGCAACTGGAGAGGGCATTAATCGCTTGTAGCCCAGAATGAAGTTTAAATAGCGGTAATCAGCATTAATGTGGCTTGAAGAATTGAGTTGTTGGGTATTTTTATCTTGACTTAGATTTATATTCTATTTCAGTAATTGTGTTTAAGGGGTTCTTTATATTTAATCTTAAAAGATCAGTTGTACAAAAATGCTACGTGGGATGGTTTTTACCGTTCCCCAACCAGTTTGTCAGAGCTACAAAGTGACCCGCAACAGACACTGAAGCTTGCCAGCTTAGTTCCAACTGACCTCCACGTAAAAAGTAACTTGGATTCTTTAAAAGAGTTTGGTTTTAGTAATGCAGAGGTCCAGTTTTGCTGGAATAGTACTTACGTGTTACTATAATTGGCTGTGGTTTTTTCATTAAAAAGAGACTACACTAGTAGGTGCTAGATAGGTTCTCATATCCCGCTGGCCACTCGGACTTTGCTACCTCCCATTCACACAGCCAGTATCGGCCACCTGCTGGGTTTCTCATCTTCTCACCAAGATGCATCTCTTAACCCTGTCATTACTGCAGGTGTGCTGCTCTAAACAGGGGCCACGTGCAAGAATTGCACCCTTCCTCTGCCTCTTAGATCTGCGGTGGCCTTTATGTCCCCAGAGGAGCTTGTTCCCATGCCTGTATGGGCCACTCCTGAGGAAACGTGGTTTCCCTCACGGGCGAGTTTTACCTACTGTAGAAAGTTCCATTTTGCCAAAAGAACAAAGTTAGCGACTGTTTTTCACCTGGTGCTTTGGGCAGTCGTTCAGCTGCATTTGGAGATACACAGTGCAATAATCCCACTAGCTGAAACTGAGTGTTGATAGTAATGCAGCATGAACCGGGCTGTTGGCAGTAATGGAAATCAGCTTGAGGAAAGCTAAACCAAAGAGTTTCCTGCCCCCCTAAAAGCTGGATATTAAACCCGATGCAGCAATTACAGAACCTCTCTGAGGATGCCGTGGCCACACCAGCCTTTATTTTCTGTTCTTCCTTAGTATTTCATCTCCCCTCCCAGCATTCAGCAGTAGTAACTGTCAGACTCGATACTAGAGCATCTACTAAGGCGGCGGTCCTCTTTTCCTGGCAGTTCCACCAAGATGGTAAAAAATGATCGTAATTGTCCCCGTGGGTGGGACGGCTTCTGACCGCCCAACGAGAGCTACGGCGAAGCCGCGGAGACCGGTCCCGGGCGGTGCCGCTGGAAGAGCTGGAAGCCCAGCAGACGGGCTGCAAGCGCTGGGCTTTCTGGTGTGCCCTGCTTGTGAAGACTGGTTTCCCCAAAATCGCCCGGCACGGTTTTTGCGAAAAGAAATTGGGGGGGGGGGGGGGGGGAGAAAGAAACCCCGTAAAAACCGGCGATAGGCTTGCGCGGGGCTTGCAGGAGCCCGTGCGGGTGCACCGGCGGGCAGCGGCACCCGCGTCCCCTCCCCTGCTCGCCCGGGTCGCGGCGCCGGGCCGGTCCCGAGACGCCGCCGCTGCCGCCGCCGCTGCCGCCGCCGCCCGTTCCTTATCCGCTGGCGCCACCTGGCGGCGCGGGGCGGCAGCCGGTCCGCCGGACGGGGCCGGGGCCGGTGGCGATGCCCGTGAGGCGCGGGCGGAGGAGGGAGCTGGCCGCGGTGGCGGGCCGTGGGAGCTGTGCTGGCCTGGCCGCTCCGGGCTGCCCGCGGCGCCGGCGGTTCGCTCTGCGGAGCTGTCGGTGCGAACGGAACGGAGCGAGCCGGGCCGGGCACCTCCGCGCCTTGATCACGCCTCGCACCGTTCCGGAGCTCGACAGCGGGGCTGGTTAGCAACTGGGATCGGGAATTCCGAGTCTTGTGGAAGGGAACGGCCCGGCGACAGCCGCTCTGTCCCGACTGACGCTGTCGACGGCAAGAACTCCTAGCGCGATCTGCTTTGTGTTGCAGGTGAGTACCGCGTAGGTGGCTTAGGAGAACGGTTGGAGAGGGTTAGCTTCGGCGCTGTCCTTTCATGGGTGAGCAGCCGTGAACTTCAGGTGGCTGCAAGTAAAAATTGCTTTAGCTGTAAATAGAAGTCGCGGAAGCCTCGCTCCGGGCAGCTCCAGAAGAGTCGCGTCCTGCCGGTCCTCTCTGAGGGTAGGTGAACCACATGTACTTCCCACTTGCTTTTAAGCATCCCGTTGCACCTGAGCAAACCTTCAAGGCAAGGTCTCATTTTGGAAGAAAGACTTCTCTTTAAAGAATGGCTAAGAGTGAAACGTCTGAACAAGTCCTTACGAAGACATTAAAATTCAGGAAGCGTCATGAAGAAACAGCGAACGTGGAAGGTGATCTTCCCCGCCTGCATCCCCAGCAGCGAGGGTCAGGAAATCTTTCCTTTGTAACCAATAACGAGTGGAAGTGGAGGGCTGGAAAATCAAAGCTGAATTGTGTGCGGGTGTCTGGATACGAAAGGATAAATCTAATGGAAATCTCCTCCGGCCGAACTGAGAAATCCGAGCAAGGCCTTTACTCCTGTCAACACCAACGCGGTGAAAATTGAAGGGACAAGGCTGCCATTTCCAATTGACCATCGCCATGGAAACAGCCTCCCGGTGTCAACCCTTGGTGGAGCGGGATGTAGGAAGCGAGGCGGGCTTTCGTTCCTCTCGCCACGGTCAGCGCTTGTAGGATTTTTAAAGCGTTTTGTGTCGGTTGGGAGCAGCCAAGGGCAGGACTCTGACGCAAGGGTTTGCAGCGGGCCATCTGAGATACATCGAGAGGGAGAGGCAAACAGAAACCTGACCTCGGTTGTTGCAAATATTCCAGCTCGGTCAGTCTATCCAACTTCCCTGTTTCGTGTGGGAGATGTCATCGTTGTTACTCACAAAACAAGAGACGGGCCCTTACCTGTCAAAATGGGGCAAAGGAGCAGCATGTAGGGTATAGGGAAATACCGGTAATTCTCCCCGGCTCCGCTGCCTCAATGCTACAGGCGCTGTGCAGAGGGTGCGTGGCAAGGAATATGTTGCTGCTGTAGTGCAGCAGCTTTTAGACCCGTTCGTGGTATCACTGGAAAGTGTTGGAGCAGTTCACAGCTTTCATTTTAAATTATAAGGAAGTGCAGGAGGAGTCTGAACAGGAATCCAGATTAAAATACTTCCCAGAATTTCTGTTAGGCTTCAGTCTTTTTTTCCTTGTTTTTTTGTGTTCCCACATTATGACTATATTTAATCAAACATAGTTCTACAGTGGTTTCACTTTTTGAACCCCTAAGAAACGGGAAGAGAGTGTGTGTGTGTGTGTGTGTGTACTTTTTATTAGCCTTCCTTTCATAATGCACTTTCTTCCCTATAGAAATCTCCTTTCCTGCTGATTCATTATGTGTCAGGAAGCCAAGCGTGACATGTTAAAAGCCATCTTGATAGTATTTGGTATTCAGTACTAACAACTCACCAGCTCACAGGAGTTTTTCTTTAAAAGGGGGAGGGAGAAAATCTGCATATTGGATGTGCCAAGACAGCGGGTAATTTGCATTAAGGATCCAGACATTCTTTTTTTGCAATCTGTCACCCTTCACTGGGTTTTTATTTTATAACCTTCATAACATACGGGGAGCATAAGCGCTAAAAAAAGTCACACCACGTGGACAGCAGCTGGAGCTGGAGCCCTGTAGGATCAGCTGGAGCAAGGCTAGAGAAGGACCTTTCCTCGGCAGCAATAGATCCACGATGGGACTTTGTTATACTGGAAGGACTTGAAAATAATAGGCATAGTACTATAAGTATCCAGCTATAAAGCTGTCCGTTATTTCTTAGCTTCCAGCTCACAGCTTGATTCAGACTTAAGAACCATCATCATGAATACACGAACCATGAGACATGATTCACTTACCAGGCTTGCCCCCTGCAATACACTGCTCATCACGGGATTTAGCAGCAGTAGGGAGCAAACTCTGACGTGCTGCTGTAAAACAGACTTTCGATACCTAGCAACACACATGTGAGCTCACTTCGTTAGCAAAGCATTTCTGAAGTAACCGGAAATAGCTTAATGCAAAGTCTCTCAGTAATAATTACAGTTCAGTAGCTTTATATAGTATAGCCGCAAGTATTCCAAATACATTACTGCATTTTAATCTCACTGTCAATGTATTTTTTGCAAAACTGCTATTTGAACATCACTTATTAGACATAACATCACATGTGACAGAATAAGGTGTCTAGAATAATAAAATGAATGTGAGCAGAGGTACCGAAGCGGTAAGCGTATATAAACTTAAACTTAGACATAATAACAGATACTGAGTGTTAAGAGGAAATTCGAAATTGTGAACCTACTAGAAAGCAAAATCTGTTGGGTACGATAACAATAACTGTGGTTGTCAAGCAAGCACAGGGGGACTCATTACTAAACTAACTGCAGCACTTTAAGTAGTGATATGAGGAAGAATACTTGTAAACCTTATTTACAATATTTCTGCAAGTTATCCGGCCCGGCCAATAAAAATATGAATTCTGTAATATAAAACTAGACCAAGATGAGATGCTGTTAGGCAAAGTAACATCAGTGGGTGATGAGGCAACACAGCAACAGGTGATAAAAAAAGCAATCAAAATGCTTCACAGAGCAGATGCAGGAACTCTGTTCCACCGGCTGCTTATGACATACTAAATAAGCAGCATCAAAGAGGAGAACAGGAGATTCACGCGATGTCCTGCCTCTTCGACAACGGTCATTAGCTGTCATAAACGTGCCCTCGTTTGCTTCTCTTCTTCTTGCGTGAAGCAGCTTACAGCTTGTTGCTCCAGAGTCTTCTGGCTGTATAGTGATTATCAGCCCGATGCGCTGTCGCCAGCATTTCACGACCTCGCATCGAGGACCTTCACCACGCAGGGGTCTGTGTATTTAGAGCTTAATCCTACCAAGTTGAAGGCCGTGGGACTTTTAACCTTGATTTGGTATATTCTGGTTAAGGATTTTAGAACACAACGTGCAAGGAACCTGCTTTGCTAGAGTACGACAGAGACACTCCTGAAAAGAAGCAGCTCTTCAGGCCTGAGCTGCCAGGCACGGGGACATCTTGGAAATGATGTTGCCACCAACCAGCACTTTCCAAAATCTGCAAGCGAGCTCTAGTGCTCGCAAAGGATAAATAAATAATATGCACATATAAATTGCTTAGAGAGACATTAAAGGAGACAGAAGATGCTTTGAGTCAGTTATCACAGAGAAAATATTTTATAAATGCTATTTCCATTGTAAGCCAGGTTGAGAATATCACTGTTATGTGCAATTCTGCATCTAAAAAATTCTGAGAGGGCGCCTTTATTCAAATAATTTATGTGCATGCAGTTTAGCATTCCTATTTAAATAGCTAACAGGCCAAGAGAGTCCCCAAGAAAAGAGACCTTCAGTTTGCAACATGTTCCGCAACGTCACCCTCCTGTCCGTTTTCCGAAATTACTAAAAAGTTGTCCAAGTCTGAGGAGGAACTCACACAGTGTCTGTTAGTGACTCCCAAAAAATGAGTCGGTCTTCCCTGCTGCCAACCAGGATCTGACAACGAAGACCTGGCAAAAGGTTTGTATTTGCTATTATACTGGCATATTTTTTGGCTGCCGATTTTATTATAAAACTAACTAGTTTTGTTTTCGTATTAGACAGAAAAAGATTCCAAAATGCTCCTTGGAATTGTACTGGTTTACTTCAGTGAAACACAAGTATTTTGTTGCTTTCAGGTTTTTAATGAAGGTTACCTGCACTATTCAGATAGTCCTTACAATTTTTTAGCTTAGTTAGAGAGCCACCATTACCAGCAAACTGAAATAGAGAAAGGCATTCTGCTGAGGTTTTTTTCCTCTGTATGTACCTAATCCAGGAATTGCATTTGGAAGCCTATGGATATCAGGGAGCAGAGAATAGTAAAACAACAACTATTACTGTCGCTTTCTATAGGTCTCCTTCAGTTCTGACAAAAAGCAGCAGGAATGGGTTTCTGCTGTTCTTTCGGGGTGGCTTTTGGTGGTTTCTGGCGTGTTTTTGAAGTTTCTGATGGGAAGTTTTACTGTTCTCTTTGCAGTTCATGGCATTAAGTGGACGTGCAGCAATGGAAACAGCAGTTCAGGGTTCTCGGTGGAACAGCTCGTGCAGCAGATCCTCGATAGTCACCAGACCAAGCCGCAGCCTCGGACACACAACTGTCTCTGCACTGGTACCTTGGGTGAGTACCTTGGGAGGGCACAAAATTGAGCGCAGCTTAATCCGGACTTGGGGTAGGGCCTGTAGTACTGAAGTGCTAAAAACGCTGCATCATGAAACGTTGAGACACAATGAATCCAGAAGTGTCAGAAGTCGTCCTGAGCATAAAAAAATGCAGCTGGAACTTCTGGGAAAAATGTCAACACTTTGTGATGTGCAAGTTCTAATAAATGCTCTCCATATGTGACCTGCCCAGAAAGGCATATTCTCTTCTACATGCTCAAATTTTGTTACCGAAGCCTCGAAATGTGATGTGCTTCCAACTTCACCTTCTGAACTCCCTGCCCTGCAGCCCACTTTGCTGAAGAAAATGGGCTCAGGTCATTAATTACAAAGTATTACTGGGATAAGACAGGTTTTATTTAGGTATCATGAAAATACAGGAGATTTGTTTCCTGTTAAAGGAGATGGCTTTGTTCTGAGTGAGACTACAACAGCAAGAAAGAGCATCCTTAGTATTAGCATTTTATATAGAGTGTGGGAAGCTGAGTGATTCACTTTTCTAACTCATCTGCTTTATAGCCACCCCTTCCTAGTACTTTGGTCAAGTAAAATACATGACACGTTAATTAGTCTTGTCCTGGTTTCGGCTGGGATAGAGTTAATTCTCTTCTTAGTAGCGGGTACAGTGTGCTTTGGATTTAGCAAAATTTATAAAGGAAAGATGTCAGTGCTTCAAAGGGTTTATTTTTTTTCTTCTTTTTTTGGGCAGTTGCATTATACAATCAAGGCTTAAGTAAGCATGATGACCTCTGAAATACCTGAGTTTGGATTAAAATTCAACCCTTAAGGCTCAGCATTTGATCCAGGCTTGCAGATCTGAACATGAATCCTTTTATTCTTCCCTTTGATGTTTTGTCTTGTGCTAAGTCTGCTGCATGCTTTTTAACATAACAGTATCGCTTTGTTTTGTAACGGCTTGCACATTGACACGTACATTCCCAATTCCTTACTGTCATCCGCAAAGACGGCAGCGTGAAAGCCTCTCCCTTGTTCCTGTTCATCTCTATACCTAGGAGAATAGAGAGATTTAATATTGCATTTAGTCTCCAAAGCACTGTCCTGAACTACTTTTAAGTGACCTGATTCAAATCTTGAGCACATAATAGAGAAGTTCCCCTTCAAGGGCAAGGAACAAAAGATTTAGCAAATTGCAGCGGCTACACGGACGCTTTATGTTACCCAGAAGATGGCATTTATAATTGTAGCCATTAGCTATAAGGAGGAGGTTTCTTTCCCCCTTTAGTCATTATACAGTACCATAATTAATGTTCTTACCTCATTCTAGGGAAAATGAATCAATTAAGGAACGAAACATGAAAAATTCATGGGCTGTTCTTAAACAACAAAAGCAGTCCCTGCACCAGAGTTTGTGGCTAAGATGCCTTTGCAGGCAGAATTGTTTACTTCATCCTACCCCATTTCCAGGCTCCCAGGAACGCGGGTGATGTTCGTCTTCTGTCGGGCCACTAAAGGTGCCAGCTGGCTGAACTCCGTGGAGGGTTGTCTTCTGGTGGCCTTTGCTTGAGCATTCTTCAACCGCTCCGACACTAATCGTGCGCTCTGCGTGCGACCTCTCAAAGTACAAAATGTTTATCTGTCAGCATACGAATGGCTTAGAACAAGAGAAATGCATCGCCACCCTTACGGGAGGGAAAGCTTTCTTTGTGCTGGCTAACATACTACTTCTTTAATAATTTGATTGGCAGCTGTAATAGACAATGATGACAAGAAGATAAGGGTTGCGATCTAGGCGGCAGGGTGATGCCAGGGACAGGAGCACGACACGGCATCTGTCGCCTCCAGATTACCAGTCAGCATCCAACCCACGAGAGCGGTTGTCAAACCACCGGACATCAGCCAGCGTGAAGAGCCGAGCATCTGTGTCGCAGGGGGCTGAGGTCTTGTCCGTGGTGCAGATGAAACGGGGCCTGCGAGGCAGAAACCCTCTGCCGCAGCTGACAGCAACAGCCCTCGCTTTGCAGACTTTGCACTGAGATTGGGCACGTTTAAATAACTCCGAAACGTGTCGCAGATGCCGATTCCTCTCCTCCTAACGTGTCGTCTGATCGGGGCAGGGAGGAAGGGGGTGGGTGCTACGTGGGGCGAGGGGAAGGGTGCACAGGCGCCTCTTTTGAGGTTGCTGTCGTTGCACGCAATGGATCTATGCATCAGACGGAAAAGGAGCTGTAAATCTGGCACTGGCGGGAAATTAATTTTATTTCCAAGGTCTCTCTTGCTGTCTCGTGTGCGTGCTCGCTCTCTCTCACACACACTCGCGCGTAAGCACAGCTCTCCTTTGCTACAGCCGTAAGATACACAACTAGCATCGCCTGAATTTTCTATTTACTGAATGGCAAATGTTGTTGTTTTCCGGCACAGGGGCAGGAAGCAGTGTGCATCACAAGTGTAACAGTGCCAAACATCGCATCATATCACCAAAGGTCGAACCAAGGACAGGTGGGTACAGCGCTCATTCAGAGGTACAAAATAACGATGTCTCTGAAGGCAAGAACGAGCACAGTCATGGCAAGGCCTCCAGCCGAGAGAAGAGGAACGGCAAAGTGGCGAAACCGGTGTTGCTCCATCAAAACAGCACTGAGGTTTCTTCCACCAACCAGGTGGAGGTCCCTGACACGACCCAGAATTCTCCCGTGTCCATCAGCAGTGGATTAAATAGCGACCCGGATATGGCGGATAGCCCGGCCGTCACTGGTGTGTCCAGTATGGCTGTAGCATCGGTTATGGGAAGCTTGTCACAAAGTGCCACCGTATTTATGTCAGAAGTCACCAGTGAAGCTGTGTATACCATGTCACCCACCTCCGGCCCAAATCAGCACCTTCTGTCCTCAGATGCAGCTGCACAAGGACTGGTACTTGCTGTGAGTTCAGATGGACACAAATTTGCTTTTCCAACGACCGGCAGTTCAGAGAGCTTGTCGATGCTACCCAGCACTGTCTCCGAGGAACTCGTGCTCTCCACAACTTTAGATGGAAATAGAAAAATTCCAGAAACCACCATGAATTTTGACCCAGACTGTTTTCTTAACAATCCCAAGCAAGGGCAGACTTATGGTGGAGGAGGTATGAAAAATGACAGCATCAGTACCAACATAAGGCAGTCACCCACAACGGAACGTAGCTTCAACTTCAATACAACCCTCACAAAAGAAATTAAAACTGAGGACACATCTTTCGAACAACAGATGTCCAAAGAAGCATTTTCCTCCACTTCTGCATCTAACACTCTCACCCTCACTACTGGTTCAGGTTTGCTTCCATCGGGAGGAGGTCTGAGCCCAAGTACCACCCTGGAGCAGATGGACTTCAGTGCCATTGACTCCAACAAGGACTATTCTTCCAGCTTCAATCAGACCGTCCAGAGCCCTCACGTTCATCAGACCCCTTCCCCCAGCTTCTTTCTGCAGGATGCCAGCAAACCTCTTCCCCTTGAGCAAAACACTCACAACAATCTGAATGACACAAGTGGCTCATTTGTGAACACGTTAGGAATCCCCAGTGTGAAAACAGAGTCCTCGTCCCAAACCACTTCCAACTGTAACGGCACAGTGGAAACCAGAATAGAGTCCACCTCTTCTCTCCAGCTCATGCAGTTCCAAGCAAACTTCCAGGCTATGACTGCAGAAGCTGAAGTTCCCATGGAGACCTCCCAGCAGGCAGAAGGGAACGAAAATCTACTTAAATCAGGGGATCTTCAAGCCTGCAGCACAGAACACTACTTGCAGCCTGAGGCCAACGGGGGTATCAGGAATGGGAACAATCTCCCTATTCTCCAAGGAAACATGGTACAAGGACTCTATCCTGTGGCCCATCCCAGCTTAAATAACTCCTCCAACATGGAGCTTAACTTGGACCACTTTGACATCTCCTTCAGCAACCAGTTTTCTGATCTAATTAATGATTTCATATCGGTGGAAGGTGGGAGCAATGCTCTCTATGGACACCAGCTGGTGTCAGGCGACAGTGCCGGACTGTCTCAGCCTGAAGACAGTAACAGAGCAACCTACAACCAGGCTGAAATGTGCATTCCTTGCTGCAGTCCTCAGCAAGCCAACATGCAGCTCAGCAGCACAGAGAACGGAGCCAGCACGATGGCGTACATGCATGTGGCTGAGGTGGTCTCAGCAGCTGCGGCACAAGGCACTTTGGGGTTGCTGCAGCAGAGTGGGCGCTTGTTCATGGTGACAGATTATTCACCAGAATGGTCTTACCCTGAGGTAAGTCCAGGGCTTTTACTCATTAACATTTACTGCCTTATCTTTCATTGCTTTGTTAGTAAGGGCTCCCAAGAACTGTTTTGTGAAAGCTTTGACAAGCCTTTTAAAATATTTCTCTTAGCAGTCAGAGCATCCGAGGCCATTTTCATGTCTGAGTGTACTTTTAATTAAGCACTTCATTACCCTGACAGGGCCCTTTCTTCACTGAGGAAGCATCCGAACAGAAATGTTTTGTTTCATTGAAAAGCAAAGTATTTCCCACGTGATGGCTTCGTGGTGCTACCTAGCCGCGTTAGAGCAACGGAGTTTGCAAACTGGAGCTGATCCGTAAATCTGGCTCTGACGTCCTTAGTAGAATAATTCCTGACCCGCATTGCCTTAATGAGTTCAGCATTTACCTCCGTCCCACAGGCTATTGAAATCACTCACGTGCACCACAAATTAAATATGTCAGCAGCACAGACTTTTCTGACGTGAAGGAATGCTGGAGGAAAGAGGCTGTTTTGAGCCAGTAATGGAGAGGCAGGTTGTTTTGAATTAAAAAAAATGGTCCTTTGTGTTTTTCTAAGCCCAGCCTTGGAGCACTGTTGTATCGGTTACCTTACGGAGGTGTATCGTAACTGCTCAGGAAAAGATCTCTCTGTTCCCGTTGACTAGCACTATCTTGATTATCAGTCCTGTGATGCCACCCCCGGTAGGCATGCATCTGACACCACTGGATGGCAAGCTTGCTAGTGGGCGAGGCAGCAGAAATATGCAGTAATAAGCAGATGAGGTGGCTTAACCTTCAGCCGAATGATCCTGTGACAGCTCCAGGACCACGGTGTTACAGGAGCAGGTGATGAGTTGGTATTCAGTGGCTCTAAGAAGAGTTCACATACTCTGCAATACGGGACTTGGTGTGAAAACATGCAGATGGAAAGAAACTGAGGTTGCCGGCATGCAGGAATGGCCGACGGGCGCTGATGAAAAGCCTCCTTCAGGAGTTTCAGCCCTCCATTTCGTTGGTCGCTCTCCAGACGAGTCCGTCGTGGCCAGCGAGGTGGCGGTGCAGGCTCAGGCACGGTGGGCAGCTGAAGGCATCTTGCCGCTTCTTACAGCCTCGCCGCCGTTTGCGTGGCCTGCAGCTGAGGGGGAAATCTGGGATGCCCGGGGGCCTCGCCTCTGCCGGCTGCCAAATCCAGTCTCCTCTTTAAGAGACAAGGTGGTCACTGCCCATCTACCACTCACCACCAGCTGGAGTTTACCTTCTCTTGGTCTTGGTGGAAAACTGGGTCTGAATGTGGCAGTCTTGTTTCTCTGGAGTATAATACAAGCTGAAGTGTCAGCACTGCGGTGGTCACTACTAGTGTTATCTAACTGACTGTTTAACAGGGAGCAATAATGCAATGATGGCCTGTTAGCAGCTGAACCCAGTTAGGCTTCGTTTGCAAGAAGCACAGTATTTTGGGGGCATTTGGCTATGCTGGGCTGCAGACACCGCTTCTGCCGTACCTGTTGTCCAGACAGTCAGTCCAACTCCTTCCGGCTTGCGTAAAAGGTCCCAAAAATCAACAAAAAAACCCTAACACCTCCAGCCTTTCTGGTGCAAATCTTTTTTTTTTTTTTTGCTGCTACCATGGAAACCTTTTTTTTGTTATCCATTGCTACACTAACGAATTGTTCGACTCCTGCTGGCAGACCTTGTTTTATTTCTGTGTTATCCAGACCACAAGGCCTAATCCATCTGCATAGACTCACCAGAACGTTTTTCAAAACCAGCACAGGTCCAGGATTGCTTTCTGGTTGCGTGGATTCATGCCCGGAGCTTCAGGTTTTGATTTGCAAGCAGCTCAGAGCAATACCCCAGCTACTCATTTTCTTTGTTTGCTAAACAGTGTTTGCTGCTCACGTTGTCAACTCAGCAAGCATCGGGCGAGCCGTCAGAAGGAGCCCGCTCGTCTCCAAACGAACTCTGCCGCAGACGGACGGCCTTCTTGGGACCCGGCACTGCTGGCCTGGCGCTGGGGCCGCCTTGGCTTCCCCGGGCGGTACCGCCGCGTCCCGGCGCTGGCCGGGGGTGCGAGGCCGCCGGCCGCGGTGGATCGGCCTCCCGAGGGCGGGCAGGCCGCGCTCCCGCCGGCGGCCGCCCGAGGGCAGCACGGCCGCGGGGAAGGGAAGGGGAAGGACGGGGACGGGGAGGAGGCCCTCCGCCGCCCCAGCAGGGCCGGCCGGCGGACGATAACCCAGCGCTGCGGTGCCCGGCAGGGAGAAGGCCCCTCTCCCGGCCTCGCCCGAGCGCAGCCGCTGTCGGCTGCGGAGGCCTGGCGCCGCTGGGGTGGCCCCGGGTGCCCCCGCTGCTGCCGACCGGGCCTCTGCTGTGGCGGGAGGAGGCGCGGGGACCCGGTCCTGCTCCTGCAGCTCCGAGAGCGAACGCAGCCGGTGCGTTTGTGCGCCGGCAGGAGGGGCAGGCGCCAGAGGCTTCCCTTGGGTCATTCTCGTCTTCAGCACGGGAGCCTGACAGAGCCGTGGCCGGGGAAGGGTCTGGGACAGGCTTGGCCAGGGTGCCGGAGCTGCGGTCGAAGGACCTCTCGGCAAACACAGCCCCGTTCTGGGTCACCCCGCTGTCCTCACGCTTCCTTATTTAACCAAGTTCCCAGTACCCAGAAAAGCGCAAGTTGTGTGATTGCTGGTTTTAGCTGAGATCTCCTTACGTCACGGTCTGTCGGATTCATGGTCCAGCTCCTCTCACGCTTGCAGTTGTGACTTTGGAAGCAATGTGTCGCCTTTTGTGTCCTATACGCAGTCTTCCATCCCTATCAGCAGGGTCAGGGCGGTGATGGCAAGCGTGCAGCGCGCTTGCCGTGACTGACCTGTGGCACTTTTCAGTGGCAAGGAGACAAGCCCGGAGCCTGAGCGGGCAGCAGCAAGGAGGCGGTGGTGGGCACGAGGTGGGGATGGAGCACCCAGAAGTTAGCAGGAGCTGCCTGGTGGAAGGGATGTCTGGCTTGCAGCGTTGATAAGGTTTGCCATTACTGGTCTCGGAGCTGGCAAGTGACCAAAAGAAAGGCAGGCGGTCTGCGGCGAGGCTCACACTGGCAAAGCACGGGACTCGAGTGTATGGGCAGGAGTGGGGAACAGAGCGAGTGAAGAGAAACAAAGATGCTCTACTACAGAATACTATTTGCATTTCTCCCACAGTGGTGGGAGACTGGGGTATCGGTGTTGACTGGTGCCAAGGATCTGTGTTAGCTTGGCACTTCTGTTAGCCCTCATGATGCTGTTTGCCATTCAGCCATTTCAGTGCATGGTCTTCTCTGGGGATGGCTTCTTCTGTAATGCTTTTTCCTCCCCCCCCCTCCTCTTTTCCTCACAGGGAGGAGTAAAAGTCCTAATTACTGGTCCATGGCAGGAAGCCAGCAATAATTACAGCTGTCTGTTTGATCAGATCTCAGTGCCTGCATCTTTAATTCAGCCAGGGGTACTGCGCTGCTACTGCCCAGGTAAGGAACACGCCTCTCCTAGAGCTGGTGGTTTCAGAGCAAGTTCTTAGCCTAATAGTGTCATGTATATGTCTTGACTAAACTCACGGACCCATTGTGAAAGGTAGTGTGTAAACATCGGGAAGCTTTTTCTTTTTCTTTGACCTATTTAGTGTGAGAACAGTAATTTAGGATCTTGATACATCGCAACAGATCACAACAAATATTTAGAAGCTCTGAATTGCTTTAAAATAATTATTTGAAAGAATTAAAATAATTCTAAGCATTTCTTTAGATTTGAAATAGCAGATTAAAGAGCAACTGTTATTCGGGGGTGCACTCACTGCTCTGCTGACTCTTAATTTGCCTCTGTTCTGCACTTTGTCCTTGGTACCTACAGGATGAGAACACCTCCAGCCTCCCCACAGAGATTTTCAGTAGTGCTGGCCCTCAGTATATGACTTCAAGTGTATGCAGAATAACTTAGCTTCATTGTTAGGCCCTAGCTTCCCACTGGAAATGCAGTGAGGCTGGCTCATCTTTAGGAACACATGTGATTCTGCCTCCTGCCAAAACAACCCATTAGACGACTCTTAAGCTTACAACCTTCGTGTTTGAAAATACAGATTGGCATTTTGGACTCTTCAGTTGTCTAGTCACAAAAATATTGCCAAACACCCCCTCTCCTCTCATTGCATCTGCTCTCAGCCTGCCGCTTAGCACATGGGGAGATCAACAGGATAATACCTAGCCGTGCATTTCTGCGGGGAGGTCTCTGTCTTACCACGTGCGCTTTCCTTTTAGCTCATGACACTGGGCTCGTGACTTTGCAAGTTGCCTTCAACAATCAGATCATCTCCAATTCTGTGGTGTTTGAATATAAAGCCAGAGCTCTGCCAACCCTGCCTTCCTCCCAGCATGACTGGCTGTCCTTGGATGGTAAGAAGCATGAGACATTCTTTAACAAAGCTCACGATAGGGCTGTGAGTGAAAGGAGCGGCTCCTGGTGTGGGGGAGGGATGCAGAGGGGCAAGTTTGTGCTGTGGGGAAGGTCTGTTGCACAATTAATCAAAGACCTCGTGCTGAAATTTCTCATTAGTTCTTTTGATGTGAAGAAAACGTGGCTGCATTTGATGGGAAGGAGACAAAGGGGTGTTTTCTTTGTCTGAATAGAAAGCTGATTGTTTCCCCAGCACAGGAACTACCCAGTCCCTAGCAGGAGAGGAGCATCTACCTTGCAGTTGTCTTCCCTGAGAACTCTGAAACTTGAGCTTGTCTAGAAAAATGTGTGTTTACGTAAGCAGAAAGTGGGAAGACTGGTGAGACAATTTAAGGGATGAGGGGACTTTAGTCAGCCACTGCTATGATGTCCACATCCCACCTCATTACCTAGGAGTTATCAAATGGGGCAGATACAGATTCTGTCAGACACTTGAGAGCTCAGTGCCAGAGCAGTCCGTGCTAATGGCAAGCCAGGCGTGCTCTGGCACATAACAGCCACAATCAGCCTTTTTAGACTTGTAAGAGCATCCCTTGTGCCTTGCAGGGATGAGATGGACACCCTAATAGCGTTAGCTCTTAGCCAAGCAGTTGGCAGAAGAATCCATGATTGATCAGAACAGATCTCTGGTACCTAAATGTTGCACCAAGGGATGGGAACACAGGCTCTGGATTTGTATGGCAACTCTGTGCATGCAAGTTTTAGGTTCAGGTTTACCTGGTAACCCTATGCCCCCAAAATGCGTTTTCATAAAGGAGCAAAATGAGAAGGATAGCAGGGGAACTTAGGAGCCTGAAACGTTCATTTCCCTTCCCGAGTGCGATTGCTAGAGCGATGCAGCTTCCAACTCGGACCACGGAGATGCAGGGAAAGAGCTAGTTTGTATGTCAGGCTGGGAAAGGACCAGTAATACTGCTTTCATCTTTCTTCATCAGAGAGAGCCAGCTGCTGGGGCACTACGTTTTGTGCAATCTTAGCAAAGTCCCAACACTCCTGCTTGGTGACCCATTTGCTAAGTGTCTATTTTCTTTGCTAAATACAGGAGACAAATATGGTAAGGTCAGATTCTTAGTCTTCAGAGATTTCATAGCTGAGAAACTAATATTAACGTTACAAAGCGTTACACAAAAGAAGTCACAGAAGTGGTTGTTTGCACAGGGCCATACTGAAGGAAAGAGAAATAATGAGCTAATATACTGATGCAGTTTGTTCCTCAGTCAGTTTAACCTCGTCCTATTTTGTCTGTCAGCTGCAGACAGGGTAACTGTAATACAACGCATTCTTTGGGAAATCTACCATGGATATTACTTTTGATACCATTTTAATGCCTTTAAAATATTGCTGTCATTACAGAGAATTGAAGCATATGTTACTGTGTTGTTGTTATTATTTTATATCTTTGATGGACATGGCAAATACTTAGAACTGTTTAACTGGAGAAATATCGAACAGTTTTGAGCTTAATTCAGGCCAGCTACATGTCAGTGTAGGCAGGTGGTGTTTGAAAGGTTTTTGGTGGGCTCCCTTGTTCTCTCTGGGAAGCCTTGACAGAAGAAGCTTTCTTCGTTAAAGCATTCATTAGAAGCTTTCTCCATAGCATTAGCAGCTGTGAGCCTAGGGACTAGTCACGTGAGTCAAATCTGAGCACCCTGACACTGCTGATGAGAGCATCCGCAGCTCATCTGTACAATGTGAGCGCCGGGGGCAGGTGAGGAGCAGCCATTTCTAGCTGGATTCTGGCAGAGCGGTGTGTGTACATGTGCAGTGTCTGAGCTGATGCTTTTGGAGACAATGGGGGGGGGAATAAAAAGAAAATAGAATTTCCTTCAAAGTAGCATCAGGCATGATTTCAGTGGCACAGTACCTGTATCTTCAGCTGTTCAAGGTGATCCATTAATATTAGCAGCAGACTGACGCATCCTTCCCTGGCTCTCCCTCTCCCTGTAACATCACAGAACACAAATGCTTAGTTTGTCTCTGCTTTCTGACCTGTAGCTGCTGTGTTTCTCATGCTACGTACCAGAGGGACATTTCAAGGAGGTCGGGGCATCACTGCTTCCGATGTTTGTAGACATGAGCGGAACGGAGACAGATCACTGGTTATTAGAGGTTTGTGAGTTGGCTGTAGAGGAATACTTGCAAACAGAAATCAAAATAGCTCTTAAAGAGGAAGTGCACATAGTCTTATGTTCAGCATCAAAATTGAGCTTGCTTGACTTCTGAGTATTGGAAGAGTCTGCAGGTGCTTTTCATCTGCTACTGAGGCTGCACGTTGCATGTGAAGTACAGCCGATGCTGCTGTGATGGAGATTGTTGTTCAGCTGTTAGCAATCTCTCCAGTGTGGCATGCAAAGTGGATAGGTTTTAAAGCCCTTGTTTGACAATTCCCTTAGTGCTGGTGAATTCGGAGGAGCTGCAGAAGGTGGATGTGAGTGCTGTCTCTGGTGTTCCTGCAGTTTGTCTGGGAGCTCCTGGTTAGCGGGCAAGCTCTCAATTACAGATTGTTATGATGTGGTGATGGTGGAAGGGAGGGGGACTGCAGCAGTGAATAAACTAGGGCATTGCTAACAGGGAGGGAAAAAAAAGTAAAAGGACCGCTGCATTGCAGAGGCCCTTCAGGGAAAAAGACTGAGTAATTATACTAACCATGACTTATCAGAAGCCTCTGCCTTGATGCACAGTGCTCCAAAGGGAGCAAATTACACTCTTATTTCAAGGACCAGCAACATCTTCCCATTTGTTGTTAGAGAACAAATGTTAGCTTAGCTAGCTAAGGCATAAGCTAACGTGAGTTAATTCTGTCAATAGAATAAATACACAACTCCCTGTCTTCTCTGTTTACTTTAATTGCCCTGCTTCAAATCCTTGCCCTACTGCCTATTATGTAGTCTTGAGGGGAGGTTTTCAAGGAATATTTGTAGTGCCAAAATATTGACTAGAATTTTAAAATTCTTTTTAATTAACTCAGTGGAACACTTTGAGTTCCTTTGCGCTACGCTGTTAAAACACAGTTAATGATTCCAGCTAGTATGACCACTGCAAGAGAGGCAGGGTTAACAGTCAACCATACCCCAGGAACAGTGTAGTAAAAGGATAAGCAATTTCCATCTTACATAAGTTTAGCTAAACAATTGTCTTCCAAGAATCTCTTTATTTTAAAGACAAAGGCATCCTATATGTGAACTGTATATTTTCAGTTACATTAAGACAAAAATTAATCTGCCGCCTTGTTCAGTTCTGCAGGTTCAGTTCTGCAGATACCTGAAAACCTTTAGCCTCTGTTTCTTTCTTAAGGAGGCAAGTCTTTAGCTGCCTGACCATGCCCAGCTCACAGCGTAGTGGCTTCAGTTCCTCTGCAAGCTCCCCTTGAGAATTTACTGTCCAGTTAAAGGACTTGTGTAGTTGTTGTATGCCTTTGCAGTAATAGACCGTGCTACACAGGCTGTAGCACAGCTCCAGACGTAAAAGGGCAGACAGTAGCAGCTCAGTCATGAAAGGATATGGTGTAAACAAAGCCAATAAACAAACAGATATGTACATAAAATTGTCGCTCTCAGGTATGGATAGCTCCCAGTTAATGCTAAGATAGTAGGCACATGTGGAATCACACCTCTGTAGAAGTTTCTAGATTTCAACCAAGATGGGTTAGCAAAGAAGCATCTGAAACCAAGGACGCAAAACCAGAATTTCACGGTGACCAGCAGGAAAAAGCGAGCACGAACTTTTTTGCATGCTGAGCGGCTCTCGGTGCAGGCTCAGAGCAGAGACGCTGCTCGCTGGGGGACATTGCTGTACCTTCTGTCACAGAGGAACGCCATGAGATCCACGCATGTGCCTGTGCAGTGTCGCAGCGGGATCTGCTTCCACCTGGCTACTGCGCTAGCAGAGAGCAGCAGTGGTATGACATATCGTGCTTCCTTCTTATAAGCACTTATAGCGACCTTTGGTTTAAGGTTTTTTTAAAGGCAGGTAATTCTTATGATTATTCAGGGAACATTTAACCAGCGCCTGCAGGGCTCGGGGTCTGGGAGAGATACGATGAACGGAGGGCGTTTTGAGTGAAACAACAGGAATTGTGTTTCCCAGAGAAAAACATTTCATTAAATAATTTCGCGGTTTATAGTAATTGCTACTCTGGGAAGTAGCGAGCTTGGGGCAAGGATAAAATCCCACCTTGTTGAGCACAGAGCAAGTCTTGGCCATTGGGACCAGGGAGCAGTACTGCAAATGACTGGAAAGTGTTGCGAGACCATATCCCTACATGCCTCCTGTTTCTAGGACTGTATCAAGCCAAGTGAAGGAATGTGCAGAGAAGGAGTTTTAAGGTGCAGCACGTTGGGTGGCCATCCTCTGAAGCGCTGCTTCCTTTTTCAGTGTCTACACTGCACTATAAAGGATCGTGCACCCTTTTCTGAACTATACACAGCCACGCTTGTTTTATTCTGAGTTTTCCTTATTTTACCCCACAGATGAGTTCGATCCTTTACAAATGGACAGTGGACACCAGCTGCTGATGTTCTTGCATTTTTTTTCTAGTTAATTACAATAGTGGTGTTCTTTCTTTTCAAAGAAAGCCTTTCTTCTCATAAAAAGCACTTCCACGTGATCCTGATCTCTGATAAATTTGGCAGCCTCCTCTTTTTTCTCTATAAAACTGACAGTTTTCAGAAGCCACCATGTGCTTCTGTAGCCATTTGACCTCACTTTTCATTCATTGTCTGTAGAGAGGTTCTCTTAAGAAAGAAAACCAAAAAGCAAATGAGACCCCTTCTGAACTGAAGGACAGAGGTCTTCTAGCGACAGATGCATAACAAATTAGAAAGGCTTTTTCGTACAGATTTCCAGTGGAAAGCACATGTGTTTGCCCTCCACTGAAGCCTTTGCTGCTTTCAAAAAGCGTCTGTAGAGATGACGTTTCCTTGGCATGGGACATGATCAGAAATTCCAGGGAGACTCGTATGAGTGCTCCTTGGCATTATGCTTACGCATCTACAGGAGGGAGGTTGGGGAGGAGTAAGGGCTGCCACAGGGAGCCCAAACAGAACTTAAAAATATGGGCAGGCAACGTGTGAACTGATGAGTCAAGTGTGTATGGGATGGACAAGGGCGTGACTGGTACTGAACGTAAATGGTACTGACGCAAGAGAGCGTAATAGGCAGCCTTTCAGCTACTGTTGGATTCTCAGTTTAAGATTTGGCTGTCTTTCCCAGCTGGAAAACATAAAAAAGACTGGGGGGTTTGGTGGCTCACTCGTGTTAGTGCGACGTGGCCATACCTGTGGCACCCAAACTCTCGTTTTGGCACGCAGGAGGTGGATGGGATCACATGCATTCAAGTTATCTGTGACAGTACAGCGTGCGCGTGCTACCTGTGGCATTTCACAGTTTGACAGGTATGTGATTTCTGTAATGCGGTGGTAAGCGTGCAAGATGGTAGATGTTCATCACAAAATCCACAGAGGATGTCTGTTTACTGGGACCGGATGCCCGTTCTAGCATGCAGATGTGATGAGATGCAGACAACACAGTCTTGTACGAGAGACGTGTTTAGTATCAGTGAGGTCCTTAGAAATGTTGTTTCGCAGCCGTAAGAGACTTTTGGTAGAAGAAAGTCCGTGTCCATAAACAGTAGCACTGTTTATCGGTCCTCTCTCCATCTGGGTAGACGTGACTGTGTGTTTAACTTTACATCTTGGACTTTACCGTGAAAGATTACGTATTTGGGTTCTCTTCAGGAAGAGGGATGAATGTTCCGTACTGTGTTACGGGGCTGTGGTGCAGCTCACCGGGACGGGGGAGCGTTGGTACGGGACATGGGTACCTTGCTCCTTACTAGGAACTACGCTGTAAACTTCAAATGTTTCTATTCATCCTCCTCTCTTCTTTACCGACTCGTAGTGAGTGTGGAGGCTTTGTCTGTTTTGTTTATATTCCTGCTGAGATTTGTTTGGGGTTTTTTTTTCCTTTCACACGATGGTTAAGCACAGGCTGCTCTGCTACAGTTATTTCAGGAAGCCTGAATGGCTTTGACTGCATTTCCCAGATGATCCTTTTCTATTTTGGCTATAATGTGATTGAATTGAGGTGAGGAATATTTCGTTTTCTGTTCTGGATGTTGTCTTTTGAGCCAGCCTGACTTCAGGATCGGACATCTGATGGCTCTGGAAGCTCTGTGTTTATTCTCAGGCTGATGACTAAACAAGCTCCACTGCTTAGCTGAGTCTGTGCTGGAGTCTGCAGTTCCTTTGTGGATCAAGTAACTGCACAGACGTTCTCTGGGACTTTATGTCGGGTTTTAACGCTCTGCAAGTTTGCATTATTAGGGCAATTGGTAAAAGGGTAGCTATTTTGCGTGTGGCGAGATGAGGAGAACTGCACGTGAGAGCCCGGTTGCTTGAAGGTGACGCAGGTGTTCCACGTCCCGGCCCTGAATCGCTCTCGCTTACTGGAGCGCGCCATGTACCCGCACGTTTTCCGGAGACGCTCGGTAGACAACCCGCAGCCGCCCTCCCGGCCGGGACCGGCGGGGGAGGAGGCCGGGAAGCCGGGTAGGAAGCTGGGCGCGCACACGCTCGCTCGCTGCCCGCTTCCAGGCTGCCGAGGGCGGCCCGCCGGCCCGGCAGACGAGCGGCCGCAGCCCGGGGCCGCCGAGCGCGGGGCGCGCGGCAGAGGCCGCCGCGGCGCGCGCGGTAAACACGGCGGCGGCGGCCGCCGCCAATGGGGGCCGGTGACGTCACCGCCCGGTGCGGGCGGGGCGGGGCCCGGCGGCCGCCGGCAGCGGGGCGGCGGGGAGCGGAGCGGGGCAGGGCCGCCCGCCCGCCCGCCGCCGACACAAGACAATGGAAGGCGGCGGCCGCAGCCGCCTCCCGCCGCCCGCGGCCGCGCCGGGCCGCCGCTGAGCGCGGGGCGGGGAGGCCGTCGGACGGGGCTGGTATCCCGCTATGGCGGCGCCGGGGGGCCCCGGCGTGGGCTGAGGGCGGCGGCGGGACCCGGCGCTCCCGCTCCCCGCTGAGGCAAGCCTGAGCCGAAGCGCCCGGCGGCGGGGTCTCGGGGCTGCCTCGCCGCCCCCCCCCAGCTCCAGGCGCCCCGAGCCCGGCCAAGGGCCGCTGCCCGGGCGCCCCGGGGCGGGTGCCGGCGCCTCCGGTACCTGCGGGTGCGAGAGGGTGTTGGGCGCGGCGATGGGCCCTTGGGCGCGCCCGGGGTAACCGGGGCCACCGCCCCGCCGGCTCCCAGCCGCTCGCCTGACCCGCCGCCCGGGACACCGGCGCCTGCGTTGGCCGTCCGCTCCCGGTCGCGCCGTTCTGGTGGCGGGCTCGCCTGCGCGGCGTGCGGGTAGGGCGGGCGGCAGCCGCGGAGCCGCCCGGCGCTGCGAGGCCGCGTTCGCCCGGTGCGGGCGAGCTACGGCAGCCGGCTGCCCGTGGCCCGGCTCCGCGCGGAAGGGCTCGCGCACCTCCCCGATGCGGGACCGCGCCGCCCGGCGGCCCCCGAGCCCGCTGCCGACCGGAGCCCTTCGGTCCTGCGGCGCTGCCCCTCGGCTCCAGCACTCGGGCAGCTGCGCGCAGCGCCATGGCCCCCGGCCGCTGAACGTCGCCCGGCGTCGCCTTCTGCTGCGGACGGCGGGACTCTCCTGCTGCCGAAACATGCCAGCGAGCGCTAGCCCCTGCGCCGCGGAGGTGCGGAGAGGGCACAGCTGAGACTCCCGCCAGCGCTGCGGTAGGACGGAGGAGCTCCAGCTGGCTGCGAGGATGCGAAAGACGACAGCCAGGTCTGGGGGGGAGCCTGCTCTGTCCGCCCCTGCTGCCGGGTCTGCGCCAGATGCTGGCTGGAGCCTCCCACTGATGCCTTTGTAGACTCCCAGGTCAGTCCTCTGGTGCCAGATGTTGTCGGTTTATTTACCTGGCAGCAGGTAGAGGTACTGCGGAGGGGTCCGGGACACCCACCGTTTGTAGGTGGATGTGCAGATCTGACAAAGTACTGCTTCCAGTAAGTATTACAGGATGATGTGACGTGCAGTATTTGTTTGGGTTTAAATCCGCATGCTTCTGTGTTGTCCGTCACTCTGCTGTACTTACAACGTGAATGTGTGCCTTTTTAAGCTCGCTGTTCCTCCCCCTTCTTCTCCCTGTGCCCCCGGCTGTGGGACGCGGTCGCGTTTCCATCCACTCGCCCTCCCTTGTTGGTCCCCAGCCCTTCCCGGGTGATGTTACCGTGCAGGCTGAGTTGTGACAGCACTTTTATTGTAGCATCATGCCTGCAGAAGGACGGATTACATCCTAACACCTCTAGCTCACAATCTTGTATTCTGAGTTGGTATGGTGTAGGATGAGGTCAGGAGCCCAAACCTTCCTTGGGGAGTTTAGGAACGCTTGAAGCACACACCTGCTCCGTGCCAGGTTATTGCAAAACTTGTTTTGCAGGGAGCTTCATCAAAAAGAGTAGGAACAGGAATTCAGAAGGCCATGTAGGCCACTCCCAGTTTAGAGATGGAGTAAACTTGACTGGTGTCTGACTTTTTGAAAGCTTCCAGTGAAGGAGCTCTCAGTCTCTCTTGCTGACCTATTCTAGTGTTTCACAGTTCGGTAGCTTGCAGCAGTTCCTATTTATCTAATTTTGCAGCCAATGGAGACCATTTTCTATCATTCTGCTCATCAGTCTGGTGATTTCTGGGTGAATATTTTGTTTCTTGAGTTTGCAATTTTTATGAGACAAAACTTAGGTCAGAATTTTTACTGTACTTACAGTACCGTAGCACAGATACTGCATAGTGCCCCGTGAGGTGCTTTTTTCCCTGTTTATAGCTCCTTTAGCAGGTAACCCTTGGAGGAGGGAGTCTCCGTGAGCAGTGGGTAGCACTGTGCAGGCGAGCAGCAGCACAGCATGTCCTCCTAGGCTGTTGCTCTTTGCATACATCCAAAAGCACAACATCTTTCATAGTGTTGGCACCTATGGGAAAGCGCAGCCAATTTCTGACCTGAGATGCAGAGTGTGACTGTAGGCAGCCAACTTGTTCTTATACAAATTACGAAATAGCACAAGAAGTGACATCTTCAGCAGTCTGCCCTACCTATAAAATACATCAAGTCCACATGGCATCTCTAAAACCTTCCCTGGTTTGCTGAAGTAGCTGTTCCTGGATAGCATGAAAATCTCGCCATCCCTAAGCTCTGGGTAAGAGAAGCCTGGGGGGAAGAAAAAAAAAAAGGCAGCAAGTGCTTTATCGCTGTTGGTATAGAGACTGCCACTTGGGGAAAAAGTCAGCCTGAGCCACCCCCCTTCTCCTCTTCTCTAGTAATGGCGTGATAAAGAAAAGTAGGGGCAAGTACCATCTTTTAAGGGGGCACTGGCTGCTGGGGATGATAGGAACAGAGTAGTCCCAGATGGCATGGGAGTAATAGCTAAAGTCCCACAGCATGGGAAGAACTATGGGAAAAGTGTTGCCGGTAAGAAGTCTTGCCCTGGTAGGTGGATTAATGGCTTAAAATCAATGACAGTGCCTGCATGTGCAGGTCTGGATTACTTCGTTATTCCTGCCCATGCCTAGTAGTGTTTATTTCTTCTATGAAAGCACAGATCTTCTTCAGCTGTTGTTCAGGCTCGGAGTGTAAATACAGTGTTTTCCTCGTCTTGTGCCTCAGTCGTTGTGGCATTTCTCACTAATCAAAAGGCCTGGAAGTGGCCTGCCTCGCTAGCACGGATATGCATTTGTCTTAGAATATTAAGTAAAAATTTTAAGTGTTTTCAGCTGCTGGTAGAGACCATGACCTGTAATAGCTTGCTGCTAAACAGAGCTTTTTGTAAGATGCATTGAGGATGCTACTGCAGTTTCATTTCAGAAATATGTGTTCCTGCAATGATGACACCTCAGAAATAAGTACTAAACCAGATCAAATTGATACTGCGACATGGAAGGTGTTCAGGAGTTTTACTGTGTAGAACAATTGAGCAAGATTTTATAGGCAAGTGACAGATGATTTGTAAAATAGAAACAGCAGTGGCACTCAGAGAAGTGATGTGTCCTTAGACTGCTTCCATCCCCACCCACAGCTTGTGCTGGATGAGAGAATATAGTGTGCCTGACTTGCTCTGCAAACAGAAAAATGTCTTTGCACTGCATGGTTTTTTTACAGTGCTCAGCTATTGCACTTGATAAATTCAGTCTGCCTGCGTTCATACAGTGAATGTTGTAACACAGAAATTGCCGTTAAAGGAACTGCACGTGCTGAGAAGCCAGTGCCCTCCGAGTGGCTTTCTACCTTCTGAGTATTTAAGAACAGTACTTGGCAGCACGTTGAGATGCAGATCTCACACAGCACCTTTAGTTCAGTGCTTAGAAGTCTATGGAGAAATAATTATATCCTGGGCAGATACTGCCCCAGTAGAATGTGCAGGAGATCGTGCTTTAGTCCTTGCAGTCAAATACTGTCTGTCATTTAGGTTGTACAGTGTGGCAAAAAAACCCCGACCTCCAGGTGAGAGTGTGAAAAAAGAGTAAGTGGTATAGACACTGCTCGCTGCTAAGAACTGCTGATTTATTTTTCATCAGTGCAAAGCAGTATTTCGTCTGTAATAGTTCTGGCTGCACTGCCATGTCGTGAGTGGTACAGACAGTTTCTTGCTGGTTAAAGCTTGCTTGGCAAAGGGATGGAAGAGGAGATGCTTTTGGATCTTTACTTGTCCAGTAAAGCAGTGTGCAGAGATTAGAAAAGCAGCACTCTCTGCTAATTTCTTAAACTTGGCTTGTCAAGCAAGGGTGGTCTTGTCACTCACTGCTGTATGTTGGTATCCTCTTAGCTCCATACCTGGACCATAGCGGTGTTTCGGGTGCCATACAAAGAAAGTGCATGATCTCAGACTTGATGTCGCCTAACGTGGCTTTACTACATTTTGTAATAAAGCGTGAGCAGGAGGCAGTGATTTGAGCCGGTGCCCACCCATCGGGAACACTGCTTGCATAGCTCAAAGAGAAATAATACAGTGTCTTTGGAAGAGGTCTTCGGGTTAGAAGATGGGGAGGGCCGTGCAGAGGAGTGGGCTATCACAGGGGGGCAGGTGAAGCATTGCACTTGGAACTAAGCTCTGCAGGACAGCCATTTCCCCCAGATTTGGTCCTTGTTTTTCTACACCATTTAGGGTGGGGACTCCACCGTTATTCTTGTTACAGTCTCGAGTGTCTTGTCTCTTGCTGGCAGGATGACCTGGCTGAATGAGGGAGTGGTAGAGTGTCTTTGGGTAGTTCTGCAGGACCTGTCCCACTCGGTGTACAATCACAAACGTTTCTGGCAGCAACCCTGTTGCCTCCTTGCATGGAAGAAACTTGTACAACGTTTGCAAGTGCTGTGTTTTAGCTATCCTTTTAATATAGGGTACCCGCAGTCGGGAGCTGTCACAAGCTGTTAGTAGGCTTCACAAGGCAGGTGCTTCTGCAGTCTCAGGTGAAAGCTTGTGTACTGGGCGTAACTGTGCAAGTGTACGCGCTGTAGCTCTGTAAAATGCTAATTGATGTAAATAACCATGCATCCTTAAAAGACTGGTACCAGAATAGTTTTGCCTCTTTAGAAATGTTCTGTGCATAACTTGCTATTGTTACTGTAATCAGTAATAGGCTCCCTCTGAGTACAAATTAAAAAGAAGCTCGTTCGGCACTCAAATGATGGTTCATGTTTCAGGGAAATAAGTATGAGATTCAAACCAATTTCTTAGTACGGGTCAAAATCTGGCCAAGCAGCTCTTTCCAGTCCCTCACTGCTGGGACAGTCAGGCTCCCCTCAGGCTGCCGGTGTTGTGGAGCAGCCCAGCCCTGACACGACACTGGAACCACTGGTTTTCTCAGGAGGAGCAGACCCTGCAAATAAATACCACCATGAATAGTTTTGCTGCGTTTCCTAGGCTTGGTTTTGAGTCCATGGGATAGCTTCTTGCTCCTTCATAGGGAAGGGCTGAGGACAACAGAAGGGAAAATGTGGTGGAACAGATCCCTGCATTAACATGTGACCCAGCGGTGCACTTGGGGCTTGCAGAGTTTCACAGAAGGTGCAGGGCGAGAGGGGTGAAGCATGAGCGAGTGGGTGCGTGTAGCTCCATCAGATCCCGAAAGCTTCAGAGCTCCCATCGGGTGAAGGCAGCTGCTGGTGGAAAAGCTCTGTGAGACCAGGCTGTCCTGCCTTGCCGGGGCTCGGTCTCTTCACAAAATAGGCCCTTAGGGCCTAAAGCCATCACCTCTTCCTGTTATGCTAAGGAATAATGGGGAGAAGTAATTCCGATGTTATGTTTTTATTGTTAAATTTGAGGAATAATAATTTCCAGAAAAGATGCAATGTTCGGAATGTTTTCTGTGAATTTATGAGGTGTCTTGGAGATACAGAGATGCAGTCTCTTTCATCACCTTTGGTGGAGGCAGTCTTGAAGAACAGCTTTAGAAACCTTCTTTGTGGTTTCTTAGAATTCTGTACTGTTTCTTCAGATTTATATGTAACGGGAAAACTCAAGAAATGGAAATATTTGCAAGTCTAATTTTTTGACTCACAAAAAAATCTGAAATTTGATCATCAAAAGCGGAGTCCTTGGGTAAAACCTTAAATATGTGGATATGTTTGTATCCACGTGCATCTTTGCTGCCTTTGGAAAGAGCTAGGGTGCTTCCCAGTGCAAGACATCTCCTTGTGCTGCGCTGGAGCAGTTTAGATTTCCTGTGTAATGTAGCAGGAGAAAAGCTTATTTTGCCAACTTGATTTGTATGCTGTTGAGCTCTTGTCTTCAGTGCACTGCGAGATAGATACTTGTCATGAGATCCTCTGTTGAATATGAGAGACAAGAATGTGAAACTGTGTTCCTGTAACTTCATTGCCTGCTAAGCAGGTGGCTCTACACAGACCCCTGAAGTAAGCAAGACAGAAAAGAGAGTGACTAGCAAAATAAGAAATAAGAAGGGATAAAGGGTCTTGAACTTCTCAGAGTGGTACCTGTAACGTTCAGCGCTATGGCTCTTGCAGCCCATTTCTTAATTATTGCAAGGTAAATTGCATAACTTCAGACAGCTTGGGGTTTTTTTGTTTGTACTTCATTCTTGTCCTGTTTGTGGTGGTTGGGCTTTGCTGACAGTGCTTTTTTGGCAATTACGGTTTTCACAGGAAAATGTGTTAGAGTCAGCAGAACTGGGACAGGTTTTGTAGTGTTTTCTTTACCAGAAAACATGGTTTTCTTTTGCGATGGAGTACGGTACTTTGCTTAAAGAATGTGTCGTGGCGTCATCTGATACCTTTATTGTTGAGCTGGAGGATCTTGTTTCAGACCTCAGTTATGTTCGGTACATAACACACAGATGCACACACACGCGCAACCCTTTGCTTTGCAAGATGTGAGAGGTTTTCTTTCGGTCCGATTTCTCTAAATTTTACACAGCTGTCATCCCTCTATATAGGTTGCTAACGTGGATGCAGATACATCAGTTTTTAAGACAAACCGGGTGTATTGCATACGACTCGTGGTATGTAAAGCTGACTTTGTTTTTGACCCTGTTGAACCCAGGACTATATAAAGGAAAGAAGATGTTTTCATGCCAGTTTCTGTGGCATAAGTTGTACTTTTATTTTCAACATGATGGTGTTGTCCTTAGGGATGGAGCTGGCCAAGTCCTGTTACTGAGAACACAGAAGTGATAATGTTTTGATACAAACTGGCAAACTTGGGACTTACAGAATATTGATTCCTAGGAGATCACTTAAAGACTTACCCTTTAATTAGGCCCCTGCAAAATCTAAGTTTTCAAGGTACAAGATCATCTTTATTCTTTGTAACCTAATTTTAATGGCGTAGGACTAGTGCAGCCTGGTAAAATAGTTTGGAAGTTCACCTACCTGTGGACAGTTGATTTTTAAAACGATCCTGAGAGATGCTGCAAGAGTGCACCAAGAGGAGAGTGTGTAGAAATCGATATTTGTATGTGGTTTACTTTTGGGAGCCTAACTGAAAGCAAGCAGGTTCCCTGGCCCTGCTCCAAGGAAGGAAGGAAATGTGCTGTTTAGGGGCTTGAATGACCCGGGGATCTTCCACACAAACAGTGACGTGTGTTGTTGTTGCTGCAACCTGGGCAAGGCATCCGTTGGCTTGTTAGCAGTGTGTGAACTGTGCTGACCGTGGTCCAAATGCCGTTACTCCGGCATGCATCGAGGCCTCCGTGTAGAAGAAGAGGAGCCTTTCGTCTCATTGCTGAGTCCAGGGGGAGCCTCGGGGGAAGGTGTCCTTCCCTTTGGCTGTTCCTCTGTGCTTAGCTGTCCTTGTTTTGTTTTGTTTTGTTAAGGGTGTACCAACTCTGGCAGCATAGCTAGTTGCCATCTTCCTTTTCCTGTTCTCGCTCTCCCACTCCCACCCCCCTTTTTTTATTTTCTTTTTTTTGGTAGACTAGTGCAGTGCACGCACTTCAAGTGACCAGTCGCTTTTGAAGGGGACACTTTGGAGTACTTGATGCCACAGAATTTATTATGGAAACACTATACATAAATAATTTTGAAATTGCCATCAGTCGTGGGTTTGTTCTAGCTGCTTAGGTAGCAAGTTTAATCACCTGGAAAATGGGCAGCATAGAGATACTTTCCATGCACTACTGCCCCACTTGCCTTATTTGCTGGCTGGAGCTTTCTAATCCGAGGGTGCGCCCTGCTGCTGAGTAAATGCCGGTAGCCTCTGCTAGACATGGAAAGGGCTCCCTTCGCTCTGTGCTGGCACTCCAGAATGTTTGTTTCTACTTCCCATCTTACTAATAGTGGCATATTTCTGACCTGCCTGTAGACTGAGCAGCGATTTAGAATGATCTATGAAAACCACCGTTGTCTTGGTAAGATGCTGAAGGTTACAGGTTGAAGACTGTGATGAGTTTATAATGTCTATCCTTCAGACTCCTGTTAAGTCAAACAGATACCCTCTGCTACCTAAAATCAGGTAGTCCTGCCCTAAATACTTCCCGGGAGCACTGTCCAGGTGTCTGAATAGGAATACGTGGGAGCACTAGATGCTGTTTCAAATTCTGTTTCCTAAGAAAAGTTCTCTGCTTTTCTTTCTTTGTTTTAGTGTTCCCGTCTGGGGACAGTGGTGGTGACAGACGTCCCTTTAGTAACTTCAGTCCTCCGACGAAAAGTGCCAGGAAGTGCTCAGTGTCATTAGCTCGGTATCGGGAAAGGTGGAGGCTTCACGCGTTAGAGATCACAGAGCCTAGAGAGAAGAGCCTGGAAAATGATCACAAACATGAGGCCCTCCATTTCTGTTCCACAGTGGTTTCAGCTTGGAAAAAAAAAAAGGGGAGGGGGGGAATAGTAATCTGCACAGCATACTTCTGCATCTGACTGGAATCATTTCCTCCTGCTGTTTCTGTCTGTACAGAATAATTACTCTCTTTTGACAGCTAAATGGTTAGGAGCAAATCCCCAGTATCTTGCAGCCCTGGGCTTGTTGTTGTAACACACCTGTTCAAGCCAAATTTCTTCTTCTTTTAAAAAGATGCTACTTTTGCCCGTACAAGGTTGAAGGCTCAGATCCGATACCTGGTGTGTGTCGCTACTTTTAGCGCTAATAAAACGCAAGTGCTGGCCACCCAACTAGAGAGGGTGGCATTAAATGTGCAGAACGGAGCCGTTAACCTGCGTGGCAAACGTGGCCGCTTTTCCTGGTGCCTGAGTCGTAGTAGCTCGGTTTGGCACAGGCCTGCGGGGCGAGGGGATGGCTCAGCGGTGCCAGGTCTCTGTCAGTCTCTGCAGCGTACGTGCTCCGCCTGGCAATGGGGAAGGAGGAGACAGCGACATAGACTGCACTGCAGCACACTGCAGCACTCCCGGAACAAAGACTTGCTGGGAAAACACGACTTGCGTTGCTGCTGTGTGCTGACCGCGGTTCAGAGACGGGCCCTGAGACCGCATCTGTGTTGTGAATATTTCCTCATGTAACTGTCAGTCGCTTTCCCAGAGGCTTTGCAATTAACAGGACAACTGAATTATTAATAAGGCACTAATAGTAAGTAATAATGTTTTGGACTAGGCGAGGAAAGACCATAGTGAGCTCACCTCTGAAGTGAGGTTAGAGGGGAGGTGCTGGCTGCACTCCTGTGTCCCTGGCTCTTGAGCAACCAGGGTGGGATGCTGCATTACAACCCGTTGGACTGGCCAGAAGGGAGCGGAGCTCTTGTCTACTGTCAAACCATGGCAGCCCTTAGGGAGAAGGGAATGTCTTTAGCTAGTGGACCTGAGCTGTCTCTTACCAGTGGTCTGCAATATGGTCTTCAGCGCAGTACAGCAGAGGGATCCGTATCTCTCTAATACCCTCTAGTGAGATTGTGCCTTGCAGAGCGTAGTATACAAGTAAGTACTCCTGCAACCTTCCAGGGAGGACTCTGCATGTAACCAGGTCACTCGGAGAAGCCTTTCTCTTTTAAAACTTGATCAGAGCTTGTTCATTTTGATGCACAGATTCCTGTTACTGTCAGCGGGCTTTGTTCTGGGGTTATCAGTGCTCTGCACTGCCACATCATCTCCGTGGATGCATGAAACCAAACAGGATGAGGGTTGTCTTTTCCCCAGAGTTTATACTATAAGCTGTTAGCACGATAGCAAGATTTGTTAAATGTTCCCTGTCCACAAAATTACACTGCCCAGCTTCACGAGCTGCATGAAGCTTCTCCCTTATGGGTCACAAGACAGAAGGAGCCCTCTGTGTTTGCAGCCACGCGAGCTGCACTGAGTGGCCCTAAACACAAAAAGATTGAGTTGATCTCTACAGCATCAGGTTTAGCAATGTCCTATTAACCTATCCAAATCTCCCTGCTCCACTATTCAAGCATTAGTAGCTGTATCATAGTGCTAGGTTACAATGCAAGGAGGAGAAAATAACTGATACAGCCTTTAGACTTCTGCAGAGACCAGAGGGCTCAAGAGTTGTACTGCTTTTCAGAATGATGTTACTGGATTATCAGTGCCCATACTCTGTGATTTCTGGTGGGTCTGTTTGTGGCACTTGGCTGAAGCTCTTTTCCAAGAAAGGGAGCCTGTCAGGGAAAGGAGCAAGTGCCTTTTTAAAGGCTCCTTTTTCTATGCACAGAAGGAAGCAGAGGAGTCTTTTTCCTCCAGGTACCATTATTGCATGGTTTCAGGAGGCAAGCCAAGCTGAATTTAGGACTCTTGTAAAGTAGGGGGATTGCCTCTAAAATGGAGAGTATTTTGACAGATATGATCCTACTGAAATGCTGTCTGAATGGTTATATTTGCTTGGGGTTTACTTGTGTTTTCAAAGAAGCGGCATTACCCCAGTCCTTTATTGTGTGTATACAGCAAGAATCGCAAGGGAAGGGATCCGTCTTCTGCCTGCGTTTTTCATTTTTCTGTCTGTTTTCTTTAAGGAAGTTCTCTGGAATTGCAGTCAAAGGGCTGCTGCAGGAACTTGAAGAGCTAGGATGCTGCAGGGCAAGTGTCCCTGTGCATTGCCAAGCAGAGCAAATCTCCTGTGTGACTTCCAGGATAGCTGTTTGTGGCTTCCTGCAGTAGGCTGCCAAAACCCGAGCTTTCTTTCCATGGAAATATCCTTATTCGGCTTTCTCCAACCTAGATAACCAGTTCAGGATGTCAATATTGGAGCGACTTGAGCAGATGGAGAGGAGAATGGCTGAAATGACAGGCTCCCAGCAGCACAAACAAGGAGTAGGAGGCGGGAGCAATGGAAGTGGGAACGGAGGAACGCAGGTGCAGGTATGAAACCCGCTGTCTCCAGGCACGGCAGCTTTATGCTTTCTTACCAGAGTTTGGGTTTTGGGGGGTTGGAAAGGGTTATAGTTTTTCCTAAACAACAAGTCTGGCTTGTGGGTGTCTAAGAGCAGTGGGCTTTCACTCGCATTTGCCACTGTCTCAGTACTTCTAGAAGTGGAAGGCTTCCTGCTCGGGGCAGGTTGCAGCTCCCCTCAGTGGTTAAACTGGGATGTGTGTGGTGTTTCAGTGCGTTTCTGGGACTGGGACACTGGGCAGCTGCTTTGAGAGCCGCGTGGTGGTGGTGTGCGAGAAGATGATGAGTCGTGCTTGCTGGGCAAAGTCCAAACACTTGATCCATTCAAAGACTTTCCGAGGAATGACACTGCTCCACCTAGCCGCTGCCCAGGGCTATGCTACACTGATCCAGACCCTCATCAAATGGCGGTAAGACCCAGCCCGTTGGACTCTTGGGTGTCAATACAGGCATGGCAGAAGCATGTGTAAGCTCTGCTTGGTCCGGGTTTCTGGTTGTCCCTTACAAACAGCCAAGTCCCTGAACTTGTTCCTGTCCCCTGATCTGACGGGACCTGTCTCTTGAGAGAGCACGTCCAATCACTGGATGTATCATGCTCTTAAAGTCTCTGGTGGGGGCACCATCTGTAGTAAATATGTGTGTCATGGGCATATGCGTGGCCACTTCTTTGTGGTATGGTGCGTTGGGAAAAGCTGTGCATTTAGGCAATGATCCTCACATGGCTACAGAGCATCATTTGTTCTGTTGTTTTCTCTGCAGCACCAAACATGCAGACAGCATCGATCTGGAGCTGGAAGTTGACCCGTTGAATGTGGATCATTTCTCCTGCACTCCTCTGGTAAGAGTAGAGACTGAAACTTCTGAGAGAGTCTGAGGACCCTCTGGAGTTCTTCCTGATGTGTTGTTCTCCTAATGTATTTCACGCTCTGAAGAGTAGATGTTTCTTGTGTGTCCTTGCTGTGTAAACGGTAAGACACGGCACTATCAGCTTCCTGGCGTTTTGTTGAGAGAGACCACACAGAAAAAAACCTTGTCGTTGAGTAACATGAGGAAAGGGGACAGACAGGTGGTTCTGGTTTGTGTTTTACCCAAAATCTAGTCTCCACTATCATGCTCGGGAAAGGACTTTACATGCCTTCTTTCAAGTTGTTCTCTTTGACTGATTGACTGTAGAGGTTGTAAAGTCATTACAATATCTTGGTCGTTGGAATCATGAAATCATGACTGAGAACTTAGACAAGCAAAAAGCCAAAGCAGGTGGAACCAGAAGTGCCAGTTTACAACAGCAGAGTGTTGATTTTATTGTCCCCAAACTCTAGTCCTGTCTGCGCGTTTCTGATCTCAGAGACTCCTTTGTGTATGAGGCTGTTCTGTCTCTGCAGTGAAGCTGGTGTCAAAAAAAAAAAAAAGCCAAACCCAAAAAATGTTTATTACTGAATAAGAAACTGTCAGACTGTCAGCTTCATTTGACAGATGGAGGTTTCTCTGTCACAGGAGAGAATAGCATGCATCTAATCCTCCGTAATGGCCTTTTGTCAGGATAGGACATTTATAAAAGCCAGTTGTTGGGGTTGAAGCATGTTACTTTTGCTTATCAGAGTCATTTTATTGTGAGCTGGGGACCAGACTCCACTGCGTTAGCAAGAAAGGAAGGAGAAGGCAGATCGCCCAATGGGTCAATTGTCTTTTTTTTAGATGTGGGCATGTGCCCTGGGCCACATGGATGCAGCAGTTGTGCTGTACAAGTGGGACCGCCGAGCCATCTCTATTCCGGACTCCCTTGGGAGGCTGCCGCTGGCCATTGCCCGGTCTCGGGGCCACGTGAAGTTGGCGGAGTGCTTGGAGCAGCTGCAGCGAGATGAGCAAACTCAGCTCGGGCAAAATCCCAGGATTCAGTGCCCCTCAAGCACAGACTCCAACACAGAGAACTGGGTGTCCCAGTGGCACAGTGAGCTTATCGCCTCTCAGGAGCCTCAGAAGGGAGTCACTGTGATTTCCAGTACAAACACAGGTAAAACAACCCTGAGGGCATGCACAGCTTTGCTGACATGTGACGTGTGAAAACCTGGGGGCAAGGAGCTCACCTGGGCGGCAGATGCCACCTGTAGCCCTGCTGTCCATGCTTAGTTCTTCTTGTGAGGGCTCTGTCATGTGCTCCATGCACTTGCATAAGTATCGAGAAGAGGAGCGAATGCCTGCTTTAGAAGGACGTGTGTATCTTAAAGAGTGGTTGAGGTAGCATCCTCCCTGGGTGATAGTAACTCCCTTTGCACATACTGTCGGGTGTCCTAGAGCATGGCACAAACTTCCACCTGCAGCTCTGTGGCAGAAGCTGCTGTAGTTCCCACAGCGATCGTGGGTTGCATGTTTCATTTTGACCATTGATCTGTTTGTTTCCAGAGCTGAGACGACCAAGATCAGAACCTTCCAGTTACTACAGTAGTGAGACTCAGAAAGATTACCCTGCACCCAAAAAACATAAGCTGAGCCCTGAATATTTTCAAGCCCGGCAAGAGAAGCTGCTTTCCACTGCGCTGAGCCTGGAACAGCCAAGCATCAGGAAGCAGAACTCCAGCTCCAAGCAATCCGCCACTGAGACAATCAGCCCCAGTGAAGGGATAAGGGACTATGGCCGGGAGCTCTCCCAGCACATCCCAGAAGTTACTGGGTACCGGGGCTCTGGCAGCCAAGCAGGCATCAAATGGAACCCAAAAGACATTTATATTGGTGTGTCTGCAGTGCAGGTGGCAGGGAGCCAGAAGGGGCCTGCGCTGGGGAAGGACACTGTAGCCCATCGGCTACGCCAGCGCGAGCAGATGAACGTGCTGATGATGGCTGACAGGGAGATGGTGGATGCAGAGCTCTTGTCCTATAGGGACAATGCAGGGGATGAGGACTGCTTACACCACATGGATGACTTGCAGGTAAACATACCCGTAGCACCAAGATCCACAGTCTCAGAGAACGTGGTGGCTGCACAGAGGAGCCTAATTGTGAGAAACTTCTGTGGAGGCCTTTAAAGACTCTGAATTGTGCTTTGTGAAAGGAGGTGGTCATACAGTCAATGTATACTGTCTTCTGGTTTCAAAGGGTATCCTTTCAGCCCGGACACAGAGGCTAATGGTTAGCATTTAGGGTCATGCGCTGGCGTACGCTTCAACAGTGTACAGAATGCACAAAATTGTTTGCAGTTTTGCAAGGAAAAAGGAAAAAGCAGAGCCTCCTGGTCACATCAGTAAATGAGACCAAGGTGGCCCCATAGTCCTTCGGGAACTGGGAAGCAGTCCCTACGAAGACAAGGTGACCTGAGAGAGGCAGTGCTGTGGTTGCAGGCCAAGCCGCTGCACTTGAAAGGGCAAGGAGGTAAGAGTGGAGAAGGGGAGATACAGTGGGTTTGGGGAAGGAAAGATCCCGCCAGGTATGGAATAGAGGAAACACAACAGAAGCAGGACACACAGATGAGAAGTAGTCACTGGGGGAAGGATACTGTGTTTGGTCTTCTCAGCGAAAAGAGTAATGGGAGCACAGCCTACATGCGCTGCCTTGGCATCTCTAAATATTCTCATCTTGCTGGTGTAACACGGATGAAGTAGATCTTTGCAAAACAAGAACTGTTTTCTGTTATCTGTCTTAAAAATTCCTGTGAACCTTGGCAGGTGGGGGGATATGGTTCAGAAGGATTCCTGACAAAGCTGTGGTCCCAAGGGTTTTAACTTCTCTTGATGTGCCTTTATTGTCCCATCATGCTCTACTGCACATCTCGGCAAAAAACCGGCAAGATCGCTTTTCCTTTGGAAACAAGATAGTAGTGACAGCTGTCAGTAGCGTACAGCGAAGGTCTAATGACATAAACCTTTCACCAGATCTCTTAGGCTCCCCCTAGACTCAATGAAAAAGAGGTCTGGGGAATATGAAACCCTGCAGTGCTTTGTCAGAAGAGACAGCAAAGCAAATGAGCTGTGGTTAATGAATTTCTCTCCAATGCTGAGACAAACAGTAGACTCCAGCTACCCCAAGTTTGGGGAAAATGGGGCGGTCTGTCCGAAGCTGGGCTGTAACATGCAAGCACAAGGCTCCTGCTACCACGCAGCAAAAGCTTGCTCTCCTCTCCCCCTTCCCAGGTGAACATGATGACACTTGCGGAGCACATTATTGAAGCTACGCCTGACAGGATCAAGCGGGAGAATTTTGTGCCAATGGAGTCACCGCTGGTGGAGAGAACGGAGAGTGCTGCCATGAGCACCACGATGAGCTGGCTGGCCAGTTACCTTGCTGATGTCGATCATCTGCCAAGTGCTGCACAGATAAGGTCAGTAAAAGCTGTGAAGTTGCTCTGGGTTTTTGAGTGGTCTGAATGCTGGGTAGCATGCGCCGATTCTTTAGCCTGCAGATGCTGTTTCTCAGCGGGGCTCAATGCTGGTGTTCCAAGCCCAGCCACACTCTCGTGATCAAACGTATCGTTGCCGGCACAGCTACAGATTCATGGAAGAATGGGAGTGCATGCAGCAGGAGGGGAAAGTGGCCACAAGGTCTGAGTTGTGACTTCTCTTCCAGTGCCAAGTCTGTGCAATGCATTACAGGCAGGCCCAAGAATGTGGGATGTTGCTTGGAGAGAGGGAGGGGAGCACGAGCTTCTGCATTGAACTCAGAAATGTTGTCGTGCTTATCTGTGATGCCAGCCCAGGTGCTTTGTGAGCCAATAATTCCTACTGTGATTGGTATTTCAGAAGTCTGTATAGTGAACCCCTGACCCCTTCTTCGAACACCAGCTTGAGCCCTGCAGGCTCACCAATCAGTGAAATAGCTTTTGAGAAACCCAGACTTCCCTCGGCAGCAGATTGGTCTGAATTTCTGAGTGCATCCACCAGCGAGAAGGTAGAAAATGAGTTTGCACAGTTAACTCTGTCTGATCATGAGCAGAGAGAACTCTATGAAGCTGCCAAACTCGTCCAGACAGTGTTCAGGAAATATAAGGTACGTGGCCAAAACGTCCAATGTCTTCCTTGTTAGGTGTGAGAGAGCGTATAATTGGTTACAAAACAAAGTGTGGGTAATACCCACTCCTGGGACAATAATACAGTTTCTGTCATAACCTTTTCAATGCTTCTAGCATTTGCTTGTTGATGTTTACACAGCTACTATCATACTGGAGAGAGCATGCCATGCCATATCACGCCTTCTGTGCCGGAACAGCACTCACAAAGCATATATCCTCAAAATACACCCCAGAGGTTCTGGTTAGTTGCCTGCTTGGTGTAAAGATCAAGTTTGAGGGTTTGTCCCTTACATGAATTGATGGTAGAGACATCTCCAGGAAATGCCTAGACCTGAATCGGACCAGGTAGCACTGATAGGAGGGATGTAGAAGCGGGTGCCCTGCGAGCTACTGTGAGCCACTTAACGTAATCTGTCCTGGTTTTTGGTGCACTCTGACTACTTACTGCTTCTTTCCTTCTCCACGTAGGGTCGTCCTCTCCGGGAACAGCAAGAGGTGGCTGCTGCTGTTATTCAGCGTTGCTACCGAAAATACAAACAGGTAATCAAGGAAGTGAAATTTTATGAAACACATGTAAGGGCCATGTACACAGCCCTTTGTAATGGGAATTATCCCACTGTTCCTCCTGTATGCTTTTTGGCATGCACTAATGAAATACCCTGCTCAGGCAAAATTGAAAAGGGAAGAAAATTCATGTCCTGAATCTTAATTTTAGAGGAAGTCCTTGAAAGGATTTTGTTTGTGATGATACCTGCATTTTTGCTATGAGAGAAGGCAGTGATGTATTCCATATTGGCCTTTATGCATGCTATAGCCTGGTGAGACTATTCTCTGACTAGTTGCTTGCCAAATTTCATTGTGAAATTGAAGTTGGTTTTGCCTTTGATAAAGGCGAAGATGAAAAATAGGTTGTTTTATTTTGCACATACTAAACTTTTAAACTATGGGAAGTCACATGTTTTAGCTTGATGCGAGTTGTTCCAGGACTGAGACTGTTCTCCAGACTCTAGTTGGAGACATGCTTTTAGGCTGAGTTCTCAACCCCAGAAAAAGAAGATACTTTTTCTTTTTCCTTTTTGGTTTTTGGTTGGGTGGTTTGTGTTTTGGTTTGGTTTGGTTTTGTGGGGGCTAGAGCCCACATCCCTCTTTTCACTATAGCCTGCTAGACTCAAGCTGTCTGATGCCTGGCGGCACATGACGTAAAGTGAAAGGCAAGATGTCTGTGCTCTTTTACGACCTTCAAAAACATTTATTTGGGAAGCCTTTCTAGTGTTAGGTGACTGCATCATGATTCACATTCAACCTGTCATATGGCTGTCATTCTAGAGTGATGCTTCCTGTAATATGGAAGCTTAATTCCTTTCAAAAACTGCTTGACAAACTGCTTTGTCTTGGATCCTGGAGTCGCTGCTTTTTGAAAGAAGATGGTTTGGTTTTTTTTTATTTTTTCATTCTTTATTTGCAGAACTAACATTAACTGTGTATTTTTCTGTTTCTCCCTAAGCTTACTTGGATAGCCTTGAAGGTAATACAAATACAAACACTATTTTGGAAACAATTCCCCGTGGGTCACTAACTTTCACATTCAATATAAACCAGGAGCACCTGGCATTTCTCTAAATGTTTTAATTGTATCCACTAATAAATACCTGTGGTTGAGAAATCACTGACAAACCAAACCTTATGGGAGATACGTTGGGGCTGCCGTGCCACAGCGTATCAATGTAGTAGTACAACTTAAGAAAGAAAGAAAGAGTCTCCTGCTTCTACAGGTACTCATATAAGCAGTGATGGGCTGAGGTGCGGGGAAGGTTTTGAGGCCAGTTTCCAGAGGACAAGCTTTCCTTTGTTGCTGCTGATTAGCAGTCACTCGGTGACCTTTGCCTTGGCACTTGGGAGCACAGGAGAACATTTACTCCACCCATGCAGCCAATGTCCTCTGCATTCTGCTTGCCTGCCAAAGTATTTTGAACATTCATCTTTGAAATACCTGTGCCCTGAATTCCTAAGACCACTATCTCATGTACGTTGCTGCCTATACTGGAGGCACGACTGTTGATGCCAGTCTTCAGTTGTTCATGGCCAGTAGTTTTCCACTGTAAAGATGGACTTCCCAGCGGTGCAACATCTTGCTCTCATCAGATACTAGAATCAGCAGAGCTTTTCTCAGAGCTACCCAGGAGGCAAGGCATGCTCTTCCTGGAGAGAATGTGTCCTCAGGGTAATTTTCCATCCACAGCTTCCTCCTGCACCATGGGTTTTTGTCAGGCAAGGTACTGTTCTACCAGCGCAAGTGAGCTGAGCTTTCTGGGGTCGCTGTACTAGCTGAGGCTTACCACTTCACGGAGGTTAGGTGACTTCTCCGTTTATCCTCTTCCCAGCTGGAGGGAAACAGAGGAGGAGAGGGAGCAGCTAAACAGCGAAGTGGGTCTTAGAGTTGAATGCAGACATACTGGGGTCTAGTCTATCCAGTGACTGCTATTTTCTCTTTCACGTGCCTTATTCCTCTATTATGTTATTGTATTGCTGAGATCGGCACAGGCTTATGACTAGATTTGAACAGTCATAGCCTACATCGCAGTTTCGTATTTGAACCCTTCTATTCAGGGGTTTGTAACTCAGCCACAGAAGTCCCATCTGGGCTAAAATTTGAAGGAAAACCATGACCGGCCTATGAGTGGACTTATTTAAAATAGCTACTTTAAAACCATAATCTGATCCATTTAATTAAAAACGTTAAAAGAAAAAAGAAAAGAAAACAAACAAACAAAAAAAATGGAAATGAATAATGGCAAAATATAACTGCACCTAATGACTGCTTCAATTCCAAAAAGTGAAATTTGGTAAATGGTGGTCTGTGATGATATTGGAGGTTTTTTTGCTTTGGGGTGATGTTGGGGGGGGTGTTTGTTTGCTTTTTGGCATTTTTTTTTCCCCAATAGACAGGAAAACTCCATTGAGATATGTTAGGGCACTGCCCTGTACAGGGCAGTGGCTGCTATTTCTGTGTCTCGTCTGTCTGATAAAGTGAGCAGAAGTCATAGCTGATAAAATATCCAGGAAGAACAGATACTTAAGTTTTGAAAGTGTTAAAACTTTCAAAATAAGATCAGTAAACACTGCAAACTTCTGTCCTAGTGTTAGTTCAGAGGTACGAGTGCAACTTCTGTACATTGTTCTACATCTCTGTCTTAAAAAGGACTTCAAAAAATACACATGAATGCATATGGTTCCTGTTAAGCGGCCATCTACTTGCGTGCTTTAAAAGGATGTAGAATAAAGAAGATTTTCTTTTTAGGCGTTTGTGCCTGCTTTATTTGGAATCGTGGGGCTAGAAATAATACAGTGCAATAGGACAAGGGATAATGGTTTTAAACTAAAAGAGGGTAGATTTAGACTAGATATAAGGAAGAAATTTTTTACAGTGAAGGTGGTGAAACACTGGCACGGGTTGCCCAGAGAGGTGGTAGATGCCCCATCCCTGGAAACGTTCAGGCTCAGGTTGGACGGGGCGCTGAGAACCTGGTCGAGTTGAAGATGTCCCTGCTCATTGCAGGAGGGTTGGACTAGGTGACCTTTAAAGGTCCCTTCCAACCCAAACCATTCTGTGATTCCTGTCAAACTGTTCCAGGGGCAGCAAAACAGGTAGTTGCTTTCTTGATGCGGCCTAGGTTCTGCACCTGATCTCACAGTTGTTCCAGTTTGCTGTCACCCTTTTCTCATACAGTTCCCGATCGGCGAGTAGATACTCATTTGCTTCTCATCATGTCTTAGTGGCACAAGAGTCCTTCAGCGTAGGAACCTGCTTCTTGCTGGTTTTATTGGAACGCCTCAGCTTCTCTTTGTTTCTCTTGTAGTATGCACTTTATAAAAAGATGACGCAAGCTGCCATTCTTATCCAGAGCAAATTCCGAAGTTATTATGAGCAGAAAAAATTCCAGCAGAGCCGACGAGCTGCGATGCTGATCCAGCAGTACTATCGCAGCTACAAAGAATGTGGGAAGAGGAGGCAAAACCGGCGGGCAGCCACCATTGTACAACAGAAACTCAGGTGAGCTGTTAGGATGTTAGATGCTACCAGGATCTTTATATATTGTTTTTACATTCATCAGGGCTGTGCTGTAATTTACAGACAAAGGCCAGTGGTTCATAGGATAATTATTCTTGCATTTAGTAGTATTCTCCCCAGTTTTGCCTATACTTCAGTGTTGGGTTTTTTTTGTGTTCAGAAGCAGTCTGCTTACCAAGAAGCAGGATCAAGCTGCTCGCAAGATTATGCGGTTTTTACGACGCTGCCGCCACAGGTATGACGCTATCTTTTGGTATCTGCCCTTCATTAGAGCAATGCAACAACATTCAAGTGTGTCAGCAATGAGTGCAATGTAAAGGATAGTAGAATCAGCGCACTGCAGGTCTTCTAATCAAAAAACGAAGCCCAGCTGCTTCCAAGACATAGTGACAAAAATGAAGTCTCTCACGTAGGGCTGTGGCTGACAGAGACTCACGTTCAACTCCATTGCTGATATGGTAAAGCAGCCCAGGTTGTGTTGGGCAGACACAGAATAAGGAAGCTTTGAGCAAAGCAAGGCATGTGACTTTAAAAGTTGGACTCAAGGAAGTCTGGAAAAAAGCTTACTGAATCATAGCTACAGCTTGTAAGTGCTGCACAAAGCATTCATGGTATGTGGGAAAGTGCAAAATGTGACAATATCTGGTATACGCTGGAAATGCCTTTAGTTTGGTCACAGGATCATTTGGTAAACTCTGATCAAATATGGGTTCTTTTTAATGTGGATAGGTGGAACGTGCCAACAGAGCAGCAGACAAGTTAGTTCACGTCAGCCACTCCACACATACCTCAGTAAGCTGGGAGTACAGACACAGACATGAAGATGAATCATCTCCTGCCAGTGTGGGAACCTGCGCAGGCTTGCCAAAGCGCTCACGTGGCAGCTAGCGCTGCCATACCAGTACTCTGCTACGTGCAGGGCGTTTGTTTTGATTTTTCAATGAAAGGATCCCATATACGATCAGGTTGCAAACCGGAACTTTCCCTAGACAAAAGTGAATTCAGATGTTTCTGACTCTGCTCCCTCCATTCTCACCACACGTGCATTTCATCCACTCAGGAGCTGGTCAGACCTGATGCATTTTGAAGCATGTCTAGTTCAGCCCAGTGATGTTTGAACAAGGAGAGCTCTGAGAGGCAGAGAGGCATGTGGTAGACTTGATTTTAGAAACAGACTCGGTCCTTTTGTAGGATTTTAGAGCTGCAGTTTGCAGGAGGTCAGTGTGGCTCATGTTGTGGAAGGACATCCTACCTGCAGGTTCAGTGCCAAGTAACGTGTGTGGACAAGAAAGAGGGCTTTATAGTTTCCAGGCCATTTCCAAATGCACTTGAAACAGCCACAGTTGTTCATGAAGAAGCACAAGCGGCTTCTTGCTCTCAGCGGGGCGCATGGGAGAGACCGAAAGGTTTGTTTTGTTGCGTTTGTTGGGCAGCATGTCCCGCTGAAGCAGGCGGAGCCTCAGAACTTCTGTGTCCTCTCAGATCCGCTTGAGATCCAGGCAGTCCCTGGGGAAGCCACGTGCCCGTTTCCATCCGTGGAGGCTCTGGGGTCAATCTGCCCGAGGCTCTTGCAGCCGACTCTCCCTCACGACTAGCTGTGTCCCTGGGTTTCCCACCAATGTCCAGGATGCGCTGCGCACTTCAGCCACGCTCAGTTATGCCTCCAGCTGTCGAGTAACCTAGACTTTCCAGGGCTTAAATTCCTCATGATTCCAGCAGTTTTTCTTGCCTTCAGCTCATTGCCTTCCTCTTTCTCAGCGTCTCCTGTTTCCTTGTAGAGCGAGACCCTGCTCATTTGCATCGCTGAAGTTTGCAGGCAAGACCCTTCCCTTTGCCTGTAGTCGATCTCCCCTCTCTTCAGCAGCGTGGTCGCTGCTGCTGTGCATCTCTGGGAGACGGGTTTAGCTCTTGGGTGTTTATAGACAGGAAATAAAAACGAAGAAGCGGGGGGCAAGAGGGGATCCGCTGTCAGTAGGCTCGCTCTGGCTTATGTCACGCTGCGCAGTACGTGAATTTCTGCAACAGTGCAGTCCTGTCTGTGTCCATAGGCGCTTTGTTAGCGGTTGTGATTACTTGGGAGTTCATCCATGGTTCTTGGCTAGGATGCAACAAAAGAAAAAAGTAACTTATTTCCACTGAAGATGTTAACTGTGTTTCAAAACTGCCTTGCTTTTCCTTCTGAAATAAAAATGATCACACATTCGTGGTCATGTACTTTCTCCAAGCAATCATAAGGGTTTAAAACTGTGTTAGTGTAACTAATGTTAATAATTGACACAAATTTTAACCGGGAGCATTCTGGCACCGGCAAACGCTAAGAATAAAAGCAAGACTTGCCAAAATGACAAAACCAGCATTTAGAATCTGCTTCAAAAAGACATGAATTTACCAGCCTACTGGATTTACAGAACTGTTTACAAACGTGACAAGTTTGGGCCTCTTTCCCCATACTCCTCCTGCTTGCCGAAAAAGCTCTAGCAAGCAGTTGCGAAGAAAGACGTTTTCCAAAACGTGCTCTGTGCACTTAGGCTGCATCTGTGATCCTGGGATCACACTGCGGGAGTATCTCATGGACCCTCGGACTCTCCGGGCTGCCGGTACCATACAGAGAGATCTGGTCCTCGTGCTTGTTTGCGCTCAGTGAAGAACAACGCACAAATCAGGTTCTTAGAGCTTTATTACCACACAGGGCTTTGAAGACAAGTAGATTGAAGTCTTTTTGCTTGTGTACACAACTGCAAAGGAAAAGTATAATACTGGAAATGATACAGATCTACTTATTAAAACAGCTTCACTCGCTTCAGCGTCTCAGCTGACTCAGACTGACCGGTTTGCTTCCTCGCCCCCCGCCCCGAGGAGGAGATCCACGCGCTTTCCCCAGCACAGCCGTATCCTGGCGAGACCACCCGCATTTGTTCCCTCCCAAGCTTGGCTCTGCAAATCCCCTTTCTGAGCTGCCGTGTTCGTGGTGCATGTACACTGGGGTACCAAGTGGAAGATGAGGGAATTGCTTCCTTCTCACCTGCTCTTCTTCAAGCTTTCTGAATTTTCTTTTCTGTGTCTTCATAATTACATTTATTCCTCACTGCTTGACTTTTCTTGCTTACCTCCTTCTAAGTATACAGTAATAAAAATGAGGGTGTTAAGTAAGTTTAAAACCACCTCTATGTAAGCCTCCTAATTATATCCGTTCAGCCTACTGTGCGTCCTGTGTAACGCTCACACAGGATACGGCTGATGCTGATGTGACTGGTACTTAGGCTAACAGCCCCACGCGCTGTTTCAGGAGTACTGCTTGTTGGAATCCGATGGCAGACTCCTCTTGAAACGCTCAAAATTGGCACACTGCTGCTATAAACAAGAAATTAAGAAAGCCCCAGGCTCCATGAAGAAATACTTCAGCCATCCAAGCTCCTGAACATCCAGGGGCAAGCCATAACAACTAACATCTAATGTTATTTAATGCTCTGTAGCGTAAAAATGGCACTGTGGAGCCACTTGTTAAACCACAGTGCCTTGTCAGTACAAGGGGTAGAAATGGCAGATATTTTTGGAAAATCTGAGGGAGTGAGAGACAAGAGAGCATGCACAGGAGCATCAAAGAAACAGGATCTTGTAGCAGATTTCTGTCGGCTGATAGACAGAGGTGGGTAAGGAGGCCGTAAAAGCCACTTGCGGTCTGTCCTAAGGATAGTGAGCTAAGTGAAAAGGCAGTAAATTCTTAAAGTTCAGAAATTCAACCTTAAAAAAAAAAAGAAACTGTTTAACCTAGGTTTTTGTCCACAAGCAGATTCTGTTGCTGGGCCAATAAATGACTCTTACTAAGAGCTTATTCTGTAGCCTTTAGGCAAGATTTTCTCAGGCTTTCCCCTGGCAAACATCTGGTTGGTTGTTTTTTTCCTATTTTAAATTGATTGAAGTCTACTTTAAGCCAATTATGAGAACTCTTTCTCTGCTAGCATTCAGAACAGCTTAAATGGTCGTCTTGTCCTATTTTGCTTATTAGCTTTTTGGCAGAAAGGCTCAGTAGTGCAAACATGATTCCTATCAGCTTGAGGATCTAGGGTGCATAGGCGTGATGGTCTTGTGTTTTCTGATCTCCTGAACTTACGCTTGTTGCCTGATCAGATGGTATTTCAGATGTTTTGAGTTAATGAGAGAGGTTCTGCAGTTGGAGCTCTCAGTAGTGGATGCGTAGACGTTGATGAAAATCGGAAAAGAAACGTAAGTTTTGGTCGGATGTATTCTTAGAGAAGATGCTGGAGCTCTAGTAGCTGAATATTATCAGGTGTCACGGAGACAAAAGTGGTCATTCATCAGCAGCAGTCATTCTGACGGTCAGACATGTATCGTTTCCTTTTGACTTCGGAAAAAAAATCGTATTTATCCATCTATTGTCATATTCTCAAAAATCTGGTGAAAAACATGCATCAGCCATAACATGGTATCAACATGACTTGTCACAGAAGTGTTGTTTGTTGAGAATGAGAAGTAGAAACTTCCTGGCCCCCCAGGCGAGCTTTGCCTGTGTTCCCGTGGTGCCCGGACCTGTCGGCTGGCACTTGACTAACTGTCAACCTAAAACTTGCCCTTACACCTACTGTGAGTTGAGCTGTCTCCTGGCACGCTGTCCCGTGTGAGGCAGAATCGAGGGTTTGCATATGTAATGGTTTTGGAAAGACTCCACCTGCTTAGTGATCCCCAGATATGACACATCTAGAGCCGCCAGGAAATGCGGGAGCTCCGAAGTGGGTGTGGGTTTGCTGAGCTGGATCCATGTGTGGTCCATACAGTCAGCTTTCACTGGGAAGGTAACCTCCTATTTCCTATTCTTTCTCTGATTCTTAGGAAAAACGTACTCTTCTGAGAGGTATCTACACCATTGCCAGGCTGTGATTATGATCTGCAGTGTTTTTTATGGAGTAGCATTTGGAATGAGATAGAAAACAGGTGATTGCTGCACGGGAAGGCAGGATGCAGCTAGAAATGCCATGGAGACGACAGGATTGGGTTTACTTTACTTGCTTATTACATCCTGCCCTAAACCACCTGAACACAGGACTGTCCTTCCCTAGTAAAGACGAGGAGTCCCGTAGGCAGGAGTGGGAAGGGTTCTTTCTCTCCAGGCAAGCAGAAGTGTTGTCTCCTCCTCCCTGAAGTGAAGCTCTTGGTAAGGTACGGTTATTGCCATGTGTGTGCTAATAGCTCTTTGGTATTGTTTTGCAATCTGAAGCCCACTGGTGGACCATAGGCTGTACAAAAGGGTGAGTGTAGCTGCCTGCTAGCCAGGTCCTCTCTTCCATTTTAAATATTTTTGCTTTCTGCTTGCTTGCATGGGGCTGCAGCCGAGATATGCCAGTAAGTTTCACCTCCATTAATTATATAAAGCAGAATCCTGTATAAACTAACCCTACTGCAATGACTAACACTGCTGCTTTTATAACAGGACAGAGCTCTGCAGTAGATGTTGCCAATGCATGAACGTGTGAAAAAGGACATGTATATTCATCATGGGCATGCTTAGGTGGCGTTGTCGGTGGGATATTTTTTCAGTATCCAAAATGGCTGTTAGTAGGTTTTGGAACTTGACGGGGTCTGCACTCACACACACTCAAGGAGTAACGATGCCCTTTGTCATGGGACTGCGACAGCAATTCAGGCTAGATCGTAGGAAGCTGCAGTACGCATGCAGCCTACTCTAGATGGGTGTTTGTTTCTGCATGAGCCAGAGAGAAGCAAAGAGCTCCTCACACTGCTTTTTACTCCCTAAGGTGGTTAAGCACCAATGCTTGCCTTCTAGAAGTTGGTCTTCGGTAAGTTACACGTCTGGTTACCTTACTAGGGCCAGCTTTCTGACAACTGCTTCTCTCGGCTGTTAGTCTGTGTAGTGGGAAGGAAAACAAAAAACCTGAAACGAAGATGAAGGTGCTGTAATTGTGTTGTAGGACCGCGGGGTTATTTTTTGTCAAAAACTGCAGTCGGAAGTGACACCATTTGTGTGCTTATTACTACTATTTCAGCAAGGGAGGAGAGGCAGAGGGAGGGATGACCTGGACTCTTGCTTCCACCTAACGTTCAGAAAAGACAACTGAATTGTTGATCATGGAGTTTTACTGACTTGGAATTGCAGAGATGATTTTTATGACTTGGGAGTGAGAGTATGAGTCGGGCTTAAGCCTGCTGTAGGCATCGTTATTTGTTTAACTATTGAGCCTAACAAAGAAGCGATAGCTAATGACATCTCTTTCCAAACTATGACTTTTGTGCTACCATTTTTTGGTCACATATCCTCACTTTTTTACAAGTAACAATCTAGGTTCTTTACTAATGACAAATGAAGTAAAAATTGGATGAAACGGGGACAAAGGCCCAGATGTGCCTTAACTGTTTAAGTGCCACTTTCATGGATCTTGCCCTGATGAAGAGAAACGTTACTGATTGCAGAGGCACCAATGCTGTGAAGTCGTTAGCTGGAAAACTATAGCTCCAGGTCTCAGCACTTATGGTAATGTGCTTTACAACTAATGCAGGTTAATTCAGGAACTGTGTAAAAATAGCTTGTATTCTCATAATGGTGGACTGACTGGGTGACTTGTTTTTACTAACCTGATGCTTTGTGTATAACTAGGGCTGGTAATTTTTGGTCTACAGTTGGGTGTCTGGTTTCAAAAGCCTCTTGAAGAAAAACCAATTTGTTTTTGAAAAATAAAATTCACTGTAAGTAACTTTAAAAAAAAGTCATTCTGATTAGATAAATCGACCTTCCTCTGTTGTAAGGACAGAAGTAAGTGTCTGCTCTTACATGAAAAAACACCAGCAAGTTTCACCATCTTTAATCTTGGGGTCAGTTACCGTATCCGTGGGACAGTAATGAACGCTGCAGGCAAATGACGACATTTTACTTAGCAGCCCGTAGAGCAGTACGCTGCAGGGCAGAGCTGCCCGGGGCTGGCTCAACAGCACACCGTCCCTCCCCGGCAGGCAGCGTCCCGACCTCCTTCCTCCTGCCCCGCGATGGGCCTGAGCAAGGAGCTGCGGCTCCGCAGCCCCCGCCACGCAGCGCACGCCTGTCGCAGCGGGAACCCTTGAACTCTGTGGCGCGCAGGTGCGGAGCCAGCCTTGCAGCCCCCCAACGCGCTTTGGGTCGCGGGACAGAGAAGGCTGAGCTGCAGGGCCCGTGCCAGCCGGAACGGTGGATGCACCCGCTCTGTCTTTTCTCTGAGCAAGAGGCAAGTGCTACAGTCCTGTCGAGGGTCTGAAGCCCTTTCAAAAGCAGCAGAATTGGAAGAAAGTGGTGCAAGGTAGGAGTTGCAGGAAGAGAAGAGACACAGCAAATGTTTTTCTCCCTGCACTGCCTCAGACTCGTTCTGCAGCAGGGGGCTTCCTGGTGAGACCTGTTGTCTGACTACCTGGAGATAACTGGGGATCTCCCAGTCCTTCCTGGTTTTGTCTGGCTAGCCGTGGACCACGTCCCACAGTGTGTAAGAAAGGGGACTAGCGTGCATGTCTGCAGCTAGATGCTGGTATGCTCAAAATACGTTCCTGCCTCCAGCTACTCCTGTTGCAGTTTTGGTGCTCTCCTCTCAGTCTTCCTTCTCTCAGAGAATTCCTGCTTAACTGATTTGGCTGGCCGCCTGCAGGCATGCCAGCGCAGTTCCTGCTGCGCCGTGCTCTCGGGCACCTCCGTCTGCCCTGGTGTCCGCGGGCTGGGGCTGCCCACAGAACACCCCTGCGCGGTGCACTCTGCAGCCCTGGGAGCGGCACGGGCTGGAAGCTGTGCTGCGTTCTCCACGAGCAGCACTGTGTGTAACCTTTGCGGGCCAGACGGGAGGGGAGATGTTTTAAGACCTTTGTTCTATGAAGAGGAAAAATAATTTAAACTTAAAATGTGCATACCAAAGTGGGCTAGTTGGATTCAAAACTGAAAAGAATGTGCAATGTACAACTTGAACGTAAAAGAACAAAGCAATTGTGCTATCGTGCCTTTCCATTCAAGGCCAGAATTCCTACTAAGAGAGCAGATGCATGCTGCAGTCTCAAGATACACTAAAACTGGCCTGTCTTGTGTGGTCCGTGCACTAGTAGAGAGGACTGTAAAGAGGAGCACACGGAGGGTCCAGGCCCACAGCTAGTGCGTGGCTGCCTGGGCTTGAGCGAAGCTGGGGAAGCCAGCCCTGAGGGCACGCTCTGTAGATACTGTATGGTGATTCTGCTCTAGGTGCAGCTGACAGGCCGTTCATCGGTACTGGAGGAGAAATAGTTGTTGCACTTTAAGGCTTTCTGTATGTAACAGCGTAGGAGATACTAGCAGGAAGCAGATTCTGGAAGTTTAGTAGCATTTGCAGGTTTTGCCTTGAATGGCAAGTGATGTGGGATTGATCAGGAGATCGGGGAGTTCTCTGCTTCTCTGGAAAAAGTAAGCTATGAACTCTCACAAAATGTATTAGCTGCTGTTCTGCCAAAATAACTCTGTTACAGCAAACGATTCTTTGCTGCTTTGCATTCTGATAGCGACTTGTGTGCATACGCTGCTGGCGTGCATGCACATAAGAAGAGTATTTCTGGGCCTTCTGATGTGCGCAAGCTGACATGTCCATATATGCTGAAGGAATGCATGCAAACGTATGTCTGTCTGTAATATACAAACTTGATGTATTCTGTACACTGACACCGTGCTTATGTAGTCTGTGTGTGCAGATGAACGATCGCAGCATTTGCTTCCACGTTTCAGTTTGAAAACTTCTTTTCAAATTGATTCCATTAATTTTTCTGGATTTATTTGGGTTACATTACACCAGGATCAGTAAAGAGGGAGAGGCGGGAGATTTTATTGGCCAACTTATGTGAGACAAAACTCGCTATCTTTCTGTGGTAGAAATTAAAAAAACTTTCTAGGGAAAAAAAAAAATACAGTTACTATTGCCTTTAAGTAATAGTTTTCATCTCAGGGGAACCCACTCCAGCACACAGATTTCAGCTAATCACAGTGCCTGCTACACGAATGTCTCCCTGCTCATCGGTTAAACCATCCACTGTAGCCTCCTGTGAAGGAGGGCTTTGCTCAAGGTCCGGACATAGGACATGAACAAAAACACACGTCCGCTTGAACTGTGACCCTCTCCGCCGTACTCTTGGTTAGGGAGGTGATCTGGAGCGGATCACAGGGAGCAAGTCTTTCCACATCATTAGGCTAGCCGATCGCTTTCTGCCTACAGCGAAACTTCTGCCCGCGCTGGGGCAGAACAAGTGCACTTGTTATCTATGATCATGAGTAATAAAGAATGTATTCATTCACGGCATCTTTCATTTAAAAATAGATCCCCTTACCCCCACCCCGTTTCTTACGGTTTGATTAAATGCTGCTCTCCGGTTTGGGGAGTGTGCATGTAACACCTGAAGTCAGTTTCTCTGGTAAGTACAACTTTATTTCATACCTGAATAAACATCATCTAGTATATTTTGTTGTTCTCTGCATACCCTTCCCTCTCTTGGCATTTCAGCAACAAACCCTTTCCTACTCCTGTGCAACTAGGACTTGTGGTTTTTGTGTTTTCAATATGTGCTATGCAGCAGCCGTTGCATTTAAGTACCCGGTTCCTTACGTCTCCTAGTAAGATTGAGAATGGGGGAGAATTTTAAGGGATCAAAAAGTCCCGTTCGTTGGAGTTCAGGACGATGTGAGAACATGTCATATTGGGATATGCGTCACTGTACCTGCAACAAAAGTTTTCAAAGTAATGTCTTTTTTCATTTACCTCTTGCAGGGGCTGAATGTATTTGGAGCTCAAATGTGTGTGTTCAGTCGCAGACCGCGTGCTCTGGGGTGTCATTCTTATTGGGCCTTTCTGTCTTTTTTGTTTTGCTGCCCAAATGAGATCTCTGGAAAAAGGCAAGAGCTCCCTTTTCTTAAATGTCCCACAGGCCATTTCGGCTCTCAGAGCAACAGGTAACTCGCCAGACAGCCTCCTCTGGCTCCTGCACCCTGTCCTTTATACTGATCTTCAGCATTCAGATTCATTAAACATTTCCCTGGCTGGGCATTATGGAGTAAATTTGATGAAGCAGCTTTGTGTTACGCTTTACCCATGAAGCCATCGTTTGCTGTAACTTTTTCTAAGTAGGCCTAATTCATTTGCTGATACACTCCCATACAAGACTGGGGAGGGCGCGTGGGGAGAGGAGCTGCTGCTCGCTTCTGGGGCTGTTGCTTTCTACATTGCTTCAGCACGTAATGATGCAACCTCCTGTATGGTGTCCAAGTAAGTAACACAGTTCGAAGGGCAGGAAGCTTCCTCTGGCTGGAGCAATCTGGGAACTGGGACGTAGCTCCCGAGTGTCAGGGTTCAAAGCTCATAGTTGAAATCATCTTCTTTCCCCTTTCTGTGCGTCAGCACCACGGCTGTGACTCAGACACCTTATCAGTGCTCATCTCTATTGCACGTGCTTTTTCCGTCCATCTGCTCTTCAGCAATTGCTGAGGGAATGACTTTGTCCCTTAGAGGCGCTTACTGTCTAGAGGCGATGTTATTTGAGGAGGTTTTTGTTGAAGGCTTCATCACTGCAAAACCAAATTTACGGTCCTTGCAATTCTGTGCATGGTTTCAGTAGCTGCTGAAGTAGGATGGTACTTCTTGTTTGGAGTCTCGCAACAGCCAGAGCCTGTTACCCTTTCTGGTGCGCTCTGGCTTGCAGCCGTGCGTCACTTGACCTGTCCTCACCTCCGGTCCCCATGCAGCTGGAGGCACTTCCAGAAGTGATCCGAACCAGCATACCGTGCCCGTAGACCTCTGGAGAGGTTTGCGCACCGTCCAGCCGCACGTGGCCTGCTGGTATTGCTTGCTCTCAGCACGCTCATTTTTTTCTGTTATTAAAAAAAAGTCTCACTGCAAGTCTACCGAACTGGATTGAAACATCTCTAAGAACATCCTTTCTGCTGTACCACTCTATAAATTCCAGTAGTGTTCTTTTTCTTAAGAGCAGTTTATTAACGCTTGCAGCTGCAAATGCTACACTTTGGCCCTCTTCCTCTGCCTGAATTTAAGAGTGGACAAGCCTTCCAGCATGAAGGCAATGCTACATTGTTCACTTAAAAGCTCTCCTAGCAGTACTTACTCAGTGGATTTCTATTTTCAAGGGTCCTAATTTGTCCAAAATTCTTCCCTGGTCAAACTGTAACTGCATTTGAAAATTTAGAGGGTTTATTACACCGAGCATTAATGAAGAGGAAATACCAGGCCCACGCTCACGTTGACGCTTTATATTGTTGCAACAAAATCAAATGAAAGTACCACTCAGTGAGGAACTTACTCAAAAAGAAAAGAAGTGTTAAATGAGGACTAGAAGGACTTTTAAGACACAGGAAAGGCTGCAGTACAGACTATCCAATAAAGAATTAATTGGTTGAAAACAATTAGTTTAGGTTCTCTTGATAAAGCAGTTCAGAGGCTTGTTTAAGAACAGTTGTTTTATAATTTAAATAAATGGACTACCTGGTCTGGTATCTAGCTTGATGCGTACACTGGTTCTGGCACTTCATGTTTAGCCCTGGTTTGGGGAAGAAGCAGGGCACTCCTAACGCCGCTTCAGCGCTTCCCAGGCGTCGGTCTGGCCATGGACTTGCTCAGTTACTGGTAGCAGTTCGAGGTACTGCAGTTCCACTCCGGCTGTGCTACGCTGCAGATCCTACAGCTGAGCGGGGCTGCCTCGAGCCAGCTGCCGGGAGCGGGGAGAACAATGCCAGCTCTTCTGAACGAGGAGGAGAGATTGTCAGCCGCAGACTGCAGGTCTTCATACCTACCGGGCAGCGTATTATACAAGTAAAGGACTCGTAGTACCTACCTGCACTCCCATTTTTAATGTAACACATGCACAGTTACGTATACTGAACACAGAGGTTAGTTTAATAAAAAAAATGTGGTAGCTTAATAATTTGGATGGTCATCATCTTGAAGCTTAAGTTTATAAGTGCCGTGGAACGCAGGGTTTGTTTTAAGCCATTACATACTAAACAGCATCTTCCGGTAATGTACCCATGACAAATTTCAAAGTCTGTAACTGTGCTGCAGGGAAGTTCTGTACTAGTATGCGCTTGTGTTTTTAAGCAGTAATTATCATTGCACTTGCAACATTTTTATAAGCCTGAAAATCTGTAAACCAGTGTAAAGCACGCTTGTCCAAGGAAAGCGTTGCATATTTCTGAATAGGATCTGTACTAGTGCAAATGTGGAGCGCCGTAGTAGTTAACTTCCGTTGGCATGTGTGTTCCAGTTAAACAGATTCAGTAGGTCTGCACCAGTACAGATATTGCATGCCGTAGGTTGAAGTTTGCAGCAAAGCATGTCTTGCATTCTTCCAGCGAAAGTGCTTTGTTAGTGTAGCCCTTGCATGTTAAGTGCTAAACTAAGGTAGAGCATGTCTCAGTGAAAGAGCCACCAGCTTATCTAATGTGCATGTTCTCAGTAAGAGATCTATAATAACAGGTTAATTTTACATTACAGTACTGAAGTGCAACAGAAAACACTTGGAAGTTGCACTGCAAATCATGCATTAATTGATGGTATCTTGAACGTAGTTAATCTAAGCCTTAAAAATTGCCTAGGGCACAGAGGCACACCACGTTTTTCTAGCACAACAGGGATCTTGGCTCACCTTCTGCTTCTAAGCGGTGCAGTAATAGAAATATTAGTAATAATTTCAAGGGCGAGGCTGCTTTTCTGCTGCAAGAAAAGAAAGAAAACTAAATATACTGAAGACGGTCAGCTTGTCATTTGTGAGCATTTTCAGTGTACTGAAAGTACCAGTCCTCCTCCTGTTTCCTATAATGAAAGGACGATCTGGACTTACCCAGCAGGTAGCACCATAATACGTCGTCACCCACGGGGGGCGAGCAGAGGCTTGCTGCTGCCTTCTGTGGGGTGCCGAAGCCCCCGCTCCCCTGGCGTCAGCAGGGGCTTTTAGACGCCAGCTTGCGCAGAGCCAACACGTCCCTGTAGAAAATGTCTCTGTGAGGTTGTAGCAGGCGTTTAGGCTCGGCACAGCACTACCCAAGGAGGAATTCGGAACCAGCGGTGCTGCTTGCTGCCTTGCCCCTTCCTCAGCCTGGGGATCAGAGCACTTCTTGGCATCGGGGAGAGCCGTACTGAGGCACGCCTCTGCCGGACTTGGATTTCCGAGGAGTGCCGTGGCCCCTTGGATGTAGGTCTTCAGGCTCTGAAAACGGCATGTGCATTTGGACTAGCAGAGCCCTCTGTCTTTCCATACATGATAGTCTCAAACAGTTCGGTGGAATTAAGGTAATTAGCAAAGGTCTGACCTGCGTATTGGTTAGTGTGATTTATTCATTGACTCCTGTTTCCCCCAGTTTCACAAATAAAGAGAACGCCTTTGAGTGCTAGAGCTTTGAGTCAGCTAAAACAGCCAGCTCCCTTTTGACTGTGATTCTGAGTAACAGTACATGCAGAAAAACGAATAAATAAAACAGTGAAATGGAGGTGTATTTACAGAGGTCAGTTTATAGGCTTCATCATATCCTTATATTAGCAGGCTGGTGCAAGAGCCAAAAGAGGATGTGTGAGTGGAAGTCTACGTACGGAAGCTACAAATGGCATTGCTGCTGCTTAGCTCTCCCGACGTCTTTTACTATCTATATTTACTTAGGCTTTGTTAAATTCATTCACTCTTAGTCAGATTCTGTTACACAGACTTGCAGCTCTGACACAATTCTTCGTACCATACCTTCGTTATTTGTCCTTTCACCTTTTTGCTACATCAGTTGGGCACGTACATGCTTTGCTAGATCACCTTAAGGTAGGCTGTGTTCTGCTCCTTTCGGGGGGGTCCTCCCCTCGCAGTAGCAGAGGGAAGGCACGCGGAGGCAGGTGGCAAAGGGATCGCACTGCAGAAAGGAGCTCCCTGCAAAAGGAGGCAGAGCCAAGCTGCCCCAGGCTCGGCTGGGCGCCTGCCTTCGGGTTTAGGGGCAGCGCGGGAAGTCCCCGTGGATTTGTTTTGGCTCCTTTGCAGGGAGCCTTCACCGACACGCAGCCGGTCTGTCAGCCTGAGCAGAGGATTGCTGCTACTCCAGCACCGGTGCAGAATTCTGCTTTACTTGATGGGATTGAAATGACTCCCTTCTCTTCATCCTTTTAATTTAATTTTTAATTATTTCAGCTTTCAGTGATGAGTTAGTTCTTATGCTGAGAAGTGCTAGAGGAGGTAATGTATGGCATGCATTTTAAAGCGTTGAGAACTGAAGCATCAGGCCACATCTAGGGAGAGGGACTCTTCCATGTTGTAGGTTCATCTCCCTTGGCACGCAGTGTCCTCCACCGCTGGCTGGGAAAAACATGAATCTGCTACCAACAGCGTGCTAGAAAATACAGCTGCTAGCAGCTAGAGTAAGTGTGAAGTAAATTGTCTTTCTTCACACCCGTACCGGTTCTTCTGCTCGCATATAAACACTTTCTTAGGTAAGATTCTGATTCAACATCAAGCTTCCCTTGTGAGTGCGACTGACTGATTTTTCCCTGCTGTGCTGGGCACATCCAATTGTCCCCGCTTTAGGGATGTATGGAGAAAAAGAGGTCAACACTGAAAAGCCCCTTTGCCGTAACAGCTGGAATTGCAGGCAGCTGCAAAAGCAGTTAATGAACAGCAGTCCAGAAACCCCCCGAGCGCTTAAATAGGGCACTACCAGAAGGAAGTCGAGCTGTAGGTACAAATACCAGGAAAAAACAGTAGTTGGAAATAAGTATATCCTTCCAAATGTGTTTTGTCTCGGATTTCTAGTGGCCCATTCTTGCGCTTCCAACTGTTTATGGTGTCAGGAACGTATTACCCTCCTGTCATTTCTCTGGGAGCTGGCTCTTTTGCACGGGAGGCTAGAGTGAGGAATCATTTTGATTTTTCTGTCTTGAGAGAGAGTTGCAATAGAAGTGTTATATAGCTCCTCTTTGTTTTTTCAGAGTGAAAGAATTGAAAAAGGCCAAGGAACTTGAAGATACGCAGCAGCATCCCGTAGCAATGTGACATTGCTTTTCAGACTGTTTTCATTTTCTGTTTTTAGCAGAGACATGCAACAACAACAACAACAAAAATACCCACTGCAGTTCTGGAAATACCAGCTGCAGGATTTTAACAGTAATGTTTTGGTCATTGCATTTGCACTTTCATGGACAACTTTTAATTTGTTCAGCAAGACATCTTGGAACTCAATCTTCTGTTGGATCATGGGGAAAACAAAAGACACCAGGAGGAAATTGTGAGTTGCTTCATTCTCCGAGAAGGAAGAAGCGATTAATTATCCTTTTCATATAGGGCTGTATTAAACAACATGTGGAACTGTACAAATATTATACCAAAAATATTGTTAAGAAAAGGTGGGAATGCACAAGCAACACAAGAATGCTGTTCCTGCACCTGTCAGTCATCTCCAAGAAACTGAAGCTTTGAGAGTCTCAGTGGAGGGGCTTAGATCAGTACATCTTTATTGGGTCCATGCATCCTCATTTCCTTCGCACTTCTGTCCTTTGTGTTTTATTTAAATCTCTACAGCACACTTAATGCAACTTTTTAAATCTGCAGGTTTTTAATACATCCCGTGGGAACTTACAGAAGGGGTTGGTGTATGAGATAAACGGGTAACGCGTGAGGAACGGAGCGAGCAGCTTAAGCGAGTTTTAACAAGTTTTTTTGGTATTTTTACTAGAACCTGCAAACGTATCAGTTGTCATGTCCTTTCTCTCATATTCAGCACTTTATTTTCTAGCCTTACTTTCATGTACTATTATTTACATTAAGTTCTTAAACTACTTTGTAAAACATGTAGCTTTTTATCTTAAGTACTTGTCAAACCTCTCGTCATTTTGCAGAGTCACATACATATGTTGCCTGGACATTTTATACCACCTAAAGATCAGAGTGGTGCTGCATTCTGGCCAGTAAATTTCTTATTTTGGCTACTTCATCAAAATCTGGGCAGTTTCTGTATATATAGAAGGTAGAAATGGAAAATGAGAAAAAATATTTGAAAGGGAATATATTGATTAATTACTAAATATTTTATTCACAAAGGGTCAATAACTTGGCAAGATAAAATTATTATTTGTATAGTTTTGTCTGAATGAACGAGAAGAGTGTGGATGTATTGTTTGTACATATTGTATATATTCAAACAAAGAGATATGTGCATGAACTCAAGAAAAAGAAATGAACAAAGCAAAGCATTAGTGGCTATGGTCTGTAAAATGAAACAAAAACTTTATTTCACTATAAGAAACTTTATTTTAAATGTTCTTTAGAAGAACATTTTTGCTAAAGCATGACTAAATGGCAAAAAAGAGCTACTGTATTTAGACTTAGGAAAAAAGGCAGAGCAACATTACTTAAAAAAAAAAAAAAAGGAAAAAAAAAAGGATATGTTTACATTTGATTTTGGCTACCAGGAGTTTGGTTTGGTTGGATTTAATTTATTTATTCCTTCCTTCTTTTTTTTTCCCCCGTCTTTTTTTTTTTCTTTTGCCAATGGTGCCAAGTAATGTGAATGCTAATATTGCTTAAGAAAATTAAGTTACTTTTGCAAAGCAGATAATCATAAGAGTACAAAAACCGTATCTAGCTTAACACCATACACTCACTCCAATAAAGAACACTTAGAATGAACATAAAATGAAAAAAAAAAAAAAAAAAGAAATAGTACGAAAGTAGAAAATATGTTTCACATTTTCATATCTCCTGCTGGAAGTCAGAAAATGTAATAAAAATTGCACAAAAAATTTAAAAAAATTAAGTAAAACTTAAAAAAAGATGCAAACTGATCTTGTAGGGGTGTCATGGTATATTGCTATTTCCACATAGTGAGGAGCCAAAGAAATTAGATTTTTTTAAATTGAACTACGAATTTAAAACTGTCACAAATTCTCAACAATGGGAACCAGGTTCTGATCTTTATTACACAGGAATGTAAGGGAAGAAACTCCTGAAGTCCGTGTCGTTACTGTGGGTTATGTACGTGTGTCCGAGATCAGAAACTGCTCCTGTGCGTTTGTTTTGCTCGTGGCAGTTTAAAATTTCTGAATGGACTGGTGTAAATTTGAGATCGTTAGTTTTGGAATACTTGTTCTTGCTTGATCCTGGCCACCAACTGCAATGTTTAAATGCAAGGCTTGTTGTGAAGCCTAAAAATATTCACACATAAGAAGCTTTTAAACTGGTGTCTTTAAAAGAAGAGTAAAAACAAAGATTGTGGCAAAAAAACTGGGGTCAGTGCTCTTGGTGCCTTTTCTATAATTGTACCTGTTTTTAATTACTTCTTTTCACTGCCAGCATTGAATTACAGTAGATGTGCTATAGCTCATTATCAGAATTCTCTTGTACATTTCTGAACTGCTGCTTTATGACCTGATTCAATTTAAAAAAAGGGAAAGAAGAAAAAGGAATGGTCTGGCGCTCACACTGTGCCTGTGGGCAGCCTCATAGCCTCGATTTACTGTATGGAATTGGGACCTTAACTGTTAAATTTTTCTCTCACGCAAAAGCGGAACAGGAGGTGCCGAAGAATCTCCTTTGGAATGAATTGGAAATGCTCTGTACTAATACTGGAAGAACTCTGACATTTTGAAACCGAAATGTTGCTCCCATTAACCAGTACGTGACAATATAGAATCGACCTTTTCCTAACAAGAGTAGTGACCTCAGTGGAAATGTTTTAACTCCCTGTCTTTACCGAAAATGATTCAGTAATATACAGAGCTATTTCAAATTACTCTTCCAGATCCATGGGCCTGGTGGTGTATCTACTAATCTAGACCCTGCTTCAGCCAAACGTTTAAGCATGTACTTGCTGTTAAACATGCAAGCAATTCCACGGGCGCAACAGAACTACTTGCATGCTTGAAGCTAAGTACAGCTTCCGAGTGCTTTGTTGTGTCGGGCCATAACCCTTCAGTGTATCACTGGGGAGTCGGAAGGACTCCCCCCGCAGCGAAGTGATTCTGCTCACCCTTTCCTTGGTTGCGGAACTTACATTGTCACGGAAGATATGTAAGTGCAGCTTGCCGGGAAAATTCGAATTCCCAAGTGCCAGGAGCCAGATCTTCTGTCTTCTGATAATGGAATTGCTCCTTTGTGAAACACATTCGACAGCAGTAATACTGTGTGAAAGAAATAACAGAATATAACATGAACCCCCTCTCTGGTTGCACGCTTATGGCAGTTCCACACAATAGCTGGTGCCCAATGGGGGGTCCCCAAGACTTGCATGTAAAACTAGTATAGATGTCTTCTCTTTTGTAAGTTTTATTTTTGTAACCGTGCATGTAAAGCATCACTGAATCAATGGATCTGTTGAAGAACTCAGCTGCTGGAACCATGCAAAATGTTTTGAATTGCCCTTAAAATATGGAAAATGTTTTCTGAATGCTTTATATTCTTTCTGCTGTAAATTAAAAACAAAGAAAATTTCCCCATACAAAGCGTGCGCCTTTTTTTAAACACGTCTTTTCCATCCTAGTTTAAAAGAGTGATGTGGTCCTTTCGTCACTGTAAGTAACCATGAAAAAAAAGCGTTTCTTCTACTACGTGGCCGGCTTGTAAGTAGCATCTGGTTTCTTACGGGTTATCATCTGAGCAGGCCACAGCCTGCCTGCGAGCAGGCGTGCAGCCCCTGGCGCGTGGGGGGATTCCCTGAAGGCAACTACACGGTCCCTGGATCTGCAGCCCTTTCTGCTGCTGTATTCCAGTGCGTAACCTTCATCTCGTGTGCAAAGCAGCATGTGTGAGAGGAACTCTCTATTTCTCGGGCGGCAAACTCTTCCGGGTCTCCTGCTGAAGAGTGCCGCTGCCCCGTGGTGCTCTGCAGCTCCCCTGCACGGCAGGGCCAGCCCGGTCCTTCTCCGGTTCAGAGGCCAGCCCAGAGCTCCATGACTGTTCTGCGCTGCCGGCTGGGACCCGAGGCCCTGCCGGGGCTCCCACGCTGGCAGCTGCTAGACAAAACCTGTACACGCCATCCACCCTCTGTCTCTGCCCCCGAGGCCCTCACCCCAAGCAGAAACTTTTCCTTTTGAGTGTTGTCTGCGCTCTTAGAGCAGAAAGGGAAACTGTTTTAAAACCACAGGCGCTGGGTACCCATCTACCCATCATATCCAAGCTTCAAATTACAGGTTTTGCCGAGATGGCTACAACTACACAAAAGCATTAAAAATCCATTTGTCCTTAAAATGCAAGTTCTGCCCAGCTGCAGCTAGCGGCCTGGTTTGGTGGAAGTTAGTTTTCAAGGCAATATGCTGTAGTTTTTCAAATCTGGAAACGTTCTGTGAAATTACGTAAAGTGACACAATGCTACATATTTGTAAATATTTCACCAGCCCTCAGATGGCCCCAATTCTGATGAGGTTTTCTAACGCAAAGCAGTTCTATATAATAGTGTAAACATGGCAGATACGTACTCATCTACGGATGACTAGCTTTTCTGAGATCAAATTCTTTTCAGTTCCTCTTCAGTAGACAATTACTTTCAGAGCACGGTGTCTGGGCTTTTCATGAGAAACCGTGCACACCTAGTAGGAGAACGCTAAATCCTACATTGTGCACAAAGCAAAGGCGAATCCTAGAGGCGAATTCAAGAGGCCTGCTGATGCAGAAACCTAAGAGGTCACACTTAATAACACAATAATACTAATAACTGAGACTTAATAACTATTGCACTGAACAGTTACATGAACCAACAACCCTCAATAATGCAACTTTTGTACCTGACTACAAGGCTAGCCTAGCAGGGAAAAGCAGCTTTAATAAATTAATCATCTGGTTTGTGAAAGACTATGTTAGTACTATTATGAGTAAGTTCTTCCAAAACCCAGGGCCACAACAGAAGACGAGATTTCATTAAGAGAGTTTCTTCTGGACTACAGAGGAACAAGGTTAATTATGTTTCTCTTTAAATCAGCATTTAACTCCCCGATTTGCTCACAGACACTTTGCCGATTTTCCATTTTACGTGCCTGTTAATTGCTGGGTTCTCCTTTAGCATCGTGGTGGGTTGACCCTGGCCAGAAAGTAAGCACCTACCAGCTGCTTGCTCACTCCCCCACCTCCCCGCTTCTCCCCAGTGGCATGGAGGAAGAGAACTGGAAGGGCAAACCTGAGAAAAAAATGCCTGGGGTAAGATAAAGACAGTTTAATAAGTGAAGGAAAAGAACAAAAGTAAGAACAAGTGATGCACAGGCAGCCGCTCACGACCTCCCACCAGCAGCCCGATACCTTGGAAAGACCACCATCACCCCACGCAGCTTTATTGCTGAGGATTATGTTATCTGGCGTGGAGCAGCCCTGCGCTCTGTTTGCCACAGCTGTCCTGGCTGTGTCCCCTTCAGCCTCTCAGCCGCCCCCAGCCTACTCGCTGCGGGGGCAGCGTGAGAAACAGAGAAGGCCTTGATGCCATGCAAGCACTGTTCAGCGAGAGCCAAAACATCAGCGTGTTATCAACTGTTTTGGTCACAAATCGAAAAGACAGCACCGTACAGGCTGCGATGAAAAACATCAGCTCCATCCCAGCCAGGCCCAGTATAGGCATAACCCCGCTAGGTCTCTGAGAAATGAGCCCAGGTGTACTTCTGGGCTTCGGTCACACCAAGAGCCCTTCACAATCAGCAAGAGGGATAAGAACAAACCTACCGACCTTGGCAGGCCTTCACCCTTCCGCATCTTCCCCTTGCCCTCAGGTGATGCAAGGCACACGCTGCTACAATTAAAAAAAAAAAAACCACAAACAACCACGCACTCTTTTCCCGCTGTATAAGTACAATGATATCTCAAAATCACCACATGGACCCAGCAGTTCAGGCCAAGTGTTTGCTAGTAAGGCAATGTAATTGCACCACTTCTGAGGGTGCTACCACAGAGAACTGGGGTCTCGCACACACACACAGGCAGCAGCCCCGAAATGTACACCAAGACGCATTAACACCAGAAGATGGACAGAGGAGCCCGCCATGTCCTGCCCAGAAAGTGGCTGGGGGGGGCCGGAGGGGGGAGTATGTGGGGGGGGTGCGCGTGTGCACCCATGCACTACACATACGCACCGCTGTCAACTATACTGGCCTGTCCCGCACACAGAGGCCGGGATAAGGCACGCTGTGCAGAACAGCAGCACAGCAGGCCTCGTCGGCTCCCAGCACCCCCCCGCCCCAGACACTCCCCCCCCCAAAAAGCCGACACAGCACCACCACCACATCACCGCAGCGGAGGGGAGCCGGGGGGGGGTGTCCTCTCCTCAAGTCTCCCCCGGCCCGCCCGCGCCTCAGGCCCGGCCCACCACGTCCTGCCACAGTCGGGTCCAAGCCCACGTTCCTGCCCGCAGCCCCCACCCCTCACCGGGCGGCCTGGCCCCAGCTCCCTCGTGTATTGCCGCTTGTTAACACCTGCCTGCCCGGGGCCGGCTCCCCTCAGGCCGCTGTGGGACCGAAACGGGGTGGGGGGCGAGGGGGGGGGAAGGACAACCGCCCCACCACCACCCCCCCGCGGCGCCTGACGCGGCGGTGACACGCCCTCCTGCCCCGCGCGCACTGTCCCCGCCCTCTTCCGGGGGCGTGGCCCCAACCCCCGCCCTCGTCCGAGGGCGTGGTCTCGGTGGTAACGCCCTTTTGGGGGCGTGGTTCCCCATGTCCCGCCCTGCGGGGTGTGGCACCAGACCCCGCCCATGCCCCGCCCCTGTCTGTCGTCACATCCTGGGCGCTGCCGGGGCTGCGCGCAGTTCCCGTTGGGAGCCGCCCGGACGCCTCGGCCGTGCAGCGGTCCGACCCCGCCGGCAGGATGTGAGTGCGGGCCGCGGCCGGGGAAGCCGGGGAGCGGCGGCGGGCCCGGCCGCGCCCGGGCGGGCGGTGGCGGTGGCGACGGGAGCAGGGGCAGGCCTAGGCCTAGTGCGCCGCGCGGGCGGCCCGGCCCGGCCCGGCCCTGCCCGCCGGTGTCGGCTGGGTGCCCCTGGGACGGCGCCGCCCGCGGGCGGAGGCTTCCGGGCGCGGCTGTGCGTGGAGTCGCGGGGCGCGGCCGGTGGCGGGAGGCCGAGCCTAGCCGTCTCTCGGGCCGCACGCCCCGAGCCGCTGCTCGGGCCGGGTACCGCGGCGTTTGGCTTCTGCTCGGGCGGGCTGTCCTGTCCTGGCGGCTCCCTGGTAGCCTGGGCGGAGTTCTGCCGGCCCCGGGCGTCTCTGTGAAAGCGCTGCCCGTGTAGCCCGAGCACCGAGAGAGCGCTTTCTGGTGCCTGGCTTGTTGTTGTGTTTGGAACCTCTGCTCTGCGGAAGAGGTTTCATTTCCGAGACTCTTCAGTCTGGGACCAGCAGCGAAACAGCACGAAAGGGTGACTTAAGTGCCAAAACAGAGGAGCAGTTATATTGTATTATACACGGACTGCTCTGGAGCTTTGTCACGGGCTTCCTGGTTTGCTCGTTGTGCATGTATGCGTTTGTTCTTGCTAAATGTAAATTACAAGTCAATGTGCAAATGTGTAAATACAGCCAATACTCAGATTCAGCTCGTTTGAGTATCAGGATACACTAAACAGTACATGCTTCTGATGCAGAAGAAATGAAAACATGGAAAAGCAAATTGAGTACAGGTAGTTCTAGAGATATGCAACAAAAACTTGGTAAAGCAGTGAGAAGGATATGAGAAGTACGTACAGAGGCTCTTGCATCCGTTACAAAGATGCAGGGTGTTGCAGCTGGTAAAAAGAACTCGACTGCCTGAAGTTATGAATTCAAAGCTGACCAGAGGGAAATCGTTGTATATGCTGAATGCTTTTTCCTCCTTGTGCTTTCTTTTGCTCCATGTCAACTGTTTCAAAAGAATAGAGACAGAGGTAACCACTGAAAGAGCACATAGTTAGAATAACCATTAAGTTCCTGTATTTAATTTTTTGTAAACTACTGTATCTCAAAGCTTAGTCTTTGTGTTCATACTGGAAAACAAGAACACCCCTGAGCCCAGACTCTTAAATGTTTGAGCCCTACTGTTGTAGGAGTTGTCATATGCCTTATTGTAAACTGTAGTATTAGCAAGCCACTGCTGCCTTTTAGCACGTCAAGCAATTCGTTGGCAAGATGTTTGGGTCACTGCATGACTTAAACCTACTGTCAGCTGTTAAAACATCACTTTTCCGGTAGGAAACTGCCCCATATTTATTCCAATGATACAAGTTCCCTGTTTGCAGGAATATCAGATAACTTGTGTACTCTAAGCATATCCACTTAAAACCAAACCACAACCTATCAAAAGCTAAACAGAATAATGATGACTTTCTTTACTGCAGGTCAGCCAGTATCCCTGGAGGCTCAAATGTGGCTGCTGGCAGTAATCGTCGTCTTCAGCAGACTCAGCACCAAGTAGATGAGGTAAAAGTCTAGTCTGATAGCAGTGTAATCATTTTCCGTCAGGAAACCTATATAACTAGAAGGGATATTTTGGCCAAATCGGTTTCCCCCTCATTATAGGAAGGGGAAGCCTCTTATCATTCAGCTAGCTTTATTATACTTGTGTCATCTTAACTCTTGCAGAGGTTAAAAAAAATCCATTCAGCTGGAGTGGGGAAGTAGAGAGAAGTTACCAGTGTCCAAACATTAGCTGCAAACTCGGTGCTTGAGGATTTGGCATAAGTAAAGACAAAAACCGTCGTTCTTACAGAGAACAAGCTTTTTTCTCATCAGTAGCAATGAAGGCTGACTGCCAAATACGACACGTCCAGATTTCTGGGGAGTCCAAAAGCCAGGCTGGCTACCGACAGTATTTTTTGACACGTGGCTGACCATCATGTTTATATGCCTCAACTCCTTCTGAAGCGAGTCAGCAATTATTGCCCAGGTTTAAGGGAATGCCAGCACAACAGGCACTACTGACACTTTAAAGTAGGTATCAGGGGCTTCCAGCCGCAGGTGAATTTCACAGTTTTGTTTAGGCTTATGACTGGATATGCTAAAAGGCAATAGCTCCGACTTCTGAGAAGAGAACATTGACTACCGTGTGTTGCTATCTGTTGCCTGCAGTTAAGTTCCACAATGGGTGCTAGAACTAATAACTTACTGTAAGCATTGAACTGATGTAGGTGGTTGACATCATGAGAGTGAATGTGGACAAGGTATTGGAGCGAGATCAGAAGCTGTCAGAGCTGGATGACCGTGCTGATGCACTGCAAGCAGGAGCTTCCCAGTTTGAGACCAGTGCAGCCAAGCTGAAAAGAAAGTACTGGTGGAAGAACTGTAAGGTAACCATGGCTTGTATACTTACACTATGCAGTATTGCAATTAACGCTATTACAATCGGTGTCTGAAAAGGCAGAAGTAAAAGTAACTTTAGCCAATGTTACTTAAGTTTCAGTATCTATTTTTAAAACACGGCGTAGTGGTTAGGTGAAGTAACCAAAAGCTGAATTACCAGCCATGCTCGTTGATGCAAGACCTTGTCAAAGATGGTAATGGCCAGAGGGAAACACCTCAGTAATCTGAGGCTTTGGGCAACAGGAAGAGAAAGGCCAAAAACGCATAGACTGAGTGAATGTGCAGGAAGTATTAGAAAGCAGAAGGAGCTCACTCAGACTCCTGTACTTGCAGCTGTTGGCAAAGGTTGGAATCTTCTTTGAGCCACAAAGACAGTGAAAGATGTGGTATAGTGTAAGAGTAGAAGTGATGTTTAACAGTTCTTTACTCCTGCTTGTATAGTCACCCGAGACGGGCTTTGCACAGAGGCACAATGGAAAAGGGCCTGTTGGTCTGCCTGGCCTGTGTGCACAGCCTGCTGTCTCTGAGTGGTAATGGTGAATCAAGCTTGCTTACTGAAGAATTTTCACTTGCCGTGTTAGATCTAGCACACGGTGCAAAAGCACCTTGCCGGGGCTGCTTTCCTGTACCCTAAAGGCCAGTTAATGCTGCTGCATGGTTTGTAGTAAGTGTTGTATGGCTTTTTTCACAGATGTGGGCAATATTGATAGCTGTTGTTCTCATTATCATCATCATCATTATTGGTAAGTTTCACCAAACTGGGGATTTCTCAAGAGTTGGAATAGATGGTGTTAATTCACTGACTGGTACAGTTTAAATAAAGCCAGGATACTCAAATGAAAGTATATAAAACATTAATTTGAAATAGCAGTGACTGCTTTAACAACTGTTGCCTGCAGTGAGTGGTAAACTGTGACCACTGTGGGAGCTCCAGTAGCTGAATCTCAAACACCTGTGCAGAGTGAAGCAGATGAAAGGGAAGACAGCAAGGACTTGGAAACCAGGAACAACCCGGGTTTTTTACAGCTGCATGTTGCAGAAGTAGAAATACCATATGCCTCCCTTGTCTGAGAACTGGTTTTCATCTGCCCCAGCTTCTTGCTAGATGAATCCTTGCAGTGTGGCAGTTCCAAGCGCGCTGCCATAGTAGGTAGGCTTTTTTCCAAGTAGAGACTTTGCTGCTGGGTGAAATGATACTACCATCGGGTCAGGATAGCGAGCCAGGAACATATAGTTCAGTCTTGGGTTTGAATTCTCATGTAATCCCCTAGTATTTCATGGGAGGACAAAGTTTTAAGCTTGTGCTGTAGTACAGTAACAAACACTGCAGTAACCATTGGCAACAGATACATAGTCCTGGGTGAGAAGCGTCAGTGTGCAAGCACAAAGGAAAACTAAAACTAGGAAAACCAGCGTGGGAAGCTCTTAAATCCTTCTTTACCTATCTCTAGTATCTTAAATTCTTAAAATGCAGGGTTGTTTTGGTGAGGGGCTGAAGGAGACTGTCCTTTGTCCAACCTCTTTCTTCTTTTTGTAGTCTGGAATGTGTCTTCATGAGTTACAGGAAGAAACTCAGATCAACTGAAGGTGCCATCTTCAGCCTCTCCACTTCAAACTTGCTGTATTTTCAGCCCATTTACTGCTGTTTTAAAGCAAAACTATTTTGATTACTGAAATGTTAACTAACTTTACCTGGTTGCCTTAAGACACTCCTGTCATTAATTACTAACAAGCACAGCCCACCACTTGCACAGTGCCTTAATAAACCGGGGCACAGAGCTGGTGAGGAGGATGTGGCTCTAGAATTTCCACGGTCGGTGCCGTAAGGGGTCACAGGCTCCGTAGACCGGTGTGGGATTTTTTTTTCCTCCATCCTCCTCACCCGCCCGCCCCTCCTCGGAGCCCTCGCGGCGGGGTGGGCTCCGTACACTGACCTGTGCCTTGCTGGGGCCGCCTCCGCCGCCAGCCCGGGCTCTCCCCGCCTAGCCTTAATGACGCGGTAGCGGCAGCTCCTAGCAGCGGAAGAACCCGCCACGCCGCTGAGCACCGATGCCTTCGCTAACGCTGAACGCGCGCGGGCGCCGCCTCGCCGTCTCCGCCGCGGAGGAGCCGCGGCGGCAGCCGCCCCGCCGAGCCCTTCCCGCGGGGCCGGGCCGCCGAAGCCGAAGGCCCGGCCGAGCGCCGGTTCCCGCCTGCGGCCCGCGGGGCGCTGCCGGCCGCTCTCCGCCCGGGGGCGGCGCCGCACGTGGCGGCGGGGCAGGCGCGCGCACGGGGGCCGCGTGCGGCGGCGCGTGAGGGGCGGGGCGCCGCCCCCGCGGCCGCCCAGCCTGCGCGGCGTCCCCTCCAATAAAGCGGCTCTGACCCTGGCTCCGCCTCCTCCTCTCTGTCCGGGGCGGGGCGGGGCGCGGCGCACGTGGCCGAGGTGTGTGGGAGCGGGGGCCGCCGCGTGCGGCCGCCGTTACGTAACCGCGCGGCGCTGGGGCGGGGGCGGGGGTGCGGCGCCTCACGGCGGCCCGCTCGGCTAACCGGCGCTCCCCGGCGGGGCTGGCGCGTCCCTCCCTGCCCGGAGCAGGTAGGGCCCGGGGTCGGCGGGAGAGGCGCGGCCTCTGGAGGGGCGGCGGGGGGGGGGGGGCTCGGGGGGCGGGAAGGCGTAAGCGGCGGCCGCCGCCGCCGCCGCCGCCGCCGCCGCCGCCGCCCGGGAGCAGCTGGGGTCTGCTTCTGCGAGCTGAGGGCGCTGCCTGGCCGTGAGGAGAGGGGGCGCGTGCCGGAGAGTAGCGCAGGAGGACGAGAACCGGCGCGAATGAGCGGTCGGCTCAGCGGCGAGGGGTGGGCTCGCTCCTCCCGCGTTCCCTTGAGGCGGCGTTTGTTGTTCCCGCAGCAGGCTCGCGAGGCCCGTCTCCTGTGCCGAAGGTCGGGGGTCTGAAGGCGCTGAGGAGCCAGGCCGCGGCGGCCGATGCCCCTGCGTTGAAGCGTTCTGCGGACCAGAGATGGACGTGGGCAGACTCCGAGGGGGCAGCTCGGAACCCGGCGCGAGTTGGTCACCGGCTGCCGCTGCGGGGGCTGGGGGCGAGCGAGAGGAGGCGTGCAGCCCTGCCGACTCGGGGAGGCGGGAGGGGGAGCATCGGGGGGATGCAGGCTTGCGTACGGGAGCCAGCTCTAGCGGGAAACAGTTTAATGGGCCAAACTCCGACAGAACTCGTTTCTGCAGCCCTGAGTCAAATGGCTGTTCAGCTGGAAGTTTCGCGAGGCAAAGCAAAGTTAACAGGTAACTCTTGACAGCGTGTAGAACCCATTGTCGTGTTGCTTGACTTGATGTGCTTAACTTGAGGAGAGAGCTAAAGTCAGAATCGAGGACCTGCTGTAGCTGTGATCCGGAGTTCTTCTCGGGGCTCGCTTACTTCAGTACACCAAGGAAGCTTGCCTGAATCACAGACCGAGGTGTTCATTATGGTCTCGCATGTAGATTAGGTTGCTGCTGCTGCATGGGTCCTCATAAGCTGTTTGCCTAATTCTTAGATTGGCTCATCCAGATACGTCATTGACCCTTTTGTGGCTTCTATATATACTTAATCTAAAGACTGTATTTAGCAGTAGTAAAGCAGAAATTACTTAATATTTTTCCCAAAAGTTCAGAAATTCAATGAGGTGCTAATTTTTTTTTTATTAAAAAAAAAGCAGCGCAAGAGCTATAATTTATGCAATGTTGAACTGGCACATAAAGTTAACATGCCATACTTGAACTTATTTAGTGATTTGTATAGTAAGAGTATGATACTAATAAAAATGCCAAATGGACAAAAGTTATTTAAAATAACAATGTTCATATCTCATCTGTAGGATTAGAACCAGTCTGCGTTTTGAGGATATTGACTGCTTATTTTTCAGTCAGTGAAATAAGCAAAAGTAAGAAGAGGGAGATTTTGCTTGTTAATAACCTTGCAGCTGTTGAGGCCAACAACTCTGTTAAAAGTATAACGAAGACTCCCGAATCACGTGAGGAATGAAGTCTTTGCATCAGGTGTATTTTGAGGACCTCATGTTTCTCTGAAGTGCTTATAATCAGATGCAGACTTCAAGGCTAGAAAGACTTATATACATAAAGAATCAGCATCTATTCATGATTTTAATACCAGTGCAATTTAGAAAATCTAGAGTAAACATCAGCTTATTTTTAGTTGGTAAGCATCTTAGCAAGCAGATTGGTTATGATGTGACTTTGCCATCCGTGACGTGTTGGAGTTGGAAAGGAGGAAGGTAGAGGAGAAAAGATTAAGTAGCAAAGAAGTGAGAAAGATACAACAGGAAATACAGTGAATGAGCGTTAGGACATGTACGGATATTCTGTGACTCTGCAGCGAGCCCATAAAATGTTAATTTAGTGAATAACTTTAATTAGTCGACAGAAAAGAAGCTCTTATACTGGAAGTCTCCAGTAAAGTTTAACCTCAATTTTACAGTGAGCAGCTGAATTGGAGCCAGTCTCACAGAGATCTGATGATGATGATTCAAGAAATGAAAAGGTGTTTGCCTGAAGAGAAAAGGAGTTCCAGCAAGCCTAGTACCATCAGTGCTCTCAACTATGCCTTGCAGTGTGTCCAACAGGTCCAAGGTATGTGTGGAAAAAGTCTGGAAGCGTAAAAGCTATACAGTGGCTTGGTTTGAATAGACGTGTCTGGCAACAAATAACACTAAAACAAATGAAAGCAGTCCAGTTATCCTACAAACAGTTGACTTTCTGAAGCACTGTGGGGTTTTGGTGGTTTTTTTGGTTTGTTTTTTTTTAAATAATCATGTTACCTTTTCTGTTGAAATGCCCACCTACTGCTTCTCTTTTCTTCAGAATCCTATAGCTAATAGGTGCCTACTAATAACTTTCTGTGTATATTGAAAAAACAGCATTCCCGTCCCACTTTGAAAAGTTATTGGGTAGTCTGTGTTTTCCAACAGAACTAAGTGGCTAAAATTGTTCTTATGCCATCACGTTCTGTCCTTTCTGTTTCCTTATGCTCGTTTTCTGTAACATAAATAGGTCACTCCAGTAGTATAATCAGTATTCCTTTTTCCTTTGTCACTACACAGACCTTCCTCATCTCACCTTGGACTTCACCAAAAAGATGACAAAAGTACAAGGGCTGTAAGAAATACTTTCAAAATAGTCTCCTTACTGACTTCCTTGTGTTTGTCTTACTTTTCCTGTTTTTTTTTTTTCCAATTAGCAAACAATGACTTTTTCCAGGCTCTGAATGACCGAAGAGTGTTTCAGACAGATGTGATGACATACAGCATAGAAGAGTTGGTGGCAGCTGCATCTGAACACACTCCAAAAAACACTGTAAGGAATTCAGGCACGCTCAAGGAGTTCATCACTTGCCATTTCACTCTCTATTTAGTCTCCTAACATCGTTTTGTGGAAATAGAGTGTGTAAAATTGAAAAGCCTTTAAGTTTTAGCCAGACAGGCCTTTGTGTTTTTAAAGGTAGATCAAGACTACTTCTTATCTGTGCTGACTCAGGGTACCCAACAGCAATAAGTGAAGAAATACCTATTTTTCTTTTTTTCTTTTTTTGCCAGAAGCAACAAATGTCTCTTTGAGAATCTTATTTGAGAATTCATTTACAGCATAGTAATCTCTTGACACGGACGTAGCAGAAAGTTTTCAAAGCTGATCAAGTCCATAGTTGTGAGGGACTTTAGTTTCTATTTGGATTTAATTTTTTTTTTCCTTGATTTGCAGTATGTGTCATCCTTTCTGGCTCTGCTTCAAAGAAAAGAGTGTTTCTTGAGATTCAGTGCTGTTAGATGCCGTATCAGAAATATTGCGAATGCTCTCTACTTGAAAAGTTCTCAGAATATTTTTGTATGTGGAATTGTGGTGAATACTCTGAAATTTAGGGAGAAGTGTGTGAAGTGATAACCAATCATTCTGGACAATGGCAAGCATCACTGTAATCTGTTTCAGTTTTGATATTGCAGTCTTGTTAGCATTTGTAAATCATGACTAAGCTACTCGTCGTGGTTTAACTCCAGTCAGCAGCCAAGCACCACGCAGCCACTCCCTCACTCCCCTTCCCCCCCACCCCTGCTCCTGGTGGGATGGGGCGGAGAATCAGGAAAGAAGGCAGAACTCGTGGGTTGAGATAAGAACAGCTTAATAACTAAAGTAAAATATAATACTAACAATAGTAATAATGAAATATAATAATAATAGTAATGAAAAGGAATATAACAAAAAAAAAAAAGGAGGGGGGGGAGGAGGAAAAAACCCAGTGTTGCACAATGCAGTTGCTCACCACCTGCTGACCAATGCCCCAGCAGCGATCCGCCCCTCCTGGCCAGCTCCCCCCTGTTTATATACTGGGCATGATGTTCCGTGGTATGGAATACCCCTTTGGCTAGTTGCGGTCAGCTGTCCTGGCCGTGCTCCCTCCCAGCTCCTTGCACACCTGCTTGCTGGCAGAGCACGGGAAACTGGAAAGTCCTTGGCTTAAGATAGGCGCTACTTAGCAACAACTAAACCATCAGAGTGTTACCAACATTGTTCTTGCACTAAATCCAAAACACAGCACTGTACCAGCTACAAAGAAGAGAGTTAACTCTGTCCCAGCCAAAACCAGGACACTACTATAGCATTGGAGGTTGTAGTAGCTCACACACAACTTTAATTGGATGCTAACTTAAGAACGCATTTTTGAACCTCTGTCTTAGTTGTGGTGTGTGGTGGTTTTGGGTTGGTTGGTTTGTTTGTTTTGGGGTTGTTTTGGTTTTTTATCCTTATGATATTGCTACCATGTGTTGGGGGAGGATTGCCTTTAACAACGTTTGTTTTCCAGGACACATTTGTGGCTGTGTTTTCCTTGCTTTCTGGACGCATAGTGCATATTTCTGAGCAGGCAGCATCCATTCTAAACTGTAAGAAGAAAGTGTTGGACTCCTCCCGGTTTGTAGAGCTGCTTGTCCCTCAGGATGTGAGTGTGTTCTACACACACACCGATCAGTCCCACCTGCCACTTTGGAACATGGAAAGTCAAACAGGTGGGACTTGGCAATGCTCTTAAATGCTTTATGTGTCTTTCTGTCTTTGCAGAATGAGGATAGCATAGTTGTTCATTCTGAATGCTTATGCTAGCAATATACATCGGTAACACCTGTTCCCTTTCCACTTTGAAAACATGAGTAGCTATGCAGCTAGTCCTAGCTAGTGTCCTAGAGGCTTAACTCTTACTTGGGGTATGTAAAAGGCAGATACTTCATTGTTTTGTGTACCATCTTACTCATTCCAAAGACTGCTGCTTTTTGAAAAGAAACTGAAGGTCTAATTGTGAGTTTAAAGTTGTTTAATCTGCATCTTACGGTTGCTTAGGTGCTTTGTCTTTATGGTCCGCTTGCAGCCTGCTGTGAACATAGCTCACTGAACCCAAGTTTTAAGCTGACTTGCTATTTAGTGATGGATATGCCTAAGCGGTGACTTTTGAGTCCTATGTTATGTGTGAGCAATTCAAATGTAGCTCGCGTGCCAAGGCCATGACTTTTGCCCATCTAGCCATGGGGCTGTTCTGGCATCAGAGCTGGGAAGTGCAAAATCCTAGCTACCAAAGGATGTGAGACATCAGAGGCTGCTAACGCTAACATGCCGGGGATTCCACAGCTTGGAAGCCAGTCATGTGCCTACCCAGCAGAGCAGTGGCACCCTTACGGAGTTGTTGTTATTTTCTCGCTGTGAACTGTTACTGAATTTTCCTCTCCCCATAACTCTTGGCTGTATGTAGTTTTTGGTATGTGGCTCATAAAGCCAGGAATTTTCGCCTTTCCTTTCCATAGTGATGCACTGGGGAAAGGAGTTTTTTAGATCATATGTGTTTCCTCTGAATTTAGTTCCAGGTCAGCTATTTCTCCAAGAGCGAGTGGGCTGGAGAAGAGATAACATTTGAGGTGGGAGCAGACTGTCGAACAGCTAAGCCAGTAGCTAATAAACAGCAGGTTGTGAGACTTCGGTCTTGCTCAGAAAGTCTGGAGAATGCAGAGTTTAAAATAGTTCTGATAAGCGTGACCTTTTTAAGGGTATTAACTGGTACTTTCAATGTGTGTTCTTCTTTTTAGCTTCTCTGTATGAATATGCCCAGGTGAAATCCTTTTTCTGCAGGATCAGGCAAGTACATTATAATAGTTTTATGTTTGTGAAGGCTGGGCAAAGGTGCAGTACTGGGCAGAAACAGTGTTCTGTTGTTACAACTGACCAGTGTGAGCTCATGAAACTCCATTACAAAATTGGCTTATTGTGTTTAATATTGGCATCCAGCAGGACACTTTGAATATCTTTCCCATAGCGATGCTTCAACTTGCATGGGGATGGAAGGAGAACTGTTCATACATGTTTCTTTTGGACCTATCAGTTTCCTTCAGTACTGTTGTGCAGGAGAAGAATGATCTTGTGAAAAATTGCTGCTCCCCCTTTTACAGTTTGAGCGTGGAGGCAAAGGGTGTTTTGCTTAAGATTGCTCGAGAGTTTGCGACAGAGTCAGTAACAGAAACTCAGTCACCTGAGTCCCAGTATGAGACCTGAATCATGAGATACTACTTGCTGTCACTGTGGATGCAGTTTGTTGCTCTGTGCCTGGCTAATCTTAGTGCTAAAAGAAGGAAAAAAAGAATTGAGATTGGCCTGTAATCTTCAGTGCAGTTCTGTTCCAGACTCGGGTGGTCTCCTGATTTCAGTAAGAACTGTTTGCGTCTGAGCAGATATAATACTTATTCCATCTTCCAGTCGATCATGGATTCATTCATCTGTGTTTCAAAAACCCGAGCTCTAAAATCACCTTCGTCTCTTGAATTGTGTAAGGGCACTTGGAATAAATATAGCAGGACAGATGTCAATTTTAAGTTGGGGGAACTGTTTGTAGGATACGTAAACATTTTGCAATAGTTTTTCTTCAGATTTTCATACAACACCTGTCCTTCCTTTATATAACAGATCCTTTTGATTATGTGGGCTTCATGAGTAAAAGTTGTTTGGGTTTTTTTTTTTTTTTTCACAAGCACACACTAGGCTTAAGTATGAAAATGTTTTTTTGTGGGTTAAACTTCTGCTATATCCAATTTCCATTTGTATCGGTTTTTGTTTTTTTTTCCAAAAGGGGGAGCTGTCAGTAGTAGTTTTTATGACACTAACTTCTCTCTAGAAACACTTTACAAAACTAAGCATGGAATAAGAAAGTAACTTTTAGTGTAAGTGATAACATCCAAAAATTTATCTCAATTCTTTCTGTCAGAGCTGGGTAAGATACTGCAATTACAACAGGTGAAAAAGCACCTGCAATAGAAACAGGCAACCGCTAATGCAGTTGTTGCAAAGCCCTGGTTAAGATCTCATCTGGAATGTTGTGTGCTGCTACTGCTCATGCATGTTCTAGGAAGACAAATCCTCATAGGAGGAGGACAATCAAAGAACAACAACTATTTGTGAACCAAGGCTGGAGGAGTCTTACTTACGTAGGTCAATGAAACAAAACTTGAGAGAGACAGATTCCCCGCCCCCCCCCCCCCCCCAAAATGGTACAGTGTGGGAATCCGTAGGGAGTTTTGCGAGCAGCCTTGAACAATTAGACATAGCCTTGAAAGACATAGAATAAGGGAGTAAATAAGTGATAAAGCAGGTGTGCAGAAAAGAAGCTGAAGACTGAAATAACTTGGAAAACAGATAAGAGACTGAAGCCAGAAGACGTGTGTCTTGCTCCACAGCACCAATCAGAAGCTTAGCCGCGGCACGTGAACAGAAGGTATTAACTAATCGTGGAACAAGCCTGAGCGTGTGGACAGCTAATGAATCTATATAAGCACAAATTTGTAAACAATAAAGGTCTTTGGTTTTACCCGCACCAGAGTCCGTGAACCATCCCTACAGTACAGAATAAACAGCAAACAAGACAAAGAACTGTTTAATTTGAAGGAGAGCACGAGACCAAATGAGTCGTTCTCGTGAATGCATTTGGACTGAGAATTAGAAGGTGGTCTTTAACCATTAGAGCGATGGCATTTCTAGAACAGCCTCTGAATGCAAGTACTGGAGTCAAAACACCTACTTGGTTTTAAGGGGAGCAAGATCAGTATTGCTGAATGCGTTGGCCTTGGATCGCAAGGGGGTGTACGTAGGACCTTGGGAGATTCTGATTATCTGTATCTGTGTGCTCAGCATAACTTCTCTGTGCAGGGCTCTCAGCCCTGGCATAAAGTATCTGAGTCTTGAAACCAGCGCGTTAATCCCTTTTACTTTTCCTCAGGGGTGGTAAAGATCAAGAACAAGAAACACGTTGTTACCCCTTCCGAATCACCCCGTACTTGGTCCACGTGTGTACTTCTGTCCACGTGGATGCAGAAGCCTGCTGCTTAGCTTTGGCTGAGAAAATTCACTCTGGATATGAAGGCAAGTCAGGAGACTCCAGTGGAAAAAACAAGCCAATAGGAAAATGCAGTGTATGAAAGTCTGCTTCCTTTGTTTAGAACTTGTGCTTGCGTAGTCTCAGCCGTGTAACTTCCAGTTTGTGTGTGTGTGTGCGTGCATGCGAATCCAGAGCATCTGTGCCTTCTTTGCAAGGCCCCGAAGCATTTGACCTCTTCTGACTATTTTTATTTTTGAGAGAAGTCTGTAGCACCTAAAAATTTGTAATCTTTCTATGAGTTACTGTGAACAGTGAACAATTAAAAAGCTCAGGAGCAACTAACTCTCTATCATGAGCAAAAGTAACAGGTTTCTGCCTTAATGTGTATCTTGTTTCAGTAAATATTTCTTTTTCTGTTAGCTCCTCGAATTCCTATGGATAAAAGAATCTTCACCACCACTCACACCCCTGGATGTGTTTTTCTTGACATAGATGACAGGTGAGATTTGAAGCCTAAGACCTGTGAGGTATGTATGGGGAGGTAGCAAAAAATCCTTTGGTGATGCAGCTGGAGACCCCAGTAAAGTAGTTGAACCATGCAGTTGGCAATAGTTATTTAAACAAAGTAGTTTTGTGTTAGTCCGCTCATGGAAAAACATCTAGAACTCGACGGACGTAATCTCCTTTGTTGACTTAAAATGTGAATTAAACAGAACTGCAGTCAGTTTTTGTTATCCAGGGCAATGGGGACCTGTGGTAACACAGACAGTGGAAAACACACATAATGCAGAGCTCTGGGGATCACAATGTGGAGATACAGCTGTACTGAGCTGGGTCAAATAAATTTGGCCAGACTAAAGCTGTCTCCTGCAAAGCCACAGGAGTGTTTTTGCAACAGACTTTGCAGCATCCATGTCAGATTTCTTACTGATATTTTGCCTGTGATGGGTTTCTTCAAGGTCCCTTTTTCTTTTTTTTCCTTTGCATATAGACAAGCACAAAATTGCCTGCAAATGTGAAAATCTGTTAGATCTCCAGGCACAGAAACGTTTGTCATTAGTATTTACATGTCTGTGTTGCACTGGAGGGTTATTAGATGGTCTGGAAAATGTTCTGTAGCCTTAGTTCGTGCCATTGTAGATCGTGCATGGGGACTTCACTGATAAGCAAAGGGTTTAGGATGTAAATACTCAAAACTATATTATAATCGGTGATAATGTGTTCGGGTTTCAGAGCAGTGCCTTTGTTGGGTTACTTACCTCAAGATTTAATCGGAACATCCATACTGATGTATTTGCACCCAGAAGATCGTCCTTTGATGATTGCTATTCACCGGAAAAGTAAGTACATTTGCTTTAAGAGGAATTTCTACTGGTTTTAACATTCTTCATTATCATATTGCTTGACATGTGACTGATCTGCAGTCTAGAGAAAAATAAATGAATTAATGAATTAAAGCAGGTCATTAGTGTTTGTGCTTGCACTGCTGTGTCATAATGTAACCTAAACCTTGTTTCTTGATTGGTTTTTTTCAGTCCTGAAATTTGCTGGCCAACCTCCTTTTGAACATTTACCTATTAGATTTTGTACTCAGAATGGGGACTATGTCATACTGGATACCAGCTGGTCCAGTTTTGTGAATCCTTGGAGCAGGAAAGTAGTGTTCATCATTGGCCGACACAAAGTCCGGACGTAAGTCAGTTGTAGAATTGATCTATTAAAGTGCTTTTCATTGAATACTCTGCAAAACAAAACAGTCTCGGTACTGAACTAGAGACATCATGTTGCTCCTGCAGTCTCTGACAACTACCTAGCATCTGTCTTGCAGCCCGTTCCTTCAAAACAACATTAGTCTTGTTTATTAGGTATGAAAATAAGTAAATTACTTCGAAGTAAAAGGCAAAGCCAACTGGTTTTTAGCATATGTTTTTGCACATGATTGATGTGCAAATACTGTGACGATGGACGTGTCTAAATCAAAATATCAGTTTTAGACAAGCCAAGTAAAAGCTAAAAAGCAATGTAAAATATAGATCACTTTAACAAATAATTAGCTGACATTCACTCATGGTTGGCTCACAAAAAAAAACCATTAATTGACAGACACGTAGCCAGAATCACCTTCTGGCTTGTTTTCTTCTGGAACATTCACTTGATACAGAACGTAAATATTTACCAAGGTAACCTCTTTTAAAAATGCAATTAGTGTCAAATGTGCAAGTTGATTTTTCAGATGTTTCTCCTTTGTTTCCAAGAGATTTGGAAATGTGACTGTCTGCCTTCCTCTTACCTGGTTTATTTCCTAGGAAGTGGCTTTTTGGGATGGCCTTTTGACTTTTCAAAGTGATCTTTTATTCAGGATGTTATGGGGTGTGAATTTGTCTTCTGAGTGAAGGAGGCAGAGGGGTAGATGCTTGTCAGCCTTAACTAGCGTTGCTGTGCTCGTGTACTGACTTCCCTGGGGCTTCACATGAAGCACTGCTTTCATAGCACTGCCCCACTACCCTAGCAGAGCTGCTAGTGGAACAGATGACATCCCTTTGTGTTGAATCAGCGAAGCAGTCAAAATAAAATAATGATAATAAAAAAAAAAAAAATCTGTTCTGTTTGTAGCTACCTGTTCTTCATCAAATTAAAATTAATAGTGAAATTTTGTTGGCTCTCTCCAGAAGCCCTCTGAATGAAGATGTCTTTGCTGCAAGAAGTAAAGAAATGAGCAGTGTTGAGAAAGAGATAAGAGAATTGCAAGGACAAATTTACAAGCTGCTTCTGCAGGTAAAGAAGATGAAAGAATTTCAAAACACTGGCTGGCCTTCTGAATGAGAGGCTAAAGAAGCTTCGGTCTGTTTAGCAGACTACTTTGGGGATGATCTTTTAAAAGGTCTGAAAGGAACGTTCTAAATAGAGACAGGCTTGTGTGAGAGCATTAAAAGTATGGCTCTGGGTAGCCCACCTGATTAGAAGAGAATATTTTGTTTGACGTATTTGCCAAGTCTTTACGTTGAAAGATAAATTTGCATCCTGAAACAGCTTTAAGCATGGTAGAGAATTTTTCCCAGGCAAGGGGTAGAGCCCGGAGCAGTACTGACTTTTCACTTAATTTTCTTCGTTTACTTGAAGTTCTGTGTTGCAAAGTATGTTGTTCCCTTCTTTTTGTTCTCTAAGAGGATGATTTTTTTAATTACTTTTTTTTTTTTCCCCTCATACAGCCAGTTCACAGCAATGTTTCCAGTGGTTATGGAAGCCTTGGAAGCAATGGCTCTTACGAGCACTATATCAGCATAGCATCTTCAAGTGACTCCAATGGGAATTGTGCAGAGGAAGTACAGGAACCAGTAAGTCCATAAATGTGTCACTGCCTGCAGAGTAGTAAAAATACCGTTTTAAAAATGAAAATTTTTACTGTGTACATGTGCACTACTCACCATGAATTTTACTGAAGTGGAAGATACAGCTATGTTCAAGCTAAATGTACTTAAATTGGTAAATTGTAGAATGCTGGCTTTTGTTTTTTGCCCTTAATTTTGCTGACTAAAATGAGCAGATAACTACTATGGTAGTTCACTGAAGTAAATTGAAGACTTGATTAAGATCAGCCTTCTCAAAGAACCAGCGGACTCAGAAAAAAGTGGAAGGCCTGTGCAACCAGAAAGAGGATTGACGCATGCGGAGGGGTTTCTGTTTGCTTGGGATTTTCTGTTTCGTTTTGAAAAGGGCACTAGAGGTAGAGTGTAGACTGCTATAGAAGAGAGTTGAAACAGTGCTGTCTTAAAACAAGCATTGCAATTACCTAATTTCCTTGTGAGGCTCCTGGGTAAGTCACCAGCTTATTCCCACTCTCAAGGCTTGCATCACTGTTAAAATGTTCAAATGCTGAGCTTTATCATAGTTAATTTAATTAAATTAACTATGATAATTAGATTTGTTAAATTTACAAATACCAATAGATACCAGGCTTAGGCTGACAGTCTACTCCCTTTCAGTTTGGAGAATAGAAGAACCCAAGCCCGTCTTAGTTGTCTTCTATGGCCTCTTTTTATTCATTTTATTCTGACTTCACGTTTTCACGTATCTCAAGATGACATTGCAACAAGTTTGTGCAGATGTCAACCGAATAAAGAATCTGGGACAGCAGCTGTATATTGCGTCAAGGAGCAAGCCACAGAATGGAAATGAACAGGCTGTGAGTTCAGAAATGCTAGGAGGTAAGTTAATGTAATTATGATCCTTAAGGTAACATGAACTCCTGTAGATCTATAGCCGTGAGTTTGGCTAGCTGGTGTTACGCTGAAGAACTTAAGATAGCATTTTAGCATGGCTTAAATGTGGGAAGTGTTTGTTTTGTTTTGTTTTAAAAAAATCAAAAAACACCCAAACAAAAAAACCCCAAAACCCACCCCCAAAAAAATCCTCAGCAGATGCAATAACTTTTTAACTGCTCCCTGAGATAAGGAGGAACATATCTGTCTCTTTCTAGGTTAATAGGCTTTTACTTTTTTTTATTTTAACATTTTCTAGTGAAAATGCAGACTTGCTTTATACTTGCAAGTATAAATCCGCTATGGGAAGCTTCCCTTAGTTACTTTATGTGGACTCTCAGAAACAATCCATAGGTTGGAAAACACTGCCCCACTTCCCACTGAAGTAGTGGTTTAGCTATTGAGTGCTGTATTATGCTAATGCACGTTATTTGCAGTTAGTACCTAGCACAAATATATGGAGGAACCTGGATGCTTCCTCAAATATCATAGGAATCTGTATTAAAACATTTTGCACTGTGATACTTTCTACGAAAATTATAATTAACTCCTAGTCTTGTTAAGAGGACTGCACTGTGAATGTTGATACTATTCTGACCAGTGTATCTATGCTATAAAAAGCTGTAAATTACTGTTAAATAACAGGTTGGATTCTGTGATGTATAAATTGAGAGAAGAGTAATATTAATCGCAGCTTTGTTTACAATTTAAATACAATAATTTTTTTCTATGCTGTCTGCTTTGTGTTTACTACTTGTTCTGAGTGGATGTTTAAGGTGGTGTGTGGGGTTTTTTCTTTTTAGGCATTCTTTCCCCTTCTCCCTCCCCTGCCTCGAAACATATGAATTGAGATGAAAATGCAGAATAACTTAGTAATGAGAGTTGTGCTGTCATAGGCCATATATCCCTGTATAATATATATGTATCCCAGTGTGTGTGTGTGTCTTGGTAGGGGTAGTGTTTAGATGCCTTTGAGAGGAGTCTTTGAGGATTTCTTCTTTTCTAGGGAAGAGGCACACTGCTTCCTGTTTTCTTCAGACATTGAGAAGTGATAGCACAGAAGAACCAGGCAACACATTTTATGATGATTCGAAGAAGACTCCGCGTGTTCCTTCCTATCAGCAGATCAATTGTGTTGATAGTATCATCAGGTAATAAACTATGAAGCGATTTTAGTGATATAAGTTTAAGATTAATTGGTGGAAGGTAAATATCCAAGCAGTTTGCATTGGTCTAAACTGTCTGGGTTTTGAGTTGTGAGATAAATTTGGGATTGTTTGTAAAGTTTTCTGCCTCTCTGGGCAATCCATCCCAATGCTCAGTCAATCGGAATTACACAGGAATGAAGAATTTAGGGCCTAAGATTCTGTTTGCAACTACTGACGTTTGTGTACTGCTAGTTTCACCATTGGTGCAATAGGAGTTTAAGAGAATTTTGATGGGTATAATATGTCAATGTCTTCTCAGTATACACTTTGAAAACATCAGTGTAAAACAGAAAGTTGATGTAATTCATAAAATGTTGGTATTTTTTAACCCAGTGGATAACATTGTCTTTTTTTTTTTTTTCTTGTTTTAAGAGTAATTGATAGATTTTTGTTTACAATACTCCTTGGAAAGCAGATATGTGTCCAGAACTTCCTGCAGTGAATTTAAAATACTAGTGAACAACACCTGGATCTCCAGTTTGGATTGTTCAAATGTTTGTCTCTCCAAATGGAGAAAAAACACAAAGTAGGGAGAGCTTCCTGTGATATGCTTTTATTTCAGGTATCTAGAGAGCTGCAGTATTCCAGCATTGAAAAGGAAATGTAAATCTTCTGCAAATACATCATCGTCATCTTCAGAAGATGACAAGCAAGTCCAGCAAAGTCAGCAGGAAGTCGAGGCATTGGAAGGTAACACAAAGTATACTGACAATCATAACAGAACCGCAACAACTGATCTATTTTTTATATGCCAGTGTTGTACGTTCCAAGGTATATGTCCACTTTTTAAATTGTTGTCACGCTAACAGCACGAATATTTTGGTTGTGGTAAATATCTGCTTACCTTGTCTAGATCTCACAATTAAGCATAAGCTACAATATTAAGTCTTTGAAGGTAGAAGGCATCAAAAGAACTGTTGTTTGTTGTTGCTTAAATGAACCTTCTGTTGCTCACTCATTTTATGCCATGTTAGTATGTGCTGACATTGCACTGGCATATGAATGTTACATTTATTTGTATGTAAGACTGTCTTATTTAATAGTCTGCATAGTTACTGGTTGTTTCTGAACCAGTCAGACTTGATGAATTGGGAGCATAGTGCTTGGAATGAAATTCCACATAGAAACTTTGTTATTTACCAATAGATACTGCTATGCTTTCAGCAGTTAATTCCCCAACTCCAATATCTGCTGATCGGGAAGAGACGCTGAAAGACCAGACAACTGCAGGCATGGTGGGAGCTCCTCTGGCAGGCCTGACCCTGTCCAACAAGGCTCCAAGTGTGGTGTCTGTCACCAGTCAGTGCAGTTACAGCAGCACTATAGTGCATGTCCCACACCCTGAATCAGGTACTGTTCACACTCACAAAACACTGACTTGACTCACTGATTTTTAAACTTACACAATGTTGCCAGACTGAAGTACACCATGAGAAAGTTTTGTCCATTTGAGAGATGTTCTCATGAATATAAACTCTGAAATATAATTAAGGCACTTCTAGGGACACTGTGAAGAAGCCTTGAGCCTGGAAATTTTTACAGTATTTTAATAAAACCTAGTTTTAACAGAGCGCACTGTTTCCTTTCCCCTTTAACTTCATCACGTATATCTCAAACACAACAATGTGCTTTTGGCCATTGAGGATTAAAATAAAAATGACTAATGGGCCAGTGTTACTTCATTTTAATGCAGAAAGAAGCGTAAAAATGAGTATTTAACTGCTGTTGTACTAAGAAAATATGAAGAAAGAAGTGCCTCTAACTTCAAAGTGAATTTGAAGTTTTCCAGACCATGCAAAGTAATTTGCTCAGTTGATGTTAGAGTAACTATATTTGAGTGTCAAGGGTATTTTCTCCCCCTGCCTCTGCAGCCTGTATCTGCTCGGTAGCTTAGATGAGATTGTTTTTTGTGTAACCCTCTGGGTGTTGTGGGAGTTGATACCAGAAGGCCAGAGCAAAGAGTGACTGATTTATTTTCTTCCCTCTTCAAAGAAGTGACTACAATGGAGGATGCGACTGTTGGAAGTGAACAAATTGAGCTGCCTCCTGTGAATGCTCAGAGTCTCACTATGGTGTCTGAGGACTTAAAGCCAGTTGGGCTAACAAAAGAGACTTGTCGGCCCACACTCAAAAGGAGGAGCAGAACTATGTTGACAAGTTCCGCCAGAGGATCTTGCTCTCTCCATTTAGGACTTACTTTCAACAGAGGAGCAGAAGTAACAACGGACATTGCTGTGGCCAAGGTAGGCAGCAGCTTTGAGACATAAAGACTTATTAGATGACTTACAAAGACCAACCTAGCAGTGGAGTCTGGTTCTCCTTTTGTATGATTTAGCAAGTATCTTACTATGGATGCAAACAGAATACTTCCTTTGAACTGCCCAGGCTTGACAACAGCATTGCCCACACAGAAGGTCTGCTCCATCTTGGATGTTGCTATCTTAGACTTTTCACAAAGCAGATAATTATTGCAATAAACGCTGCAAATCCCAAGTAGTTTGTTGCCTCCCCTTGAAGGAATGTAAAAGATCTGATTGGGATAAGCCAAAATAATCGATAAGAAAATTGATGACATGAAGGAAAATATTGTAGATGTCAGCAAATCCATCACTGTAGCGTATGGAAGAATTATCCAGAGGAAGGTCAGCTCTCCAAATAAGACACACTCAATTATCTGGATGTTTTTCTCTCTTCTCTTTTTTTTTCTTTCTTTTTTTTTTTTCCCCTAGGTCTGTCACTTCAGTGAATGTGTCTGTTTTTCTTTGTCCTTAGGAGATTCCCCTTCAAAGCAGATGAGCCCAGCTAGCTGTAAAAAAGGCAAACATGGAAAATTCAAGCGCCAGAAGCCTCAGAGACAGTCGTCAGACAGCCGCTCTTCTAGTAAAAATAGAAATAGTCTTCCATGTGAGAAGAGAACAATTCAGAAACATTCATTCTCTCCCTCAGAAGTATCCTCTCTGAGCTCCTCCAGTATGAATGTCCTTCCTCCTATGGGATTTCCTGTCTGTTCGGATCCACTATCTAGTTTTCCAGCCTCTTCTGTAGCAGAGGAGCTTCCCCTTCACCCGTTAAAACCGGAGTCCGTGTCATCGTCGCAACTGTGCTGTGAAGCACAGTCATGTCCAGCGCTTTATCCCCCAAACATAGGCACGTTTATGGCTGTATTTTTTCAGGGTTTCCCCATGTATGCTCCGATGCCTCAATATGTCTTTCTTCCTAGCCCTCAGTACGTTTATCCCCCCTCTTCATATCCATGCACTACACTACCTCCAGCCCCCCCTCCTTCTGCTCCATCACCAATAGCACCGCGCTCTGTGGATCAGGCCTTTCCAGCCTCTTCTGCCACATCCATGGAGGACCAGCAAGAGGGCCAGCGTGACCAGGCCCTACTGCTGAGTAGCTCACGGAGCAGCTCCCCACTTCAGCTGAACTTGCTTCAAGAAGAGCTGCCAAAACCTATGGAGCTTTCCATTAGTACTGGTGTTAAAGCACATGCAGAAGCTAAACGTGTAAGTAACACGAATTTTTAATGTAGAGGAGAAACTGACTTTCACGGTGTTCAGTCACCAAAACCAGTGATAATGATCTGTGTTTCAGGGTCACCAGATTTTGTTAGCTGCTTTTTCCAGTGGCTGTGCTATGTAGACTGCAGGGCACCAGTAGCACAGAGGCGGAGAAAGCTGTTTATACTTGCACCCGTGGGAACTTGTAACAGTACAGTGTTGGCACTTGGCAAGTGACAGAAATGTGAGATCTTCTGGTCTAGGCTGCCACAAGCCGCTTTTGCTCAGCATTTTGGCAGCAGCCTTTTCGATTAAATTGTCAGCCGGAATTTGGGGTTTGGGGCTTTTATGCATGTGGAACTTGGTTAGTGCTGCGCAATTTGCATCCTTTTTCACCCAGTCCCACAGTCTCTGTGGAGAACCAAAACAAAGGGAAGATACGCTTCTAATTACTCCCTCTGTCTCCCAGGGATGCAGCTAATGAACGAAGAACAGGGATCCGTGTGGGTCGGTTTCCATACATGGGCATAGAAAAGGCCTCTCCAACTTCCGCGGTAAACTCAAAGGCAGGAATCTGAGCTCTGCAGGCAAGGAAAAAAAATGTTGGCTCCTGAATGCAGATTGGGCTGGAAAGGCTGGATCAGCTGAAACTGCAGGGTAGGGTCCTGAAAGGGGAGTTGGTATACCTGTAGCTGCTGAAGCGGTGAGCTTCATATAGTGAATCAGGGGAAGACACTCTCATTTTCCCTGTAGTGCACCATTGCTTGGTGTGTGTGGCTGCTTCATGCCATCCGACAGGATGTGAAGGGAACTGACTCCTGTTCTTTTGTCGACAGAAAGTATTAACTTAATGCAACAGTACAGTATCTTGACCCAGTGGGGAAGGATCTGCGGCAGAAACCAGTAAACTAGAGTCCGGATGCTTGTTGATTTCACCCATGAAGAGTGTTATCCTGCGTTCTAGACCACCATTCATTTTCAGAGCTAGAAACTCCAAACCTATTGAATTGATAGGAGAACTTAGTCAATACGTGACAAATTCAGTAAATGCATGAACTTCCTTTTTCAAACTTAAATGTAACTTCCATGGATGTGTTTGTTTTGATTTTTGTCTCCAGGACAACGATCCAGAAGATAGTGGTAACAGTGCTAGCCACTGTGCTTCTAGTGAATTTACTGACCGCTCGCTGTACGAGGACTCCCGGTCGGGTACAGGTTCAGCAGCATCAGGCAGGGGATCAGCTTTATCTGGTTCTTTAGGCTCTGGCTCCAGTGAGACTTCTGGTTGTGGCACAGGTAGGGAAGTCCGAGATTTGGATGTTTGAGGCTAGGTGGCTTGCTAACGTGTTGGTAATTCATAACAAGACACTGTAATGGGAATGGGAAATCCCAGTAAGAGGATCTGTAGTCTTTATTTTTCACCAACATTCAGTGTTTGGAGCCACGTTTGTTCCAGTCACTGTAGTTGGAAGTAGGAATCTAAGAAGCTATTCCTTTAACCTGTAAGTCACACTTTCATTTTGCTCATTGTCAATTTTCTCTGCATTGGATACTTGCTTGCATCTTATTTGAGTAAAGGTAAATGTGCCTAGAGCAGGACCTCTTGAAACAGAAGCAGAGAAGTTGAGCCAGTTAATTTTGAGAAGAGTGAACAGAGCTTTGGAGATCTTGAGTAACTTAATAGAATGCACTTTATCTTTGAATTCTCAATAGGTAGTAATGACTTGCTAGAGCAATCATCTGGGAGTACCTGTGTTCGTATTACAGAACTAGCTTGTAAGAATGCACTGGTGTTCTTTTACTTTTTGTGCAGAATTACTAGGATTTCTTGGGCATCTGCATTCATTTTTTTCCTGGTAATTCTCAGCAGGTAGTGGGAAAAGCAGCAAGTATTTTGCCAGTAATGATTCTTCTGAAGCTTCCAAAGAAGAGAAGAATCAGGAAGCAGAAGAAAAAGGGACAGCTCATAAATCCAAACATGAGTCAGCCTGGGTGATGATGGATCACACACCTGAGCGAGTTCTAATGACTTACCAAATGCCAAACAGGTTAGAAAACATCAACAATTTCTGACACGTAGTTTGGAATTGTGCATAGAACTGTAGAATTAAAAATGAGACCGTGGAAACAGTGCACATACCAATGAAACTCCAAGAAGGTGTATTAATTTACTGTTTGTGCATTTTAAGCCCTGGTTATTTCCTTTTGTCTATTTTTTTTTTTCCCCCCCATTTCCCCCATCAGTTAAAATATGGTAACGTAACCTTTTTGCTGAAGTGTTAAGGGGATTGGTTATTGTCCTGTACTTTGAATGCATAAAGCAGTAAAAATACTTACGTGTTACTTGCAAATTGCTTGCGATTAGCTTACATATAATTTATAATGAGAGTTCCCATTAAAAAACAGACAACCAAAACACACAAAACAATAAAACAAAACAAAAAACCCCCACACCAAACACCCAAAAACCCCCAACGAAAACAAGAACAAAAAACCCCCTGACAGTTAGAGCAGTGTTGAAAGAAGCCTTACAAAGCACAGTTACTTTTCAGTGGCTGATGCTGTCTGGACTTCAGCCATAGATACTGGTGAAGAGACTCTCCCAGTGATTGTGATCAGTGCCTGCCTTGCTTCATGTAGTACAGGTGTGCTCACGGGTGTCTGTTACCTGCAGAATTAGAGAGGAAGTTTTAAAGGAGGATCTGGAGAAGCTGACGGTCATGCGGAAGCAGCAGCCTTGGTTTACGGATGGGCAAAAGAAGGAGCTTGCAGAGGTGCATACGTGGATCCGGACCCAGACTGTCCCACTGCAAATCAGCACCCAAGTAAGGAGGTGTGAAAGGAATCCGCAGCTTATTCATGCCTGGGCTAGCCAGAGGCAGTGCCGTTTCTAACCACTGCGATCTTACAGTGCTGGGGTCACTGGTGGTTATTACTTGTACATATAAGAAGGAAATGAGCACGAATACACTAGCCAGATGAGAAATGCTGAAGTACAGGTCTTCCCATTGTATTTTTTTGCAAGATGTGCAAATTCTGTGTAGGAACTACCTGTAGCAAAGTTCCTTCAGTCCCACTGTTGGATGAATGCGAATAGCGTCACGCTCTCACGTAAGAGTCCAGTGATGTTTTTTTCTGTTGGTGTTAGGTCTTTTGCTCTTTTTCTTATAAAGTTGATTGTTGCTGTGATTGAACAGCATGTAACACTGGGGTGTTAGTGAAGATTAGAGCAAGTGTGTTCAGCAAGCTGAAAAATGCTCATAATCAGGTTCAGGCATATAGTAAGAAACACAAAAATAGCTGGGTTTTTTTGTAGGTGGATTCATTCTTTAAGAGTTTTGGTATCTTATGCCTGATTATTTTATCTGGAATAACTCCTGGGCACTCTGATAAACTACTTCTGATTTATATTAGTATGTGTTAGAGAATGTCCTAATCAATTTAAAGCGTTCTGTCGTGGTTTAACCCCAGCCAGCAACTAAGCACCACGCAGCCACTTCCCCCTCCCTGCTCCCAGTGGGGTGGGGAGGAGGAAAGGAAAAAAAGTAAAGCTCATGGGTTGAGATAAGAACAGTTTAATAACTAAAGTAAAAACAAAAATACACTACTAACTAAGAATAATAATAATTGTAATGAAAAAGAATACACACACAAAAAAAAAAGAAATAAGAAAAGACAAGTGATGCACAGTGCAGTTGCTCACCACGCACTGACCGATGCCAGAGCCGTGATCTGCCCCTCCCGGCCAGCTCCCCCCTGTTTCTATACTGGGCATGATGTTCTGTGGTATGGAATACCCCTGTGGCTAGTTCAGGTCAGCTGCCCCGGCTCTGCTCCCTCCCAGCTTCTTGCACACCTGCTTGCTGGCAGAGCATGGGAAACTGGAAAGTCCTTGGCTTAAGATAAGCGCTACTTAGCAACAACTAAACCATCAGAGTGTTATCAACAGTATTCTCACACGAAATCCAAAACACAGCACTGTACCAGCTACAAAGAAGAGAGTTAACTCTGTCCCAGTCGAAACCAGGACACGCTCCCAGGTGCTATGGAGAAGAAAAGAGCAAGGCAGAACTAGTCCCACAAAGATCTAGAGCTCCAATGATGAGTTGTACAGAAAATTTCAAGGCAGAGTGGGCTGCATTCACATACTCATGCAGCAGAAAAATCTAATGTCTGTTGCAGCACTGCATGCTCTGTGTGCTAGGATTTTCAAATGTGGCATTCTGAGCTGTGGTATTTAATCTTAGAGCAGAAAAATTGAGAAATCTATGTGCTTGGCTCTGGAACAAGACCAGAAAATCAGTCTTTTTTTCTCAACAAGGTATTAGGAAAACAATCTTGTGTGTCCTGTTGTGGTTAGGACGATGCGTTTGATTCAGATAGCGAAATGATGTCCAGTGGTCTTGCAGAAAATTCTGTTGAATGTTTACATCTCAAATGTTATGACGTATTGGTATGCAAATATAAATATTTGGTATCTAAGGTGCTAAAACTGTTCCAAGTAGTAGGTCATGTTTCTAATATAGATTGTCATTTTGTGAATGCAGCCATGCTTCTGACAGTAGAAAGAAATGCAGGATTTCTATTTTAATACTTTATTTCAATATCGTACCACTTCTCAGGAACAAGAAGAATCTGGTCTGTCAATATGGTCGGGTGTTTCAGCCTTTTTTTGTTGGTCGGTATTGTTGCTGTTCAGTCTGCAGGCCAAATCCTTAATGAGCAGCTTGCTTATAAAGCTGAAAGATAAGGCCTTCAAATTCAAGGAAGTCACATGCTGTTTTATCTCAAAGCTAAAACTGTGTGTTCCACTAACCAAAGAATTCATTTCTGAGACAAGATAAGTTGGAGGTGCAAGTACCTGCTTCTGAAAATAGGATATCTGTATAATCTCTGCTTTTAGAGAGATTTCAGCCCATCGGTGAGAGGTTTCAAGAGATTGCAACATATCATGCTATCAGGATTTGACTCTTTGAAATATATTCATAAAAAGGAGAATTTAAATTACTATGTTCTTGTTCCTTTTTAAAGGGCTGTGTTACATGTGACATGAGGGAAGCGAGCTGTGAGGCTGCAATGGCTGATGACAATATGGAAGACAAGGGAAAATCGCCTCCGCTCCTGCAACACTGAAGACATCAGCACTTGTGTCAGTAAAACTGCTTGGTGTAATTCCCATGCTCTTTTCCTCTGGCTTTGCTACATACTAGCGGTGAATCTGTCTGACTGTCTCTTCCCAACATGAGCAGTCGCACATGTGAAACTAAATCTTCCTCCATTACCCCTCCACTCCTGGCATGACTTTGGAGACAGTCTTTCACTGGGAGGCTGTTTCCCATCCTGACCTCACAGACTTGATGCAGAATGGGTTATGTTTCTAACTTTTGATTGCTCAATGATGAGCAAAATACAAAGGTTTTTTGGTTTTGGGGTTGCTTGGTTGGTTTGTTTGAACTTGACAAGTAAGAGTCTGAAAAGATGCAGTGGTTAAGAACCTACAGCGATGAACGTAACAGATCGAGCATGTTTACTCTCTAAGTAAGGTAGATGCATTGCAACCAAGCTACAACAGAGTGCTCTTCATTTTTGTTTGTTCAATATTTAAAGGTCTAGACTGAAGATCCTAATACTCTCAGGCTCTAAAATCACTGTAGCTGGTTCAAGAATCCAGTGGGCTTTTTAACGAGCAGCTGAAAACCGGCCAAGTTATTCTGCATCCAAACGCCTTTCGCCAGCTTGTGCCCATCAAAAAAATAAACTGAAGTGAAAAGAAGGAAAGCTATTTCCTACGTTTATCATGATGAGTGTTTTGGAACCAAGTTGTTTTATAGCTTTTGCTTTTAAAGCTGTGTTTCTCAAGATAGGTGTTTAAAATTAAATGAGAGTAACTGGTTTGCAAATCCACTAAAGATTAAATTATAAATAGCAATCAAAAAAAATAGAAGTAACAATTCGGGCGTTATTTCCTTATACAGGATCTGCTTTTTAATACAAGACACATGGAAAACCTTCTCTATCAAGGCACTATAGCCTAGTTACCAATTCAAGTAGCTGCATGCAATCTTTTATGTTGCTGGCGCTCTGGAAGGCAGATTTGTATCTTAATTTTTTTTGTTGTTGTATTAGAGTAGTTAGATGAGTTGAATCCAGACATAGCGAATAGGAAATTTTAAGCCGTTTCCCTGGGGTTTTTTTGTTGTGGTGATGCCAAAACCAAAAAGAGATTAAGCTTCATTTCTTCTGCTTTCTTGAAAAGTCACATGTTGTGGAGCCAAACTTGAACATCAAACCACATATTCATTATTTCTTGTCACTGTTGACTTCCTGTACAAGTTTTAACCTCTTTCTTTATAATGGAGTCTCTGGCTGTTGAAATCCATGGATGAAAAATGAGTTTGTGTATAGTGTGAGTTGTTCAGAAAGTGGTAACCACTTTCTCTTTCAGTATGTAAAAGGACTTGTTCTCATGTTAATACTTCTAGCGTAAAGCTGAATGTCTCAAAGTGCTCTTCAAGCAGGACACGCTTCACTAAAACCTAGCAAATTTTGTCTGATTTCCCTTTGTTTATCAAAAGCTGGATGTAATCAGATTTGCCTTGTGGTGTTGTCGATCACCTTAGCCTTCTCAACAAAGAGTTTTAGAATGTAACACATTATTCACCCTTTTGTTCTGTGTAGCTCTTCCTTTTCTGCTATGTGAAGGATTTTTGCTTTTTCAGTTTCATTTGCTAGTAAGCTCCAAGTTGTTGAGTAAGTTAAAAATACTGTGATCTGCACATCATTGAAGGAAAACTGTATTTATCTAAAGGTTTTTGTCACTTTTTAAAATCAATTCAGTGACAATCTTTGTCATTAAAGCTCATTTCAAGGAAAGTTATTTTTACAGAATTTTAAGTTTTCAAGGCTAATTTGACTCAGGCAGTGTTCTTCTGATTTTTTTACAGTATGCTTGCCTGCTCTGTTTATACCTATTGCTTTCTATTTATTTTTAAGCTGCATTTCTTTATTTGTCTTTCAGTTTTTTCAGCTTGAACTTGTTTTTTCTTGTGTTGTAAATCAGCAGAGGTCCACACATCCTCAGTACTTTTTGTGTTCGAACTTTAAACGCTTCTTAAAATAAGAGACTTCGATAGGTGTTTACATATAGCAAGTTATGTGCTCAAGTAGGAAAATGTGGGCAATACCTTATACCTTTCCTAGTCTTTTTCCAGCACTTTCCAAATGCGGTATTCTGCTTTATAACCACACTGCCTAAAATATTTGCTCTAAAACATACAGTAAGATGCTTTGTGTATAGGTTCTTTTCCTAATTGGGACGCTTCTTAACTAACTTAACTGTCAAATTAGACTGATGCGTAGAATCCATTCTAGTTAGCTGTGCTTAAATTAAAATGACTGCTCTAATGTATTTTGAGACTTAGTGAAATAAATTAATTTGAATACTCCAGGTAAGGACGGCTGTCTCTGTCAAAATAGTTTAAAAGTGCAAGCCAGAGGGAAGGTTTAGATAATCAGCTCTTTTGCTGTACATTATTTCCACTGTTTATTTCCTGAGTATGAAAATGAGATGGTTTGCGATGTCTTAGCAGGCATACATGTCATCCATTTTATAAAACAGTGGGACTTAGTTTAGGAGAATGGTAATACGTACCTAACACTTGAATAATGCTTTTCATCCGTAGGTCTGGAAGCATGTCAAAAAGATGCCTATCATTATCCCAGTTGTATAAAAAGAGGCAGAGACACAAAGGACTTGCACAGATGCATTACCCCCAGTTCATACCAAATCCTGGAGTATAATTTGGGGATCTTCACTCACTGTATCCTGTGCTGTCTTTGCTACAGGTGGTCAAGATTCTGACCTGTACGTAGAAACTTGATCATATTACGTGTGTTTCTTGTTTGGAGATGTTAACCCTTCTTGTACCACCTACCACTATGAACTTGTGCCCAGTCAGATCATAGAGCAACAGAAATCCTAGACGGTTTTTGTAGTGCTGTGAACACCATACCCTCTGACCGTATATAATGAAGGTGCATATGCCTAGGAGTTTGAATCCAAAGTTTGTAATCCTGGCTAAATCTTAGGTGCAAGATTCCTTGTCTGGGGCTACACTAGTCCTGGGTTACGGAAAGAATTATGGTATGGGAGAAGAATATAAGAGGAATGAACAGGTGAATCAGTGCCCTGTGTGACAATGAAACTAAATTATTTGCCCAAAAACGCAAACGGTCTTGGCTGCAAAACCAGGTTTAGGACAAAAAACAGTTTCCTAGGCTACTGTTTACCCCACTAGAACCACAACATCTTGCAATCAAATGCCTTATCAAGCCTTTTGGGAAGGACCTCGTTTCCATAAGTTTTCAGGAACTGGTAGTTTTTACTTCAGCTTATATTAATCTTTCAGTCTTCGTAGTTTGCTGGAGTAGTGGAAGTGAGGTCCAGTTCTGATCTGAAAGACCAATGGAGTAAATACTGCAGCCAGAGTTGAACATGCTGTTTTGTTTATGTGACTTTGTTTTGCCTGGCATAATTAAAATGTTGCAGACAGTTTAGAGCTGCTTGGAAGGTCACTTTTTTTGGTGATCAAAGGGAAAACACACAAGTACAGTAATGATGCAGTTACTACCCCCTGTGGGGGCATCAGCAGTTTGGAAACCCTTGGTGGATTTCACTGGCAATTTTTTTTGTTGTATTCCTAAATATAGAATTATGTTTTTAAAAGATGAGTTGATGTGCAAATATTTTCATGGCATTGCTATGAACAGGAGGGACCCTAGTGTATTTTTACAGTGCGATAAATATTCGCTGAATGAGTAACGTATTGGTAAGTTTATCTTCCAGCTGAATCAAGTTTTGAGTCACAGTCAAATGAATTTTTACATCAGTTGATAGGAATATTTTATTGAAATAATATTCAGCTGTGGTTGAATTTACAGTTGGGATTTTAACTGTACACTTTAAAGGAGCTTCTGTTTTTATAAATAAAATGGAAAAATATGCTGCAAAGAACTGTTTCAAGTGTGTGTTTACTTTTGTTGGTGGTAATTTCTAGAAAATAGACCTTTAAGAAAATATTCATTACATTTTTCTGATTGTACATAGGTGTTGAGGCTGTGGGTACAGTGAAAATGGTCGTGTAGTAGGCATTCATCCTGTTTTGTGTGGGGTTTTATGGTTTTTTTTTTTTAATCTCACTCCACCTTGCCCCCTTCCGGACGTGTTATTTCCTTTCTAATTGCATCCCATAAAGAAGGGCCAAGTACCTTTTGAATGTAAAGGATTATATGTAGATGTGTAAGCTGTTGGGGTTTGGCATGCAGGATTTAAAGCTTCTGTCTGTGCTGATTTTGTTAGAAAAGGTAAATAATAAACATCCTGGGAGCACTTTGGCTCCACCATGCTAAAATTTGTGTTCTAGAGGAAGTACAAAGAAACAATTCATAGGTTTAATTCACAGGCGTGTCTCATAGAGCAATCAAGTTCTTAACTAATTGCAGAGAAACAATTTGCTCATCTTTTTCTGCTTTAAGGGACTTTAGAGAGAAGTGTGGTCGACAGTGCTTAAAGAAGCCTGAGGGAGAAAGGGAAAGTCACTGCAGGGAGTACAAGATACAGAAAAAAAGATGTAGCATCTTACTAAAATTGGAAAAGAAAGCAGTAATCTTACATAAGTATGTAACTGAAGGTGCTTCTGGCAAGGTAAGTGATGCAGTTCCTTGAAATACAGGCATCTCGAAGGTAACATTGGATATATTTTTGCTGATGGTTTATTAATTTTTAAAAGGGTGATTTGGTCATTCTAAACATACTTACAAATGTGAGCCAAATTATCTAGGTATTTTTGGTCCAAAAATTATGAGAAGTGAATAGGCTTGTGAAATGAAAAAGTTCAAAGTGGTGCTATGTTTTTATTCAGAGATGTAGGCAATGTCAGTCCAGCTACGTTACTGATTTGTTAATAGCAGTCATCCTCCTGTCAGCTGAAGTTCTTGCTCGCAGTTAAAAACGTGTAGCTTTCACCTCTGCGTGGATGTCAAAGGTGAGCTGAATGATGCACTTCTGTATTTTTGGCAGCTGGTGAGAGAGAAGTATTGGACCTGTGATGCTTACTCACCCGAATCTCAAAAGTAATGGGACCGTAGCTTTTCTGTAGTAGGTTTGCTCCCCAGTTGCATTAACTTTCAGGATGTATATTACATACTGCTCCTGTGCAGCTCAAACAGGTGTCTGCCTGCTTGGCTCCTGTTTGATGCTCCAGTTTGCTGCCTGAAACGGTTACAGGCAGGCTCAGGCTGGCATAGGCAGGACTCCTGGGGCTCACTTCCCCAGCTACCGTTGCACGTTTCTGCCTGCTCCGAGAGCTCTGCCCTGTCCGGTGGAAAGACGATCAGCCTGACCTCTGGAGCTCTCCCTGCAATCTCTTTAGCTGTCTGTGACAGCTCCAGCCTTCCTGTCTCTGGCCTGCGGAAGAGAGGAAAAGCCTCGGGGCTGAAAGCTGGCAGGACCTATAGGTTATAGCAGGATGGGGGAGAAGCAGAGTTTGCCCTTCTGTGTCGCGGACTGGCCGGGCTCTCTGCTCTTGGGCCCTGGAACTGAGTTCATCTGGCATCTGCCATGAACATTCCCTTCAGGAAGGAGGCGGTTGGGTGTGCAACAGGGTCTCGGAACGGTCGTCTTTGAGAACTACCAGTCATGTCCAAAGACGCAGTCTGAACTCCTTCCTACCAGAGGCAAGGACTGTGAATGACTGGAAGTTTAAGGCTCTGCTGAAATTCTGCTGGATTAGAATTAGCTGAATTCCCCCCCAGCCGCCGCTGCTGTGCTCTGGCCTAGCTCAAACACAGGAAGTTGTTTGAGTATTGCTTCTTTAGATGCCATAACTGCTAGCAAGTATTTTTGCAGTATTGAAAGCTGAAACAGTTTGAGGGTTTATACCTCGATTACCTTGTCTTGACTCCATCCTCACCACCTGACAGCTCTCTTCATTCCTTTATTCTGTTATGTAGATGGCTAGTGAACTTTTTAAGAGTTGTAATATTTTTTTGGTTATTATTCCTTGTGGTTTTATTTATTTTGCTTTATGTTTGCAATTTTTGAAGTGAGATTGAACAGATTCTTTTTTTCCCAGTCTTTGCAGGCTCTACACCTTTCCTTGTCTATGAAATAAATCTATCTTAGCTAATTATTCATTTAGATAAATTTGAAGTCTTTTCTTACAAGTCTTTATTGACCGATGAGGTGGCAGGAAAGGAGTGATTTCCAGACGGGCACTGACTTGCTCCGTTGTGTAAGAGAAGGATGAATGTTCAGAAGATTTCAAATAGCTGCACAGTGCATCCAGCTGCTCTGCATTTGTAAGGACATTTTTCTTTGTTATAGCTGGCTTCATCTGTCTTACAATTTATGTGAAGTGAACAAGCTGTATCAAGCCTGTAGGCCTTCTTTAAACAGCACAGTCAGAGATTTACGATGTATGTTATTGAGATCAATGTAGCATGTGTATCACTGTTAGGTGAAGTTTACCTCAAGCTTTCTGTGAGCCTTGATTAGCGCGAGATTTATGTGAAGTATGTATTGAACAAAGTAGGGCTTCACAGCCCAGACTGTTTGTGCATATTATCAAGATTGCCATCCCCCAGAGACAATTCCTGACTCTTTAGCTTTATTCATTGCAGATACTATCAGGAAGTACCCGGGATTGAGAAAGTATGCTGGTACTCTGCATACAAAGGAGTCAGACTAGAACCCTTTTTGCAGCTGCTCTTTTGTCTTCTCCCTCATTTACTTTAGATGCCGAGATACAACAACATTATAAAAACCATGTGGTGGCTCAGGGGAACAGATCTCTCTGCCCTCGAGTGCCCAAGCAGGAGGTGGCTTGCCCTAGTAACACTTGTGATCTATGTCCATATATCACCTTCCCGCGTCTGCGTGTGCAGCCACGTAAGTGCAGGTCACAGTCATAGAATCTTGTAATGTCATCCCTGTCTGCCTGCACTGACTGTCCGCAATCTGGGTGTAAAGCCTTGCGTTGACAGCCATAATGTTTACCTTCCATGCTGTGCTTGATGATAATCGGACAGAATTCTTAAAGCCTGTGCTATGCAATGTTTGGTGATCAAATGACAACCCTGTTGTCATGGGCAGCTGGGGACTAGGCAAGGCGCTGCAAAGAAATAGATTTGTGGGTCTGTCTTTACGAGTGACCAAGAGAGACAGTTATCTCTCTCCAGCGGTAGTGGGAGCAGATGCTTGATCCTGACACGTGCTTATTGTTTTTGTGGTGCTTTGGGGATGGCAGGAGGGGACTGGGCACTGTTAAGCTGCCGTCCCTCCCCGGCTCAGCATCATCAGGGAATGCAGCAATGACTCGTTCTTCCTGGCACCCCAATCTACGTCAAGCAACCAAGTGACAAAGGAGAAAGTCCTTTTGCCTCCGGGCTTAGACGCAGTTGAGGCATCGCTCTTCTGGGAGGTTTCATGGGACCCCGTGGGAATCTTGCTTCCCCTGCCTGAGTTCTCTTCATGTTGCATATTTATCTCTTTGTCCCATTACTTTCTTCCTGTAGTGCTGAACTCTAAGAAAATATTACACTGCTCACAGCATAATTGCAAAACATCAAGAATTTATTAATTTCCACGTAATGTAGTCTAAAGTTAGGAGCTGTCTTCCTGTTTCTTCATTCTCATTTTAAATCAAGCAAATCTATATACATGTTTTCAGACATCTGTATAAATTACGCAACCAAAGTCAGGGAGAGTTTCTTCTCCTGTTTACACACAGTATTTCCAGAAGCACTCGGAAAGATTCCCACGTTTCTTGTACTGTTTCCTGTCCTTGGTCAAGAGGCGGCCCAGCAAAGCAATTCGAGGATGATTTCCGTAGAAATTCTGCAGTCAAACAGCATTAGAGAGGTTACTGTTGGATGGTAGATGTTCCCAGTGGGAAAGTACGCTCTTCACTGCCCCAGCTGACCACCCAGCCCTGTGTTCTGACTGGGGGAAGGAGAGGCGGCTGCCCAGTGTGCCCTCTGATTGAGATGATGCACTAAAACTAGTCCCTGTCTTCTGCCTTTATATTGAACTCAGCAGACAAGTGAACAGGAATGATGTTCTCCATTTACCTAATGGTTCATAACAAATCTGATAATACTGTGTAGCCTATGTTGTAGCAGGGGGAAAAAATGACGTGCGGCCAATACTGGTTAATGTACTGGCCTGGCCTGGTGAAGCTGGAAATTGGCCTTTATTTAGAAAGCTGTTTTTCTGGGGAAAAAAGTGGGGGGCTTAGAATGAAATGCTCTGGATTACTCGCTCTCTTTTTTCCTCTTTTTTAATTTTTTTTTCCTCCCCTGCTTATCTAACTGCTAAGTGATTCCAGCTTCAAGAACACTGTGGCATACTTTAGTCTATACTGTTTATGAAGTCTGTGGATCTTAAATGGTGTCTCAGTAACAACTCTGTGTAGTTTAAAATGTGGAGTCTTATTTTTCTTGTTTCAGTGACAGATGGTCATTTACTTACCTCTTTGATATTTTCCCTTGGGTTGTAGCTGCTGGGGCTAAGACCTGGTAGAGGGGAGACATAATGAAATGTTTTACCATTTAGAAATCGTGAATCTACACAAGTCATTCTTGTGTGCCATAATGCTATAGTCAGCAGAAGTCTTAACTGGAATGTTCAGAGGACCAGACAGAAAACCCTTTTGCTGCAGCATGGCCAGTTCTTCTGGCACACAGTTCCAGCAGGATCTGGGACTCTGCAGATGCAAGCTGTCCTGTCCTCTTCAGCAGGCATGTGTTATGTCTGTTGCCCCCCAAACCATCTACTACTATTGATTCTGCGCTTTCTGCAAGTATTGATGGTTTTTAAGAGACTGTGCTATTTTGTTTTGCCTGCTAGCTCCTTCTAGGCCAATCCTTGCCTTGCCCCGGTTGTCCTCTACGGAGATTTTGCTAAACTAATTTGGAGACTTTTCCAGCTAGTACTGAGCTGCAAGCATGGCTGCTCGGCAGGCCTCCCCAAGGTCCCAGTTAACTAGATGACAGCTGTCTGTTGCCTACACATAATGTTGTATTTCAGTAAATATCCAGGAGTCGGGGCACGATATCTGTGGAAGCTGGACGTGCAAACCATGGGCACTCTCCCATAAACTGCTGTGGTAAGTCCTCACCTGCTTTGTTGTCTTCAGTCAGCGTGCCCAAGAGCTCTGGCAGAAACTGAAGGAGGGAAGTGCTGCCTAGGCTGCCCAGCCGCTCCGGATTTAATCTCAAATCTTCATCAGCTGCAAATGGAAGATGACAGAAACAGGCATATGAGAAAAGTCGTTTGCTTTGAATCCCTGTTTCAGTCTCTCAGATGTTTTCTGATCGGGTCTGTTGGCCCCCCCTGTTGAAGATTATCATGAGATCACCGATCATCCAGCCTCAGTTAATGAACATAATAGGGGATAGTTGGGTTTGGTTTTTTTTCCTTCCAAAGCTTTGAGGGAAGATACCTTCCTGATGTTAATCTCGGATTCTCATTTCTCTGGCAGATCTTTCCTTAAGAAAGCTTTTTGACCAACAGCAGCCCCTCCCATTGCTTGGGGAACTCACAACCTGATCCTTCTGGTACCTAGCTGTAGACAACCCAGACTTGTGTGTACATATTTTTTTTTTTTGTCCGTTTCTTTATCAACTAGTTCCTATGCTGGAGCTTTTCTATTAATAAAGACAAAACTTCCTGTTCAAGGCCTATTAACCTGCTCAGTTTCCCAACTATTAAATGCAATAAAATGGGGGGAAGGGCAGGAATAAATGTAAGAAATCTTAAAACGTATTTTGGCAGCTATGCTTCTCAGTGCATTTCAATCATCACTCTCATTTAATGTGCGTACCAGTACAGATGATATTACTTTTTCTGAAACAACAGATTGCTGGTACCTGATGGAATTAATTTGTATGTGCATAGAGAATTTAGAATTCTGTAACTAGCCTGTGTCCCAAGGCAGGTTGCCAACAGGAGCCCTTAGCGGTGTTATACTTGAGGTAAATAAGGCTTTTGTAATCTGAGCAGTAAATTTCATCTTTGCTAATATATAGCAGAAATTCAAAATTGTGGGCAACGAGAGGGTGCTATTATCAAACTCTAGTTGTGTAGATGAATATCGTTTTGTTAGTTGCACTTTTAGATGATACTATGGAGTTTTAGTTGCTCTTACCTGCAGGGATGGGTGAGACTGTCTAGCCCCTCAATAGGGAATATATAAGAAAATAAACTGCTGAAAATAATCCCCCAGCATTTCAAAAACTTGGACCAAGATCAAGAACTTGAAGACCTTGGGCATCCACGTTGTTAGTTTGTTCACTGTACCAAAGGACAATTGCAAAGGACAGTGGGGGTTTCTGTGTAAGACTGAATAAGAATACTGTAACTTCCCTGTGCTATGTGGAGACAATTCATATCTCTAACCTTGTATTATGTTTTAATTCAGAGCAGTGTTAGCGGGTAAATTTGCTTTGAGATTTAAAAAAACCCAAAACAACCCTCTGTAATACAGCGTTCTACTTCTATCTTACCCAGCCTAGAGACTCTTTATATTAGCAAGGAAGATTTAATAAGCCTAATGGATGTCTTCAAACAAATGCAGTAATTGTGAGAGCCAGCTTGCTCACCCTATGATGTGATAGATGTTATCCATACTGAGTCATGGTTGCCTGTAAATGCAAGTTACATCGTGGAAGGCTTGAGGAGATGCTGGCTTAGTGAGTCCAAGATTTTCAAAGCAAACTAGGGGCTACTGATACCTATAAACCAGCACAACAGCTGTCGCACCTGCAAAGCAGGTAAGAACAGCCACTTTTTAATAGTCCGCTTTATGTGATAACTTCGGGTTTGATTTGCCTGTTCTTTCAGAACTCATTTCAGAAACTCTTCCAGCACAGATCAGGCCTGATGACAGTAACCTCCCAGACTCTGTTGTGCATTTTTACTGAGCCATTTCAGTCTTGACTTATAGTATAATTTCAAAGTTTGAGGACAGCTTTTTCAAGCAAAGGCTTATTCTTTCACTGGACTGAATGGAATCGGCATTAGTGCAAATAAATAGCATGCTCAATACATTGCTATTTTTGTAGTACAAGACAGACTTGCCTGTTCTTGATCAAAGTAGGACTGCGTTAATCTTTGCAGTAGGTTTCCCCCTTTTAAATACAACTTCAGTTAAACATAGCTCATTTTAAAGCGTAGCAAGAGGAGAGACCGTACAGCCAAGTTTCTTTAAATTACCCAATGCCTACTAATGCTGCTTCAAAGACAGATGCTGTATATGCCAGCTCGCATTCGGTGCCAGAAGGCTCAGATACCTTTGTCTCCTGGATCTCAAAGCAGCAGGAAGAAACATTTAGGGCACCCAACCTCCCCGTTTTACAAGACTAGCACCCACTGATGATGTCACTTGCGCTGCCAGTGTTCTGAAGACATTCCTGCTTTTTTCTACAGCTGATCAGCACAGATAAAGGCCTCTTGGAAAGCATACCTGCTTCTCTTCTGGTTTGACTGCTCCAGCCCCTGCTTTATGACCATTAAAATCAAAAGACTCTTACCTGAGAGTTGATAAGACATCTCACTGGCGTTGAGGATGGGGAGAGACGAGAGAGGACAGGAGAAGCTGATGATAATGAGACAGCAGAATACCAGCTTATGCATCGTTGCTGTGTTGAATATCTTTCGTCTTTGTCTACCCCTGTAACTCGGAACTCCTGTCTGACTGTTGCCTCTGCTCCCAGTTTCACCCGTTATATAGCCGCTCATGACCTCATAAATATCATCATGTTCTCTCCCCCCTTCAAAAAAAAAAAATATCCAATGAATTTATTGCCCATTGATTCTAAATGGAAACCACTTTGCATTGATGTAATTTTTCAAGGTAACAGTTCATAGACAATAAATTTACTGTCTTATAGCTTGGTGTACAAAATGGATATTATATCAAACCAAGCACAGTAAAGTTTATAAATCTGGCATTAAAAAAAAAAGTAACTTCCAGTTATAAATCATGAGTTAACAAAAGGGTCAGACGTTGGTTGAAATGACCAGGGCAATAAGACAGCTGATTTATGAGCCTTAGCAGGCTTGACGCAAAGCATCTGATATGAAATGCACTTTTTTATTTTTTTTCCTTTTGTGAGATGGATGGATGTGTTGTGTTGTATTTGGGGTTCTTGTGCCAGAAAAAGTAAAAGAGAAAGGGAGCTAAAACATCTAGTTAATTTACAAAGAGAATGTTAGAGGAATTCAATTATTTTTTTAATTTTTTTTTCCCTTGTAGCATTTCACATCTATTTATTTGAGAAGACCTCATCCAATGTTGCCCTAGAGAATTGTCTTGGCAGAGAAAGTACAGCTTCCATCTGGAGACTTGCTTGGTACGTATAAACTACTTCGGTTGATATTAAACACAGGTCCCTCACTAGGCTGGGAGACCCTTTTCCATTTCACTTATCTTCTCTTGCCCTCAGTTGGAACTAACTCCTTAATTCTGTGTGTGCTAGCTAGGTTTTTTCCCTGTTTGCCTTTTGCTTTTATTTAATGCTAACACAGTAGTTGCCGTACGTAATCTCCTAACTGCAGTCTTTATTTCCCTCCATCTAGCATATTTTGTCTTCTCTACTTACAATTTCATTTTTCATATCAAAGAGCAAGGACTGACTGGACTGGTCCGTCATCTTTGTTCTCTATGAAGCATCATATCCAACTGTATAGAGCCTTGAAAATAAAAAAAGTAAGTTTATGACAATTTTCTTTCCTTTAGGTGATGAGAAGATTATGCCTGTTCAGGTTCGTAATAAATCGAGGTTCGGTAATTTTCTTTTATGCCTCTCTAATCAAATGTTTGTGCCTTCAAATGCTCTTCAAAATACTGTGAAATCCAATGTTACTGAAGATCTCTTCCTATGCTGAATTGCGTGACAATTGTAAGTTGCAAAAGGAGTGAACTTAGCTGCTTCCTTTTTCCTTTATTAACGTTTCCTGTTGAAGATTAATTTTTACGTTATAAATTCTGTGGCTCCGAGGACTAATTTCAGATTAGCTGTATCTGTCACGCACAACAGACGTATTTCTGCTGCAGGTCTAATTCAAAGAGATTGTGCCCCACACATGCGTGGTTAACAGGTTGTCCAGAAAAGCTGTGGACTCTGTGAAGCACAGAACGGTTGAGCTCAGAAGGCACCTCTGGAAATCATCTAGTCTAATCCCCTCCCTGCTCAAAGCAGGGTCAGCCAGAGCAGTTTGTCCAGGAGTGTGTCCAGGCAGTTTGAATAGCTTCAAGGATGGAATGGGACAGAATTTCAAAACTAAGCTTGACAAGGCCCTGAGCATCCCCGTATAAGTTCAAATGCTCTGCTTTGAGTGCAGAGGTGGGGAGTGGGAGAAGGGAGAGAGGACCTTCAGAGGTCCTTCCAACCCCAACTTTTCTATCATCCTGTGTGTACAGAGAGGTGTAGTATTGACTTACAGAACACACGCTGCAGGCGTCTGAACTACAAATCCTGTTTCTCTGGACTTCTCTTTGCTGAAGTGAGTGGATATGACAAAAGAATTTCTCTACAGAATTAACCTAATACATTTTATATGCCTCTTTCCCTGTGCTTCCCTACGAGAGAAGTAGCCAGAGAGGAATTCTCTCTCCTCATCTGAGTCATGCAACTCTTCGTTCCAAAACTGCAGACAGTAATTAGGTCTGATTTGATGCATGATCTCACTGTTGGTGCTGGATGCTCTGTACAAATGCTTCTCCTTCAGTGAACTATCAATGACAATGGCATTATCAATATTCACTCTGAGCATCCTCCAAGGAAAGCTAATGAAGCACTCTTCACAAGCAACTGATGTCCTTTGTCTTCTCTCAAGGAAGACTCAGCCTCTTAGAGCCATCATGAAGTGCGTCATGTGGAAGTTGGGCAACTTGCCCGCAGCTTATTGCCTTTACTCAGATTTGAAGTTGTCACTTAGATACTCTTTCCTCTACCAAAATGTCAAAGGCATTTTCCTCGGGGGGCAGTGCACACGTCATCACGCAAAGCAAAGAAACAGCTCGTCCTGAACAAAGGTACAAAACCCTGAATACATGGGTGAGGGAAGTAAATGTGAACTGCACGTTGAAAACTTGGAAACTGATTTGCAAGAAACTGTTTTAATTTTTATCAAAGCTACTATTTTGTGGGAAAACTTTTTTAAGTTCTTATTCATGCAAATAGACTTTCCTTCAAGTGCTTCAGTTTAAAATAACAGGGCAGTGGTAGTCCAGATAAATTACTGAGCAAACTCTGAATAGGAAGTATATGTTACCCTATCATAAAAGATTATCCTTAATTATCAGGAGAAACAACTATTCTTGGTTTAAAATGATGGCTCGTAAAAAATAATTTGCTAATGAAGTCAAGAAAACTTTAAAAAAAAAAAAAAAAAAAAGACACAACAAAACCAGCCAAAACCACTCCCCAAAATTATCCACCTTCTCAGTAAAATAGTAAGGATGAAATCTAATCTATAATGCAAAAGTTCTTTCCCCTGTTTTAAAGTGCTTTATGATAAGTAAACACGAGTTGTTATTTTAGTCAAGTATTGTGACAGTCGGCAAAAGCCGGAATTTCAGAGAAGACATGATTTAGCAGCAGCATTTGTATGAGGGACTTCTTCCTAGGATATAACTTTTGGTGTAACTTTTTGGCTTGAATTTAGTTTGCATGAAGAGAGGCGTGCAGTAGAATGTTTTTGTATTGACACTGTAATTGCAGATGAGCTTATTATATAAATGTCCAGCTCTTCCTTGAATTTTACTAGAATTTTTAACTTAACATATTGTTTCAATGAGTTATACGTGTTGGCTGGTGTGAGAGAAAAAATATTTGTAGTGTTATTTACTTCCCTGCTAGGGTCTAGCACATCATTTAGGGGCTTGGGGGTTTTTGCTTTGCTGTCACTGCTGGTTTAGCAGATATCTGTCCTCATTAACACCTAAGAAGTTAACTTTAACTTAGAATTTCTCATTCTAGCAAATTATTCAGCTTTGTGACATGATTATTAGATCTATTTTGCATACTGAAATAGCTGCCTTGTGAGATCATATGTGCAATAAGGTTTTTTCCCTGCCACTAGCTTGCATTGCCTTCCGTATACCCTGCCTTTTAGAGTGCACTGAAAATAGCCTGTTGGGAGACTCAGCAGATCAAAGGAAAAAACTAACCATCGCTTCGGCACTTGCTGTTAACTTCCTTTTTTGAAGATGCTTCTTCTGCCCGCTGTGTGCAAACTGTCATGTAGCGCACGTGGTGTGCTTGGGTTACACATAGTAGTATTTCTGTCTCCTGAATTTCTCTCGAAGTCACGTAAGATCTCGGAGAGGTTCTGACCTAGGTTTTCTTGTTCGGTGGTGGGCTGAAGGTGCATAGGTGAGTATGTGTGCTTAATGGAACGCATACCTCTGCGTAAAGGAAGATGGCAGGTCCGTCGGCCTTTCTGAAGATATTTTATTTTGCTACAGAATTGGCAAGTGGTCTAAAAATTCTCTAGTACAGGATCACAGCTGCCAAAATATTGCTCCTTTGTAGTATAGTTTCCACCAGTTTGGGGGAAAAAACCCTCTTGATTTTTGGCCCTGCTGGGCTGGCACACTGTAGTCCGGGTATATTCTCCAAGTGAAGCTTGACAAACTGGTCCTTAATTCCCCTGTCCTCTCAGCACTACAGAATTAGCAAACTGAAGCTTCACGCTGTTTGACGTGAAGGAAAGTAAGTCTGGCATGACTGGAGCTTGGAAATACAGCACATCGATATCTTATGGGAATCGGATTCTGCATAATGCAGCCGCAAACAGAGGAGCAGAGACCAGATCTTGAAATAAGGTTTCTTCCACAAAAAACGTAATGGAACTAACTATGCAATTACAGTTTATTTTTAAAACTGAAATTATGAGAGCAGACGGTGTAAGGAAAGAGCGGAAAGCTTCTGCAGCAAGAATGGAACTTTCTCTTTGCCTTTCTCCTGCTGTCCCAAGGTATCCCAAATAATCTGTTCAACCCTAATAAGAAATTATGATCTGGACCAAAGCAGAATAAAAACTTCTCTATCTCATTTTTCTCGTCAGCACACTGCACAGAAAGGAGTATAAAGCAGCCTTGCTGAAAGGCATGGGCTGTTAGTCAGTGACTGTCCATACCTGCACTCTCATTTCATCAGTCCCAGCTACAGAGCAAGCTGGAGACTCGGGCTCATTTTCTTCGGAGGTGCATGTCTGCTTCTGCAGCAGTGCTGCACTTGGAACCAGTAAAAGTTTCCAACTTGGGCTTCTTTGTTGCAGAGAAGTCTGTTGTGAGGCATTTTCAAGGCAAAGGACTGGATTTTGAGAGACCTTCCAATGCTCCAGAGTAGTCCAAATCAGCTCTGATCCTAGACACAGTGCACCGGTCCTTTCCTTCCTGGTGTGGGGAGCGTGAAGGGAGAGACTGTTGAGAGAACTGGGACAGGTGAATACATTTGCCTGTTTGGTCTTCTGAACAGGGCTAGATTAACTTTCGGGTGGCTGTATTTTTTAACAGCTAGCCAGTGTGCCTCGACCAGTAGCAGGTACCTCGTTCTTCCAGACTACCTTTCCAAGAAGCGGCACCGCCTCTCCCTGCTGTGCTGGCTCCGTCCCTCGGCAGCGTTCGGGGAGCAGAGGAGCGAACCGCTGCCCCGGGAGGCGGCACTGAGGAACCTGGCAAGGGCCGGCGTGCGCAGGGGGCCCAGTGCGCTCGGACGGGCAGCGCGGTGCGGGCTTAACGCCGAGGGAAGGCAGCTAAATCGGGGAGAAGTAACCACGTGGCGCTGGTTTTGGTGGGGTGTTTTCCATTTGTCTCTTCTGAAAAAGGTTTTCTTTCTCTTCCCTTCTTGCATACATGTATGTTTCTCAGCTAAAGAACTCTTCCCGTTGTTTGACGAATGATTAAATAAGGTCAAGAGACTTTTACTCCGGAGGAAGCATCCATAAAATGTATTCCTTAGACATGAGTTTTTCTTAAGTAGCTGCACTGATAGGAGTCAGCATCACTGCTGGTATTGGAACTGCATCGGAAGCTCGGTCTGCCAAAGAGCACCACAACAATTATGTGGATCAAAGTAAAGCAGACAATCGGGTCAGGTCGGAGTCTTCACTCTTGAATGGTTCTTGCATGAAGAGTGGTATGATCTGCTCTGCTTTCTCATTTACTACGACCATCTTTTTCCTTCTCCTAATGCCGTTGCTGTCTTGGCATTTCTAGAAGCAGTCAAGGCTTCTTCTCATGTTAAGAAGCTTGGAAGGCTTGCCTTTGTTATCTGGTTTAACTCTCTGAAACCACAGCTAAAGCGTTTTGTGCAGGATTTTGACCTTCACGGGGCTTTTTTGTAGCAGCCCCTTTGTTGGTCCTTTCTTACGCCTTGCTCCCTTCCATGTACTAGTTTACCTTTCTTCTCCCTTCCTGCTTGTGCTCTTGTTACGTTCCTGGCACTGTTCTTCTGTCCGCAGCGCTCAGCCTTGTCTGTCTGTTTGCTACGGTGGAAGTGTAGGGAGTGGAAAGAAAGAAGGAGCTTCCAAAGGGAGGGTTCGGGAAGGTGCGTGCAGGACTCGGTGCTTGCTTCGGCCTCGGCGCAGGACCATGGACAGGGAACGGAGGGTGACCCTGCCTGCTGCTGGAGCCCTTCTGGCTGCAGAGGCACGAGGTAGTTGCGTGTATTTATGGTGGATGAATTAACGAATATACCGAATAGAGCTTTTTTTTTTACTAATTATCTTCTCGTTTGGTGAGAAAATGGACGTCCTTAGCAAATAGAGCTATGGAGTTTAGCATCGCTTTCTGTTCCCCTCCATCCTTGAGCACATAAACTTGTTCACATCTCTGCCTCCCTGTGGTTCTGGTCTCAAGAGATTCTAACTTCCAGTCAGCCTTGGTCCTGTCCCTGCTGGTCCATGTGCCTAGGTTGTCCGATAGCATCTGTAGGCATGAATTTAGCAGTGGGGAATAGTTGCCAAACTAAATATCCAGTGATGTTGCTACATTTGTTCTCAGGATGATTAGCTTGGATGATTCCCATCAGCTATGGTCCTTTGTAACTGAAAATATAGTGTATCATGTTGATTGATAGCTTTCTTCTGAAAATGTTTAAATGACTGGTAGGAACCAAATACTACTTTTTGTATATTCTGTAATAACAACATTATTCAGAAATCAGTTTTAGTTTGTATAGGCATTGAAACAGAACCCTTGCTCACTGTAGAGCTAAAGAGCGTGAAGGAATAGCCCTATGCTCTGAGGAGAAGATAATAAAAACTATAGGTTCATCTATATCGTGACATTGCAGGGAGTTCATATAAAACTGCTAGATCATTTTTTCTACTACTGTCCATCACTATAGTATCTCAGCACAGATCATACAACTTTTATTATGATTTAATTAAATCAATTTTTGTCTGTCTGCCAGAGCAAAAGCACAGGCTGGAGGCCTTGACCATGGCATGAAGATGCATATGTGGTCTAGGGGATATATCAGGGAGCAATACTCACCGAGATAGTTTTAGGGATTGTCTTGGAGAGAAAGAATCAAATTTGGTGCCTGCTCTGTGTCTATAGCAGTTTTTGCTACAAATGATGGGAACAGCCATGCTTGGATCTTCTGTCAGAGGCAACTGATATGCTACAAAACAAAGCTCACAAATGCACAAGCTTACGTTCACTGTGGGCGATTAGGTAGCATGATCCTTTACAAAAACAGTCAAACACCGTGCAGGCTTAACAGTACCCTTCTATCCGTATATATTACAGTACGGACATACAGGCCTTACTAAACATAATCGAATGATTACCTTTGGTGGTTTTTGTTTATAGTACTATATAATAACCTGCCTTTTTCTGCAACTGTGGATCGCGAGTACCCTGTATTCCTGTATGTTCACAGTAGTTTTTCCATGCTAGGGTGTCTTTGTATCTTAGGACTTTTGCGTAAGTACTGTTGTTATATAGAATACATGTATATTCATAGTTTTATCAGTAGTAGATATTATATTTTTCTTTTTAAAACAATAGTCTTCCTGGGGTTCAATTTAGGTTGTAATAAGAAATTATCAAGTTAATCCTGCTGCAGAGCTAGGTGACTGCTGCATACTATGATATTTTCACTCTTGCTCTGTTCTTAAACTTAGACCATTCATTATTTTTTTGTTAAGTAGATTATTGAGGGCTTTTCCATACAAATTATTGTCCTGGAGCCTGCCCACGCAGACTCTGAGGATACAGCCCATACAGCTGAGGATTTAAAGAAATGAACTTCAGCTTTAATATTTCTGTCCCCTGACTTCAAATGCAACTTTAAAAAAGATGGTACTACTAATGTCAAGAAGGGAAGCAGCAATACCCTGCTGATTCTTTTCTTAGTAGTTTGGATGATGGGGTGGGCAGGCCGGGCTGTTACCTTGCACTTTTTCTGGCCCAAAGTGAAGAAGTGCAGAAACACTAAAGCAGCAAATTGCAAGAGATGGATGAGGCATGAGTTGTCTTCCAGATTTCCCTGCTTGAGACTACTTCATACTCTGTTAATTGTACGGTGCTCTGCCTCATTTGTTGCTTGTTACAAACCATTGTATCGGAAACTTAGTAAGATTTTGCTGTCTTTGAAGATGGTGCCCTGTTTTGTTATCTAAAAGAGCAAGAGGATAAGGTCTTGCATCTAGAGTGGGGATGGAACAAAGGCAATTTTGTCAGAGGTGTCCTTATGCTTTTCTTTATTTTTCTGTCCAGATTTTCACATTTGGTGTACACATGTTCTTCCTGTTTTTACCACAGAGGCTTAGGATCACTTATCACTCTGATATCCACAACTGATATTAGAGGACAAATTTCAGGTAGTTCTGTAGAAATTCAGTGCGTGGGCAGAAGCCACTGACTAATTAAAGAGGTATCCTAATAATCATTGGCATTTAACTGCCCTACTTAGTGTAGGCAGTAAATGAATGGCCCACAAAAGCAGACTTTAATTTTTTACTTTGCTTTCCAAGTGCATAATCCCTTTAATCCTTCACTACTTGGAGGTTTTTTGTTAATTAAATGGAATCTCTGCAGGCTCGGTGATTCACATTTCAGGACAAATACGTGTACTTAACAGGGGGAAAGTTGGCATAGGTCTCACTGGGCAACTTGAGGTTTAAAGCGGTTCTTTCAAGGTTATTTTGTAAATGAATGTGGGTTTCCTGGCAGTCAGCCACGTAGAATCTTCCCTTTGCTGTTTAAGAGATGGATTCGAGTTTGTCAAATAATTCCCGCTACAAGCGTTAACCGATGTTGTCTGTGATGACTGACTGACTTTCTGGCTGATCTTGACTAGAGTGGAAAGCTGTCCCTGGGGATGGGAGTGATCAACAGGAGTAGGAATTAACAAAGGTGAAGGAAGCGGATATCAGATCTTTGTCTTCTGATTTGGCAAGTTGACTGCTTCTTGCCACGCTGGAACGAAGTAATGGGAGCAAAATCCTCCTTCCTGCAAGAATTCCCAAGGCAGATTTACGATGTAAGAGAGTTCTGAAAAGCAGTCACTATTTAGCCTGTTACTCTTACTCCTTTGCTACGTATGCGTTTTCTATGAGTAAGGCTTGTAACAGACAGGACCAACTGGTTACTTCCGAGCAGATTCTCCAGGAGAGATATGGAAATAAGAAAAATCCACCTGTGCATGGAAGCGTTTCCATGCTTGGAAGAGTGGGATTAGGACCTGTATCACAAGGAAAGGATATATATCTGATGTGCTCGTTCTAGCACAGTCCTGTCTTTTCTCTTTACGGTCTTGCTGCCAGCTGTGTGGCTCCTTTCTTTTAATGTGCGGAAGAACCAGCTGGTTAAGAAGAACCCTCATATAGCAGGAGGTGAAGGATCTGCAAGACCAGGAGAGGAAATGCTGCAGATCTTTGCAAAGAATAACACTTGAGCTAGCTTTTAGATGCCATTTATGATGATCTTAAAGGTCTTTTCCAACCTAAACGATTCTATGAATCCTGTTCTCATTCCATCCATTTCTCCACTAGTCCTCGTGACAATCCTCCTTCCTTAAGCTGGAGAGAGTGATGGGGAGGTATTTCCAGCTGTTTGTAACTGCTCAGCTGTATTCTTGGCCTTTTCAGCTGAGGGAGTGGGTTGCTTTACAAAGCCTAGAGCATGCATATAGTATGCCATCCCAGTACCTGTGTAGCTTTTCTAAAAATCCTCTACAAGACAAGCAGGATTTATGCTTAGAAGGAAATAATCCATTGCCAACCGCCATCTGTGGAAACAGAACAGTGCGGGAAGCCTCCAAAGCCTTCTTCATGTACTACTCAATTCTGCCACCATACTAAGGTTTTATGTACATGATGATCTCTTTCTGTGTCGTTAGGAATAACTGGAAGAAGGTGCAGAAACAGTTATATAAGGTAGGATAATTAGTACTGCCACAGCACAGTAAATCCTTTTCCTGTTCTGTAATTCCCTGAGGCATATTTAATCACCCTTGAAAAGCACAGAAATGTTACGGTACAGCCTCGCTGTTCCACGTGAGAAGTATTCTGATCATAGCCTACCCTACTGATGAGTGCAGACGTAGTGAGATGCAACGACAAGAGAATACGCTACTGTCGTATCTGCTGGCTTCCTAAGTAGAGTGCCTGTTCAGATTTCGAAATCCTTTAACTCTCAAGTTAAAGAAAAGAATAGCAGCTTCCTTTTCTCTAATCAGAACTCACAAGTTTGAGGGAACCATCAAGTGTTTTCTGTGGTTACACCTCTACTTCTATAAGGTAATACAAAAAGATGCATTATTAAGGGTGACTGTAACACTGATAATGTAAATCGGGGGAAAAAAAATCGCTTTGGCCTTCTGATGAGATTGTAGCTTGACAAGACAACTGTGGTGCTGAACTGCAGCGCTGCAGCTCCTCTGGAGTCAATGATGTTTCCTCCCACCCCTCCTTTCATATACCTGTTCACTGTATTTTCCATTCTAGTTTAAGAAAAATATATTATGCTTTAGATACTTCGGTAAATTTTGCTTTAGGCATGTAAGCACATTTTCTTTAGAATTGTGTTCTACTCTTTCAAAGTTGCTCTAAAATTTGTATAAAGGCGCAGTGAGTAAAAGTAGTGTGATACCTTTTTTTTTTTTTTTTTCCCCATTTTGTTTTTTTGCCTGCTTACGGGCCCATATAGTGTTCTCTTCAGGTTAAATGGTTTATACTTGTTCTAAATGGAAAGTATCAAAATATCAGTGCTGTGAGTATTAGAAGGATTTAAAACAAATATATAAACATTTCTCAAGTCTATAGTGTTGTAGCTAAAGGCAAATTGTGTCTTTCACCTCTCCATCCACCTTCCTTTTTTCCAGAATTGCTGGTTGTTCTAAACCTGCTGAAACGCTTGTGTACAGGAGAAAAGTGAGCTAATGTAACCTAAGATTTGGTTTAAAACTGACTTGAATGGGTAACTCAGACAATTTATTTCAGTTTTGAAATGGCTTGTTTCAGTTTGGATTATGTAAACCGAGAGTAGATTTAACAGGTTTAAAATACACTGTGACAAGTCATCCTTAAATTGAAATAGGTGTCTTTGTGTGGGGTTTTGCACTTGGTAACTCAAATAAAACTTGATTTATTTTCTTAATGCAAACAGGTTAGACAAACAGGAGAGATTTTCCCTGATTTCAGTGGGTGTTCAGCTGGTGGGTTTTTCCCTTAAAATACAATCCCGTTTGCTTCAGAGTATCCCAGGAATAGTCTGCTGCTTTAACTGGCAGGCACCCAGGATCTAGAAGGTGCAAGGAAACATAGTAGGTGATATCATAACAAACTCTTGCCAAATTGAGGTTAGAGGGAATTTCCATTTTCTCTGTAGATAATATTAAAAGTTCTTATTTACAGTGAGGGCAATGATGGTATCCAACAGCCTTTTTCGTGCCAGTTCCAGGGACAGAAGGATGCTCAGCCACCTGCTCCTGACGCACAGCTAACACAAAACCTGTGGGATGGAGAACCTCCTTTGACAGGCTGCGAAGAAAGCACTGTCTCAGGGAAGGCTTGTTCGTAGCTGAGATAGGAACTGAGGTAACACCTGGTGGCAGAATAAGACTTCGTCTCATTTTAATAGTGAGACTTACCTTGACTTTTTATCACCTGTTTAAAATGCAAGCGGAGTGGTCCAAGTTGCCTGTTTGATACTGTTTCCTATGTGTTAAGTTTCTTCAGAATGGACCATCTCCTATGGAGGTTTTTGCACAATTAGTGTTAGTATCAGAATGACTGTCAGAGAAGACTATGCTTCTCCCCTATGAAGGATCTGATAGAAAGACTGAAAATTAGAAATCATATTCTGCTTTTAAAAAATGATACGGTGTTTGTATGTTTGAGGAGAGCTATTACAGCTTCAGAGTCTCTATCATCCAGAAGTATCAGGCACAGAAACGCACAAGTGTGCCTGTAGAAGAGAGGGAGGTGAGAAACAAAACCTTTTGCTATGAACCTTTTGCTTTCCTTAGCCACACAACTCTTGGAAGAAATTATTAAGCCAAGACATGTGACAAACACGGTTTTAATTACTGATGCCAGTAACTGTGCCAGGAAATGGTGCTGGTTCTGAAAGCAATAAAAAAGCAGCAGGCTCCCCTGCTTAAACTTATCTTTAAAGAGGATTTGTCTCCTTTTTCCATGCCTTCAGAACTCTGCCTGACATCACCCGGGCCTCTGCATACAGTCTGGCTAAGAGGACACCTTCTGACTTCCAAGAAAAACAAATGGAAATGCAAAAAGCTTGCATCTGGCCTGTTACCTCATCCTCAGCCACCTGGGCTGCTTGAGAGTCATTGTGGCATTCCCGGTTCCTTTTTGCTTGCTACATAATAAATTAAAAAGACTGTTGAGAAAAGAGACATTCACAGAAAGCAGACAACACTTAGAGCTCAAGAGTTAGAAGGACTGATCTGCATTATTTCTACATGAACTGGTAAGTTTCTTCAGGTATTAAAGAATCTGTATGTTCAATAAAAGCTCCCTGTGGAGCCAAGATGCACATGATCTATCCATTATTTTTCATCACCAAAAAATACTACTTTTCCACAGCCCTGGTTATGAATTACGGACAGTCAGGCTTTACTCCTTCCTTCTGCCTTAATTACCAGTAATCAAAGACGCGTAGTGCAGTTTCTTCCCCTTCACCCTTGCTGGATGAAGGATTTTACAGTGCTCAACATGCATGCAGGAAGGCTGTCATCCTCTGTGTTAAGAAACAGACAAATTCAGCTCCAAATTCTGTTCAGGAAAGCTAGTAGAACCTTAATTCTGAAGACGATGTTTCTTAAAATCTAGTCATTGATGATCCCTAAATCTTACTGTGCAACACTTACAAAAGCTTGAGAGAACAAAACATTCAAAAAATTCTTGTGCCAACAAAATCTGTTTTATCATTAATTCAAGCTTCCGCACTCTCAAGTGACAGAAGTCACAGGTAGAATTATCCACATAATCCTTTGATTGAAAGGAACATCGCTCCTGACGTTTTATTCACAATGTATTTTCTTTCTGTGAATGACTATTCCTTGAACAGTCTAGAAAGCCAATTTTGGTGTAAACGTGTCCCTTATTCTCAGATATCAATTTGCACTTATTTAGGATTTTTTTTTTTTTCTTTCCTCCACAGGCTTTGTTTTCATTCATGGGAGTTTTATGCCATTCCTGAAGCTTCAGTATAAAACAGCAAAATCAAACTGTCTGGAAAAAGTGTTGTAAGGAGCACCTCATTGTTCAGTAAGTAGATTTACTTCTGCTTCAGGTACAGAAAAGGAAAATAAGGGTTTTGCACTGTCTTCGGAGCATTTCAAAATACATGCCGAACGCACTAACAAAATGTAAAATTCCAACTGGTATCTCTTTTTTCCAAGGAGAAAACACCAGATGTTTTGAGTTTTTAGAGGATGTGCCCATTAATTCTCATACCTTATGTGTGGATTAGAAACTAATCACAAGCAGAACTATTTTATCCTGTTCTAAGATATCATCCACTGGTGCAAAGGTCGCTCTTTGATTTATAAATAGATCGGTGGCTTTTCATGTGTCCTGTTCATGTCTCTCAGTTTGTGAACTTGACCAAATAGTCACTTAGTTCTCATGGTTGAAAGTACTAAGAGAGAGAGAGGAGAAGAGACTTGGGCTAGGGATAAAAAGAAAGATTTATTTAAATATACTTAACTTCATAGTTCAGGCTTTGGTATGACATTTATTTTCTCACATACGGTTTTATATTGGCTTGTATACAAGTTTATCAAAATGTGTAAGTGGGGTTTGGTAAAAAAAATCTGCTATCGTAATCTGCTGAATGGAGAGATGGGCTGTCATTCTTCAAACACAAGAATAGCATTCTCTAAGTTGAGATCACATAGAGGGAAAAATCACCCTTTACATGACAGATTGGTGGGTTTTCATTCTATTTTTTGAATAACATTTACTGAAGAAATAAAGTAAAATATTTGGTTTTGTAAAAGGTTAAAAATGATGTTGCGAATGCCATGACTCAAACACGCATTTTCTTTTTTCGAGACCAAAGTAACAGTAATTGATCAGAGAGACAGATAGTGTCTGATGTTAAAATCTTTCCAACCTCAGAGTTACAAAAATAGTACTAGAAATGTATCACATCTACATATATCACATCTGCGATGTACTTAATATGTTTACATCACCTAAAAGATCAAAGTTGAATTATGTAGGACTGAAGGTGGTGCAGTCCAGCTGCACAGTAACATCTATTTCTAAGATCAAGTCAACCACAGCTTTTCTCAGTGTTTCCACTGCCTCTCTTCAGCCAATCAGTGTAACACAACAGCAGATGCAAGCTGTTATGAAACACTTTGCAGCTCTAGATTTTTATGGCTTCCTCTCTCCTACATACAAGAAGGTGTGCAGTGGTCAGGCCAGGTATCTGTTTCTAGGGCTGATGGGATCTGAAATGAGGTCTCTCTCTATTTGCACACGAATCCCAAGACTGCTGGGTTTGAGCCAAACTTCAGGAGGAGCTGCAGCTCTAGACTCAAGAGGATGGCTGGTAACGGTAGTAGAGACCATGAGTGTCACATGTGGCTCTCCTATGTGCTACAGATCTCCTTTTTAGCATCAAACGCTTTCAGACTGCATGTAAATTATGGCTCTGGCACGATTTAGAAGAGGGACCAGAAAGCCATTCTGCCCTTCTATTACTGCTTTTAAGTGCAGTACTTCTTTCTAGATGCAGATCAAGTACCGCTTCTTAGAGATATGATTCCTAGTCCAGAGGAAGAAAGTCAGCAAACTAGATTTTTTTTTTTTTTTTTTTTTAAAAAGAGGTGGAAAAGATGCCCTTTTTCCTCAGTGGCTGGGCTATTTAGCATGCTCAAATTCACAGATTCTGATACCCTCCCTATTTATGTAAACAGGTTCTTGTTCTGTGTTCCCAAAAGGAAATTCAAATGTAGTTGACCTGGACAGTCCAATTCCTAGTTCACCAAAAGATCTCTGAATTCTGTGGATTTGCCACGATCCTGATATTCACCTTGCTCTTCCTCAGGAAAGCGGCAGCTGCAGGCATCATCTTCCTGAATTGACTGTTCAGGTGTGGTATGCACTAAAGAAAAAGATCAGATGTTCACTTTCTGTTGTATTTATCCAGCCATCTTATTTCACCCTTCCTCAGTCATCAATGCAGAAAGTCAGCAAGACAAATTCTTCCAAATGATTCAATAATCTGAAATCATTCCTCTACAGCACGTACATCTGATAAAACTAATTTATCATACTTTGTTTTCCCTAATGCAACAGGGGCTGCAAGTGCTCTGTTTGCCACAGGAATGAAAGGAAGACCAACATGGAGTTGTTAGATTTTTGGAGTAATGCTACTGTCTCCTGTATTCAGAATTACACTAGAAGATCAAGCCCCCTTATCTCTAGGAAAGGGGAGAGGAAGAGAGAGAGGGAGAGAAAAACCCAAACAAACAAAAATCCCAACTATAAACTATGTTGGATGCAATTCCACCTCATCTTTGTGCTGAACTCCTGAGCTTTCCCAGGGCTTATTAGCTCTCAGAGGGCAGTGCTGGACTCAGGCTGACTCTGCATCTGCGTAGCAGTACGTCTGCACTGATATCCCCTCTTCTACTGCAGCCAAAGTTCAAAGACGCTCACTCCAGGCCATGCGTACTGTTTCTGAGCAGACAGAACTGGAAAGTGCTATTGCCACGCAGGCCAAGGCTGGTACTTGGAAGTAAGAAACCGAACCGACCCTTAACCGGATCAGCAAGGCTCAGCTGAGCTTTTTTCACCTCCCATGAATACTTCACTTCTACGGATACGCATGCAGTTAACCTGCAATGCTGACAGAAACCCACAGGTAATTAAGTGCTTTCTGCAGTAAAAATTCCAGAACTGTTTTCCTTTCAGTTGTTGTTTCTGACTTACAAGGCCAAAAAATGAAGCTATCTGCAACCATCTTTGAAAGATACTTAAAAACCTGGATTCCTGATTTCTGTCTAGTTTCAAAAAGAAAAACTGAATTGAAGAGTGTATCTATCTTACTTTTCTTGAAGACAGCATGTAGTTTCTTTTTCTGCCAGATACTGAAGCATACGCACGAAGGCAGCAGAAACACTATGCACAACAGCCCAGCAACGGCAAGAGAAATTCTGACAATGTCCATCTGGAGGTCCTTCCCTAGGAAGCAAACAACATTCTCTAAGAAGTGTTACAGAGCAAAACTCTACTGCCCTTGAATTAGCTGACAACTTTGCCTCCAATTCTCCTTCTGGATAAGTCTGCAACACTGGAAATGGATAGAAGAATGGACTCTTGCTTTAAATGGTAAGTGAATGAGCTATAGTATGTTTCAAAGGAGGTCATAATTCTTTAGCTCCATAAGCAATATTATACAATGACTCACCTGGCACGGTAATAGAAAATGGAACTGCAGCAGAGGTGGTAGGTAAAGTAGTGACTAAAGTGGGATTATGTGAAGCATGTTTGCAAATGACATCTTTTGCTGCAGTTCCAGGCTCCAGGACCTGGTTTGCAGAGCACCTGAAAGACATTTAAAGCAAAACAGGAAAAAAACCAAACCAACAAACAAAAAAAACCACATAGGAAAAAATCCAGTCAAGTGTAATAGCTGCAGCATTTATTTTTAGATTACTTACTTTGTCCAGTTTTTACAGGAGCCATTGGGCTCATCATTGAAAGTTCCATAGCGGCAGGTTTGGCAACCTTCAACAGACAAGGACAGGTAAATTTGTACAAGATGAGCTTTTAAAACAACACGTGAAACACTATTTTTGCCTGCTTGTACAATGACTATGATCCACATTCATAGAATTACTATTTCATAAGCTGCTCTGAGTATGCAAGGCAAGTCTTTCCCTGTGAGCTATGGACCAGTACAGTACTCAGCTACAGCGCCAGCTGATTTGACACAAGATGCCACAAATCGTGTCTAACTCCAGTTAGACTGGAGTGACATGAACACTATTCATTCAACATCACAGAAACGTTTAACACATTTCTGAATGTGTGGGGTCAAGTTCCCCACATGCTGGCGACAAAAGAGCTGTCGCGCAAAGCGAACTGGTGCACGATTTGACCTGCAGCAGGGCTCAGCGTTCGGCGGGTTTGTCTCGCGAGGTCCTTACTCTAGTTGTTTCTGCGCTGTGCAAGAGGCAGGGGTGCGTCCGGTGCCGTGAGCGCAGGAGGTTTAAAGCTGGCGGGGAAAGGCGACCTTACCGCTCCCGGTGTTCTCCTGGCCCACGCCGCAGCTTCGGTCGCAGCGGGCGCAGCCGTCGCCGCTGCAGCGGTACCCCTCCTTGCACGTGCATTCAGCATCGCTTTTTGAGGAACACTCTTTTAAATACCTGAATCTTCCTGGAAGGGGGAAACGAGTCTTAGGCTACATACGCGCTCAGGCGCACCTGGCGCGGCGCAGCGAAGGCCGGGGACCCTCGGTCTCACAAAAATGAGGCCGGTGCCTTCAGCGAGAAGCCCCGCAGAGGCAGCGCGTTCTTTTGCCAGCGCCGTTTTCACTCGCAGCGACGCGACAAGCTAACGCCCGGCCTTTTACCCCAGGGAGGTAACGAAGGGGCTGCGGGGAGCCGCCGCCGCCCGCCCCGGGCCCCGCCGCCGCCCCCCCCCGGTACCTTCGCACTTCCGGCAGAGGGTGCAGCCGCGGAGTCCCGCCGCGCTGGAGAAGGTGTCGGGCGGGCACTGCCGGCACGCCGCGCCGCGCCCGCAGCCCGCGCTCACCACGAAGGTACCTGCGGGCCGAGACAGAGGGTGGCTGCCGCGGGGCCGCGCCCGGCGCCCGGCGCCCCGGCCCGGTCCGGTCCGGCCCGGCCCTCACCCGCTGGGCAGTCGGCGCCGCACGGCAGGGCGGTCGCGGGCCCCGGGCTCAGCGCCAGCGCCAGCAGCGCTGCCGGCAAGAGCGCCCGGCCCGCCCGCGCTGCTGCCGGTCCCATGGGGTCGGTGCGCGGCGGCGCGGCCCGCTGGAGTGCGCGCGGGGCGGCGGGCGCCGGCCCTTAGGGGCCGCCCCCGGAGGGCCTGGCTGCGTCAGCCCGGGGGCGGCGGGGAAACCCCGGCCCGGCGGGGCTTTCCGCTCCCCCCACCCCACCCCCCCCGGCGCGACCCCCGGCTCTGCCGGGCAGCGCCCGCAGCCCTCTCAGCGCTGCCGGGCAGCGCCCGCCGCTCCCCGCGGGGGCTTCCCGGTGAGTCCCGCGCGGAATCCCCGCCGTGCCTTGGCGGCCCGGCCCGGCCCGGCCCCTGCGGGCAGCGGGCCGCTCCCCGGCCGCGCCCCCGAGAGGTGAGGGGGAAGACTCTGGGTGGCGAGGCCGGTGCGGCCCGCGAGGGCAGAGGGGGGCAGACCGCACCCACGTGTCTGCAGACACCGCGGCCGCGCGCGGAGACGCTGTGTCTGAAACCCCCTCGGCACGGGGTAGATCCCGCAGCGCGGGGGTAACCGAGCGCCGCGGCCTGACGGCGGGCCCCGCCGGCGCCCAGCGCCGCTCCGCGCGGATCAGGCCGGGGCGCCGCTGGCTCGGGGCGGGATGGCCGCGGGGGGGGGGGACGCGACCCAGGCGCGCGGGGGACGCTCGCTGCCCACGAGCGGGGGAGGCGCCCGCCCGGCGCTGCCGGCGGTGTCCGGCCGCGCAGCCCCGCCCCCTGCGGCTCCCGGCAGCCAATCCCCGCCGCTCTTGCACGGGCGCGTGGCCGCGGCCCTGCGAGGGCAGGTGCCGCGGGGGCAGGCGAGAGCGGGAGGGGCAGCGCGGAGCAAGAGGAGTTTTGCAGAGCGCGGTATAACGGACGAGCGGACGCACCCCTCAGTTTGCGCGTGCCCGGCACGCAGGCAGGCAGTACGCGCAAGCACCAGCCGGTCGAGGGTTTTGAGTGAAGTCCAGTGTGGCTAGCACACAAAAGCTCCCCGTGCCAGCAGCAGAAGCCCGCACCAGTTGCAGGAGAGCCCCCAGTGAAGCCCTTCCCTGTGACTTGCTCTCCTGTTACGTGACCTGGATTTGAGCTGCTCTGTCGGAGCTCTCATGAGCCCATCACCGGGGAACCAGACCACGACTGCCAGCACCTCCAAGTAGCAGTTTCACACGGCAGGGCTGTCCGCAGTCCTAAAGGGCTCCTTTCACAGCTCGCTCTGTTTTTCAAAATACTGAAACCTCTCCTTAAAACCAGGGAAGGCTCTGTCCTTGAGCTGTGCGCGTTTTCTGCGTACTGTGAGCCTCGGGAAACAGGGATGTCGGTTAGACGTTTTGGGCAGAACTTGGAGAAGAACAGTGACTTGGCTCAGCACTCTTTGCAGGTGTGAGGGCTGCCTGAGGAAAAGCAGAAGCAGCTCGTGCTGAAGGTGCGTACCTTGCGATTACGCTGCTGTAGGAGGGTGACGTCACGGCGGCGGGCTCCGGAGCGCTCTCTGAAGCTGCGTTCTGAGCGAACGTGAGAAAACCGGAGTGTTTTGCAAACGGAAAAGGAGAGCAGACCAGCACCGCAGACGGGAGCGCAGGCAGCGCGCTCGGCGGGGGGGGGGGGGGGGGGGGGGGGGGGGGGGGGGGGGGGGGGGGGGGGGGGGGGGGGCGGGGGGGGGGGGGGGGGGGCGGGCGGCGGCGGGAAGGCGGGGCCGGGGGCGGCCGGGGGCGGGGCCGGCCAGAGTCGCCCGCGCCTCGGCTGAGGTGAGTCGCCGCCGCCGCCGCTCCCGCTGCCCGGGCGGGAGGCGTAGCGGCCTGGCTCGGCGGGTCTGGCCGGAGGAGCGCCCCCCCCCCCCCCCCCCCGGAGGGCCGCGGGCGGCGGGCTGGCCGGGGCGGGGGGCGGGCGTTTCGCTGCGCCGCGCGGGGGGTGCGCGGGGCCCCGGGGCCTGCCGGGGTTGCGCCGCCTCGGCAGCCGCCGCGGTGGCTCCGCTTAGCGCCCGGGGCGGCCGCGGGCGGGGTGGGAAGGCCGCTTGCTTGTCTTCCGGGGACCGAGCCCCCCCACGCCTGTGCTCCGCGCGGTTGCAGACTCTGCAGTCACGCCCTGTGCCGCCGTTCGTGGTCTGCTGAAATCCTTGCTACGTCGAGCGGCGCCGTGTCCTAAAATAAACACATGCGTATGTAGGGACGTGGCCTGTCATACGGACTGGCCGGGCTGATGACCCTTCAGACTCCCCTTGCCTCTGGTAGCTAGCTGTTTGGTCGGGGCATTGAAGGGTGTGATTTTTTTTCAAAGCCGGCCTTCTTGGAGTTTCTGATTCAGCCATCTGCCAGAAGTCACCGTCTCGAGAAATGTGCACGTACCCATGTAGGGGAATACATTTAGCTTAAAGGTTTGAGGCAGCCTGTGTGTATGCTGGCACTGAGAAGCAAATGGAAGGCTTGTATTTACTATGCGTAGATAGCTTGTTAAATAACTTGGTTCTGCCTTCTCAGAAAACAGTCTTGCCCTAGTAGCATTGACAGCATGACAGCTATTTACATATGCACCCACGTAACGAACAGTACCAATGCTCAAGAATTTGTCAGTGTATTACGATAAATGCCTAAGGACAGTGGGGAGGGACTGCATTTTGCTAGATTAGGGAAAAGAAAAGCTTTCAGGATTAGGTGCCAGTTTGCATCTAAAGAACTAGTGAGAGAGAGGGATACAAACTATGATCTAGAACATTTTTCTACAATAAGAAGTAAATGCAGTATTTCTGCGTTGTGGCTATTCAGGTAGTCCATTGCTAGTTAGTCAAATTCATACGAAAATTAATTTTGCAGAATCAACGTATACCTTCGAGACGGATTATTAAGAAGCTCCAGGTTGTCCTGAAGTTATTGCTAATACCTATGATTTGAGTGTACTTGTTCAGTTGGCCTTGCGTTGACAGTACGTAAAGCTGCCCTAGAAGTCGGATTTGACGTGCTGAATTAGTCTGCTTGGGCTGGTTCTGCATGCTGCAGGACGTTCTGCTGTATATGACTGCATTCTAGAAATAGCGTCTTTCTAAAAGAGGCTAACAGTAGGGAGCCAACCTGAAAATAGATGAAGTTGAAGCAGGATGAGGGGATAGTTTTCTTTCATGTAGGCAACTAAACGTGGATCTCATTTTATTAAGAGCTCCCAGGTGCTGCGTGCATTTCTGGACGGAAAGTCCCTACGTAGGAAAAAATCCCTGTCTCATAGAGTGGATGACCTGTGAAATGCCTTCTCACACCATAGATGCCTTCACAGACTTCTGTCAGACCAGTATGAGTTAGTGTGTATTTTACATGATGTAGTTTAAGTTACTTTAACTTAACCTTCAAATGGAAATTTGGCCATTCACCTCAACTTGAATTTAGGAGCCAGAAAAAAAGTCTTAAGCCTAGTTTGTTCCATTTGCTAAGTTCTGTGGTCTGCTCCCCCATCACACATGTGCACACATGTTTCTCCCCCACAAAATTGTGAAATACCCAGAACATCTATTGCTGAGGTTTTGCAGGGGCACTGGTCGAGTCATTATAAGTCACAGGAAACTCTTCGTGAAGCATGCTCTGTGGAAACTAAATACCAGATGTGAGGTCAAAGCTCATGTAAGCCCTTTCTATAAATGCTGACCTGGGTAGGAGTCAGTAGTCCGGGTATGAGTGAGGGTGTGCAAATTGAAAACGACTCTGCCGCCCACCTTGAACCCTTCTCTCTGGCAGACTCAAGTCATGTAAAGTCTTGATTAGGCCAAGCTGCTTCCTGTTCTGGTGCTGATGTGCTGTGCCTCCCACTGCACAAACGTCTTAATCCCTTAATATCATAATGCATTCTTTGTAAAAAGCTCTTTAGTTAAGTGGGATTGCTATGAATATTAATTAGAGCTAGTGAACCATTTTGAGCTGGCTTAAATGAAAGATAATGCAAATTACTGATTGTTAAACTTCACTGTTAGGAAGGATTGGTACTGGGGGATTTGCCTTCTAACCACATCGTCTCTTTTTACCCCCCTCAGCCCCTCCCTTGACAACCATCTCAGCTAATAGCAACCCCTCAAGATATGGCCTCAAAAAGAGCATTGGTGATTCTGGCAAAAGGGGCAGAGGAAATGGAAACTGTAATCCCCACTGACGTTATGAGAAGAGCTGGGGTGAGTATGCAGACAATGAAAAATCTTTTTGTGAGTGCTTGGTCAAGGGAAGATCTTTGCCTCAAGTTGATGTTCATTGCTAGGAGTTCAAGGCGTAGTTTGTTGTATGAGGTGAAAATTTACCCTTCTTACTGGCTAGCAAATATTTGTGCCACGCCCCAAATAAGCATGCATGACAACTGACGTTTGTGCAAAAGATAACCTTTTAAAATACGAGCCTAATGTAGACTAGAGCAGATGTTTCAAGTAAATCTTACCCTGTGAGAAAACATGGCTACTCCCATGCATGGTAGCAGGAAGTGCTTTTTTCCTAGGGGTCTGGACAGCTCAGTACATCACAGCTCATGACATTACGTAGCTTTTCTTGAGCTACTTTTAAAATTCTGTTATTAACTAGAGTTCTGTCTGGTGGGATTCCTCATGCTGTTTGTTACTTTTGCAACTGTAGTGGTACACAGTGTTGTCATCTGATTAGGTATGAAAATAAGATTTTAAATAAACACACCAAGTTCACGTGTATAGAAATGACTAAAATAAAAATTACCTTCTCCCACCACCTTTGTCATTCCATTAATGCACTCCCCATTTTGGCTGCCATAAGAAGCACAAACTTGTCTGCTTATTTAGGGAATGTGAGCTGTGCCGTGCACATCTATGATATTATGACCAGGCATCTAAAAGTCAAGGGAGAAAACGGAACATGCCATAAGTGTGTTTGAGAATGGCTTGAGCCTGCAGAGAGACTTTAATTCATTATCTGATCTACTTAGTCCAGCTCTCCTGGGTTGTATTGTTTTGTTTAAAACCTGTGGGATCAGGTCTTCTCTAAATGTCCTGTTTGAAAAGTTGAACTATTAGAGGTATTTGTTAATCTCCAGGTGAATATCACTGCTTACCTTGTGCGTTTGGACTTAATCATGGTTTGGGGAAGCTTAAGCGTTGCCCTGTTCTTGACAGCTTTCAGTAGTGCTTCACTCATTCTGTGTACTACTTAAGAACTAACATATAAGAAAAACGCCCTAAATTCTTGAATTGTAATGATATATGTGTTCTTCTGTTAGATCAAGGTGACTGTTGCAGGCCTAACAGGAAAAGAACCGGTGCAGTGCAGTCGAGATGTCTTCATTTGTCCTGATGCCAGTCTTGAAGATGCCAGAAAAGAGGTTGGTCATCACCCTGATCTGATACAATGGCCAATATAGCCTTCCTCACAGTTTCAGAGGTGAATTTGGAAAGCTTATGCATTACCTTTAGAAGTATGTTGCATGTTATGTTAGCTCTGTGCAGTAGTGAATCACAGAACTGCACATCCCAGAGTGCTCCCCTTCAGTGTTGTCCTGCTTCATAGCATGCTAGGATCAGACAGTTCTTAATTCTGCACAGGTATTTGTTTTTGCAAAGCATCAAACATGGAGCTTTATTTTGCATGTTAGTCGGCCCAACAAAATACCATGATTTGGAACAACTGAAAAGTTCTGATGGGAAGTTAAACAGTGCTATAGTTAGACCTGTACGGTAAGGTTGGAGCAAAGCCACTTGTCCTTACAGTGCAAGAGCTGCTGATTGCTTGCTGAAGCTCTTAAATGCACTAGGCTTAGAAGTTAGTTCTGTGACAGACTTGATCGATAATAGGCTCTTCCTGGAATAGGAAGCAGTATTTTGTTCCATAATTGGACCTGGTTCTCTGATCGTAACGTGTTGTTCAGTGGAAGAAAAGGTAGATCCCTTCGCTTCTCACTCAGCTCGGCTGTAGTGGCCTTAAAACAGTGTAATGTATGTACCAGCCTCTGTTCAACAGAACAGTTTTATCTTTTGTTTGTTTAGGGGCCTTATGATGTCGTGGTCCTGCCTGGGGGTAACCTTGGAGCTCAAAACTTGTCAGAGGTAAAGTTCTGGTATCTTAAAGATTCATGGGCGTGCTCATGAGTAGTGGGTGGTCTACACTTGCTTAGTAATCCTGCAAATTCAGTTCAGCATCTGAAAATTCTCTTCTGAATGAATCAGTAAACTAATTGTTAATTGTCTTAAGCCTTCTTGTGAACAGATAGGTGGGACAACTGGGTGAATTCTTGGACTTGAGTACCTAGGTAGGCAGAATAACAATGGAAGGGTGCTCTGTATTGTGGGAAGATCTCTGTTCATAATCATATGAAGATGAAACAGTTGCAAATGAAGATTTAATTCCATGAAATACAAAACAGGCCGAACCCACAGGACTCTGTTCCTTTGCTCAAGAATTCTGTCTCTGGTGCAAAACTGTTACGGTGGTGGTGTAAATACCTTGTGGAAGGCAGGCAGACAAACAAGTCGATCTATCAGATAGGATTTAGATGGTATCACACGGTTTGTAAGCCCTGGAATATGAGACAAATATTCGGTATAAATCTTCTTAAGAACGATAGAGACTGTCTGGAGGTATCTCATGAATACTCTTTACTGTTTGTCTTGTGAAGTTTTCGAACAACAACTTTCTATGGCCATGGATTGACCAGCTTTTATGTGGGCCAAGTACTTCCTTGCAGTTCCTTCTGATTTCATTGCTCTTTCCTTGTGGGGCAAGTATTTATTGGTTTCAGTTTTTCTCCTTCTTAGTGTTTTCATTGCCCTCTGTCCTGAGGCAGGATGGAGAGTTGTCAGCTGATTTTCTATGTAAAACTTGTTTATGAATTTGCAGTGGAAAATATTTCAACCGTGCTTCAAACAATCAACCCCAAACAATGACTTGTGATATGGTTTCTTCATACAGTCTCCTGCTGTGAAAGACATTTTGAAGGACCAGGAAAGCAGAAAAGGCCTGATTGCTGCTATATGTGCAGGTGGGTTAACAAGGCGTCTTGCTTTGTAAAGCATTTGGATATTTTGAAGAGGTATGCAGACAGTTCCCTGTCTTAGAAATCTGTATTCCTGTAATTTAGTAGCAGAGATTTGTACTATACATGCACCCATCAGCATTTGAATTTTTTGTAAATTTAATAGCAGAGGAATCTCTATAGTATTGTGAACACTTATCCTGCAAGTTCTGCTTGGTACCCAGTTCTTTCCAATCAGTTGTGTTACTGTCTTTAAAATAAAAAGTGAAAGGTTATGTGCTAGGATTTTTTACAAAATACTTGCTTATTCTGGTGATCTTTCTATGAGGACGCAGTGCTGGCAGAACATCATTGCTATAAAATTATCTCACATCTCCTCTCCTGCCCTTTAGCTTCAGAAGGAAGGCTGTAAATATAGAATTACAGGCTCACGCTTCCTCATGTGAGTGGTAGCAAAAGATGGAATTACTCTGAGGAGAGGGTTGTCTGCCTACATATTCTGCACAGCTAGGTATCCAGTTCATTCCTTTGTAAGATTTGTATGTAAAAAAGCAAGACGAACAATTGCCAATTCTCCTAACTGAACTGAGAGGCTGGCCTTGGTACCCGTAGCTGAAAACAAGGAGAGTGGTGATGAGTGTGTAAAAGACAGTCTAACAGAGTGTGTTTGTGGAGTGTATTTTCACTTTTGTTTTCTGGTACGTTGCTGGGGTTTTTTTGCTTTCATTCTTCAGTTAGGTGATACGCATACAGAGTTGTGAACATTCTTCAACTTGGCCGTGGTAGTTCTCTCTATCCGTATCTCTTGCAGAACAATCGCAAATTCACGGTTGCCCAATAAAGGCCTTTGCTTGTAATCAGGACGGTTCATTTGTTTAGGTATAACGGTTCTTAGACCTGATTCCAGCCGAACACAAAGAAGGTTATTTCCTGGACTATATCTGAAATGAATCAAATGTACAGAAATGAAACTCACATTAGGCAAATCCTGCCTTCAGTTTCTTTTGGAATTCCCGTAAGGATTTTCTGTCAGATGACCTAAGACTTCTTGACACAAACTCCTTCCTCAATTCAGGCCAAGGAGGAAGTATGAAAAGAAAAGAGAAAGACTGTTAAAACCAAAAACTTAGCAGTTAGCCCATGATCTGTCCAAAATACTGCTTGGCACACAGTTGCAACACGTAAAGACTTGCTCAAATGAAATTTTATCTGTCGAGTTTCTAAATACAAGGCTTAACAAGGTCGTAAAGTAATTGTGCCTAGTTAATGTTCAGATTGAAATGCAGACTTTTTGTTACTTATTTTCAAGCAGTTTTAAATAAAATGTAGTATCTGGCAGGGAAATGACCATTGTTCTCAACTCCTGCAAAGGCAGCGCAATCACTGGTAGGACAGCTGTGTGAACCGAGTGTTCTCTAAACCTTCTCTTCATCTGTTTCTCTGCGCAGGGTGTTTTGTGTAAGAGAACGGGAGGGATTATACAGCTGTGTTCTTTTTGAGGCTTTTTGCTTCAGAGATAGGGCTGGCGTCAGTTTTATAAGAAGTAGTCTGCCCACAGTGGGCTTTGGCCCCTTTGAGGGCCTAGTGCCTGAAGGTGTGTTCTTAAAAGGCTAACAGAAAACAGTTCCTCACTGGTGCAACTTTGTGTCCTTACAGGTCCTACTGCGCTTCTGGCACATGGGATAGGGTTTGGAAGCAAAGTCACAACGCATCCTTTGGCCAAAGATAAAATGATGAATGGAGGTATGTAATGACTTTTAGAAGTTTCTCTCTAAACCCTTCTCAGAATTTTTTTTCTTAGCTGAACCCTTGATTTAAAGAAAGGAAAATAGCTTTTGTAGCTTATTTTGTATCTCTGAATTTCCTTAATGCTTTCCTGAACGTAATCAAAGTTCAACTGAATATGCTAAGGCTATTTCTAAGTCTGTTTAACCTGAAAATACAGGGCTGTATTAACAGTCTCATCCTTGGGGAAAATACACTGCTGCTGTCATACTAGGAGCATTTTTTCCCTTATCCTCTTGAGGCTGAGCCATCTCTTGCCCTTTTCGTTCTTGGCCTCAGTGATCCCAACAGCAAACCCCAGCAGCACCTTTCCTGCTGTCCCATGAGTAGTGCTTTGGTGCTGTGAGCAGCTGATGGGTCCACACTTCTTTCTCATACCTAAAGGAAGAGGTGGTGAAGCACTATTAAGAAGTCATTCTGTGAACACTAATGAGTCTGAAGGTGAGCAAGAGATGGCAGAGTTCCTCCAGTTTGCTCTGCGTGCATTTGGCAAAAAGAAAGTTGCGAACAGCCACACAAAAGCAGTCTGACTTCCAAAAGTAACCTCACGGGAACTGACAGGCATAGCGAGCGCTTCTTGATGAGCTTGTAGAATCAGAGGTGCATTCCCATACCATGTGAATAAGCTGCCAGAGCTCCCTGCAGGCCCTTTTCCCCCCTGAGGACCGCAGGCAGTGATGAGCTGCTTGGTTCCGGAGGGGCAGGGGTACAGACCCTGAGGCAGGCTGGGCCCACACAGGTGGCTGAGGTGCCTTCTGCCGAGCACGACGCTGCCGGCGGGGAGCCGCCGCTCCTCAGCTGCTGTAGCCTGCAGGCAGTGGGCGGCAGAGCCCTGCGGCAGGCAGGTCTATGCTCTGCGGCAGCTGTGGGCACTGTGCTGGAGACTGACCCTCTTTCTGTTGTGTGTCCCCCCAAGCACACTACTGCTACTCCGAGAGCCGCGTGGAGAAAGATGGGAACATCCTCACCAGCCGCGGCCCTGGTACCAGCTTTGAATTTGGGTTGGCCATTGTTGAAACACTGATGGGGAAGGAAGTGGCCGAACAGGTGAAGGCACCCCTAATACTGAAAGAGTGAAATCCTGGTGTGGGACAGGGAGTAGGACAATTTTGGATGGAGGGTCTTGTCCTTTGTAGAATAACTGTAAGATGCACTGTTGTAAATACAATTTAATTGCGGGTGAAATTAGCAACTGTACTTACCTAAACTGGGATACCTTAACAACCAATGGTCTTTATTTCTGGAAAAAGATCCTGTTAGCAAAAAGCTTCATCACAAAAAGCAGCCGGCATCTAATAATCGTAGTTAGCTCTTGGATGGCATTTAAGAATCACATGGGAAAATGTTTGCTGAGTAAATAAAAATGAAGCAACCCTGCTTGTGTGTTGTTTCTTTGTGTGTTTTCTCACAACCCAGACCTATGAAACCTTTTTACTGCTATGGCTAGCAATGTACTATTCAAAACAACTTCCGTCTAGAATCGCGCACAGTTCTTCCAAAGCATGAGCTGAAATGAGAAGGTGGTCAAGCACTGGAACAAGCTGCCTAGGGAAGCGGTCATGGCCCCAAGCCTGTCGGTGTTCAAGAAGCGTTTGGACAACGCTCTTAGATACGTGGTTTAACTTCTAGGTTGCCCTGTGCGGAGTCAGGAGTTGGACTTGATGACCCTCGTGGGTCTCTTCCAACTCGGGATATTCTATGATTCCATGAATCTGTGACATAGATTATTAAGTTGTAACTTAGAATCTGTTAAAACAATATTTAGTTTCCTGTATACAAATAAGGCAAATAACTCGTATTAATTCTAAGACAGCATGGAACTAAATGAAAAGTGGGAATATTCTTACCTTGTCAAGCACCCTAGAGTTCTTACAGCTAGCAGGTTGTCCATGATGCCATTGGAATTTGTCTTCTACGTTAAATGATTGCAGATCCATTGAGCTATTGAGGCAGCTAATAATCAGCATAGATCAGGAAGTTTGGACTTAGTAGCTTACCACCAGTAGCAGTGCTTGTTTCTGCTTACTGTAAATCGGAGCTTGCTACAAGCCTGGCTTAAGTGAGCATACGTCAGTTTAGAGGAGTTGCTGGACAGGTCTCTGGAGGAAGTAGTGGAGCTGTATCCCCATGCGAATTAAGAATTTGGGATCAATTTTTGTCTTTGCTACCTTTCTTTTACCAAATAACACTGCTGTTATCTGGCTCTGTCAGCAGCCACGCTTACAAGATGGCACCTCACTGGACTCTGAAGTTACCACAGCATCTGGAGACCTGGTTCTGCATACATCTGAAGTATACAGTCTGAACGTTAGAAAATGACTGTATAGGTGCCTTTATGATTGCTTATTTTAATGGGAAACGAGTTCATTCTCAATTACTGCATTTTGGTAATGAAATACATAGGTACTTTTGCAAATTCAGAATTAAGAAATGTCTCTACATTGTTAGTATCCACTGGAAGAACTGCTTTAGCTGTATGCTCTGCCTCTAATTTGTTTAGGAAATCTTTCATATGTTTCTCTAGCTTTGAAATATGCTCGAGATATGCAAAAAGTTGTAATCTATGTAAGATTGGACATGTTTGTTCATTAAATCTGCACGTCTAACTGGTATTGCCATGCAAATGTAAACCAAATGATGGAAAGATTCTTTGTCCTAGAATCTGGAATAATCACTTGGTTTGTAAATAGGCATGATTCAGAACATAGGAAAAGCTGTGCATTCCTGGGCTGTAGTACTGCTTTATAGCATTGGAAGGAAAATATTTCCATGCTTGTATTATATTTAGGCTTCCAGAAATCTTTATAAGGCATTAACAAAGCAGCCAGAAATTTGATTATACATTTTTATTTTTTATTCTGAGGCTGAGAGAGTTCAGTTTACAGAAATGAGGTTTTCAATGTATACATTTGGGCTTTCCCACTCCTATTAAGGTAGTAATAGGAAAAGCACACAGTAAAATGAGCTTAGAGCCCATTAATGTAGCTGGTTAACTTGCAGATTCTTTCACTGCGTTCAGCAAAAAGGACTTGGTTAATGAAATGTGGTAATGCTGCTTGCATCACGGTTTCCTTTATAAAGCTGACCCTGTTCTCAACCTTTTACATTGCAGATGTCCAGCAAACCTGAATTTGCATGGGTTCTCTGTTTCTGCCGAGGTGTCATTAACTCAGTCTTTAAGTTAGGGGAGGTGTATGAACTAAGATTAGGCTGATTTTCCTCTTAGGGGAAGTGTTAAGAAGGCATTTGCTGTTTTGAGGAAAAAAAAATTTTCTTCCAATTTGGGGAATGCTTTTTTCCTCTCTCCTTATCTATTTCATACAGAGGTTCCCTAGCTGTTACATATCTCTTTCTAAAATCCCCTTCTATCTGCTGCGGAAAGATGAGATGAGGTACTTTTCTGCTCAGTGTTTCATGAACGCTAGAAACTTTGTGCCTTTTTATTACTGGCAAGTTTTACTTTTAGAGCCTATGGTAATTGGATATTTGCTGCCACAGAACTTGGCTTAAAATGAAGAGAGTGCATCCACTCTTCTCTAGCTAGCGTTTACCATTTTGTTCCCTGACAGTTGGAGGATTTGGGGGATGGACTGTTTGTTTTCCTGCTGAGAAGGTAGTCAGTTAGCATCTGCTGTATGCCTCGTATCATCTTTCAAGAATAGTGTGGGTTTTTTCTCTTGATTCTGGTTGTTGTGTAGGCTTGAATGCATAATTGAGAGTGAGCTCTTGTATTGACTTGAGAAGTATTATGCGAGTTAGGAACAGGAATGTACACAAGATGGCATAGATGCTAGTGCCAGCAGTGAATACTTGCAATGCTGAAAAATATTTTCCTTCAGAATGAAGGAGGTTATAAATGGAGAAGCAGCTCTGAATCAGAAGAAACAGAACATGTGGAGAGTGAGCAGTCTGGTTTTGCTGCAGTTCTTTGGCAAGTTTCTTTCCAAAAAGGGAAAGCAAAGTACACAGCACTGTACTGTCAGCAGGCGCAAATCCTAACCCAGGAATATGTCCCTCCGAGCAACAGACGAAGGATGCTCTTGGAGAGAGAGAGAGGCATTACTTTTAAAATAGGTGGACACAAACACAACCATAACGGATGCAAAACAGCCTGCACACTAGTACTTGCAGCTGTAAAAGTACAGAAGGGAATATGGTTCATCCGGTAATTACAAGCCTTGGACAGCTTGCTAGCTGTTTTGAGTATGCATGCTATTTGGTACGACCTAACTACAAGGCATGAAACCCACGGTGACTGTCAGAGCAAAGAATGGTTACTTAATCAGATTATTTTGTTTGTTCTTTCAAGAAAAAGATGCATTGTGATGCAAGATATAAGCAACAATCCCAAAATGATACAATGTCTTCCAGCAGCCTGGATGACATGTGACTTGGTTGGAAAGATAAGCATGTAACAGAGAGGCAGGAAGGTGCCAACTACAGAACTAATCACGAGCACTGCATCCATACCGTCATTCACGTTCACATACTGTACTTCCAGAAAAAAAGGATGTGTTGCTGTTACACGGAGACTACATTTTAGTAGGACATGGGATGCAATGTTTGGAGTTTGAAAAACAAGCAACAAAACACTGAGTGAATTAATAAATTGTTGCCCAAAATTTTAAATAATGGTTTAGCATGTTTAGAATGTGGTCTTGTGTGTGGTACATCTGTGTGAAATGCAGTATGGAAAGAAAGCAAAATATGTAAAATGAGAGCCGAGCAGGCCCCAGTACAGACGTGCCTACCCGCTGCCCTGATCTGTCAGCTGAACGGCTCTGCTGTCATTTCCTAGCTCTGAACTTTCATGGAGATTCTGTAGTTCTTGCAGCATCGTCACATGGCGGGAAGTTAAAAGGTTTCTGGGAAGAACAGCAAAAAGGGACAGGCTGCCCCAGCTGGAACGATTTATCTGGCCTTCGGCCTCTTCCCTGCCATCTCTTGAGAAGCATCCAAGGAAGGGAAGGGGCTAGGAGCAGGTTGTGTGAATTGCTGTAGCAGGGGCCGCCTCAGACGCTGGCCCAGCTCCTTCAGTTAGCATGCGTTCAGTGGAGTAGGCATCCCAAGGCAGACCTTACCCTTCTGGAACTGCCAGACCTGCTGTACGTGAATCGTCCGTGTCTAGGAGCATCCACCTTTCCGCATACGTGGACACTCAGCAGAGCTCTGTGTGCAGAGCAGGCCCAACCGCACAGCCCGGAGGTGAGGGAATTGAATCCAGGTCTCCTGTATCCTGAGTACTCTAACCAGTAGATTACTAGTTAAGGGACTAGGCAGCATTACTGGTTTGTCTTTTTCTGGCCGCACTTTGGGAAACAGGGCTGACATACGTGATAGGCTCCAGAAGCAGGTTCAGACTTGTAAAACGCAGTATCCTATTTGTCGGGTAACTTAATTCCTCTATATTGTCTGGGTGCGTTGAGGACTCTGCTGGGTGGCACAGCAGTTAGGTGTTGCAGTGCTCTGTGTTGCGCTCAGTCTCTTTAGCGGCTCGAGAGCCTTTGTGCTTTCTACAAAGCTTCTGTGTGCTAGAAGGCGTCACTGATTGAGAGGCAAGCTTTTGCACTCGGGCTTGTTGTGCTTTTGCTTAACTTCATTCAACAGCTTCTAATTATACCCTTTGTACAACCTTAAATAATTCCTCCCTACATAGGGTTTACGGCCCTCCGAGTCTTGTAGATACCTATGTACCTTTAACAATTTAATTCATAGGCCATTCCACTAATGGTAGAAGGAGGAAAAAGCAAAGTTGTCCGAGAATCTCATGCAAGCACTCGTATTCTAAAGAGCAGACTTATGTCTAGAGAGACTTGTGTAACAATGGTGACACTGAAGTTTTCCTCAGCTGCTGAAGTCTCCCAGCAGGACTAGGGACGTAATGATTTTCTGAGCAAATCTTTCTGATTTCTAAATACTGATGGTGTAACTATTTTTACAGTTTACACCGGCAACAACTCTGAGCCACAGCCAGAACTTGCCTGCAGTTCAGGTGTGTACTCAGTTCAGTAACAGCTCTAAAGCCTGCAACCATCCTCTCCTCATTGATGGTTATGGTGGAATTTCCTTTGGGATTCTCAGTGTTCCTTGCAATCTTGTAGAGCTGCTGTTCTGAATCAAAGGGATCCCCTGAATGCAAACGGGAGTGTTTCTGCAGGTCCTTCTCCAATGAAAATTTCATCTGCTGTGTGTTGAACAGAGGATTTCTTCTGCTATTAACTGTGTAGTTTGACTCTGACTATAGCCCCAGATATTTAAAGATCTTTATTTTTCAGCAGAGTATAAATTTTAAATGTAATTTTGTGACTTAATCCTTCCACTCTAGTAGCAAATTGAATTTTCCTTAATTCTGCATTTTTATTTGCTGTTCAAGACTTTTCATGAAAAGAGAAGTAATTCCTTTCTAAAGCATCGGTGAAGTTCCCCACTGATAGCTGTCCAAATCATTCTGTCTCCTGTATTCTGACCAGGAATGCCCAGAGTTGATTTTCAGGTTTTTGATAAGAGCTTTTGAAGTCATGTGCATTACAGCACCACATGCTTGAGACAGCCTGCTTTCTACTTCAGGACACCCAAAGTATTGGCCTAAATTTGCTGCCAGTTCCTAAAAATGAAAATCTTCTTGAGCGGTGACCACCATTCCTTCAAACAGCTTGGAAACTGTTCTCTTCCAGGGTTGAGCAGCAGCTGTGGGCACTGAGAGCCCATCGGGGCCCTGACCGGCCTCACCTGGGCCCTCTCAGCACCCTCTGCCCGTGGCCCAGGAGCTCCATATAAGCTGAGGCTATGGCCCAGCTTTGGGCTTTGATGAGCTTGACTTGCTGAGGGGGCTTCCTGGTTTGCCTTTGGACCTGCCTCTTTGCTTCAGAGCTGCCGGATGATCGGTCGCTGGACTGCTGGCTGAAGCTGTTGCTTCCACAGGACCCGCTCGGCTCTCCTTGCTCAGGTACCGTGGGGCTGTGCCCCTCGCTGCTGTACGGTGCTGCCCTGGCTGGCGTCGCTGTTGCTTTCGGCTCCGTCTGCCGTTGTGGAGAAGCTGCTGCTGTTGCTCCCTGCCAGTCAGTATTGCTGTGTTTGCTCGTTGAGAATACAGGATTTGGTGCTGGGCAATACAGTGTTGTTTGCCGGCTCTAAACCTGCCAACAAGGGTACTTTCTGCTCTGTAGTTTAGTTGGAAGCACTTTAGTTCTTAAAGACTCTGTTCATGAATTTTGCTTCTAGAATTTAGGAATTTCTGAACAACTGCTATACTCTTAAGAGGCATATTTCTATCGAGGCTTTTGCAGTTACAGCTCTTCTTTAAACTAGGTGTTTGGTTTCTCCGTGCTGTTAAGTTTCAGTGAGTTATTTTGGGAGGCTGGTCTCTATGTAGTTTCAAAACCACTTTTTGTATTGCACTGTGAGTACTGTCAGCTCTGGGAGCTGCCTGCTTTTGTACATGGAAACACTTCCGAGTTATGATGAGTTCTTCTAAGAAAGCATTGCTTACTTCCACGTACATGCAGCTCTAGTCTCAGACTCCCACTTTCTCCTGCATTATTTTGTATACAAATTGGAAAAAGCCCTCTCACAGTGAAGTCACCAGCTAGGCAAGATAGTGACTGGCAGACAGAAAGCAAGCTGCCTTGAGCAGTGATGAATCGGACCACTGGTGGGCACAGCACTGTCATTTACATTTTTAACAGGAAATCTGCTGTTGGGTGGGGAATTGCTGTCTAAGAGAACCGGCAACCCAAGGTGCATTTATCTGTGCTAACTTCTCTCATTGCCACATCTGACGTGTTAATCGGGTGCTCTTCCACTGTGTTTTGCAAAGGAGTACTTTCCCTTCCTTTTGGTTGTGCAGAAGGGAAGTGAATGCTTGTACTAGGACGCTCTAGGAATAAAGCAGCTCTAGGATCCTGTAGGGGCTTACAAAGACATCGGCTTTGCCATCAGCTTTCAAATAAATCCCTTGGAGCAAAAATAAGAGGTTGGGGGGGCGGGGGCTTTCTCCTTCCTCCTCGGAGAACGACAGAGCGTTAACACCCTTAACATAGCTCAAAAAAAAGCGAGAAGAGTTACTGCCAAGCCCCGAGGGTGACACACCCCGGCAGGCCCTACCCGGTAACAGCTCCGTTCCGACTGCCGCTAACGAGCAGAAGAGCCGCCGGTGCGGACCGGGCCGGCAGCGCCAGCGCGCCCCCGCGCGGGGCCTGCCCGCTCCGGCCCCGGCTCCCCGGCCCCGGGCGCAGCGGAGGCCGAGCTCGTTTCCGCGGGTCGCTAACGGGAGCCGGCGGGCTTTGGCCTCGCCAGCTGCGGGTGGAAGGTCTGGGCCGCTTGCGCGTTACTTTGCGCAGCGCCCGTTTGGGGGGAATAGTCAGCCTCGCCGAATTCTCTGGGGCCGTAGCCAGCGAGACTGTCTGCGTCCTGTCGTATTGCTTGAGAAAGCCAGGGTTCTCTGTTTGTGGTGCACTGGTCGCTCCCTTCTGCGTGACTGAGTGTCCCGGTGTAAAGCTTGGGCGTTAAATTGTAAACTGGACGGCTTGTAAATCGGCCGCCTTACTCATTGTGCTGCTCCAGGGCATGCAATAGCACCCTGGCTTATGGTGGAGACTGCTTTTCATCAAGTTGGTCTGATGAAGCTCAGGTGACAGGAGAAGCACGACCTGGGAGAGGCAGTATGTCCAGTGCACCCTGCCATGGCCTGTTCAGTTATTAGCAGCCTGAGAGGCTGAGCCATCTTGGGCTAACTCCCGTGTGCCGTGTTGTGTTACCTAAAGCTAGGACTGGACTGCTGCCTGTGCCTGCTGTCTCTGTCTCAGTGGAGCGGTAGTCTCTTCCTCCAGTGGAAAGGTTGCTTGGGGAGTGATGGGGTCCTTGGCTATTCCCACGGAACAATACTATTGTGTATTGCATCCAGCACAGAGCATCGTATGACTGATAAAACCTATAGAAGAAAATGGCCGAACGTGGTCTCCTCACCCCTAAAAACATGTATGTTCAGACTGTCGGTCTTTAACAAAACGCTAGCATTAAACCATTTAACTTGAAGCTAGGAGCTAAACAGTTCATCCTTCCTTCAGGCTAGCCCTTCATCTTCAGAGCCCCGTGCCAGTTATCCATCAGCCTCTGTACAAGGAGCTCACCGGGACTCGCCTCACTGCCATCCATTTTTAAAGGAGCGTGTCTCGGACAGGGCTGTCTGTCCCTGTGGCTTTTAATGAAGTGACCACTCCAGTTCATTGGGTTTTTTCAGCATGATGAGAAGATACTCTGTGAAAAGACAGCCCTCCCTCCCACCAGCAAAAGCAGTTCAGGCTATTTTAATCCCATGAGCAACAGAATGTGTCACGGTGTGCGCTGTAATCTCATCTCCGCCCTGAGTTGTTAGAGGCCTCTGCATTGCCACGTGCCCAGCGCTGCGCTGGAGCGATGTAGATTCTGCATCATAAGAGCACAATCCCAATTCAAATTGCTTAAGCTCTAAGTGCAGGGGCGTGCAACCAGGATGCAGGAAAACTTTTCTGGAATAACTTGACAACATGATGGATGACAAATGAAGTCACCAAGTGCAAGCTAATATGGTTGGAGTCTCGGCTTTCCTCTGGACCTTGCTTAACAGCCAGTAAATGACAACACAGGGATTGCAAGGCAATGAGTAACCTTGCAAAGGTCCACTTGCTGTTTGCTTGGGTCTCCCTTGCAGCTTGCCGTGCAGCAGTTGAACTCAACGTGGCATGAGCTGATGTGGTCCTTTAGTGTGAACTTCCCTGAAGCTGGTAATTTCCCCAAGAGCTTTATGCCTAAAGGCTGCGAAGTGTATAGGGCTGGTTGTATGTTCCAGTTGCCTTCCAGAAGGGCACTCAGTAGTGCTGACCCTGCCCTTGAAGTTGTTGTGAGCATAATAAACACATTAACAAAGGTAAAATAAATGTTTTGGGTAACAGGAACATGCCTCTCTGCCACCTGGGTAGGTGGTGGGCAGGAGATGGTTCTTCTGGGTCAGGCCTGATGGTCCTATGCTTGATCAGAGAGTTGTGCGTGGAGGGCCTCTTAGTATTTTATCATGATGGCTCAGTGTGCAGTGGTTAGCATCCTCGAGCAGATTCAGGCTGGTGGTGGTGGGGTAATCTGGCATGGTTTTTTCTCTGGTGTTTCATGGCAGTATATTTGCGCTCTTCTTCCTTTGCGGCTTTCGTATGCTAACAATTTGTGGGCGACAGTTTTAATCTTCAGCAAGAAGCTGCAGGTTTTAACGATAGAAGCATCTCTTCCTCTGAATTCACTTTGTAAGGAAATGAATAGCAGTAATGGTTCCCATGTTTCAGTGGCATGCCACTTAGAATTTGGAATACCTAACACCTTTTCCAAAATTAACCGCAACTGGGATCAAGGTGCACACCAATATACAAATAATATAGCAACGGTCTATGAGCAATCACGGGTGTGGCTTCCATATATGATTCAGAAAAAATAATGAGCTGTGTGGATGAAAATAGGCATTTGGGCGGGGATTATGCAAGGCCTGAATTACAATGCAGGATGGGTGGGGGGTAACACCTCTTTCAGCTTACAAATGCTAATCACAAGCTCAGCAGCCAGAAATCTCTGCAGCGCTATTTAACAAATATTAGTAAGTATGATTAAACTTCATGTGCTAGATTTTCAGTGCCAAGGAGCTACAAGGAACAGAAAACTCGCTGTATGTTCTCAGTTTTAAATGAATATAACCTGCTTTGGAAAGCAAGTTATCAAGGCAAGAAAAGATTAGGCTACTTTAAAAAAAAATAAAAAAGTTTACCCCAGGAACACTCAACACACACACACACACGAATCAATAGGTTACCTAACTGCAGAGACCCTACAAGCAGATAAAACGACGCATCTTGTTACCTCCATGTCAGATTTCCTTCTTGACAGTAACGTAGAGAGTATGTGTTTAACATACAGCTTGTAATACTATTAAAAGTGTTTATAAGGGCCACAGTCTGTAATCATGAGTTCGAAGGGTGGGAATTCCACCATGACTGATCTGGTCATCGTCTTAACCCTGAATTCCTGACAAGACTCGGTTTGAACACCATCGGCAATGACTCCCTACTTTGATAACTGCCCTTGCAAAATTGGTGTCTTTGTCCTGGACTAGATGGATGCTTTCCTTTATCATGTCAAACCTACCACTTCACTCGGACTGTTTAAAAGCAAAACCAAGGCTGCAGCAGGAGGAAATGCAATCTCAGTGAGAGCTCTTCTGCGGTTTCAATACGGTAGCAATTGTGCCTGGGATATTGCAGTCTGGGAGTGAATGGAAAACTAATAGTGAGCAACAACAACGATCAGTAATTTTAAATGACTGCAGAATTTAATTATGTTGTCAATCAGCATGCTTCCAAATCAGGTTTATTTTCTGTTTTGATTTATCTCTTATGATGCAAGAGAAACTGACGATCGAGAGGTTTTTAAATGACCTCCCACTACAGCTGGGTCTTATTTCCTGACATCATCTGTTTAAGAGCAGGTTAACATGGTGGAGAAGTTAAGCTAATGGGGTTTTCAAGTCAGCAGGTACTAACACAGCCTCTTCCTTTCAGGAAAAGGTATATTGAGGCAAACATCCTTTAGTTACCAGCTAGACTCGGTTCCTCTGGGTTGATTTGCTAGTCTGAAACTCACCAAGTGGGGGGCATTTCGCCAACAGCAGCAGCCAAGCAGCACTAGGCAACACGGACCCTTACACAGCATAGATATGAGAGATGCTTCTTGCTGCCAGTGGTTACTTAGGGTGTGCTTTTGCGTGTGGTATCGACAGTTTTGAGCCTGGGGGAGAGGTCACACACACCCCCCACGCCCCCCCTTCTCACCAACTTTGCTGCCAGCCACATCTCATTGAGGTCTGCTCAATGATCGTGGGTTCACCGTAGGGCTGCTCTGGATCCAGCCCTCTGTAGTTCGTTGCGGTTCAACTCCTTTTGCCCCAGCGCAGCTGCCTCCTGCGAGCCGTGGGTCCTCACTAACATGGCTGGGTGGTCACAACAGCGCTGCGGAGGCAAGAGACTGCTGGGGGGCGGCGAGCAGTATGCATAGCCCACTTCTTTAAGCAGGAGGCTGTGGGAAGCATTGCCTTTCCTTAGATGCCCGTCTTTCTTCCCTGCTTTAACACAAATTCCTTGACTCTTCAGACTTCAGTGTATCAGGTCGTAACTGCTTTGAAGTGTGATTATTCCAGTCAAATCTATCTGGCAAGGGGCTTCCTCCTCAGAGGCAAGCTGTCAGGCCTTGCCCAGGTGAGCCCAAGCTCTAAATATTCAAACATGTGATCAGGCTGTTGCAAAAGCATGTTGTGTCCTGACAAGTCGTATCATGTGCCAGGGGATGAGCAGAGAAATGTCTTCTGGCCAGAACTTGCAAAGCTTCCCCCACAGCTCTACAGCCTTAATTACTTACTTGGAAAACGGAATACAATTTTTGGATCGTGCAAACTTTGGCCCCCAAAGCACAGGAATCTGGTGTCTAAGCATATACAAGCGAGGCTTCCACCTGCCTCTGTCAGCGACCCCCTCGCCATCATCCAGAGAGAACCACTGAACTGTGGACCAAGTCCTCAGTGAAACCTTATTACTTTGGATTTTTAAAGGGAAAATGGCCAAGTTACTTAAATACTGAGAGACTTGCTTATAAATGACTTTCCTCATACTGAAGAGGCACGTGAGCTCTGTAACCTGCTTGAATGTCTTGCTCGTAGCCAAGCAGTTCCAGTCACTATTTTCAATTCGGGTTCAGTCTGTTTTACTTCAGTTACAGTTGCACTAAACTTATGTTCATTGATTAACTTCTGGAATGAGACTTAACACTGTGCTGTTACTCAGCTGACACACAGTAGGAAAGATAGCATCATTACAGAGCAAATTTTTTTTTTTTTTAATACTCAGGACTGAGTAGACAATACCAATACTTTCAGGAAAGGAGTACGCAATTCTCACTTTTTTCTAGGAGACAAACTATAATGGAGGTTAGGTTAAAAGTCTTACACTTTTTTGGAATTTCAGAAAAGATTATGTAGGACCATTCAAAAGCACAAGTTTTATAACGTTTTTAAGCTTTTTAGCACTATAAACATGAAAATAGTTTGTACTCAGCAGTAGATCTTATTCTGAGGAAGTAAAAAATGTCTTGCTGCTACATTAGCAGAAAAGGTTTTAGCCCGATGACTAGGGAACTTCCACGGCTAACAGAAGTGAAAAGCAGTGCCGGGGTGTGGGGCTGGGGAAATTGTAACAAATACCCTGTTTTATACCAAAGACGTGTTCAGCTGTTAGTCACTTTAGAAGTGTCTTTGGCTTTCCTTGTGCAAACACGAAGCAATAGCATCAGGCTGGTGTGAAGTGCAGTGAGTTAGGACAGAAAGCTTATCCCATCGCCGTATTCACAAAGAGAACAGCGAATGAGACCTGGCGGCAAGTGCAATGGCTCAGACTCACAGTTTCACTTCATCCAAATGCAATGCCTTATGCATCCAGTAATACAGAATGCCTGGGCTGGCCTCCCTGTCAAGAGGGGTTCACTTCTCGGTGTGTACGCTAGCCGTGTGGCTTTTCCCCAAATGCCTTAAGCCAAAACAATCCCACTGAAAGCAGGGAAGACTCTTACTATGGGGTATCTGGATGGAGAAGCTTTCTTCTTTTTCCCATCCAAGCGTGGCTTTGCTGCTAATTTGAGAGTAAATGCTATTAAGGGCAGAACTGAGACTTGAGGCCTTTGGGAATTCAGGTGCTTCCAGGTAAGGGGAAAAGAGCAGTCTGTTCAAGCACCGGAACCTAGGCTAAAAAGAGAGGTTCCAAGTATCAGGAATGGAGTGGGACCCAGAGGCAAAAGCTAGAAGAGATCTGCAGGGCAGTTGCTTAGTTTTAGACTGAGTTCTGCTGAAATGACAACTCCCGAGTCTGTGCCGAGTCTCACAATCAACGAGCTGCAGCTTAGCAGCGTTGATCTCTTTGCTGCAGCAGTGATTGTGTAACTGAGAAGGTATGTTATTTTGGGGTCCTAGGGTTAAAGCGGCTCAGATCTAAGGGCAAGGTTGCAAGTACCAATTTGACTTTTTCCACCTTAGAAAAATCTAGGGGGTGGAGGGGAAACAGAGCTTTCAGTAGGGTGAATATTATCGTCAACAGCCTTGCACAGGATTAGATAACTTGTTTATGTTTTGCCCGCCAATCTGCGTGGGTTCTTAGCAGTGTTATGGCACAGCAGTAGGTTTTTAAGCACCTACATAAATGAAGCTTAGCAATCTCCCCAGCTATAAAAGCCAAGTAATTAGGCATTACTGAAAAACTACATCTGACATTTTTTCCATTGAGTATAATTCCAAGGATGGTAACTTGCTTTATTCTGAAATAAGCTCATTCACAGAAAATGTGCGGACTTCAGACTGCCAGATCAAGGCAAGTATTTACCTGCATAGACAGCTAAAAGATCTAAGTTGTGTGATGCTTCATATCTTCAGTAACCTTATCCATGGCTCACGTACTAGTTAAATATACTTGCTTTGCGATGAGTATTCGCAATTTTTTTCTCCTCTTAAGAAGAAAAAAACCCACCATGCTATGCTCAAGCTTTTTTCATCCTCCAAATATGAGTAGCTTCTCTTCAGTCACCTTTAATGTACAATTTAGTTCTTTTTTAACAGGTGAGAAATGGAAGACAGGAACACTACTGCCCTCTCTTTTCTGTACAGTTGTGGCGGGTTGACCCTGGCTGGAGGCCAGGTGCCCACCAAAGCTGCTCTGTCACTCCCCCTCCTCAGCTGGACAGGGGAGAGAAAATAAAATGACAGGCTCACGGGTCAAGATAAGGACAGGGAGAGCACTCAGCAATTACCCATCACGGGCAAAACAGACTCGACTTGGGGAAACATTAATTTAACTTATTACCAGTCAAATCAGAGTAGGATAATGAGAAATAAAACCAAATCTTAAAACCACCTTCCCCCCACCTTTCCCTTCTTCCTGGCCTTAACTTTACTCCTGAGTTCTCTTCCCCCCCAGCAGTGCAGGGGGACGGGGAATGGCGGTTTGGGTCAGTTCATCACACATTTTCTGCTGCTCCTTCCTCCTCGAGGGGAGGACTCCTCACACTCTTCCCCTCCAGCGTGGGTCCCTTCCACGGGGTGCAGTCCTTCAGGAACAGACTGTTCCAGCGTGGGCTCCTCTCTCCACAGGTCCTGCCAGGAGCCTGCTCCAGCGTCGGCTTCCCGCAGGGTCACAGCCTCCTTCGGGCATCCCCCTGCTCTAATGTGGGGTCCTCCATGGGCTGCAGGGGGACAGCCTGCCTCACCATGGTCTTCCCCACGGGCTGCAGGGGAATCTCTGCTCCGGCGCCTGGAGCACCTCCTCCCCCTCCTTCTTCACTGACCTGGGTGAACAGCAGGGCTGTTCCTCTCACATCTTCTCACTCCGCTCTTTGGCCGCAGTTTGTTGCGCAGGTTTTTTTTCCCCCTTCTTAAATCTGTTATCCCAGAGGCGCTACCACCGTCACTGATGGGCTCGGCCTTGGCCAGCGGTGGGTCCATCTTGGAGCCAGCTGGCATTGGCTCCATCGGACATCAGGGAAGCTGCTGGCATCTTCTCACAGAAGCCGCCCCTGTAGCCCCCCGCTACCAAAACCTTGCCAGGCAAACCCAGTACAATGATGGTGCCTAACATGCTATGGGTGACTCTAGAAATAACAAAGGTTATTAATAATGATAGGCTGAATAACTTAATCTTACAGGGTGTTTTATTGCCAGCACAAAACTAGACACCATGCTACCACATAGTAAGGAGGAATTAAAATTAATGGTGTGCAATGTGAGTTATTGAATGCTTCTGCAGAAATCTTAATTTTAATTAATGCAAGCTGAATTCAACATTTGTTGCACATTTAACATTATTCACTTTGAACTTTCCAGTACACACAGAACTCAAATGCACACACTATTCAATAAAGCAAAAACCAAAATGTATCATAAATATTTTATAACTTTATTAAAATCAAGACATGACAATATTCAAAATACAAAGTGAATTCTTTTTTATGCAATACTGTACATGATGCAGAAATATCAGTGCATTTCTATAGCATGTATTTCACCTTCATTTAGTTTGTACTAAAACAAATAAAAAGTAAGCTTTAAAATAGCTCAAACATCTCATTCAGCAGTTTAAACTGTAAACAGCTTGTTTATTTCTATTCGGAGGAACACATTCATCTTCTGTACCTCCATTAATGAGCACCCTTTCTCTTGTGCTTATCTGTAAGAGGGTAAATGTAATCAAAATGAGCATGAGAAACTGCTACTGCACAAATGTGGCACCTCAATGAACTTTAGTGGATCGCTGAGGCACAATGAGGAAAAATTAAACAGCAAGAAGCAGCATCTGAAGCAGCGAGAGATGGGACTGACACTGTTCATAAATGGAATCATGTTTTTCCTCATACCCTCCTCCTCCCCTAAAATACTGAACAGAAACCAAAACACAAGACCAGCTTGTGCTGTGCTTCTGTATTTAATACAGTCAGAATTTCAGACTCTAGGTGAGCAGGTAGCTGTTACTGCCTACCTAACGGCAACCGTATAGCTGCTCGTATCCTCTGCCACTTTCAGGACACTTTCACATGTTTCTAGGATCCAGCAGGAAAAAAGCAGCAGCAGAGGCTTAGCAATAGCTGGTCCAAGTCTCTCCTAGGAAAAACTGCAAAATTGAGCCAAGTGTGTCTAGCAACTGAAAGAATCCACAAAACCTAACTCACTTTGAAAGTCTATTAGTGTCAAATTAAGTTGTAAAATAGATTCATCTTTCGAAATGCGCTTCCAATGTGCTTGCCAAGTCTTGAAGTGGATATCAGATCTTGCAGTTACCTTCTTACCAGGTTGGCAAATCCTAGTCAAAGACGGTAAGAGTCTGTTCTCGGCAGAGTTACTGTGTGAAAGAAGTTTTGGAAATGCCTGATACAAAAACAGTACTGCATTACCTGCTCTGTTGTCATCTTTATAAGTGACTCGTAAGCAAAGCTAGATTGATTTATTTATTTTTTGATAACGTGACTACCAAATACGTTCATCTAGGTAGCATATAACTGGCCAACTGTGACTACTATCCCTCCATATGTTTCTATGGAATCTTTGTAGGTTTTCAGCTATACATACCAAGACAAAAAACAGTCTTAAGAAACACATCAGAGATATGCAGCATAAGAGGACTTTACCATCCACTTTCCAGTTCTCGGAGGACAAACTGGTCCTACTTCATTATCTGAGAACCTCAAGAACTTTGTAACATGATAAAGTTCAGCTCCATCCTGAACAACTGAGCTGAGACTGTGCTCCCAGAGACTACGGGGAAACCACGTAAGACAGGTGTTTTCGTTTCAGATGACCAGCTATGTCCATTCGAGGTTTTGAGTCCAGTTTCGTTGGGGCTGAAGTGGCTGTGCAGTCACCAGACCAGGACTGAACCTCTGTGCTAGAGCTACTTTCTTCTGCTTCTCTGAAGAATTTCTCATACTTGTCCAAATATGGAGGCCTCTCAGGCAGCAGATAGTAGTGCGTTGAACTGGCCTTCTTACCATTTTCAATAATCGGAAGAATGCAAGGGACCCTGTTGGAAGACCCGTCACTATTTTGTCTTTGTAGAGCTTTGCTGCTGACATACTTAGGATCAGGTGCAAAACTCTGGGTGGGGGGCATAACCCCATTGAGGTATGATGGCAGGCTTTTGGGACTCGGCGTACGGGAATTGCTGCGTGACAAAGGTTCTCTTGGGGGCACTTTCGGAGGCCTGTCTTCATCGCTGTACGCACTGGAAGCAACTTCTGCTGACCACCTTCTGTAGTCCGGTTTGAGAGCCCTTGGAGGTATGGGAACCCTTGGTGGAATCTCTGGTTTATCTTCATCAGAGTTTGGAGAAGACCTGTTCAAGTGTCCAGATAGTCTTACTACTGGTTTATTAAGAGATCCAGCTGGTCCAGAATGGGACCTTCGCAAACGTCGATGCAGCTGCTGTGGAGGAGGATAAATACTGGATATGTATCCATTTAGGCTTTGTGTAGGGTTGGCATCTTCTGGTTTTGGTCCTGTTGGAGTATCAAAGTATGCATAGTTGATTTGTCCACAGCCCCTAAAGCTCCGCCGGCTTGGAGCACTGGATTTAAAAGGAGGAAGTTCATAATCTTCTAGCAAAAAGTCAGTATCTGAGCTAGTTAGGAATTCCACCTCTTTGTCAACCTCATCTGGAGTAAAGCCTTCAGAAATAGGCAGAGGGGGCAGTGGCCTGGAGCTACGGTCATTGGAAGATGCAGACAGGAATTGAATTGGCCCATTTTTTATTGGCATGTGAGGAGGCGTTTCTTCAGAAACACAGCCCATGGTTAATGACAGTTTACTAAAGCCAGGAACGAGATGGTCTTCGTATCTTGAAATCGGCTGTTCATTTTTGGGACTTACAGGAGGTGGACTGGATTTCTGAGATGGGACTTGGATGCAACTGTCAGCAAAGCTGTGGTCATTCGTGGAAGCACGGTTGGAAGAGTGCCCTAAAAAGGTGAGAAAGCCTTAGAAACACTTTTCTCAGTAGCACTCTAGCACATGACTTTGCCACTGCATATTTAACTATTTAACTCCTTCTAATGCAACAAGAAGTAATGTCTGCTTAATGACTCCAGTAGCAAAACATAGCTATTGGATCTCTTCTGGTCGTGGATTTATGCGTTTAGTTAAGAGAGCAGCTGATTACCTTATTGTTTTAGGCCAGTGCTCCAGTTAAATGAGGTAGTTCAAGAGACCCCAAGCATAAGCGACAGAACAGGGCTACAGCTACAAAGGTCCCAGCAAAGGACTACGATGGAACAAGCGCTATTTTACTAAATGGCTTGTCTGTCAGAAGTGTAATGGCAACTCAGAGGCCTCTAAGTACAAGGAAAAGGTTTTGTTTGTTTGTTTTAACTTGATCATGTTATTTAAAAAGTGGGGGGGTGTTGTTGGGCTTCAATAGTAGTATTTTCTTGAAATGTTTGCATTCTGTCACCAGAGGGCAGCCTTAGACACCAAATGCTTTCTCATTCTGGCTATTAGTAAAGACGATTTTTTTTTTCCCGAGACAAATCCATTACACTACCTAAATACATATGTGTTAGTCTTTAGACTTACCAATGGATTGTAAATGTTGCTCTGTTGATGGATTCAGATTATATGCCACTGCTATAGGGTCCACATTAAAGAAAGTACTAAAAAAAAAAAGTAAATAAACCATAGGTCGATACTGGTACAAGTATTCTTAACACTCATCTCATATACTTGAAGATGCAATAGATCAAATTTTAGCCTGACTCACTTTTCAAATCCGCTGTGGCTACCCCAGCAGGTTTTCAGACTCCCCATGCCTTGACTAGTGTGAAGAAATCCGGTTTTTAATGGGACTCTCATCTCCTGAGCAGCAACTCCTGCAGTTGACATTGTGCACTGCTCTCTGGTGATGTCTCACGACCCTACAAATTCAGTCCTTGACAGGTTTCCTGCAGTTTTCATTCCCTTCAAAAGAGAGGAGGCCATCAATATCAGAAATGCAAACTTGATGCGTTCATCTCATCTGAAATTTCAGTATTTCAAGGAATTAAATAGCTCTGTAGAAAGGCCTTCTGTCCTAATACTTGCCAATAGGAAAACTTTACCAAACTTGTTATTTTGTGTCTGACTGCAAAACTAAAGTACAAAATAGGTAAGTTCTCTTACAGAATTAAACTGTATAGAAAAATATGTTCAGTAAAGCTATTGATATATGGCAACTGTGCATCAACAACTTCAGTTCTTGTACATAAACTGCTAGTTATTCAGGCAAAATAATTTTTCCAGAACAATCTCTTTGACTTTCTAGTAGCTATCTATCTTTAGTTGTATCTTTTTGCTAATGCGTTTATGGTTTCCAGTGTAGCCAACATATAACAGCCTAGTCTGTTTTTTACGTTATTACCTTCAATAGCCTAACAAATGGCCTTTGCTCCAATACACGGAATTACTGACTACTTAAAAGCAGTTGCTATTATTAACAAACTTAAGCATTAAGATACTTTAAATCAGCCTCAAGTCTTCTAGCTATTTCAAACAAATTGGAAATCTAGTCATTTGAAATAATCTCAGCTTAAACTGTCCTGCTGTATTCAGATTTATTTTGAATGTGTGAACAAGGCTTTATCTGGCCTATTTACAACAGAAAAAATGTGTTGGCAATTGCTTTATATTGAATAAGTAATCATAGTCTAAGGAACAAGCTGACTCACAGGGCTTTGTTTAGGAAATTCAGAATGGATTGGGGGGGTACGATGACACAGTGTAAAAGTAGTCAACATTCTGAAGGGAGGAGAAATTAAGTCCAAGACTATAAGCACAGATGTTCTCTGGGTCTGTGCTTCATCTATACAAATATCCTACATTCAGCAAGTACAATATGGTGCTATGTGGCTGTTTAAAAAAAAAAAAATTACCCCCCCAACCAACCAATAACCAACCCACCCAAAACAGTTTAATTTATATCTCTCTTGAGAGTCAAGAATATGACCAGTTTCTTAACATGAACTTCCTTCCTCTCCCCTCCCCCCCCAAAAGAAAAAATTCCACCTAAAGGAAAGTCAACCAACAATTGAGGGCCAGCTACATCAGTGCAGTATACATGTCAAGAAAACCCCTTCACAGTAGTATGGTACTGCAAGAAAATGGGGTACAGAAACAAGTAATAGCTTATGCTTATGGTAAACCTGTTCAAAAACAGGCATTCTATGCAGAGTGTAATCTTCCTTTTCCTCTAAGAGGAAAGATCCATTATACTTATCTGCAACATGAAGGATGGGCAGACTCCTAAGCAGGACTGTAATCTAGGTGCCCCAGGATTAATTTGCAATCTAACACCACTATTTGCCTTTTATAAACAATTGTTTGAGAAAGAACAACTCTGCTACGCTTTTCCAAATTTGAATTGGGTCCAGTATTGATCACCCAAACAAACAGTATATGCAAAATAGCTTCTGACTGTATGTATGTTTCTGAATGTGATCATATCCTTTTTAAGAGTGTGATGGTTTTCTTGATCATGGCTACCAGTGATCACCCTTGTGTCAACAGAAGTGGGATTTTTTTTTTTATTCACTGCCAGATACCCAGTGTATTTTAGCCAGGCATTTAAGAAGAACTCTAGACAGGAGGCTATTACCTTTAATAGAAGTCTACAAGAGCCAAACCAGGGTTCTGTCCGCTGCAGCAGAGCATTAGAGTCTTAGTCCTACTTACTTCGGCCCTCCTGATTTTAGTAAAGACTATGTTCTTCCTTTTCAGACAATCTCCTTAAAAGCTAGCTTAACCCTGGAAATTTTTGCATTGCACAGTCAAGCTGGACCCTTCCCAGTAATGGGAATTGCAGATTTTCATAGTAAAATTAAATATAAACATACAGCCCCAGGAAGCAATAACATAGTTCTGATTAGCAAATGAGTTCAAAATCTCTAGTAGTCCTGTAACAGCAGTTCTTCCTTCCAGTTCTGTAAGTGCAAGCAGAACCACTGTCTATGGGGGAGCAGGAGACTGGAGAAAGCCATTTGTCAAAAAGACTTAAGCAGCACAGTACAAGTAGAGCACCAATTCTAAAATTACTTCCTATCATGTTAACACAATTTGCAAATAAAACATCCATCACATCAGCTCACCCTGTATTGAGCAGTGATTTTTTGTGCCTCGCAGATCCTTTCCTGTTAGTAATGAATCTGCAAAAGAAATGAAGGAGAATGAATTAGTGAACTTAAGGCTAATGCCTATGAAGCAGTTTGTGCTTCCATTTCAGTATTTTTTGAAGTCAAATGCAAGTCACAAGTTGAAAAATCACTGATACCGAACACCGATTAGTCAGCAAATGATAGTACTCCACCTCAGCACGCATACAAGATCCGACAAGACCGTGAGCGAGACATTGATTATGATATAAAAAATGAGACAGGAAGGGGGGGGTGGCATTCGCTGTCTTTTGAGAGCACATGTAATGTGCTTGCTATGATAACATACAACCCTTGCAGGGCTTGTTAAGAAGCCCAACCTCCATCAGATCCCACGCCAAAACCACTGCTAGTAATTACTGTGTCAGCTTTCTGAAGGCTGTCTAAATCTCAGCTCTCAAGACTGATAGTTGCACAATCGCCTCTCTGAAATCCCTCTGGAATGCTAAGCTGAACTTCTGAAATGGACTTAAATATTTACATACTCTAGGAAAAGGTAATTTTCACTTGTTTCAATCAACTCTTTATTTTTTAAAAATAAAGCACAGACAAATTTTGCAGCCATAAAACTTGCTCGCTTCTAACAATAACCTCTTTGTGAATTCACAGAAGGTGACTTGCCTCAACATTTCAGTCGGGAGTTGTGAATGGACAGAGTTATGAAACTGTCCTCCGTGCCTTAAGCTAGGAGTATCAAGAGAGGTAAGGCATGTGCTCTTTCACTAAATCACCTAGTTACTTTTTCAGTGGAGTCTAGAGAGTTGGTGCTTATATTCTGAAACATGCATAAGCTTGTTTGAAGAAACAGTATCTTAAGAGGGAGCCATGAGGACATGTAATTGAAGGTACAAACTCTGTATTTTATACAGTGTGCTCTTACTAAAGCTAAGCAGTACATATTTCATGAGGCTACTGTTTTCTAGTAACTGGATTTAAAAAAAAAATAAAATTTACAAAAGTCGGTCATGAAGATGTAAACACCAACAGTTTCCACTGTAACTGTTGGCCCAATCCTGCCTCCTTAAAGACGTAAGGATCTAAACTTAACCATAAATAAAATCAAACTACATTTGCTAAAGAAAATGGACACTATGCAGTAACGAAGCATTCTGGATCTCGCACTTGTTTCCTGCTCATTTGCACAGAATGGGTTTCCGGTTACTCTGCTTGTCTGGCCTAGTGTTATGCGTAGATTATGGCACTTAGAAAGATCGAAGCACTTTGAGCACTTTTGAAGATGTTACAGTTTCAGTGTTATTCAGAAGAAACTCAGTTAGTTTAAACTAAAACTATAGCTAGTAATTACTACAGGGCAGATACAAGCCAAGGCAATTCAAAGGTTTGTCGGTGCATTAGGAAGCTATCAACACCATCCACTGTAAGGCAAGGTAACTGCGCAAAGGAGATACTTTTTAATCATTCATGCCTGCTCACGTTAACAAATACGAATTATTCTAAATATCGGAGATGAGATTGATTTTTTTTTTTTTTTAACAAGGCCAAATATACCTTCAGACTTGAACTGATGAGTGATGAATAATAGGATGGATATGTGTAAGCTGAAAATGGTCACATGTATCTATAAACAGTAGGGTGTCTACATAGCGAGGAATGTATATGGGAATATATTGGAAAATTCTTGAGGGACGGAGTTACATAAAACATCCCAAATACACAGTTTTCATATGGATACATATCACTAAATACTTGTGTTATAGCAACAGTAATCCTCTATTTAGAAACTAAGAAGCCTTTGCATATGTTTTAGCTCAACACCTATCACTGATCACGTAGAGAATCTTGTTACTATGTTCCCTGCTCTCCCAGCCCCAATGCAACCAAATATTTGAGGCGAGTCAGCTTCATAATAAAGAAAACCTTTCTGGTATGCACAGCAGACCAAAGCACGCTCTAGAATGTTTCACTTAATGGGTATGGAATACAGCAATTTGCTGCACAGATTTTTGAATGCCTGCACAAATTTTGGACAGATTTTATAAAGGCAACACTCTTGACAAGCAGCTTATATACTTCTTGTAAGAAATGGGGGGGGGGAGTAAGACCTACTTACCACTTTGGGGAGGGGAAGAAATGTGGCCACCTTAAATCCACAACCTATTTTTGCTCACCTTGCCACCACATATCTTTAACAAATCTCAGAAGCAATTCACAGGAGGAGGGGCACATTTTTGCACTACAAGTCATCAGCTCCAGCTAGCTGTTCCTTATTTGACAATGTGATGTAATTTCCTTTTTTCCTTTGACTTTCTATTTAATGTAAGTACCTGAGATAGAGCCACCCCTTTTAATTTTAAATATTTCAGACTTCTAATTGGACTTTAAAAAGCCTAAGAGCTGTTAGTATACTTTCCAGAACTCCATATACTTCCAAAAAAAAAAAACCCACCCGAAAATCCTGGTTCTCTAGTGCTCATATCATCCCTTAAGTGCTTTTGTGTTTGCAACTAGATGAACGCTCAGTAACCGATGGCTAGCAGAAACAGCGTCATGAGAAGGTTAGTTTAAATCTATTCATTTAATAAACAATTAGATCTTATTTACTGTGCACCAAACCTCCACAGTGCAGTTCAGTATTCCTCAGAGTCACAAGCCAAATCATGCTCAGATACAGGCCTTAGAAGATTTTTCCATTTATAGGAATTATATTCTTTACAGTTACTATCTAAATGAGGCATATTCTTAGCTTTGAGAGATTTTTTCCTACACATTTTGCGAACCAGAAACGGACCATTCTGGGGTAGAAAATTTAAGTGTATGATAACTTAGTAAAGATGGATAAAAATGCTCCTCGAATCATGGGAGGCTGCAAATAAAATTAATTCTACAGGTATAGCCCAGATGATGATGGGCATAAATTTAAAGAGACAAATCAACTGAACAGCAGACAAACAATGTATTTAGATCATAATAGTCAGCTATTTTGGAACATATTCAAAGAACTGCAGTTCATCAAGGAGTTTAAGTTCAGTTAAAATTTGGGCTACCATTTCACAGTGCTACACAGCAACTGGGAGGAACCTGTAAATTGCTAGTAGAAAACTAATAATTAAATAGCAAGACAATTGCCTTGCCTCTGCTTGTCAGATTTCAGATGCATGCTTAAGGTATGGTACTTCACCCTCCTGAAAATTTTAATGTGAATATAGCCAGCTTACATTCAGGAAATAAAAATTTCTTTATAGCTGACTCAGAGTCATAACCATAGCGTTAGACACGCTGTGATAAGTTTTAATTCTGTTTTCCACTACAGAGAAGTGGAACTGTTTTCCTCTGAAATAGTTCCTGTATTGCAGAGGATGGCAGACAAAGGGCTTCACCAAGAACACACGCCCCTCAAAAGATAGGTTTCTATTAAAAAAAAAAAAATTTTAAAAGTTGTCCTGTATAGGTAAATTGCTAAGGAAAGTAAACTAGGTTTGTGCATAAAGTAACATGGGTGAATTGAGCAGTTTGATTTCCTCTTTTAAAGTTTTACTAGCTTATAAATGCAATTATAAATGCAATGTGATGCAGAGGCATCGTTCACCTGTCATTCCAGTATGACAAAGACTCAAGTATCCCCAAACTGACCAGAGACCTTGCCCCAGAGCCTTTCCCATCCAGTTTATCAATATATAATTAAGTACTGTTATCTTTAGATCAAGCATAACGAGTTTTTTGCTTACTGCTTCAGCAATACTGCATAGGGTCCTTAGTCTGTGCGCTAGTGGCACGAGACCATTGAAGTCGCGGAGTCACTCTGGACTGCTCGCTGTGCGTAACCAATGCAGTGCATGTCCACAGCAGGCGTACATGCTCGAGAGATGCACCGTAAATACTTGAAGAGTACAGTGGTGTCTCCCGATTTAAACACCACAGACTGGCTATTTTAGAAAATCCAGGGTAAGTGCGTGCTGGGGTATTAGGTCATGAAGAAATGTTTATTCTAAATTAAGCCATCCTAAATTAGAGTGCGAAGCACAGAGCCTAAGCCCACAATGCGGTCTCTGTTTACTCACAGGAGCGAGAGGAGCAGCTCGGAGGCGAGAGAGAGGGGGGAACGCCGATACTCTTTCGGGTCAGGAAGAAAACGCGCGGCATGCCACGCCGATTTCCAGGAACGCGGCCGCGGGCACCGCTGACCCCGGCCCGGTCCCACCCAGCGGGACTGCTGCCGCGGGAGCGCTTCCGATCCCCGTGAAGGCGCGCTCCCCACCGCGCCGAGCAGAGCGGCTATCGCACCCCAGACGCCTCCCCGCCAGACCCCGCAGGTAAGCGGCGCGGCGGCGGGTCTGGGCCCCGGTGTCCTCGCCCCCCGCTAGCACAAGGGCAGAAAACGCGCTCCCGCTCCTCCCCGGCGCGCCTCCCGGGCCGCGGCCCGCCGCCACCCCCCGCGCCCGCTGGCGTGGGCCGCGCCGGGACCGCGGCTCCGCGCCAGGGGCCCGGCCGGCCCTGGCGCCGCGGCCCAGCCGAGCCCGGGCGACCCGCGGGTGCCGCTGGCGGTCGCCGGCGCCGGCCCCCCGCTCCTCTCGCCGGCGGCGGGGCCCGGCGCGGCAGGGCAGGTACGGGGCCGGCCCCGGGCCGCGGCCGAGCCCTGCCGGGCGGCTCAGCTGCTGCGGCGGGCGGCAGCGGCCCCGGCAGATCGCGGCAGCGGGGGGCGCCCCGCCGCCATGGCAACGGGCGGCGCGAGCGCGGGGCGGCGGAAGGTGCCGCCGCGGGGGCCATCACTCACCCCGACAGCGTCGCGCAGCTCCGCATGTCCCCGCGCGGCCGCCGGCGCGACACGCATGCGCCGAGCCCCGACAGCGCCCGATCACTGCTGCGCCGCGCGCCGACGGCCGGTCTTATACCGGGGGGCGGAACCGCCAGGGAGCCCCGCCCCGCCCGGCCGCGCCCCTCCGCACGTTGCGCTCTCGTCGGGAAAAACCTTAAAGGGGCGATGGCCGTGCGTGGGTCGATAAAGGTGCTGTGGCGGTTTCTAGGCGGGCGCTGCCGGGAGGGTGCAGGCCTCGCCGGGCACGGGCGGGGAGCGGGGGCTGCAGCGGGCCCCGGTAGCGCTGTCCGCTCCTCCGGGCCTGTCTGCGGGAACGGCCGCCGGTACGCACTGCGGGCAGCGCTGCCGGCGCGGCGCCGCCCCTGCCTCGGCGCCCCCATCCCCCCCCGCCCGGGCCTGCGGGGCCGGCCGCCTCCGGGCTGAGCGAGAGGCGCGTTCGCCGAGCGGGCTCCGGGCGGGGGGGACGGGGGCGTGGGGCCGGCCGGGGAGCTGCCGCCCGTGGCTTGGCCCGGCGGCGCGAGTGAGGAACCGCTGGGGACCGCGGCCAGCGCAGGGGCGGCGCGGCACCGCGGGAGCTCGCGCTCGGTCCCCTCAGAGCGCCGCGCTCCCGCCAGCGGCGCGGGGAGCACCGGGTGCCCGGCAGAGGCTGTGAGGCAGCGCCGGTGAAACCCCGCCGGCGCCGAGCCGTCCCCGCGGCGGCTGGCTCCGCCGAGCAGGCGCCCGGTTCGCCAGCACTCGGCGTCCTTTCCTGCCCCGGCTATCTGCTTGGCTTTCCCTGGCCGGTGCACTAATCCTTCAGGGGAACTGCGCGGCGCCCCCGCTTCAGTGCCCTTCCGCGTGTCACCGGGTCCCCGTTTCCCGGGGGATGGTGGCGGTCACTCGTTCCGCTGCCCCCCCCCCCCCGCCCCGCGTGTCCGGGTCCCGTTCCCGACCTTGCCCGGGCCGGCCACCCTGCTCAGCTGCCGCGCAGGGCCCGCCCGCGGTTCTTCCGCTCTGCGGGGAGACCTGCGCGCCCCGCCGCACCGGCCGGGCTGGGGGCGGCAGGCGGGAGGCCCCTTCCCCCGGCTCGGGAGCCGCTCCCCGCGGGCGCGTGCCCCGCCGCCAGCAGGGAGCGCTCGCTCTCCCGCCCCGAACCGGCTGCCTGCAGCGGGCGGTCCCGGGGGCGCCGGCAGCCCGCGCTGCCCGTCCGTGTCGGGCGCTGAGGGACGTGGCGGCTTTGGCTCCGCGCTCTTCTCCCTGTTGATGCGTGCTGCAGCTTTTTCTGCGGTAACGGCGACTTCGCCCGAGCAGCGAGGTGGAGCTGGTCCTTGCCCCGCGCGTTTGGTGTCCCGAGTGTTCTGCAGTCACCGGGAACGCTTGTCCTTCAGTGTCGCCAGAAGGAAAAAAACACCAACGCTTTCACCGTTGTAGGAATTGCTACTCTGAATGTCCATTTTCCTGAACTTTGTGTTGAAATAAATCCGGCTTCGTGTGTAATGATTTGTTGGGCATCTTGAGTAGTCATACGTGGGTTATCACAGATTTGACAGTGTATTTGGCGTCTAGACTTAGCATTTGTGATGGTAAAATGCAGTGGTTAGAGCAGTGGGATTCTCAGTGAAAGCTGCTGTGTCAAGGCTGTTTTGTGAGCATTTGCAGGCGATACTGTTTATTACAGATTAAACAATGTGAACCTGGTTTTTGATCGGTTTTGCTGTACAGTGCAATAATTTCTTTGTTGGATAAAGAAATGTCAATGTGCGATTCTAAAACTCACAGCACTGAGAGTTGCTAACAATGGAATTAAGAAAATGCGTCCGCTCTTTGAGCTGGAATAGTTACTAATATTGCTAAGAAAGAAGAATGCTTGATTTCATTGCACGATGTGGTACGTGTCTGCAGTTGACTTCTCCCGCTTTCTCTTTTGGGGTTTCTATTGATCTCTGGTGAAAATCCCCCGTCTGCCCTTGTTCTTAGGGACAGTACGCTCTACTACTGCATATTTTGTATCATAAGAACTGCTGTATTGCTGTACAAATGAAGGTGATGTGAGAAGAAAGGGGAGGAATATAAACTAGGAAAGATTTTTGGTGGGTTTTTTTTTTTTCCCTTGGATGTGAGAAATGATGTAGAGGTCCTCTAAAGTTGGCTGGACGTACTATGCAGATGAGAGAAAGTGAAAAGAATACAAGGGGAGGTGGAAGCCATCAGAAGAAAGGAGGAGAGCAGACAAGTGAGGTTTTGTGTTTTTGATGAAGTATGGCACACTGTGTTAACGGTGAGACTGCACTATGTTGTGTTCTGGACATGTGCTTAGAGGGGGTAGCAACTAGTGACGATGGCTTGCGCTGAACTGTACATGCTCAAAGACTTCTTCCAAATGCTTTGCTGTACTTCTGTTGCTCTGGACTTGAAGACTGCAACTAATTGTTTGTGGATGAACTGCGCATGCAACATGAGTTATTTTAAGTTTAAATTGTCCTGGTTGCATATATGTGTTGAGGAGAAAGTAATTTTTTTTTTTTTTTTAAATCCTGGTATGTTGATATACATACTCGCTGATGGTGCAAATAGCCCTAAATGTTATTATGAATGGGTACAAAGAACAAACTTTTTAAAAGATGCGTTTCAGAGTGTTGACATGACTTCAGTGGGACAAACTCCTGCAGTGCCTCCATGGTGGAACATGAGGAATAATAGATGTTTGGCTTTTTAACTTGTTTGTGCCTGAGAATCTTTGGTCCAGGAAAAGGTCGTTCTGGCTTTCCCTGCAGATGTTACCCTATGGCCTCTGTACTTCCATCAGCAGGCCTGGTTTTACTCTGTTAGATAATTTAGGAGTTAGTTCGTGTGCATGTAATCGTATGGAATTTTTGTCTCTTACTGTTAAATGACTTTACCTATGGCCTGTGTTCACTAAAACCCCACTGCCTTAAATTTCTGATTGTTCTATTGAATAAAAATGTTTAGTAATGGTGTCACTTCTAATAGTTTCTGTGCTGGCTTGCGCACAGAGGAAATTGAATTCCGTACCAACAGTTACATTCTTGTTTCTCTCCCTTCTTTGCAATATGAAGTTATTTCAGGACTCTTAAACCACCTCACAGTTCTGTAGGCATGTATCAACCACTCTTTGCAATTTGCTAATTGCCCTAAAGACTAACTCCTAAGTAATCTTGGACATCCTGGTTGGTTAATACTAGTTAATAACAAGTCTGCTAAAAAAACAGCTCAGGCAGTATTACAAGACCTCTTTTGTACCCTGTTTTGGAGATGCATAGCAGACTTGTCTGTATGTAATAAATGAAATGTCTGAATTCTGTGAAAAAAGAATATCATGGACTTTCATTCATGATATTCCCTTTCATTCAAGGATTCCCTTTGCAGAGGGAATCCCTGTGATACTGGATGTCCTTTGATCAGAGTTGTCCTATTTCTAGCTTGCTTTGCAGCGTATGCCTTTTCAATGATCTCAGTTCCCTCGATATTTCCCGTTTTCAACACTTAAAATTTTCGGTTGCTATTTCTGTTTTGAGAGGAGAAAGGCATAAATGTAAGCAGCAGCTGGAGAAGCGAAAGGCAAAATCTCTTTAGGAAGCTAGAAAATGATGAAAGTAAAATTTCATGCTGAAAGACTAACATGGGAAGTAATAGATATATATTTTTAATATAGAATGTCAGCTATAGCTCTTGTATGGTCATTCTGTAGATTGTCGTGATTTTTTTAGTGAGCCAACTTCTATAAACAATAACTTTGTTTTACAGTAGCTGCTGCTGTATTATTGCTTAATCCCACTTGTTCGTGGCAGCTGCTCTTGAGCAGGAAGCTTGGGGTTTTTTTTTCCATGTTTTCTGGTAAGCATGCCTCCGGTCTGGTTACCTGAAAGGGAATGAGTAGCTTAGACACTCTTCTTTTCTGCCTTGTTAATGACTAGAAAAGGTAATTGTGGTAAGTCATCAGAGAGGAAAAGCTTTTCTGAAGAGAGGTAAACAAAGTGTAAGTTGGGTGCTGTGGTGCTAGTTTTTGCATGACTCGTTATGTGAATGAGGGTGGTGTAGATACACTTCTGCAGCACCTCCAGAGGTGCTTCTGCAGAGCTGAGACCATCTGTCGCTTTAGTTATTTCAGATGTAGCCTTTATGAACCCTTTAGTAAGGGATTGGTTGGGAAAAGCAAACCGAGCAAAAAGCAATGCAGAAGGTGGTCTATGAATAAATCTTTCCATCATGAGAAGTCCTGAATTCTGTCATTATTCCATAGATTAAAATTCAACACATTGGCCTTGGCTTGGATACTGGCTTCCAAAATGAATGAGTTGTCGTGTCCCTCTTATCTCTTTCTTAAGAATCACAGCCTTTACCTCGAGCAGAATCAAGATGTACACAGTAGAAGTTAAACTGTGTGCGATCGTTATGTAGTTTCGTTTCATGGGTCTTATTCAGGTCCTTATCTTCTGTTCTGTTTTGTGGTAGTCTGACAGAGTGGATCTACGTATGAATATTGAGGTTAAGGAGTCTGCGTGGTGTACTCTTACTCTAGCGATGTATGCATTATGACAATGTAAACAAAGTACACAGATAATAAAGTTCTTAGTTACCTAAGTTTTGAACATCCATCGCCCTGATGTGAGGGAAAACAACTCGAGCATCTGTTTTTTCGAGGGGAAAAAACAATACATACGGGATGCATTGGAATTGCTGTAGTCTCACTGAACTGATAGCAACTCAGAGACTGCGGTGCAGCGGTGGTAAACTCATGTGCTGGTACATGAGTGGAGAAATCCTATTGCCCAAACTACCAGCAGTTAAACTTTATACTTCTTCTGTTCTTACTGTATGGGGGATGTTGTACAGTGTACTGTGGTACTTACTGTGGGATAGAGAAAGATGTGTAGGTGTGCAAGGAAGGGGCAGAGACAATGAGTTTGACTGTAAGGCGTATCCATAGATTAGCAGTGCAGACTCTCGCATTGCAAGGGTAACAATATACTACTGTGCAGACCTGATGCTGAAATTCGGCCTCGTACAGGGGCCATTACTGGGGCTTTGTGCAAATTCACCCTACACAAGACTTTACAGCAATCGGATAATGCTAAATTGCCTCTTAAATCATCTGTAGGAACTGACACAGATAGCAAATCTTTTATGCTTCAGGCATATGGAAGTGGTTTGTGATGCAAACATACTATCTAAAGTGGAAGTACAGCATGGCTTTTGTGAGCTCTCATCTGTGTACCTTGATTACATCTCTCTCTGAATGCTGCAAATGCCAGAAGTTTTACATGGCTTCGAAAACTAGGCACAGAGAGCCTGATGAAAGAAAAATCCATTAAGGCTGTAGAGAAAGTGCCTTGTATCAGACTGCTGAGAACTGGGAGAGGACGTTGCCCACTGCCCTAAACATCTCTTGCTTCCTTTTTTTCCCGGTGGTAGGGCAATATTGGGTTAGGTGGACCTTGGGATTTGAGGCAATATGGCTGCTGTTAGGATACATCTGTATTTTGCTCTCCCTTTCGTATTTCAATTGGACTCTTCCGTCGTTTTCTGCCTACGTAACTGGGTACACGATGATTTAATTCTGCTTACAAGATTCAGCTCAGGTCCTTGTCTCTGCAGACGTGTCCTGAATCCTTCCAGGAAAGGACTGCGCTGTTCCTTGAGTTTGGAGACGGCAAAGAAGGGAACAGGATTAGGAGAGCGCTACAAAACTTTTTCAGTGTAAGGATTCGTCGTTGCTGTGAATGAGGAACATGCGCTTACTTCACTGGTCAGATTTGTATGAATGCAGTTACACCAGGCAGGTATAGGGCAGAATGAGTGTGTTGCCTTTCCAGTTTAGCCAGAAGACCCACAGAAGGGAGGAAACTCATGGGTCAGTAAAGGAGGGCTAAATTAGAGGTTAGCATATTCAAGTGTCTAGACAGCAAATACAGACATACTGCAAAAGTCAGTCTGTCAGGGAGTGGAGAGTCTAGATTAAAAAGCCATTTCAAAGGCATGTTGCCTGGATGGGTTAATCATGTGCTCAGACTTTTTCAGTGCATAAGCATAAGCTGAGTGAGGGAAGAGATCAAAAAAGGACACAAAGATTGACACAGATTCTCTAGCAGCTTAGACTGGAATGGAACTTGATAAATTAAAAATAGCTGGTTGTTCACACTTGTGTTTCCCAGAAATGGCCACAGCCACGTCTGTTTTTTACCATCCGTTCTGTAATATTTGAACGCCTCGCAGAAACGTTACGTCCATCCTGCTGCTGTAGGACATTGTTATACAGTCCTCCCAGGCTGAGTTCATTCTTGCTCTCGGGCATGTAAACTGGTCATCAGGAAGCCGAGCTCTAGTCTGGTGAAATACTCAGAGCTCACTTAATCCGTTAGATTGGATGCTTTTAGGGCAGTGTTGAGAGACGTTCCACTGGAGGATGCTGGGCTGATCAGCAGAAACAGAGGAGCTGACTCAAATCCCAGTCTAACTGCCCTGTTGCATCCCATCTCCTTCCTTACAGAGCCAGAGGGCTTGCTGTCGGCTGACTGGCTCAGCCGTGTTTTTATGCCCTTTAGGCAGTGTTTCACACAAGTGTAGTGTTATGCATAATGACAGTTTGGGGGAAGTTCCTGGAATCTACCCACATGCAGTGTTAGGGTCTGCAGCACCGCTGAAGTTCCTTTTCATCCTTCCTAAGAACATGTCGTATTCTGTTACCTTTGTCTGTTACGATCTTTCTTTTTCAGTGTGCTGCTTCTGCCGTGGTCATCTCGCTACATAGATAGATGTCATCTTTGTGGCGAAGATAAACGGCCTAAGAACAATAGGATGCATTCACACAGTATTTTGCAGGGAGAGGTGTCTGCGGTGGCTGTTCTTCAAAACAACTAGAAGCTATGTGAATAGTGGCATAGCGCTCAGCTTGAGCTGTTATACCCTGCCTCGTATGTTGGCTTTGATAAACAGCCAAAGTGAACTTGCATCTGAAAACTGCAAAACACTCTGTGTGTGTGTGTAGTGTTTCTTATCCCTGCCAGGGAAGAATTTATGTCTCTTTGCTCCAAGAGATCTCAACTGGTTTGCCCACTGCAAGGAGCATATCTGATGCAGGGGCCTCTGAACTGGTCCTTGCACAAGGTAAGCTTTATTAATTACTCTATCAAAGACACCAAAGTAAGGGACATAAATTAGATCAGGTAGGCTGTCTGTGGAAGGAGCCAGTCCTGGGTGATCTAATGCACTGCAGCACATGCTGCGGAGGCCCTACGTCCACGGAGTCAATCTCCAGGCACACCATGTTGCATTGCCCAGCGTGTGATGCGTGGATTGCTGTGGACCCTTGTTTGTCAAGACCGAACAGGAACTCCTGAAAAATAACTAAATATTGCCAGCACCTGTAGGTGTTGGGTATTTTGTATTGGCAAGCCTAGAAGTCGTCAGTCTTTTACGGTCATGACTGGGCAGTAGGCTTCACTGAGATTGGAAAGAATGGTAGCAGTGAGCTCTTTGCTTTCTTTGTGCCTTTTCCTGTGGCTTGTTCTATCCTTTTTACCTATTAAAGGCAGTGCCATAGTCTGTTCTATTGACAAAAGTGTTTCTTTATAGAGTATCATGAATAGGTGTGGCTTATGATCTCTGCAAAATAAATAGTAAGCAAAACTGACAGCCTAGAAGTATAGCATGCCATTAAAAACAAAACCCAGGGAAGCCTGGGATGCCTTATGTATCAGGTGGATATTTGTGAGACCTCTGAAAGCAGCGGAAGGAGATTTCACAGATTTTACAAGATCTGAAGGTGGAATAGCGTGTGGCTTTGGTGAGCCAGGGAGGTAAGAGCAGATAGAGCAGGAAGGACGGGGCCGGGTAAAGCTCAGCTGGTTCTCATTCTGAACCGGTAATTTCAGTTGAAAAGCTATATATATAGAAACGGTATTTGGAAACAGTTCTAAGTGTATCATTGTAGAAATTAATAGTTCAGTAACTTGATTCCCAAAGAGTGTAAAGTTAATTTTATTCATATTTGAGATTCTGCCTATATAGGGCATGTGGAAGGGGACACAACAGTCTGCCGAGCATTTATATTTTGAGATGTGTGCTTGTATTTGCACTACTGATCCCTTGCTACAGACGTCCCCAACAAAGTGAGACACTGCTGCTGAACTTGCTCCTGGTTTCTTGTCATGTCAAAATCTGACATGTGTTTTTAATGTCTATTTATGAATGACATCTTTAATTCCAGAGCCTAATGCTTGCTTACCTGAGTGCATCTTTGTGCCTACTAACAAAACGCTAATTTTCTGAGAAGCCGAGCACTACAGGACCTAATGATTTTGCTGGAAAAAAAGATTAATCAACATCTCTGAATTTCAGCTCTTACTTGTATCTACACATGGAATTAAAGAGCTGATACTTAAAATATTTATTTAGAAGTATTTTTAAATGTTGGTGTCTCTAGTCCCCTGTCTCTAGTTAAGGTTATATATATGTGATCTAAATAACCTTTGTGAGGTTTAGAGAAGTAAACCTAAGGTCGTGCCCTTAAGATCAGGTTGCTTCAAAACATTTCAAATTGGACATCTCAAAAATTGAGGCATGAGAATAGCTTTTCACTCTTAAATGTATATGTCATATGAACGTGTACATATATATGCATGTGTACGTACAAGACAGGCCTTAACTGCTCTTGTGCATAGCAGCATTGGCTGCAAGCAGATAAGAAGGGGGAAAAGCTGGTGTGATCACAGTAATTCTCAACAAACGTTTTGTACAACATACTCTTTTTATCTCCCAACTTGTCTCCCCCTTTTTTTCTTAGTGTTTGATTTACTAACTTCATTCACCAGCCTGATGTATTTGGACAGAAAATGAGATTCCTCTTGTGCTTGCTCCCAACGCCCACACAGTTCTTGTTTCAAGGCACTGAGAAATACTGCAGAGTGAAGAGGTCCGGTGCTTGGTTTGTGCTTCTGAACCTTGTGGCAGTTGTTGGAATTTCCAGCTGTCGCCCATACAAGTTGGCGGGAAAAGCAAAGCTGGGGATGTATTGACTGGCGGTTAGTAGAAATCCTGACAGACAGATACCTTTGCACGTAATTGCATTAAAATAAGCTACTTGATTGCTCACGTTCTTATAAGAGCATTTTTACATGATGTGCACTTGATATTTTACGTGTATTGGCTCTGTTGTGAAGTCTGGGGGAAAAAAAGGGATTCCAAGGTGAACCAGAATTTATTAATGCTGTAGGAATAATCATCTGCTTTTAGGAGTGAGAAACATGACCTTTTGAGGGTCTTGGTCTGCTGTTCAGTATCTTCACACCTCACATAAACATGGATAGAATTAGAAAAATACTAATTAAGGAAATTACCTGATTCTGTGTGTTTCCCCACTCTCCCCACCCCCACCCCCCCCAAAAAAAAAGGAAAACTAAAAAAATACTTTGCCCTCTTTTAATATACCACATTGAAATATATCAAGCACTTTTTCAAACTCTGAATTGAATTCCCTTCTGTGTCCACACATCTTTAACTACTTGAGTTATATGGTGTTTGTTCTGTCGTAAGCATCACCTTCTAATTGTTAATCAAAATGGTGTGAGTACCATAGTCAAACATATAACCTTTAGTCAGTTCGGAGGCATTTGAGTTTTACATTTTTAGTGTAGATTTGTGGTAATGAGATGGAGCTGTTGAAAGTAGATGTGAAGAGTAAAGTATGATCGAACTGAATTTGCTGTTGAGCTTAAAATATGGGGAGGACAAAAGCGTTCCTGTTGCGTGGCTGGAAGTAGCTCTGCGGGGAGAGCACCGGGGCGAGGTCTGGGTGGTGAGGCTGCACCTGCATGGCCTGCGGCATGGCCAAAACCCAGCATCCACGAGTCCAGAAATCGCTGTCATCTTGAGACCGCACTGTCTTCCTTCCTCCGCAGGGTCACCGCAGGTTTGGGAGCTGGCATTTCTTTGTGGAAACGTCTTCTCTTCCTCCCGGGATCTGCTGAGTGTCTTTACACGCTCGGGGCAGAGCAGCCGGTCCCCAGTGAGTCCCTACAGCCCACTGCAGCTTGTGTGACCGATGTGCCCGGCCTGCAGCAGGCGCAGACTTTGCTGGGCAGGGGCTGGGAGGTGGTGGCGACGGTGGAGGTGGCCTTGGCGTGGAAACTCTTCTCTTGTCCTGTGCCTGGATCACTACGTGTTTTGTTCTCCCTCTGTCGCTTGCGCTTCCTCCTTTGCCGCGCCTACGTGCTCGTGAACACAGGAAGAATAATTTTCTTTGTAATTTAGCAACTGGGAATCCTATCCCAGATAAACTTTAACATTTCCAGGAAGTCATAGGTACTTCTCTTTAAAACATAATGAGTTTGTCTTTGTTTTCTCCTTCTCTAATTGGCACTTTCCATTCTAATAAACCAACACCCACAAACTATGCAGCCACATGATCTTTTCAGTTAATACAAATCGTCATTTCCAGTCCAATAGACTCAGTTAATTGTGCAAACCTGCAACACACCCATAAAGTGGCTATCTAGTTTGTTATGCAACGATGAATCATGAAGGGAATGTGGAGTGTAATTAAATACAGTGATGCAAAGATAGTAGTATGAAGCCAAAATCAAAGTATAAGTGATAGTCATCTGTATTAAATGTTTGTTTCTGCATGTTGTTTTCAAAAATTACTTAAATGATAAGTTATCTGGCTGTTGCACACATGCCTGGCATATGTTTTGACAAGTTAAAAAATGACCCGCAAACCTGTAAATAAGCTGAACCGAGTCTGCTATCAAAATAGTCTTTTGGGGAAAGAAAGGTATGTGGCTCAATCTCAGACTTGGCACGCAGGCACTTTCTAATTCTGGTGCGATCTCCCAAGTTTTCTGGTCTTGCTGGAAGCAGTAGTTTCAAAGTAAAGCCTTCGTGAAGTTTCTGCTATGAAATGATTTCTAGTAATACAGGCCTTATCTCTTAGTTACTTCAGTATCCCCTCACTCTAGCAGGGAAAGATGCTGTCTGTAAATTGATGGAGAACTTTGAGCTTACGCAGAGGACAGGTTTTCTGGTGATGGGTTAATGATTCCTCTTAAATCCTCTTTTTATGACTTTGAGAATAAGCTTTACATACAGAAATGCACACATGCAGAGGGGTGGCTGCACAGTGCTCTGCAAATATGTTGTGTTGCCCTTTCCCAAGCTGCTCACTGTATATGAGAGCATTTGTCTGCTTATTTGCTTGTCTTCCGCACACAACAAACACTGGTGATAACCTCTGGCACCTTCGCGGTAAACACGTTAAGAATTGTTTTCCTTGTCTGTCAGATGGTATTGTGTTCCAGTGCAGCAGCTGACAGCAGTTCAGCAGCATTGTCTCCTGAAGTCAGCTGGCTGGCTCCCAAAAGACAGCCTGTATTTCAATGGAAAAGAAAGATAATCCAGAAGTATGTGTAATGAAAGTAACATCCGTTCAGGATCTTGTGTGTGTGCCTGAATATCGAGACAGTGCACAAACTGAAGTTCTGCATTTGAATCTTCTGTTTGGCTGTGGATCCAACTAAAGCCGAGAGATTTGTGTGTGGGAATAAAAATAACATGAGAAATGCCCTAATGGGTCAGACCAACAGTCCATCTAGGCCAGCAGTCGGACTCCTGTGGGAGCAATAGGAAAGGCTACTTTGGGGAAAGCTTGCAAGCCTGGACAGTTTTGTGGTCCAGTCCTCCTGCACTCCCCCAGAAGCCACAGCTGTTGTAAGCGGGTTACATCCCTGCCTGGTCCTGTATTTTCTGGTTACAGATCAGTTTTCCGTGCATTTATCTGGTCCCATTTTGAACCCGCTGAGCGTGGCTGCCTCCACAGCCACTGGTGGTAGCAGGCTCTGGGAGTTCCCTGCTCACAGTGTAAAGAAGTGGTTTTATCTGCTCTAACCAAATTTGCTGCTAGTTTCCGCAGGAGCCCCCGCGTCTAAAATTACAGGGTCTGGCAAGCAGCTATGCATGGTGAGAGCTGCACGTTCAGCTTGTTTACTGCTTTTATGGGTTTTGTTAACCTGGATCGTAATCCTTTCAGTCTCCCGCATCCTTCTCTCCCTCCAGATGGAAATCCCAGCCCCATCGCTCTCTCCTCAGGAGCCCCTTTTCCTTTTGTCGTTGCAGTTACCTTTCTCTCTGCATCACCCTCGGTGCAGAGACCAGAGCCACGCGTGGGACAGACGTTCTGATGGGCCGTATCCTTCTGCTTTTTGTTGTCTGTTTCTGGCAGCTGCCCCAATTTGAGCCGCTGACTGCGGAGGGTTGTCGTGCATGACTTGGCGGTCTTTTTTCTGAGTTGTAACTGCCGGTTCTGGGTTCAGCGTTGCATAGGCCGGGCTTACGTTGATTTTCCCTAGACGCATTAGCTTGTGTTATCTGCACTGAAACTCCTCTGCTTCCTAAAGCAAGTAGAAGCCATAGGAGTTACTTTCTCTGCAATGACTTTGAAACGTTACCACAGTTCCTATCGAGTTGATGTACCTAGGTAGTTTTGATGTACTTACACAGTTTTGCTTTTACAGAAATTTCTATGAGAAATGGCAACAGCCATTGCTTGTTTGTGATTACTGTGTTATGACTGGAGGGAACGAAGATTAATTTATTTACTTTTTTATTCAGCTCCTTCAAGCATTTTCAGTGTAAAAAGAGATTGCTGAGGAACCAAAGTGTCTGTTTGTGTTAGTGGGAGCAGCCAGCTAATTAGTTTGAAGTATAGTAGGTTAGGATGCCGTTCCATCTGCTGGGGCCGGGGCACCGCCGCTACTTGAGTGCTAAGCGGGGAACACAGCTAGCAGATTTCAGCAGTCAGCACGGCAGCTGTTTTCAGGCTTTTTAGTTTGCTTTCCAGGCATTTTTCTGGGAGTTGTTGGAGGGTATGCTTTATGTTTTAAGGCTTGGAGGTTCTTAAATCAGTCTACAGCATGAGTTGGTTACGGGTTATTTTAAAACAAACACACGGTGTAAGGAACGAGTGGCTTTAAGCAGCCTGTGTTCCAGTACGGTCACCAGAAAGGTGCTCCTTCAGGGCAGGGTGAGCTCATGGTGGCTCTGAAGGGCCGGTCCAGCGTGCCCTGTGTCTCCGTGTCCAAGGCAGGAGGAGGAGGGCCTGGAGCAGGTAGCCAACCATCAGCCTACCATCTGTGACATGTCACTAGAGCTGGCTGCTGAATCCCTAATGGACGGTGGACAGAAGGTGAAGGTTCCCCTGCCCCATTTCCAACGTGTTTTACTTCCGTGTTTGCTAGGGGGTTCTGCTGGAGGCTGTACACAAGGATGGAGTTGAGTAAGGTGTTATGTATTATGTAAAACAAATCATGTTTGGTGTAAAACAGAACTTGCAGCAGAGCATTAGAACACATTGCCAGGTGGGGATAAAATGGTTCTTGAGTAGGCAACCCCACCGTAGGGCGCTCGAGGAGAAGGATATTGGCAAATGTCCCGGGGATGGTGCCTTCCCTACCTGTTTGCTTGCTGAGGAATTGCTGTGTGATACCTGACACACTTCCTAGAGCCCTTCAGTACATGCTTTGAAATTGCCACGGGCAGTAGGATAAATTAGACTCAGCCTAGATAAGAGGGATTATTTTAAGCTTTCCCTTTTTCTCTTCGAGGTTGCATGAATAGCCAAAGTCTCCATCCGTATCCGTAAGGCTGATTGGTCTGTAATTCACTTCAGCGCCAGGTGGCTGGGCCACACTAGGTAGCAGGGCTTTGTATCTCGCCTCAAAGCTCCAGGATGCCTGTGAATTCTCCAGGGTATTTTTGCTATGTGGCTTTTTCAGAGGCTACTTTGCTTCTTTTAAAATGGAGACACCTAAGAGTATTCTATGCCATGAAAGTTACGTTAAGTGTATTTAATCACTTGAATTTACAGTTCCTGGGAAATTACTTAAACTGTACCATTGCTATCTGTACTTGAGAGAAGCTGGAGCAGCTCACTTGTAGATCAGGTTCTGGTAGCTAGTGTTTATTTTGTAAAGAAGATATCAACAATGTTATTTGGCAAGCAAGTGAACAGGAAGAAATGTCACGAGAGTCATTATTTCTTGGTGTCAAAGTGAAAGGGTTGGCTTGATAATTTGTCCTGATAGCTGAGTAACCCTGAGTCACCCGAAGTAAGACTTGACTGCTGAAGTCAGATTTAAGGTAGCTGGGATATCCCAGTCTGTAATCTTTTTTTTGTTGTTGTTGTTGTAAAGTTGAAATCCTTTTCCCCTTGGGTGGGGATGGGGAAGCAGTCTGTCAGCATTTTCCATATGTTACTGTGAATTCACCTGGAATCCCTTCAGGGTTGCACAGCTGGGCTACATCTCTCATCTGCCCGAAGTTCTGTAGAAATTAGCACATGCCACGGGAGTCGCGATAGTATTGCCTCACAGTAGAAGTTGTGGCTTCGTCTGCACTCCTCTCTCCGGTAGTCTCCAGGGCAGGAGCTGAAAACGAGGTGGTTGCTGTTCACAGTGTCTGCTTATGAGAGATTTTTTGTGACACCCTGAGGAATGCTGCGGAGGAGAGGAAGGAGAGACTCCAGTGCTGCTTGTGGATGCAGTTACCTGCAGAGTGGAAAAGTCCCAGCCATCCTTCATCTTGCACTGAGGAATTCAGGCAGAAAAGGTGACGTGGGATCTTTCTTTGCAGGGACCTGCAGGCATCCTTAGAGCTGAGAAGATTTAAGGAGTAAACTGAGGAGAGAACAAGAGCAAGAAATCCCAGGAGGGTTTCTAAGCAAAAAGCGGCAAGCTGGTTTAAGTCTAGGGGATGGTGTGGTGAAGGTGAGAAGTCAAGGGCGAGCAAAAGGAATGAGGAGGCAAGTAAGAGTCAGATGAGAGCAGGGGTTTGAGAAGATGAGTATGCCACTATGAAAGTTAGGAAACTAAAGGAGGAAACTGTCAGCAGAAAAATTTCTGTGGTTGAAAAGACCATTTTGTCATCTGCAATTGGGTGTAGGGGAGAACTTCCTCACAGTGAAGCGGTCCAGCATTGGAACAGGTTGCTCAGAGGGCTTGTGCAGTCTCTGTCCCTGGAAGGTTTCAAGACCAGACTGAATCAAGCCCTGAGCAACCTGGTCTGACCTAACAGTTGATGATCCTGCCTGGAGAAGGAGGTTGGACTAGAGACCTCCTGAGGTCTCTCCCACCCTAAATTGTCATACGATCCAATTTGTACTAAGCACAGGAAAACAGAAAGTTTTAGGAGTGCCTTTGTCCAGCTTGCTTGAATTTCATTTTTCCAGATGACGCTGCCCGGAATATATGTGCATTGTTTGCTTTCACAATACTTGAAACCAACACAGCGATTAACTTTTGGAAAGTTCCCTTCTAAAAATGCTAGACTGAGGAATTACAGGTATTAGTGTAAGTTGGTTTTTTTATGGTGAGTAAAGCGCTCTCACAATTTCAGAAGAAATCATCTTCCCCAATAAGGAGCTAAGGACAGAAACTCCTGAACGGCTGCTGTGTTTAAAGACAATGAGTTTCACAACTGCCAGACCCAGCTGCTGATAATATGTCTCGGGAATTTGTTTGAACACTTAGTTTAACGTTTTTTTTTTAGTCAGCTAGCTGTGGCATGGCTAAAGAAATGTTTATAAACATCTCAAGTTACCATGAAGCTGCAGGATTCTCTGTCTGAAAGTCAGTCTGTGCAAAGAACCTGGATTCTGTGTGTGTGGAAGCCTACAGACTCTTATTTGGACCAAACAGTACGAGAGAAAAGGACATTGCTCACTCGGCTGTTCCTTGAGGTTGAGTCAGGAGGGGTGGAACAGAGCGAGCAGTTGGCCAAAGGTGAGGGTGCTGCTGAGCCCCTCCCCGAGACGGGCTGGAGGCACTTGGCACAGCAGCCTCTGGCCCTGGGGATGCTGGGGAGACTGAACGCTTGCAAGACGCAGCCTAGCATCTGACTCAGAGTTTGGAAGGGACTGTACTGATTGCAGTTGCTGCAGAGCAGTGCATTAGGCATGCTCAATTGGAAAGAGAAATAAAAAGCTGTATGTGAAATCGTCTTTGTTGCTAAGATGTCAAAATATCTGAAATGCATTCTGGCAATGTGGGAGGGAAAAGGTTAAGCAAAGGTACTGCATGTAGTGTCACAGTTACAGCCTCACCTGGGCCTCTGGCCAACAAAGCCAGTATTTCAGGTTGGATAGGATTCAGAAGAGGCTAGCCCTCCTCTTAAGTATGTTAGATCTGGCTGCTGTCTCTGAAGAAACTAGACTGGAAAACAGACATGAGAGAAAAGCTGAGCCTAACCTAAGTGTCACCTTCAGTGCTGCTTTTCTGTGGAAACAGGGAAAATGCAATTGTGCTTCATCTGTGTATAACAGAGCAAGAAAGATCATGCCACACGCATTCTTCGAGGCTGCAGCAGACTTGGCTTAGATGGGCCGCAGGGCACTGCCAGCCTTCGGAGGACCCTCGCTGGCTCCCGGGAGCTGCCACCTGTATCAGAGGGTACAGTCCACAAGTGCTTGGTGTTGGTAGGAATGCTGAGGAGTCTGCCCACAGTCCTTCGCAAAGGATGACTCCAGCCCCAGAAAGACTACCTGTGATGAGCAATTCTTACTTTTATTTGGCTAGGCTCTTGCAGTACTGTGTATTTAAAGCACCATTATAACTCGTCAGCAGAGTTCCTAGAGAAATTCCCTTCAGAACAGGTAAGCCCTCATGGATAGGAGGACAGCTTGCTGAGCTGTATTCAACCCCACTTGTTTCTTACATGCAGTTGAGAGAGGCTGTTATCTAAAACCCACATTAGAGAATTTCTTAAGTACTGGCATTTCCACCTATGATCAATCCTGTCTTACCAGCAGTCCCCTCCCGTGGTCACCTGCTGATTGTCGTTGCTGAAGGATTAATTTTCCCCAGTTGTAAAACTACTAGCTCAGACATTTGCTAAGGTTATGAAGTGGGAGCTGGACCTTTAGGAGGCTCCGGCATAAGTCTGTTGGCGGTGATTTTTCCACATCAGAGAGAGGCATTGAAGCCAGGAGGATCACTTAGAGTGTGGTGGGTGTTGTTGGCCTTTTTGGCTCAAAGTGATGGGGCATTGCACAAAGGAAACTCGATAACCAGGTTAGCTCTTTCTGTGTGAGGAAAGCTCTTACCTGTAGGGCTTTTTTTCACATCCTGCTTTAAGGAAGTTGGTGTTGGCAACTCCCTTAGGCAAGACAATGTGACCCGCTTAGTGGATGAGGGAAAGGCTGTGGATGTTGTCTACCTGGACTTTAGTAAAGCCTTTGACACCGTTTCCCACAGCATTCTCCTGGAGAGACTGGCTGCTCATGGCTTGGACGGGTGTACTGTTCGCTGGGTAAAAAACTGGCTGGATGGCTGAGCCCAAAGAGTTGGGGTGAATGGAGATAAATCCAGTTGGTGGCCGGTCACGAGCGGTGTTCCCCGGGGCTCAGTACTGGGGCCAGTTCTGTTTAATATCTTTATTAGTGATCTGGACGAGGGGATCGAGTGCACCCTCAGTAAGTTTGCAGATGACACCAAGTTGGGCGGGAGTGTTGATCTGCTTGAGGGTAGGAAGGCTCTGCAGAGGGATCTGGCCAGGCTGGAGCGATGGGCCCAGGCCAACTGTATGAGGTTCAACAAGGCTCAGCGCCGGGTCCTGCACTTGGGTCACAACAACCCGATGCAATGCTACAGGCGTGGGGAAGAGTGGGTGGAAAGCTGCCCGGCGGAAAAGGACCTGGGGGTGTTGGTCGACAGCCGGCTGAATATGAGCCGGCAGTGTGCCCAGGTGGCCAAGAAGGCCAATAGCATCCTGGCTTGTATCAGAAGTAGCGCGGCCAGCAGGACTAGGGAAGTGATTGTCCCCCTGTAGTCAGCACTGGTGAGGCCACACCTCGAATACTGTGTTCAGTTTTGGGCCCCTCACTCACTACAAGACAGACACTGAGGTGCTGGAGCGGGTCCAAAGAAGGGCAACAAAGCTGGTGAAGGGTCTAGAGAACAAGTCTTAGGAGGAGCGGCTGAGGGAGCTGGGGTTGTTTAGCCTGGGGAAAAGGAAGCTCAGGGCAGACCATGTTGCTCTCTACAACTACCTGGTAGGAGGTTGTAGCGAGGTGGGTGCCGGTCTCTTCTCCCACGTAACAAGCGATAGGACAAGAGGAAATGGCCTCGAGTTGCACCAGGGGAGGTTTAGATTGAATATTAGGAAAAATGTCTTCACCGAAAGGGTTGTCAAGCATTGGAACAGGCTGCCTGGCGAAGTGGTTGAATCACCATCCCTGCAGGTATTTAAAAGACATGTAGATGTGGCACTTAGGGACATGGACTTGGCAGTGCTAGGTTAACGGTTGGGCTCTATGATCTTAAAGGCCTTTTCCAACCTAAACGATTCTATGACTCTGTGATTCCAAGACGCAGAATGAGATGGATCCTTTTTTTTGGTCCAGAATATCTACTCCTTTATTGCTACTAGCAATGGAGAGACTACCTCTTTCAGTGCTCGTGCAATGATTGCCATTATTCATTGTGGTGCTGTTAGGAAGTTAGAGCAGTTATTTGCATTGGGCTCAGCACACAGCCTCTGGAGCTGTCACAGCAGGCAGCTCAAGTTTGCTTTGCAGCTTCCCCTTACTGTGATGAATGTGTTAACTTCAGAAATGTTGTCCTCACCTCATGGCCTCTTTTGTAGTTAGTCTTTCATAGAACCAGTAAGGTGATTTCCATTGCTCCAGCCTCTGCTTGCCTAACCCAGATGCTTCTTAAGCAATACCAAAATATGTGTGGCGCTTGCCATGTCTAAACTTACGTGTGTGTTAATCAGAGGAAAAGGAAAAAACCCTTTGTGGCTGATTCCTCTGCTTGGAATGCTGAGAGGGAAAGCTGGAATGCTTACTGAGCCACCAGTGGTTCTGGTGACAAACCATTTCTGCTTCTTACTGACCAAAGAGACTAAGGGAACAGAGATGTTCTGTAAGGAATAGTCAGTGTGAGGTTAATGCGTCATCTGTTGTTTTGTTGAAAGTTGGCAAGGCAAGGTATACTTCTAGTATCTGCCTCCTCCAACCCTTTCTAAAATACACTCATGCCCATCAAGGACCAGCAGCACAAAGGTCCTGAGCTGACTTTTATGAAACTGAAACACTGTCAGACTAACTATCTGCATCCTTAAGGATAAGAAAATGGAAGTCCACAAAGCTGCTGGTGAGGAAGAGAAATAGATTTACACAAATACAAAGCAAAAATTGGAGATGATCAGTCTCCAGTGATGGAGAGCCTAGAGTTCTCAGCGGCTCCTGTCTCTGTCTGCGGTGGGAGCTGATGCATATAGCCCGGTGTGTAGTTATCAGAGGGAAATTAATTGCTCAGCTGTTTGCCCTTCTCCCTTGTTAGTCTGCTCCCACAGCCTTGTTGCAAACACTGGATATCAGGGCTGTGCAGAAGCTGCAGCTTCACTCGTGTGACTCAGAGGATATTGGGAACCACTTACCTAGCAGCCAGATGTCACTGCCTGTCTGCAAAGAGCACATGCAGTTAGCGAGGGTACTTTATTCAACAGTGTAAGAAACTGCTTGCTGGGGGTCCAAGGTTTTTACCCATTAATATTTGTTCTTTTTTCATTTAAGCTTATTTACCACTCTGATTTAACTGTATAAACTGTAGAGGCTAGAGAAGCATTAACCCAGGTCTGCTGTCCAAATGCACACAAATTCCTAGCTGCATAAACAGCAGCGATTCTTTTTCTTAATTGAACATGCTAATTCCTTTTCTTTCCACCTCAGATTTAAGAGATCGGGGCCTGTGTTGCTGAGAAGGTAACTATCTGGGCTTACTGGAGCTGGCGGGTAAAAACAGCGCCGCTTGCCTTGCATCCTGGCCTTGCCAGCTTTCAAGTATTTAGCCTTAAAATAAGTAAATACATGTTTATATTAGAATTCGGAAAATACCAAGTTGTTTTCTGCCAGGCATCTTTTATGAAAGCTGTTTGCAATTTTGAGTTAAATTTTTAGTAATTAGAAGTTAAATTCTCTTGATGTTTTGTATGGAGAAGAAAAGTGAAGCATTCTTGGGACCAGAGAAGGCTTTTCTGTTTTTGTCAGACTGACCGTGACCTGGAGCTGCAAAAGGATGATTCTTCATTTCGGAGTGCAAGGGGGAAGTCACTGGCCCTCTGCAACATGCCTTGAATTCCTACATTCAGTTTAGAGCTGGGGCTGGATGCGAAGAATAGTTGGAAAGAAAGAAGCTAGGGATAGAATTAACAGTTCTTTTCTAACATTTGTGGTTTTGAAGCAGCGGTAGAAGCAGCTTCTGCTTTCACAGTAAAGGATCTCTAAATATCCTTTAGGAAATGGCATTTCAGTTCTTTACTAGATTCCTGCATGGAATAATGCATTTCCCATTTCTGCTTTCATTGTCCTATGCATCTTCGGTGAATGATTACAAAGGAATGAATCCAATTATCATAAGTAAAGTACGGTTAGTATCGTTGGTGTATGTTGGTGCAAGAGAGCAGCTGTAGTTCCTAGACACAGAGATGGACATTCCCTCTGCAGTGCATCCAGGTACATTACAGTATCACAAAGCGTAATGGGAAATTCTTACGGAATGCCAGCAGCTACCGTGGATTTGGGACGAAACAAGGGAGTTCATTTTGCAAAGAATCAGCTGTTTGAATTGCAGATCACATAGCCAAGGGTTCTGCTTGCCTTGATGATACACTTCATGTTCTTCTCTGTTCCGCTTTTTTCATAAGAGCTTCTTGCACAGACTTACCTTGCATAAACTTGCCTGCTGGGAGTGTTGTGGGATCGCTGCAGTTTCAGTCTTTTTGTTGTCTTAGTGATCCATGCAGAGTAATACAGCATCAGAAAACCAGGAAGGATGGTAGAGTAAACCTTTGCTTTTGTGTTTTGTGTAGAGAGAGGAAGTTTTATTGAATTCATTGTCATTTTAATAGCTATAAATTCTTATGCGTGTCCATTGAGATCTATTATCTGTAGTGACTGAGACAAATACCAACTTGAAGAGTGCTGCACTGGCAGGAAGTAAACATCTATTCTAGCTGGCATTCTTTGTCTGTTTTGGAGATGTTAACTCTCTCATGCTCGACTCCTGAACCAGTTCTGACTTTATTTAAAAAAAAAAAAAAAAAAAAGAAAGCCCAAACCAAACAAGCTGACCTCACCTTTTCAGACCTTACCAGCGATACATTCATCTAAACGTTGACTGAATCCATTTTAGTCTGCAATTAAATACAACAGGCGATCCTGCCTTATTTTTCTTAAAACTATTAATGTTGTGTAACTGTAGCATACGTCCTACATTTCTAGAGGCCCTGCCTTCCTAGACACTGGCAGATGTCTCTAGACTGTGTTTAGTGCTTATTTTAAGTGAATTAGAAGCTTTCAAACGGTTCAGTTGGCAATTCCTGCAGGGAAAGACCTGTAGGAGACAATTTGGTGGATGTTTGTCCTTGACAAATATCCAGACATTTTGAGTAGGCCTGGTGTTAATCTACAGCGCCTACTGCTTGAAGGAGAAGCTTTCAGAAACATCTCCCAAGACGGTAGGTTTTGAAGTTTGCCTTTTGACAGAAGGACTGACAAAACCAGTGAAGACTGCATAATTGGAAAAGTGCTGTTTGTAATTTGGTAGATTTAATAAGGGATTGGAAATTAATTCTGTTGATGCAAAACACCTACAGGAAGCATAAGACTAGACTGCTTAATTCAGACACTCGAATTGTCTTCAGGTGAAGGTTAGCTGGATAAAGATCCAATGCAGAAATGCATCTATTTTAATGGATAGATGTATGTAAACACAGAGAAGCGCAGATCACTGAGCACTAGTTGATTGGGGCACACTTGGATGAGTCATTGTCAGGATGTAGTAGGGATGTAGCAGCATCACAGATGTGCTTATGGTATGTGCCCAGTTTGGGAAACATTAGCTTGTAGTGGAAGAACATGAGGAGGAGGGTTACACAAAGCTGTAAGAGATGCCAAGTCTCTTTTGTTCATGACTCACCAAGGCAGTGGCAGCTTGTACTTGCTGCTCCCTGACTAATGCAGGGGTTATTCCTGAGTGTTCAAAGAATATCGGAGGTTACTAGTTCAGAATTTTTATGCATTACATCATTTTGCTGCAATGACTGACTCATTGGGTCAGTTTATTTAGCAAGTAAGCAGTGGTAAGCGAGGGAGCTGTAACGGGGTGTACCTGCATTGGCTTAGCTGACAGTAGTTTGCTCCCCGTTCTAATTACTTATTGATAAGATTTATCTCCTTTCCCAGAGGCAGAGAGAGCACAGCAGTACCTGCAGGCAGTCTATGAGTCTTAAACAGAAAACCAGTTGGTGGGGGTGTCTGTGGGATTTATTTTGTGGATTAAAAAAATCCCATTACTTCCTGAAATCTCATTGTACATGGCTTTGTGTACAGGAAGTAGTATCTGTTATCTGTAAAGCAGCGTGCTGTAGGCTGCCTGGAAAGGCCAATCTGGAAGAATGAGTCTTTAGGTGTAACACACACGCTCTGAGGCACATTTGTCCCTAAATATCTCAGTTTTTCTGAGTGCAAAATAGGCATAGCATCACCCAACAAAGACAGTTAAAGGTGGTTCTAATGTCTTATTTTCCCCTAGCTGCTTAAGTCTTTCATGAGTCTGTCGGTCACTAGCATCAGGAACAGAATGTTGCCTGTAGTAGTAAGGAACACTTGCATCATCAGGAAAACAATTACCGGGATATATATTTGCTAAGAGATAGGATTCTCGTATGGGAAGGCATGCCTGAGAAAGTAGGAGAATGATACTACGTTATACTCCTCCAAATCTTTTAATTTGTAACAATATTGACTTTCTTGTATATTCTAGTTAGCTACCATACAAGTTCTCAGTACAACGAAACTGAATGTTTATAGATTTTCAGTAAGACTGTGAAAGAAATAGTATATAATGCCGAGTGCTTGTTTCTACCTTGGGCAGAGTTCTTTATGTAGAATACAGGCCCCAGGTTGCGTGAGTTTGTCCTGCATCCCCACATAGGTGACAGCAGATTCTAGACCTAGTTAAAACCTTGTTAAAAGGATTTTTTATTTTTTTATTTATTTATTTATTTTAAAGCTTGCCCGTGATGATACTACCAGCGCTTGAGTTTGCTGATGCAAGGCGGCAGATCTCAAAGGGTTCAAGACTCAGGACAGATAGATGTCTTCCATACACTATAATGTGTTAAATCATGAGGAATACTCCCTATTCTGAAGCAAAACCAAACTGCCTTACTTTTAGTTTCACCAGGACATAATTGAGTTTGATCTCAGCACATTAAAATATCCCAAATGGAAGACATTTTTACTGCATTCTTACGTCAGTTACTTTGTGTGTTTCTCTAGGTTACAATGAAGACATCATCTATTAGAGAAGCAACTATAGTTTGGAACCTTCTGTGGTGGGGGAATATAATGTAATATAATAAAATATTCTTTCTGAAAGGGTTTATGCTAATCAGCTGGAATACATTTAACGGGTATGGTCTTTTCAGTCAGGAGTGGTGGGCTTCACTGTTTGTAAAACCCACCGAAGTTACTCTGTGATTTTCCAGATGTGGCAGACATTCGTTACGAACGTACCTATGTTCAAGACTCGCCCGCAGAACTGTGCTGCCATCTTTGCGATGATCCTGCCCGCTGCCCCTGCACAGTAACTGCACTGCGGTGTGCAGAACTGCACTAATTCACGTATCGTTGATATGCTACTGTGGACACACGTTCTGATGTCACTTTTGGTGTCGTCATGAGGTTATGGATGCTCTCAGCATCTTGCAGCAGAAAGTTGCGATCTGGAAGGATTTGCAAATAGAGTACTGTGGATCCATCACCTGGAGGAATAATGCTGGTGGAGTTAGGCCTTTGTGAAAAGAGAGGGTAGAGAGAAGATTGACAATCTGGGTAATGTCTGTGGGTCGCCTGTAGTAGGGAAAAATGAGGCAAGATAAGCTTCCTTCAGAAGGAATGTGACGTTAGAACTATTTTAGCATGGAGGATTAGAGGAACTGATTTGGTTTGAATTGATGCTGCCAAGATGCTGTTAAGGAGCTGAAAGACCACGGGCATTTTAGAGGGATTATCTCCTCTTCTTGCCCCAGGACCCATCATGGCTTTTGTTGTGTGGGCATTAGCTGAAGAAGTCAAATTCACTGAACTCCTTGATTTGCAGTCCTTCAGCTTAGAAGGTGATTTAGAAAGCTACATTCCCTGCCTGATTTTAGCTCTTGTCAGGCACAGGATCTTTCTCCTGATGTGGAGAGAAATGCTGTTACAACTGGAGCCCAAGGCACTGCTGATTCATGTACATTATCTGTCTCTTGCACTCTGAAATCACTTGGCACAAGCCAGATTCTCCTGCTGCAGTCTGCCCCACCCTATCTAGGCCTTCTAGAAAATATCCTCTTGTAAAAAAAAGTCTTTGCCTTCTGATTTCTATAGTGACGCAGAAAGGTCGATAGCTTATTGCTGAAGGATTTGAACATAGGTAGTATATCCTTATACTACAGGAAAGCCCTCCCAGTAGCAAGACTTGAGGAGAAATGACTAGCGTTTTTTGAGGAAGGAATATTGAAGGCTCTGCGGACAGTATCGGACACTAGAAAGCTAGCAGAAACATGCACACGAATCCTGCCTGTGTGGTAACGAGCATCGTGAAATGAGAGACTATTAAGACTCCGTGTTTACCTAAAGAGAAAACCTGTGCGCTGTTTTTTCAATGAGCTGTGAGAACGTCTTGAAGTCTTCACTAAAACCTCTCCCAAATGAATGGAAGCTTTCTCCGAGTCCAGCGTGGGGTGTTTTGGTGGTTGGTTCCCCCCCCTTCCTTTGTGACTTGTGTGAATACACATGCAATAACCTTTATGGTTAAGAACACTAAATCTTTGCGCTCTGTTTTTTTCTTGTTCAAGATTTTCAGGAATTGTGGGGAACACTAGAGAAGCGTGCTGATTCCTTAGGATGTAGAGATTTCAGTGAGAGTAGGCAAGCACAAATCATCATGAGAAAGGGAACAGTGCAAAGAAGCATCCCTGTTTGATGCTCAGCAGAGATCAGATGCTGTGTCCAGATTAAGGAGCAGACACTTCAAGATCCTGCTTCTCCAGTCATCCAGGTCAGGTACATAAAACAGAGCGTGCTCTGTCTACCTGCTGGCCCGCATGTTCCTTTTCTGTGTGTGGAAATGAAGCAGAGATGGAAAATGAATTGCTAACACGTGACCAACTCTTACTTCAGTGTAGGGTTAAATTGTGGCTGGAGCAAACACACATTGAGGCTTAGCCTAACTGTTACAGATTTTGCTCCACGAGTTTAAAGTAAGGCCCTTTAGGCTACCTTGTAGACAGCACGGGAAGGAAAAAGAGCTTAATACTTGTGAAAAAGTTTTTGTGAACGTTTTTGTCTTTTGTATCTATTCTTGCTTTTATTGCCTAGACCTCCAAGCAGGAGGAGAGAATTTGCTGTTAACTGTCATTGTGATTGGGGATATTGCATAGCTGTGGCAATCAGGGAACAATTTGTGGCCTTTTCAATTGTTTGTAGTGTCTGTTCTTAACATGGGAATGCTTGAATCGTATGCTTTCTCCTTAAAGGGACCATTGAACTTTTTCTTCCATCAGCTAAGTGATTACAAGGCTAGTGGAGAGGAGTATAGGTAATTTCCTTTCAGCAAAGGGTGGCCTAGTAGATCAAGTGACTATTAAGCACCCACTCTGCTTGAAGAGTGGGAAGAAAAATGAAGAGCTTGGCTTTGGTTTGGTTCATTCTCTGAGTTTACTCCCAAACTTGATTTATCGGAGACATGCTCCCAGCAGCTCTGAGTCTAGCCAGACAGTGACGCAGAGGTGGGCATTGTTGCTTCCAGACTGCGATTTTTGATGAACAAAAGGAAGAAAAAGCGTAACCTAAACATGAAGCATTTTCTTAGCAATTTTGCATTACGCTTTTGTCACTAGTGCAGGAAGTGCCTGAGGGGTAGACAAGGCTTCTCCTGGACTTTCCCGGTTGCGCTTCCTGTGGTCAACTTAAAATACAGTTCTAAATGATGTTTAGAAAGTTTTTAATCAGGCAAGGTTAACAAGAAATTACTTTGAACTTTACATAGGTGGTTGAGAATCAGCCTCTACATTTCCATGTTATTGCTACCTCAGTGAAACTCCTGGCTTCTTTTTGGGAACGGTGGATTTCATTGTAAAGAGCGAACTGATAACCATTATTGGTGGGCAGAGCCTAAAAACTTTAATCCAAGGCTGTAGTTAGACACGCAGGAGCAGTACTCTGTAAACTAGATTAAACAGGCAGTGCCCCCTGCCCCTTCTGCCAACGTCGTGCCAGAGTTAGTGTGGCATGGCTGTGAACCGGCGGCTTGGAGAGCCGGCCGAGCTGTGGGACCTGTGCGCCCGGAAGAAAAGCCGTGATATGGTAGAATTTGTGTTGTCGTGCACCGCTTGTATATCCTTGCAGATCTTTCCTGTGAATTTCTGCAGACGGTCTGAGGCTGTGTATCACACTTCAGTCCGGGTGCAGAGTTTGCGTGATGGGCAGCGCAGAGTGCAGCATCCTATGCGTTCCTCAGGTAAAGGTGAGGGCAGCGTGGGTGAATAGGCTCCGTTCTAGTCTTGACTGCAAGTGCTGCAGAGTCATCTGGGAGTAAAGGCCAAGCCAGGCTCGGTCTCTAGCACCGCACAGTGGTGTGCAGGACTCAGCGTGTCGGAACTACCCAGGCGCTCTTTCCTGCTCATTCATTCTGAGCTCAATGCTTTGGGCTATTGGTTGCTGCAAACCACAAACGCTGAGAGACAGCTCTTCTAGAATCTGTTTTGTGTCTGAGGAGCTGATTGACAAGATGGTTGGTATTTTCTGTGTCACAATTTGTACTCCAACTCACATTGCTTGTTTTCAGTTCAGTTTGCCTTCAGCTGCAAACATGCCTATGAGGGTATGAAGTTACATTTCAAAGGCATTGCTAATCTTTCATATATAGCTGTAGTTGTAGCAGCTACTTTTAAAACAGGTGTTCTCTGGCGATTCATGCCAAAAAGTGTAACCAGACTTGGCTAACTGATACTGCTAAACACCAGAGTTTTATCAAGAGCATCACAGTTTACTTCCATCATGCTGTGGTTACTAAAGATGAGTAAAAGCGTGCTATGTGTGTATTAGTGTTGTAGTATGAACCTCGATCCCACAAACATCAGAATCTGGAGCACTACGTTCTTCCTCTGTGGTTCATAACCATCTTTTTACAATCTGAAAAATTCATTCATGAGTAGTTTTACTCTTGATTTCATCATAACAGGGGCCAATGGCCCCTTGATGGTTTCTGACAGATGGATAAAGCTTCCCCTTCCTGTCGATAAGAAATAATCCCCATAAGAAAACTACTAGAGAGTCTGTTTTATAGTCATCCCCATGTCCATCTGACCCCTTCTGGGAATGCATGAATAATGAAATGAACTTCTCGGCACACGGCATAGCCATGACTGAGGAACAGACTTTCGTTTCCAGATTCCACCTACATACTATCGTGAACGACTTACTATAAAGAACAGGCATTAAGACTGAACAGGAGTAAAGGTCTAGGAAAGATGAAGTTTACTTTTAGCTTGCTTGGAGTGTGCATTGCAGAAAATGACTGTAGCATATGTCTACGAATTATATACCGTTTGGATGATGTTCAATCTATAGCAGTACTTAGCATCCAGAAAGAAGTTTAACACCGATATGCCTTTATTAGTACTCAGCTAAGTTCCTGAGCAAAAAAACCCCCAAACATCCAATCTCATAAGTTGCCTGGAAGACCTTTACAGGTACAGGTAGTGTTTTAAAAATATTTTGCCATATTTGTTCCTAGGTGTTACCAAATGGTAGATAATGTTCATCTTTGTAATCAATAATTTTGAGTGTTTATGCTTATAAACATAACAGTGTGGGGGTTTTATTTACTGTCATAACATCAGCAAACTGTTATTTGCATTCAATTGCGTGGTAATAGGCTGTTGGAAATACATTCATAATGTATGTGTAAAAGTAAATATGGCCAGTGAAACAGTGTGTGTGTTTGTCCTCAGTACCTTCAGCCTCACCTCTTTCCTTCTTACAGTGTCTCTTTAATCAGCTGACAACAGAGCTTGTGTCACAAACCAATCAGTCTGAGAAATAGTTTTGGTCTCATAGGTATCCTGCCGAAAGACTGTAAGGTCCACATGGATGGTCTGGAATACGAGTCACTTCCTAGTTCTCTGAGTCACCCCCACAGATGAACAATTTTATGACTTTTAAATAATTGCTTATGAATCATCTGGAGGGCTGTAAAGGAAGATGTGTGGCACTCGTTTTCGTGCCAATGCTTTTCTCCGACAGTGACAGGATATTAGTGAACCGTAATCAAGGGAGAAGAGCAGTTGCACGAACATCTGCAGGAGCACTGGGACCTCACATAGAGTAGAAGCGGCACAAACCATGGAATTTCTTTGCTTTCTTTTCCATGTTAGAATTTTTTGGCTTTGCGTTACCTTTTCACGTCAGTATTTCTTTCCTTGAATCATTGGCCTGTTATTCATGTCTTGATGATTACACTTCTGTCCATGACTTTACTTTTTCTTGTCTTGCATAGCTTTAAGCTTGAGCACTTTCTCACACCTTAACAGCAGTCTTCTCAGCACAACAGAGCCGAGGTTACACACCTATGCTGTATTAAATTAGGCTTTGGATCACAGCCTGAAATGCTATGCTGAGTGTTACTAGAAGAAGTGTCCCTGCTACACTCTTCGTTTTAATGTGGTCAGCACCGTGAGACGAGCAAGAGATCTCTGTGCTCTACAGAGGTGGGGTTTCTTCAGGCTCTTCACAAAATATATTTGATGTTTGTTCTGTGCTGCTGCTGCTGCATGCTCTCAAATTTCCCTTCTGAGAAGGTTCAAAAGATGAGGGGCAGTGTCCTAATGGAGCACAGCTCATTTCTGTCACTGAGGCTCTTCTCGCTGACTTTTGCCCGCTTGTTTGCATGAGAGCACGAGTCATTACCATTTACTTGGTGTCATCAAGCTGTAATGATTCAGCTCTGAAAAGCTGTATTTACGGTCAGCCGATGAAACACACAAGTACACGTAAGTATCTAAAGCAAAGGGCTTGTCCTTCTGATTTTTAGAATAAAATACGGTGGTATGTTCTAAAATCCACTGTGGATGTTCCTATTTAAATTCTGTGTTAGCCAAGAGACTGAGGTACATGTAATTCTTGAGTAACATGGCAGATGTCCAACGTTCCAAGAAATCTTGCTGACAAATTTTTTTATTGTGTCATGGTCTTTTCTGAGTCATTTTGAAGAAAAATGAAATACCTTTCATGTTGTACATGATCTTAGGTGACACTATGAGCAAAATGTAAATTCTAAATCTGCTTGCGTTATTTCTGCAACAGGAGGTCAGTACTTTTTTACGTAATATGAAATTACAAATGCAGTACAGTAATAGCCCTTTTGCATCTCAGTTTCCTATTTTGTAAAATGGAGTGGTTCAGTGGAATTAGAATGGCATACAGTAATATTGTTAAAGCACTCTGTCTCGTATTACCCATTTGCGAGTTATCAGTGGTGGTGTTTTGGTCTCCAAACATAGCTTAAAATGCTGTTTGAATGGGATAGTTTGGGATATAATAGTTTGTACAGGAAAATGTTTTCTGTGCTCACGTAATAGTATTAAGTTGGGAATGAAAACACTGCTGACTTGTCAAAATATACCCACAGTCGTATGGGAACTTGACGATTATCTGAAGACTTTTGACCATTTTGAAGTGACGAGCCTGGTCTGGCTGATCAGGTCTGATCTGTAAAAACCTGAGCTTTGCCTCGTAACCTAGAGGAGGCAGGAATCTACTGGCATAGCGTGACGTGAATGACAAAGCTCATATCCAGTGATGAGGAGAGTACTTGTGGCCAGAATAGCTGGCCGAGGAATGTTCCCGTCAGCTTTGCGAGGAAGATTTTTGAGTCGAGTCCAGGGATTTTCAGTGCGTCACTGAGTTATGTGGCTGGCTGTTTATAGACTGGACAGTCCTCAAGAAATCTGTGCTTTTCCAGTCAGATGCATAATCCTGCTGCCGCCTTAGGTCAATGGTAGATTTTTCAGCCTCTTTAACGAGACCGGGAGTTGGACACGTGCTCGCCGTCTCAGAAGAGTGCCCAGGTTGCTCTCCAGTTTGACTGAGGCTCCCGTGCTTTTAACCAGCTACAGAACAAGTACTGCTTACTTTATGTGTAAGCAGCTCAGAAGGTGGAAGGTTTGGTTAATACATGTCTGCTCAGTCAGCCGTGGTGGGGGCTTTTGGGGCTTTTTCCCCCCCTCCAGATTTGGGATTCCCCTGTGTATGCCGGAAAAGGTCTCACTTTGTGTTTTCGAGGTTATGGTCTTTGAGGAAGATGAAATTTCCCAGACTCTGCAGGCACACCAGTCTCTTCAGGTCCTCTAGTTGTTGATTAATCCGTGAACTGCATGCTGTGCTCAGGAAGAGACAGAGCAGGAAGGATTTGCCTGTCCAAATATAGACTTCTGCTTCGGAGCTGGTTGTCTCGGTTTCCTCGGTAGTCAGTGGAGAGAAACAGGTGTTGCTGGGGTATGACTCATCCCATCCAAGGCCGTGTCCCAATAATCGTCTGGCCGCGCTGAGACCGTCAGAAACAATGCGGTCAAAGTTTCATCAGAGCAGGACTCATTCATGCCAGGTTTTCTTCACGAGCTCAAAGCATGTTCGCAGTTAGCCAAAAATTGCATTATGTTTATGTGACCCATGCATATTCCTCTTGAAAAGAATAACTTGATTACTATTGTGATAGGTTTTCCTTGGCTAAACTCCGTGGGTTTTTTTCCTCGTGTTAGTTGAACAGAGGAAGAAAATACGTACAGGTTAAGAAAGCTTTTGGCTATTTTTGACGGATTAGGTGGCCAAGTGGCTCTCCAAGTGAATTCATACTTCATCGACTGAGAGCAAAACTGCAAGTTGTCCATTCATAACAAGCCAAGAAAAGCAGTCTCATTCCTGCTAAACGGTTGTTCTTATTTTACCTTCGTGCTGGCAAACGCAGCTTCTGAAGGACTCTGAATTTGAGTAGGGTCTTCACCATTTCAAGCGGAGAGAAGTTTTGTGTCGCAGGAAGCTCTGCACGCTTATGGCTCTATGTTTGCTATAGCTCTCCTTTTCAAGTGTGCCAAAAAGGCTGGTCTTCAAGGGTAGTCTCAAGAGATTAATCTTTCTCCATTAACCAGCCTTGGTGAACAAATCCTGGCAATATCCCTCTTTCGGGATCTTGATAGAATACTCTCAGACTTCTGACGTTCCTTCTAGGATATGAAACCAGACTGGAAGAATTGCTGGAGTGTTAATTTACTACCTGGTGTCTGTCTCCTGGAGGAAGAGGAGAAAAACTGGAAAGCAGTAGTCTCCCACTGGAATCTTGGCTTGAGGTGAATAGATGAATGACAACATCTCTGTTCTGCAGAGGGGCCTCTCTGACCTTTCGCTTCCTGTTGAGTTGTGAAACAACAAAGTAAACATTTAACTGAATGTGGCAGCCTGAGACAATTGGCCCTTTTGTAGAAGGAACGCCAGTCCCTTCTCTCTCTGCATAAATTCTCTTCGCTGGCAATGCTAATAGAGCTGCAGTGGAAGAAAGCCAGGCCTTTCATTGGGCAAGACCCAAGTTTAAGCAGAAATACAAGTAGTGGGTGGCTTGGTCCCTGGAAGTGTCCTGGATGCAGCAGGGCTGCTGAGGATTGCCCACGGTCAGAGCCCTTTCAGAAGGATTTTGTTTGTAGCATAGGAAATCCATTTGCAATACTGAAGTCTTCAAAGCTCTGCCATGGGGGTTGGTGGGAGTGGTTGGATACGGCATCATTTTTTTTACCGATATAACCATTCCAGAGTGGAATTGCTGAGATGTGTTCCTTGTACAAAGAGGAGTCATTCTTCAAACGCCTTTCCTTGATCTCGTAGCACTGCCATGACTCTGCATTCCTAGCTGCGGTAGGCTGCTCAGCGTGAATAAAACCACGAGTTCTAAAATGCTATCAATTTACCTGAACTTATTGTTCATCCAACTCAGATGTAAGTAGTCTATTCCCTTGTTCCACGCTCACCAGTTCATACCAGCCTTCAACTGTGCTTTGTGATGATCTGTCATAACGTTGGAGCCTGCATAACCTCCTGCTGAAGAAGACCTGGCTCATGCTGATGCACTACCGCTGAGCGTGTGTATTTCCGGATACGGTCCATGGGAACATTTTGTCCTGCCTTTAAAATACTGTCTACCATACATGGAAGTAAACGTTACAAGTAGAAAGAGACAGTCTGGAAATACATTCATTTTAATGGTAGTTCTGCCCATCTGATAAATCTGCTGCCCTACTTTATTTATTGTAGGCTTTTTTATTTGAGAGCAGATTGATAAGTAAATTGCTTTTAAACAGATTACATGTCAGTAAGGATGGTACGTGTTTAATGGATGTTTAACGCACTTATGTTTATAAGGAGTTTTACTTTCTCCTCTCAACTGTGCTAGAATGCAGATGCCAGTCTCTTCTGACTTCCTGTAATTAATTTGATAGTCAGACTGAATCAAATCTACATTTGGAAAACTGTTGCTTTCAAAGAAGATTAGTCTTGTGAAAAAACCAGCAGTGTATCAGCTGTATGAAGATCTGCCTCGTATCCATCCCTTGGTCCCCAGAGAGCCTTTTCCTCTCTACAGCACCTGCATATTCTCAGTCTATTCAGTCAGAGAGTTGTCTTGTGGAGTATTTTAGTTTGCTTTTATTATTGTTTTCATATCGAGTGGAAAAAAAGATATTTGAAGTGGTGTTCATATAGGTGAGGGGCACTTCAGTATTATCTGCAGGTTTCCTGCTTGCTTTCCTTCTCGATTCATTTTGTGCACATATCTAATTAGTATACCGGTAGTTTCCCTGCAGATGTTTCTGCCAACGTATCTTTGCAATAACATTTCTTAGTGAAATGGGTCTGTACAGACAATCCTGATCTTAAAAAGTTAAGGGAGTTAGGGACCAATGATGGCTGCATATTGTGCCATCTCTCCCACCGACCTCTAGCTACAGACAGCCCTCTCTTTGGGTGATCCTTAAAATTCGTTACTTCTGTCATGTATGCAGAATTAGAATATTGCAGGGCACATGTCAAAAAATCAACCAAATAGGTGGTATATACACAGCTGACCACTGAGCCCTGCCGTTTTGTGAATGGGAAAGTCTTAGCTGTTTTGGACTCCCTTCCTGGATCCACTGGGGTTTTTTTTCTCTGAGACTGTGTCCTAGATGGTTTTCACAAGCATGTATTTCCCAAGCTGTTTTCTAGGGGGACTTTTAAATGTCATGTGCTTTGATCTGCCAAGTCAGTGGCAAGCTTGCCACTTCTCTGTGAGAAAAATTAAGGGCTTTAAAACTGACACTTCCCCAGTTTTTCAAACATACTGCTCCTCTGTTTATTCTTCCAGCACCACCCAATGTAAATGAGTTCCCGTTAGTCGCAGAAGAATTTTTTTATAACCCAGTACGCAATGATGTATTCTTGGTCCAGTGTTCATTAAATTGTTGTACCTTCGTGTTCATAACATCACTGTACCTCAGTTCTTTGTCAGATGGGCAGCCATAAGCTGCCTAGGAGATGTCTTAGAGATCTCTTCAAGTTCTCATAACTGAGACCTGCCAAAGTTCTCACGTCTTCTGTTTTGTGAGGCTCCATTTGAATGAGGATGAACTTCAAGAGTGTAGTTCAGACAGCAGTCTTAAATTACTAAGCTCTCATTGAAATTCATTTTCTTCAAGGTTCGTTGCTTTCTCACACTTGCCACCATGATCACTGCTATGCTGAGCTCTCCTAATATTTTATTACTGCCTGCTAGTGAATCTTTTAGATGGACTTGTTGCATTGTAACTCGATGGGTTTTTTTGATAGGTGCATTAAAAGTGGATGGTGCAAAAATATTATCCTGCGCACAAATCATAATACCTATGACTTCTGCTCTGTGGCTTGAAATGGACCGCTATGTTGTTTAAAGAGAAAAGGAGTCTAAACAGCTGAACTGTTGGAGCTGTCCGACTCCTCGCAGTGAATGTTACAGCCTAAGGCTGGTTTTGCTGGAAGCACAGACAGGACAAAGCCGCTCCTGCTTGTTGTAGCAAGCTGATTAATTCCTGAAGTAGAATTTTGATCAGGGCTGGGCATGGAAAACCTATCTTGCCTTTGCTTGTGTGGGTGAAGGATTATGGGGGGAGTTGGTATTGCCAGTGAATGCCAGATGCTGATTGATGCTTCTTCCGTTCTAGTCACTTAAAAACTTTTTTTGAGTTTATGCAAATGAGCTGCTGTGCCCTCTTGTTTTTACCACGCTTGAAATAATGGAGAAGCTAACTGTCTGGCAGAAGCAATGAAACCAGACAGAACAGTATCTTGCTCGTCAATGTATTGTCATGCGACAAATTTAACTGTGCATATTTGCCTCACTTTCTGCCTCTGTTATATTTTGTCACTGTAGTTGCACTGATTTTTTTCCAGAGCTTTCCCAGGCTTGTTCCTAATACTACACCTTACAGGCTTCCCTGCCTGTATTGCTCTATTTTTGGGTAACTATCTGTCGTGGTTTAACCCCAGCCGGTAACTAAGCACCACGCAGCCGCTCGCTCACTCCCCCCCTCCCCGGGATGGGGGAGAGAATCAGGAAAAAAAAAACCCTCGTGAGTTGAGATAAAGACAGTTTAATAGGACAGAAAAGAATGAAAAACAATGGTAATGATAATAATAATATGACAATAGTAATACTAAAAGAATTAAACTATACAAAGCAAGTGGTGCACAATGCAATTGCTCACCACTCGTTGACCGATGCCCAGTTAGTTCCTGAGCCGCGATTCACCCCTCCCAGCCAACTCCCCCCAGTTTCTGTACTGGGCATGACGTCGTATGGTATGGAATATCCCTTTGGCCAGTTGGGGTCAGCTGTCCTGGCTGTGTCCCCTGCCACCTTCTTGTGCCCCTCCAGCCTTCTTGCTCGCTGGGCACGAGAAGCTGAAAAATCCTTGACTTAGTATAAACACTACTTACCAACAACTAAAAACATCAGTGTGTTATCAACGTTATTTTCCTACTAAATCCAAAACACAGCACTATACCAGCTACTAGGAAGAAAATTAACTCTGTCCTAGCTGAAACCAGGACACTCTCTCTAAACAGAAAATGTTTTCCAAAGTCAGAAAAAAAAAAAAGAAAAAGAAAAAAAGAGTGAATTGACTTTAGGGACTAGAACGTAAGAGAGGAGTCATCTCACACGGAGATATTGAAAATGTTTTGTCCTTCTGTGCCTTTGTGGAAACAGGCTCTCTGCTGCTCATGCTAGGCGTTACCTGAATGCTGCGTGGGATTGTCCATCTGTGTGTGGCCCTTCTGTGCGTGTGCAGCACTGCAAGTCACGTTCAGTGTTTTTGCTCGCATGTTCTTTCCCTACTTGTTCCGGAGAGATACTCTCTCTGCTTTAGTCTTCCATCTCCAAAAGATTATTTTAACTTCTCAAAATTTAATGGAAGACTGTGCAGATGGATGCCTTAAAAACTATTGTTCAGCTCCTTGCCTCTTGGGAAGGTTTATTGGTGTCCTGTTGGCAAGCAAAACACAGCTCTTTTTTCCAGAAGCAAAATTTATGATTCTTCCTGCCTGTTTAAATTCAGTCAGTCCTTCTGGAGTTCATCCAACCCGAAGTTTTCAGACTTGAAACAAAACACTGGCATTGGTTTGTTTAGACCTATCTCAAGTAGGAGAGTTTTAAAGCTGGTATTTTTAAAATACTTTTCTGCTTCTGTAAATAAAGAGCTTCGTAGGACTGACTCCAGGTATTTTTTTGATACACTGTAGCATTACTGCTGAATTTTTGGATTGTCTCCAACTTTTCCAGGAAAACTACATGTAAACTGTCAGGGTCAAAGATTGAAAATACATATATATATATATATATGTATGTATGTATGTGTGTGTATATATATAATGAAAACAAAACCCAAGCAACCAAAAAAACCCATAAGCCTTTCCTTGAAGAAAAGTATTTCATTCGCTAGTTCTAAAAAATTATTAAAGGCACAGTATTTGAAAAATGAAGATGATTTGTCACTAGTGCTTCTTACTGAGAGGCGATTATTCTGTCACTTGAAATTTGTAAACGCTGTCTGGGCTTCTTCCTGAGGATTTTATCGAGCTCACGCTCACTCTTTGCCTTCAGAAATGACTGTGTACAACTTTAGGTCTCTGTGGTGTCAGATCACAGTGGAGTATCACATTGGTCTTCTCCAGATTTAAATTCCAAGAATTTTCTTTTTCAAGATCCACCTGTCAGACAAGTTTTGTTACTGACAAAAGTTAGCTCTGTCGAAGTTTGAAACGTGTGTTACTTTTAAAGTGAAGTGGCAGAAACCTTTTGGAATCTAAAAACGTTAAGGCAGGACAAGAGACAGACAAAGCTCTTGTGCCGCACAAGAACCGCGCACAAGTACAGAGTTGCTGGAGGGAAAGGGCGGGTATTGGGACAGGGGACGGGGGTTTGGGCGGCGGAACTGTGGAGAGGAGGGGAGGAAATGAAAGACAGGGACTGTCCTCTCCTGCACCTCTTCTCCTGGAGAGGAAAGAAGGTATGTACCAGCCCAGATGTTTTTCGGCCTGTGAAACTTAACGTTTATTTTTACTCATGCCTTTTCCCTGGTCTTCAGCGATTCAGTCATCTATATGTATATCCTGCTTTCTCACCAGAAACATCTGCTCTGTGCTGCCCCAAGGATCTCTACTTTGCTTTTTGTGGAAGTGTTAACAAAGCCATTTCCTTGTTCTGTCTCCTGCAGTTCTACAAAAGAATAGCAATTTAAACATGCTACAGGAGGTTTTATGCAAGCCTAAAATGTAGTGTATGGACGAGAGTATTGTGCTGTTATTTCTTCAGATGGCTTTACTGTCACGGAATTGTCACACCAGCTGCAGGCATATAGGCTTAGGGTGGATGGGATCTTTCATACGGGCTGTAAAAAGACTTAAAACTGAGACACAGACTGCCAGATCTGTAACTATAACTTAGGCTTTAAGGGAAACATGGAGTTTTTGGGAGTGCACTTTTATGCCAGTCTTTTACCCTCCAAAGATGTCCAGAGATGTCAATGCTACCTGAATTTTAATGAAATGAAATGACAGGATACCGGGGGGGAAGGGGGAGACGTTAGTTTCCGTTTTCTCCTGTTAACAGAAGATTTTTACTAGAAGGGAGAGCTCGGGTTGTGCGAGGTAAATTTCTTTTTTTCTCAATACATAGTATTCCTTTGAATAAAAAGTCCTGAGTTCTTAGACCACCTATTTAATATTTGTGTATGTTCTAATATTTGCCTTCGAATAAACTGAAATATTAGCAATTAAGGTGTAATACTTAGTTCTATTTAATTTCTGTGTTATGAGCATTACTTGGGCAATAGGGTTAATGGCAAAGCAAGAGATTTTGAATGTCAGAATTTTGGGTTTCTTGTTCCTCAGAATTGCTTTTTAGATGGGCGTTTGAGCATGTGGTGAGGATGAGTACAATCCCATCTATGATAATTTCTAGCAAATTGAGAAGAAATGTAGTCTTAGATAAAATTATTTTCATATACATTTTGGGAAATAGGGAGCTGTTGTGGAAGAATGCTCTGAGTCAAACCTTGTCAAGTTTGTCTCTCCACACTTTTTGTCAGCTGGTTTCTCTGAGCAAGTGTGGCAGCCAGTGTGTTATTTCACAGGAGTCTGGTGTGACAGGAAGCAGAAGAGAATTTTATTGGCATGAGTTGAGGGCAGCAGAGAACTGTAAATCAGGCAGGAGCCGCAAAATCCATTTAAGCCTGGGTTCCACGACTTCTGCTGCTCGCAGAGCTGCTTTCTTTGATAGGTCAGTAAACTCTGTTTTCTACTAAAATGGCAGCGTAACAAGCTGCGTGGTATGTTTTCGATATTTCCTCATTGGTCAAAAGAGCATCCTTTTCCTGCGAGGGCAGGCCAGGTAGAAGTCAGATTACAAAATCAAACTGACACAAGTGCAGCATCAGCAGAACAAAATTAGGTGGTCAGGAGAGATGCCCAGTCTTAACAGCCAGATCTAGTACCTGCCTCTCTGCAGCAAACTATGTGCGTTAGAAACGCCTTGTAGTTAATGTGCTTCAGGAGCTCAGTTTGCAAATACGCACACACGCAGAGGTAACGAGAGTTTGTCTCGGAGTCACATCCAGTCGTGTCAATTACAATGGCGTTCATTCACAGTGATCCCAATGGCTCCAAATAATACCGTTTCATTCATATTCATCCTAAATGCAAAATTTTGGGATATATAAAATACCCATGTTATTTCCATCTTAAGTAACACCAGTGTCCTTAGGAGCGCAGCACTGCAGTCAGCAGATTCCTTCTCTTTATTGCCCCAGCGTTTGAGCAGCAGCATTCTTACTGGATATACTGTGTGTCTTAATTAGCATTAGCTTTTTAAAATACGTATAAGAAATAGTGTCCCCGACCACCAAAACAGAATTTGTTGCTCAGAAAATCAGTAATCAAACATTTAATTATTTTTGTGTAGGATAAATAGTCTCTTACTAGGATTATGTGCTCGTGCTTCTACAAAGGTGCAGATTTAATCTATTTTATGATGAAAGATTAAAACCACAAATCCTGTTTAATAGTGGATCTCCAGCGATAAGTAGCTATGTCATTTTATGGCTAATGTCCAACATGAGAGTTAATAGTAAGGACACTTTTGTACCTGTTCCACAGTGAAGACACACTTGAGTATTGCCTGTAAGGCAGGAATCAAGCGCTTGCTTATATGTGGGGAACATGGCTAAACATTCCAAACGACAGCACTTAGTCTTGGAATGGATGAGTTGTTTTGCAGTAATTTTGCTAATTATTGATTAATTTATCTGCTTAGTTTCAGAATAGGTCTCTTCAGAATAATTAAGATGTCCCTGTAAAATGTTTTATTGTAAATTCCTGACGGTCAGTCCTGGTTCCTTTACGCTACAGTATTTGTTTGCTACAAATAATATGTGCATTTGGTTTGAAATGGTATTTATCCAATGCATTTATTTACATTATTGGAGAGGGCTCTTATTATAAAATATAACTCCACTTTAGTATAGCTTTTGAATTACACAGTTTATTCTTATTTTTGGGATCTGGAAATCTTGAGGGTTTGTTGTTGTGTTGGTTTTTTTGTTTGTTACCCCCTGCCCCGAGTATGCTGACACAGTTTCAATAATTTATCCGTTGGGTATTACACAAATGGGGCAGAGGGAGAAGCATTGAGGCACTCTGTAAACTTTGAGCGACATGGTAGAAATCAAAGTGACTGAATAAAAACCTGTTATCCAAGTTGTGAAAGCATGAATCAGCTAGATGGGGCTTGAAAGACGTCGTGGTTTAACCCCAGCCAGCAGCTAAGCACCACGCAGCCGCTCGCTCGCTCCCCCCGCCCAGTGGGATGGGGGAGAGAATCGAAAAAAACCACCTCGTGGGTTGAGATAAAGACAGTGTAATAGGACAGAAAGGAAGAAAATAATGATTATTATGATGATGATGATAAAAATGCCAATAACAATAATAAAAGAATTAGAATGTACGAAACAAGCGATGCGCAATGCAATCGCTCACCACTCGCCGACCAATGCCCAGATAGTTTCTGAGCAGCGATCCGCCCCTCCCGGCCAGCTCCCCCCAGTTTCTATACTGGGCGTGATGTCATATGGTATGGAATATTCCTTTGGCCAGTTTGGGTCAGCTGTCCTGGCTGTGTCCCCTCCCAACTTCTCGTGCCCCTCCAGCCTTCTTGCTGGCTGGGCGTGAGAAGCTGAAAAATCCTTGACTTGATATAAACACTACTTAGCAACAACTGAAAAAATCAGTGTCTTATCAACATTAGTCTTATACTAAATACAAAATGCTGCACTATACCAGCTACTAGGAAGAAAATTAACTCTATCCCAGCCGAAACCAGGACATAAGAGGATTTGCTGCTGTTGGAATATTCCCTTCTCCAGTGGGCTTCATGCATATTCTCCGGGTTACACATGGTTCAGGAGGCAGCAGTGGCAGAACCCAGAATTTTTGAGAAAGTTATCCCTGAATCTGTGATGTTAGCAGTTTAGTGGTAAATTCACTTATAATATGTTCTGCTCATTACAGTGTCAGTGATTTGGAGCCGTATTTGGTGGTTTCCTAATACTTGGAAGTAGAAACACAGTACGAGGTTTTGAGATTAGTTTAACATGCCCAAAAACCTAAAACCTTCTGCACAAACCCAGAAAAACCCCGCACTCAGTACGCAACATTGATACTATGACCTTAGCATGAAAATACAGAAAAATAAACAGTTACCACATCTGCTGATGTATAAGAAACATAGCAGTAGCAACAGATGAATAGCTTCTCACGAGCAGTTAAGTCTTAACAAATTTATCGGTGTGCTAGCCTTTCCCCTTCAGTTTTTTCCTGTCTTTGGAGAGGTGAAGGGTTTCCTCTTGGAGGGGGGGCACAGGGCTGTCTGTTCGTATGTCTTATAAGCAGGTTCCTTTTATTCTTCAGGAAAACGCAGTAATACAAACTCTACCGATTGGTTTTAAATTGACATAGGGTTTCCAGAGCAAGACAAAAACATACATGTGTAGTCTGGATTCAGTCCAAAGCATCTTTACCTCCGAACTGGTTTAGGCCAGAGAGACAGGATGTTCCACAGAGCAAAAACCCATGTGATTAAAGAGCATGAACAAACACAGAGTATATTATTAACAAAACACCAGACTGCATTTCATGTTGGGTTTTCTGGCTGGTGACCCATGGAGTTGACTCAAAAAGTGAGCAGAGAGACAAAGGTCCAGTCTGTTCTAACATAACTAATAACCACAAAAGACTCCCTGAAGCCTTCTTCCTGTATGGCGGTCTTAAAAAGCTGTTCACACTGGTCCTGACAGCGGTACAAGCACACCACAGCGAGACTCTGTGCTCGGGAACGTGTGCTGAGAGAATGTTACGGCATCTGCTGCGGAGAGGTTTTACCTTGATTCACCGTTCTCTGCATGTCTAGCAATTAGGCTCCCTGTTACCTCCAGGCTCCTCACGCTGTCGACAACATCTTTCATTTCTCCCTTGTGTTCTGACTCACAGGTCTGTCAGTGCCATTCTGTCTGTCCTACCTTGTGGCCCCTTCCATTTTCAGGATGTGGCTGATACCTCCACATCCTGATCAGCAGCTGTCTAGGCCATGATCTGTATGGGCAGACGATGAGTCACTCTGCTTTGTGGCAAGGATGTGTGTAGTAGAGGCATGAGGTGAAGGGTATACAGTGTTTGGAGACTTGTGGAGCACTTGACTAGCAGCTGACAAGAAATTTTGGCCATAAGCAGGTAGATAAGAGGGAGTAGTCTTGGCTGGTCACGTGCAAGGAAGAGAATCGAAAAAAACTGAACCTTTTTTGCAGCTGTTGATAGCATTGGGAGATTCTGCTCCTGGGAATTTGCGTGCCTTTGACCCCAGAAAGCCTGAAGAGATCCACAGTTCTTCACCATGTGAAAGGTTCTTCAGGAAATTAAATCAAAAAGTGTTGGAACTGCTGTGTCCCATCCTGTCCATGTGCATGCCTTTTCCTGGGAGGCTGCACTTCTGCTCTCCTCCTCTGTTAGCAGAGGGCTGAGGTGCTGGTGAGCCTGTGAACGTGTGTGAATCCTGGCGGTGTTGTACAAAAACTGCTTTCTGCTCTCTGGGCAGTGTGTGGGGATCTCGGGAAGGGGAGCATCAGGTCCATTTGCATGCATTTTTCACAGAAGGTTACTTTACTACAAGTGGACTTACGTATCCTGGGTTTTCCTTTTCAGGGCTTCACAAATACTATCAGTTTTTCCGTTTGTATTTAACGCTTTTAGCCAAACAGAGAGCTCTAGCTGTAGTTTAACTCCTCTTTCGCGTTGCAGGCTCATCATGTTGAACATGCATTTTAGCCAGGAGGGAAAGGAGCGTTTTGTGCTGTGGAAGCAGTGGGTGTCGGATCCCTGCGCTGCCGTTGAAGATGACAGCTTTTCCTGCGCTGGAATATGTTTCCGCCGCATCACTCGGGAACGTGTCTCCTCCCTCACAGAGATGCCAGCTGCCTTCCTTTCCCGTCCCGTCCCCGCTGTTAGTCGGCAGGTGCACTCCACTCCTCCGGATCCAAAGTAGCAGATACTTTCGCTAATGCTTCCTCGCTCTTCTTTGTTAACTAACTCTTCTTTGTTACTGCTGAAACTGAGATTTCCCGAGGCACTCCGGGCATGGGGTTGCTTTGAATGGAAGGAGAGGTACTGTGGAGCAGCACGTATCGGAGCTCCAAGGGGAGGCCCTGGGGTGCCTGCCCGGGAGCCGGGGGTGCGAGCGTGAGTCACAAGCTGCAGAACCGGGAGGGCAGGGGCGTCAGCGCCGTTCGCGCTTGAATCACTCTTAGCCAGCAGCAGGTCAGCAGGCGGATGGCTGCAGCCTGAAGTGAAAGCTTGTAACTCGCCAGCCGGCACCTGGTTCCAAAAGTGAATATCTGCATTTCATCAGTGTCTTGTATTGTCTCTCTGAGAAATGGTATTCAGTTGCAGGTAATTGGTAGTGCTTCGGTTTCCTGTGGCTTTCCACCTATTCATTTGCGTTGGGTCAGCTCAACTGCTTTATAAACATGGAAATGTGCTTGAAATCTGATGAGCTGGCAACACGAAAGAAAACCTACGCTATTAGATCTCAAACGCCAGAACTGTGGGGCTTTCTACCAAGCTCTGGTTCAGGTTTGCATGTAATGGTGAAATTAGAATGCGGCACTTCTTTCAGGCTCAGTCAGAGACATCGTTCCTAGGTACTGTAAACAGTTAAAGGACCAAATTATTCTTCGGTGCTTGTGTTCTTCAAATTAGGACAAATATGTGGGAATCCTGTCGCAGTCAAGAGGAAACTGTGGTACCAGTGAAGTCAGCTGGCCTAGAAATTGTTTCCTGTGTCCTTGGTATGAAGATGCACTGAAGTTTCACAACGAAATGGCAAACATAACGTACTGTGACCTGTTTTCTAACCCTGGGACAAGATTAAATTTGAACTGGTGACAGGTATCAGAATATTTGCCTAAGCAAATACGGCTAAAGTTGTGTTAAGCCTTTTGGAATGTTCAGGCACCCACTTCTGCGTGATTTGCATGATAAAATCTCGAAGAATGGAATAGAAACACTTTTCATATGTAAAGTAACAATCATCAAGTTCTTCCAGAATGTTCTGTCTTTACAGCGAAATGTTCTGCAGATTTTTCTGTAAGTTAGGTGGAGTAAAAAGGTAAATTTGCCATCTTAAATGCAGTTTTCTGATTGCGTCCCAAATACATTAAGCTACAATTGTGTTTCCTTAATCCAAACATTTTGAAATTAAACTTGCTTTGACTTGGAGTTCTGTCACTGTTGAAGTCACAGCATTTTATTTACTAGCAGAGAAGTTCTAGTCGGAGGCCATAAGTCACAGGTTTTTGTCTCTTCATCTCTCCTTGCAAGACCTTCCAAGTTCTTCGTGACTCTTAAAAGTATTCCTATTTTTTAGTAAAGAGTTTTCCGTGGTGCAGACTTAGAGGTGTTTTAGCTGTTTCCTGACTATCGTCTCCAAATACTTAAGGGATTATTTTGTCCCAGTACCCTACTGCACTAGTACTGAACCTTGTTTTACAGCCCAGCATCCTCCCAGCTCGGCGTTCATCCGTGAACAAAACTCTGCCACCTTTGACGTAGGTGCTCTGATCAGTCAATGGCTGTGGAGCATCTTTGACCAAATGCAGAACCCCGAGCATTTCTTATTAAGGCCTTCGGTGAAAATGTTGGTGCCTGCGGCTTCCTGGGAAGCTGAGCGGTTTGGCGGGGCTGTGATGGGTGGTCTGCCGGGCAGTGCCTAGGTGGCAGCGGCTTGCTTTTGGAACTCCCTCCCTCCTTCCACAAAAAGGGAGTTCCTTCTCCCGCTTCTGGACTGGTGTTGAGCTCTTAGTCCTGGATTGCCCTCTTTATACTTCTAGAGATTAGCTTTCTCTCCGACCTGTGGAGCTTACTTATTTTTCAATGACTTCCAGAAACTCAGCGTCAGCAATCAGATCTTCAGACATCTCGTAGGGCCCTGGGGTGCTGATTCACTAATATCTCGCCTTTGGTACTATTTAAATACAGAGTTGTTGGTTTTAAGCTACGATACGATATGCATCGTCTTGCAGTCCAGAGTAGAAATAACTATGAGAAATATCTACCTTTTCTGTATTACCGTTGACAAATTTTACCCTACGAATGTAGTAATGGACAATCTGATTATTCCAGATGTTTTTATAGATGGTTATATTTGTTTTTATCCTAATGTATTTAAACACTTCTGATTGTCTGCTGGAAGGTGGGCTTTTTTTTGTTTTTGTTTGGTGGGGTTTTTTGTTTGGTTGGGTTTTTCTGTTTTGTTTTGTTTTGTTGTTTCCCCCCCTTCCTCGCTGCCTCTTCCTTCCGTTATCCGTTTCCCAAGCTGGTTATGTATAGTTGCTGCTATTTTTAGCTCCTTTCTGGCTTCCATTAATCTTGACTTTCCAAGATTGTCTATACCACATTTGGGACGAGTGTTTTCTAATTAAATTCACCTCTTTTGAACTGCCCTGATTTATAGGATCCGACCAAGAAAAGATGTATTTTAAATATAATTTCTGATTGCTAGAGATGCACCTTTTCCTGCCACGGGTATAGTCAGCAGCCCACGGTTTGGCTACAAACCTACTTTGTTTCTTGTTTTTCAGGTCAAAGTAACATCCAGTCAGGCTTTGCGTGGCATGAGGCAGAAACAGGATTTTCTAGCAGGGTGAGTACTTGCAGAGTCAACAGGCTGATGATTTCTAATGACCAAGAATTCAGGAGACACTGCATCCTAAATAAAAGCAAAAGGGGGTCAGTAATCGCCGAGTAAGTTCTGTTTCACCTCTACCTGTTCTATAGGTGGCTTCAGGGAGGAATTTAGGAAAGGCGCATTGCGGAATGACTTAATGTGAGCTCTCATGATGATCGCAAGGAGCACTACCAGGGGGAAGTTCACAAATGGAGTTTTGAAGGAGCTATTTAAAATGGTAATATGGGTAGGGATTTAATGATGGTGTTCATGAGAAGACCTTAAATAGGGATCATGTAGGAGAGGATGTTTTTCCCTTTAGCACTCACTGTCTTTGACTTCAAATGTAAACTCTTTCCTCTTTCGGCAGGTTGCTAGGTGTAGACTTTTCAAGCCTCTTTTGGCTTTTTTTTGCTTCCAGAGCTGAACACAGACCAGAATTGTCTCTACCAGTTTTTAGTTTGCTGCTTTTCCAGGCCATTTTCATTGAGTGGTTCCAGGAAAAGCTAGACAAGATTTTGCAAGGTCACACAGTTCCTCTATTCCATCTCCTTGGCCCAAGGCAGGATCTAATAATCCTAACCTGCTCTCAAGCATCCTGGTAGATGATCTTAAAATTCTCCAGTGATAGAGACTCTTCTATCTCCCTAAGCAATTTCATGGTTTCATGAATGAAAATTTATTTCCTGTCTCCAGTGAGGATTGTTAGTAAAACTGGTGTTACCGAAATACAGATGGGAGAGAGACAGGAAAGGGGCTAAATTAGACCCAGACAATACACAGATAAATGATGTGCAGATTAGGGTCATATGTCACAGCAGGGCATACAGTAATGATTTACCTCGGAAGGAATAATGCCTTGAAAAACACACGGAGAAAGTGTATTTACTAATATTGTTCAAAATGAGGCCCCAAAGGCAGCACAGTGAATGCCAATTATTTTGTCCAAACTCTGAGTATCTGTCCACTTGGTACTTTTGCTTCCAGTGTAGCCTAGGATCGGTGTGATGCAGAAACAGGAGTCTGGGAAAGCCACTATCCAGAAAATGCTTTAAGTCACTTTCAAGCTGTGAGGGAAAGAGGGCAAGTGCCGGTACCTGTCCAGAGGAAGGGATGAGCGAGTCAGATTCTCTGGCCGTGGATTGGATCAGTGGTGGTGAATGTATGGGTGGGCAGAAGCAGGCGCTCCGGTGTCAAGTGCAGGGCAAGAACCGTTTAGAACGGAATTGTGTGTCAAACGCCTTTATTCCGAGCCAGGCCCTTCCTACGCAGTAGCCAATCTATTACAAATAGAGATTCTCTGGTAACCGCCTGTTCTTTGATTTCTTTGAATGCTATGATACAGTTAGTTTCTTGTGATCTTAGGTGCCTGCAGTACACTCAAGAGTTGCTTCTGCAGCAGAAGTAAATACTTTCTCATTAAGTCTAAAAAATTAGTTACAAAGTCCGTCAAGTTGTACCTACCTACAGGCTATGTTCGTTGCAACCGAAACCCTCTGTGCTATGGTCTGTTGATGCACAAGAGTCACATCCACAGGCCCACAGTCAGTCCCACTCTGCTCCAGGATGATCAGTAGGTGCCACGTTACTGGCGTCTTTTCCACTTGTCTCTTGGCTAAAGGAAAGCAATAGTATAACGTTCAGTGATGCAGCAGATGTTTCAAAGTCCTCATCAATGAGGAGGTTTCCGTGTTACCTAAATTAGGCATATTATGGAATTTCAGAAATGCAAAAAGAAATGTCCGAGGTAGGTTTGAATCGGCTAAGAAAGTTTTGGGATTAAACCACGTAGAGGAGGCCTCCTATGATACTGGCTTCTGACCAGAGTTTTATAGTCTTTTATTTGTCTGGTGCCTGTTCTGTCCCTAAAACACTAGTGCAAGGAGCAGATCAGGAGACAAAATACAATTGGACAGTGCACTTGGTTTGCTGTAGAGGAATCATTTACCTTTGCATTGCTTACTTGCCTCCCATCTTCTGATTTACCGTGACCTGCAAGGGAACATTCCTCTACCACAGCCAAGGCATTCAGGCGGAGCTAATTGAACAATTAAATTATCAGGTGATGGAAGTGAAAATCTCATCCACACAGTGGATGGATTTAGCAATCTGACTCCTTTTAGTTTATGACTTACTATTATGTAATGTGCGTGTTGCTACATAGGTGCACACTCTGTGCAAAACAAAGAGGTAAGCAGCTGGTCTGACATACGCTTTAGCTGACATGGGGTTCACGACTTCTGTCCACTGACCATAGAAGAAGGTGACAGTTGGGGTTTCTGAGGATAAACGGTGAATGTGGACAGTCCATTTAATAGAACTTCCCTTCACAACTCCTCCTTTCTTGGAAGTCTCCTGTCAGGAGTTTGTAGCTGTGGCTGAGTTAACAAACACACAAAAACCCCCTTCCTTTCCAGTCAGGTGCATTTCACTTCTAAGTATCCATGAAGGAGCGTGCAAAGCTAGGCAGTGTCCGAGTGCTGGTGGGTTTATACAGAATTGCAAAGGGAAGCAAATTCCATTTTGGTGAAGAATAACAAAGATGATGATGATTTGGCTGAAGATCCATTTGGTACGACAAGTAGAGGCAATCTAAGATGCGTGTATTTTCTGAGAACTTTGTAGAGATGTGACATTTGTCTATGCCAGCCGTCTGGCTCGGCAATTTGGGGAACCGTATATGTAATAAAAGCATGTCAGAATTCTAGCTCCCTCTTCCTGTACAGAACTACTACTACACAGATTGTTGTTCTAGCTGCAAGATCGGTAATGGTAAAAAACACACCTGTCCACAGCAATGCTGTCGTTACTAAACAGGTAGAGGACAGGGCATTAGAAATGCTGTTGCGACAGACAACACAGGGAAACCTGAAACCCTAGAACAGAGGACTGAAAAGGATGCAACATGCAACGGGACAAAGTTCTGCAGTGAGGTTAGACCAGGGTGTAATGGAGAAAACACTGCTGCTGGATAGATCTGCTTTGCTCCCACGGCAGGAGTTCTGTGTGTTGGTCTGATCACATAATCTCAGACCGTATTAGAATAGAGGGGAGAGAGAGAGAAAGCGTCTCTTTTGGCTTGGTAGAAAGGTTTGATTTTAAATTAAAGGGGACGTTGCAAAAGGTCATGAACATTGACTCTGCAAGTGAAAATGGGTTGTTTCCTTCCCTTTTTTTGACAGTACAGAAGGTCTTAAAAGAGGCTACAGGTTTCTGCCCTATTGAAATTCTCAAGAGAAGGTAATTCTGAGGGGATGTCCAGACTCAGTGTGGTCCAGTATGCCTTTAAGCTGAGGGAGAGACTAGCCCTGGTCATCTCTTCTGCTGGGGAGAACGCATAGTATGCACGAAGTTGCCAGGACCAGTATTATGAGACGCCTATGTGCCCCTGTATCTGTGAGCTGAGTGTCCAGGCTTCATTGTTACTGTCATCCATGGAAAGTAAACGGCAGGGTCTCTCTGAGGTTCATGGACTAGATTTGGTGGCAACATTTCTCCTTAGGCAAGTGGGCGGCTTGAGAAGCTGTGCAAAGGTAGGTAACAAGTTAATCTGCAGGACGACACTTGTATCAAACCTGTTTTTCTCCTATCCAACTTGCCCAGAAACAAAACATAGTGACAAAAATCTACTTTATGTTGTATAAATCTCAAAGATTAATTTTCACCTCTGTCCTTTATGGCTGTTCTTCAGCTGTGAAATCTGATATCTGTATCACATGGTGAAGACATTTATTTGACACTTGAAATTTAAACAAGCCCATATTCCAGTATCTTAGGATGCCCACTTTATTTTTGATCAAAAAGTTCTCCCGTTTTATTATCTCCACGTAGCCTGATCACATAAGCAAGTCTCCTAGCGCGCTTGGATTTTTAATTTAAAAAAAAAGGGGGGGGGGGGTGAGGGGGGAGGGCGGAAGCATTTGTTGCTTGGGCACGGAAAGGTTGTCCAGCATCTTGGCCAATGTGAAAAGGGCAGCCAGGAGAATATGGTCTGTTTGAAGAAATTGGTTTGAGGTTATCACGTCCTTCTCTGTGACCATAAGACTTCAGAAGGAGATTTTTTTGACTTTGCAAGAGATGGTAAATTGGCTTAGTGTGGAGTGGATGTGATCTAGCTCTGTCCCTACTGTCTTTGAGAAGAAATTGGTTAGATAGGTGCAAAACTCTCTTCCTTGCAGCTGCAAAGGACCATTAGTCTCGCGGACTGAGCTCTTATACAGCAAAAACATCTTCCACCTATGTTCTCTCTTCCCCCAGTGATCTCGGTTTGACTAATGCACGTATTCCACAGAAGCACGCATGTCTACTGCTTCCCTCGGTAGCTTATTGCAATGGTTGAACTCTTCTAACTCTGAAAAACATGTATTTTACTTGTAATTTGAATTTGTTTAGCTTTAATTTTCAGCTCTTGGTTGGACCAGCTGCTTTAGAAGACCCTGCTCTGTGTCTTATTCAGGAATTCAACAGATAGAATTCTTTAATTAGATGATTGCCAAATGTCTTCGAGCTCGTAAATAATTTCTGCCATTCTTCAGCCCGAGTTTTTCAATGCTATCTTTCAGTTGTGGACCCCAGAGCTAGACTCGGGCTCCAGTGTCATTTTCATCTGTACCAGGCCTAGAAAGGAAAACACTCCCTGCTGGTTAAGGTATTCCAGGGCTGCGATCAGACCCCTTCCTGGGGAACGCCTCTGCGTGGCTCAGCCTCAGAAGAGAGGAACCAATTACTCATTTACTGATTCCTACACATTTGGTCTTCAGACATAAAGCTGACCTAGAAGTTGCACTAAACTTTCATATGGAATCAAACCCATGGATTCTCGGCAAGCTCTGCTAGTCCTGCACCCAAAGAGCTGATAGTATTACTGAGAAACTGAGTAACTGCGTACCTGCAGAAATCGCTTATTCCTCATGGGAGAGGGAAAAAAAAATAAGTAGAGAAGTCAAACTAACAGCAAGCCTGTTTGTATTCTATCAGGCAGGAGATTAATTAGATTACTTTGAGGCCTGACCTTCAATTTTGTATACAAAGGTCATGGCTCTTGTTGGAGAGATCAATTAATATGTCAGCGTATCAGGCTCAACACAAAAATGCCATCCAAACGGTGTACAGGGAACCTTTGCGCACTGTGTACTTGCCCTAGCAGTTAATCTGCGTTACTGTTTGCTACCTGTTCCGTTTCTCTTGCTCAAGAGCGTTAGCAAATGTTTATTTGACAGAATGTTCTGTTCCTCTCCTCTCCTCTCCTTTTTTTTGTTTTTTTCTTTTTTTTTTTTCCCCCCTCCTCTCTGCTAAGAAAATGCAGGCTAACCCCAGAGCAACTCCAGGCTGCAAACACCATGTTGCAGACTGGACTCCAGTCAGAGGAGTTTCTTTACTGCTGACGGGGGAGAGCAGAAAACGTCTTGAGAATGATCTGGCAAACAGGGAAAGGGCCTTTAACAAAAGGGTAAGAAATCAGAAGACAGGAGATACTTACGGCACTTTGACTTACCTGAAAACACTCAACAAATTGAATACCAAGGTGAATAGTCTATTTAGACCAGTAGAAGCAAAAAGCAGGCTTGTGAATAGCAGCAACCAAGTGTCCACTAATAGGCCCGATTGGAAACAGGACTGCTATCTGATCTAGTATGGCTGCCTTCCTGTTGTTTTAGTAGGAGGCTGTGTTTGAAAGATCTCACTAAAAGATCTCCAAAGACCTCCGTGCTAGTCCTGCAGGTGTTGCTTTCCACTATACCAATTAATCAATTTTCTTCAAATGCTATTCATACACTGCATTGAAAGTGTGGAGCGCTATACAAGTCCGTATCGTTCCCCGGTGTACATAGGATGCAGCGCAGGTGGTAGTTACCAATGCTGGTTAACACTTGCAAGTGACAGAAATCCTGGTCCCTAGTGACGGAAGGGGAGCGGGAGATGATAGGCTAGCAAATGACTTGTATCATATAAATGTTTGTTTCCAACACGGCGGGGTGCTGGAATACTGCTGTCAGAGATGGACATTTAGGAGGGAAACAAAACAAGGATAAGATGCTAAAAACCCTTATCCCTTTGACCGTGCTCCAGGGAACGGTAAATTGTACTTATCACCCAGCAAATGTTCTCAAATTTAGTTCCCATAGGAGAATTTGCTGAGCCATACACACTTGTCAAGTCAGGATGCACAGCCCCTGCTTGTTTCTGCGGTCTGTGGAAGTCTGCTTATGGCTGTACTCTGGTGCTTTGATGTTTTAGGCAGACGGAGGCCGTGAAAGAGACTGCCAAGCTCCGAGAGTGGCATAGGGGCGTCCCTTTCCTGTTACTTCATCTCTGCCCTTTTCTCTGCCTCAGTGGATGCGAGGGGCAAGGAAGGCTGACAGAGTGGCTTTGGGGCCATCCGGGAATACTAAAGCACCTATCTGTATCTGTTTACACCGAGTGGCCGTACCGCACCCCGACATCTGTCTGTCTCTATAAGGTAACTGATTGTTTGGGATGGCACATAGACATCCCTATAGTCTCTGCCTTGTTACTAGACACTTTCAGGCAGGAAGGGGATGACAGCCCCTGCCTCTCCTGTCTGACAGGCACTCTGTATGGATGGAAGAGGCTAAATTAAAAACAGCAGAAGTAGACTTTCTGGTTTTTCTTGATAACTGGTATAAAGGAGAGAAGGGAGCAGTCTGTGCACTGCAATTAACATCGAGTGCTATTGCAACTCATCCTGTAATGCGATATAGATACAATCTCAGCAGAAAATTGAACGCTGCACTGAGTCAGAAACATAGAGCAATGCTGGGTTTTGGAGAAAGTAATTAGCCCCAGGGACCCGGTGGTTTCTCATTTCCCCTGTGGTAAACACAGGGAAGCGGGGCAGTACTTCCCATAGGCTTCCAGAGTCAATCTAGACGAGGTACAGAGCCAATTTCTACACGAAAGTTTTAATGAATGCTTAGCAAGAGGCAGGCGCACCTCCAGTCTTCCTGCAGCACCCACCACGTACCACTCGGTGCCACGCTGCTTTTCCTTCGCGAGCTCCGAGTGCCCTGTCTCTGCCTGGGCGCTGCTGAGCCAGCCCGAGCCCCTGCCGGTGCAGCTGCTAGAGAACGCAGCCCGGCGCAGCGCCGCTTTGGTACCCTTCGCCACCTCTCCTGCCAAGGGTGACGCTGCGTGACGGAACTGCCGGGGTCACCGTTCGCCGCGCTTGCCTGCAGCCGTGTGCTGTGGCCTGCCCTCTGCACGGTGCCTCACCCGACCGCCTCTTCCCATCGGCCCTCGTACAGCAGTGGCCTGGCCCGTCATTGTGCTGCCCTGCACTTGGCCTTCACAAAAGCAGCGATCTGAGGTTGTCCAGAACTCACTGAGCACACAAGTTCTGCTTTCCTTCTCCAGCAGAAGGTCAGAAGTGTACTGAATCACAGAAATAAGACACCTGGTAGCCAAGAAAACTTTGATCTTACTAACGACAGGACCTACTGGCTGGAAGCTGCAGCTCACAATTAATACGAGAAGCGAGGAATTGAGCTGTTCAGGTAACACAGCAGGGATGACAGTAGCCTCTCTTTATGCTCTATCTTTAAATGAAAATTGAGTTTCGTTCTAAAATATATGTAGCCTGTGCCGGCTCTGGGTGACTGCAAGTTCCTGCATCCAGGATTCTCGCTCCTGCTTTCCTGACATACTACTTGTCACCTTTCTGTGGTTTGTCACATGGAGAAAAAAACCCGCAGGGTCTTTGGGGCATAATCACGTCCTTGTCTCTTGTGAAACACGTAGTCCACTTGAGGCATCGCAGTGAAATGATGTACTTCAGTGAGTTTGCCACACTGCTTTGTGTGTTCCTGCACCTCTTTCCCCGAAGCTGCACCCCCCAGCGACGCTTAGCACTGATATCTTGCGTGGTAAATGTCTTACGTGCCTGCAGTTAACACTTTTGTTCAGCATTTGTCCAGAAGTGCATGGTCAACGTAGCCTAGCACGAATGTTGCCTCAGAGGAGAATTCTTCCTCAGCCTTCTTTCATTCAGTTGCTGGAAAAACAGAAGATGATAAAGATGTTCTGAAATATAATTATTTCCCTGGTTCTGTGTCTCAAAGTGTCGGTCACAGGAGCTGGTTAGGAAGTAAATGCAAAACTCATCATTTGGACTCTTTAAACTGTTTGTAGGACTGTAGCCTTCTGATACCAAGCGCATTCTCAATCTTCTGGATTCTGTAAGTGCCCTCTAGTGACTACTTCTCTGAACTTTGTTGGGTTTTCGTTGTTGGAGAGAGACCAGCCATTGAAGGGGTGGTTGTCTGGTGAGGGCAGGAGCTAGGTAAATGTCCTTATATTATTTTGAGGGCAGCACTAGTTTGTCCTGCAGAAGCAAATAGAAATGCTTATTGAGCAGTCACTGCACAAAGCTCAGGAAAGCCAACAACTGAATGCGTGCATGCCGCTGTTGTGGAAATAGCGCGTCTGAACCGAAACACGAGTCAAATCGAGTGCAAATCAGCAGAAGAAAAACTATTGGGCTGTCACTGCACAACACTCGCACGGTTTCAGTGAAGCGTGGCATTAGTGAAATTTTTCTGAATAATTATCCTCTAAGGTTGGAGAAAGGGCCACGGCATTCTGGTTTTCGTTTGATGCAGCAGCTGTAGACCAGGCCGACAGAGTACTGACATTTCATTTGTACCGTGACAGCATTCCAGTTTTTCTAAAACCAAATTGGTTCTTTACTAAAGACTTTGCTTGTTTAAAAAAAAAAGTTTCACCTGTTTTACAGAACAGTTTGAACTACGGTCCAAGACTATGTCCTGCTTTGTGTATTTGTCAATAGTGGGGGCATTTCTGTCTCTTCCCGTTATTAGAGCTCTATGCGCAATGTTGTACATTGTCGTTGCCTGGCACGCTTGTCAAGGGGCATCTTGAAGATACTTTGTAATGGATTGTTTCAGGAGCACGGCCTCACCTTGCACCCGAAAAGAATAGGGTAGTTTTGCTCTGTCCCTGGAAAGGATGGGAGCAGACACAAACTCCTTTTGTACTTTGTTATATCCGCACAAGTGCAGACTTACAGAGTGCAGACAGCAGTTGTCAGAACATGCATCCTTTTTTCTTTAAAAATTCATGTTCTTGTCTTGTATAGTAGTTCCCTACGTTGAATTTATTTTCTCAATGAATTGACAACTCAATTTTAATGCAAATGGATCAGTGCTGTTACCATTGCTGTTCATTCTGCAGCAAAATACTGGGTTTCGTTTCTGGTGGTGTTTTGGGTGTGGGTTTTGGGGGGGTTTTTTTTGGTTGTGTTTTTCCTTCTTTTAAGTGAAAATTCAAGTGCCCTTTTAAATGTTTAATTGCATCCGTTAATATAGCCAGCGTAGGAGTTTGGTGAATCCAGGTTCAGGAACTGATTTATCTGGGCTATTAAAGTCATATGACAATATGCTAAGGGCCAGATAAGGAGGTGGTGTGCAAACTGGCATATAGGAGACTTCTTTATGTTCTTACATAGTGTTAGCCTCCCACCAACTTCCTTACGCCTACTCAGTTGGTATGTAAGGGCTGCTAGGGCGGTGTAATTTACGTGGTAAGCTCCTCTTACCATATAAGCGTTAAGAATGTATAATTGAAATGCACCTCGCCTTGTTTGAACTTGATTCTTTTTTTCTGTTTTACTCTGTATTTGCACTGTGTTCAGTACCATAGGCCACAGAGCTTATTGGCATGCCTGGGCATGTACCGAAATATAAATTTACATCTTCAACTGATATCATAAATGTTGTGGAAAGCAGAGTTTCTTTTGGATTTAGCAATGGAGCAAAAGCTCTCGCGTACCTGGAATACACAGGAAGAGTTCAAGGGAAGAGGGCAAACTTGCATTGGCTCTAGAAATCATCTGGAAAAGCGGATTGTGGAAGGAGCAAGGACAGTTGGGATTTGGACAGCGCTTTGCCCTGTGTGATGAACGCCTGTATTCATCTAGGTAACTCCAGCGGTAACCAGCGATAGGACACGAGGAAATGGAATGAAGCTGAGCCAGGGGAAGTTCAGATGGGACATTAGGAAAAGGTTCTTCACCGAGAGGATGGTCGGTCACCGGAACAGGCTCCCCAGGAAAGTGGTCACGGCACCAAGCCTGTCAGAGTTCAAGGACCATCTGCACGACGCTCTTAGTCATATGGCTTAGTTTTAGGCAGTCCTGCGAGGAGCAGGGAGTTGGACTCGATGATCCTTATGGGTCCCTTCCAACTTGAGATATTCTATGATTCTAACTCTTGCAATTTTTGTCATTGGCAGGACTAATTTTAAATAAGCGTAAGACTGTCATGAGCTTACCATTGAAGAAACGTCTTGGTACCTGGTTTGCAAATTCATCACCCTTACAAATAGTCTAGGGTTGAGCTGGCACCTGTTTAAATTATTGTAGTGCAAAAGAACGATAGCACCAAGAAAACTGCAACATTGCCCTAAGAAAGCTAATCAATAATGTGACTGTTTGTTAACTGCACTGGATGAGGATGAGGAATATACTACTTAAAAGGAAGAGTTGCATCAAGCTTTCTGAGGGATTACAGGAATATTTGGAGCATTGAACTTGCTTGGAAAAAGACTGTATTTGAGAGAGATGAGCCTGATGCCCAGTAGCAAGTGTACAGGGCTTTATGCATAGCTTCTTAAGTAATCACACTGCTTTCTAGTTGTCAAAAAAAAAGTCTTGGTGAATAGAATAGAATAGAATAGAATAGTTCAGTTCGAAGGGACCTACAACTATCATCTAGTCCAACTGCATGACCACTTCAGGGCTGACCAAAAGTTAAAGCACACTCCTAAGGGCATTGTCCGAATGCCTCTTAAACACTGACAGGCATGGGACATCAATCACCTTTTTCTTTTTTTTGTCTTTTAATTTTTTTTTTTTGCTACGAGAGTACTGTGAAAAATCAGTGGGCTGGTTTTGTGCATATGGAAATACCTAGAGTCGTGCCCGTGTACAAGAGGAGGCAATGCAGATGCTGACACCTTGTTCTCTGGACATGAGCTGAGATCTCTGTATCTCACTTCACCGCTGGAAGAGTTCCTGACTGTAGCTTTTTGAAAGTGTGCTTTTGCTAAAATACAGACTGCCTAAGTAGAATAGGAAGATGCAACAGACTGGGACGCAGTGGTTTCAGAGGCAGTAACCAAACAAAGAAGCTGTTGTACAAAGCCACATAAGCTGAGTGGTTGTTTCTCCCCTAATCCCTTCTGAAAACTCACCCAAAATTTCTTGGGCAATTTAATTTGTATCAGACAAATGTCTTGAATCCATGGCACTAAATCCTGTACAGCTTGAAAGAACCTTAGAAAGTCACTGTGTCTGTATGCATCTCTCTCTCTCGCTCTAAAAAACTACGAAAGCACCAAGTGTTGAAAAGCGTACGTGCTGTATAATATCGCTGGCAATGAGTTTGCCAAATCAGCTTATGGTACTAAGGCCTAGCGCAGCAGAGCTGACTCAGTCAAATACTCTTTCAATGAGAGCTAAACATTGGCAAAAATGGGTACGAGATCTCAACTTTTTCATAAATTCTGAGTGCTTTCTTTAATCTAGCCCTTCCACTTAATAATTAACTAATAAGGAGCGGCACCCCAGCCCCCCACCCACCCACCCACCCCCCGCCCCGGGCCCTGCAACCTTGAATCTCATTCTCCCAAACAAGACAAAGGCTTTTTTGTTTTTCCTTTTGAAAGACTTTAGCGCATGGACAGTAATTAACTTGTCACTTCAATGTGGAGTAGGAAAAGAAGGATACTTAGGTCTTTCTGTATGATTGCCAGGTTGGGGTGGTCAAAAATGACAGATTAAGCTAGACCACTTATTCCTCCTAAGGAGCAAGATACACGCAGTGTTTCATTCTGGGCACAGGGAAGCTTTAGTCTTTTCCATGCTACGGAAAGGAAAGTTGTCCAGTATGTGACAGCATCACTGACTTGGAAATTGTGCAAACTGACTCGAGATAGGCTCGGCAATTATTCTTCTGTAACCTACGCTGCTCTGGATTTTCCTCAGCTGCTGCCCTGCCACCCCACCTCCTTTGTCGTGGAGCTCAGGAGGGGACAAATTGAAGTCCTCCAAACTAAGCAGCTTCCCCCCCCCTTTAAATGAAGTGAATTATGCTAAATTAGAAAAGAAAAAAAAAAAGGTCACTTCATTTGAGAGCCTTTCCACCCCCGCCCCCCACTTCTGTCTTCAGAAGGGAATACAGTTTCTGAGGTTTTCTTGCCAACTTGCCAATATTGGCAAGGCAACCCTTTTGTGTCAAGGGCAACCAAGCTGTACTGCTATCGCAAGCCGGTACGGTTTGTTCTGAGGAGCTCTCTGCAGCCATGCAGAGAAACACAGCGGCGCAGAACGTGCGCGTTCATGGCCTTTCTGAAGGAAGAGGGGTCGTGTGATCTCTACCGGCATAGTTTTTCCTTGACTCCTTTTTGCTTGTATAAGAGCAGGTTGTCCGCTGTTCTGTAGGAAGTGGAGGATAGCTTGCGGAGGGCATGCGCAGGACCCTCCGCAGACATAAAAACTTGGCAACTCATCAGGCCTCTCCCTCTTTGGGTCATTGAGCGTAGATTAATCTTTGCTCCAGGATTCACGTGGCCTTCGGGTGTTCTGAAGCGGCAGCCCCCGAGCACAGCACAACTTTCACAGTGTGTCTGTTTGGTACAGACTTTGTATGTCCCCCAAAAAGAATCAAGTCGTGCTTGGAAAAGAAGCTGCTAGTTCCAGGTGGATCACTGACATCACGGAGCCACTGAACCTAACCGAAAGGTGTTTTAAAATGAATTTTAAGATGAAAAAAGAAAAAGGAACACCCGACATCACACGACCGAAACCCCGTTCTTCAAGACAGAGAACAACATACTCTCTGTTGCTGGCTTGCACAGAATTTCACTTGACTGGAGCTAACGTTTACCTCGGAGAAAAGGATTATGAGGATAGTAAGAGAGGTTTCCAAGAAACGGAGGAATGGTCCTGATCTGAGCGAGGCAAATAATGAGGTCTGTTGGCAAATGAAACGGCGAGCCTAACATGAAGCTGTAAACGAGCAGAGAGATGAATACACTGTCAGAAGCTGCTTCGTGGAAAGACTTAACAAAAGAGTTGAATGAATGCAAAACATCTTGCACCCAGAGAAGGTAGGAGGGAACAGTGCAGATTCATAGCAGTAGGTATTCATCACCAAAACTCGCTCTTTTGAGTGCTGTTGGGTTAAATTAGTACAAAGTAAATGAGTATCTTTACATTTCAACCACAATTTATGTGTAAGCTCACAGAGGAGAGGAGATTTGCGGTTTCTGCTTTGTCTGAAGCCCAAAGGATGCTGATAGATGAATGCACAGCAGGAATTGCTTTTGTTCTCTGCATTGTTGTTACCCTGGAAAGGAGTAGAGTGCCTTGTCCCACCGTCCGCAGTGGACAAACTGTGGTACATGGTGTAACAGTTAATCCTTGTAAGTTCTGAGCAGACAATTTTATTTAATTGAATGTGGAATAAACATGAGTTTAATGTCTCGAACATGTTCCCAGGGAAAAATCATCGTATACGATGGCCACGACTGCCTGCTGGCATTAATAATATAACCCACTCTCCACACCCAGGTGGAACAAAAAGTCATCCTCGATGACAAGGAATGGGGCTCTTAAGTGCCCCGTTCGTCTGCTCAGTGTTTGCAGAGGTCTCTGGCGCATGGATGGCGGGTGGGACGGAGGCTGGCGGGAGCACAGGCTGTTGCGCTGCGTTCTCACTTGTGGTCGCTGAAGGGATGGCTGACTCTGGGGCTTGAGCAAAGGCGGCAGCAAACAATTGCGGGTGATCCGACAGCCGCAGTCTCAGCCCATTTAGCTGTCCCTGAGCACGAGAAGCTGGGTGAGCAGTAGCTGGTGCTACTGCAACTACTACTGATGGCAATGGCTCCTCCCAGCAACACCCGTCTCTTGCCCCACCTGCCTGGTCCCTTTGGCAGGCAGCAGACCTGCCTGCTCGTGTTCTCTTACCAGCTGTGGCACCTGGCTGGACCTTCCCCTGTGCCTGCCCTTCATCCTTAGGGTTGCAAATCTTCATTTTTTTTGACTTTGCTGCTCAGAAGCGTGAAGGAACTTTCCAGTGGCTGTGGCACTGGAGGCATGTAAATAAAAGGGATGCTGTCAGCCCGTGGTTTTGAACGAGAACGTGATTGTTTTCTTCCAGAGCCACAGCAATGGTTTTAATCGATTCATTAAGAATGTGGCTTCTAAAACCAGTTTGTTCTCTCAATAGGCAGCAAATGGAGCAGTGGCTGCTGTATTGTGGATGAGACACTCTGGCAGGAGGAGACACAGCATCCCGCTGTGGTGACAGCCATCTGGCATCAGCACTGAGAAGTGGTGTGTGGCAAGGCTGGGTTGATGCAGGCTCCGGAAGTCCGTATCTGGGGAGCTGAAAGGAAAAGCTCAGCACAGACAGGTGAGGGACATCTCGGTACCAAGATTGCCTCAAATCTGCCAGAAGGGCTGGGGATAGAATGTATGTCAAATGAGGAACCTGCAGCGTCTTCGACAGAAGCCTGCAACGGTGTCTGGGGTGGTAGCAAAAGAACACGTGTTGTTTGGGGCGAATAGGTGTATTTTGGGACGATTCCATTACTCAAAGATGTCTATGACATCAGACTGACTCTCCCATCTGTATTTAGTTTATCTGCCTGAGCATTTTGACATGGGCGAAGGAGGAGGAGGTGAAAAGGTGAACTGGATCAAAGAGCTGAGAGCAACAGTGCCGGTGCTTGACAAATTTCTTGCTCGCTTTTACCTAGTCTGGCAGAATTAGGCATGTATCTTAGGGTCAGTTTGGGAACAACGTGCTTATGCAGGGCCCTGTCTTAGAAAGCAGTAAAGGGAAAAGTTTTGCTGTGACTATTGACGTGCTGGTTGGGATGCGGTTTGGAGGAAGAACGTTTGTGAGGATAGGGGAGGAACCCAGTCCCGCTTTTCATTTAGACCAGTACAAACCCCCTTCTGCCCTATGAATGTCGTCGTGCTGTGAGTGAATAACCCTTAGCGTTCTAAATAGGTCCTTTACGGTGCTGTTGGATTACATAAACACTGACGAATGATACTTGACCGATATAATGGCCAAATTGACATAAAAAAGTTGAACAACACAGATCAGGTGACAGGGAATCCGTGGTGATAAGAATGTTCGGTGGTCTCTTGCGCCTGTCCTTGTGTGCTGCGAGGTTACCCTGATTTCTCACAATTTCTTGTCGGGCTTTATATGAACTTGTGCACTAGCTGAATTCCACCGGCCTCGAACAGTGATCTTTGGCATCTCTTTCAGATGTTGTGGTTGCACCACCTACCGCATAAATGAGAGCTAGTTTTCTACAGACAAATGGCGCAATGCCTTTTATTCCTACTGTGACTGGTGATTTATGTGCAGGGAAGCCATCGTTCTGCTACGATAAATTCTACGAGAGCTAAATACTAATATATACTAAGGATTCATGCAGTCTTACGGTAATGTCTGGAGATAAAATTAAGCATCCTTAATGCCCCGAGTTTGAAGTTCTTTAAAAATACACAGAGCAGGCTGCACTACGTGATGACATCTTTGTTTGCAAACCACGAGGAAATTCGGAACATGAGCACAAAATATGGCACTGTAAAACAAAATTGCCAAATCGCCTTACCCAAGGAAGGGTAAGCGAAGACCCCGCCTGTGGAAATGACGGTGCGGCAGCTTGCACCTGCCCGGGGCGAGCACCGCTACAGAAAGCAGGCGCTGCGAGCAACGAGGCGGCGGGGCTGCGGGAGGGAGTTCGAAGCGAGAGCGACTGACTTCTCTCTGAGCTGGCGCCTAACTAACCCTTGCCTCAGCCGGGGGCTCCTCCTGGACAGCCTGACGGCTCCGGGACTGTTCGGGGGGAGGCCCGTGGGAGCGGAGCACGCTCGTGCCGCGCGTTCGTGCCCGGTGCCGGCAGCGCTCCGGGGAGGAAGGGCAGCCGTGCGCGGCACAGCGGCAGAGCGCGGCTGCGGGGCAGGGCCCCGCTCGTGCGGCGGCAGGCGCGGCCGGGACCGCCCTTCGGGGCGGCGCGGGGGGGGCGGCCGCTTCCGCCGGCGAATCGCGGGGGGCCGGCTCCGGGCGGGCGGCGCCGCGCAGGACGACGTCACCGGGGCTGGGCCGGCGTCACCGCGCGGCGCAGTGCGGGGCCGGGCCGGGCGCCGCCGGAGGTGAGGCCGCCGGGCGGGCAGGGGCGGGGGAGCGGCGGCGGTGGGTGCCGGTGCCGGTCGGCGCGGGGCTCGCTGCGCGCTGGCGGCTCCGGGCGCGGCTCCCGCTCGGGGCGGTCGGCGGGCCCGGGGCGGCGAGGGGCGGCGGCCCCGCCCCGGGGCGGTTGCGCGGCGCGCGCCGCGCGGCTCGTTGTCGGCTGGCGCGAGCGTTTGGGAGGCGGCGGCCCTCGCGCCGGGGCAGGGCCGGCCGTTCCCCGCAGCGCTGATGTCTGTGGTGCCTTTGGAGCCCTCGGTACCCACCGCAGAAACGTGGGGGCCGGATTCTGCCCACGAAGGGAGAACTCATTTTCGGCGTAGAGGTGCCCCGGAGGGACGGCGGTGGCCGGTCCCTGCCGCCACGCGCGTTGGCTGTGCGCACGTGCTTGAGGCTGCAGGCAGCAGGCGGCAGAGCCAGCATCGCCACGGCCCTGCAGACTGAGATGCGCAGTTGTCGGCGTGACAAACGTCGGGTGCCAAAAATCGTGAATAACTATTGACGGTGAAAGGTAACAGCCACGTAATTGTTTTCCATGCTGAAGGAGAGGTTTCCTCCTGTGAAGCTGTTGTGATCGCAGGGTAGATTCACCTGAGGACAGGCTCAAGTCCTTTGAAGATGTCCTCTGGTGAACGATTCGTAAGTTGAGGAAAATGAGCGATGAGGAATATAGGCTCAGCTCACAGTTTTACGCCGGCTTTCTGCTGGACTGGCGACACGCTGTCACTAATAGCCTTTCGTTCCAGGTAGTTGCAGATCACCACGTGTATTTTTGAGCCGTGCAGAGGGGTTCTTTCCTTCTGTCACTAAAATGTTGCCAATTAGGACTCGTGATACAATCGCTTTGGAACACACAGTACAGAGCAGGAATATGAAGGAGGATCTAGTATGAAACAAAACTGATAGAGGAATATAGGGAGATCAACACCCTGGGTGCAAATGGCAAGGTGTATCAGTGGTGAAGGGGAGTGCTAGCACAGCTGTATTGTCGCGTCTCTGTGAAAGGGTTGTTAGAACGTCTGTCGTGAATCCGATTGGGTTTTCATTACGTCTTTTTTCTGGTATATATCTCCTAATTTTTAACAAATTCTCATCGTGAGGGAATTGCTTTGACCTGAAGGCTGATAAAGGTACTCCTGCGAAGTAAGTACTCTGCTTACGAAAGACGCGAGTTATAAGTTTTCAGTAATTTAACAGCGTCAAGGGGAACACAGGTGCGGGCATCTTCACGAAGTCTCTGTACACTTCTCCTTCTGTTGGTCTGTCTAGGGGACTTTGTGTCTAACGAGCTTTCCCAACAAAATGGGGCTTGCTGTTGGTGCCTTGTGAGATGGGGGTTGTCAAGGCGTGCAGTTACAATTATGAATTGCTTGTTCTTCTCTCTTACGTGGTATGCATCTTGGTCTGAAGAGGAACAGTCTTGAGGAGACCCATGGTGCAATGTTAGCAATACTTCAGTAGATGTCTTCTCTCTCCCACCCTTCCTCCTCCCCCTCAGGCCCTAAATATGGTCAAGTTACCCCAACTGCAGTCTTCTGTGAGGTGCTTGGCATTCAGTTTTGCATTGTGCAAGGTCTCTCTTTGGACGCTTGCGTGGAGCTGGGGATCGTTCCGTGTAGGGCATCATCCCGCCATGCTTAACAACCGTTGCATCAGCGTGATGGTAAACGTGGATTTATGGAGTTCTGCTTTTGATAATAGTTGGGCATATGCAGCGAAGAATGGTGTTGCGTAGACTAAGGGCTACAGGAAGAAAGACTGGTGCGTGAAACGCGCCGGAGGAAGCAGCAGAAAATGGGAGATTCGTGGGAGTTCTGTGCAGCCAAAGTAGCAGAACAGCTGGGAGTCTTTTCCCCAGGGGAACTGTAAACAGGAAAGTAAGAGATTTGTTTTGCTTACTAGTGTGCAGCTGCGAGGGTTTTCCCGAAGAGGTGTGGGGTGATGTGGAGCCATCCTTGTGCAGCAGCGGCCTTTGGTCTGTGGGCAAGAAAGCATAAAGAAAAGGTCAGACTTCACGTACGAGTTGTTTCCATTTCTGGCAACGAGAGGCAAGAAATCACATGTGGTTCGTTAATTTGGCAGATCTGTCGGTACCTATCCTGAGATGCTATGTTGGAACCCATTTGGCTGTTTTACCCACCACAGTCCGCGCGCTTTGGCTACAGGAGTGATTCTGATGAGACCCGAGGAGGCTGTTCGGCACTTGAACGCCATTAATCTCTGAGAGAGGAGTGGCAGTGCTGAGGGTGGCTTGTGGGGTATGTATCTTCTTCTCAGGAATTAGTTTGAAACTTCAATTCCTGCACTGAAAAATGATACCAGCTTCTGGTTCTGAGTGTATTTGTTGTCGGCTGACCTCATCCAAGTGTTCAGCTTGTGTAGTCTGAACTTCAAAAGCACATTCTTTGAGCATTCCGGTAAAGTCTTACGGAAATAGAACCAGCAAGAAGCAGAGGATCAGACCCTGTCCTTGTAACAGAGTGTCTCTGCTGAATTCAGGGATGTAAATAGGAAGAAACCCAAACTCATTGGGAACTCATTCGTCATTGCGAAAAAAATTTTGCATTAAGCCTTGGCCTTGCCACAGGCAGCAGGAACAGTAGGATCGGTACCGAAAGGTGATTTCACATTGCAGCAGGGGTCTAGATCTGCAGCCAAGCCACAGCTTTGCTTTATTGTAAACTTAGACTGAGGTCGTGATTCATCTCAATTTAGCTCGAGTGAATTGCAGATGAATGTAAACCCATTGCTGTTATGGGAACTCCTGGGAAGTGTGGCATGTCTGACTGCTGACTGTTTTATATATTTCAGTCTTAATCCCTGATGATGGCAGGCAATGCCTAGGTAACCAAGACAGGATCTCTGGTGTCTTGTTTGCGCAAAGATGGAGGAGACGTGCCCGTAAAATGTATATGCCTTGTGTCGAGAGATGGGGAGAAAAGGTTGTAACTAATACGAAGGCTTCACTCAGTACATGAAACGTTGAGAAATGGCTTGAACTTCAGTAAATGAAACGAAGCAAAGTTTTTTACTCAACCATTTTATTCTGAGCTATTTTGTTTCCAGACGCCTACCCGTGATGATTCCACCATCTGCGACGACCCCTGTCAGTGATGCTGCGCTCTTGCCGAGTGTGGCTTCTCAGGAAATCTGGAGGTCGCAAGTTCCAGGCTATTCTGGATCAGTCACACGGCACATAAGTCATCGGGCCAACAACTTCAAGAGGCATCCGAAAAGGAGAAAACACATCCGCCCTTCGCCGCCGCCACCGCCAAATACTCCGTGTCCTATTGATTTGATTGACTTTGGGGATCTCCAGCCTCAGAGGTCTTTCCTAGAACTGCTGTTTAATGGGTGCATTCTCTTTGGGCTTGAGTTCAGCTATGCCATGGAAACAGCCTATGTTACCCCTGTGCTGCTTCAGATGGGGCTTCCAGACCAACTGTATGGAATGGTGTGGTTCATCAGCCCTATATTAGGTAACTTTTCTTTACGCTATTTCTTCCCTCTTGTTTTTTCCACTACACGGGGGTTAGATGTTTTTGTTTTCTCTACCTTAGCTGTTCACAAGTATATTCTGTGTGCTCTCGAGGTTAAGAAGCGCTAGCCATAATTTTAGACCACCAAATGGAGAATAATTCTTGCTGTGTCTTGCCTGAAATGGGCCCGGTGTGATCAAAAGGTCTGTTCTTTTAATGGCTTCTCAACCTCTTACAGGTTGTGCGAGGGTGAGCTTTCGTTACTCTGTTCCTATATTTAAAGGCTAGCAAAGGAGGATCAGTGTATCCATTTATGTCCCTGTGAAAAAAAGCATACAGAGACAGTTTGCAAGGGTGTGTGAAAAAAGCGGAGTGGGATTACCTTCTGTTTAACTTTCTGAAACAGACGAGGTGTTCCGATGATGAAAGACCGTCGACCGCTACTGTTATGGGCATTGGATTACTTGCCTTAGCCCGCAGGCAAGGCTGGGAGCGTATCCATTACTATGGGAAGAACTACAGGATGGGCTATTACCACTTGGAAACTTTGTTCTGCCTGTTCTTGTACTCTGGGATGCGCTTCAGAAGAAGAGAGTAGATAGGCCCCTACTCGCAGGCTGCCCCAGAGAAATACAGGCTCCTTTCCAGCTTGCATGTTTGCTTCCTGCTATCTTCCAAGCTAATTCTGCAGGGGATCTCCCATCTAAGATGGGGCAGATGAAATAGTTTGTAAGGAACGGAGTCCTTTAGAATGTATAACTGTTGTACTCTTACTCTTCACCTGATGTCAAACTCTGCGGTATTAATGATGCGGAGTGAACTGCCATGACAATGAGCAGCGGCACATTACGTTATTCGGTCCCCGACCTGGGAAATGTCAGGCAGTACGCACTGTGTCTGCTCCTGGGTGACTAGTACCGACTGGGGATATCACTGTGCCGTGGTGTCCTGCCTTTAACTGCCTTTTAAGCTACCTATTTTAACTCCCCTGTGAAACAGGCTTGTAGAAAAATGCTACTTATTGGTGATTCCTTTTTTCTAGGGTTCTTGCTACAGCCTTTGCTGGGGGCCTGGAGTGACAGATGCACATCAAGATTTGGGAGGAGAAGACCTTTCATTCTGGTCTTAGCAGTAGGTGCGTCTTTTAGAAACGACGGGCGTAATGCTTGTAAAGTAGAAACGTTGTGCATCTCTCTTCTGTTGCATCCCCGGTGGCGCTAGGCCGAACAGAATGCGTCTGACGTGTTGGGTATTGTGGGTCTGAAGAAGGCGGTGAGCAGCGCCGAGGTGATGCTTTGGCAGCTGGAGATCCACACATAAAAGCTTCTCTTGTCAGAGTCTGAAGAAATGATGTTTTGAGGGTCAGGAATGTTTTTCTTTGGCCAAAACCAACTCCAGACTTTTGTAAGCTTGAACAGTGGGAAAGGATTATGTATATCCTATAAGCCACGCTTATTCCCCAGACTGGTGATCTGAACAAGAGCAATAGTGCTTGCCGCGAGGCTGTGCGGGTAGTATAATGCTTTTAGAGCATGGAGCGATGCAGGGTTTTTTGCTTATGAGTAGTCGATTGATTGATTTTGATTTGGTTTTATTCCCAGGAGCGTTGCTTGGGCTCTCGCTTATGCTGAATGGCAAAGATATAGGGAGTGCCTTGTCTGACACTGCGAATAACCACAAATGGGGGATCATTCTTACGGTCTGTGGTGTTGTCCTCATGGACTTCAGCGCAGATTCAGCAGACAATCCCAGTCATGCCTACATGATGGATGTATGCAGCCCAGTGGATCAAGACAGGGGCCTCAACATCCACGCTTTGTTAGCAGGTATGCTTTCTTGGTGCTTCCTGGCTGACGTGAACCCTAAGTAAAAAAGCCCTGCTGTAAGGGCTTACCCCCTGCTCTGTAAAGCAGAGGGTAAATCACTGGTCTTTTCCTGTATAAGCGTAATAACCAAATACCTGGAGAGGGAGCACTAATTAACTTTGAAAACAGACTTCTGCTTACTGCAAAAGGCTTTTGTAACTACCAAAAGTCAAACAAGACACAGTCCTGGGTTATTCATCTGAAGGTCTCTCATGTCATTTGTAACACCTACGGAAACGAAATTATCCCTCGAGGGAGGAGGTTTGGCTTCCTGCAGGTGTGGAAAATGCCTTTTTTAGTCGCTCTGTTGGAGGGGAAAGCACATACTAGGCGCTACGATCCCTCATTGCTGTCATCTTCAGTTGCTGTACTGCCCTAGTCCAGTTTTCCTCTCCATCAGGAGACTGTTTCACACTCTTGAATGTGTTTGTAAGAAAGAAAGGATAGCGTCGTAAAGCTTTCACCGTGTGAATGGAGTGAGGGAGGTATCCGGTGCCCTCAGAACTTCCGTGTTCATCGGTAGTAATATGGTGGCAGCTTTGTTCGCTGTTGACGTGTTGCAGAGTAACGAGCTTGCTACGCTTCTGAAGCGATTCGCTCTGTCTTGGACGCGGTTAGATCTGCGTTCCTCTAACTGAGTGAGGAAAATGGATTTTCACTTGCTTTCAGGAAAACAGTCTTAGCTGACTGATTGCAGAGCCTTGCCATGAGGCTGGTGGACGCTTCTGTTTTACGGACTGAAATAGCTGAAGGTAAAGTGGTTTGTTCTTGGCAAAGAAAGAACTACCATTTTTAATTATTTGTATCATCGCTTTTACAGCACTGACCTTCTCCCTCTTTCTGTACCATGTTCGTACAGAAGTAACGCGTCGGATTCTACTCACGAATCGTTAGACAAATGGTGCTGTGCTGTTACTGACTTCCAGGATTGGCTAGGGAAGATAATCCTGGCTCTGTTTTCCCACCAGGTCTTGGAGGTGGCTTTGGTTATGTTGTCGGAGGAATACACTGGGATAAAACCAGTTTCGGAAAAGCTGTGGGAGGGCAACTTCGCGTCATCTATGTCTTCACCTCAGTTATACTGACGATCGCTACTGTGCTGACTCTAATTAGCATTCCAGAAAGACCCTTAAGGTCCTTTAGCAGGAAGAAAAAGGTGATGAAGAGTCCAAGTCTTCCTCTCCCTCCTTCTCCACCTTTCTTCTTTGAGGAGGGTGTAAATGAAAACTTTGCTTCTCATAACTCAGCTCACTTATATGCAAGTTTTACGAGTCCCGTTTCCCCCCTCAGCCCACTCACGCCCAAATATGGCAGTTTTGTCAGCAGAGATGATTCCTTGATGGGAATTAATGAGTTTGCATCATCATTTGGGACTTCAAATATTGACAGTGTGCTTATAGACTGTTTTACAGGCGGGCACAGTAGTTACTTAGCACTTCCAGCTAGCTTGCCCAGGCAGCCCGTCAGCGTCAGCTTTCCTCGGGTGCACGATGGCTGCTACCAAGGAGAAAATGGAGTTCTGGAGCAAGAGGAGAGCAGCGTAACACCAGGGCCTGACGGCGAGGCGCTAAGGGTGGGCTCACTGGATGCGATAAAGCCGCGGTCGTCAGGGATCCTGAAAAGACCTCAGACCTTGGCCATTCCAGATATCGTAACAGGACACTGTCCAGAAAATAGCAGAAGAAGAAATGTAACCTTCAGCCAACAGGTAAGGGCAGAAAATCAATGATATGACCATGTAAACCTGAGCATTCATTTAATCTCTTCATATAGTTTTAAATGTGTGGTGCACAAATTAATTGTTAAAGACTGCTCGTGACAGTTTGCTCATAAAAGTCATTATGGGAACAGCACACCTGCTGTGACTTTATCAGTAAAATAGTGGGTAGGATGTGAATTGTGACTGGCAGTCTGTCAGCTGCCTTCGTTAAGATGGCAGAGATGGGAGCGTTCCGCTCTCGCCGGGCCACGTGTGAAAGTTAGGTTGGTAATTTTAGCCCTGCTTCACCACCCAGGGAGCTACCACTTGAGAGCAGAAAAAGACACGTTTTTATTGAGCCTGTATCTTCCCTTTCCACAGAAATACCCGCAAGATAGGGCCAGGGATAGGATTCTCCCATGAGCTTCTCCTTATGGCAGTCATTACACCTGGTTCCATCAGGGAGGTGAGGTTTCCCTTACCCAGGGATAAGACTCTGACCTCACCTCCCACTGTTGGTGATAACTTGGAATGTCTGAGACCTCTGTATGCTGGCCCATTTTTTTATGATCCGGGATGAGGTAAACTGTCCTCTGTTGTTTTTTGGTTTGGTTTTTTTGGGGGGGGGGGGGGGGGGGGGGGGGGGGGGGGGAGGTGGGGGGTTTTTTTTTGTTTGTTTTGTTTGTTTGCTGCTGTTGCTGTACTTTGACCCAGTTTGCGAGAGCAGACTTCGTTAGGGCCAGGATTTTACATACTGGGTACGTAGAGATGGAGCATCGAGGTTAGCAAGCGATGAGAATGTGTTTCAATTAAAACCAGCCTCCTCTTCCTCAATGTCTCTAAAACTTCGGGAACCAAATTGGCCTGAATGTGGGTGCAGCTGCTATTAAATGCAACGGAATTTATGCCTTCCCTACACTAGCATCCGGATGTGGTTGCCAAATACCCTAGAGAAGCAAAGAGTACTGTTTCAAGTATACTGAAGGCTGCAGCACGGTGCTGCCATTTAACACTTGTTCCAAGGCTGAACTTACAGCTTAGCTAAATACACTGTTCTTAATCTCCGAGTCAACGTACCGCAGCAGCAGAGTTTAACTTTCAGATGATCAGATAGGCGTGTAATATTGCATAGGTTTGCTCAAAGGATGTTTGGGTTTTTCTTACTCTGTTTGTTGACCTGGGAGTTCTTACGGTGCAGGTTGCTAATATCTTGCTGAATGGTGTTAAGTATGAGAGCGAGCTGAATGGATCAGGCGAGACCTCTGAGCAACCACTCTCCGTGAAACTTCTTTGTTCGACCATCTGCCAGATGCCCAAGGCTCTTCGTAACCTCTGCGTCAACCACTTCCTAGGTATTCAGAAAGTGCCGTCTTGCTTTCACCATGAAGTAGCCCACCTCGGGTGAATGTTTTTAAATTATCTATTGCTGCAATGGCTGCTAACTAGAGAGGACGTGATTTGTTCCATAGACACTCACCAATAAGGTACTTTCTGGTATTTAGTTTCTTAGAACACTGAGAAAGGAAAAAAAAAAAAACCCAACAAAACAGTAAAGCCTACATTCCTAGAAAGGGAATAACAACGGCCTAAATCAGCACGTCCGTTAAATGGAATGTTTACACTGGGATGAGAAACACCACTGAACCGAGAACTTGAGACTATCGACCTTTTTTTTTTCTTTTAACGCTCTGAAACTGGTGTTACCAAGCAGAAAGACGAGATTAGCTGTATTTCCCTGCTTACACCTGAGACCGGCATTCACTTTCCTCCCTTTGACGGCGTGTGTATAGGGGTCCCAGAACAGGCCACGAGGAGGTGCGGAACATGACACCGCAGGAGTGCCCTTTACTCCCGTTACCTTTACTCTTACCGGTGCGTGACTGATGGTTAGGAAGGGCTTGCAAGCAATCCAGCTTACACAAAATTGGACAGAAGGTAACAGGTAGTTAATACTCATTGGCTGTGAAAGGACTTAAGACATTGCCTGCATCAGTGGCCCTGAAGCTGGTTTGTGAGTAGGAGTTTTTAACTGTATCGGAGGCGCTCTAGAGGCTGCAGCCGTGACATAAGAAGCACTCCTTCCAGTTCTGTGTGGGAGGACGACAGCAACCTGAAATGACTGTTATGAGCTGCTCTCTGAAACCGAGTGTTGTGTCCTGTCAAAACCTGAAGGCAGCTCAGACTGCTGTAGTCTATTTTTCTGTCTTGCTAAAGCAGTGTTCTGTGGCCTGCAGTCAACCTGTAGGATTCCACTTAGGAATTCAAAGGATAAATCTTGGTCTTTAAAATCCTGAATGTCTTTGACAAACATTGTAGCGTAATGCACAGGGAACAGCGGTCTCGGATAAATGCGGCTGAACGTTATGTAATA